>NC_058497.1:5665000-6968316 GCF_020382885.2 Scatophagus argus
GACTTTTTCGATATGCTTGCAAACCCAAAAAGTAAAAAAAAAAGGAAGAAGAAGAATACAGAACAATGTAAAAAAAAAAAGAAAAAGTAAAATGTAGAAATAGAAAACGGCAGCTTATATGTGTTTCACACATTCTTGAAATCTATTGGAATTATATTATCTTGGTATTTTTGAACGCAAATAGATATTTCTTGTCCACGGTGTGGTATTTTGAACCTGTGTGATAAAAAACGAATTTCAATATGTTAAGAAGAGCTCATTATTTTTCATTCACTGCAAATACCGGAGGCGGAACTCAGATACGCACTAATCACGAAGCACTACGTCGCTCCGTGGTGCGCATTGGCGCAAAGGCAGCCTGTCAGCAGCCCTGAAAAAAAAAGAGGAAAGGGATGGGCTTTCTGACTCAGAAACCACAACTTCAGTTGCGCCTCCATCACAAACCAGTTTAGAAAAATCCCTGTTGAGGAGTGAGGAAGCTCTGGTGCATGTCATTTACTGAGTAGCAAAATAAAGATTCCTCGCTGCGCACTTTGGAAGACAGTTTTGAGTTCACGCTGCATCCTTCAGTTCGGCAACACATCATTTTGCTCAACGAGCTTCCAAGCGCCATTAAAAGGTTTGCTTTTCGGTGTTTGGATTGGACTTGTTTTGGTGTGCGAGATGATGGCCACTTACCAAAACCCGGAGGATGACGCAATGGCCTTAATGATCCACGACACAAACACGACCAAGGAGAAAGAGCGACCTAAAGAGGAACCGGTCCCAGACAAAGTCCCGGAGAAGCCAGATCCGTCCCAGAAACCACCGTACTCCTATGTCGCTCTCATTGCCATGGCCATTCGGGAGAGCTCAGAGAAGCGCCTCACTCTGTCCGGTATTTACCAGTACATAATCAGTAAGTTTCCTTTCTACGAGAAAAATAAAAAAGGTTGGCAGAACAGTATCAGACACAACTTGAGTCTCAACGAATGCTTCATTAAAGTTCCACGGGAGGGCGGCGGGGAGAGAAAAGGGAATTACTGGACACTCGACCCAGCCTGTGAGGACATGTTTGAGAAGGGGAACTACAGGAGACGCCGAAGGATGAAGCGGCCATTCAGACCTCCACCGACGCACTTCCAGCCAGGGAAGTCCTTGTTCGGAGGAGATGGCTACGGTTACCTCTCCCCACCCAAGTACCTGCAGTCTAGCTTCATGAACAACTCCTGGTCGTTAGGCCAGCCGCCTACTCCGATGTCCTACACGTCCTGTCAGATGGCCAGCGGCAACGTCAGTCCAGTGAACGTGAAGGGACTGTCAGCGGCCTCATCCTATAACCCCTACTCCCGGGTGCAGAGCATGGCGCTGCCCAGTATGGTGAACTCTTACAACGGCATGAGCCACCACCACCATCCCGCGCATCCCCACCATGCCCAGCAGCTGAGCCCGGCCACCGCGGCACCACCTCCGGTTTCCTCCAGTAACGGAGCGGGCCTTCAGTTCGCTTGCTCCCGCCAGCCCGCGGAGCTCTCGATGATGCACTGCTCTTACTGGGAACACGAGACCAAACACTCGGCGTTACACACGAGGATTGATATTTAAGTTTAAGACCAAGCGGTCTGTGTACAATGAGGACTAGGAGTGAAAGTTAATTCCTGTGATTTCAAAACAGAGCCAAGAGTATTTTTGAAGAGACCTTTCTGACGACCTGTTTGGGTCCAGCTGACATCCAGAAATGCCGATGAGGAGGTATGCACCGGGCTGATGTGGAGAAAGTTTTTCAAAACGGAATCGGGAGGTAAAGAAGTCAGCAGAACACGTCAGGTAGCACAACCTCTGGGAGCCATTTCGTGCGCCTGTATTACATTTGGACTGATGGCCATAACTTGGTATAGTAGTCATAACTGTGCCCATGAAACACTTCAGTTTTGTGAGGATAGACATTGCTGACAACGCTTCAGCTTTGTGTTTTTGGCATGCGTAATGATCTCTCTCAACTTTACGCACGTTTTATCCTAGCTATTGCCAAATGAAACGTTGACATCGATGCCTTAATTAAGTTACAGCTTTAATATGTGATTAAATCAGAGGTCAGTTTTGCCCTTATAGTAACTTGCGCTGAGCAAGGCCTGCATGGTGAAACCTCGCCTCGTATCATGGTTGTGAACTTTGTTGGGTTAAAAGTGAAAGTGTATGTTGAGACTGCCAAAACTACAATTCAGGGTTTTCATATTTCTTGATCCCATATGTATGTATGATATACTTTTCAATATGACGCCAGCCAGTGCCAGGTTTTGTTAATCTTTCTGTTTATTATTATTTTTATTTTTTTATAAACGTGATTAGCTATATTGTCTCATTCATCTTGGGGCCATGTTTCATTTTAATTAGCACTTTTCCCTCTTTTCTAGGTTTGTGAATTTCTTAATAAACTTGTATTTCTTAAAGTAACACAGTAGTCATGAAGTAATCTGTTTATGCGTTAGGCTTAGGAATATATTGGTTTCTATTGGCACCAGAAAAACAAGCAACAGCTCTACGAGGATAACGCGGCGTAAAAGTACTATATTGTTAACATGGATACAGTAGTTTTTACAGATTGTTCAGAAAGGATAGAATAATCTCGGGCGACCTAATCTTTTGTGCAGAGTTCTGAAGCTTTGGCTCTGAACTTGTTCCCATTTATTAAAGGCCAGTTTATCCTACTACTGTGACTAAATGAAAATAGAGAACTTCTCCTCTACAGTGATACTTGGTGAACATAAAAATAATAATAATAATCATAATAATAATCATAATATTGTGCAGTGTCATTGATAATTTGTATCCCACAGCTACTGATGTCTGCAAGCCTTTTTATCCTGTGTGTGTAAATGTCTTAAGGGTGTTCCCCTTCTAAGGTAAAGGTAAAAAGTAATTTTTCTATATAATATTTAATTTGTCATTTTTAGTTAGTATAATTCTCAAATGATCCCGTGTCAGTAGTAAAATGAGGATGCATAGAGGCCCTGGCCGTCCACGGTTAGGTCAATTTTTTAATATATTTTTGACGGCTCATTTCCGAGCACGACTAAAGAAGCAAATAAAAAGTCAGAGAAGTGTAAAGTAAAGTTGATATTGATATTTTTCTCTGCGTAGGTTGTGCCGTCATCAACAAGAACCTTTTTTCCCCTAAATGTAGCTTACTTCGTCCTGCTCTAAATCTCTAAATACTTTGAATAACAACAACGCTGCTACCACTACTATTATTATTATTAGTATTATTATTATTATCATTATTACAGTCTGCAATGTCACGATGAATTTGTCATTATTTGTTTTAGTTGTGTCGTTCCTTCTTTTCACTGTGTAGATGTCAGCTTACAGGGCTGCTAACAAGAAAGACAAGAATGTTAAAGCAGTTAACTAAAACTAAAAACTAAAAATATACTAAAACTAAAATATTAGAGAACCGTGTTGGAAACAAGGTTTACAGAGACAGGAAGTGTAGCCTAAGTAAAAACAAAGTCAAAACTAAGTCGACCTTTTCTTAGTTTGTAACATCTCACACGAAGAGGAATTCATTCATCCCGTCCCATCACAGAGCAAAGTGCTTGCCAAAGGATCTTCTCTGGAGGATGAAAGTATTAAATTGAGACAGACAGCTCCTCCGTCTCTGTTGTGTTTTGGTGTGACACTGTTGAATTACGTAGACACGTTCCCGTGAGCCTCAGAGGACCATCCCGACGCCCCGAGGGCCAGCAAGCCCCTGTAAACGCACTGATGCTCCGACTGATCCCCGCCCCGTCCCTCCTATAATCACTATCATGTTATCACAATCCATCGATATATGAGTGCCATCTGGTTTTCACTTAGGCATTTAAGGGGTGTATCACTGCAGCAAGTTCCCTGTTTTGACAGCATACCGCAGCTATCATGCACATTGAAATATTATTTTAAAAGCTGACCAATCACAGAATATTACGTTTTTATATCTAATAGCCCTTTGGAAATTAGATTGTGGGATCAAATTCCAAGAGAGGTTAGTTGGCGCCAGAGTTAAAGCTGAAGCCCAGCACAGTCCACAGTCTCCCAACATGACTTAAGATCGCCTGGAGGTGTATCCACGCATTCACCTTGATCCACCCTCTGTGCTCCACAGCGACTGTCAAACACCATCCACATCTGCCCCTAAAACAACTTAAGTTCAAGAAAACACACGGTATGCACACCTTGCATGTCAATGACCTAATGGAATAGCAACGACGGCGTAAAGTCTGTAGGAATAGTATGGCCCGTTAACTCGGGTAATGCGGTTTGCTGGCGCTCAGTAGGCTGCGTGACTGTGAATTAGTTAATTAGTTATTGAAGTGTTGTTTGGACGTGAAACACAATTTGAAAGGTTTATCTTCTCAACCTCTCGACTTAAATTCATCTAAACGGGGGCAATATAAATGCAACAAGCACAAAAAGACTAACAAAATAAATAAAACAAAGAAAGGACAAAATAATATTTCTAATTTAGGAATTATCATTAGGAAAAAAACAGACGCAAAAGTTAATATAGGATGTAAATTAAGTATACATTAATTTACTTTTTTTTAAAGCGTATCTTTTATGTTGCCTGTTTTGTGTGTGTGTGTGTGTGTGTGTGTGTGTGTGTGTGTGTATGTATGTATGTGTGTGTGTGTAAAACCTAGACCACAGTTTTATTTAGCCGTTTTTATTATTATAACAAATTTTACAAAATTACAAAATTATAGCCTATTTTTTAAGTACTTTATTAGGCTTCAAAAAAAGCCCAACAAGTTGTTTCAGCAAAGACAAACAGTCATACTCATAAATGACTTATTCATTTTTATTTATTTTTATTTATTTATTTATTTTACAAAAGGAAGCCCTGTGTGTCCACATGGTTACTCACCGCATATCTTTGTATATCTTTAAATCAGGTACGAAGCAGGCGCATGCTCCCTAGCTGACTATTTACTTCCACTTTACCGTGCATTTCAGGCAACTGAACGTGTTCATCCACTTGAAGACAAACTCATGCATAAATTTATATTCACACTTCTAGAATAGAAATATTGTATTTTGCCCTAAACAGCGGACCATGTAAGGGCTGCACGTGTTCTTTGAGCAGCCAGCCCCTCACGTCTTTTGCCTAACGTGAAAGTGTAGAAACTGAAACGTGACGAAAATGTCACCATCTTCGGGACTATTTAACAGTCCCGGTCGGGGTCGCACTGACTCGTGTCCATCCTCCTGTGTGCAGAGGGACCGTGGAGGCGATCCTGAAATGTAGCTGTGTACATTCTCTGCTTCCTCACATTAATGTTTTGTAAACAATACGGAGATAAGGGTGCGTTTGAAAGGCAAGTGTATTCTAAACACTCTCCCAAAAATAATAAATATGAGTGTTTTACAAGAAAATATCTTTCTGCGTTTGTAACCAACCTTTACATAAACTATGCATGCAGAGGTGAAGTTCTCCTTCAATTAAAGTTACCGCATCACACATCATCATTTAACATCGTGGGTTTTGAATGAGGGAATAAAACGCAGAGATTGACTGATACAGTGTCAGGAGTATATGTTTTTTATTATTAAAGTATAGACCTACGTATAATACACAGGTTAGCTGCTGGTGGTTTATTTTATTTTATTATTTAATTGTTCTCTTCTTCCCGATGAGTGCGAGTGGCCCATTTATTAGTCCCCACATGATACTCCTACAGCTGGATATGCGACCTGTGCAACACAGGCGTGCTATAACACACAGAAATGTACACACATGTACATTTTTGGTCAAATCTGGAGCCTTGTATCTCCTCTGTAGTATATAGACTGTAGTGTATGTGTACTCGGGCGCGGCAGGTGTGCATTTGCGCAGAAAGGTTGACAGTTCAACCGGCCGGCCGGGAACAATGGGCCTGCATACAGGATGTCTCAGGGGCTGAGAGAGATAAGACTGGCCGAGCTTCGTGGCTCCAACACGGGCTTGCTTTAAAATGTACTCTTCTCTTACACTAATTATAAAGCCTGCAGATTCACGACTGCGGCGACCTGCATGTGCCTGTTGCCTCGATTCTGAAATACACTCTACCTTTAAACTTACAACATTTACCATAGAAAAAAATATTAACTGAGTCAATTATGAAATTAGTCCTTAGGTACACGAAATTGTTTTTATTCACTGCCAGGCTGTTTTATTTTTCTATTAGAAATTAGACCCTTTGTGGGCTAGAAATAAAGATGTTGTTATATATATGGTTCAGCTGGTATCATGACATTAGTGAGTTATGACTTAAACAAAAAAATTAACTATATCCAGAAACTGTCGCCAATCATAGCCTATTCCATATTTATAGAACCTAATAAACGTTATCCCACGAGCAATAACTGCTCTCAGTGCAATAATGTACACCTCCTGGTGGGCATGGACTAATAAGCTGCAAAGGTGATGAATAGACGTTTCTGTTAATTCTCCACTACTTCTGTAGGAGGTGAAAAGGTTTAGCGCAATGTGAGGTTTTGCTTTCATGCATCTTTTCCGCCGAGCTCGCACTGAATAACCGTGATTGTATCCTTTGTTGTGCTCTCAGAGATGACAGATTATAATCAACAAGACGAATGAGGTCAACTCATTGTAGAAGCAACGCATTTGACCCTCGTTTCTTCTTAGTCACACACACACACACACACACACACGCAGCTTACCTGCTCGTTCCGGGTATGACAGCTTGCACGCTCGACGGGGCACCGGCGATGCGACCCGGCCGGTCAAGTCACACGCAGGTTGCAGGCTTCCCAATGCCTGCACACAATTGAATTCCTGACATTCTCGCTAATGTTTGAGATTGAAGAGCAACAGTTTCCACTTAGAAGCGGCACACATCACCCCAAACCCATTGAAAAGCCGAGTGGGGGTCACCACTGTTTGGTATACATCTGCTCCAAACAGGAAAATATGCAAAGATTTGACTCGCAGAAAATCCGGCAATTGTTCCAATCAGCATGAGTTTTTTTTTCTTTCTCCCTTGTTATAGCAGAAATACTAGAAGTTTTATTCAGTCCGTCGCATATCTGTGCTATTTCTATGACATTACTCCGTATAGAGCTGTTTATTTTCAGAGCGCGTCCTCTGGTGAATCTCCAATGTTATCAACTTGTCACGGTGATCTACGTGATGTTTTCAGTAACTACTGATTTTTATCTTAATGACAACCCTGTGAGACAATAGGTTACATGTAATAATTCTTTAATAAGCCAAAATAATTACAATAGAGTGTGCTGATTATAACGCCACAGTTTATAAATAGGAACCTTGCGTTTGTTAACTGGACCTCTGGTCAACAGAGGTTCATCAAATGTCTGGAAATACCGTGACTATAAATACACACCAGTGTCATCTATTCAAGGAGAAGATGGACTGTCATCTACTCACAGAGAAATCATCACGTACTGACCTTTACCCTCCAGCCTTCACCGGGCCACTCAAATGTCACATACCCGTCATCCTTAAAAAGGAAGAGGGGGCGACTCTGACCTTCAGAGGTGAGACAATAAAGAGGGTTTATATCAGGTTTCAAAAAATGATTGGTTAATCTACTTGGAAAAATTTGCAAAACATTTCTAAAATGCAGATATTTATTTTCCTGCACCAACTGCTATCATGTTTATGATAAATTGGATCAGGAAAATAAATTCATCCAGAAACTCACTTCACCAAACAAACAAAGTTTTTATAATGAGATATCACCTCCCAGCAGTACCTGGTTATATGCCAACAGGCCTGTTTAAACAGACCAGCATTTACCAGCAATTGGCTGATGTTAATTTCTGCTGTGGATGTGGCGGAACTGGCCAGCTTATACTGTAAAGGGAAATGCGATAAAATGTTTCCGTTCTCTTGATTATGAGCTGCAAATTGCTTTGTCGGGATTTAAATGGCAGGTCTTTTCCCATCGTGCACTGATGGAGTCTATTTTTAAACCCCTTTCCTTTCGCCCCCTAAAAACTTCCGCAGGGTTGGCAACAAGAAGCTATTAGGATAACTCTTCTCCTGTTAACATTCCAATTAATCAAAGATGAAACCAAACTCCCACAGGGATCATTAAGGGCCAGCACCTGTTCTTCTGTTACAGTATAATAAACCAGTACAAGTTCTTGGTCAGACTTTGGCCAACCTCTGGGGACAGTGTGAGACATATAATCACTGCAAGTCTGTTATACATCAGCCCACTATCAGTAATAGAAATATAACCTAATATGGCATATGAATGCCAAGCGCTGAGCTTATTTCACAATAACCAAAACAATTCCAAAATGCCCTCTCACATATGCTACGAGGATTACCTTAAATTTCAAAACAGCACAGCCCTATTAGGATACAAATTTCATGAGTTGTAATACACAAATATATAATGAGACTTTGTGCCATTACATTAAATGATGATTCAGTTGGTCAATGGCAGTTACCGAAACAGCTCAGCATCAAATGTGTATTCTGTTGTCATTTAATTATTTTATTTTCATGTAGATGAGTTTTGCGATGGCAAAGTCTCTCACCATTGCCTATAACATACACATGCAAAACAGGAAGCTGGCCTCAGGCCTGACCGTTGCCCCGCCTCTCTGTTCATGCCAAACCCAGTCCCAGGTCAGATCCCAATTTCAGTGATATTTCTTTCAAGCAATTACATACCTCTTGGCAAGGCCTCACAATTAAACAAATGATGATATTTTGATATCCATAATTATACGCATTCACATAAGGTACGCTTTCAAGTTAAATATGCTTTTTATTATACGCTTATCATCGGTGATGAGATTATGCACAGTGTGGGTTTGGACTGAGTTAGGGTACATTTAATCAAATAAGAGGAGCAGTAATGGAAGCATGCTGGACCCAGGGCTACACTGCACAGGCTGCTCCCTTTGAGCCCAGCTTATGTTTGGCAAATTTCAGACAATGAGAGCGTTATGAGGGGAACTCTGGCAGAGAGCCTTTAACCCCTGCCCACCAGTAGGTCAAGCACACGGCATATGACACAATTTCTTTATTACTGATGAGGCGCACCACACATACCTGCAGACTGAGGTGATTGTTTAAATATATGTATCTCTGACAAAACTCGTTATATTTGATAGCATGACTCTGATCATGGTATAACCAGGCAAGCATCCATGTGCAGTTATGACACTGGATACCACCACTGAAGGTGGTCACATTGGGAACATAATTTCTTACAGAAGTCGCCCAAATGTGCTCACTCTGAAAGAGTAACACTAAGTTCTCCTTTAAAACTGACTCATGGTTCCTGAAAATTGTATCTACTGTGTGGCTTGTTGCTGCCCCCTTATGGCTCATTTTGTAATGTGACTCTCCAGTCAACGTTGCTGAAACTGAAAATTGTTGTTATTTTAACAACCAGTGACACCATTAAAAAAATAATACGACAACTCAGACTCAAACTGAAAACAGACCAAAAAAAAAAAAAAAAATCATCTCGTGACCATTTTTTATATCATGTGCTGAACTTTATTGAGTATTTCCAAAAGTAGAAGAGTTATGTGTATCCATTAAAATAAATGCTCCCTAAAAATGGCAGCGAAAGAGTCTAATTATGACTTGAACCAGTCATTTCCGTCAAGGTAAGAAAGAACAGAGCACTGCATCTTGTGTTAAGAAGTGGGTGGCTTTAGAATTACTACATTTCCACTAATTATACAAGCACAAGCTCATAAACCTCTAATGACAAAAGGTTGAGAGCGGAAGTCCAATGTGTAAATCTTAAAGAAACTGGGCCTTTTTAAAAGAAGACATTTTGACATGTCATAGTTAAAAATGGCTGAATATCATTTTGCTGCTGAAGTCTCACGTCCTGATATTGTGCATGTAGACTAACTGTCATATTGTCATAATTTACTGGGACTCTTGAATAGAAATGTTATGAGTAATACCTGTTCTTTACTCACTATGACAAGTGAAAAGGCTTGTTGTTAATGTTCACTGACAGTTTTTACTCCCCAGCAAAATGCTCACACAGTCGGTGAATCAGAAATAGGGCATTTTTCATGTCTTCTTCTTTTCTCTCTCTCTCGTTCTCTCTTTGTGTACTACATTTGAAAACAGCTTGCTTCGCCATCTACCTGTCCTCATTTAGAACGTCCCAATTGGTTCTCATGAAGTGACTGTCTGTCTCTCATGAAAGACATGGAGGACCTGGGACAGCTCCAGGATCAAAGTCCTGATTCAGTATCTGTGAACAGCATCACAAATAACCAAATATGAAGCTTGTCTCAAAACATTCATGAGTTGCACAGCGATACAGTTATCAGAAAAGTAAATAGATCTTTTATGTGTAGGGAAACTCTACCTTTACAGCTGTGACTATTGTTACCATGGACACAGTGAATAAAAATGGCTGCACAGACATGTTGAAAATAAAATAATTTACATTTTTCAACTTGTTTTTGGTTCTTATTCAGAAAATAGACTAAAAAATCTGTGGTGAACAATGATATAATACTTATTCGATATGTTAAGGGAAAATAAAACGATAATAGGCAGCAATATCTGCGACCAACAGCTGTCGTTGGATGGCTAATTGTGCAGTTGTAAAGCACAGACAGCTTGGCAGCCATAGAAGAAGCAATTAAAGAGGGTGCAGCTTCATGAGCAGTCGGTTGTAAAGTTGTGTCTTATTCCAAATTGAGTTCAGTCCATATTTATTGCAGTACCTTGGTATGATTTCTCAATTTTTTTCCCTTCACAGGTCACAATCTGAAGAAGATCATTATGAAGCAGTACTTCAACCCTCCTCATTTAGACTCTTTTCTCGGGACAAATGAACCTCCCAAACTGGAAAGCATCTTTTACATGAGCAAGCCTTGTTATTTTAAACACATCAGCTCTGCTGTGTGGCACTCACCTCCAGCTGGATCCAAGTAATGTCTGTACACTGATAACAGATATATGTTGCTGTACAGTTTCATTTTTGTTTCAAAGTCTGTTTCCAATAAAGTACCCGGTTATTATCCCTCCAATACTAAATTTGCTTATGGTTTTTAGGCATCAGTGTTTTAGGGAAATTGTTACTGGATTCTAAAATATCATGAGCTGATGCTTCATGCTTGTATTTGTACTTGAGAACATGGTGTGTATTATAACTCGGTGAGATGGGAAAGTTTTTGCCAAATGATCAGTAAAAACTTTCATTTGTATAATGTGTATACCGACTGAAAATGATAGTTGGATTCCCATGTTTGGAATTTATTCCGGTGCATTAAAAAGATCGACTCGGTTGCAGCTAAGATATGCTTGTCATAGGCTGAGGTGTGTCAAAACCAAGTTTGGCCTTCAGGGAAAATGTCTCCAGCTTTTAAAGGCCTTGTACATGTGACTGACATTTATGAATACTTGTAGTTGACCTTGGAGTCGGGCCAAAGTAAAAACAACCGTCTGATTATAATGATTTTCCCTGGCATTTTCAGAATCGTTTATGGATTTTGTTTTCTTTGCCTGTGCTTTTGTCAACGGCGGACACATTCAGAAAGCCATTGGTTTCAATGTCGAAAGTTGCCTTTAAGCAACAGAACAAGAGAGCACAAAAGCTGCACATTTAAAAATAAAACACAAGTATTAATTGTTTTGTTTTCAATGCTACATTTTATTTTTGATGACAAAATTAAAGTCTGTGTTCTGGCTCTGTTCTGGCTCTGGCAGCATTATTTACTTATTAAAGGCTAACACTGACTCGGGAATACTTGGTTAGAGAGGATATGCATGTATGTACGTATGTATGTAATAAACTAATAATATGTATATATACTGTAAACTAGTTTTAGTTTATTTACATCAATTAACAAAATGCAGTGAATGAACAGAAGAGAAATCTAAAATTAAATCAATATTTGGTGTGACCACCCTTTGCCTTCAAACCGGAACAAATTCTTCCAGGTACACTTGCAGTTTTTGAAGGAACTCGGCTGGTAGGTTTTCCCAAACATCTTGGAGACCTAACCACAGGCTTCCTCAAATCCTTCTGTCTCTTCATGTAATCTCAGACAGACTTGATGATGTCGAGATCGGGGCTCTGTGGGGGCCATACCATCTCTTCCAGGATTTCTTCTTCTTCTTTACGCTGAATATAGTTTTTAATGACTTTGGCTGTATGTTTGTTGTTGTGCTGCAGAATAAATTTGGTGCCAATCATACGCCTCCCTGATGGTATTGCATGATGGATGAGTGTCTGCCTGTATTTCTCAGCATTGAGGACACCATTAATCCTGACCAAATCTCCAGCTCCATTTGCAGAAATACAGCCCCACACTGCTCATTCATCCACAATTTAAAATCTACATGCAATACATTAAAAGCTACAATTATAAGTATGATGTGCTGGTCTCAGCTGTTCAGCGTTTACTGGTACTGAGGAGCTTGATAGAGACAGGAACAAATGACAACTTTAGCCTGTTTGCGTTACATTTTGGGACTCTCAAATGAGCAAATGTTTTGGAGGAGTTAAGTTTAATTTGTTTCACAGTGTCTGAGAAAAACCGCGACTGACCTCTTAATTCCTGACAACTCAAAGCATCTGATAGTTTAGTGATAACTTAAGTTATAAGTTATAACATATATGGCTGATTTAATGAATTTTCAAACTTTTAAACTTTAGATGGTACTGCCATAATAATACTAATAATAATAATAAGAGGAAGAAGAAGAAGATGAACTAAATGTTGATGTTAAAAAGTGTTTTGAAAGAAACTTAAAAGAGAACAAAATGTGAACTACCTGATATAAGCATAACACAAGAATAGACACCGGACGTAACCAGATTTTTGACTGACGAACCAGTGTGTACAAACAATGAATAAGCACTTGTCAAACCTCCAATATTTCCCATGAAATCCACACGTATTATCCCTTCACATCAGCCCTGCATGACAGTGTTATTTTTTGAGTTGACTAACAACTTCTGGTCACCAGAGGGCAGCAAAGCTCACCATTTACTGCCAAACTGTACTTTTGCATAGGGGTATACATACAATATGTCATATAGATAAGAAACTGAGGTAAAAACCAATAACGATGTTTCGCGGATTAACTTGGTTGTTAAATGCTTAATGAAAAATCAATAGCAGACGAAAAGACACATGCATTTGACTCATGGATAAGATAAACATTGTGCTTGCCTAATACGCTTGACGAGGTTGAAAAACATTGTGTTTCCGGGTGAAATCACAACTGAGAAGTTTTGTACCGGTGGTATGTGGTTCTTGGAAGAAAGCCGGCTGCCCTCCATGCCTCAGCCGGAGACCTGAACCAATCAGCTTCAGACAGACGGGCTGAACCAGAAGAAAGGCGACATGCGGGCTTCACAATAAAAGCTTCAGAGGGTCACATTGGAACAGCGGGCATGGTTTCAGTCAGGCGTTGATTTTCCAAGTAGCAAAAGCAGCTTGTGTTATTTTATTGTGAGTTTTCATAAATATGTAGCCCAGTGTGCAGCAGAGTTGTTGGCTGTTCTGTAGTGACGGTGTAATCTGAAACTATTTGATTCACAATTATAGATCTACAATTAGAAGTTTGTAATTTGGTCAGGGCGGTGCTGGACCTGGATCAGAGAGCTCACGGGCTAGAAAACAGCAGTTTCCAAGGTTGCAGTGGTTGCCTGCTCAGACCAGGTTACACAGAAAATACAGTCAAGTAAAATAAATATTTTTTTGAAGCAGCAGGCCTAAATACTGTATTAACGCAGGCTGATTTGTAGATTTTTCCGGTGTTCTCTGTAGATGACTTGTTTAAGATAATTAAGTGTAGTGAGATTAGTGTTTATTTGTGTATGCACTGTACATCTGTATACAATGCACTGTGACTTTCTTGTTTCACTTTTTCTTGGTATTACTTTTCATGTCCTTTAAATTAAGTTAAAGCACCTGGTACAAATGTGATCTGCCTACAGAGTCTGCGTGAATGAACCAACTCCAAAAATGTAATCCGATGATATAATCATTTGATATTTTCATTTCATTTCATAATCATTTCTATGTTGTATAAACTCTTTAGGAAAAATACAATGTGAATTCAACTCGAGGCTTGGGTTTGGCCCCGGAGTTTCTGCTGCTGCCGCTCATCAGAAAGGGTTTTTATTTTGAACGTGTTGAGCGGAGGTCCTGTTTTTCTGTTACTCCCTCAGACTTGACAGCGGTGGCGGAGGGAGAGCGGGCGGAGGAAAAGGCAGTGGTTGTGCTTCACCTTCTGAAACAAACAGGAAGCAAGACCGCCCTCTTGTCCACCTGCGACATCTGCGCCCTGCGTCGAGAGAGCGCGGCGCCGTGGGCCGTTTGCATGTGAAACTACCCTGTTGTGAAGACATAGCAGCACTGCTAACTCCCAGCTGTTTGTTTGTCCGGTAAATTCTTCAAACGACCTCACACTGTAGACCGACTGAAGGTAAGTCTCCACTTGTTGTTTTTATGTGAATGATTTTAGCCCCGTACTACTTTTTACTTGTCGAGTGGGGACCTCAAGCCAAACTCCGTTCATCAATTGAATGTCGCATTTCTCAGGCTGCCCATTAAAAAAAAGAAATCATCACTCTGCCTCTGAGTACGTAACAGCAGAACATAAAGCTCCCACATTTCAATTCGACATTTAACCAAGAGACTAGTTTATCAGCAAGTAATTTCAGTTGAAAGAAACCGGTGTAATTGTTCTGTCCGTTATATCCTTAAAACCTTGAAAGGCTTTAAGGTAGCCTACACATGTATGAATATCAAGCGTTGTTCTCGGTCATAAGTATGTACCGATATACCAGGAGACCCAGTGGATTTGTTATGTATTCAAAATTAGTTTGCAGATTTGTTGACTTCAGCCGCTTACCATGACAAAGATAAACTTGTTAAGTTTCTAAACCGAGTTTGTTCAGCGCTCCCTCAATACAAGAGCAGAACGTAGCGTTCCGGAGAGATTACACCTTAACCGGGGCGAATCAGTCAAGTTAGTGTATTGTCACTGTGTTGTTTTTGGCTAGGAGGGTGTTCATTAAATTCTCCTATTTTAACAGCAATCACCAAATCTTTTTGCTGTTTTAGCTAGCTTCGTCACAAGAGAAGCTTGCGCCTTGCTGTACGTTTTTATTGAATAAGTAAATGTTATTTCATATGATATGAGATCCTAAGAAGTTTTCAGGTGACAGACTCCTACCTACAGCAGGGAGACTGCGTTCTTTTCAACCTTGTTAGCTATTATTTCTCACATTCTGATCGTGATCCTCTGGCTCTTCTTCAGTGATCCTGGGTCCTTTTAAAAGCACGTTTTAATGTGTGGGATTATTGGGACAACACACACAGCCTCACTGATGACAGCTCTGTCTGTTTTATTTAAAGAGGATGTGAAAGTTTGGAGAGTAATTCATCTAGTCAGCTTTTCAGCCACATCTTTAACAATCTTTTGGTTTTATTTCACTTAGAGACAATAGTCAGCAGAGATAGTTGCAGAGATTAACTGCTAAGTTTTATGATCCTCCTGATGTACTCAAGCTTATTCATAAAAACCTTCGTTAAACTGGTTGTGGATTAATTTTACAGAGTTGGATACAGTTTCTGTCCCAACGATCCATTTTAGCTTTGAATGTTGTGGGTGGGCATATACACCAGAAAGATGTGAAACAAGCTTGTTTTAAGTATTTGGCAAATAATGGTTGACTTGACAGGTAGGCTACATCTTTAGCATCATCATTACTTGGATTCAGGTTTCAGCATGTCTTGTAACTCAGCCGACATCTTTCTCAGTAAACCAAAAAGATGTGTGCCAACTGTATTCCATGTTTCATACCCGTATTTGCGGAAATTGGCACTGTTGTTTGTTTGTGTGTGTGTGTGTGTGTGTTCGGCAAACACTAGTCCTTACACATCCTTGGGTTGAGCTCAATCTGTAATCAGAGGTGGTAGTGTGGTCTCTGGTGGTGATATCAGGCGGTATGTATGTCATAATCTGTACTTACAGTATGTGTACAGCACCTATAGCCTTAGAGATTAGATATATAATTCCTCCAGTAGCTACTGTCTATATGATATCTCTGGCTGTATTAGGACATTGCAGACAATGCTGCAAATTAATTAACTTCTTACTGCCTTATGACAGTATTGGATTTATATTGTATTTACATCAGTTAACAGGGGAATAGGGCAGCAAATATGACTGGGTTAAGCATAATTTGTCGTTTGAGACTCAATCTGACATTTCACATTGGTTTATAAACCTGAAACACACACACAAACAAACAAAGAAAACCTTCACGACGTTTTGAGTGTTATTTCCAGAGGTGTTGTCTTTCCTACAGCGATGCAGGCATTTAAAGCTATCTTTGCAACATTCACACACATTTCCACCTGTGCTGTCCCACACAGTGAATTGCTCAAACTTGGATTGATGCTTGCAGAGAGAGACTCTTACAGCCACACTGCATGTTACAAAAGAGGAGAAGAATTTCCCAAGACGATTAGCCAATATTTTGCTGTTAAATTAGTTTTTGGCACAACACTAGCACTTGATATTGTCACAAATATTGTCACTCAGCTGATGCATTTGAGGATGTTATTTTGATCAGGCAATGGTCCTGGCTGCCCTTTAATGGGCGGGGTATACTGTTAGGCCCCCTCTGAGGTAAAGTTAGGGAACACTGATAAGACTTACTGACGTCACTCCACAGACATCAGCCAACAATGCAGCTATTTACTCCAAGCCAGATTTAGTCCCAAAGCAGGCCTCTCCTGAGAAACTGTGTGCAAATGAAAGCAGAATTCTAAATAAGTGTCACCAAAAAAAAAAAAAAAAAAGTTTTGTAACTGTGGTGACATTCATGTCCTGTATCATGGGCCTTACACGGTTGAATAGTATTGGAAAGTGAGGTCATTTTCTGTGGGAGGCTTTGGATTTGTATTGTGGTTTGGGATTGAGCTACATGAATCATACAGCTTTGTAGTCGAATTAACAAGGAGACAGAGAAAGGTGGACTTCAGCTGGAGAAAGAGCATGTTTCTGGTCTCAGTGACCTACGGCTTGGTGAAATGAGTCTTTGGCTAATATAGCAGTATGTTTGATGTCAGTAATCAATACAATAATTTATTTTACTGGTATAGCATTTTTTTTCTTTTATTTCATTTTATTTTTTTGTTTTTGCCGTGTTCAGAGACTCTTCAGGTGTTACAGTAAAGCACATCAGGCATTTTGCAGCACGGGAAATCTAATATCTAATATCCTGCAGTCGATATTTTTCATTTGTTTGGCTATTGGATTTGAAATGAAACAAGGCCAGTGAGGTAAAAATGCTGATTTTTCAAATATAAGGGTGATCATATAAATACAGGGAGAACAGTGTGTGATCTTTAAGTCCACGCTTTAGTCATTCTTTGATTTCACATCCAGTCCATGTCTGACACTAAAATGTTAGTGGTAAGACAGAATGTTCCAGAGTTTCTATCCAAGTAGGCTACAGGATAAGATATGGCTGACACGATGGATTTTAAAGATGGAAGGAAGGAAAATAATCAGTAGCAAGGTGTTTCAGTGCAGTATCAAACAGAGTCTGTGGCTATTAAACCCATGGTCTTTGGTTTTTCCTCACTAATATGTTCCCCACCTTGGAGCTTCTGCTTTTGCCTGAGCTTATTACTGTATCATTATGTATGTATTATGTATCTGTGTAGAGACTCAGCAGTAGAGTAGCTTTAGAGAAAATTCAGTGTTTCCCAAACACATTCATATAAAACACCTACATCTGTTTTTTTCCTATTTTCAGTGTCTTTAGAGTGACTGTATTGCAACTGTTGTCCCTCATTATTTGTGCTGTTCCCTTATCTTTTTTTGTCCCTCTATCTCTATCCTTGTACCCCCACACACACACACCACACACACAGTTGCACACACAGTCACACATCCTGCTGTTACACTTTTAATGTAGTCACCCCTCATTATAGTGAAAGGCTTGCGTAACATCCTCTGAAGAGTATGAAAGGGAGTCGTGGACATGTGTTCTTTTTTTTTCCATTTGTGTGTGCCTGTGTGTGAGATATTTCACAATTTCTCTGCTAGCTTGTGTGTTCACAACTGTCTTTTTTGAGCCCCACCATCTCCTGTACCGTCAGTACTAACAGGGAAAGGTAACTGTACTAACTGTACCTTACTGCTTGTTATAAAAATATACATAGAAATGGAAATTGCCATAGCAAGAAATGAAAGAAAGACTGAGACTGAGATAAGGGCAGCCTGTTGGAATTCTCCACTCTGCTGCACAGCAGGCCGGGACCTGCCAAGGAATGCAGTGAAGACAGCAGGAGAGGGATGGAAAGAGACGTAATAAACAGAGAGAAATGCCAGGGAAGGTGCAGTGAAATATCTGAAAGACAAATCTTGTGATGTCTGGAGTTATGGCATCTACATAGTAACATAATAAATGGTTGCCTTTAATTCTCAGTGATTCATTTGCCTGCAGAGCAGAAATGCATTGAATTCTGACAAAGAAAACAACTAAGATGCACCTGGTGTAGATGTGGTGAGAGGCACAGTCACATTTACTATAAAATGTAAGTGCCATGAAGAAACTCAGGGCTTGACAGCATCCTTCTTCTCTCCAGTGGCAAGTGAATCCTGTTCTTAAATATGGTTTCATACATTGGACCAGGTGTGAGTGAAATTTGAAGAAAGCAGACTCTGGTCAGATTGATCACCTATATGTGTAGGGATGAAGGCTGCCCTCTTGGTGCTGTATGGCACTGCGTGGTGCTGGTGTGACCTCTTTGACCTAAAAATTCACTGTTAAACAGCATTGCATTCATCAGCTCTTTTGTCAAAAATTCAAACACAAAAGAGACTTAGCAGAACAGTGTTGAGAAAACACTTTTTATTACTGATTATTATCATTCCAGATCATCGAATATCATAGAAACTTGTTATACAAGATGCAGTGTGCAGTTAAAACAAGACACTCATCCAGGCAGGAGAAGAAATATGACTGCCTGTAGTCTAGTTAATTATACATAAAGATAACCACTGAAGTTAGTAAAACAATTACTGACTGTGCCTAGAATGACGTGTGCACTTTCTCCACTGAAAAACAAGTTTGATGATGTTGGGATATTCTAGACGACAGCTGATCCAAGGTCAGCTTTGGAGCTCATTGTATGAACTCTAACTCTTAAAATTAGGTTTCAAATTGCAGACAGAATTCTCAGGCTGTATATTCTTCTAAAAATCACACAAGATCTTTGTGATGGAAGTACCAAGCATCTGTGGTATGACTGTGGTTGCAGTTGTTGTTTCCTGTCTCTTCTTTGATGCAGTAGCTTGATGTGGTAACCACGGCAGCCCCAGATGCATAGAAAGCATCAGGATATACTGCCACCCTAGAGGGCTCCAGCCTCCTCTCTGTGACCTGAGAGGGCAAAATCTCAGCTTTGCACCTTCATGGCGACACTTTCTCACAGCACAGGTCCCTGTCTGTGTGCGCGCACACACACACACACACACACACACACACACTGTTGAGAGCATGCTTCAAGTCTTGTGATATCTTAATATGCATATGACTCCATGGCTAAATGTGCTTGTTACATGCATACTGAGGTGCATTCCTATGCTGCCATCTTACCACATTTCTCCACCCACGATGTACACATAACTGAGAACTGGTGTCATTTTCATGCATATACATGTAGGTCTCTGTTTTCCAAGGAGCCAAGAGCCAAGGACAGGCTAGATAGCATTCAATAATCGGCATTTAGCACCACCTTCTTCCTATTCCTGGTTTGTTCAATGCATAGTAGCCTTTGAGAAAGGGATGATCACATTTGTCTTGAACTGCTGTTGCCTGAGCTGTTGAAAATGGGTGTTGTGCTGGCCTTGTGATGTCATTGCGTCCACAAGTCTGGACAGTGTTAGGAGTTTATTTCTCTTTCAACCTCTCTTTGCCTTCCTTCTGTAAAATTATATGACCAGTGACTAATCTGGTCATCCTTGTTGTATGTCTGTGTTGTAATTATGATCAGACAGTTCTGACTTACTGCATGTGTGCATCTGTGTTTGTCCTCTGAGTGATTAGTGGTGCTATACCCCAGGCATAGATGGACCTTTGCACAGTCAGGCAGCTGGAAGGTAACTGATTTACAGCATCCTAGTGGAACTTTTGAGAGTACACACACACAGACAGACACACTCACACTCCACACACTTAAGGGCAGCCTCACAATGGCACCTAAAAATAGAGGCTGAAGCAAGTAGCTAAATAAAGGGACACAGGGAAAAATGTGTAGACACAGACACCACACAGAGATGCATTCATTGGAAGACTACATGTAAAATACTTCTTAACTTTGATGACAGTGAAACTGGTGATTTTCAGGTTTCTCTGTGATGAGGGTTATAAACCTCCCACTGTGCTAATGAGTGGGTGTGTATTGTGTTTAAGAAATGGACGGACAGTGCTCTTTTGTTTACGGTGAGGCAGTGATGACGCATGGTCAAATGTAATGGCCCTTCAGAGCACACTCTCAGTTTGGGGAGTGTTTACTGGTGCATCCCTCTTGCATTCCTTTTGCATGTTCTCAAAATTGTCTTTACTTGACAGTTTCCAGAGAGTTAAGACTGACACAACATATTTCTCAGTTGTTTTTAGCAGTTTTTTGCACTATATTTATGACCTTGACAAAAGGAGTAGTAAATTTATTCCATCATATATTTGCTTATGCTTAGGCTCCAGGGTTAAGTCCTTCCTACAACAGTGAAGTGTCAGAGCAGGAATACTCAGAAGACTTGGTTTACTATGCAACCCCTCAGAGCCAGAAAAAAACCTACGGTAGGAGCTCTCATCTGACCTGTATGACCTGGAGTTTGTAAGAAAATGAAGGATATTTATGAGACTGGCAACGAGTGAAAGCATGTTTACCCAGGGAGTGACCCACATGACCAATTCATTGAAAAATAGAAGACATATTGGCAGATCTGGGGGTGCGTGTGTGTGCGCTTGCGCGCATGCTCCCCAAGGTGAGGGACAGGGTGCTTGGCTGCTGATGATGCCCACAATCATTTTACATTTGCATTTTTGCATTCCTCACATTCCTCTACCAGAGGATGGGTGGAGGACAGGAAGGGTGGTGTGTGTGTGTGTGGTTAAAAAGTCATATCTAATTAGATTCTCGCTTTGGTGTTTGTACAATGTTAAGAGTAAAAAAAAAATTGTTGAGGAGGCTCTGAGAAAACTTGTGTGTGTGTGCTTAGTCAGTTTTGTGTGTGTAAGTCATTCTGAATAAGAAAGCACACTGGATCCACAGAACAGTTAAAGCTAACGTCACTGTCACTACTCTGAGCATTGTGCTGGAAATTGTTTTCCCAGTGAGATTATCCTTCAGAAATAACTTCAGTCTAGTGAATTGCCTCAGTTGCCTGTAGAAGTTCCTCTGAAAAGGTAGCTAATGTAACTCACTAAAGCTAAACAACAAAATACAGTCCAAAAATGTTTAATATATGTCAAATCATTTGTTTAAATACAGAACAGGTGACTCTCACTTTTCTCACTATCAAGTTAGAATCTTGCAAACCATTTTATGTGTTTTCAATGGGAATCTGGATTGTTGTTCATTAATGGGAAATGAAAGCTTATAGAGAAGAATACTGTGGTTAGATTCCCTTGTTCCTGGAAAATGATGCACAATGAGTCAGGTCATGGCAGACAAATACCCAAACTTTGGGCTTCAAAGAAATCTGTTTGAAGAACTGGCGGGGTGGGGGGTACCACTGACATTTTTTACATTCTATCACTAAACCTCATCAGCCGTGAAGCAAAGTCAAAAACCTCACTGATATTACAGTAAGGTTTTTTTTCCAGAGAACAGTTGCATAGATAATTTTGTGGTTGGCCCTCCAGCAAAAACGTCATCACTGAACCACTCTACAGTGAACCCTCTGTCTGTCTTGTTCTCTTAAATTTCTCCCAAAGTCACTGTAACACACACACACACTTACTGTGGATCATGTGATGCTCTGAGCTGAATCCATTTGGGGAGTTAAACATTGACTGGCCCTTGGGAGATTTTATCTTTGTGTTAAACAGCCTACTTCCTGGAACTGGTCATCTCACGTGCAGTTTTATTACAGTTGTATGTGAACATTACATCATTTAGCCCCTTTTGTGGGGAAATCCAAAGTCTTTTTATATCCTCTGCCCCCATTGTAATCACATCATTATAACTGTATCTGTACAGCAAACATCTCTGAGTCTCACACATACATCTCAGTTGTTTCTGTGAACATCTCTGTGTTACACCCTGGTAAACAAGATAGAGCTTCTTAACCACTGGGGAAAAACAGGAAGTTTACTGGCCTCAGTCAGAGCGTGTGCATTGCATGTCATCAGTGTGTATGGCCTCACTGTGTGTTTTTCCCCACAGTATATTTGTTTACCGTATCGCTCAGTTCACATCTTGGTTTCCATAGTTGCAACTCTTTGAACTGTAGGCAGATTGTACTGATGTAGAGACATATGGACCGCCTTGGTCACTTACAGAGGTCGTGTATTTCCTGTGTCATCTTGATGTTTCAAGCCAATTGAGGTTTTCATCTTTCGTGTTCAGATTGCAGGTTTACTAGCCAAGACTTTTGAGAAGCCCAGTGAAGCACCCAAACCCATATTCAACTCAGGTGACACTTGGAACCACAAAAGGTCCCAATGAGATGACTTAGCACTGACTCTGTCCATCACTATTTCTTTTAGAATAGAAGTAAATACCTGACATTGTACTGGTTTAATTGCAGGGCTCAAACTTTGCTCCTTTTGCTGCAGTAAATTAGATACATACCAGATATTTTTTACCACATGCAATAATTCTTAGACTAAAATATCTATAATCATTATGGTTGCAACCATCATCTATTTCAATCTGATTTATTTATTAATCAATAAATTGTTGTGTCTGTGCAATGTCAAACAAAAGTGGAAAATGCTCATGATGGCATTTTGAAATTATCAAAGATGTAAGTTTTCGATTACATACAACAAAAAGTGTGCATAAAAAAGACGACCATCAGCAATTTATGTTCTGTTGATCAGCTAACTAACCGATTAATCATTTTAAGTTGAGCTGTTATTGCTAAACTGAGGTGAAAAACAAAGCAGGAGCTGGTAAAATGTTAAACTTGTTTCACAGGATTGACCATAATGCACCTTTTCTAATAAACTCAAGATAAGTTAATATCAAGTGAAATATAAAAACAAGGGCATGATATACGTTGACAAACAAATTGGTCTGATATGTTTTGCTCTGGATAAAGACAGAGTCCTTCTTAGAAGAGGACTTGCACTTGACTGCAACACCAGCTGCAGGAAATTCTTTTTTCCACTTTGGAACGTATCTGTAAGACTTTTATTTTGGGTGCTAAAAGGATTCAACACCTTGTAGATGTGATTCAGACTTTCTTGTTGGTGTGATTACTTCCAGTCATCCTAAAAAAATGACGTTTCTGTACTTTCAACCACCTCATGTTGCTGTGAACATGTCAGCGATGGTTGTAGTTGTATGCAATAATTTTCCTTTTTAGTACTGTGCAGAAGTGCAAAAGGGGAATCATGCCTTCTTGTTTTTCACTCCTAAATCACTCATTCAAATGTTGTGCTGATAAATCTGTTTGTTGTTTCGGAGTTGTTTTAGTTTTCAGGCTGTATTAATTCCTTGCTAGATGAATCTTCCTGCACAAGCAATATGCCTTCTCAGTGATGTCTAAAATTATCTCTGCAGTGACCTTGAGTGGAGAGGAAATCATCAGGTGATGTAGGCTGCTGTTCAATACATAGTCTCTGACTTGCAGAGAAAACCTGCCTGTTTTGTTTCCATGTTGATGGGTTTAACCAACCACTTGTAACGCCCTTTCCATTTGTTTACCATCTTTTTGTTCTTTAACTTTCTCACCTTCTTCTTATTTATTGTATGAACACATGCACACTTACAGACGCAGCTCCCAGACAACTCCCATAAGTTGTGGTTTCCCCCACCCCTAATAGCCAGTTTGCTGTGTCCTCTTGTCCATCAGATGCAGTGTCCCAGCTGCTATCCACACACCCCCAGCAAGGAGCAGAGGCACAGGAAATAAGAAACTTTAGGAAACAGCAGGTAAAACCTTTTTGTGTGTGTGTGTGTGTGTGTGTGTGTGTGTCAGTGGGAGAGGAGGAATGGAGCGCTGACTTGACTGGAATCTGGGAGAGTAGGCCTCGTCCTGACAGGCGGGGAATGTGTGGAAGTTAGCCAGCATGCTTTACTTTCATGTCAGGAATCGGTGTTACATCACCTGAGTCCACACTCACTGCATCTTTGTTGATGTCTTATATCCTTCTGTCTGGAACAGAACAATAAAATAGGTTCTGTTTTGTCGTTGTTGTTTTTTTTATGTCACTACAGCTAGATGTGTTGTATGAAAATTATTAGCATCTTTTTCTTTTCACTTTTTAATCAACATTGTAAAGTCTCAGTGTTGCTTCCAGTCTGGAGTTGTTGCTGCACTTGTCATTTCCTGGTCACAAGTATTGCACCTTCTGTCATATTTAGCCAGACTTTGCACTATTCATGTAACAGGCTGTGCTGTGCTGTGCTGTGCATCCATGCAGTTTATGATGGTATGTTAATGCTTTTCTCTCTCACCGCAGTTGCCCAGTGAGCTGATGTAAGGGCCATTTTATATAACAGATGTAGTGATTGAATAAAAGGCTGTGTAAAATTAACCATTAAAGTACTGACTTGTGGTACTCCCAGCACTACTGACCCAATTTGACAAGTACAGTGTGTGAATCTGCCCCTTTAATATTTCTTTCTGTCGTCACTCACCTCATGCACTCCTGCCCCTTTAACTTCATGACTTAACTTTATGAGAGCTGAAATCATCTAATTGTTCATTAGTCAGCTGACAGAAAATGTTTTTCTATGTCTGGGTACTGAGAGGACTAAATAAAGGTACTGTGTGTCTTGAGAATTTTGATACTTTGTACTGGGTTGGTTGGTTGTTATCTTTAAAGGGTATTGAGCACAGGCTGTGCAGAGGGGACAGCCCTGTTGTTGAAATGTGAATATTTGCTGGTTACTTCGGTGAGGGTACATCGAATACCATTGGCTTTGTCGTTTGAATAAAACAACAAAATTTCCGTTGTTTTCTAACTCTTCATAGGCCAACTGGTTTGTTCATTAATCAGGGAAATATTCAAAAGTCTAATCAGTGATCAAAACAGTCATTACTTGCAGTCCTAAGCTGTACATGCCCTGGGATATTGCAGTTTTATTTTCTGTACCAGCTGCAGAAACTCACAGAGCAAACACTGCCTTAATTTCTTCCTCCTCTCAGGTGTAATGCTGTGTAAATGTGGTAATACAGGTGCAGCTTTGACAACCGTGAGCATTAAAACTCAATTTCCTGCTGTCAGTTTGTGCTGGTGTCCAATAAACACCAATAATAAGTCCAGATGTCTCCCACCTGCATGCAACCCAACCCCCAACCCCCAACCCCCCACCCCACCACCTTCTTCAGTCCTACTCAAATGTGGAAAAATAGCTTGGTCCAATTGCTCATGCTGTGTCCTGTCTCCAGTTATCTTCCCACCAATATGTTATCATCACATAGCCTCTCCTAAGACAAATGAGAAACGACTGCACTGGCTGGATTATTTTTTTTCCAGAAATGACCTCTCAAGAGTTCTTTTTCTTGCTTTTAGTATTAACATTGGACAATGTGTTGAAACCCTTTCACTCACAATCCTAGGAAGTCCTGCCCTTGGGCACATTCTCAGGGGCGTGTTTGGGTGGCACTGTCCGTATGGAACTGACCTTGCTATCAGTGGTATTACAGAGGCTGTATATAATTAGACTGGCCTATGTTTTCAGCTGGACAATAGAACATGTACTGCTACAGTTAACTAATTATAGATGGAGAGTAAAAACAGGCAGTTTACCTACACGCTACATTGTATTCAGTCTGCATTAACTAAAGATGCATTTGTGTGTCTGTCTCTGTAGATAATAAAATATATTTAGCATTGAATCTCTTGAATAACATTAGCTCATATGTGCTGTGTTAATAGTTAAACAGAGAGGGACACTGTGGCATGGCAGTGTGTGTGGAGACAAGTGGCCCAGACAGATGAATGGACATATAATATACTGGAGAGGCGGACATCAGCATATCGTTCACCGCAGCTAAGTGTTCCCAACAATCCAGTCACCTCTGCAGCGAGATGATAGCCGGAGCCAAGAAATGTCTCCCATTTCCAGGCTTGCATGTGTGTCTGTGTGTGCGTGTGCCATTCAGTGCCAATGTGTGGCCCTTTGTTTATGAGGGAGATAAATGGTGGTTTGGCAAGATGCTAGGAGACTAGTTCTCAAAAAATGGGCAGTGTGTGGGAGCCATCCCTACTACATTCACAGCAGCTCACTGTTATTTTTGTCCATTTCATTCCAGTTTTTCCACTGTTTCATGATATAAACAGCAGCAGAAGCTGTTTGTGACAGACTGGGATTTTCTTTAAGTCTATTTTCAAACTTCTGCTTTTGAAGAAAAATGTGTTGTGCTTCTGGCAGAGACCTCAAGCAACCTCTCAATCAGCTCTGCTGTTCTTTAGTTTTCACATAATTCTATTGGACTCCTCTGTTATAATATTGTACTTTCTATACAGATTAGTCAAACCACTAAAGATGGTTATTCAAAATGCATTTTGTTGTTGTAGTAGTAATAATAATCCAGTTTGCCCACACTGAATGTTTGTGTGAGTCGTCGTTTCTATCTATATGTCAGCCCTGTGATGAATTGGTGACAGCTTCCAGCCCCTCCATAACCCTGCACAGGATAAGCAGGTAGATAATGGATGGAGAATGTATATCCTTATTTTTGTTATTTGATCAACACAGTCATACTTTGGAGCTGCAACAATGGCCGGACACACAGCTCACAGAGACAGTTAAAGTACTTTAAAAACAGTTAGTACCTGATTGTCCCAAATTGCACTACTTATTGGAGTCATAACTCGAATCATCACTCATCGAATCTGAACACACAGACATGATGCACATGTTTTCAATTCAGTATGACGCTTTCCAATATAAGTATCTCAATGGCCCATTGAATAGCCAAAATGTAAACAAAACAAAATAAAACTACTGAACCCAGGTTGCCGCCCACAGTGTAACTCGCTGAGGCTACTGTCCCCCACAGCATTATGGGCACTTCAAGAATTTTGAAAACCCCTGGATCAGACTAATCAGTCAGTTATAACTGACACAGTGTCTCATTCCTTCGAATATTGATTTTGATGTACATTGTCATGGCAACTCTAGAAGCTGAAGTATTTGTGTTAGCTCTAAAGCAGCTGTTTTGATAATAGATTCACTGCTGAAATAAAAAGTGAAAATAAAAATAAATACAGAAATCATTTGTTCTAGCTGAGATGTAAATATTTTCTGTCTTCTCTGATAGTAAGTCAGATATGTTTAGGTTCTGGATTGTTTATTAAACAAAACAGGTAAATTGAAGATATCAGTTTGTCCTCTGACATTTCATAGATGTGCAACAGTGAATTAAGTTTTAAAAAAAAAAAAAGTCGTAGCAGCCGTAATCAGAAATACTGTATTGTTGTCAGCTTTTTCAGTGTAGTTTAGTGACATTATTTGATAATGAGATTGAGCTTGTAAGTGATAAGTGAATACAGATTTTTTGTACAGTTAGTAAGTATATTGTGATATAAATATTGTGATAAATATTGGTTTTAAGCTAAATAAACATGTCCACAACATATTTGGTCCTTAATGGTCGCTTTTCATTATTTCTGCTTTTGCCAGAATTTCCAAGGAAGGCTTCCTATGGTCTCTTTTAAAAAAGAAGCTGTTGTGTCAAAGGGAACAAAGGCTGATCCTTATGTCAGCCCCATACAGCAGCTGTTAGTATGTGATCCTAATCAGCCATACCGGGTACATCTAGTCAGCCTACATATCATCTGTGATCTTATTTTACTTGTAATTTTTTATTGTGAAATTCAGTAAAGCTCTTTAAAACTGCAGAGGGTGCAGCTCAGCCTCCCAATGTTCCAGTTAGTCAAAGATTCCTTTTTATAGAGTAGCCCATGATATAGCATCCAAAATAGTTTTTATTTTGATGACATCAGGTGTATTTATAGAAGAGTAGGCTTCATTTTTCTATTATACTGCATTGATTCATTGTCAAATGCAGACGAGGCAAAGAAGACCTGAGTATTTTTTGTGTCGTCATGCATGCAGCAATGTTCCTGCTTCTCTGAATCAGATTGGCAAGGCAAACTTTGCATATCTGATTTTTTTTTTCCTTGTAAGGCTTTGTGGTGTGTGTGTGTGTGTGTGTGTGAGAGAGAGAGAGAGAGAGAGCTTGCTTTGAATAATGACCTCTGATTGTGATATGAGTTTGCATAGCTTTTAGCTTTTCAGTAAACGTATAGTAACTATCAGCTGCATATGGTTGCTTTGCATCAGTGTCTGTCAGGAGAGCTGGTGTATTTACTGTAGTACTGACTTTAATCTGAGGTGCTTAGACTAAAAGAAGTAGCTTATTTACATACACTTAGGCATTGACCCTTGTGAATGTGTGTGTGTTTGTGGGTGTATAGAAGCTACTGAAGGTGTTAGTAAGCCGCCTGAAGCTACAGATTCCACTCTGCAATATACAGTAAATCACGTGAGTGAAGTTGTTTATTGTAGGAGGGCACTGCGTGACCAGCACCATGTGACCCTGTTGCCCCCTTCAGCCCCAGTGTTTTTACTGGAGCTCAGTGTGTGTACTGGTCTGTGGGGCCAAGCTGGTGGGGCTGTGCATATGTGTGTGTGACAGAGAGAGAGAGATGTTGTTGTGAAGGCTGATGGGGGCAAGGCCATTACAAGGGTAGTGTTTGTGCAGGGCACGGGACTCTGTCCTCGCTGGCACACACACACACATTGCAAACAGGCACACTTGCCAAAAACAGAGGCTCATTGTGGACACCCATGCCCAGTTGCGTCCACGCACTACAGTCACACATTGTATCACCCTTTGCCTCTCCATCTCTTCCCTTCTCTTATCTTTCTCTCCCTTTATCTATCACAATTCACCCAGTCTGTTTTTCTTCCTGTTACTTCCCCCTACACTGTTTTCAGCTTTTATTCTTGTTTCACTTCAGTATCATGTCCTCCTACTTCAGCCTGAAAGTTCAGTTTATCAGTCTCTCATTCTTCTCTTCTCTTCTCTTGTTCCCTTCTTAAAGACCGTCAACCTCGATTGATCTTTCAGCCATCCTTTCTTCATGACATGCTCCTCCTCCAGTCATCATGAATCATTCTCCTATCCCCTCTTCCATCCTCATCTCTAAGGAAAGTGTGAAAAGTCTGACACTTGAGTCACGGAGAGAGATCAGCATTAATGTTGCTTTTATACTGATATCTGTGTGTAGCCTGTGTGCCTGTCCTCACTTGTCTGGTCTGTAAAGTGAATCAGGCTCTGTGGAACATCACACTCGCACCTCACACACACACACACACACACACACACACACACACACACACACACACACACACACACACACACACACACAGATGGAAGCAGTGTTTCCCACAGGATCTTGGACCCCAGAAGAAAATTTTGTACATTTGAGAGCAAAATTAATTGGTTAGATCTATGAAGAATTATATAACTATAATAACTAACTATAATAAACAATTTAATTAGAAACATATTACTTGTCTAGATATAAATGGTGATGAAATGGCATAAAAGGTCACACCCAAAAACTGTGGTAAAGCATTTCTTTAATGGTTTGGTATCACACCATTGACCCCCCATTATCCACTTCATATTGTGCTCTGTTCAGTTATTTTGTTATTCATTTGCTTTGTTTCAGTTATTCCAATGGAAACAGAGCAGACTTGTGTTTGTGTGCTGCTGTGATATATATATATATATATATATATATATATATAAACAGCTCTACTGCTAAAGCCATGGCGCAAAACGCAACATTAGAGAGCAGATGGACACAGTCTAGGTGATTAATGAGAAAGGAGGATTTAAACTTCCCTCTTCACATGTTTTGATGTGAGTTATAGCGCTTCTTGATGCAGTGAACACATTTAGATGATTTATGAGTATGATTTCCTCCTCGGTTATTGATATTTTGATGCTGATTGCTCCTCAGTCAATTGTGTATCAAATAACGTGTATTTTGACACCATTATTATATTTGGCAACATGCCTATCAAGGTTGTTCCGTGCTGTAAACCTGTAATTCCAAACAGCACACTAAAGCACATGGAGTTTGAAGTTCCAACACATGTCAGATAATGGTGCATGAACTTCAGCTGTAGCAGTGAGCATGATGAATTTATATAGCATGACACAAGTGAGCTTTGTCAGCCGCTAGAGAGTTTTAAAAATTGTATCTACAGAGATAGTGATTCCTTTAATATTTCAGACTGTACTGGACCATTGCTGACAGTACTGTAAATCAATGAACAGGACTGCTTTATGGCAATATTAGATTTACTATATTAAAACTGGGATTTACTATACCGTTGTTATGATTGCTCTGATTATGAATATACAGCAGCCAGTTTACCAGGATACACCTGGCTAATACTAGTGCCATCTAATACAATAGCCTTACAAGAAGTCTTACATTCATGAAGGTTATATTCTTCATTTTTTGTTGCAGCTGAATGTATATACCATGATTAAGTATTTTATCATGTGACCCACCAGACGTGGGAATGAGTCGATGACATGATTCTGCTGCTTTTACTACACATACTTGTGCTCCCAGTGAACACATTTCGACTTGGACAGTCTGTACTTGGCGGGTTCAAACTAACGCTGCCTTTCAAGTGGATCTTGTTTGATCATCTTTTTGATATTGGGAGTATAGGACACAACATGCTTGGTGTTCAAGTGTTTTAATTTGAGAGCAGTGTTGCTAGGCAACGGATGAAAAAAGAATGTTGATTTTTTTTCTCTTTTTCTCAAAAGTGGTGAATGATGGTGTTTTCTCTATTTCAATGTACTGCTGAAGCAACTGCATGTGTTTTCCATCTGTAATGAAGGGTATAACACCAGCTGTGACATAACTGGACCAGGTTTCAAGCCACAAAGATTAACTTTGAGCAGTGGGACAAATAAATATAGAGAAGTTACTATAGAAAATTGTTTTGCAACAGTAACATGCAAAAACACCACAATCATCACTACATAGTGTTCCCTTTGGTGTCCTATTTGTCCCACCTAGAATTACCACAAATTGACAAAAATCTTTACTTACTTATTTGCATGATGTGTGAGATAATTTTTTTGCAGAAATGCAGTTGAACAGCTATAACTATAACTGAGATGATCTGTTAAGTAACAGTTCTGTTAAGTAATTTGAGTGCACATTTGGGGAAAATAACTTAGCCAGTTGTATCATTCTGATTATGCATATTGCCTGTGTCACATTGAGACACAAGAAAGAGTAGTGAAGTAAAACAGCACATATAATAAATATATCACAAGACTCTCACGATAGTTCATTCATTCATGATAACTGCACACACAGTTGCAAGCCCTCTACAAGTACAGCTGCAGTGCACACAGCGTGTTATTAATGAGGACTGTTTTAAGGATTATCCATTACTTTGAGAGCAATCTGTGGTGTGCATGAACAAGATCTGTTCCCATTGCATCAATGCACTGCATCAACTGATAGACTTGGTCCTCCCAATGCTGATACAGATATAGATGGCAAGGAGTGCACATAAAACCCCTTAATCCCATTCAAACCTCTTAAAGTCACTATGCAGACTTGCACTGTCACAGTCTATCTGGCAGAGTTGCTCATCACGTCACAGATAGAGGTTCTTTCATGTGTTAATGCACAGTTGTCACAAGAGATTGACAATGATGAAGATAAGTGATCTTTTTTTATTACCTATGATGTATCAATAAGAAATGGATTAGATCTGATTGGTGTCACAGTTGATTAATGGTTATTTGACTAATGTCATTTTGGTTGCACGTGATTTTCTAACCATCTAAATTGTAATGCACTTGAACGTTTGGACTGAGCGCAAAGTACTTTAGTGAAGACATCATAATGCTAAGCAGTAATGCATTGTCCACTGTGACCATGCACCATAAAGTCATGATTGTGATGTCCCCGTCAAATGCAGATATCAAATCATTTTAAACATGCAGAATTGAAAACGAATCAATGGTGGAAGCAGCTGAATGTCCACTGACACGTATTAGTTCTGCTTGTGCTTCCACTCTTGCGCTCCTGATGTATTCAAATATTGTTGTGTATACAAGCCATGCAAAAGTATGGTTACTTGTAAGACCGCACTTGATGGAGATTATATTTATTTCACTAGAATGCAGTAAATATTGAAAATAACTTTACAGGAATAGGAATAACAGCTCAGCCTCTTACTCAGGATTTGTCATGTTTTTATGAATGACTGGCAGGGACTTTTGCACCGCTTGTTGTTTGTCACTCGTTTCCTCTCTAGTGTCATTGCTTCCTGTCTGAGAAGTGAGCATGTGCCACTGTGTCACTGGAGGTGGTTAGCACCTCTGTGCATTGTTAGCTGTCCGAATGTGGTCGTCTCACACACAGACCTTACAAGCACAAAAATATGCTCATACACACAATTCACAATTCACACTCATTCACTTCATTCAGGTTTCCTCTCAGATACATTATGTATGGAGACAGTTTGTTCCCTAGTGACTGTGAGAATATTTTTTTCACAAGGTTTCGTGGTGCTTCCTCATTCTTAGTTTCTGTAGAGAACAGCAGTAAGTTGATGATAAGTAAAATCAAATGTAACTGAATCTTGTACAGGAATTAAGGCACTGAAGGAGGAAATATGCAAAAATTCATTCATGAAAAGTAAATAGAAGCAACAGCAGAACTTGAAATGTCAAAAGTTAAAATGTCAAGTTTGTAATATGAGAAGTTCAACTTGTAAGTACTTGATGAACACTTTGTAGCCATTTTGTACAAATATCCATAGGTGCTCACATGCAAACACTAGTCATTAACCCAGCAAATAGTGTGCCCAAGTTAAAATGGCCATCACACTTGAACCTGTTTTTACTTTGTACAGCCACAGCCTTCATCTACTCCTGAAATACAGTAAGAGCTAATATTGCTTGGCAACTGACTCAAACAGTCGTGCACACACACACCCCCACACACACATAAATACTACAGCCAAAGGACACAGATACGCACCCCAGCTGACCTCTTATCCACACGCCACCCCGATAAACACATACTGTTGAGCTTAACAGCTTTTCTGTTAAACTACAGACACTGAAGCCAACACACAGTAATGTTCAACCAGATTTGAACACAGTGAGTATATTGTGCACAAAGCTAAAAGCACTGTTCATTCATCTCCACCACTTTCTTTGCTTTGCTGGAGTTACCTCAGCTAGTTTGTGTGCTGTGTTTATAGTGGTCGCTGCTAAATGGAAAAGGTGTTTCCTGAATGAATGGACCATGTGCTGTTTGAGTGTCTGTAGACTAAACTTGTTTAAACACAAGAAGCATGAACAGAGAGTGTGGGTACAATATAGTAGCATCCAGCTTTGTTGTGTTACAGCTTCATAACGCTGTGTGTTTGTGCCATTGTGGCTGAAAATGAAACAAGATATGTGGTGGTGGCAGTAACATGCCTAGGTAACTAAGTGCATTGATTGTTCAGTTTAATATCATATAATAGTAAAATTGGGGATGAAACTGAAAATGTCTCACAATTTTAAAAGATTCTTGATTGTTACTGTGAAACACTTTGAAACTGTCTATTAAGTTAACTTCTTTACACAGGAAAATGAACTGGATGAAGCCATGAGAACATTTTTTTCATTTCATCCCACCTACACCCACCCACACCCACTCATTCACTCGCTTACTGTGCCTTCCCAGAGGTGGAAACGCTGACTCAAGCGGTGTCGATATTGCATGTGTGTGTGTGTCTCCATACTCCTTTAAAAGAGTACAGTGTTTGTAGTGGGGAGGTGAAGAGGTTTTAGATCCTCTTTGTGAACTTTATTTTTAGTAAAGCATGGAAGAAAATGTGTCACAGGACCCTTAATCACCAGACGTGACTTTTTACACACGCACACACACACGCACGCCAATTATGTTAGCCCTTGTCTCATCAGTCACACCCACAGGCGCGTGGACACACACTCCATTGTAGAGAACCTCACAAGCCTCTTACTGTCAGTCCGAGAGAGCGAGAGTGCTGAGTAACACCAGTGTTTGACCAACCACAAATGCATCTGGGCATGAAAGCCTTCACACAACATGTCGCTGTCACTGGTTCAGAGGAACTACTTCCATTACAAGCAGCTATTTGCCACTTTTGTCTTCTCTGAGGTATGGCTTTGTGACAGGCTTTGTTACAGTGGCCTGTATGTTGAAGGTTTTGTTGTTCTGTGTTCATATCTACCTTTTGAGTAAATTACATTTTTACCAAAGTAAACCATTTTGTCTCTCAGGTGAGCATCCCTCTGATTTGTCAACCCTCCTTTCGTTTACCAGCACACCCGTTTATGGATATTTGACAAAGACTCAAATATGTGAACAAATGACAGCTTTCTTTTTCAGCCCAGGCAGCTGTATGCTGAGTTTGTGAAAGGAAACCACAAAGGCCACATATGGAGCTCATGCCCAAAGAAAATTTGGGCACAAAAGTGCAGTTAGTGCTTTGAATTTGAGATGTTTTTGGTAATCATTACGGAAGTACGAAATCGGCCTTGATTTGCACGGAAAACAATCAAAAATTAATGTAAATGGGCTCATATTTCTGTAGCTTCAAGCTCAAATAGTCATCAAAGTGTTCCTGGGAGCTATGGACTGAAGGCTCCATAGTGAAACATTGTTTACCTCTGCTGGTGTTGGATGATTGTATGCCCTTCAGGCTCTTCTGTTTGTTGTCACATGAAACTCTCTCTTTCTTCCTGATCTCACAACCCCACCTCTGATACAGCCACAGAAACCTGACCTCACAGCAGACCTCTGGCTGTCTGCCACCACATCCTCAATAACCCTGCTCACCTGTGTATATACAGTGTCTGTGGGAGGGGGGGTTTGAGTGTATCTGCGTAACAGCAGGATGAGAGTATTCAAGCTGTCTACTGTGAAAACGTAATTATAGAAGCCCATAATTAATGAGACAAGTGTTTATATGCTTAGACGTGCATGCACATGTACTTGTTCATCCATCCCTGGGTGACCAGTGCTATCAGTGCGTCAGTCAGACATGCTGGGTGTCATATTACTTTTCATGTGTGTAACTGTGCACCTTTGTGACTCTACAGGCTCACCACTGTCTGCCCTGTAACTGTTTGTTTGAGTGGTTTCTTGGGTTGTTGCTGCCTGGAAGTGTGTGTGCGTGTATCAGTGAGTAAGGAGTTATTTCCTACACAGTCATTCTTGTGACAATATGTGTGGTTGTCTGTTGTGTTTACCTGATTTTGTCTGTGTCATCCTTTTATCACATGCAGACTCCCTTGAAGAGATGTTAATGGAGCAATCTACAGCTTTAGGAGCATGCAGAATAGATTGTTCCATTCGCATGGCTGATAATGATAAGTGGCTGAGATCGTAACTCCAAATGCATAGCAGATATTGTACCATCCTCGGCTCATCTGCTGGTAGCTAGAGCACTTAACCTAAAGGGGGAAAGACCATTAGAGGCAATCAGGGCTGTCATTTTTAATGGGCGAAATGGAGATGGACCTGCGGCCTAGTGGAAGAGTTAATGTACTAGGCCACTTGAGGACTAGGTAATGAGAACGAGGCAGGTGGAAGTGGTGGAACAATACAGCTGTGGTTGAGGCACTACCCCAAATGGAAACCAGATTGTGTGCTGTTTTTACACCAGCAGCTGTGAAGCCACTTACTGCAGCTTAGAGGAACTGGTTGCCGTTAACATGATTGTGTTTATGGGTTCGCACATATGCTTTTTGGGTCCTTGAATCACACGGTTACCCCATTTCATGTTCTGAATTTTGAGATTTGAGATCATCTCATTAGCAGACAGAAATAGCCCTCCCCAGCCCGTGCTTTTTAACACAGGCAGACTAACCTCCTGCTGTATTTCTTGATAATCATCTTCAGAGCAGACATTCTCTTTTTGTGTTTTTATATATGTATAAAACTCCATATGTATATATGTACTATGATCTTTCTCTCTCTCTCTCTCTCTCTCTCTCTCTCTCTCTATATATATATATATATATATATATATATATATATATATATATGTGTGTGTGTGTTATGAGTTTATGAGTGTGCACTTTTATCTATGTTGTTATGTATGTTTTCTGTGTGTGAGCGCTCTGCTGGGGTGACCAGATTGTTAGATGAGGGGAGGGCAGGCTGACCTTTTGTTCTGTTTGCTTAGTGGGCATTCCTCTGAGCACTGGCCCTCACCCAAGTTAAATCTACCAGCCAACCACAGGGACTCAGCACAGTGCTGCCCCCACAGGGACGCATTGGCATGGAATCATTTGAGCTTGTCAACTTGTTGTTAATGAAAAGGATAACAGAAAAGAGCCTTTTTTTAGGCCTGAGTCTAAACTCAGGTTATCCATCTGGTTTAAATCAGACCTGACTTAGCTTTGAGGAATGGCCTAATGCCTTTCCGGAATACCACTTAACCGTTAATGTGTTATTGGTACATACTTAGAAGGACTCTAGCATGTTTACATGAGGCATGTTTGTCTTGTTAAACGAATGAACAGCTCATTAAATAATTTGCTTTATTTGCTCCTAAGCTGTTTTTATCAGCCTTTGAACCCCTGCTATATTTTTTTACTTCAGTAATTATGTTTTTAAAGGTTGATTTGTACTTATGCCACGACTCAAATCTCCAATCATCAGAGTGACCTGCAAAGAATAAATGTATTTAAAATTTGAAATGAAGCTTCTTTCAACAGATGTCTTCATTTTATATTATGAAGCATTCATTGAAACCATGAATGTCAGTCTAAGCTGTGTTTTTGTTTCTCTCCTCCAGGTCCTTATGGTTGAGGTGGTGTGTGGTGCCCCTTGCCATGCCTCCTGCCATGACAGACCTCCTGGACATATGGGCGGCCCACTCGCCCCTGGCTGGCCATGCTCTGGACCAGATCACTGTGGATTTTCTGCTACCCACTGGTATCTACATCCAGATGGACGTCCCACGCGAGGCCACCATTCAGCACATCAAACTGGTGAGTGGCACTGGGTGTGTTTGGGCTAAAACATCAGTTGTATTTAAATTCATGATGTTGCCGCTGAGGTAACATTCTTTCAGCTGTGTTGTTTCAACTTAAAATCAACTTTCAACACCCTTCAGAGATTAAATGACTTTGTTTGCTCTTTGTGTGTCCTGACATCATTTTTTTGTCCTTACATGCCTCTTTGCCTATTGTCTTCATAAGGAAAAACACAGTCTACATCCCACACACATATACATACACATGTAGTCACACAGCTGGTCAGTTAGACATTATCTAATGCATGTGTTGACAAAGGTGGCTGTTGTGGCTGGCTGGGTGTTTTTTGTTTGTGAGTAGCTCTTGCCTTCAGCATGCAAATAGCTCCTGACATCATGTGTGACTGCAGCTAATTTCAGAGATCAGAAGTCACTGGCTCGGTGGCTCTGTTAAGGAAATGACTCGCATTGTTTGCAAAGTGGCGCAAAGTATGTGTTAGTGTGAAGGTGTTAGAAATCATGATTTAACTGTTGATGTGCTTGGGTAAGGGTTGCCATGATGTCACATTCATCTGTGCCATCAGTTTGTTAGGTTAAGTGGGCACTGAAAAGTTCTTATTTTGTATAGGATGTTATAAAGCAGGCCTTTGAAGTAGTTATTTTTCCAATTAAAAAAAAAAATTAATTAATAATTATTTAATGTGTGAAAAGGTTATATTAAAGCTTGTTTCATAAATTTGATGATATTTTTTTTCTTTCAGAGATAGTGAAGGAAGGCTTGAATGATTTAACAACTCATTAAAAAGTCATGCATTTTTTAAATGAAGATTTATTTCCTTCCCTGGCATAAAACGGAAATAAAATTTAAAAAAAAAGAAAGAAACATTTGATATCAGCCAAAATTTTCAGTTGGGGCATCCTTAGTTGAATCAGTATTTATATACCATGCATATTCAAAACTGTGGTACTGGATTGGATACCAAAACAAAGCATATGTATTTTTGTAGTTACAATCTTCTGACAGCTGAAATAAAAGCGTTCTTTTATATTTTGATTGACATAGAAAACAAGCCTTGCATTGACATGCAACCTCAAATATGCTTTTCCCAAACAGGAGCTATAGGAGCTAAATACAGCTTGAGGATGTTGCTCTAAATAAGTGAATAAACAAGTTGTGTACGTGTATGTGTACGTTTACATAACATATGCCTGCCATTTTCTGGAAATCACTTCTGTCTTCAGAATGTTACCAAAAATACAGACGGATTCCACTGGTTTCACAAAGATCTCTCTTTGCAGTAATTTGCTTTTTATGGAATTGTGAATATGTGAGGTTCTTGTCAGTGTTCAGGCCTTTAAGTTGACTGGATTAGATGTATATGTGGGTGTTTATGCATAAAAGATGTCTGTTGGCACACATACATTAGACATCTTCTTTCCCTGAGGGAAACATGTACAGAAGCAGCTGAAAGATCTGACAAATTATACATCACTGAAGCATGAAACAGAGAGAAGACAGGGAGATGGAGACACCTCTGAGACTTTTCTAGTAAATGATAAAGAGGAACAAATGCAAGGGAGGGTATTCATTTAGCCATATGGTAGAACATTCCTTGCAGGCCTTGCAGTCAGCTTTGTACCAGACTATTTATCAGTTATTAAGAAGACATGAAGAGCAGCCTCAAAACAGACAGTGTTTCATTCATGCTTATAAAGACCGGATCAGATTTCCCTGAAAGCAGATTGTTTGAAAATGTTTCGTGGAACTGAATGTTATCATTTTTCATTTGTAACTTGTTGAGGCTGCTCACATGTAAACACAGCATTGCAAATAGTTTCTAAAGTAGGTTTGTTATGTAATTCAGTTCTAAGAACATTAGTTAATTAAATCCTCTATGTATTTTGCATGTGGTTTATGGAGAGATGTGATAAACATAACCTAAAGTCACAAATGTTGGTGGAGGAGACATTTGCTGTGTGGAAAACATGTCCTGTTCCAGTATGCTACAGCATCATTCTGTAACCTCAGACAGACAAACAGAATCTGACAACTAATCCTGTGATCATGCTGTGGGGCACAGGGACATGAATCATGCCAGGATTGGCTGGTGGACGTATTGTTCACATCCTGATTGGCTCACCAAGGAGCTGTGTCATGTTGCCATGAGTCATGCTTGTTCCTGATTATGAATCATACACTTTTGTCAATATGTCACGTCATTATTATATGTTGTTCTTATTAGTTTGAAGGCCCTTGAAATCAGCATTTTACTGCTCAAGTTATTCATGGTTCAACTGCAGCAAAGGTGATGATGCTACACGGGTTAAGAAGATGCTGGAGGCCTCAATTTAACTCAACTCTTGGTCTTTCTGGCTTTGATCAAGCCATTCTGTTCTGGCTAAGTAGGATTTATTTAATTGAGTTTAATGGAGATGATAGAAACATTTCAGTGGTTTTGTATTGCACAAGCACTTTTGTTAAACCTGGATTCTTCTTCTCCCATCCAGCTCTTATGGAAGCAGGCTCAGTCGTTTCCACTTTTTTCCGCTCTGGGCGAGATGGAGAGCCACATGTTCGAGTGTGTCAACCAGGCGGCTGTGCACGAAGAACTAGAGGATGAAACTCGCAGGCTGTGTGACGTCCGCCCTTTCCTGCCGGTCCTCAAGCTGGTGACACGCAACTGTGGTCGAGCAGAGCGCCTGCTGGACTCCAAAATCGGCGTGCTCATTGGCAAGGGTAAGACAGCATCACTTCCAAGACTTTTCCTCAAGTTCAAGTGGCCTATTCTCATGTAAGCTCTCACACACATTACTCTGTCACTGATTTATTTGCTTACTGTCCTTGTTTGACATACCCAGTAAAGAAAAGCACTTAGAGTTGGTAAGTGGAACAGTAAATCTTTCCCCACACACAAGAAGAATTAAGCACCTCCTCCAGTATGCTAAAAAGCTCTCCTACTCAGCACATTCACCCCAGCCGAGGCCCATCTGCAGCTGGTTCCTATCAGTGATCGTGCTGTCTGATAGAGAAGCGTGATGACTGACTGGACATGTTCCTGACATGTCTCCCATCACCTGTCACTTTGTATCATCTGTGGTGAAGATTAGATCTTTTAGACGAGCAGATGGGTTCAGTCACTACTGCAGACAAGGGTGGTTCTCTGAGGTGATTAAACATCTTTTGACAGAATATTTATTAATCCATAAGAAGAAAGAAAGACTTTCTTACTTGATCCAAAATACCTTAAAGTTAGACTCATATCTATGCCATATATCCCAGCAATACTGTAGCTACTACATTGGTTAAGTCTGGCTTCTCAAATGTGAAGATTGTTGCTTTGATTCATCATATATGACAGTAAACAAAATTTCTTTGATTTCAGACATCTCCATTGGAAAACTGTGGGAAATTTCTGCCTTTTCAAAAACAAAGCAATGACTTTATTAATCAAAAAAAAATTGGCAGATCAGTCAATAATGAAAATAATTGTTTGTTGCAGCTCTAATAGATATACTTGCGTGGAGTGTGACACGTACATGCATGCACATTAGATTCATTTTCATTTGATGTAGTCGTGCAGGGCCAAACAATTACTTAAAAAAACTTATTTAAAAATACACAGTTGCAAAGAACCAACTATTTCCTCTTTTTCAGTAACAAGTGAAGTTGCACCGAGATGCATACTTTCAGCCCACTTCTGACTGAAATATCCAGGATGGAAGTCCTCAGGTCACAGCAGATGTCTTTAGAGAGAGAGAGAGAGAGAGAGAGAGAGCGAGAGGCACTGACAAGTGAGAGAAGGGGCTCTGAGTCTAATTGAAAGAGACTCGGGCGATATTGATATTCTCCCTTCCTGGCTCCACTTTGGTCTGACATGATCTTTTAAAGGCTTTTGTCAGACTAAAGTGGTGTTTTCCAAAGGAACCCCACAGGCATGTCTGGATAGAGCCACACATACATACCTAAGCTTGTGCAGCGCACAGTAACAAACTATTAAACATTCACACAACCAACCATGTTTTTTTCCCCACTGCAGAAAACAGTTACACAAACCTGCTCACACAATGCAGCTAATGTGATCCAGCCTTTCTTAGAATGCTGAGGGTCATATGAATGTTAAATGGCTTTAAATGTCAACATGTTGTTTTCATTACCAAGAAGGTATTGTGTAGCACCCTTTGATAAAAACACAAAGACCAAAGCTCACCAGGGAGCAGAGAGATAAAGTGTGATCAGCCAAACGGCAGCTCGTACCTCTGGCATTTTGCACAAGTGTGAATATTAAGAGACTCTGCTTTAATCCCATAAGAGTCTGCTGTTTGTTTTTACACATTCAGTACTACTAGGTACATATGCCTGGCATGAAGTGTTGCACAGGTGTTTGTGTATTTTTAATGAAAGTTAAAGCATGTTACCCTAATATATACAGCTTCGTACTTTGAACCTCGCAAGCTTCATGCATAGTTCACGTAAAAAAGAAAAAACACTGAATGATTAAGGTCCTTACCTAGTTCATGAGATATTATTTTATTTGATTCTCATAACATGACAATTTCTTCTCAAGGCATATTATTAGATATATTCTTACAAAATGTTACTATAATCTAGTCAGTCTGTTAATTATAATTTGTTCTACTGTATAACTATGATCTTAATGGTTTGCTTTCCATCCCACCTCTAGGTCTCCATGAACTTGATGCCATAAATGACCAGGAAGTGAAGGACTTTCGCAGTAAGATGTTACGTATGAGCGAAGAAAGGATGCAAAGAGTCCAGATGATGTCATGCATGGAGTGGCTGCAGGCCTGCTTCTCCCCGCAGCTGGAGCCCACCGCAGGAATGGCCATCACTGATGGGCTCAATGACCGGCTGGCCGACCTGAAAGTCATTATTCACTTCAACCAGTCTCCAGTAAGAGTCTGCAGTCCAGTACTGTAAATGCTGAAGAGTTTTAACGGTAGTCCAGTGAGTGCGGAACAAGATTGTATATGCGGATTATTTAGGTATAAGATATAGATTGAAAATGACAAATGGATGACAACAGACAACAACGTGAAAATCACTTCCATTCACAGTATAAACTGTTCAAAGTTCATCCTTATTTTTTATTAATTCATAAAACGTGCATACATTTTCTTGCCTTTAATTGCATCATACGTTTGTCCTTGGATTCCTTCAGAGTGAAGTTGGACTCTAGTGGAAGCCTGCACAGAAAATCCTCCAAAACAAACTCATTAGTGAAGCCCAGTCTCCACTTTTGATAATCATCCAGCAATAATATTGAAATCCATAGTTGGAGCAGTCATGTAGTTGTAAAATTCCCTTGGAACTTATAGCTGATGTAAAGTATCATTATTTTAGTTGATGTGGAATGTTGGTTAGTTTTAATATTAGCCCAGGTTGGCTCCTTGTGTTGTGGATGTTGTGGATTGCAAAGGCCATCTAGAGCCTTATAGTACAGGACACTGGAATATTTTTTTCCTTTTCATTCCTTCATTTTGTTATTCATTGCAGTAGTGTTGGAAATTTTGAATTAGAAGCATTTTCATTTAATGGCAGAGAATATCGTTAAATCTAAAAGCGCTCAGGGTTGTACTGTCTGCATCCATGTCATCACTTTTCTGTTTTTCTGTACAACATTGCATACATAATGAGCTCAGAATAACAGTGTGACTTACTGAACAGCTACAGCAGACAAAACAACCTTGTTTGAGTAGCAAAAGTAGCCATGTGACTCCACCAGCGCAAGCACATGCACTGTCGCTGAGCCTTTTTTTCCACTCACAGTTGACAGCTCCATATTTGTCACGTGACTGAGCCCAACTATTAAGTCATGTGACGACACTAAGTGGGTCAAAACCATCAGTGAAATTATGCCATCCTCCAGGACAGGCTCGTACATTAGCATGGCAGCTCAAGGGACAGCAACCCTGATTAAAGTGAGCCTCCTTCTCCATCTTCTCCTCTAATCTCTCCCTCCATCCATCTTTGTCTCTGCCTGTGTTGTTCTCTCTGCCTCTGTTATAGAAACAATGATTTTTTTTTAATAAAAAAAACAGGTGGTCAGGTCCCTCCAGACCTATGTGTATCAGCTTTGATCAGCATCACAGACACACATATGCACGCACACAAAGGCAGGCCATCTGTGCTACTGCGCTCAGGTGGACACTGGCAGGAAGTCTTATTTGGGAGGTCATACACAATAAGCCACATTATAGACAGGAAGTCTGGTAGTGTGGTTTAGTGTTCTCAAGTGAATATGACCAAGGTTCAGTGTGAACCTTTAGTGATATCATTAAGATGCTAGGGGCTTCCGACTGCAAATCTTATCTTTCTTCAACTTTTAACAGTTTAATGAAATGTTGTCAGATGTTGAAGTAAGATAGCTCAGTGCTGTTGGTTGTGCAGTTCCAGCGCAATGTAGCCATGGCCATTTTTGGATGTTAATTATTAATGGATGGCATTTTTATTAAACCTCCAGGAAATTATAATTCTATCTCAGGTATCAGGTCAGCGCTGTGCTATAAATAGGACGACGCAGTGAGCCTCAGTTTTGCGGTAGCAATGTGTGGACTACTCACATGTATATCTGCCGCAGTGTTCATGCAGCTACAAACAGTGATCACTTGTATATGAACCCTGTGAGAGAGTGTGTGTGTGTTGCTTGCGCATGTGAAAATTCAGAGATGCTTTTATTGAGCTGTATGAGTGGCTTGTCTGTATGGGATTGTGTGTTAAACTCTGTCTCTTTATGGCCGTCAATCTCTTATTCTCTCCTCTATCTAAACCAATCCCTCTGTCTCTGTTGTCCTGTCTTGTCCTGCAGGATTCAGCCAGTCTGAAGGTGCCATCATCCTACACTCCTGCTGAGCTGATGGAGTTAGCCGTGAGGAAATGGCTTACCACCCATGGTCCCGAGGAGGAAGCGTGGAGGGGTCAGTATGTACTGAGGGTCAGCCAGTGCCTGGAGTTTCTCTGTGGAGACCACCCGCTGATTCAGTACAAGGTCAGTAACTCAGTCAGGTGTCAGACTGGGAAAAATTTTGATGTAAACTAAAATGAAACTGCTTGAACTGTGCAGCTGGTGGCTCAACAGCAATATTTTTAGTAGCGGTGCAAATGCTGGATTGTGTGTTTACAGTATGCATGTTTATGTGTGTCTTGTTTCAACTGTTTCAGAAAAGATTCACCCAACTGACTTTTTGGGTGTGTGTGCACAGAGCACATACAAGAACAACCCTCAGTCAATTCATGCAAGATTCTCTCACTTATGTACTTGATGTTTAAGTCATTGTAGCTGGAGTTAGAAAACTGTGTGTACAGTCATCCCATCCTTCTCTGTGACTATAAACTGCAGATTTATTTACAGATGAATTTAAATTTCAGAACCATGCACGTTAATCAAAAATTAGTCATCTGGCTGGTTTTCAGTTGTAGATGGAAAGAGCTGTTGTAATCATTTTAGAGGAGGGCATTTTACAAAGCAGTCACTGAGCGTAAAAAGCTATGTAATTGCAGTTATCTTCAGGAAGTGCAGTATGATGGATGGGTCAAAGCAGGTAAAGCATACATTAGCATGCTTCCAAGTGACTGTTGTAACCAGAGAGATGTGCAAATCATGGTCATATCAGGTTAGCATTAGCATTGTGTTATGAGTCAAGCTAAACAAACATTGTTGTGTTGAACAATTGTACCATTAAGGCAGGGTTTTGAAGCTTCAGTGGTTAAATGTGTTTGTGTCTCAAGCCACAAGTTATATATGACAGTTTCTGTCTGTGTGCACCCTTGCATGTTAATTTAATCAAATCTGCTGACAAACCTTGTATGTTACTTGTCATGGATTTGTTTCTTTTCTGTTTCCCGTTTGCCTCATCGGTTTCTGAATAGCAGTTCCACTTTCATTTCTAATATAGACATGCTTCTGCAAGCGCACTTTTTTCATACAGCACAATAAAAAAAAGGATCTAGCTATTTTGTGTTAGGGACAGCTTAGATATGCACATAACTCAACAGATTTCCTGTCCTGTCTTGTCTGCAGTACATTCGCACATGCATGCAAGCTAAAGAGCCTCCTCACCTCACCCTGGTCCACACCAGCACCATCAAGGCCATGTTCGACAAGGAAATCTGTGTCATCGGTGCTGTGGTTAGCCGCAAGTCATCCAACCCACCTTTGCCGCTACCTCCCAAGCGAAGGGTGCCTACGGTTAGTCCAGTAACACGTGTGGCTGTTGCATTTATCTGTTCAAAATCTCCTGTTGTTTTCATAGGAACATAATGAGGTACTTCACTAACAACCACATATGCAAGTCAACTGAGAATAAAAGACCTAGGTAGTGTGGGATGATGGGAGTTGTCATCGCTTAACAACCACCATTGCTGATGAAAATCTGCCTGACATGACTCAGGCAGTAATGTTGACAGATGAAGTGACGTTTTAATGTTTTATTCATGTTACATTAAGTCTCGTTTGCCAGCTTCCTACTACTCTGACTCCTGGAAGTTTTGTCAACGGGTAACAAGTTAAACACTGTTACCTTGCATAAAATTTCTGATTTCTCAGAGTTTGGACATTGTTTGAAGCATTTTGGATTATACACAAGTACACAACTCAATAACTTATGTAACAATGTCTAGTAGAAGCTCCACAGCTTGATTCTCCTGGTTTAAACAAGGCAGGTGTGGAGGTTTACTAAGTAAACATGTACTTGGCAGCTGCCACCTGTCTTTTATGAACTGGTGTTCTGAGTGTGACGACGTAAACCTGCATTGCCCTGCCCTGCCAGCATTCGCCACGTTGGTGCAAAACATCGCTGGCTCCTCGCTGCTGCTGCCACCAGGTGCATAGTGACATCACTCCTGGATGTGTGCATCCACAGTTTAAATGTCAGGTTGAATTTAATTAGCCTTTGTTATTGAGTCTGGGGTTTTATTTGCCTGATGCCATGCTGAAAGTCGATGCGTGGTGATATGTGGTGATAACAGGTGAAAATCATCATGTGAAACTTCACTGCATTATATTTATCTTATTTAATCATAAGAGTGTGGGAACAGTCATTTCATAACTTGTTCTTAGTGTTACCGTCTTCTAATTAAACTGTTTGCAGTAAGCACAGCCACCCATTTTACTTCCACATTTTTTGATGAGTACGTGTACACTCACTTGACAAGGAATTACAAAGTGTCACAATCATGATTTATGATAAATTCAGGCCTTCTGTAAAATGTGGTAGCTGGGGCTGACGAGCAAAGATGAAAATATCCAGAGATGTTGAATTTTAGGTGAGGTGGTTCTCTATAGGCATAAAAATAGGCACTTGCTTACTCCATGAAACCCTGGATAAATGGAAATATTGTCCTTTTCCTTCATGTTACAGGTATAGGAAACATGGGGAGAGAGAATTTTTGGCACTTTTGACTTAAATTAATTGATCATCAGAGTTGTTCAATGACGTATCTTTTGATGGACTAATTAATTCACGTACTAATTGTTTCAGCTCTAAACTTGGTCTTCTTTCCCTTTCCATAATCTCTTTTGCTCAGCCTTTTCATCAACACATAAATACTTCAGACTACACCTTTTACTCTCCAAACCAAAGCAAGAAACTGTTAATCAAGCCTTCGATCTGACTAAGCTACTGTGACACCCTGCCTTTTCTGGTAAACATTTCTGTTTCCTCATCTGCCTGTGGATCAACTGGAATTAAGGAACAAGATCATGTGATATTAATTCTGGTATCCCTGCAGTGACTACCCATGGGCCTCATTCTATGTTATATCTCCAACTTTCTGTTTTTTGTTTCTGAGATCCTCTGATTTTGGTCCACGATTTGTGTTTAGATGAAAGTGCCCCTGCTGTTATGATTCTCGAACCACACAATGAACTGTTTGAGGAGACTGGGTCACCTATTTTGTGTATTTGTCAGTGATTTGTTGGTTGTTTTGCTCTTTTATTACGTACTTTGTAACTGCTTTAAGTTCTATACACTGAAGCAGACAGAGATTCTTATCAGACGGTAATAACTTTCACATAGTAGCATGGTTGTCTGTGTCAGGAAATGAGCTTTACTTTGAAAGTAAAGTAAAGTCTGACCTGTCGTGGGATGATTTGCTGTTGTATGGTTGAAAGCCTGACTGATAATTTGTGCAAAACAAAGCAACAGAGGAGCGCAGAGGGATGGGTGTGATGCTACATGTAAATGGAGGTCTTGTTTCTGCCTGTAATAGTAGAGGCTGACATGAATGTAGTCTCTTATCTGAAGAGAAGCAAACTGCACCATCACACTTACACAAACAGTTAAACACATCAACACACAAAGACACACAAAGACAGAGGCCACAAACAGCAGGAAGTGTGCAAGTTAGTTATGTTCATAGACTCTAGGTGTCATGTGATGCTGTTTTTCCTGCTGACCCTCGCAAATCAACTTGGCTTGACATCAGAATGACCTGACTGACCTCCCACATTGTTTGTGTTCTGTGTGTATGTGTGTGTGCGTGTGTGGGTGTAAAGAAGTAGGGTGAGGGAGTCCAGTAGTACGTAATGCTAATACTGCTCACTCGTCACAAGTCTCTTTCTCCCCTCACTTTCCCTGTGCAGCAAGTACAGACGTGTGTGTGGGACGTGTCTAGCCCATTCAGGATAGTCCTTGTGAAAGGCAGCAAGGTGAACGCAGAGGAGACTGCCAAGGTAAACTCCACATCCATAAAACATGTTTCTGTTAATATGTCACTGCACCCCCAAAACCTGAACACACAGCAGTGCCGTGTAATGTACAGTAGTGACACACAGTCAGCTGGGTAATGCTAAGATGTCCTGAAAGGTTTTTAATAACCGCATTGGCTTGAGTGTAAAACCACTGTCAAATACTTCTGATTATTGGTGACGTTCATTTTTTTTTAATACCTTCAATTCATTTCATGGTCATTCCATCATCTGACTAGCAAATATCATCGTGCTGGAAGAGCCTGATTTTCAGTTTATTACTCAACTGTGTCATAGAGCTTCATTGTTCCTCAGAAACTATTATAAATAACATCAGTGAGTCACACTGTTCCTTCATTATCATGAACACACACACACACACACTGTTGTTTATTTAAAGGTGATCCCACAAACACTATTCTGCTGCCAGAAATGCTCACTAGAGCACCAAATGTGGATTAATAGTCTCCAACAAAGGCACCATTAACTCCTCTTTGAGTAATGTTTGCTATGAATGTGTTTAGGGCTGAAGGCCAGACAGGCCTGTCAGACCTTATTAAGAGATGGAGTAATGCACTGTTGGTTTTGTTTTGTTTTTTTTCCTTGTGTTGTAAATATGAAGTCAGACTTGTCCTTTAATTATGGACCCAAGCTTATTTCTTAATAAAGGTTAGCAGCTGGAAAAGTTGAAGATGGCTGTCTTGTAAATATATAATGTATAATGATATATTGTTTGAGATACATTAACATGACAATATACATTATTTAATATATCAAATTAAACAAAAGACAAGCATGACACCATTGTTGCCCCTCTACATGCCAACTCCTCCCTCCCACGCAGGTCCAGGTGAGGGCAGGACTCTTCCACGGTACAGAGCTGCTGTGCAAGCCAGCAGTGAGCAGCGAGAGCAGCGGACGCTCAGAACACACGTGGAAAGATAACACGCTGGAGTTTGACCTCCCCGTCTGTGACCTGCCACGTATGACCCGCCTCTGCTTTGCCATATATGCTGTCATGGACAAGGTCAAGAAGCAAAAATCCACCAAAAATGCCCACATAAACAAGTACCAGACCATCCGCAAAGCAGGGAAAGTGGTAAGAAACAGGCTTGTGTACTGTTTGCAGTGGATCAAATGAAGACAGAAAAAGTAACATAAGTACACTGTCTTTATACTGTTAACTAAAATTGTATTGTTGTATTGTTGTAATTGTATTTCTGTCCATGTGATCCAGCACTACCCCATAGCTTGGGTCAACACCATGGTGTTTGACTACAAAGGCCAACTGAAGACTGGAGATATCATCCTGCACTGTTGGTCTTCCTTTCCTGGTACACACATACATGCTTACTTTATATATGCACTAAATGCAGTTACATGGGATTAAAGAAGCGTCTCCAGTGATGCAGTACATGCGTGTCATTTGCTGTGTATCTGTCACTCATCCAGATGAACTTGAAGAGATGCTGAACCCCATAGGAACTGTTCAGACCAACCCGTACACTGAGAACGCTACAGCACTGCACATCCACTTCCCAGAGTACTCATCACACCCCATTGTCTTCCCTCCCTTTGACAAGGTCAGATGGTTATCAGTCATTTTACTCAATCCCACTCACAGAAATGTACCTATGTCCCATTATTTTATAATACACCAAAACACATAATTCATGCTTTATTGACACAAATGTATCCAAGCTGCTGTGAATCAGACTATGCCTGAAGTTAGACGACTAGATTAGACCTCTGGGGCCTTTTGACTACGGTCCACTTTGTCATTGCACCAGCTTAGTGCTCATCATGTTGGTACCTGGTGATTATTATGAAGTGGTGGCTGTTAGCATGAGAGGATCGGCATGTGCTCAGCCTGCCTAATGCACAGTATCAGAGCATGTTAACTCATATGGTGCTCTTTTGCAGATACTGGAAAAAGCAGCAGAGATTGCCGGAGCAAGTGACTGCGCATCCATGGTGAGTTGGTGTACACTGGGATATAACTGTGAACATGCCTAGAAACTGGTATTCATTCAGAATATGTGCAAGGGCAAACCAGGTGAAAATAAAGTGACTTATTTGTTTCAAGATGGCTTGTAACAAATAGGCATGCTGCATCATTTCTCTCTGTCTTTACCTCTCACGCACTGCTAATATATGGGCACATTTATTAGAAACCCATTGTTATCACTTTCACTTGGTGTGGCAGCAAAAATATTTCAATACCCTTCAAAACTAGAGAGATTAATCAGATTGCTTATATATATATCTTCCTGTCTCACTGCCCCTCAAACAAAACCCCACTCCTGGGCGTGTTACAGTAGGTTACATAATCCTGTGTTATGTCGAGGGCATGCCAGAACTCAGCACTTTAAGGTGTGTTGGGGGGGGGGGGACCACAGCTTAGCACCAACTACAGTTTAGTGTTTACTTTACTTAGCTCCTCTGATATTATTCCTCTTTAATTAAAGTTTGACAGTATACATTTGTATTATTGACATAACTCAATGTAAGTCACTTTTGAATCAGAAACAATTTATTGTTAGTCCTTGGTTTGTGATGAACTGCATTTAATGCTGTTGTTAAGAACTTGTTGCATGCTTTGATACACTCCTGCCATCTTGTGATTCTTTTCAGTCACTGCTGCAACTCATTGCCATTTTCTCTGCTCCTTTGACATCCTGGCTATTCTTCCAGTTTTCCTTTGTTAATTGTTACTCTTTTCCTCCCCTGCATCTTCTTCATCCTCTCTTTTTCAAACTCCCCAACCCACCCCACGATTCTTCCTTCCTCGTCATTTCTCTCAGGGTCGTGGGGGTAAGAAGTTCCACATAGAGCTGAAGGAGATCATGGAGCGTGATGCACTCTCTCAGCTATGTGAAAACGAGAAGGATTTGATATGGACACTACGCTATGACTGTAGAGAGAATTTTCCTCAGTCATTGCCCAAGCTGCTACTCTCTGTCAAGTGGAGCAAACATGAGGACATGGCCCAGGTTAGCAGCACACGTCCATTCTTTTCAATCTGTAATTTGGTGACACCAGAGAGTGAAATGTCTCCTCGACATAAAATGTCATGAAATATTATAATTAGGTAGGAATATTTCAGCTCTGAGAATTTATATATTATTATTGTTATAATAAATTTATTATTATAAAATTATTATTATTATATATTATTTTTTATTGGTTGAGGACACACTTTTGGCAAAAATGATCATACTTTTATTTTGTTCAATGTTAAAATGATAAATCTGTATTTGAAAACAAACTAGTTGTGTTTTTGTTGTACATTTGATAACATCTTAAGCCACATCTTCAATTGAAAAAAAAAGCCCTCATTTTTTACTGAATCAGTCTTAGAATAAAAAAATACCTCAACCTGAGTGGTTGGAGCGGTTGATCAGTGCATCTAAATATAAACTGTTTTCACATCTTATTAACTTAAATGTCTTTACAGAAAGAAATCAATGATCACAATTATTGTCAAGCCATGTGGGGGGATCTCAAGGTTAATCAAACTTAGATAAAAGAAACATTTTACTCACAGAGCTACACAAGAACTCCATATTGTTTGTATGCAACTCTGATTAAACGTCAGTTTCTGATCATATGTGTGTGTTGTGTGTGTCTCAGCTCCAGGCACTGCTTCAGATCTGGCCCAAACTGTGTCCCAGGGATGCTCTGGAGCTTCTGGACTTCAACTACCCTGACCAGTATGTCAGAGAATATGCTGTGAGATGTCTGCGTGATATGAGGTAAGCAGAGACATCCATGTGCATATATAGTTAGACATCCATGTGCATATATTCTCTGTTTTTTGTTTTTTTGTCTCATATTCGAGCTTCTATCATCATCAAGCACAATTCCCCTGCTCCTTGCTGTTTTAGTTTATAATAAATGACTAAAAGCATGAGTTTCATGTTTCTCTCTCTGTCCTTTTCTCCTCTTTGCCCTCCCCAGTAATGAGGAGCTGTCACAGTACTTGCTACAGTTGGTGCAGGTGTTGCGTTATGAGCCCTACTATGACTGCGCCCTCACCCACTTCCTGCTGGAGCGCGCCCAGGAGAACCGCAAGATAGGACACTTCCTCTTCTGGCACTTACGGTGATTACGGACATTAGTGTCTGTCTGTACGTAGAAAGTTGTTGAGTATTGAGACATTTCTCTTCTGACTGTGGCCGATCTACTGCCCTCTGCAGGTCAGAGATCCACATGCCAGCTGTTTCAGTCCAGTTTGCCCTCATCCTGGAAGCTTATTGCAGAGGCACCATTCCTCATATTGAGGTCCTAAAAAAACAGGTAGGTCACACATAGACTCACTCATGCAGTCTCTTTTAGATCTTGTCTGATGTACACACATAAATTCTGAAATATTGTTCCAACATTAACAGCTGTTCTGTAACATGTTCCCTCTATACCAGGTCGAGGCTCTGAGTAAGTTGAAATCAGTGAATGAGCTCATTAAGCTGGGAACCATCAAGAATGCTCGAAGTAAGACCAAGGAGGCAATGCTGACCAAGGAGGCCATGATGACCTGTCTGAGGCAGAGTGGCTACTCAGAGACCCTGTCAGACCTGCACTCTCCCCTAAACCCCTATGTCCTGCTGTCTGGCATCAAGTAAGGCAACGCTATTCTGATCACAGGTCCAAGTGTCAGATCAGGTAGAACTTTTTCCTCCTCAGTTTCACAATGCATCATTCCTTCCCTCCGTTGTTCTTCCCTTAGTGTGGAGAAGTGTCGGTACATGGACTCTAAGATGAAGCCGCTCTGGATTGTTTACAACAACAAGCTGCTGGGGGGAGACACCCTGGGAATCATCTTCAAGAATGGAGATGGTAGGCAGAATCAAAGAAGAAGGGAGTGAGGTTTGGGATGAAAGAGAAAAGATGGTGGGTGGAGCAGAGGTGAAAGGGTATGATGACAGCGAAATTGAACTCACTTTCACTTTCCATCTTTCAAGTGAACTTTTGCTTTTGATCAGTATTTCATTTTTTCATTTTGAAAATAAAAAGATATTTATCTTTTCTTCCCCATTTGACTAGATCTAAGACAAGACATGTTGACCCTCCAGATTCTGAGGTTAATGGATCGGTTGTGGAAAGAGGCTAATCTGGACCTCAGGTAAGTTTTTCCAGCTCTCAAATACATCTGTGCAGGGGTGCATGTGTGCAACAGAGAGATCTTGTTTGTTCCTGCTCTCTGTCGGGAAGGGGAAGCTCTGGTGGGGTGCAGCCGAGGAGGGGAGACACTAAATTACCCCATGCTAGTTTGACCTCCAACCCTGGACATCAATATGCACGTGCACACACGCTCACGCTCACACTCACTCTATCTGCATTACATACTAATCAGATCCACACTTTCGCACTTTTACGAACCCCTTTTTTCCCTTCACTTTGTCATACACTGACACATCTGGAGCTGAGCAGTGGCGGGGGTTGTTTTGACAGTTGAGCTGAAGGACAGTGCTTCAGATTACTAGGACATGGGTTCAGAGTTCAAGCCCAGCAATGGGACATTGTGAATGAAGAGAGGGACAATGCACTGAAGCCACTATGATGCGGTGGATGTGATTCCACATGTAGCCCCTGATTTAAACTCAACACCTATAAGTAGGCATTTTGGGGTCCAATAAACCTCTGTCAAACTGCACATAAAATCTGGAAACTGAGTCTGCTTTGAGAATCAGGTCATGGCTGTCTAATAGATGAGACCTTTGGGACAATGTGTCAGTAAATTATTACAAAGAAGTAAGTAAGAAGTATCCTGGGGAAGATTTTTCCATATTCACATTATTCTGCATCCTGCAAAATGAAGACCTACTGCCATCTTGTGGAAAGAAATAAGAAGTTCTAGTGAATGAAGAAGAAACTGTATCATCATCTGGCTGGTCTGCGCACCATCACGTAATCACCATATGTTCTTGACCAAATGTTCCCATCTGTCCTGTTTCAGCTCAGTGTAAACAGCATGATACTGTATACTGTCTGACAGAGGGAATTGCACCCAGGGGAGGGGATGTGAATGGACTTGCAAATAACCCACTGCTTAATGTCTTAATCTCATAAATACACAACACTAGAACTGGAGCTGCAGCAGCATACACAAAGTTGCATTTACCCTGCCTGGTGAAAAGACCCAATCACACCTTTGCTTCTATGTGACACAGACATTTGGCTCTTGCTTAGGTCGTGTTTCAGGGGAATGCTTTCATTCTTGTGAGTGTGAAAAGGTTTGATGAAAAAATTGTGTTCTGCGCGTATCAATGGGGGCTGCAGAGTGGAAGTTTTTACCCAACAAATAGTCCGGGGTGGTTAAGTTCACAGTGTTACATTTGTTATGATTTAGCATTAGCATTTCTTCTCTCTCTCTACATTTTGTGCAGGATTGTACCATATGGTTGCCTAGCAACAGGTGACCGGGCAGGTCTGATTGAGGTGGTCTCATCAGCAGACACAATTGCCAACATCCAACTGACCAGCAGCAATGTGGCAGCAGCTGCCGCCTTCAACAAGGATGCCTTGCTCAACTGGCTCAAAGAGAGGAATTCTGGGTAAGATGCTGTGTGCTGTTTGAGTTAACCTTTCTGTAACTGCATTTCCAGCATCTCTGGGCTACAGGATGTGTTGCAGCTGGCAGTGACAACTAAGGCTTGCTTAGAAGAGAATCCAGCAAGTATCCTGTGTATATTTTGTATTGACAGTGACGCTCTTGATCGAGCCATCGAGGAGTTCACTCTGTCATGTGCAGGCTACTGTGTAGCCACCTACGTCCTGGGCATCGGAGACCGTCACAGTGACAACATCATGGTCCGCAGCACCGGACAGGTAGGACGGACTGTTTGTTTTACCCAGCCACCTTGTTTTACTGGTTCCACGGCTTTCACTGATTGGCCTTCTTGTCTGTCAGCTCTTCCACATAGACTTCGGCCACATCCTCGGCAACTTCAAATCCAAATTCGGCATCAAGAGGGAGCGTGTACCTTTTATCCTCACACACGACTTCATCCATGTCATACAGCAGGGCAAGACGGGATACACAGAAAAATTTGGCAGGTTTGTTCCTCGCAGTTTATCCTGTAGAATTCAGCCTGGTTGTTTTTATTTGTTGAAGGACAGTGTGCAGAATAATTTTTGAGATAAAAGAGCATAAATATGAAATGATGGTGGACTGTCACAGGATAGAAAAGATTTTCAGAGGCATGAGATATAAGCATGAATGCAGTTGGCATCACAATCATACTACAGTTTGACAGTGCAGTAGCCTCTCTCACCAGCAGCTGGCAGTAGAAGGTCAGGTACTGAAGACTGTATCGTTTCACTGGGGTGAAATGTTCTCTGATAAAATTAAATCTAACTGTACTGAAAAAGAAAATGAGCTTCAGACACATACAGTGTCTCCACATTTTATGTGAGATGTAAAGAATACAAATAAAATACAATACACTATATATAGAGAGAGAGAGTGTGTATCTATATAGAAATAGATACATAGATCTACTTGGATATAGATAGATAGATATACACATATATATAAGTCCAGCACTTGTCTGCTGCCCTACTGATGCCAAAACAGATTTTAAACAAGTGCTCACTCTAGGAGCGGTGCTTATAAGTACTACAAGTCTGGATAGGTGTCCTGCTTAAGAGATCAAAACCTGCCCTGTTACAGTAAAGTCTCTCTGGATCCATAAATTAAATATTTGTTGCATTTTAATCTTTTTCTCTGCAAGGTGGATCCTTTGAAACAAATCTGTACAAAAGCTTCCTCAAGTCAAAATGTACAAGTGAAGTTAAAAATATGCAAAATTCTGCTGTCAGTCTTCACACTACATTTGTTAGTTATTATACATAGATGACTAAGCTCAGATATATCAGCGCTGAAGCACAATCACGAGTATGCAAATATAAAAACCACAACAACATGTTTCTGTTACTGAGGCTGAAGAGCGTTCCACATGCTGTGGCACGTTTACCATGTAGATACCAGCGCCGGAACAAGTGGGCAAGTCATTTTGTGAGAGTGGAAGTACCCACGTTACCATAATCTGTGTTATTATGACCTACATTCTTAACTGCACCACAAGAGAGTAAACATGTGGAGACAAGTTTTGTACAACAGCAACTGTTTCTGCAACCAGAGTTACTACAGTTCAGATATAATCCAAACAAATATATAATGTTCTCATGTGGAGTCAAGAAGTGGAGGTTCACTGTGAAACAGCTACCCTCTTGTGTTTTCGAGCATCGCATTAGCATGTTAGCCAATGATCTGTTAGAATTGCCCAAGCCGTGCCACACTGATTTTAAGATGGCGTTGGATCACTAGCAGCCTCTGACCATCAAATCTCATCACTTATGGTTCCATTTTTAATTGATGTATAACAGTCAGAATGAACATTTAATCTGCTTAGTTATACAGCAACTAAGCTTCACAGAGGGGTGTTAGTGATGTGTGCTGCTTTCCTGTTTATCTGTAAAAAGAGAAGTACAGTTGTGGCAGACTGCTACGTCAGCAAATGTGGTAAGTGTGGGTTCAAGAAAGAGTACGCTGTGTATCGGGTTAGAATAGCACGTACACAAACCATTTTGTGAGAACAGAAAAACCCTGGTGAGAATATATGTACATGGCAACCCTACAGTTTATTCAAAACATATCTTCTTTGTTCTGCGGTATTAATGCATTAGTTGTTAATGCATAAGGTAAGTTAATGCATTAGGTGCAGCACTCGTTACATTACCTGTATGCTACAACTGAGCTGTTAGTAGAAGAACTATTTAACAAGCACTGTGATCATTTAGGTCTATAGCTTCTTACAAGAAAAAGATCAGGTCTTGAATGTCAGTGCTGGTAAAGAGTACTCATATGTTGACACAAAGTCAGAAAGCAATGAGTCCCTGCACAGGTGATCCAAAAACATGAATCTCTTACAATGAACAGAGTGAGGGAAACCTCATTTTGCTCAGCCATAGATGAGCAGATCTGCTGATATGTTGAAACAGAAGATTTAATGTGTTCATCACCAGGGTTTCTGCAGGTCTGGTTTTGCATTTTAAGGTCCAGTGTGTAGGATTTATAGTAATCCAGGGGCAGAAAGGAGATATAATATTCATAATTATTTTTTTTGATTCATGTATAATATTAAATATACCAATCATTGTGTATTCATTACTGAGAATGAGCCTTTAACACCTACAGAGGGAGCGGGTCTTCCTCCACTGACTCTGTAGCCCTGAAGAGACAGATCTAAACACTGGCTGTCAAGAGAGCCTTTTGTGGTTTTCAGGTTTTCAACCAAAACTACAACAATGAGACCGTTATGAAATAATAAGCTCTAATCCAACAGAGCACACTCAGCTAGTGTCATGATGTCATGTTACTTTCATATGGGGAAGTGCAAGTTCTACAAGATCTGTCTCAAAAAACATTTAGTGCATGGTTGAAACCTGTTGACAATAATGAACTTGAAGCCTGCTGCATTTTATGCAAAACAACACTCAGGTTAGAGTATAAAGGCATTAGAGAAAAACAGAAATATACAATGCCTTAAAAAGCCACCAGCAAGTGCCTGTCATCACCCGATATTATTCTGTATTCACATCGGTAGCATCACCAAAACCTGGTCCCACTCTGCACTGACCATCTGAATTCCTGCAACCTCCGAGCAGTGAGTTAGAGGTTTTATTGATATTGATATTGGATATAAAAAGCCTGACCACTAGCCAGACCCCTCTCTCCCTACAGCATCAGTCAACACGGGAGGAGGGAATGAAGTCCCACAACAGCATCATTCATCAGACAAAAATCATCTCAGACTGATGATGTACTGTGCTTACAAGGGATGATGAGGACACTTACAGTTTTTGAATGTTTATTTTCCATAAAATGAAGCATCTCAAGAGAACATCAAGAATTGCAAATTCATATAATTGTTTACACTGTATGCATGTCTGTGCTGGTCTCGTAGTTTCCGTCAGTACTGTGAGGAAGCCTATCTAATCTTGAGGAAGAATGGGAACCTCTTCATCACACTGTTTGCCCTCATGCTGACTGCTGGACTGCCTGAGCTCACCTCAGTCAAAGACATCCAATACTTAAAGGTATAACTTGCACACACACACACACACACACACACACTCTCAGCAGCTTTTATACAGGTGCAGTATGCATGACAGTCATACTGTGTAATGAAGCTGATATTCTGTGTCTCATGTAAAAAAAAAAATCTACATCATAATGACAGGACAACTTTAGTTTATGCATCACTTCTGCTTCACTGCTATTGGCGGCTCAGTTGTGCCAACATAAAAGCTGTCAGGGAGAAGAAACAAATCATAGATATTAATAGCAATGAAGTGTACGTCAACAAGATAAAACTACTTTGAGTTATGAACAAAGCTGCATGTCTCCAAGTTTAGTGGAAAGATTGCTCAGAGTCTTCGGTCATCACACTGCGTCCCGTTAAACTGTAGGAACGAACCATATTTGTATATACATAGGAATTCTTAACTGGGTAATTGATCTTTTTGTGTTTGCAATTTATTATTCAAAGCAGGCTATTTTTGTAAAGCAATTCAAAGCAGGCTATTTTTGTAAAACATACTTGGAGGGGATCTTTAAACTAACCAACATATTTGCAAATTAATACTGTAGGATGCCATTGTTAAAAACCTTTTATGGTTATTACACTATATAGACAAAAGTATTGGGACATACCTCTTTTTATTGAGTTCAGATGAGGTATGGGGCTGTTTTGAAGGAATTGGGTTCTGCTCCTTACTTCCAGTGAAGGGAAACCTTAATGCTTCAGCATACCAAGACATTTTGGACAATGCTATGCTTCCTACTTTGTGGCAACAGTTTGGTGAAGGCCCTTTTCTATTCCAACATGACTGGGCCCCAGTGCACAAAGCAAAGTCCATGCACCTTTGGGATGAACTGAAATGGAGATTGTGAGCCAGTTCTTTTAGTCCAACGTCAGTGTTTGACCTCACAAATATTCGACTGCATGAGTGGGCAAAAATTCCCACAGAAACACTCCAAGATCTTATGGAAAGCCTTCCCAGTCCCTGTTGGTGTAATGTTCAGGTGGCATAATATGTTTGTCTATATAGTGTATCACTAAAAATTGTGCAGACACGATGGCTCCTAAAGCAAAAAGGCTACATATTTGAACATGTTGCTTAGGAGAAACTGTGTATTTACCTAGTTAAAATTAAATGTTTATTTTGTTGGGGTTTTTTTTGTTTTTCTTTTTCAGTTATATTGTTTTAGTTAGTTGTTGCACACTTCACACATTCGTAACATTCCCTTAACACTTCTAAATCTTCCTGGGCTCTGAACTTATCCTCCTTTCCTACAATCCCCCACCCTTCCTCCACAGGACTCTCTGGCTCTGGGTAAAACGGATGAGGAGGCACTGAAGCAGTTCCGCCAGAAGTTTGACGAGGCCCTGAGAGAGAGCTGGACAACCAAAGTCAACTGGATGGCCCATAATGTGGCCAAAGACAACCGCTCCTAGAGTATCTGAGACCCCACCAAGGCCAGGGGCTTAGGGGCCAAGAGTACACAGTGAAAGGAGCATGCGAGTGCTTGGCAGGGGAAAGGGTTGCCAAGGATACGGGCTGACAGCCACCCTGGTTTAAAGAAGGGAATCTATCAGAGTATCCCAAACATGAGCAGATTCAGCGCCATATACTGTACACACAGAGTAAACTAACTCTCCGAAACAGTTGACCCTGCACCCTAACTTCCTGTATCCCTCCTTGTCTTGCATGGCAAGGTGCTTCCTGAAAATCCATATTCACGGTCCTCTGACATTTCTTTGGAATCATGGTGGGTAAAGTCATTGCAAGTTTTGCACAGGCACCACAGCTGATGAAGCACACACAGCCAAAGGAAGGGAACTGAAGCACCCACTCTGCCCACACTCCCTAAGGAGTGTGCTGACAACAATATTCATGTGTTGCGTTTCGCCAGACGGACTTGACACTCGGCTTGTTTGGACTCTGAACTGTTTTAAGTACAGCGGAGATAACAGATGGGTGTGGAAAGGGTGGAATCGAAAGGACAAAAACGTTTGACCCCTCGTCCTTCATGTTTTAAAACAATGTGCACAATACCCACTGGAAGTGCATCTTAACTGTCTCGCTCCCGCTGTCTCAAAGTGTGCCTCAAAACTGCGGGAAGATTGTATTTTTAGGAGTTTTCTTTTTCTGTTGCCATTTAAGAATTTATCTTGAGACATCTATGTGCCAGACTACTTTACTAGTCCACAGAGAAAACTTATATTGGGCAAATAATGATGAAAGAGAAGGATTGATCGGAGAAAACGACACTCTGAGCCTTTTGGTCCGCTGTTTGAATCTCAGACCATTTGGACCATTGAACACTGGAATGTTTCTACAGAAAGGTTTATATCAGAAATTTCAAATAGTCTTCTAATTAACTAAACACTGTATTTTTTAGGTTTTCTCATTTTGAAATGACAATGTGCATTTTTTTTTTCCTTTCAAAAATTTCAAATCAAGAGCATTACTGGACAAATTGTTATCACCTGTGAGTATATCACTTGTCAACTAAAAGGATGTCAGGGTCTTAAAACAGCGTCCCACTCATGCTACCAACCATGGCGAAAGAACTCACCGAAGAATAACTGATGCTTTTAACAAGTTAGGACCAAAACAAAAAGCAAAATTCAGTAATTTCATTGTTCATACTGTGTTTTTAATGACCTGTTTCTGAACTGAATGTGAAAATAAGTGTCTTTGTTTTTATATGAGCAGGTGTGGGCGGAGTCTGGCGCCTGTGTGGGTGGGGTTTATCAGTAGGGACATTACACTGCGATGCAAAGCTACTTCCTTGTTTTCGACATTAGGTGCTCCTCAGCATCTGCATCCGTGTTTGATTTTTGTGCAATATCCGAGTATATGAACCATATCCTATTATTATATAAAACCTTAGGCCCAGGCCTAAGCCTATAATGGTTTTTCTCTGTTGGTTTTTGTGTGATGCAGCTGTATTTTGCACCACTAGCCTTCAAAAGTCTCAGACACTGGATATTGTCAAATGTACAGGCTTTAATTGTTTTGCTGGTTTTTGTTTTCATAGGAGTTTTATTAAAGTTATTTTCCACCGTGCTGCTGTTCCGCCTGTACTTTTTTTTTTGTTGTTGTTGTTGTAGATGTGTGTTGTGTGACTGGTGGCTGCACCCACTCAGGTCACTCTCAGTTGTGAGAGTTTATTGATTCCAGATCAGACATATATTTCAACGTATTTTTGTCTGTTTGTGCAAGAGGAAATAAGAAAAGAAGGTAGCCTCATAGTCTAATAAAAGCAAGTTGTATAAATAAATGCTCTAATTTTCATACATTCAGAGATGTTTAAATTAGCTTTTAGTTTTTTTATTTCCCATAAAAACTAAGGTAATGCAAAGAACAAAGTCGAGAACCAAAGTGACCTATTTCTTTACACTCATAGGAGGTAAATCTTTCTATGCAAAATGAACATCAACAAACATTGCTGTATCTGGTAGAAGTGACTTTTTCTTTAAGGTTGCACTGCCTCTGTTTGCTTCAGTTGGAGGATACACAAAACTGTGAAAAGTGGCAACACACTGAGGACTTTATTTGAAGATGTTAGATTTCAGCAAGGGCATAAAATATTGTTCCATACCCTGACACACTTAAAAGAAAACGCTCAGCTGAAAACGCTGAAGTCAATAGACCCTCATCACTCTCCAAGCAACCAGACCCACTGCAAGGAGTTCTTTAAGGGCAGGTTTTTCACGTCTCTCCCCACAGAAAGCCCACAACAACAGCAATTTTCCAAACTTTTGAAGTAGTCTTTGCTGCTGAAATGAAAATAACTGGATTGTCATTTGGAAAACATTAATCTGTTTTCGTTTATCTGCTCTTTCTGCTACTCGATGAGTAGAGACTCAGGGTTGTTCTCGAAAACGATGTCAACGTTTAGTAGTGAGTTTAAGTAATGAATTCAGAACCTGTAAAATGAAATGTAGAATGACCTTGTTCCAAGTACAAGTCCTGCATGGAAAATGTTGCTTAGTTTTTCAGTACATAAAATTAAAGAATAAAAGTACTCAAGGTAGAAAATGTCACTGTATTATACATTATTACTAATTCTGTTGCATTACTGTAGCAGCATTTTACTTTTGTAGTTGGCCAAGAAGCATATTTTATATACTGTAAGGATGTGTAATATATATCAATGTTTTGTAAAATAATGAAAAACTATAGCGGTGACAAATGTTTAAAATGGAGTATTTAACTAAATGTAGAATGGAGTAAAATTACAATAGTAGAATGAGTTCCTCTGCTGATGAGAACCACTGCTGAAAATGAATAGTTGCTTTATTATCTGTGACAGGTCGTTATGATGGAGTGCGGCAGACATTTTGACATGTAAAGTATGAAAAGCTTGTGTCATTAACAGTGGCTGTGTTGTGTTCAAGAGCCCTGGTAAGTCATGGCAGTCATTGTGAGCTAATGTGTACAACACTTAAGAAAAGGCAGCTATCGAAAAGAAAAAGGTCTTTTTGTATGGTTCCTTGATTTCAAAATGGACCCTTTAGAACGTGATGCACGCCTACTTCTCCTTGCCTATACACAGAGTGCCCTGATTTCACAAGTGGAAATTGCTTTGGTAAAATAAATGTATGCAAAGCGAAACCTGTGCGTGTTTCCCCCACACTTGTATGTGTGTCAGTGTTGCTTCTGGTGCCCTCCTCTTCTCTACACCAGACTTAAAAGATATTCATCTTTGTAAATGTCAGCCACCTCATCATGAAGCTGCTTTTATCTTCTGAAGAGTACTAAAGTGCTTTTTTCTTATTGCTGCCTGTGTGAATCAGGAGCTATTTCTTGTTACTCTGTGGGGAATGTTTCATTCTCAGCAATCTTCACTTACTGGTTATCTATTACTTGAAGCAACAGTCATTGTGCAGTGAATCATCCACTGTTGAATGTATGTTGCTGTTGTTCACTGTGGTTACATAATTCGGTAACCTTGTAGAGGGGAGTGGAGATGCAGTGCTAGATGTAAACAAAGGATATAAAATATCAATCTCAGGGGCAGTGGAGAAAAACATCAGTAAACAGCTACATGAATATGAGTGAATATGCTCCTCGTTTGACTATAAATCTCTTATGTCACCGTCAGTGTCTGTAGATGACATAAACCGGTGATTTCCTCACACGATGCTCCCTCCACACTTATCCGTTTTCCCACTGACATCACCGTATGAAACGGGTGGCGGATGACTCCTGACAATCATGGGTATAAATAATTGCTGCATCCAACACACAGGTGTCCAAGCACAGCACAGTTAACTAGCTGTGCAATGTTTCAGTCTTCCACTGATGCAACCCTGACACTATTTTCCACTTCCTTGACCTTAGCTCACACATATTTGATGCTGCCCTACTTTAAGAGGCTTCATAATGCTCTTTATACTTTGCATGCAGGCTTTTAAATAGTGGTCTTTTTACATGAACAGGGTCACAAATAAAGCAAAATAGTTCAACATAAAGCCAAATGGTGGTGATATAATATGTTTAATGTATACCATGGCCAGGAAACAGCCACTGCAGAGGATTCTTAAATGCATTCAAATTGTAATAGTGAATAAAGTAAAGCGAAGGGAAAGTGAATAAATCCAGTGTTCAGCAAATATAACGATTGGAGTAGTTTGTTAGTGTCACCCACCTGACTCACATCCTTCTGAAGGAGCCTTGATCAGACAGTGGACTGAAACTTGTTTCAGTATTCAAAAACATTTAAGGTTTAATGGATTAAAATCACACACTGATGAGAAGTAACTGAGCACATGTACTCCAGCTAGTACAGTTTTGAGATACTGTCATTTTCTTCTTTATACTCCTCCTCCACAACATACATTTTATAGGCAATATTGTACTTTTACTTTTGTTAACTTGCCATTCACACAATGCAAACCAGGTTAGTCCTGCTGGCTCAAAAGTGCTTATCTGAAGTCCACACTGACAGCTCATCTTTGAATGTTATTGGAACAAAGTACAAGTATATGATCTCCAATATACTGATCTCCTTTTGCAGAAATGTTAGACATAAGCTTAATGTGTTCACAGTAACATATGAAGTGATACATTCACTTTATATGTAGAGGAAATCTGGTTAGATAATCATGATAATCATGATGTCACCCAGGACCGGTCACAGCTTCCAGGCTTTAAAGCCACCTACATACATGACTCACTCTTGTTTAGGGAATTCCACCCACCTGTAGGCTTTCCTAGTCTACTGTCACCGCCAGCAGATGAAATGTGTGTGTGTGTGTGTGTGTGTGTGTGTGTGAGAGAGAGAGAGAGAGAGAGAGGGAGCGAATCGTTTCATTTCTCTCAAAATCAAATCCACACACAGCTGTGTTGTGTCTCTCCACCCACACTTGGGTCCTTAACAATGCAAGAAGCATACAAATCTTCCTTCAGAGGCTGTCGAAGGTCTTCTCAGGAGATGTTGGAAAACGTCAAGCAAAGCCCGCATCAGAACCTCACAGAGTATTAGTCTCTTGGTTTGATAAGATACAAGTCAGTTTGGAGAGGGTGGATGTGAGAGACTCGGTTTTCACATGTTCTGGTGTGTGGACAGTGAGCATCATGAGGCAGACAGGCATACTGCGGGGTGTGATGTTAATTACACTGCCAACTCAGTGGGGGATGTGTTGTTGCCACTTGAAAATGGCACTTAGGATACTCAAGAGAATCCGAGTCCAGATTTCTGAGTTGAGCTGTTCTAAAGAGGCTCTTGGCTTGAGAAGAAAAACTATGGTGTTGTTGTGGCTACCATGCCAGAATGTGAAAATAAAATAAAGTTTGTGCTCTTCAGTCTCAGCCAAACTGTGATGAGCGAGCTTGGCACAAAGCAGAGTCCATTCATCACGGCAGACTGCTGAACAAGGGTCTCAGCCTGGACTAAGCAGAGAATGTGAACACTCAGATTTCTCAGATATTGTACCTGGTTTAATTTATCCTCCATGAGACATTTTCTCTCTTTCAGCTCTTTCTCTGAAAATGGCAGCATCACAGTAGTGCAATAACAAATGTGACGTAGGTAGCTGAACTCAGAAAACATGTCTGACTTCTCCTCTTTCCACACACTAATGGTGTTATGCTCATCGGCGTGTATTTTTAAGGTTGTGATGTACTATTTACTTCGATGCATATTTTAACTATTGTTAACTCAGAGATAGGTATATAGCGTACAATTTCGCTCTATGTAATTTATAGCCCAGGTAAATGAAGCGTATTTTCGTGTGATGTTGTATGTGGCTCTACGTTCCTTTTTTGTTTGCTTCCCACAATCTGGATTTATGTAATTTCAACACTCGATACGTTGTTTTTGCTCGGCGTAGTCGTAACTACCGCACTGCCCCAGTCTCACGCCGCACGATTCACACAACATGGGATTCCACGTGCAGTGGGTGACTTGTTTATATAAAACGACGGACAGCGCTCTGGACCAATCATCTCCCGTTATCGTAGTTCCGTCATGTTCACCATGGAAACCCGTAGTTTCCAGCCAATTGGAAAACGCTAAGGGCGGAGTCTGAATTGAGGTCGCGCGCCGAGCTCGCCGATTCGCCGGTGGGCCGGAGCCGTAGAAAGCCGGGGAGGATCCGTTGGCCACTGTGTCAACCCGTCTGAATCCTGTCTCCATTGAGGAATACTGAAGCTTTTAACTGGATGTTTTATTTACTAATCCGTATCGCTTTTATTTAACACCAAGGACAATCGGAAAGACGATTTTACTGCGGCAACACAGGTTAGTTCTCCTTCATTTTCACAGTTTAGTCTTAGCAAGAACGAATAACCGGGCTCAAAAAAATAAGTTGCATAACTAAATCCGATGTGCGCATGCGCGGAAATTCTGATTGCTCTACTTATTCTACTTTTATAATCTAAATATGACGGTATAAGGTTTTTTGCCCACTCGTAGGGAAAGAAGAGTGTAGGCTTTTGCGAAATGGCTCCTCAATGGCCAAGTTACTGCTGTTTTTTAGCGGCTTTTGAACGATATCCTTACTTTTACATAACTGTGTCAGTGTACCGTGCAGTGGATTGCAGGTCAACGTGTGTGTGGATTTTGAATAGCAGGTCAATGGGAGTTAGATGGGGGAAGGGACGTTTGTTCTTATTCTAAAAATCTATTTATTGCATCCTGTTTAATTTAACCTTTATTTTACGTTAGCTATGATTATGTTTGAAATGTAGACAAATTAGAATGTAATCCTTGTCGTACAATACGAGCTGTTAGCTCAGTTAGTTTTCAGTTTCTGCTGGTACGACTCAGTGAAAGCATTGGCATCATTGCATTGCCTTATTTTCACATGTATTACCTGAGAAACGCTTCTTTTTTATTTCGGCATGTTTGGTAGATTTAAGTCAAATGTAACTGGGCGGACGTTATATTAAAATAGATGATTAGAATTCCAAATTGATAGGTTTATTTCTATCTTAGTACTCATTCAAGGTCCTCTTAGAGGCCTACTGTCCACACACACAGACAGACACACTCACACACACGCACTGAACTGTGTTTCCCTGCCACAGCATACCTGTAAATATTAGATCGACTTGATAATCGCATTAAAAAAGCTGTTACGTTCAATATGATATGGGTATGGATCCTAAACCTTTGTTAGATAACCACAGGTAGACCTTGATCTGATTTTGACTCCTTGTGGCAAAAGTGTGATGATATGACCTCTAGTACACTAGAGTGATTAACGCTTCATCGCATTGTTTCAGCTACAGAGAAAATACTTTGTGTCACACCGCTCTTACAAAAGTTCAGGTGTCGTTTTGATCGGTGTTGTTATGATTATTACAGTTTACTGATATTTCATGACTCTTGGCGCCATTCATGGAGTTTAAGATAAATGTCATTACTCAGAAAGTCATGTTGGTGTAGTGGCAGACACTTTGATGGAACTCACTGTGATTTTGCCATGTTAATGGAATACTGGAGTGGACCTGAGCATGAAGACACTAATTACAAACTTAATGAAACTATACTTCTGTGGTTATCATTTCATCTGATCAGATGTTTTGCCCTGTGATTAACAGGATTAAGTAAATGATTAGAAACAGTTTATATCCTGTCTTGACTGTTTTGCGTGCTATCTTTCAACTTGCTCATGTAATTTCTGTCTCAGATTTCATCTATGAGAGCACTTCAGAAGTACTGTGGTTAAGGTACAAGTGTATGCATGTGGTTTTATGAAACAAGGCTACCACTGCTTTGTGCTGCACTATAGCCAAATCCATGTGACTGGAGCGGCGTTGTATAATGCCTGAGATCTGTGCTAGTGTGCTGAGTGTATCGCGCTCTAGCCGAAACAGGGCTGAGCTGGAAGCAGAGGGAGTTCAGTTTCATTATGTCATACTTGTGCTCTGTGTGGAGAGCGACATGTTTGTGCACTCTGTGTGGAGAGTGACGTGTTTGTGTGCATGTATCTCAGAAAGTGTTGAAGATTTGGGAGGAAAGTTGTAATTCAACACTCATTTCTTGCTTTATTGTCTGTTGTGTATTTTTCATGGAGAGATGGGTCCCTGTGTTAGCTTAGTTTCTAAAACTGTTTTGTAGTGTTTATTCTTGGTTGTTTAAGACCCTAATGCCCTGATGCATACAGTCACAATAGTGTTTGTGTTTACTACTATAGTACTGCATTGTAAGCCTTAACATGCTATTTGATCACTTTTCTTTTTGCAAAGGAAATAAGTTTTAGTGACATGGTGATTTCCCTCTGATTGGCTGACATCATTCTAACCACTTGTCACTCCCTGCTCTCTTTTGATTGGTCACTTGAAGCAGCCAATAGAGAGTTAGCTATTGCGTCAGTAAAGCTTGGGAGTGGGTCATTTCCTAAGGTGGCAGTGGATTTGTGCCTGTTTGGAAACTCAACTAGTTTTTTGTTTAAAACCTGGAAAGCTTTCCCTTTCCTAAAACTTATGTAAAACTGCTTATGTAAAGATTGAAAATAGACAAGCTGCTGATTTTGTACTCTTACATAAATAGCTGCATCTTGGATATTAGAAAAACAGCGAATTATTTTGGATTTGGCTTCAGTGTCTCTTGCCAGTTTTTCTCACAGTGGCTTTAACAGACCTAAATAGCTCCAACTGCTGCTGCCCTGCTGTGGGGTGTAGTAGCAGTGGGAGGAGGAGGCGGCTGACCAAAACTGCTGGTTTTGTATTTTTATCACACTTGTTTCAGAATACAGATATGATTTTTGCACCACTGAATGGTCATGAATAGTTGTATTTTGTTGTGCTTTGCCACCATCAAGTGAAATCCAACCTGTATTTACAGTGGATATAAAAAGTCTACACACCTCTGTTAAAATGGCAGGTTTTTGAGAAAAAATAATCAGACCAAGATAAATCACATATGAATTGTAACTGCTGATGTGATCTATAATCTGTGCAACTCTATTAAAAGCAAACTGAAATTGTTAAGTGGGGAAAAATAAGAAACTAGAATAATGTGGTTGCCTGAGTGTATACACCCCCTTGTGACGAGTCACACTATGGCTATAGGGGGTGGGCGAGTGATTCACATCTGGACATATGAGACTCTAACAAGTCACATGACGGCTGTGTGCAACAATAACCCATTCAACCATCTAGCTTTTATACCTGGGATGCCCGACCTGTTAATCAGAACCAAAGAAGCCTTTTTTGATGAGAGATGTCTTCACTTTTAAACTGTAGTCCAGTTGGCCCCAAGTTATGACCTGGATGACTTAGAATCTACACAGACAGACACACCCATTGAATCAACTAATCACATTCAAACAGCTGTTGAATAGTAGTTAGTACACCTCTGCCATCAATTAACGTCATTCTGATTAATCCCATATAAAGTTCAGCTGTTTTCTTGGGTTTTTTCTGACATCTACTCAGTTGACTTGTACAGCATAAGTCATGGTCTGCGAAGAGCTTATAAAACATCAGAGGGATCTCATTGTTGACAGGTATCAGTCTGGAGAAGGCTACAAAAATTTTCCAAGGGAAAACAAGTGGATAAACACAAGTGGATAAAATATGGCACACGGTTACATAGCTGAATGTCCCTTCGAAGTTGAAATTGATCGAAATTGAAAAAAACAAGGTAGGAAAGTGGTCCAAGAGGCTGCCGAGAGGCCTACAGCAACATTAAAGGAGCTGCAGGAATTTCTGGCAAGTACTGGTTGTGTATTACATGTATAAAATTAAGAGAAATTTCACCTTTCAGCAAGACGGCAACCCAAAGCATACACCCAGATCAACTAAAGAATGGCTTTAGCCGAAGGAGTTTTGGAATGGCCCAGCCACAGCCCAGACCTGAATCCAATAGCTTGTGCACAGAAGATGCCCTCGCATTCTTACGGATTTTGGCCCACTTTTGCAAGAGTGAGCAAAGATTCTTAGGGCAAGATGTGCCGTGCTGATAGAATCCTACCCTAAAAGACTGAAGGTGCTCCAACAAAGTATTAGTTCTGAAGTTATTGATCTCAGTCTGATTTTTTTTTACATCACGAAACCTGCCATTTTAACGGGGTTGTGTAGACTTTTTTTATCCACTGTACAAAGTGGATGCTCATGTTACTGTCATACAGTTGTATGGTACTAATGTTACGGTACAAGTGTTACTTGAGAGACTATGAACATTTTTATGTTGTTGGTCGATTCAGGGGCACTGTGCTGTGTTACATAAGGCTATGTTTATATGATTTAAACTTAAGTGAACATGGACAATGTGTCTGCACATCTGTTTATCAGCTGTACGTGTGGGATTCGCATTCTAGGCATTACTACTAATGCCATAATTTGCCATTTTCTCCAGACACTGGTTGTCAGCTTTTCCTCCTATCTGTTTATGAGTTCATTTGTGGAGGGTCAGGGTGTTGGCTCAAGACAAAAGGAGATATCTTGAATAATACAAAACAATTTGTCTTTCCAACATCCAAAGCAGTCCTGGCTTGTGCAAAGTAAAGGTGTTGTATGTGTCAGGTATACAGAGCTTTGCTTTCATCTGTGCACACCTTTCATGTGAAAAAGCGCTTTTGAAAAATTGAACTGGATCACACTGGTCTAGGGCTTAAGTCCACCCAGAAAGGGCAAGGGGCGGCCTATTTACTGTGCAGACCATATGAAAAATAGATTGTGTGTGTGTGTGTGTGTGTGTGTGTGTGTGTGTGTGTGTGTGTGTGTGTGTGTGTGTAAACATCGACAAGATCACTTTATCTGGCAGCTGTGCCCTTTTCTTTCTGTTTTTTCTATCACTGACTTTTCAGAATGCTGAGATCCAAAGCTACGGTGTTTGACCAGATCAGAATGTGCTGCTGTACTTTAACGGGCGGTCGCTTCTGATCGTCATTGATTGCTTCACATTTAGAACCAACTCTCTTTACTATTGATCTGCTATCTATAGAAATAAAGTATATTGTAAAGGGTTTGTCTGAGTAATTTTCCCTTGTGTTTTATTTTCCTCCTTTAGATTGTATCTTCACACCTGAGGCATCATCTCCATTTAGTTCCCAGTGCCATGCACTTTATGCCATTGCCATGTGGAAGGTAACTTAAACTCCCATCTTTAGCCCTTTTGCCTGTCCCATGTGTGAGGACAGTGATCCAAAGCACTACCTGTATTCAACCCTGGACGGGCGTGAACGGAACCGGGGTAGGGTCGGCTTCCAGGTGGAGGAAGAGGAGCGCTCTCCCCGCGGCTCCATTAGTCAGCTTCACCGCATGGCCAGCAGTTACAACGAGGGTTGTAGCGGGCGGGATGGGGTCGAACTGGAGGCCGAGTTAGGATTGGCATCTGAGGGAAGTGACAGCAGCCATGATCACCCAGCCTCGCCGGGCTCCCCACACGATGACAGGAAGCGGCCACGCCCGCCCTTACATGAGGATGTAGAGATGGGTGGCAGCGGCTCAAGCGGGAGTGGGACAGAATCCCCTGGTAACGAGTCGCATGGCAATGAGTCCCATGGCAATGAATCTGTGGGCAGCTCAAATGGCAATGGCAAGGATTCCGCTCTCATGGAGTCTTCAGGGAGCAACAAGAGGTGAGGGCACATCAAATGCTCTGAATCATAGTAAATGAAGTTTTTTCCCACTGCTGTGGGGGAGCAGATCATCTAGGTCATGGAAGTAAGGTTCATTAAATGTAATAGAAGGCCATTTTCTCCTGTATGAGTCATTGTTGGTCTGAGTCATTGTTGGAGTCTATCTGCAACTGTCTCTGTTTGAGGACAGAAATGAGTATTTTATTCCTCATTGACTGCAAAGAGACAAAGACTGTTGGCACAGTTTCATTTAGAAACTTATAATTTAATAATAAACACCATGCTACCTCCTCTATGATAGTAATTACATGATTTTGATGAGAATTTGGGGTTTTAGTTGTTGTCCTAATTTGCAGGGGCCTGGTATTTGTTGATTAATCACCTTTAATTCAGAGAAGCCAGGCTTCATATTACACACACCCTGACATCTGTCTGACTATCATTTTCATCCGTTGTCTGCAGAAAACAGCACACCTTCTAGAGGTCAGCTGTTACATAACCAAGCTCTCCATCTCCATTTACATCCATCAAGTGGAGGAAATCCTTTTCATTGTACAGCTCAGTTCACGCCGTCACTGACATCAGGCTTCAAATAAACAAACACAACCAAAACAAAAAATTACTAACAATAATTGTAATAATAATGAGAATGAGTTTTAAGAAGAGGTTGAAAAGAGGATGCTGCGATCCCCTGACAAGCATTTGCACAGCTAACAGTCCTTTTGGAAAAATTACGGCCCTTAAAACCCTGGCTGAGGCATTTTTGAAGTCTATGGTTATTACACCTGCTAATTCTAGAATGAATTGCATTGAGGTAGTTAAGTCAGGAAGAGATAAAAGCATGGTTACATTTGTTTAAATGTCTCAAGGAAAGGAATGACCTGATCTTGGTCAGAAAGGAATGAAAATTCGTAAACAACGAACGAACATCGAATCTTTTGCTATAGACTGTGTCAGGTGTTTCTCATTTCTTTCAACTCCATACAGGTATTGTCAGTTTCGCTGTATGGGTGACTGTGCAATGACAATATAGACTAACCTTATCTTATCTAAAATGTTGAAACAGTTGGGTATCTTTAGCGTAGTAATCGAAATCACTCTGCAGTGAGCAGCATGTACGTGGCAAATGCAGTGACCACATGTCTTCTTTAATGCTTATACCACTTCCTGATACTATACAAGACGATTGGCCATTGTTCTGTTTAATACAAATGTTCAAGTGCAAAAGTGTGAAAAGAAATTGTTAAAAATTGACAGCAGCTGAAGACTCAGCCTACATTGACTGTCTATGATGTTATTTGAGAGTTTAAAAAATCTGATGGATATTCATTACATAGCTGATAACACAAATAAACACTTTGATAAGGTTGTGTATTAAGTGTTTGTTCAGTTTGAAGTGACAAGTTGATCGTCCTTGTACAGATGCTTATCAGTCAGCTAATTTTAAGAGACAAAAAAAAAATCCTGAAGCTGATATGTCACTTTATAGTTTGTCACTTTGAGGACAGGAAAGCACAGGCATTGAAAACCATCCTTATTATTCATATCTGCCCAGTGATTCACATGATCTGTGCAACTCCAGGGCACCACAGAGCAGTTAAATCATTAGGACCTGAGATTACGTCAGATGACCCCTCAATTCACTTAATAATCGTGTTTCCTCAGTTCTTCCTTTCTTGCATCTCTCTCTGGCATCTCTCGTGGCTAAAGTCTGATCTGTCTGACACATACACTCTGGGCTTGACTGGCAGAGACTTTTGTTTGGAATTTTGAGGAAAAAGCTGAACCTTTATATCATAATATGTCTTTATAATCTTCTACTGTTAGCCAGCGATAACAAAGGCTGATTTTGTTTTGATGATTTTCATAATGTCCCCCTTTGCTGCCTCATTGCGTCATGCACTTCTTCTACTTTAGTTTCTTAAGGCTATGCTGAACTTTAAACAAAAGGTAACTTTTAAACAAGAATTTGAAAACAATATTGTATCAATCGTTTGTCGTCAATCGTACATATAGAGATTTTGACATTTCAGCAGCTGATTTACGTGGTCCCTGACTTGAACTGTGCCACAGTTTGCTCCCTGTCGCTGTCCACACTTATGTATGTGTATTCATACAGGGGACACAGATGGTGTGTTTGAGACTTTGTGGCTACACAGTACAACACCAAGTCCTTGACTCACTTAATATGTTTCGTCTTACTTTTTGTTTTGGTGCTCTGACTGTGTTTTGTGGTCTTTCTGTACACCTTCAATGGCATGACATGTTGTTTATGGTTACAGCTCAAACTCTCACAGCCCCTCGCCGCCAAGCAGCTCCAACGCCTTCAGTCTGGTGAGCTCTGAGCAGGACAACCCTTCGACCAGCGGCTGTAGGTTAGTATACGTATTACATCTCACCTCTCCTAATGCTGTTTGGCTCCATGTGAAACGTTTACCATTTGATACACTTAAAAAGTCTTGACAGTGCAACAGACGAACGTTCTCAATGTTAGACCCACATGAGATGCGTCCCACTGCCAGTCAGTCCCCTCATACCCCATCCCAGCACGCACTGGTAGCTACCCCCTCCTGTTCTGCTCCGCATGCTGGAAAGCTGTGCTTCCCAGATTGAGGCAGCACTGGTGAGACCTTGTCATTTTTTGATGCACGTGTATCTGTCTCATGTACGCCCTGCAGCAGTGAACAGTCAGCCAAAGCTAAGACACAGAAGGAGCTCTTCAAGACCCTGAAGGAGCTGAAGATGCACTTGCCATCAGAAAAGAGGAGCAAGGGCAAGTCCAGCACTATCAACACGCTCAAATATGCGCTGCGATGTGTCAAACAGGTGAAAGGTAAGACTCGCTTCCAGTGGTTCTTTTTTCGTTCACATTAATTCATGTATTTACATCGTTGTTTTTGCGTATCAGCGATGTTGTCGACTGTTAAGGTGGCAAATAAACTCATTAACAAATTTTTCTTAAATGATTCAAAACTTGTAGAATTTGGACTAATCTGGGACCTAGACTTGATGCTCTGATTTTGGTGTGAATATTGCATGAAAAGCAGTTACAGAAGAATCTTTTATGGATATTACCTGATACTTAGAAATCTATCTTCTTCACTGACCATACATGTGTGTGAAAGATATGTGCAATGATCCACCTTCTCTTTGATTTACAGCTAATGAGGAATACTACCAGATGCTGATGATTAATGACAGTCAGCCACCAGGTTTCGATGTATCCTCCTACACCATTGAGGAAATCAACAGCATCACCTCTGAATACACGCTCAAAAACACTGTAAGTACCTCTGATCTTCACCTCACAATAAAGGAAGGAATATCCAGAAGTTACATTTTGAGCATTCTGAAACGGAAAGACAACAAATGAACTAACTGCACTGTTAACATCTTATTTTATTTCACCCGCAGGATATATTCGCTGTAGCCGTCTCACTCATCACGGGGAAGATTGTTTACATTTCGGACCAGGCGGCGTCCATCTTGAACTGCAAGAGGGAGGTGTTCAACAATGCCAAGTTTGTGGAGTTCCTGACACCTCAGGATGTCAGCGTGTTCTACAGCTTCACCACACCCTACCGCCTCCCTTCATGGAGCATGTGCACCGGAGCAGGTACCGACTGCCTCTTAACTCAAACCTTAATGTGAAAATATCTCTTAGGTTCAACTGAATGAACACACATTTCAGGTTTTCAGATTTTGTTCCACTAAAATGAACCAGATATTACTTTAAACAAGTGGATGGATGGTAGATGTCAATCAGCCACAAAGGGCACGTGGGAAAGCTACACAAAACATGCTCCTGTTCAGCATCTGCAGCATTTCCTACACATGACCCACCCCCACATGCACATGCTTATACACACTTCGCACATTTTTCATTAACATGCTCAGTCATACATTTATGGATCCCATTCACAGCTTGCCACATATTTGCTGAAGTCACAATCACCTGCTGGTGCAGCCAGAAGCCCTTAAAGGTTCTGACTTCTAAGATCGGTGATTTGTGTCTATGGCTGTTTGGTGTTTTATTGGATTGTAATTTGTTTAAACATGACTTAACGCTTAATTGGTCTCACCGGCGTGCCTGAAATGCACCTGAATTTAAAAAAATGTTTAAATATATATATATATATTTTAAGCTAAAACCAACTTAGTGCAGACATTTGCCTTTGAACAAATATTCCATATTCCATATACATAGCATATTTTCTGTAGATTATTTTTATATAACTGCTACATCTTGCACGTGCATGTCACTGTGTGCACATGTGTGACACTGCACCCCGTGCTCCTCCCACGTTCCTCGCACGCTGAGAGAAATCCTCAGCCCTAAAATATCATTCAAAATGAGGGGAGGTGTTGATATTTTTGTCAAGAAATTTACTGTGATGAGTTTTGCATCTGTTCCCCCGGGTGGAAAAGGCCCCATCTAGATCCCATGTCATTGGCAGACATTACAGTTCACCTGTCTTCCCTGCCCACAGTCCTGAAATAAAGTGTTTGGTAACGTCTTGCCATAGTGGGATGCCACGCCATAGACACCTCAGTGTTTTTGTTCGATGAAGCCAGTATCACATAATAATGGACTTAAAATAGATGATATTGAATGGAGAAAAGAAACAAAGCAAATCTGCAAATTCAGTTCAGTTCAGGACTGAAGAAGCCTTTTGGATGAAACGTCTTCAGCAACTTGAAATTTGGTTGCTTTTGCTTCTATGACTTCAACTTTCAAAGATGTACAGCTGCATTAAATTATGTAATCCTTGACCCACCTTTTGAGAGGGTTGCGGTCTTTCACAATTTCTACTGTGCTACTCAAATGTCACTCTGCTCTCTGTTCTAGATTGTGTTTGCTCACTTAAAGAGTTTGTGGTCATTGTGGTTGTTCTGTAGTGATCATTGAAGTCATAGGCGGGAAGCTTTTTTCCATACAATTGCTTCAAAAACTTCAGTAGCATCATTCTTTTCACCTATTCCCTTTTTGGAAGAGAGACACACTTTTCAGGTCGTGTCAGCAGTGTTTTGAATATAGATGTGTAACAGAGGGGTCATTTGGTGATACATTCATCACGCCTTCTCCCTGTCTCTTTGTTCAGAGTCATCTCCCACGGAGTGCATGCAGGAGAAGTCCTTCTTTTGCCGCATCAGGTGAGTGACAGTGGCCGGCAGCTTCTCTGATCCATAGTTTTCTGCTCAAGCAAGCTCTGAGTCAGCACAGGGTTGGCTCACAAGGTAGAGAGTGACTGAGAGGAAGTCAGCAACATTGAGCTTTTGGAGTATTTCTCCATCTAGTGGCCAGAAGTGGTGTTACAGCTACAGTGTAAGATTTCTGTGGTTATTTAAAACATAATGTGACAATTTTATGTCACATATGTATGTATATGTTAACAATAATTAGTTACAATTAGTATTTTAATGGTGTTTGTGTGGTTTGTTGCAGTGGTGGTAAGGAACGCGAAGGGGATCTGCAGTACTATCCTTTCCGTATGACTCCTTATCTGATGAAAGTCCAGGATTCTGAGCTGGCTGAGGAACAGTTCTGCTGCCTCCTGCTGGCTGAGAGGGTGCACTCTGGATATGAAGGTGAGGCCCGTCACCACACTCACATTCTCTCACCAGCAACATAGGACCTACCCTCGTGTAAGGAGGGTCCACTAACATACTAGAACGTATAGCGAAGGTCCATGGCAGTAACATGTTTCAGGCAAAGTTGGACAGCAGCAGCAAAAGATTCGTATGGTTGTGTAGCGCCCGACACACACCTGTTTCCAACATTCCACAGGTAGACAGTTTCAGTGGTAACAGGTGATAGTGACAGGGTATGAAAGGATCATCCTCGAAAGGCTCACTCGTTCACATGCAAGGATGGGGAGAGGTTCACTTCTTTGTGAAACAAGTAATTGTACAGAGTCCCAGCTTTTGGAATCAGGGTCGTACATGGATACTGCGAACAATATATAAAGCCACAGGCTAAAAGCATGTACATATTTTAATGATCTCTATCCACTTATTTGTCTTACCCTCTATTTGATTTTTTCTTCTCTCCACAGCACCCAGAATCCCTCCTGACAAGCGTATCTTCACCACCACACACACACCTAACTGTGTGTTCCAGGATGTGGACGAGAGGTGAGTGGACTGAGCCCCACTTTACAGTCCAACACACTTACAGAACATCATAAGGTGAAATAGATGTTCGTATTTGTTTAGGTGGCAATGAAGTCTGAAAGAAAGTGGAGTCTCACTCAGTCTATTGAGTCAATGAGTTGACTTCTTTCTCTTTAACACATTGTTGTTTCTCCATCAGGGCTGTTCCTCTGTTGGGTCACCTGCCTCAGGACCTGATCGGGACTCCTGTACTACTCAATCTGCACCCAAGTGATCGACCCTTGATGCTGGCTGTGCATCGCAAGAGTGAGAACACCTCTGATTCACTAACTGTCACAGTGTCACTGCTGGAGTTATTTTTGTATCCATACTGGAATCCGGACTGTAGTATAGCCACTCATTATTGTCCAGTTTAAGATGCTTTAAAGAGGTTTGGTGTGCATAACGTTTATTCACATCTAACTAATGAAAAATAACTCAGTTTGCCTTGTTCATTTAACTGGTAATGTTGCTCAACTGTCTCGCTCACACACTCTACCCTCTATTGCCAACAGTCCTGCAGTATGCGGGTCAGCCGTTCGATCACTCCTCAATCCGTTTCTGTGCAAGAAACGGTGAGTACATCACCGTCGACACAAGCTGGTCCAGTTTCGTCAACCCCTGGAGTCGCAAGGTGTCCTTTGTCATTGGGAGGCACAAAGTCCGCATGTGAGTATACGCAGTGTATTGTTTTAGTTTAGGCTCAGGTATCTATCATTGTTACTGATATGTTGGCCTGTATTCCACTTCGAACATGTGTAATGACTGTGGTGTATGTGTTTTTCAGGGGTCCTGTCAATGAAGATGTTTTTGCAGCACCAGCTTTCCATGGAGGGAAAATCATGGACTCAGACATCCAGGAAATTAGTGAACAGATCCACAGGCTGCTACTCCAAGTATGTGTACACACATCTCGACTTACATGCACATTTGTACACCTGCATTTATCAGTTTCTGTAACAGTCTTTTCTCACTTTAGCCAATCCACAACATGGGCTCCAGCGGTTATGGCAGCCATGGCAGCAATGGTTCCCATGAGCAGCTGATGAGCATCAGCTCATCCAGCGAGAGCAATGGGAATGCAGGGAAGATAGCAGAGGAGACAGGCAAGGCCAAGCCTACCAGGACATTCCAGGAGATTTGTAAAGGAGTCCACATGTTGAAGAACCAGGACTCGCAGGTCTGCTTGCACTCCCCATCCCCTTCGCCCTCACCGTCGCCTTCCAAGCCTGAGCAGAGGAAGACCATTGACCGTGAGTTCATTTTAATGCCACCAGTCAGACACCATCCTGTGGTCACTTTAACTCAATAGTTCATTGCAGGCAGCACATTTATTGTAAAAGTGGGTGATGAAACTCAAAATTTGTACAACAGGTGGTGAGCAAAAGGGTTAGACACAAAGGTACACATTGTCAGTGCAAATAATCACGCTTAGTTTTTAAAACATAGATGACCATGTGAGCCAGAACCCTGAAGTGGCAGATCACGTTGGTAGAAAATATTCTTCATGCTCATCTCCCTTCTCCAGCAGCAATTCCAGCTCAGAAGAGTCCAGTGGTGCGTCTGAAGGACTCTGCGGCCCCCATGCAGGTCAGAGACAGTACTGCAGCCAGCATCGAGGACTTTCCCTGCAAAGACCAGACTGTCCCCTCCTACCAGCAGATCAGCTGCCTTGACAGTGTCATCAGGTAAGAGTTGTGAGTTTGTGTTCACGAATGATAGTGGTTGAAAGTGTGCACTGTGATTAAATCCATTTCTGTTTCTCAGGTACCTGGAAAGTTGTAACATTCCCATCACAGTGAAGAGGAAATACCAGTTCTCCTCCAACACCACCTCCTCCAACTCAGATGATGACAGGAAGGGCACAGAGGATGGCATGCAAGTGCCTCAAGATACAAACCCAGGCATGTACACATCATGTATCTATGAACACATACGACTGCATCTGGGATAGTAGATCCACTCTCCTCATACATTTTCATTGTTACCTGCACTCACTGGACTTCAGCTGCTTCACTGACAGGAATTAGAGTGTAATCACCTATGGCTTGGAGCAGCTAACAACAGATTTCTCTTTCCCCATCCAGACCCCTTGATGTTAGATCCCCAGCCAGGCCTGTCAAACATGAAAGAACCAAAGAAGCCTCCATCTGGAGCAGCTGCCGTGGTGGGAGGCCCCCTGGCACCCCTCACCCTGCCCAGCAAGGCCGACAGTGTGGTGTCCATCACCTCACAGTGCAGCTACAGCAGCACCATTGTCCACGTGGGAGACAAGAAGCCTCAGCCAGAGTCCGGTGAGCGTCTGTGTCCATTTTTTAATAGAAGTGATCATTAACACAAAGGCACAGAAACATACCTGTTAGAGCATTTCGTGTGTATTCATCCAACTGCTAGATATTAAGTTCAGTTTGACTGAGGCTTATGGCTCCACTTCGTTCTACAGAGATTATTGAGGACGTGGCTGAGAGTCCAGCACCCCCTGCTCTGCCTGTCAGTGTGGTGTCTCCACCCAGTCAGGAGAAGGAGGCCTACAAGCGTCTGGGATTGACCAAACAGGTGCTGGCTGCACACACCCAGAAAGAAGAGCAGGCCTTCCTCACCCGCTGCCGTGAGCTTCTCAATGCCAGGACCTTCCAGAAGGACTGTTCCACACATCTATCCAAGCAGAGAGGACCAGTCAATGCTGAAGGTACAAGTTTAATAGTAACCACATGAGACCACATGAGGTTCTTAGCTCTTTGCTGGTGAAGTTATCAGTACACAAACAGCTATAAAATTTTCTGCTATATCTCAATTTGACTTCCCCATGTATCATCTCAGAATCATCTGGACCACGAGGTGCAGCCAAACAGGGCACCACCAGGCCCGAGACTACTGCCAAGAAAGGCATACGCAACAGGAAGTCCAAGAAGCCACGGATGAAGCATCCTGACTCGTCAGACAGCGCTGTATCAAACCGCAAACCCCGGCCCCCTCTCCAGGGTCTCAACCAAACTTCATGGTCTCCATCAGAAGCATCTCAGTCAGCTTTTAACGTCTCCTATCCAACCATGGTGCCTGCTTACCCACTCTACCCCCCAGCACCTGCTGCCCCGGCTCAGGCCCCCCTCCCTGACCCCTCTCTTTCCACAGGCTTTGGAGATGGACAAAGCACCCAAGCCCCACCGACTGCCACTCCGTTTCCTGCGCCCATTGTTACACCTATAGTGGCTCTGGTGCTACCCAATTACCTTTTCTCCCAAATAGGACAGTTAGGTCAAATAGGGCAGCTGGGCACAGCTCCTAGACCACCATTTTTCCCAGAGCAGACCCATGCGCAGCCTGTATACACTACTCAGCAGCCCTTTCAGCCCCCACAGCCAGCCTACACCATGCAAACACACCCGCCCTACACCAGTCAACAGCCATTTCCAGTACAGACTGCCTTTGCAACCCAGCAGCCATTCCAAACGGCCCAGACCCCCTACACTACCCAGCAGCCCTTCCAGGCTGCTCAGACCCCCTACACTACCCAACAGCCTTTCCAGGCCCCTCAGGCTACCTACACTACTCAGCAGCCCTTTGCTGCCCAGTCGTCTTTCCCGGTGCAGACTCCGTTTGTGGCACAAGCCCCGTATCCAGCTCAGCCCTTCCCTTACAGTCTAGCTGCCGAGCCCCCCAAAACCCTGGTCCGAGAGGGAGCAGCATCACGCTCCTCGACCCCAGCCTCTGGAGCAAGGGACCCTGCCACGTCTCCGCCGCTGTTTGAGTCACGGTGCAGTTCGCCCCTGCAGCTCAATTTGCTGAGCATGGAGGAGGGACAACGCTCAGTGGAACGCCAGGATAGCACAGCCACTCCTGCTGGAGGCCAGGGCAATAGTACAGCAGCAGCATCAGGGGCAACTGGAGCAGCAGGAGAGAAGAACAGAGGCACAGCCAAAACCGAAACTCACCAACAGGTGAGAGACAATGAGCCAAGTGTATCTTTGATGTAACATCAGAAAGGCTTCAGTAACTCTATTAACACAGACAGAAGCCTCTCACAGTGTCTCGCTAAAGTGAGGCTTGAGCTCGCTTGATTATCAGTTTGCTGCTTTGTGTTGCAGGTGGAGTGTCCAGGAGAAGGGGCTCACAGCGACGGTAACTCCTCATCCTGTGACTTGCTGGACATCCTTTTGCAGGAGCAGGAAGACTCCCACTCTGGCACTGGGTCAGCCACCTCTGGCTCCATGGGCTCAGGATCAGGCTCAGGATCAGGCTCTGGCTCAGGTTCAGGATCAGGCTCAGGCTGTGGTACATCAGCTAGTGGAGCCTCTGGTAGCAGAACAGGTCAGTGGAGGAACACCCAGCCTTGACGAAAGCATTTCCACCCACTGAGTAAATTTAGCTTTTCTTTAAATTTCATATTACCAGCATTTAACTGATTGGTATAAAAATGTAATTTTCTCTAAAAAGTATATGTTCAAATCTGTTTTTCTCTCTAAAATGGTGTATAGGGAGCAGCAACACCAGCAAATACTTTGGCAGTGTTGACTCCCTGGAACATGACCCCAAGGCCAAGGCCAAAGTCAAAACAAGAGGTGAGGGAGGCTCTGAAGGCGGGCAGTCCCACACCAAGGTCTCAACCCAAGGGGAGGGAGAGCATTTCATCAAATATGTTCTCCAGGAGCCTCTCTGGCTGCTGATGGCCAATGCTGATGACAAAATCATGATGACATATCAAATGCCATCCAGGTAGGACTGACTCAGATTATGTTTTATGGTAGGGGTAAACAGAAGTTCTTGCCTGTTGTGCAAGAAAAAAATGAGGAACACCAAGCATAAAATTCCTTTGTGATTTCCTTGTTAATCGCTTTTCATTCTGCTTTGTCGGTCTGTAAACTGTAATGTGTGTGCTTCCTCACCCTCAGGGACATTCAGAAGGTTCTGCGAGAGGACAAGGAGAAGCTAAGACAGATGCAGAAGAGCCAGCCTCACTTCTCCTCAGACCAGCGGCGAGAGCTCGTGGAGGAACACCCCTGGATGAGGAGAGGTGGTCTACCAGCTGCTATCAATGTGAAGGTCAGCACCACTAACACATTTTCTATCTCACTGTATCACTTTGCAACAACATACTTACATGTTTTCACAGTTCTGAAACCCAGGATACATTTGGCATTAAAATGTTGAAAACTGAAATTTTAAAAGTTTCTTTTTATGCCTTCAAATCCATAATTTAATTTAGCATTCTATATTCAAGGCACGACGATTTGTTGTGATTATTCGTTCCACACTAAGTCGCACAAATGGACCATCTGTTACACACAAATAAAAATAACTGAAGTACGTAATTCATTTTGTTGACATCAGTCAGTCAATACCACTCTCTTAGCTTAGCATAAAATTTTTTTAAAAAAAAGCTTTCTAGTTACATATAGTTTGTGTAATCTGTGCAAAAATTGAAGTGTAAAACTGACCGTTTGCTTGAATGTTTCTTGGCCGGGAGTCTTGACTTCCTGTTGTCTTTAAGTCATCGTGAGGTTGCCAGGTGAACAGTTGAAACTCTATGAAATCAATGCTCCCAGCCAGGAAACACACACAACCTGCTCGGTTTTTGGATTACACAACAAACAGTCTCGGATATTTCATGTTTAGAAGTGACTCAGAGCTCAGCTAGTTGTTTTCCACACACTCATAGTCTTTCTGCTAAGCTAAGCTAACTGGCTGCTCACATTGAGCTATAGTGTTTCAGTGTTGCAGAAGAACAATTTGACTGTCAACAAATGTAATACAGAAAATTGTCTAATTTAATTATATCTAATATTGGCCTTGTGTGTGTTTTCAGGAATGTGTGTACTGTGAGGATGTAGCAGCAGCCCCCATTGAGGAGGACCTGCCAGATATGGATATGGGCGAGCTGGGTGAGGAGCTAACGCAAGAGAGCCAGAACACTCAGAGCCAATCAGAGGAGTCTCAGCCTCAACCAGGCACTGGCTCCTGAACGTCCACATGCATCACCAGCAGGGGGACACACTCGACCAGCCATGGACCCTCATGACGCACACGAACACACAATGTGGATGTGGGACACACACATACACACACACACACACACAGTCTGAACTCAGAACTCTGTGTTGGTATTGTGGTGAATAAGAGAATGTGTGCCACTTGAGTTTTAACGTGTGTGTGTGTGTGTGCGTGCGTGCACACACAGAGGACTGCTCCTGCTGTGCAGTTTTTATTGTGCACACATGCACACACACATTCTTACTGAAATGATTTGGACCCAGCATGTGTGGTTGGTGACCTTTGGCCTCCCAGATTTATTTTCATTTGTTTCCCTTCTGCTTTTCCGTCAGCTTTACAGCAACATTGAGCAGCTGTTATTCTAAAAAGGACAAATGTAATAGTGAATGGACATCTTATAAATATATTTAATTTTTTAAAAATATGTATATTGACAAAAAAAATGTAATTAAACAATTTATAGATTTTATTAACAAAACGTTCAGCATTGCTGGTAGAATACTCTACCCCCAGACCTCATGTTTGTTTTACAACTCCATTCAAGTCTTTGAAACCCCAGAATCCCAGAACCGAGTCCCAGTGAAAGGGTAGGGATTCCCACTTTTGTACCATGGATGAATTTTTATCTGACCTAATCAGGTCTGAGTATTTGCAATATTCAGGCACACAGCAGGGTAGAACCTGACTCAACAGCCAGCAGAAAGCTGATTTTAACTTTATACAACAGTGACAATCTGATACTTAATGCAAAATATTCATTTAAACAAGTATCTTATTTATTTTCCACCAGAGTAGTTTTTATTTTTTTTGGGGGGGGGGGGGGGTCCAGAGGATATTTTGTGTCACTTTACTCTGAGCACTAAAAACTGAAAACTGACTAACCTCAAAGAGTTGTAGTCTTCTGCTCTGAACAAAGGGGCATATCGCATAGTAAGAAGCTGCTTAATGTAAATAAAAAAAATCTTCTGTTGAACACTCAACATCAGAAAATTAACGCATGATAAGCAGATGTTGAAGGGATGGCAAATAAAAAGATCTTTGGGATTAGAATTTATTTTTTTGTTATTGATACATTTTGTTTTCCCAGTTTTATCCATGCAGATTGCAAAATATTGCAAAACTGTATCAATATTCTTTTTCTGTCACTTTTGTTTTGCTCAACCACTTTTTAGAACAAACCAGTGGCATCAATAGTCTCCATTACACCTTTTTCGAAGATGTTGTCTTTGCTCATTTTCTCCCATATCTGTTTTTCTGGATTTAAAAGTACAAGCACACACTTCTTGAAGTGCTTTACCAAACCAATACATGTTTTTACAATACTGGAATATTTCAGGAGCCACCAGGAAGTGTGCAGTTGTGTGTGTGCAGCAGATCTCTTGAGTAGTTTAGAAAGCTTTTGGTCAAAGAGTTGTGTGAACCTGTTCTTAAAAGAAGTCCATGTGGAGCTTCAGCTCTCTATGAAATATAGATTGTAATGTTATACAGCACTTGTAGCATAAAAAAAGCAGACCATGCTGCCTCAATGACCTTGTGTTGAAATATTGGATACACAATGGTGACATGCATGGATCAGCAATCATGCAAGCCCCTCGTCATCTTACATGAAGTATTAAGGAAACTGTGATCCACACTGGCTCCACTTAGTCGAGGTAAACATGGTGGTAAACATTATTCTGGTGCTAAAGCAGAGAAACTGTTGGACTTGTCAATGTACCAGATTGGACCAAGAGCATCTCACTGGCTTATGTTGTCATGATTTTCTTTTATGTTTCTTCTCATTTCTTGTTCACTTGTCAGATTTTTTTTAATGCTCTATTTTTCTATTTTTGTCTCTTGAGTGTTGTATTTTATTTGTTGGAAAAAAAAGAGTAAGAGCTTTGAGTGTCGTTGGGGACAGACCCTACCTCTAAAAAAAAGAAAATCCCAGGTCACGTTACTGTATAAGGAGAGCACAGCATGTGTACACATGTGGGCAAAGCGCAATGACCATAGTGGGCAGACATGTCGGTGAGTGATGCGTTTGTACAGAGAGCCTCTGTCTCAGGCTGGCAGAGCTTTGTGGACCCTCTCTGTCTCTGTGAATGATTAAATGCAAAGATGACAGGCGTCTGTCACTACCTTTAGCAACTACCGTCTTTCTGTCTTTTGTCTCTTCTTTGCACAGAATAGCTTGAGGGGGGCCCTCCAGTGCTCACCTGTGTATATACCATTAAGAACGCAGCAGTGTTGTTCATATATTTGGTAACTGAAATATGTAAATAAGCTGGTCTGAATGCTGAGAGTAAGCATGTAGGGAGTCCGTTTTTAGATGAAATAAACACTGATGGACGCACTCACTGATGGACTGATGGACGCATTGGAAGCACTCTGAGCTGTAATTGCGTACACAGAGTACTGGCAGGTGGTACCGTGTACGGTCATGTAAATTTATTTCATTGCCACTGTATAAGTCTGTGGTATATTAAACTAGCACAGTTCATCTGCATTTTTGTAGGTAAGAAGACGTGTTTGAGACTTGTAAACAATGTTGTAATAAAACTACAGAACTATACCCTGTGTGACACTGATGACTCATTTTCTTGCTTGTTTCTCAACATATTAAGCTTGCACACAGTCAGCTCGAAGAAGGAAGAAACAGTGATGGGAAAATAAATGATATGCTATATCTCCATTATTTGATGGAAAAAGACCAACTGATGACCCTGTAGACATGCCTGCACTCTTACACACAACTTCAGATAGGAAATGAACCCAGTCTTTTGTAAGATATACTATATAGACAAAGGTATCCAGACATACTTCTGTATTATTCAGTTCAGGTATTGTATGGGGCTGTTTTTCACGGTTTGGGCTGGGCCTCTTACCTCTAGTAAGGGAAATCTTAATGTTTCAGCATACCAAGGCATTTTGGACAATGTTATGCTTCCAAACAATTTGAGGAAGACCCTTTTCTATTCTAGCATGACTGCAGTACACAAAGCAAAGCTCCATAAAGACATGGCTGGATGAGTTTGGTAATCCTGACCTCAGCCCCATCCAACACCTTTGGGAGGAACTGGAACAGAGATTGTGAGCCAGGCCTTTTGGTCCAACATCAGTGTCTGACCTCACAAATGCTCTACTGCATGAATGGGCAAAACTTCCCACAGAAACATCTCAAAATCTTGTGGAAAGCCTTCCCAGAAGAGTGGAAGCTGTTATAGCTGCAAAGCTGTCTGTGTATTTGGAATGTGATGTCATTAAGTCCCACCTTTACCAGCTTCAACATTCAACTTCAATAACTATAATCCAATAATATTCTGAAATATGAAATTATGGGTATGTGGAATTTACCAATAAATAATGTGCATTTACTTCAACAAAATTAATCAATCTATCCTTTTCTATAGCATTTTAAAGTGGATTGTGTTTTGCATGCAGCACATAAAAGCTGCTGCTGCCCAATAGGAAGTGATGGTTCTCTCACAGTCAAAGGCAGACAGCAGGGTTCCCCAGGGGATCTGTTTCAGCACCATATGCTCACCTCCGCCGTTGAATCGCTCTCAAGCCAACTGTTGCACCGCACTGACCTTTGACCTCAGAATTCATATGCAAGGTCACAAAACCCACAGCGAATTCATTTGGTCCTCCCTCCTGTTTGATTTTTTTCTTGCATTTTCCCCATATAAACTAAATCTGGTAATGTGGACAGACTGTCATCTGTTAGATTGTGATGACGTGTGGGGGGTTGACAGTGGGAAATATTCCCACAGTCACAATCTCTGGTTTGTACATGTATCCTGCTAAAAACACACAGTTTCATATAATATCATGAAGATGGTTGCCTGTTTCACACAATACTATCAGTGTCCAGCAGTGTAGCAAGGCTACTTTATCGATATAGCACGTTTCATACACAGAGGGAACTTACATAGGCAACAAAATCATTAAAAACCTTTAAAGCAATAAGCATGACATGGCAGAAGTAAAAACGTGAAAGAAAAAGAAAAAGAATGTAAAGATGAGATTGTGATATTGTTATGATTGGTCTATTTTGGCACTAGTTTTTTCAGGATTACAGGTTTATTCAAGGTTTCAGAGAGGTGTGAGTTTGACCAAACAGAATAGAACATTTGTGTAATTTATTTTTGCTGAGGGTCCTTAAAATCAACATCCACACCCATTCACCAACCTGCTTCCATCATATACCCAAACACACATACTTTAAAGTTTAAAACTACACAGTGGGAAAATTAAAAAGGTTGGTGTGTTTGGTTACCAAGCATGTTCATGGACAGTACTTTAATTTACCCTGCTTGAAACATGGTGTTGCTGACACCTACAAAAAAAGAATGACAGAAGAAGTAATTGTTCCAGTAAAAGAAAGCTGTCCTGTGGATGTTTATGTAAGAACTGCTGACGAACTTTGGTGACACCTGATGAGGAAAACCAGTAAGAACTTCTCACTTCTTTGGGGAAACATCCAAGGTTAGTACAGGAACAGTTGAAATATACAGACCTCCTGTTCCCACTATTTGTGCTAAACTAAGCTAATGAGCTAATGAGCTGTTGGCTATAGCCTGATATGTAATTTGAATATGCCTATCAGTGTTCTCATCTAGCTCTCAACATGAAAGCCAATAAACATATTTCCCAAAATATCCAAGCATTTCTTGCATAAAAATCAGCTTATGAAACTGGCTTAGTACAAAGTAGTTCAAGTTAGCTCCACCTCCATCAACTACAACATTAAAATGCTGTAAGCAATCAAACAATGGTTGCTTTATTAAGGTTTTCTATATTAGTCAGTCAAGAGAGCATCATTTGGATTGCATGTGTTTGAAAAACGCATCTGGTGTTATTAACTTTGTAAGGAGACATTTTACCTTGGATCATATTTCAACCACTTAGTTTTATTCTCTATTTTGTATAGAGGACTTGCAGTTGCAGTGTTCTACACTGAGCCACACATATTATTATGTCACTGAAAGAGACTTTCCCTCTGGTCTTTAGGCCTAGACTGCTCTTAATTCTCCACCTCCTCCAGGCTCTGTCCCTGCTAGTCCCACGTATTCAGGTGTCTGGATGATCCGGTGTCAGTCAAAAATCAGTCGGTTGGTCCCTTTGAAGAATCTGAGCCTGCTTGTATCCTCTTTATGTGAGACCATTTGACGCTCTTCTGTCAAATGGTCGCGGCTTTGATCACCGTGTCTCCTCCGCTCCCATTTCAATGTGTTTCCTCCGACGTTCACACCCAGCTACGCCCCCAACCCTCCCCACCTCCGTCTCCACCCGACCTTGTTCATTAGTCCTTCAAGACTCCAGTATCTGACAACACGCAAAGCATGAATAACATGAACCACCAACAAGAGAAACGTGCTTTTTGTCCACTTTGAGCTCAGGAAGTGAAGGCGGCGTGTTGCTCCACGTCGCTGGAGGTTGATGGCTGGTCCAGACAGTCCAACAGGATCTCACAGTCCTTTGTCAATAAGCTCATGGCACGTGAGGTGAGAGTGAAGACACTTGGAGAGGTGCGACTCTTGCATGCGCGCACCGCGCGTCCTCGTGGTGAGAAAGGACGGCAGCTGGCTCGCATAAACAGAAATGCGAGAGCGTATCTTGAGGAAATACTGTCTTAGTTTGTATAGTGATGATATATTTGAACGTCCTTGCTAATGGAAATGGACTTTTAGCTACCGGGGATAAGGGAGTGTGAAAAATACACGAAACACAAACTCTTTCCGTGTGCATTCATTGTTTGTCTGTTTCTGTTACTGTGAGTCACGTTAGCTGCTGATGCTTTTAGCCTGATGTCCTTACAGATAAAACAGCAGTAAATGTAATTTTCAGCAATAAATAACATTCCCTGCCAATATTTTTATATCACAAATAGCCATACACATAACAGGTTTCAGTTACATTATTTTATTTAACAAATTCAGGCATTTTACTGGCATTTCTAAACATCATTACATAAAGTGGTCATTCTGAAGGAGGCTAATTTTCCAATAAGCTACAGGTTTTATGAAATACAACAGAAATATTTATATTAATCAGAGGCATTGCCAAACATCTCAGTTTCTAAAAGAGCTTTTCTCCACATAAAAATCCTATATACACAGTTACTGACAAAACAGTGTGCACTGCTCCTCGTCCGTCCTTCGTTGGGGTGTAAGTTAGTGTTCAGAGGGAAGGAGTGGTCTTGCTCCAGGTGTAAAGAAAAGTCACAACAGAGCACTCAAAGACAGGGGAGTCACGACTGAAAAGGAAAGGGGGCTGGGGTACTTTGAGGAGGCCCCAAGCTGCATGGGCCCTTGATAGGAAGGACCCCTCAAATGAGATAAAGGAAAACTCCACGCTTTAACAGCCAGTTAGACATTTTTCAGTGAAATCCAAAGCACTTAAGGAGTATTCTTTTTTTTCTGATGAAATGATGTTCCTCTTTTCCACTTTGCACTAACTCTACTTCAGTGAGTGATGTCCTACATTTCCCAGAATGCCTAGGAAAAGCTGCAAACTTGCTGCAATCCCTGGTGGCTGAAGAGTAAAGGTGCAATCATGGTCCCTCCACAAAATGCACAGTGATGTGTGGTATGACTGCATTTTGGTCAGACTGGTCTCTCTGTGTCTTCTGTAACAGTTTCATTATTGAACATCAATGTGGGAAATCCAGGGGGGGGGAAATCCATGCATGTGGCCAGATTTCAGCAGGGGTAAATGGGTCCAGAGATGCAAGGTACACCACCGAAAATGTTTAGTTTCAAAGAGTTCATGTGTCAAAGGGTGGAATTTTCCTTTCTAGTAAGAGGCCCAGGGTCACAACCCTCATATCAGAAATCCATCCCATCCAAACCGCAGTGCCCTACCAGGGTCTCCACATCGACCGTGGGTAGGTTATCGTAGGCATGCTCATAGCCTCCCTGTTCTCCAAGCTCTCCATTGAGCTGTGGTTGTGCTCGCTGTCGGTCTCGTCCAGGTCGGAGCACAGGTCCTCGCTGGACGTGGTGGAGGGGGCCGGGGACAGGGCCGAGGACACACCGCTGGACAGACTCCTTCCCCCAGGTGAAGCCAGAGTCGTGCAGAGCGCCTCATCACCTCCATGCCAAGTGCTGCTGTTACTCCCAGAAGTGTCAGTGATTAGATCCATCAGCACATCCTGGAGGTGGTCCTCGTTCAGGGGCATACACTCCAGCAGATGGTTGAGGAGCTCCGCTGCCACCGTTGCATCTATCCCGGGACAGCTGGACACAAACATGTGGACCTCGTGCATGCATTGGATGTAGCCGGCTGCAAACCTCTCACTGGCCTCTCTGTTGAGTGCATCTGTTTCTGTGGGAGGAGACGGAGGACTATGAAATGAGAGTAGCTTATTGTAGTTGGACAGCTCATGATCCCAGCCAAGTCATTATCGCTTGGGTGGTTTGCATTGCTCATGACTTTGTGTGAGAGATTGTCCACTATGAGTAATCAGATTAAACCTTCTGATAAAATACCACAAAATCACTGTTTTAGTCTCTAAATTTTGCCACCCTTTGTTGCCTTATAATCCCCTAATTCAAAGAAACATCTATTTGAGACCCCTCTTCATCTGCTCCATATGTCTAACAATTGTGACCGTTTCACCCAATGATTTTTTTATTGTGTTTTATTCAAATAATTTCCTTGAAGAAGAAAAATGAATAGACTCAAAAGCTCAATAGATTAGATTTCTGTGTAGCAGAAAATTCTTTTTTCTCTGCGTTCCTCTTCTATTAAAAATATTTTAAATTACATAAGAATTTACATGAGCAGGGATTCAGAATTATATAATATGGTGATGCATAGTGATGCATAGTTGAAAAAAGAACAGATAAGTTTTCAGTATTCGTAAATTTGTTGGCTTGAGTGAAATGAACACTTGTGTGGCAGCTCATACATCCTGATAATGACATTTTCTCCAGAACATCAGTATATTTAGCAAACAAAATCTGACAAGAGCGTTGTATTCTGTGATCATGCTCAAAACATGCTCTAACACAAGAGCAATACCCCTGAACTGCTCAGAGGTCCTCAGTAGTAGCGGAGTAGGAGTTAAACCAACCTTGGCTTCGATTCTTCAGGATGTCTTCCACCTTCTTCACCGTCATCTCCAGCACCTCTGCGTTCTCCATTTTGGCATGAAACTGTGAAAGCAACCAGCAAAGCTCCATCAGAACCAGAGCGGACAGGTGAGCTCCGGTGCAGTGTGTGCGCGTCCTACTCACGTCCGTATCTGCCAGCAAAGTCCGCAGCTCTTGCAAACTCTCATTGATGCGCGCTCGCCTCTTCTTCTCCACCAAAGGTTTCCTGGTCTGCAGGAACACAGAAAAAAGATCATTCAGTGACAGCGACGTAAAGCTGTGAACAGAACTCATTCTTACTTGTGCTATTTGAAATCGCAGACTGTCGCCGGCCTGACTAGCGCGTCACTGCCAGCTGTGTAGAGAGAGCCTGTTATTCCCTCAGCAGTCCAGCCGTACCTTTCTGTCCGCTCTCTGACTTCCGCAGTCGGACTCATCTCCTTCCATATCAAGTCCGGTGCTGCTGGGCCGAGCCGAGGGAGCCATGTTGGTCGGATCGCCGCTGCTGAGGCTTCTCCCACTGCTGCCTTCTCCTCCCGAGTCGTCAGCGAGGGGGCAGCTGGCAAACGGAACCGGTTTCAAAAAGGGGGGGGGGGGGGAATCGATAAACTGGCATGCGAGACGAGGCGACCTGTGTTTATTGTGCAATCCTAGCGAGACTTGCTGCTGGCGCTGAGTGGCTGTTGTTAGTATTTATAGGAGCTCATTAACATGTGAATAGAGGCTGAGCTGCTCTCGCTGGGGGACAACAGTGCGCACACGGTCGGAGCCAATGAGCGTCCACTCCCTTTGTCTCCGGCCAGCCCCGGTCTGCTCCCTGAAGAGCTGGATGGGCTTTAATCAGACAGTTTGCTGGGTTAGGGGGGCCGACCGCCCTGTCCCCCCCCCTCCCAAGTGTCGTACTGTGTGTATTTCCATTCAGCTGAACACAATTCATTATCATGCACAGGCAGAACAGGCTGTTTGAGTGATACCAGCACTTGGGTATTTTTTTTTTAAAAAAAGAAAAAAACTCTACAAAATTTTCTAATAATTGTATTTAAATTTAAATTAAAAGTAGAGATTTATTAATCCGTAATAATGTTTCAAATGTTAAAAAAGTGTGGTGTGATTCATTACACAACAAATGCTTTGGTGACATTATTCAAAATCGTGCTTTGTGTTTATCCTGGTTGAGCAGTTTTCTGACCATTTGACCGCGTCAGAGCATCTCAACATTAGGACTTTTCTGCCCTACCCTTTCTTCGTTCTGTTGCCTTTTGTGTCCGAGCCTCAGCAGATTTACCCGGCTGTTTGGCGGATGTAACGCGATGCCTTCAGTTGGCAGCTGCTGCTGGCGGCCCCTCGGCCCAAACTGAATCAGCCGGGGGAATTAAGGGCCCTTCTCCAAAGAAAGCGACAGGTGTTGGCCTGCGCCTCGTTTGTTCTCCCCGTTGTTTGGTGACTTCTGATGTGTGTGCAACCGCGTTCTCACGTCGTCTGCTCTGCTCTAAGCGAGGCTAAAATATCTCTTTGATTTCGCAGATGAGATACACCATTCGTGCTGTCTCTTTATTGTTTAAACATACAAATGATCATCCATTAAACAACATTTGGACTGCTGAGAATTAAATGATGCCGGTGCTTGTTGTATCAGTATTGGGCTTTCTTCGTATTGATATGCTGGTCTGTGCTGTTTATTTGTTCATGTGTAATAAGAGCGCTCAAACCTCTGCCCTCGTTATTATACACGTTTTGTACCTGCATTATCATGCAAATTACCCGCACAACAGAGCAGTTCTGTGTGCTCGGAGCAGGACCACGCAGGCCTGTGTGCCACCCGCCAGGTAAATTCAGTGATGTGTTTTCTGGTGCTCTTTAACGCACGGTATTTCCACAATTTGGCAGCATTTCCGCAGAAAGCACCGCTAAACTTTAGTGCCCCAAATGATGGAAGAGTTTTAGACCTTTCAAAGGGAGGGGTTTTGGCACCTCGCCACCCCCAGATCCCTGTTCCAGATCTTTAATGGTGTGGAGTGTGGAGAGAGCAGCTGTCTCGCCTCGCTTTTGTTGGTGAACTCCGCCGAGGGACCAGGCGTCCCCTGTCTTTCTCCCTCTTCTCTCTCTTCAGACCCGCCGCCTGGCTCCATGTGGCGGCCAATCATAACGGCTATAATAGCGGGAGAATAGACCATATGCACGTTTCAGCTTTTCAAAACTCAATGATAAATTGCATCGTTTTTAGTACGTAAATTTACCAGAACACTCGCTCTGAGCGAGGCTGCACTCTGACGTTTTGTGCGCACAGATGGACATAACTGCGATGCTTAAAAGTTCTCACAAATCTCTCTTATTATTTGCTTATTTGATTAGTGAACTTGTTTAATTTAGATGAAAATGTTACTATCATATAGAAAGTGCATGGTCTAGTCCACAGAAGCCATTTACTGAATATTCATTAAGGTCAACCTTGAAATGAGTCTGTTTTCCTCTCAATCACAAAACTAATATGGCCTATTATGATTTATCATTAATTTTTTAATAAGTAATACTTGCATGTAAGTGTGTGGGATGTGTTCTCAGGCCATGGGATTAAAGGGTCAGTTCCACCAAATACCAAATTTTCCTACTTACTTTGCAAGCATAACCATACAGATTTCAAGATACCAGTATGGCATTTCTGTCACCACTCCAAATACAATAGACTGTTTAATTTGCCAAAGGCAGCATGTGCCTCCAGCAACTCATGCTTTTCCTGTTGTATCATGTGTGAAAATGGCTTTGAGCACTTCAGATGAAACTCCATTCACCTTCATTGTAATGACTGGGCATTTAAAGAGCTCATCACATGAAACTCAAGGTGAAGATAGCACCACAGGTAAACAGAAAATATGTTGCTTTGTGATTTGGGTGAATTGAAGCTGAAGTGAATTAAAGCTCCCATTCCAGTCACTAGGGGGCAGAAAAATACTCGTAAACCCCTGACATTTCATAAACATATAAAGTTGCTGTAGATAGAGTGTCAAACAGACATTAAACAGCAACATTATTTATAGACATCACAATATGAAACACACCGGTGATAAAATGAATGATGCCTGAATTCCTCTGAGCTGCTTTGGTTTCAGGGTCATTTCGGTGGAGGCTCACTGTCTCTGATTCCATGGGACCCTTGATTAGGACAGAGTTAATGTTATGCGGTAAAGCCTGTGCTTGTTATTTTATGAGAGATCAAAATGTCTGCTGTGACATTCCTTTTCCTTTTAGCTGAGTTTGGTCAAGCCAGTACCTGCTTTGATTTCTCCACTGGCTGGCTGCTAACTTATCTGTCATACACATTGATATACAGTCATTGGTCTGACATTTATTTCTGGGCTGATGTTTTGATTATCTGGGTTTATTTATGCAGGAAACACCTGGAAGTGATTTAAAAGATTCACTGAGCTGAAGAATTTTCCGTAAAATCCAGGCTGACTGTTAATAAACACATAAACAGGGCTCATTTTTTACATTTCTGTATTTGTATGGTTATATTAGCAATAAGTAAGTGTTTGGGTCACCCTGTGAGACCAAGGGAAGCTGTTATATGTATGGCCAATGAAATGTCAAAACACAAGGCGAGAGCAAATGCAAAACAAGATTGTTCAGAAAGTTAATTAAAATCTCAAGATCGTACAATAAGCTTTATTATCATTAATATTTCGGTTAATTACAGCAAAGGAGGAAAACATAAAAATCTATGCAATGCCAAGCAAATAATCTACAAAGCAAAGACATGCCTTATAATATCAAATAAATAAAGCTGTTAATACAATAAATACATGAAAGATTAATAAGAGCCTTCTATAATGCAGGCTACAAGAAGTCGACTTCTGAAGGGAAGTACTGAGGAAAGGTCTGTATAGAATCATTATAGCACACCTACAATAATAATCACTGGAACAAAACTGCCCCACGTTTGTCTTCTGAGCAGCATATCTATAAGATACATAACAGAGGATGGTCTAACAAATTGGACAACCAAAATCATCAATCCACCTGTTCACCAGGGCCTCCACATCTCCAGCATCCCCAGGTGGGAGCTGTGCAGCGCTGGCCTCTCTCTGTGCCCAGCCACATGGCAGGTGGGCCCTTCTCTCTGCGGCTGCCTCCCAGCGAGGGGGTCTCCTCTGTGGGGGGTTCCAGGGAGCCCTGTACCCTGGCTGGCCAGAGGAGGAACATCGTGTCTTGGTGTGGGGGGAAGGGGGTGCTCGTCGGTGGTCCTGGGCAGCGACTTGAGGAGGTGGTTGAGCAGGCGGGAGCCCAGACTTTTGTCCATCCAGTCGCAGGTGAGGAGCATGTTGTGGACCTCGTGCATGCATTGGATGTACCCTGTGCTGTATTTCTGCTGGGCTTCCAGGCCTAATGTGGGGTCTGCTGGTGAAAAGAGAGGAGGGATGAAGTTATAGCAACCCCTGGTGGTGACAGCACGGCATGCAGCCAGTAAATCAGCTTCAACTGGTGCTTTATCTCACCATGAAGCTCAGTAAATCCTTCACAACCGAGCAACATAAATTGAGTTTGAAAACAGTAGACCAGGTTAGGACTTTTCAGCTGAATACAGTATCCGAGGTATGCAATATCTAACATGTGCTGATGGTACTCTGAGGTCTAATATCAACTATGTCAACGGAGCTCATACTGTTTCACAGCACGTTTTAGTCTGTATTGCTAAATTGGTGATTCAAGGAATAACATTTAGTCTCTGTTCGAGATAACAGTCAGTATTAAAGGGTTATGTAAACTATAATTCAAATTAATAAAAGCAATGCACAGACCCCGCATACCAGGGGCTTCACAAAGACAGGTGCAGGGCCCTGCTCCTTACCATTGAGTTTATTACTCTGGATGTTCTGCAGATGTTTCACTGTCATCTCTAGAATGTCGGCTTTTTCCAGTTTGGATTGCTGTTGAGAGATGAGCAGCCTTGAAGTTAACTCGATTCAGCCTCCTTAATTTGTTTACTTGAGGCGCAGATGAGACGCGTTAGGAAATACTCACATCAAGCCTGAACGCGCCGATCACAGTTTCTTTCAGCTGATCCAAGCAATTGTTTATCCGCTCTCGTCGCTTCCTCTCAATAAGCGGCTTTCTCAGCTGTAAGGGTAAAAATATATATATATATATAAATAACGTCGGCCACAGGTAGTCACAGTCAGGCACCATGCTGGAGCGCAGAGGACGGCCCACACTGTATCTCCTATAGGACAAATCGATCTAGTATATCCAAGTGTAAAATACCTTTCTCTCCTCCTTTGCACTGTGGTGTTTCCCCACGTTGTGCGCCATAGATGAAGCAGTCATTTTACTTGCCCGGTGTCTGTGCGCTTGTGTCTCCTCTACTCTGAATCTCAGCGCGCCTCTAGGGCCCTCGGCGCGGCGCGGCCCTCTTATTTATCAAGCCCAATTAGCATGTGAATGCTCCAACTCTTTGGCTGTGGGATTTTCCCACACACGGGGTCCCATCAGTCAAGACTGACAGGTCACTGGCTCCATTCAATAACCGAGAGACCCGGCCTAGAAAAAAAAAGAAAAAAAACACTCACAAGCGACAGATGTCCAGCCTGAAACCATGCACTACGCTTCACTCCCCACCCCACTCCACTCTCCACTCTCCACCCAACAAAAAAGCGCAGTTTCCTCTTCTCCCAGGGATGAACAACAGTGTGCAGTTACCGTGCGTTACTCCAGGGAGCCCCGCGCCCATTCTTTTCAAGAGCAACATTACACTACCTGCAAAAAGGCCCAAACCTATTCCTGAGAGCTCGCAGCAAGACAACAGGCTGACAAATCACCTGTGAACATGCGCTCTGCTTCCATACTGCACTGTGATATTCTTTTAATCCTGATTCCTAAGCAGACCATTAAAATCGTGATATTAGTACTCAAGCAGAAGACCGATAGTGATAAACACACACACACACACACACACACACACACACACACGTAGCTCTTCTTTTTTGAAAAATAGCTCATAGGAGAAGTTGTGTTTCAAGAGCAACACTCTTGTGGTATTTAGCCTGCTTTGATCACTCTCCATGTTTTCAAATGTCCGACATCTGCTGTTAGCTGTTAGCGAGCAGATGTCAGGTTGGCCCCCCCTCACCCCGACTCCAGTGTTGGGTCCCTTAAAGCGAAGGCCCCTGTTTTAGAGCCACGCGACTGCCAGGCGAATGCCGGGTCGTGGGAACGGGATCCGAACAAAGGCCCCCATTCATTCAACCTAATCAGCATGAGGAGTAATAACCTTCAGAGAGGGCGGACTGTCAGGAGCAGGAGGCTTTGGCAGGTGACCAGAGGATGGGTAGTACCATAGTCAGGTGGAAAAATATCAAACATATGGGGTATAGCAAAAATAGCATAAAGTCAAATTAGTTAACCTAGACCGATTTAGATACCAGATCTTTTAGAAGGGAGTGTCATTTGTCTTTCATATTTCAGTAGTCCCTATCTTTCTATCTATCATTTAATATAATATTAATAATAATTTTTTGACCTGACTTGAACATGATTTATTTACATGGAGTTAATGATAAAAGTTGAGTTGCTTTAATATTGGATTTAGTAAGTTTTAGTAGAATTTATACTGCAAAGGACTTTGCCTTGAAACAAAAGAGACACATTAACAGAACAGTCTGACTGTGTGATGTGCCACCAAACCAAGAAAAGCTTGATTTCCGGCCTAATTTTTTCTCTAGGTGTTGATTATAGTCCTTACAATTTGCAATCCCCATTTTACCAAAGAATATACTGCAGGGTGATGTTTTCTATTTTATTAATATCATAAAATGTAATACATCTTACACCTAAAATAACTGACATACAAATAAGCATACTATGTACATACATGTAGAATGCATTGCAACTGCACAGAACCTGAAGATACAGCATTACTATAAGGGGGAAAAAAGTTGTGAAAAAAAATTCCTCAAACAAGTAAACAAACAAACAAAAACATTCTGACATAGAGCGTAATAAAACAGACAAAAATGCAATGAATTTCAACAGACAATGTAAAGAAGAAAAGACAAGTGTGTGTGTGAATGTGTGTGAGCGTGTGTGTGTGTGGGGGGGGGTTATGCGTGCTGTGAATAAAAGACATCCTTATTATCTTATATTAATCAATCATGTAAAAGGCTGTGAAATTTTTATACCTAAAATTATTTAAAAATGTTCAACTTGAAGATATTATAATGAATTCACAGTTAATCAACTACCACTGCTTTTATAATCAACCACGTACAAATCGAAATTCAACACACTTCAATACGAGACCAAAGTTACAACAAGAAAAAAGTCCAGCTCTGCTGACAGGGTTTGGGATCCCTGTGACATTTTTCTTAACTAGGTTATCATCATTTCTTGTGAACTAACAACAAAATCATAACCAAAGCTGATGTATGGATGAAAAATAAAATAATCATTTGATGATGCAGCTTTTCTTTTCTCCAGTGCGCCTTTTCCTTGTCTTATTCCTTTTTAATTCTCCTCTTCTGTTTCTTTTAAGTGGAAGATCTCCCCATCAGGCTGCTTTATCCATTTCAGTCGGACGCTTCCATCCAGGCCATGGTTATTCAGTCCCTGGCTGAACTGAACAGAAACATTTATTGTTAATGTTTGGATACAGATTTAGCAGCTGCATTAGCCTCTCAGTGAGGCCGTGCTTATCCTGACAGAGACATGAGTTTGTTACAAATTTCGTGTCAATCCTTTCATTAGTTGTTGAGACATTTCACTCTGGTGATGGACTGACAAACATTGCCAGCTACACTGCCAGTGTCTTAAAAATTAAATACATAGAAACTAAAAGAACAAAATGAAAACAGCCCAATTTTCATACTCAAATGCCATTACCTGCTGCAAGATGGCATCCTCCATCTCTTTCAGGTCCACAGAGGAGTCAGATTTTTTCAGCACCACCTTCACCACCTGCTGCCTAACTGTTGATGCTTTTATAATGATGATATGTTAATTCAGTGAATTGCAAAACATAGAATTTAAACATAACAGTTGTAGATCAGAGCTCACCACTGCAGACAAAAGCATATCTTGTTGAACAAAGTCGTGAATTCCATTTAGTGCCAGTTGAAGTCACACAAGAGTGTAAGATATCATGAGCCTGATTGTCCTTCCAGTTGCTGAATGAAGTCATATTCGTCGGCTGACCATCTGACCACTTCCATGGCTCTCTGTACAGGCCAATCCATGCATATTTCGCCACCTCCACGAGCAGCCCGATCTCCAGGCTCTCATTCCTGTTCCTCACACTGGCAAGGTCTGTGTAGTGCTCCCGGCAGTAGCTCTGAGCACTGAACCAGTTCATGGATGTATTCACATAGATGTATCTAGTCCCTGAAGATTCTTTAAAATAAAACACATGATATAGACAGCTCATCAAAAATTATACTTAAACAATGATCAAAATAATGTATACAGACATAAGGAAAAGAAAAACATGCATAAATATTTAGTTTGCATAAGTACTTCTATACATATAGATACCCCTGTCGAAGTTTGATCAAATTACAGTAACACTGTGTACTGTTGTACAATGTTTTCCCAACAGATGGCATTACCCTTTTTTCCTGATGTGTGTATTATTTTGGCATATATACATACACAGAGAGAGAGAGAGAGAGAGAGAGAGAGAGAGAGAGAGAGAGAGAGAGAGAGAGAGAGAGAGAGAGAGAAATCTTACACTCTTTTGTGACACACATATTGTTCTTGTTATTGTTCTTCTCTTACCGTTGTAGCAGACAAACGGGCGTTGTCCACTGCACCAAAAATCTGACCATTGTCCTAAATGATCCACGTCACCACAGACAGCGGGTCCTGGGAAATGAATGGGCTCACTGTAGACATTGGGCTCGCCACTGTTCCACATCCTGAACTCAGCCTCTCCAGTTTTATAAAATCCTTCCCTTTCCAGAGACCATTTCCAGTTGTTAATGTCACCATACAGCCCTATCCAGACTTCATCACCCGACTGTAACATGTGAATGAGCCTGATCATGTCTTCATCGCTGTTTATGGCAGCCAGGTCTTTGTACTTCTCCCTGCAGTAACGCTGGGCTTCTGTCCAGGTCTTTGCATCTTTAACAACTTGGTAAACTTGTAGAAAGTATGAGGGGAGGATGTAGAGTCCTGTAATCATGATAAACACAAAAATGACATAATACCACTCTCTTTCATGAAATGCTTGCATTTAGTGTGCTCATTTGTTAAACAAAGGATCTTTTCAAAAGAATACACGTGAATATATTTGTCTAAGTTGATAAACGAGTATGGAATGTTCTTACGGTATATGTTAAAGCTACAGCATAGAGGAGATGTGCATCAGACTGCTTTTTGTGAAGGAGATGAATATGGGCGTACTACTAATAAAGATGTTGGATTTCTTGCACATAATGAATGCATTAACTACCTTAGTTGTACTATGATCCTCCCCATACAAATTCAACTTTGTCACTGACAAAGAAAATAAGATGAAAATAAAAGACCAAAACAAATAAAAAGGGAAATCTGAATTAAACCTGTGGTTAGAATTTTAAAAACAAAACAATGAAAAACATAATTACACCTGCCTGATAAGACCATGAAAACAGATGTGATTGTGTCCATGGTGTGTAATGTTTCAGCATGCCTGCAAGATCAGATCACAACTGGTTAGACTTAAGCAACCATAAGACTAGTTTAGTTTGACTTTAGTCTTGTGATTAAACAAAAGAAAAAACAAGCCAATTTGGAGTGAAATGCATCAACGCATTTGCACATGGCTGACATGTCATTTGAAAGAAATGACTTACCTTGATAGTATAAAGAGTAGAATTAATCTTTCTCCCACTTCAGTCATGCAGTGTGAATTACCAAAAGGGTTGAAGTGATGTGTAATATAATGTAAGTGACATGAGTGCAGATCTCAAGTTGGGTTTCTTCAGAAGACCACATTCTTTTTTAAAGCCTCTAGAGAGGTTAGATCAGGGTGTGGACAGGTCAAGTTCCAACCCACCATCCCTGAAACAATACTGCCGACTTAGCTGTCTGATTATTAAAATCTATTTGAATATTAAAATGAAGTGCTAAATGTGTTTGTGAGGATGCACTGTGATACGGTACAGGTAACAGTATGGAAACCAACCATGCTGACCACAGATATGAGGAACTGTTCACGAACAGACTAAAAGATAAAAGATGTCCACCTGCTCCACCTTCTCCCACAGCACGAGACAGCTACAGTCCTCAGCTTCCACCTGTAGTCAGTGTCCGTCTGTAAGTTGCAGCCTCAGCCTTTGCCTGTAGCTTCAGGCAGCCAGCTTTGACCTAATGATTTGTCTTTAGGGTAATTTATGTTTCAATCAATTATTTGCATTAAAATGAAGCATTTAAACATATTACAGATTTCCTGAGATTATAGTTTAAACATAAATTATTAACACTGCTGCAAATTACAATTGATAGTTAAGTATAATCAAACATCATTTAGGACTTTTCCTAATCAGATGACATCAGGACCCCACGATTTTTGAGATATCAACTAAAGCTCTTATGGTTTAATAGCGATTTATGTCTAACCAGATGGTAAATACAGCATACAAAATTTTAACATACACGTTAGATTATTTTAACTGAGAAAGAAAAAAAAGAAGAGAAAAGAATAACTGTTCAGTTCATTTCCACTGTACTGCGTACAGTGTTTGGCAGGTCAGCCATGCAAATACCTCATTTGTTTGAGCCTGCCAGGTTTCAAAAAACACAAGTCATGTGTTTGGTATAAAAAAATGATCTGTAGTAATTAGTAAGTAGACTGTTGTGGAGTAAAAGTAGGCCTGCAGAACTTCTCTCTGAGTTGTAGGGGAGTAAAAGTTTAAAGTAGCATAACTGAAAAACTAGATTTAGGCCTAAATGCAGTTGGTTAGGCCTACGTTCCACCAGCGTAAACATGCCTCTATCTGAGTATGATGCTGTTGGAGTGATGTATCTCCTACGCAAAGTCATTTTGGCTATATTATATATTATCAGAAAATAACTATAGTAGCAACAAACCGTCCACGGGGTGAGCGCGCCCTCCTACGGTCACTTTCTATCCACGCGGAGTGTAACCAGCACTATTGCTATGACATGAGGGAGCCAGAGGAGGCGGTAGATGCTGCTGCAGTGACAACCGCTCGGCTGCTAGCTTAACCAGTCGGGCTCAGAGAAAAAGTAGGAAACAGGGGCCGCACAATTAACTATAGTAAGTTACGAACAAGGGGAGGCGACGAACAAGGAAAACAAAGCAGTTTTTGTTCCGAGGAGCAACCTGAGTTGCCTTTTGCTGTCTTGGCAAATCGGAGGAAACTAGTGAAAACGTCGTTTACAAGGTATTATATTGGGTATAATTATAATGTTGTCAATCAGTTTTTGCAAGCATTGTGGTGTAGAGCTACTTTAGCTAACAACGGTTGCTTTAGAAGTAGCTGGTTAAGCTAACTAAATTATCTAAATTTGCTGTTTTGTACTAGCTGGACAGCTACCCTCAGCATATAGAATCGTCTTGGCTGAACCTAGTCTGCTGCTCATTATCTGCTAAAGTCTGACATGGGCTTGATAATACTAACGCGAGGACCCACTGCCGGGCCTGGCTAACGTTGGGCTAAGTTAGCTAGCTTGCTAGCTGACGTTACCAACATTACTTGAAAATGGTTATCATGAATGTAGCTACTACCCACACCTTTAGCTATTTCAAATGAAGTTCAACCAGCTAGGAAAGGTTTGTAAGCATGATGCCTACCGAGGCATCCAGTGTGTCAACAACACACACACACGCTTTCACAAGCTAGCAGTAGCACTGTTTTGTGGACTGTGATTGAAATGTGGCAGGCCACGTTAGCTTACAAACATCTACAAATTTAGCAGTCAAAATAAAGAGTAAAGGTAGCCGAATCTCAATTTCTCACTATGAGTCTACGTTTAAATTGTCTTGCATTTGCTGGACACAGAATTGCTGTGCTCAGTGAACAAGTATCCATTTTGTTAGCATTGTGCAAAGTTGGCAGGTTTCACACCATCACAAACCGGGCATGGATAACAGAGGGGCGGTGCTCACTGTCAGTTTCATGTCGGTTGGCTTATTGGGCCACGGATTTGCAACTTGAGTTATGCTGGTTTTTACTTGAGATGATAAGTGTAGCAAAAAAGCTTTATAATAGTTCACGGCACATGTAGGTCATTTAGCTGTGACACAGGACTGGCATTAGCTAGCTGCTCACTTGCTTGTAACTGTCAGATGATAGCAGAACATCCGCTGCTCTCTGGACCGACGGGTGGAGGTGACGCTGATGTTCGAGCCGTGTTCAGTCACTCTTTTGTTTGTTGCCTGCGGGGGTAGCTATATCTACTTCTTCAGAGACTGATGTAATCGTGGATATGTAACGTCGGCTCTGGCTAACATGACGGTAATTTCATTTGAGAGATTCGGTAGGGTTTGGACCTTGTGTCCGTCTTTAGGCCATGTTAGGTCTGTTAGTGGAAAAGTCAGGCCTACCGCACCTTTGACATTTATTGGCCTAACATTACTCCAGCACACGACGACACCTGATTAGTCAGTAGACAGAGTCATCGTGGGTTAGCAGTGATCAGCTGATTTTGAACGTGCCATATGTGCGTTTCCTTCCTATTTGCGTCACTTAACTGAAGCGGTTCTGCTGCCTGCTGGCTACATTAACGAGTATTAGCCTGTGCGAAAGACGGATTTGGCCACCTGGCGAAGTTTACGTGTGTCTAGATTAATAAAGATGTTAGCAAGCACAACTTAAGTTCTTGGGTCACCAGTGAACCCGGGGACAAGTTTTATGTTACAGCTCAGTCACACATGACACATCATATATGAATCGTAGACTGCACCTCCCACTTAGGCGCTGCTTGGTTTATATTCCTGGCCCCAGTGTTACTTACTAAATGTGGACTCCCTGCCAAGACATAAGGGAAAGAGTGACAGCTCGAGGGTTTGTGGTCATACTTTAAAGGATCCCAGCTGCACAAAAGGTTGGTGTCATACTTAACCTCTAAGTGACTACTGTTGACGTTTTGTCATCAACCTTAGGATCATACTATAATAATAATAAATGTAATTTTAGACCATCAGACTGGTATTTTTGTCTTGGGCTCTTGGGATATGTAGTGAAGTCATTTGGCATGAGTCTGTGAGCAAAGAAGAACATTTTGGCTGTTGTGTTGCTAGCCAGCTTCTCAGCTGTTGAGAAAACTTTGGCTTCTGCCCTGTAGTGTTTTTAAGGTGGTTGGGTGGGTCAGGGAATTGTGCAGATAAGGGTCCTTGTTAAGTAACCCAGTTAAAGAAGAGCAGCAGTGAGATATGGTTGTCACATCTGTCAGTCTGTTTACCCATGTCTTTGCTATGGGCTTTGGAGCATAATTCTGTTTAATCCTGAGCTAAATGTTCTTATATAGGGAGTGTGTGTTTATTGACATAAATAACTTAGCTGAGAAACCACAGTATATTTAGTAACGTGTTATTGTGGGCTTGGTAGTCACTGTTCTGGGAGTGGGTCATGGTGTAGGTAAGCCTATGTCATAGTAAACATTGTGTGGTTAATCATTTACTGAGAAGATTCACAAAATTGTGCAACTGGTCAGTGAAGCATTAAAGTTCACATCTAGATTTGATGTTCAGAAGTTCTGAAAAGTACAGTATATTCATCCATTTGACTGGCCAAGAACTTTATTAGTATTACACACCAGTAATGGGTTTTTCACTTGGGCTTAACTCACAGTTTGCTACCAGGACCAGCTGCTTCTGTAGAATGTTTTACAGCACGAAACAATGACACATTTCATTAGGATATTGGGTGTATGCCTGTCTTCACATCAGCTTTGGCCCAGATGACCACACTGAAACAGCAATTCCTCTTGTTCTGAAAGATTGACTTAAGTTGTGAAAATTAGACTTGGCCCACTAACGGTACTTTTTAAGCTCTTCCCTCTTCCACTTCCACTTCTGCTTCAATTTCTTGGTCTGATGTTGTTTTTATTATTTTCTTATGATCAGTGTTAAGTTCAGACAGTTCAGATGGAATGATTTTAACACAGACACAGCAGCCTGGTTAGTAAATATTCTCCCATTACTTTAACAAAAACCTATAATAGATAATTCTGCTTGAATGAACAACCAATTATGTAAAAAGAAATGACACCCAATTTAACACCCAGTCATACATAAAGTAAACTGTTGAAGTAAAGTGTTTACTTGAGAGTTTGACATGATCGTGGTATATGTGTCTTCTTGTATCTCCTTTTCATTCTTTAGATCTGGTAGGCCTCGTCCAAACTGATACCATAATCAGTGTTATGCTTGCATGAGTGTGACTTCTGAATCATTTGCAGGTCACTGGTGGTATATTTGTTATCAGATTCTTCTTTACCTGTTACATTGCTTTCTTATGTATGACTACTCTGGCTTGTGCAGTGTATTACATACATATTATCTGGAAAGACTCTTTACAGGCTCAGTTTTATATTTCATTCCTTAGGTGGACAGTCCGCTCCCTGGTTGCTCGTGGTAACTCTCCGCCATGCCTTTCCCCTTTGGCAAGTCCCACAAGTCGCCGGCGGACATCGTCAAGAACCTTAAGGACAGCATGACAGTGCTTGAGAAGCATGACATTTCTGACAAAAAGGCAGAGAAGGTAGGTGAACCGTGCTCAGATTCACTTGTTCTTCATTTTCACTTGTGGGACTTTGTCACTTCTGAAATGTCAGTGGAAACAATAAAAGTACTTTGATTTTTTCCAAATTTGAAATTGTGTGATGTCTGCATGATTGTTTGTAAATGTATGTGTCTACTACATATGATTCAGGCCACAGAGGAGGTCTCAAAAAGCCTGGTGGCCATGAAGGAGATCCTGTATGGAACTAATGAGAAAGAGCCCCAAACGGAAGCAGTGGCCCAGCTTGCCCAGGAGCTCTACAACAGTGGCTTGCTCAGCACCCTCATAGCAGACCTGCAGCTCATTGACTTTGAGGTGAGACTTATTAAATTAATGTAATTGAAGGAAGAGAAAATTAAGTGAAAAACATCAAACAGCAAGTTCATCTGAGGTATGTACACACAAGAAGAATGTGTGTCATCAACAGGAAAAGGGGATCCATATGTCTTGAATATGTACATTCAGGTAGTCAGAACAGTCAGATATACTATATAGACAAAAGTACATGAGCACCTGACCATTACACCAACAGGGACGTCAGTGACATTGGATTCAGACGGCTTTGCAGCTATAACAGCTTCCACTCTTCTGGGAAGGCTTTGCACCAGATTTTGGAGTGTTTCTGTGGGAATTTTTACTCATTCATGCAGTAGAGCGTTTGTGAGCTCAAACACTGATGTTGCACTAAAAGGCCTGACTCACAATCTCTGTTCCAGTTCATCCCAAAGGTGTTGGATGGGGTTGAGGTCAGGACTCTGTGTGGGCCAGTCAAGTTCTTTCACACCAAACTCATCCAACCATGTCTTTATGGACTTTGCTTTGTACTTTGAGCCCAAAAAGTTGGAAGCATAGCATTGTCCAAAATGTCTTGATATGCTGAAGCATTAAGATTTCCCTTCACTGGAAGTAAGGAGCCCAGTCCAACCCCTGAAAAGCATGGGTTTTATGTACTTTTGTTTATGTAGTGTATTTCTGACAATCCCGTTTATGTTAATATGTGGACTAACTGATGTCTTCCTGCAATATGTCAGACTGTTGCTGTGTGGTAAATGTTGCAGCAGGCTTCCCCGACTCACCCTTTTCAGAGACATCTATCAACTACTTTTGACATATGTGGCTCTTTTTTTAAAAAAAAAAAACAACAAGCAGACCTTAAGTTTAGACGTGTGTGTGCGTGTGTGTCGAATCTAGCTCCTGGTTGCATTGTCAGTTGAGAAGTGTCTTGTAAAACATTCTTGTGTATTGCATGTACTAACTAACCCTTATCTATGCCTTATCTGTTACCACCAGGGTAAGAAAGATGTGGCTCAGATCTTCAACAACATCCTTAGGCGTCAGATTGGCACTCGGACGCCCACGGTGGAGTACCTCTGCACCCAGCAGAATATCCTCTTCATGTTGCTTAAAGGGTAAGGACGCACACACACACACACACACACACAAACAAACATGAGAAAGTAACCATGTTCCCATTGTTCATTGAGATTTTTTTAACTTATGAATATTATTGAAATAGCATGTTAACACATTGTTGAAAAGACACAGAAACTTCTTAAGTAACTTCCTCATATAAAAGGAAGTACAAGCACCTGTTTTCAAATGGTCTGACTGCTGCTTAATATAGAAAAATGAAATGAGGTTCAAATGTTTATGGCAGTAAAACAGTGTTGAACTGTGGTGAAGCTGTGGCTGTCTGACTTTAGGTTCATCGGAGACTCGTGCTTCACTAGTACTTTTTTTTCTCTGTGAAGCCAGGGTAAATGGCATGAAAACAACTGAAGATGAAAATAGTTTGACTTGTACCATACCCAGGAATGCACAAAAGGCAATTTCTATTTGAATTTTTAGCTCAGTGTTTAAAACCTTTGATAAATTTAAAAGAAAGCACTGCATTGTCTGATGTTGTTAACATGTGACATCTGCAACAAACAATTGTGCTGTTGTCTCTTCTGTTTATTCCCCTTAACATTCACCTGTTGTTCAGCTCAGTGCTCCAGACAAGCAGCCACTTTAAGGAAACGCGCCATACGATTCAGTGTTACACATTAGTGTCTATTGTTCTTTGTGTTTGTGCATTAACACCTGATGGATTCCATTTAAAAGTTTGTAATAAAGCAGTATTCTAAGAGGAAAAGCATTGTATGCAGCCTGTGTGTAGATGTATTCTAACTATGAAAGATGTTCTGTAGATGATAGAAAATGTTATACTCCTGCCACAGGATTTTTTTTTTTCTGGAGATGATGTGTGATCGATATGCAGTGAGGGAGAAAAAACGTCATTCTTTTTAAACAGATTCTCATCCTTCATTGAACTATGCAGATGGTGTGTGAAAGCATGATTCGACAGAAATATTGTATTGACTCAGTTAATTAATCGATTGGCTTTATTAATAACCTATTTAGCACAACTGGTTCTATGTCATGATAGGATATTTGTTTTAGTTTTTCATCCCTTGGTTAATGAAGTGTGTGTGCGTGTGTCTATACTTTGCTTCAGCATGGTGATAAGTCCTTTCCTGTGTCGCTGTTTCCTTCAGGTATGAGTCTCCAGAGATTGCCCTTAACTGCGGCATCATGTTGCGGGAGTGCATCAGACATGAACCGCTGGCCAAAATCACGCTGTGGTCCGAGCAGTTTTATGACTTCTTCAGATATGTGGAGATGTCCACATTCGACATTGCCTCAGATGCATTTGCCACTTTCAAAGTGAGTCAGCTCTTTTGTTCAGCCGTTTGGAGCTGAGCACATTTTCATTGAGTGGTGCTCTAAAACATCTGTGACTCGTTTGCAAAAGAATTCAACTTCATCATTGCAAAAATAGCTCATTGACATACTGTTAGTGAGTAGCATAGACTCTATTTACACTTTTATGACATCTCTCTTCGGCATCCTCACTTCCTCCCTTGTGCTACTTTGTCAGTAGTGGTTTGTTTACGGCATATAATTTGAAGCATTTTAGTTAATTAAGCAGATCAAACCTACCCCTTGAGAAGTCATGATTCTGCCTATAATTTGCCTAATACAAAGTTCAGGTGGTGTTGTTGTGGAAACCCTTTCAAAATGTCCTTAATGTTCCAGTTAGATTAGTTTCAGCTTAAATATAAGATTAGAAATATAACCTGTCGTTGAATGAAGTCAAACTATCTTTTAAACCCTTACTAGTTAGTTTATTGTTCAGGTTCTTGAACATCACTGCTGAATGAATACTAGTGGTCAGATTTTAGTGCTGCTGAGGTTTCTTTTATTTCAAAACAGTGTTTTTTTTTATTCAGCCCAGAAAAGGATTGATGATGAACCAGTGTCTTTGAAAAGGATATATATATATATATATATATATATATATATATATATGTATGTATGTAATGTGACATTGTCCAAAAAAGAGACAGATTGGACATAACCATTACATGTGAATTTCTCATAATTTGCATTGTTTATTTCCAGGACCTCCTCACAAGACACAAGCTACTGAGTGCTGAGTTTCTGGAGCAACATTATGACAGAGTAAGTCCACACCAATGTGAGAATCAGTATTCAATGTAGACTGGATTCTCCCAAGTGAAATAAGGCTACATGTTTTTATGGACATTAAGTGTAGCCATGACATCATAAAGGGAGGGAAGTATGTTTTATGTTTTCATAGTATGAAGAATTAATGGCAGCTAAAGGAATAGATAATTTATGTATAATCAGAAGTTATTATTATATTTGTTTTGTTAAAATAGTCATTAGTTTGTAGCAAATGAATGGAGCAAAGATTCATTTATTACCTGATAGGTTTAGCAGCCATTTGAAGCTTTTAGGCCTTTTAATGGAAATCAACACTTTGAAATTAATATTTCTGACAAATTTAGATGAACTGAAACCATTCTCTTTTCACCAGTTTACATGTAAACTAAAACTAGCAGTCTGGGTGTTTGGCATGCTGGCGGTACCTTTCCCAACAGCATCAGACCCGCTAATTGGGGCATCATTTACAGACTGTGAACACAAAGTAGCTGTCAGTCTGCAAGGGAAAAGCTCTCATTTTCTTGTCATTGTGTTTTGATACAACACACAGATACAGTTGAGAAACCCCACTTAGATGACACTTTACCCCCACCCATATACATACGGTATGTCTATGTTTTGTTTTCTCTGTCTAACTGCTATTTCTTCTCTCTAGTTCTTTAGTGAATACGAGAAGTTACTCCACTCAGAAAACTACGTGACTAAAAGGCAGTCCCTCAAGGTGAGAGCCCAGGGTCTTGCCAGTAAACAGGTCTCATGTAGTGGCGCAACTCTTTTCAGAAGGCTATTTAAAGATGGGGTCTTGACACAGTGTTGGGTTTCTATAAACCATTCCATCTCCATTCCCTTGTCCTTACTGCCATCTAGTGGTTGAAGCGCTGTGTATATGTTTATATCTGTTGAAGTCCCTTTTGGTTATAAGGTTTTCATGACTTCTTGTGTTTGACTCCTTTCCTGTTATTACCTACTTACACCTTAATGTTATTCTGCATTTTGTTGCTCTGAAGTCACAATCTTTAAGCTATCTTGCTTATTTATTTCTAACACTGTAATGTTTGTACATATAAGAGTAAAATAGGCCTGTATTTTTAATTTTTAATTGTAATACAGATCTTTCAAACTAACTAACTGACTGCCTTAAGCAGTCAGTCTTTCAATGTGATGAATCTGCAACTGTATGCAAATTTTAAAAGAAATTATTCAAATTAATATTTTTCTTTCTGTTCCTCATTCTGAAATGATCTAGTTGCTGGGAGAGTTGCTTCTTGACCGGCACAATTTCACCATAATGACGAAATACATCAGCAAGCCAGAGAATCTCAAACTAATGATGAACCTGCTACGGGATAAGAGCCGCAACATCCAGTTTGAGGCTTTCCATGTTTTTAAGGTAAACATTCAAAGATGTGTCAACATTTAACACAGTGCACAAGATCTGTATAATCTGTAAAATATTCTTGTCATGTTCCTTCATCATCAGGTGTTTGTGGCCAACCCCAACAAGACGCAGCCCATCCTGGACATCCTGCTGAAGAACCAGACCAAACTCATCGAGTTTCTCAGCAAATTCCAGAATGACAGAACGGAGGATGAACAGTTCAATGATGAAAAGACTTACCTGGTCAAACAGATCAGGGACCTCAAGAGGCCTGCCCCGCAGGAGGCCTGAGGAAGAAGTGCAGAGGTGGGGAGGAGGAGCCACCAGGACCATGTCTGGACACCATCCAGACAATGTCTGCTTAATGGACCCATCAGCAGCTGCTGTTCTGGTTTCTGAACAAAAATTTGAGGAAACAAATGAAAACCAACATAACCATATCAACTCATCAGGAAGCCACAGCTCCTCTACTCCTCAGTGAACATTTGATTCTTTTTTTCTTTTTTCAGTCTTTTACCTTCAACAGAAATACAAGAAAATAATAGATGCTGCTGCTTTCTTGCACATTAAGACATGTAAGGTATATTATAATGACACAACAGTCCATGAAACATAATGACAGCATTCAAAGTAAGGCAGACATCCTGATAGACGCCACACACATACAACAAGGAACAAAAGGTAGACACATGTTTGTACACATATATGTATTACATAAAAACATGCATACACACATACTGCAAGAATATCAGCTAAAAACTTGTGACGGAAAAGGTACGAGCGACTTGAACATTGGTGTGTTTGTTGCATGCCTTGAAATGTGACAGATCCATGGCTGCACCCAGCGTTGGCCCTGTGATGGCCTGCCCAGTCTGGCTCCCTTGTTCAGTGCCACAGACTCGGAAATGCACGTTCATCACAGCAACCGCTACAGTTCGTGTCTATGCCTTCATCCAGTAAAGCAACAGTGGTTCATTTTAGTGATTTGTGGGGACGTGTTCTCAGATGCCATCACACAGAACCATTTACCTCCCCTGTGCTTTGTTATGACACAGCACTTGAAGCACATGAGGAAAGGAGGGAGTGGATGTAAGGTATGAATTTGGTGAAGCCCAAGAGTTGGGTCTCTTTATGGTTTTTTTGGGACAGGGTGAACATGTACATATGCCTTTTTTTTTTTCTTTGCTTTGTAGATTTTTGTTAAACCTTGACATGAATATATATTATATATATATTACCTTAAACATCACGTTTCTGGTTAATTGTAATCCAATTACTTTCTAAACCATAAGAGAGACAAGTCGAGTGACATTGTTTTTGCATTTAATTTTACTGCTGAAATGGTTGCTGGTGGGGGGTTTTGTACATAACTTAAAGGGCCAGCTCACGTTTAGCTAACCTATAGGATATTAACAATTTGTACAGCAGAGGAATGTCATGGTATTAGCTCTGGATCTGTTAATCCTCTTTTTATTCTCCATCTACATTTTGAGTATCTCTCAGACTGCTGAAAGCGTGCAGGGGTGTGAGCAGTGCAGGAGGGGAGGGAGGACGGGGATTTAGAGAGCATTAACTGAAACAATAAGCCTGTGTGTTTGTGCACTTTTTGAGGTGCTGAGTGATCAACATCACCTAACTGAAGTCGAGGATTGCGGGTGTTTTTCCCCTCCTCCTCAATTTCTTTAACGTTTTTTTTTTCCACCAGGACATTGGCAACTCAGCCCACCATTCTTACATTTCCCCCTTTCCCTCATGTTTGAGCCTTTCCTTTCTAAGAGTTTATAATTCCAGTACAATTATGAGTGTAAAGCATTGTGGGTGGCAGAGTACTTTGGCCATGTTAGTTTGTCCTCATGGTGCTGAGCAAAACTGGTGTAACCACAGATTTGTTAATTTACAGTGAACGACATGGTCCTGCTAATGAGATACAAATCCATTGAAATAAGAGGCAAATCAGAAACCATCTCAGTGCAGACAGCAGCACTACTCACCGTTCCTCCATTCGCATTGAACATGCATGTTCCTCCACTGGCTGTGCATGATGCTGTACTAAAGATGTTGTACTGGAATTGTTTCTTTTCCCCAACTGTTTAACAACAATGAAATGTCAAATTGAACTTTTGGCTGTATTTCTGTATGCTGACTTTGACTCCAGTTTCAGCATAGAGAGCGTGGGTGCTGTCAGAGGTGTCAAAGGCCTGGGCCCTACAATTGAAATAAAAGAGAAAAAAAAGCCAACATTTGGAATAAAATAAAGCTGTGGTCTTTTTTAACAGCTCATCTATCAAGTGTGTATTCACGTTTTTAGTATGGACATCAGCCTGGAACCTTTTCCCCAATGCTAATGTATCGAGACTTGTTATGCTTTCATAAATATACAATATTTCACCTAAAGCATTTGCACTAAAAGTTATATAAGAAAACAGCAGAGTGTACTTTCTTTTCAAGAACAAAGTCAATCATTATGCAAATTGCCCGCTTTCAAAAGAAGATGTATCAGCCAACTAGATCTTCTTTTACAATTTTGCTTTATGTTTGACTAATCTATAAAGCCTTGTTAAATGATCATTTATATATAAAATACTAATGAGGCTATTTCTTATTGGAAATGTTCTGTTATTTTTTTTTTTGTTTGTTTGTTTTAAAATTACAATTATGATTATTATTAACCATCTAGTATGAGCTATCCACCCATCAGTTATCTATAACCCCTCATGCTGTGCACGGGGGCCCTGCAGCCCCTCCCAGCTGACTTTGGGGCGGGATGCAGGGCAACCCTGGACAAGTTGCCCGTTCATCACAGGGCTGTCAAAGAGAGACATGCAACCATTCACGCCTTAAAGCTAAGTGATAATCGCATCATGTGTGCGGACACTGCCGACCTGTCCGGCAGGATTTGCTAAATGGTCCTACGAATACACGTAATTAATTCAGCGTCTCACCTTCTTGTGTTCGTCTCTTTAGCCACTAATATTACACTGTATCACCAGCATAGTAGCAGCTAGTCTGCTGTTTGTGGTGAGCAGGTAGTGAGATGCGGGTTTACAGAGCTTTTTGGCTAAGAAAAACTGCCTGCAGCCAACGAAAACGACGCCATAAGCGCGAGTGAACCAAAACAGTTAAAGTTATGAAATCAGTGAGATCCATAAAGCTTAGCTGCACTCAGTGCTGTGCGGGGCTTCTTTCACACAGTCACGCTCTCATTAGATACATTACCACTGTAAATATATCATACTAATTAAATGTGTGTTTTCTGAATGGCGTCCGTCACTTTCACGGTAGTACAAAGCAGCAGACTGGTCCTTTAAGGGCAGATATTTACAAAAAAAGAAAAAAGCCCACTTCCGGTGGATAAAGACAAAAACAGATAGAGAAGCAGCCCGGTGGTGAGAAGAGGACAGCCCGTCGTTGAGGTGAGTGGATCTGTTTCAGAAAGGTGGCCAGTTATCGTTAACCCAGCCGAAGAGTGAAGGCACCCACACACAGACGGACAGACAGACAGACAGACAGACAGTGACACCGAGCCATGGTGAAGATCAGTTTTCAGTCTGTCGCGGGACAGAAAGTGGAGAAGGAGAATGATGGCGACAAGACCGAAATTCTCATCCCTCATCCGATGGTGAGTAACGCGTCGCTTATTTCTGTTGCTGATAATGTTTGTCATTGTCGTCTTTATGTGATACTTGTTTAAAGTGATGTCTGCTGTGCTCAGACCCTCCTGCCTGGCTGATGTGCAGGGCAGCCTGCACCTGCACAGCCATGACCGGCAGGGTATTTTTGACAGCTTCTATCGCCATTTGGTAGGAAATCATTGGTTGATGGTTTCCTCTGCGCCAGTGCAGTCAGTGCAGGCTTTATGCAAGTTAATATATGTGTATAGTTATTGTGTTAAGTGTCAGACTGTGTCTTTATCATATGTGCAAATGCATGCTCTTTGTTTAGGACTGTACAGAGGGTCACAGGCAAAAAGCCATGTAACAGCATAAAGGCTTTGCACTGGGTTTTGCCTTGCCACTAAGGCTTGGCCTCTAATGCTTTTTTTTTTTCTTTTTATGCAGATTTAAACAAACGCCTAAGCTTCAAAAAATAGAATGCTTGAAATGCATAAGCTTTTGCTGACAAAATGGCAGATGGGTTGCTGTGGCTTGCAGTGCAGGCAAGAATATTTTGCACAGTTCTAAAGCAGGAGGCAGAGCAGTGAGTCCTCAACTTTGCTGCTGCAGCATCCCAGCATGTCCTAAACCCTTATCAAAGATAGATGACCGAGCCCTGAAGATGACGAACCATGATGGAATATAGATAGGACATCAGGCGTACATATAAAGTGAATATTGCAAAAGTGCACCGCTGGAGTGGCTGTGTGACTCTCAAATCCGTTCACTCAAATGTATTGAACAAGAGACAGAGAGGCCTCATGGTGTGTCACGCTCTCAGTTTGTGTGAAAGAGCCTCTATCTCTCTCAGTGGGGTAGGAGAACACAAAGTCCCACAGAAGTGCCTGGTCACACATACACAGTTGTCGCCTTGTCCTTATGCACCCTCTGTTTTCAAATGCTTCCACAAGAACAGAACAGAACAGAACAGCTGACTGAACTGAAATGAATGTCGTAAATTGATAATGTTCAATCCAAGGCTATGCTTTCAAGCTTCTTGTGTTGTCTTCCTTTTTAAAATGATGGAACATGTTCACTCAGGATTGTCCTCATTTTTCTTCTTTCTTACGACAACTATCGCACCCATGCACACTAGATTTTACTCCCTTCATAGCTCCAGTTAAGAACAGCAACTGTTTCTTCATAGAGCTACCTCAGAATTTTACCTGCTGCAGCCACTCCACACTACAGCTTACAATCATTCTTTTTGTAAATGGAAGCACACATTGAGTGGCTACTATCAGCGTGTAGTGCCAGTCCTCCACGGGTTGGGCGCGTGGCATTGGCAGATGGGCTGTGAGACTGGAGGCGGATGGGAAGATTACTCACCATCTCAGTCAAGTTTTCATTAACAAGCGCTCTGCCATCCCTTCCTCTGGCTGGGCTCAGTGCTACTAATTCCTGCTTGCAATGCGACGTTGCCATTTATGACCTTCTATTTTAGCAGTTAGTTAATTCGGGTCATTTTCAGCTGCTTGTCATGGTGAAGATGAGTGAGCTGAAAGTTGGATTGAATCTCCCTGGAAATGCTTTTATGTGCCCATTTGGAGTATTAATAACTGGGTTGTGTGTGTGTGTGTGTGTGTGTTCTCCAGGATGAGGAGGAGCTGGTCCTGCCGCTGCGGCCCAAAAAGTCTCCCCTCAATGGCCTGTGCTGCCTGACATTTGGCCTGGTTGTGTTCATGGCCGGTCTGGTCCTGGCCTCCATTTATGTCTACCGCTACTACTTTATACCTCATGTAAGAGCTGCTTAAACTGTACTTTCCGCAGTATGTGTATGTGTATGTTTATCTTACAGAATTGTTTTCAAGTGTTCCAACTGATGTATTCATCTAAATGCTGATTTGTGTGTGTGTTTGTTCATGGGTGCACAGATCCCAGAGGAGAACCTTTTCCACTGCAGGGTGCTTTATGAAGACTCTGTGTATGCCCCGCTGCGTGGGCGTCAGGAGCTGGAGGAAAATGTCGGTATCTACTTGGCTGACAACTATGAGAAGATCACTGTGCCCGTGCCTCACTTTGGAGGCAGCGACCCTGCTGATATAATCCATGACTTCCACAGAGTGAGGACAAACAAACACACAGGCATGCACATTTGACGTAGAGACCACACAGTGCAACGGACAGTTAAATCTGTACTTACGATAACTCATAACTACATTTTCAATAGCCCACTTTAAAACAAATCACAGAACATTAATATGAAAAGGAGAATTGCATGTATAAAACAGTCACACTAACAGCTCTTTGAGGCTGTACTCACAATGACAGCATTTATTTTTAAGTTTATTAAGTGACATATTTTGTCATTGGAGGGAACTCACTCCAACGAAATTTGTTCTCTGCATTTAACCCACCCAAGTGACGTGCACACACACACAGCAAACCCGGGGCAGTGGGCGACCGGGGAGCAGTGGGGGTTAGGTACCTTGCTCAAGGGTACCTCAGCCATGGACACCGGGACGGGGAATCAAACCAGCGATCCACCGGTTACGGGTTCGACACCCTAACCGCTGATCCACGACTGCCCATTTAACATGTTTGCTAACAGTGCTGTGACAGTGCTGGCCTCTAGAGATGGCTGAAATACTCAGATTTTGTTCCAAGAAACTTTCAGCAGAGAATAAGCAAACATTCACAAAAACAACAAGCTAACTAAACTGCTCTTTTTTTCAAGGGACTGACTGCCTACCATGACATTGCTCTGGACAAATGCTACGTCATTGAGCTCAACACCACTATTGTGATGCCGCCACGCAACCTTTGGGAGCTTCTTATTAATGTGAAGGTAACATGACTGCAGTCGAAGACAATGTAATGTCTTCATGAGCACCATTTTCTTTATAATTCTTTCACAGCAGTTGCTTTAGCCTTCCCTCTTCCCTCTTGCTTTGAACTGGTTAAGAGGTTCGTGCGGTTAAATGTAACAAAAAAAAAAAATGGAAAGTTCAGTCTGAAGTGTTTAGGGTTTGTCACAGCAGGAAGTAATACATTGACTGCTTGGCAGGTCAGTTGGTGAACCGCAGTAGCCAGTGAGCTAAAAGCTGCCATGCTAGCAAGATTGGAAGATTCTAGCACTAGCCAGCCACAAGAGGCCTTTAAGCCTCTTTCTATTTTTCTCTTATTTTCACTATCCATTGTCTTTTCAATTGCTGATCAGTCAGGAAACACTGAAATGATAACAGTTGGTCAGATTCCCTAATTGTTCACAACTTGAAACCAGCATCTGCTGTGTGAATGGTCTGTTTAGCCCTGAAATGTTTCTGCTGGAAAGCCCCCAGTGAGCCTTTTGTTATTGCACTGCCTCTTGCAGAAGGGAACATACTTGCCTCAGACCTACATCATCCATGAAGAGATGGTGGTGACTGGAAAAGTGCACAACATGCGTCAGCTGGGACCCTTCATCTACCGCCTGTGCAATGGAAAGGACACGTACCGTCTGAATCGCCGTGTCACCCACAGACGTGAGTTGGGGATAAAGAAAGGATTATTGGAAATATTTAAAGAGCTCATCAGTCACCTGATAGTCACCTGTTATTGCAAAGTGATAGGAGGAGCTCTATTTTAAATTGTTGTGATGACATTTGCAGTTCAGCACGCACCCCAGAAAAAGTCACAGCACTGATCCCTGCTCTTTGTCTCGCCCCGTTTCCCTCTCAGGCATCAACAAACGCGAGGCGAAGGACTGCCACCACATCCGTCACTTTGAGAATACATTCGTAGTGGAGACGGTTATCTGCGATGAAGCGTAAACACGATGTTCATCCTTGTCATCCCACCCACCCACCCAAAGGCACATCTCCAGTCGCCACCCCAGCCACTGTAGCATCCTCCTGTGGATCTGATCATGTCTGAGTTCCACTTTACTTGTGATTTTGGTTTAAAATCTTCTGTGAAAGGCTTTTTTTTTTTTTTATTTAATTTCATTTTGTTTCCAATTTGTGATGCAATACTAAGCTGCTGGCTCAATCACAGGATTTTCCTTGTAGCAAAGTACTTTAGTCAATAATGAATCATAATTAAGGCCTCTCCTCTCCTCTTCCACTGGGGATTCATATGATGGTTACTGTTGTTGGGGGAGTTGACTGTCTCCATGTGTTGTCAAGGTAACTTTTTCTTTTTTTTTTTCCTCCTGTCCTGGAGGTTACTTTGTGTCCCTTAGTTCTTCTAACAATCATCTGTGTAAAACATGAAAGCCTTGCTTTCCTCAGCAAGTTTCACTTATTATCTTGTTTTGTCATGTCCTCTGTAACGTAAACATGTATCTGCTGCTTGCATCTTTAACTTCTTGCCTGTGTATTGCTTCCTTGCTCCTGTTTCTGCTTTTTCATTTCCTTCTCAAAAGTGTTGTCTTATAGTAGGAGTTAGAGAAGGTTGCATTGGGCATTAGACTGCATTCACTTTTTTGTATTATATTCCATCATAACTGAATCCAGTGGCCGTATTTATTTGTATTTGTCTTCGGCTATTATTGTCATAGATTTTTTTTGCACACTCTTCATTAATGCCTTTGTGAATCCTTTTGAGTTAATGTCTTTGTTTCTCTTTGCATGTGTTATCAATAAGAAAAGAACAACACTGTTAGAATGTTTTGTAAAACAACGTTTAAAGCCTTAGTCCAGGGTCAGAAACTGGACTAAAGTCAGTGCTGCTGAAAGGTAGCATATTATATGGTATGTTAGTTAAACAAATCCAACCTTGATCTGTATATTTTGTCTGCCAATGAAATTTGTCTGTGAATAAAGTAGTGAAAACGACTATACAACTGGCAGATTCTTTATTCTTTATTGATTCTTTAGAGTCCCCTAACTTTAAGCAAATTTAAACATTTAAGTTTGATATGATGGATTTTTATATATATATACCTTTTGTGGGACTTTCAGCTTCACCTCACAGTCCTAATCAGTGAATGGACCTAAGAATGACTTATTTCTTTCTCGTACTGTTAAACAGTCATCTATATGTATTATAATCCCGTATTTTCTTGAATGTCTTTTTACCCAGATTACAGAAAAACATCCAGCATTCTCTGATAGGACACGTTGCCACTGACTTCTTCACTTCTGTGAGCACCACAAAACTGCCAAGCCACAAAAATATATACAAATAAACACATATATCCGAGCCAGATCACAAAGAAACCTTTTCAACTTTTCACAGCTTGTTTTCATATTGAGCCAACACAGCATATCTTGTGCTGATCCCTCTATTCATTTGTTTGCTCCTTCTGATGCAGATTAATGCTTTTATTGTAGTTGCAGCTGTGAAGGAAATGGTTTTCTGTTAGATGTGGTATTGCATCAAGTATCTAATTTGAATTTTTCCAGTGTCATCATCTTTGCTAATTTCTTGCATCATATCCATGCGACATCGCAGGAAGTTGCTCAGATCACCATTTCGTGTGTTTCCACTCTTGATATCTACATGGCTGGATGTTAAACAGTTAACAAAAATGCGTGTTGTGTTCCATCGGTGGCCTCATTTGACAGGGTAGTATAATATTAGGTTAATATGCAGTCAGAGAGGATGTCCAGGAGAGACTCCAGCCAATCCCAATGGCTAATTGCATTTGCAGCCATTACTTTTGGATCATTTCAAATCTGTAGATGAGGTCATCTAGATCCTTACAGTCTGCTGTAAGCGACCGATGCCCTTTCAACTGATGAGGCTGTAGAGCTGGTGGATCTGTGACTGAGACTTGCTCAAAGAAGCCAAAAGCCTGAGTCACATCGAAGGCTTTATACTCAACACACGTTACACAGAACTATCAACAGATATGATGAGAAAATGATGGAGTTCTGTCCTGTTTTTCACTTAAAACCTCTTGTGCCTCTTCTTTCGCAATTGCTGGAAAACCATCATGACCGTTAATACACACAAACACCCAAGACACAAGACATTCAAGTCTGTAATTATGCCATTTATGAGGTCAGTCAAGTCCAGTATTTTCCTGAGGGGACCAGGAAGCAGAGCAGGCCTGACATCAGGATTGCTTTTAAAATCTGAGAGTGATATACTGAGGCAAATCCTTCAACTTTACAAATACATTATTTAGGCAAAAGTAATGGGACACATTTCTTTATTGCTGAATTCAGGTGTTGTATGGGGCTGTTTTTCAGGGGTTGGGCTGCTGCTGCAAAGCAGGGACCATATTAATGTCTATGAATTTAGAAACTGATGTCATTAAAGTCCCTGTTGGGACTGTCAGGTGTCCCGATTCTTTTGTCTAGTATAGTGCTCATAATAGAATAGTTTGTAATCTTCTATAAAACATTTTGTTGACCCTTATCCTAGCAACTCTGATTAACACTTGAGCGACACATTAAGTGTTGCAGAAATAAAGCCTGTGTGTGTGTGTGTGTATGTGTGTTTGAGAGAGAGAGAGAGAGAGAGAGAGAGAGAGGTTTCAGGACACTGTCTCTCTTTCTCTTTCCACACACTGATGCAGCACACTAAAAGAGGACAAATTTGAAAACTGCTCCTATAACTCAAGCTCAACAATAAAAGCCATGACAAGGCAGAGATATCTCATTACATCACTGAGCTGACGCTTTATTGTGCTGAGCAGTTTATATATGGCAGACACACACACACACACACACACACACAGAGTGTCACACTGCTTGCATGATAAATGTGGATCATAATAATGCACAGGTCACATTCCAGTCTTTTTTTGAGGGATCACCCCATCACCGTGGCCCCTTCCAGGGACTATATAGGCAGATGACTGGTTGTGGTAATCTCTTCAAGTCCTGGAGAGTGGAATAAAACATGGTGTAAAGTTTCTGGATTTGATGGTAAACATGTTTTTCTCACCGTTCTGCTATCTCATCCTCCTACTCCTCTTAAACTCTGTTGATGCTGGTAAGTTGCTGATTGCTCCACTAATACATAAAACTGAAGTTGCTCGCTCATATCAGGATTTGCCAAGAAAACATACTTGTAGCACTCTTTGTTCACCAGCGAGAGGGAGTTTATTTGTGCTTACAGTTGGCAGATTTGAGCTGGAAGAAAAAACAAAACTAATGCTGATGGTGACAGTGAACCCTTTTGAGAAATTAATGTTAGATCTTCCTGAAATAGATCACACAGTTTGTGGGTAGCATTTGAAGTATTTTTGTCATCTGTCATATTGATGACATCAACATAAATCCAGTGGTGGAAAACAGTTTTGTTTAGGGGTTTGTTTAGCTCCACAAAGCAGGCTTTTTAGACCAGATTGGATCTCCTCAGCTCGGTTCCTGCATGGAGGTCAGCAGTTAATGGTCTCTATCACACAGGATCAATTTCAGTGGTCCTCAAAAACAGTCTGAGCAGTGACTCAGAAAACGAGCACAATTGTCACATTCTTTTTTCTCTGCTCCTTGGTTTCATTTTTTAACGCTAGGCAGGACACTGACGAAGATCAAGGAGCGTGTGCGTAATCTCCAGCTGCAGAAAGCCCAGCAGCACCTCCTGACCCAGGCAGCCAGTGGTCGTCAGCCTTTCCAACAGGTGAAGGAGGGCAGGATTCACCAGCGGTTGGACCACTTCAACCGACAAGATGTGAACACCTTCCCTCAGGTAGAGAAAGATCAAACGAATATTTACATTTCAAACACCCAGTGTGAGTACATGGAACAAGGCCTAAAATCTGACGCATCAAAAGCACTTGCATGCTTGCCTTTTAAAACTCACGATGGTGATGAAAGAAAATGCACCCAACTTCTTGTAATCTCATAAACTACACATCAACGTATCAAATAAGATGCTTTTGTATGTTATTTCTGAGAATGAACCAGTACAGCAATGTTCAGCTCCACTTACTGTAGCTCTCGCTGCTATTTGAGGCAGCCAGTGTTCAAATTTGTCCATTGCAGGATTAAATAAAACGATTTAGTAGCATTAAGATTATGTATGAGCTGCCAGCTTGGATGAAATGAATAAAAATTTTCTCTCGGCTCTCTCTCTCTCTACTTGGCTTTCTTCGTTCCAGAGGTTCTTTGTGAACGAGGCATACTGGCAGAGTCCTGATGGTCCAGTGTTCCTCTTCATTGGAGGAGAAGGGCCCATCTTTAAGTTTGATGTCCTGGCAGGTACAGTAGGATGCAGCACGCCCAAATGTTTTCAAACAGCAGATTAGTCTAATGGATAAAATGCAGAAACAAACTGACTGTTTCTGAGACTGAACAAAAAAAAACTTTTCATAAATTTGGAAATGAAAGTGGAAGCAATAAGTGAAGCATCATATTTTTCGTCAGTAAGATGACACTTATATGCAAGCCTTTTCACCTTTACTCGAATTCTCCTGGGATATACTGTGCTCTGTCAGTACGAAATATCATATGTCACACTGTCTGCATGGTCCTCACATCAATTTCTTAATCCTTTTAGTCCAGTTTTGAATTTCTGTATTTCTTCAGTCTTTCCGGTGCTTCTTCATGCCATTTTTGTGCTCTGTAAAAATATCTCGGCCGTAGTACTAAGCTTATGTTATGAAAATAATGTATTAGCACAGTGTCAGGGTCTGTTCAAAGTAAAGTAAAACAGGCAGAGTTCAACTTAGAAAAAATTTAACAGAAGTGGTAAAATGAAGCAACAAGAATGAAGCAAAAGTACATGAAAACCAGAGCAGAAACACATGCAGACAAACTGACAACTGAAAGAAGGAAAGCAAATGGTCTAAATACACAGACAGACAGAGACTTAAAGGAACAAGGGAAACTAAATGGGGAAATCATAAACAACAACAGGAAGCGTAAAGCAAAAATATGTCACAAGGAGAGAACTTACAAGATAAAATAGGAATTAACTGAACTAAAACCATAAACCACAACACACAAATAAGTCACATACACCCAGGCATCACTTTTGTAACACATGGTGTCAGATACAGAATATCTGAAAACTATTTGTAAGACTTTTGTTCTCTCTCTTAATGGGGAAAGTGACTTCCCTGTAGAAGGCTGTAGGTGTATTTCTTGTTTGAAAAAGTATTAGAACTTGCTACACACTGAATGTTATCTGCTTTGACCATGTTTTCCCAGGTCACCATGTTGACATGGCTGAGGAGCACGGGGCTCTGCTATTGGCTCTGGAGCATCGTTTCTATGGCGACAGCATCAACCCTGATGGTCTGAACACGGAGAACCTGGCAGACCTGAGCAGCCAGCAGGCGTTAGTGTTGGCTCCTTACCAGTGTGTGTGTTTGTGTGTGTGTGTGTGTGGGTGTATGTGCGCGTGTATGTGTGTGTGGTTCTAAATGTGTGTCTTTCACCCCATTTTTCACCTCACTTCCTGTGCCTCATTGCATATATGTATGTGTGTGTCTCTGTTAATTGATGTTCTGTCAGTTTTTCCTCTTCTTCTTTCTCTCTCTGTTCTCTGTTTTAGTATTTGAGTATGTGATTTACCACCCGTAATAAGTAATCACCAGTAATCACCAGAAGAGTGACTTGAATCAGCCAATCAGATTCAAGTATCCTTCCCGAGAAGTGTTGGACATACTGACATTATAAGGTACTCTTAAAAAGAACCAATGGAAAATATTCTGTCTCAGGAAGCCCAAATATATTTCCTGGACAATCAATCAAACATAAGGACTTTCAAAGGAAAGCCAGGACATGTGCGAGCCTTATTTAATATGTGAACGTCTCTTGCGCTGCTGGTTTCTGTGAGAAAGTTTTGTTTGTGTGTGTATGCCTTGGTCACTCTCCATTCAGCTTGTCTGTATGTGTGTGCATGTATCAGTAATGCGTATCCCATGTGCCAGGGGAACAACTAAAGATTCCAGACTTTGCTCAAAATAGTTAAATACAGTTTTTTTTTTGTCCAGGCTTGTTGACTTGGCTGTATTCCACCAGTACATCAGCCAACGCTTCAACCTGAGCCACAGGAACACCTGGATCAGCTTTGGAGGCTCGTACTCTGGAGCTCTGTCTGCCTGGTTCAGAGGAAAGGTGGGGTGACATATATGGATGTCGCCTCATAAACCTGAATTTTAAAAAATAATTCTCTTCTTTCATTTTGCAAAAACATCAACCCAGAATCTTTGTATTAAAATACAATAGCTTTCACAGGGTGAGTACTGCTGTAGAGCTGTGGTGAGGCTGTATTTCCTCTTTTGTCATAAAGATTGTTTTCCACACCTTTAAAGAATATATGAAAGGGTACTACTAAAGCTTCTTTCCTATCACTTAGTGAATTTACAGTCACCTGTAATGTCTACCACAGGTACTTCCAGCATGACTGTGATCCTAAATGTAAAGTTTTAAACATTTTCCAGCACATGAGACAAAGAGTTAATTAAGTGTCTCAATGACTCAGGTTCCTCTCAGTATTCTCTTGACTTGCCCATCCTGTCCTTAGCATGCAGTCGCAAGCGCATTTGTTCCTGCTGAAGATGGAAATATTTTAAAATCAATAGTAAAATGGTCAGAAGCTGTTTTAGCAAATGTAATTCAAGTTGGAGTTTAAAAAAATAGTGTGTGGTTTTTTTTTGGGGGGTGGGGGGGGGGGGGGGGGGGGGGTGTTTTCAGGGGTGGATTTGACTGCTGCATTAGTGAGCATTTACAGGAGGAAGCTTACGTGACACTGATTTCATATAAAGTTACACTGGTCATATTTGTAGTTATGAACATGAACATGCAACCAGTGTAACAGTGTTTATGTGTGTTTTTCTTTTCTTTTCTTGGACAATGGAGATCTCTGGCACAGGCAAAAACACAGTAAAAGATGTATCATATATATATATATATATATATTCCTTGCTGAATAAGAAAAGAATATAGTGTCACCAGACTTATCCTTTAATACCACCCCTCTCAAGCATGCCCCTTTAAAAAATGCACTCAGAAATTATCCTTATAATGAATGCACTTGTTTGTAAAAGGTACGGAATGTGTTTTCTCTTCTGTACAGATTAGAAACCAGACAAAACATCATAAACTGTCTGAAGGCAATAACCCAATATAATATATTTTTAGCACTCCCTCGCTCTCTGTTCCTCTTGCACCCTACTGCAGTTTCCCCATCTGGTGTATGGAGCTGTGGCCTCCTCTGCTCCTGTCAAGGCGAAGTTGGACTTCTCTGAATACAGCAATGTAAACTGGCACAATCCCTAATCACAACACTGGCATATTACTCATTTGTAAACATTTTATTGTAACTTATTTCCATTGACAGTCCTATTTTTGCCAATATAAAGAGAACCAGACTGAAAAACCCAATAGATGTAATGTGTGTAATCACAGAATGTGGTGATAGTGTTGAATTCCTGCTTTAGTATTCGCTCTCAAATCTGCGATTTCCTCTCTTTCAGACTGTTGGCTCGAGTCTCCTGAACGAAGCAGTTGGTGGCTCAGAAAAGGTGTGAAGAAAGCCACCTGTCTGTGCATCACATTAAAGGCATTAAAATCCCGTCTGTCACATATTAAATTGACTCGCTTTGGCTTCCTGTAGTGTCTGGCGAGCGTGCGGGAAGCGTTTGCCGCTGTGGAAGCAGCAGTGATGGGTGGTAATGCCAGCCAGGTGGCCAGAGACTTTGGCTGCTGTCAGATGCCCAAGGATCTTGACGATCAGGTGATGACAAAGGGAACCAAGCACCTTCTGTGGCACCTTGCTTTATTTATTTATTTATACATTTTTTTGAGGATTTAGATTTTATTCTACTGCATGCTGGTGTAGTGATCTGTCCATATCAACATCTGAGCACTGAACAGGACTTCGAACAGTATTGTTCATTCCTGTTAAACAAAATTTTTACAATTTCTGGATCCCAACCAACATCCCTATTAAGTAACCCTTCATCATGCCAAGAATGTGATTCTAACACTGTATAAATTGTTCTTTTCAATACTTTTTATACAGTTAAACTACTTATTATTGTTATCTTAACTATCTGAATTGTATATTCACTACTTTTTATTATCAGTTTCAGCCACTCATCAGTTACTCTTAGCTGTTGCTAATTTTCCCATGCTTGTGTTCAGGTGTGTGTATATATTTTAATTACATTTATACTATTTTCTATTCAAATTCAACGTGGCTACTTCACAATTTTACATGTTCCTTTGGTTGGGAGTCAGCATTGTCAGTAATCATTTTGTCTAATTTTAATCTTTCTTCTCTTTTCTTCTTCACCCATCTTTAAGTTTTTTTGTTTGCTTGTTTGGTCTGATGTAGAATAATTGGGTCTGAGTGGAAAATAAATTTTTACTATAGGCTACATGTGTTTTTCAGATTGAGCTGATGCAAAACTTAGCCGACATCTTCATGGGAACGGTGCAGTACAACGAAGAAGGAGTGCTCATGTCTATTGATGAGATCTGTGGTGTTATGACCAATAAGAGTGACGCATATGAGGAGAAGATGGAAGCTTATGACCGCCTTGTAAAACTTGCGCAGGTGTGGAAAACAGACATTAGAAGGAAGACCTCCTGCTCCTAGTTTTCCCTTTTCATGCATTGCATAACCACAAGATGTCACTGTCGAGCTATTTCCTTTATTTCCTCATAAGAGACAGACTTGTTAGTCATCCCAGAATTAAAATGCAAAGATGCAACCATTTCAGATTTCTCTTGCCAGCAGAATTATGCGGCCAGAGGCCCTAAATGGCAGGCATGTCTATTTAAGGTGTTTGTTTGTGCACGTGGCAGATCTACCATTCCACCAGTGAGGAACCATGTCTGGACATCTCTCATGAGAAAACTGTGAAGAATCTGATGGATACGTCCCTCCACTCATCCAGAAGAGCAGAGAGACAGTGGACCTACCAGACCTGCACCGAGTTTGGCTTCTGTACCACACACACACACGCACACACACACACACAGTCAGTCAGTCAGTCAGTCATCATTCTTTGTGTGTCCTGACTCCCTTTCTTTGTGTGTGTACAGACCAGACCTGCGAGGAAGCCACTTGTCCGTTCTCTGGGATGGTGACCCTGCAGGTCCACACTGAAATCTGTCCTATGGTGTTTGGCATTTCCCAGCATTCCCTGACTGGACGCATTGCTTTCACAAACACTTATTATGGAGGAGACAAAGCCCCCACACACAGGGTCCTCTATGTCAATGGTGAGAATTTGCAAGAAACAAACCAAAACCACCTAAGGACAGAAGGAAAGCAACAGAACAGTGAGATAAGGGAGTGCCGCAACAGTGCTTCAGGATCTCACTGACTCATTTCCATCCATCCATTTTCTATACAGCTTATTGCAGGGGAGCTGGAGCCTATCCCAGCTGACTACGGGCAAGAGGCGGGGTACACCCTGGACTGGTCGCCAGTCAATCGCAGGGCCAACACACAAAGACAGACAACCACACACTCTCACACTCACACCTAGGGGCAATTTAGAGTAGCCAGTTAACCTAATGTGCATGTTTTTGGTATTGTGGGAGGAAGCTGGAGTACCCGGAGAAAACCCACGCAGGCACAGGGAGAACATGCAAACTCCACATAGAAGGGCCCAGACCGGGATTCGAACCTGGAACCCTCTTGCTATGAGGCGACAGTGCTAACCACTGCACCACCGTGCCGCCCAGTCACTGACTCATTTAAAAATCTAAATCCACAGGTGGACTTGACCCCTGGAAGGAGCTGTCAGTAGTCCAGGACAGGGCTGAGGAAGGAGAAGAAACCCAGACCATTTTCATTGAGGACACTGCTCACTGTGCTGATATGATGAGTAAAAGAGTCACAGACCGCCGCTCACTCAAGAAAGCCAGAGAGGTATGTACATATATACCTCACACTAATCTGCAAACAAACCCATGCCTCTGACATACATACATACATATACAAGAGTAACGTGGCATAAAATAAAAATGTTTAAGTAAAGCACAAGTTGTTGTTCTATTTAAGCACAGTGCTTGACGAAGGCCCTGAGATGCAGCTGAAGGTTCTATAACCAGCAACTGCACCTTTTTTTCCCCCCAAAGTCAGGAATAAACCTTTAAACCTTTTTGTGGTCTTTTGACAAACTAAACTGCTGGTTTTCCAGGCCCCCATTACTTTACATTTTTGGTTATTTTTGTATAGCAGGCATCAAATTTAAAAACAATTAACACCAACAGAAAAGATCATGAATGAACCTCTTCAGTTTAACATAAAAATCAGCCTTAAAAACAGAACTGAGAAGGCAGAACTACAATCATCACATATAGGAGCTATATATTAATACTCATAAAACAACCCTGTTTCCTGGCTGCATTCGAGCCCCATTAGGGTCGCATTTCTTTGGTTGCTTCATTGTAAGACATGATAATAGTGTGATAACACGGTGTTCCCGTCTGTTTGCCTCTCAGGAGATTGAGAAACATGTGGCCAGTTGGCTGAAGATGGCTGCCCAAGAGAAGATGGTAAAAAGAAGGGTCTGATCAGATCACAGTATAATCTGATCCAGTCTGATCACTGTTCCCTGAAATTGATAAGAAGCAGTTAATAATCTTGTGTATCTGGCTGCTCTGCTTCACCTCAACTCCCTCACTGTCCAGCCATAACCATCTCACATCACTGTGCATGTGTGTTTGTGTGATTTGGTATCATTTTTATAGATACATTGTGTCTCTTTACAGAAGTTTTCTTCCGTTTTTTTTTCTTTACTATTGCTCACTTACTATGCAGAAATAGGTTATTCTGTACTCACCCTTGTTATCTTAAGGCTTTCATCTACTGAGTTGTTATAATAACAATGATTTAATGGCTGTTTCCCACATATAAACCTTTGTGTATGGCTAGTAAAATAAAATTCTATGGTTTGGTTGTTTTTTTTTTTACAGTATCCGTCAGTTGTCATTACCTTGAAGTATCACTAGGGTGCGATGTTGTTACATGTGTCAAACTGTCACAGAATCAAAACTCAGAATATCTAACCAGACTAGTTGTCTGTCAGCCTTAATAAAATGCAACAGATATTTTTATTGTTCATAAAATAGACTTTGTCTGTGGATGTGATGCAGTTGTGTTGTTTGTAAGGTGAGAGAAATCATGAGGAGTGTTTGTGTGAGGAAGCACCAGTTGTCCCAAGGCCATCTGTTTCTGTGTGTGTGTGTGTGTGTGTGTGACCCTCTCAGTAGGGGGTCAAAAGTGGGAGGTCATGACCCTGCTGACCCCATGGGAGTGGAGATCATCAATCAACTAGAGGCTGGCCAGAGCAGCAGGAGGGGACACACACACACACACACCTAGATACTGTAACACATATGCTCTGCAAATGTACCTGATAAACAAATAAACACAAAAAATACACAACCACATTTGAATCCAACAAGCCTGCTGAAATAGAAATAGAAATGTATCTTGTGTATAGCTGATGGCACCCAGACATCAAACAAACATGTATTTAATGTTTCAGCCCACACTAAAACACAGAGTGTTTGACACTCAGACACTTAAACACAATTACATACTAAAGGCCTCTCGAACATTTGCTCCAAGCCAAATAACCTGTGTGTGTATGTGTGTGTGTTGTTGTTGTTGTTGGATAACACAAGCTTTCTTATTCATGTGAAACCCACAGATGTTATCACACACTTCAGCTTGAAAGCACTTTTTCACTGCAGCTCTTCCATTTCGCCCTGTTTCTAACATCCCCTCTTCTCTTTGCTGTTGCAAACAAGCATACCCACAAATAAACACACACACCCATTAACACACACTCCAAGAGCCAGTATCAGGGTTATCAGCCAGCACTTGCAGAGCGACGGGGCATGCTTTTTCTCTCTCTCCATTCCTCCTCCTCCTCCAGCCTGTCCTGTTGATCAATGAGGAAGTTCTTGGGCCTCAACTATTAATCAGAGCCTATCGGCTATCTGTCTGCAGAGCCAACCAATCACAGCCCTCCGACAGCTGGGTCATGAAAAATGTGGCCTGGGTGGATGGAGGGGAAGCTGGAGGGGGTAGGAGTAGCAGCAGAGGAGGGAGGTGAAGGAGCACTCTATTTGATCCAAGTCAGGTCACGACTGCACAACTGCACTTAATGCATTTACAGTTGAATCGTAGTATAATGATGACCACACACACACACACACACACACAGGTTTCATGATGATACACACATTACAACACATTTAGTTCCTGATCCACATTTAAATCAAACAGGAGACATTTTGCAGCCATGCAGCACCCACTGTGCTTCCCAGTGCTTTTATCTGGTGGCGGTTAGAGTGACAGAATCAGACAGAAACCATAATGAACACAGTATTTTTAAGGGTTTGCAGCAGAAAGCTCCCCAGTGAGGACTACAACACTGTTGATCTGTTGTCCAATAACGCGGCCTGTCCTCGTGCTTCAAAGCTTCATCAACACACTACCATCCCTCTTCTGCATAATCACCATGCTCACACTCATCCATTCACATCTTATTGCCATGATTAGATTACATCTAATGCTATTACACTGCTCCCATCTCTCCTCCTCACTGCACCTCTCCTCTCTCTCTTTCTCTCTCCCTCATCATGGATTTCTTGCAGATCTTATTAGTGTGTGATGCGGACCAGGTCTCCCACTTTGGATTTATGACTCCTCAGACTTCTCTCCTTTAATCTCTCCCTCTCCTCCCTTCCTGCATCTGTCCATCTATCATTCCCAGGGTTGGCTTGGGCGGAAGACTATTAATCCTTCTATCCCATCTCTCACTCCTTTGGACAGATGAGGAGGTGGAGGAGGGAGATGAAGATGGGAGGAGGGGGAGGAGGGGTAGAGGGTAGGAGACCTCAGATTACTTTTCATAATATTTCTGCAGCATTGTGGGAAAAATGGAGAAGCATTACAGGTAATGCATGCAGATTTATTAGACAATAGGTCACTGCTTTGATGCCTTCAACAGGTATGAGGATGAGCTGAGGATGCTGCAGAGGTGGGTGTGTGTGGGCGGAGCGCAGAGGCAATAACTGCAGATGGGATGATAAACAACTTAGTGTGGGTGTGCGTTGTTTGCATGTTTGTGCAGTGTATACATGTGTATAAACAATGCAAAAATGTGTCGCCGTGCATATTATGCATTTCTGCAAAAGAGCAACAAAAGCTGCAGTATATTACCTGTTGATGTCTTTGCACACAGGAATCTATTTTCATCTGGAAGGCGCTGTCCTCGATGCGCGACCTCTTGCATGCACATTTGTATTAATCTTTGGAATAACCTGACACCCGCATGCAAATAATATTACAGCAGAATAAACAATAATGTATATATTTAAAGATATATGAACCTACTTACTATGCTCTTTTATTCAACATGTTATTGATGATGCATCATCTTGCAGGCAGATGTCCATCCTGTCTGTCCCACAGAATGAGCACCTCTCAGTACTTTCTCACCTCCACAGGTTGATACTGGGTTAGATACTGCTCAAAAAGGACTCGGATATTTGGATAGTGGAAAGGATACAACAAACCACATAGTGTCTGTTTAGCCTTCAGATTTACCTTATTTTATACACTTAAACTTCAAAAGAACAATGCTCCCACTCACACTTTTAAAGATCATTTAATTTTTAACTGTCATTATTTAAAATGGTAGTATTTCAACTGTACAGGCCAACAGGGAAACTGTAGCCCTGAACACACTCCCCTTCTCTCACTCATGTTGACGCCTGTCAAAACCACACACACACACACACACACACACACACACACACACCAGTATGTTCAACAGAATCCAATAAGCTCTAGGAAATCAGATGGAGTGATCAGGACATTTAATGATTCCAGTCCCTGCAGGCCCAGTTCTCCAAAAGTGAAGAAACAAATTCTGGCTAAAGAAAAGAAATAAACCTTTGACCAACAGTCTGGGTAAAGCCGACTCTCCTCATCCCCTCACGCACGCTCCCCCCTTCATCCAAGCACTTGCAGTGACAGGTAGATTAAGGGGTGTGATAGATATCCCTCTCTGTGTCTCCCTCTCTCCACCCTCACCCCCCCTCACCCCCCACCCCCTTCCCTCCCCTCCATCCATCATGGCGGCTGGTGTAATTGCGGCTGCGTGAGGCTGGCAGAGGGAACCTCCATCCATCTCCTTAACAACAAACAGTCAGGAGGACGGATGGTGCTGCTCTCCCAAGTTAATCTCCATCTATAAGGGGTGGGAGGTGGTGGGGGTGGTGGTGGTGGTAGATGTAGAGATGGAGAAGGAGAAAAAGAAAATAACAGAAGGGAAAATAGTAGTGTTGGCTTTTTATAAACAAAAAGAGATGGAGAGGTGCAGGCAGGAGGATGGAGAGGTAGTGGGTGCCCAAACAGGTAGAAGTATAGGGGAAATAAAGGAAGAGGAATGACCTGCAGGGGCGAGAATGAGAAGGAAACTGGAAGGAAAGTTTGCAAACAGGCTGCAAAAGCAGATAAGGGGGGGTTGCTTGGTGAGCATGCTGAAAGAAAGCAAGAGAGATGGAAGAAGGGAGGGGTTGAAAATTTATGTCTATGTGGCCAGACGACCCAGAAACTGGAGAGGCACAAGCTCATAAAAATGCACTCTGTGGCCCCCTGGCTACCCCTCACTTGTACCCCTCTCTGTTTCTTTCCCTCATCCTCTCTTTCTCACTTTACTTCCCTCCATCACTGTGCCGACTCTCTCTCATGCAGGCGGTGGAGGGTCACAGCTCTCTGATGTTTTGGGTGGTTGTGTGCGGTTTGCCAGAGGTCAAAGCAGCCATATTTTTTTAATGGCGGAGTCACTAAAGTCAACAAGGCTGGGTGGCCTTCTACCACCCCCCATCTCTCTCTCTCTCTCTGGAAGATTTGACTAAACTAGACAGGGTGAGGGCAGAAGCAGTTTGTAGAGGTTGCAATTTTTCTCCTTGCAAAAGATGCATTACCATGTGAACAGGGTCAACAGCTGGCAAAGACATATTTCTGCTTGCACCAACAGCAGTATTGCCAAAATCAACAGAGGACATGAAGTCAGAACTTTATGAGATTACAGCAGCCAACTCTTCTTATTTCATGCTAGCAGCTACAAAGACAATCTTGCAGGTAAACATACACCCTTACACACAAAGTCTCATGAACACAGTTTCTCTCTCTGCTTGTTTCCTGTTTTCTAGCCCAGGGCATCGCCTGTAGTTAGGCCTAACTTAGAAGAGGAACCACCTTGACACTGACCTACCAGCACGCAAGCATGCACACAAAGCCATGGACATGCACACACATATACATACATACCACCGTCTCTGCCGTCATGAACACACTTGCATGCCACAGCCTGAGCGCGCGCGCTCAACAGGCCTTAGTGGGTGCAGAGCAGTGAGCACTTGAGCCATGACAGGGAGTGACAAATAACTGCAGCAGCCTTGACATGCAGAATGGTCCCAGAGTGAACCTGCTTGACTGATATTCAGCTGTGTGCTGCAGGAAAAGAGCCAGGTGTTTTGGGTTTTTTTTTGTTTGCTTGCTTTCTTTTTTCACAGGACATCTCAACAACATTAGGAAAACCTGAATTAACCAGATGTTACGCCCAGACAAGAAGCCATATTTGAATAAGTCATCACACATGTTAACAAAATAGAACGTGGATGAAATCAAAATTTCACTCATTTACACACTGTGTTAGGAAGATATGACAATCTCCTCATTGTTTGGGATCCCACAGAGCCAATTGCTGTATTAAATAATAGTAAGTAGGTTTTTCCCTTAAATGTTTTCTTCTGCTTATAATTAAAACTATAAAAGTACTGAAGTCTTTGCTATGGGCTAGACTTGTACAGTTGTTGATCATGACACATGGAAAGGAGTTTGTATTGTAAAATAAGAAAATATATTTCATGTTTTGATATGCGGGCTGTGCATGAACAAATATGTTTGATTACCAAAAAGTCATTTGCATACAGTGCATCATTTTCTATTTTGTTAAATTTTATTAAGCAATTCTGAAAAGAAAAATTGATGTTTCAAACTGATAAAACGTGTTAAGTATGTTTTTGAGTTGTCAGAGAGGGCTCAGGGTTTCCAGGAGCCCAAACAGAACATTAAGATTGAAATAAAACCACGCAAAAGGGATTAAAATGATTTGTTTTTATCGTGCATCATGTGCAGTGTACGTCTACTGATTGTAGCTCTTCCCATAAAAGGATGACACTCTCTGACCAGTGAGGTTATCTTATTTCACTTTAGGTTTTATTTGATTCCAACTTGCTGTTGGCAATGTTTTGATTAAATCTTGCTCAGACTTTATAGAACATCTGTGTGTGTCCTCCCTGTGACAGCATACTACACTTGTGTTAGCTTTTAGCACAGGTTTAACAACATATGTTTTGTTGTCATTACCATATGCAGCAGCAGAAAAGTAGGTGTTGTCCCACAGACACTGGGAGATGTGATAAAGATGACAGAGTCTTGAGTGTTTGTGCTGTAAATGACGTGTTTAGATAATAGCCTGTTAGATAAATGTTACAGAGGCTCGAGATTTATGATCCCAGTTGACGTGCCCTGAAGAAAAACAAGGAAATCGACTCAAGAAGTCACTGTGCCCAGCATTTAAGCATAATTAGCTCATTTAAAGTTTTTCCCACCGAGAGAGGACTGAGGAAATCCCTGCGAACATCGGATCTTCAGATGATGCACACTTCACTGTTAATCCTTTTTATTCAACCTGTTAACAAAGTGAAAACAAGCCCGGGCTCAGCTCTTCCAGCGCTGCCTCATGGCTGTATTACCGGCTCAGTGTACGGAGGGGGCTGTGATCACCCCTGTAGGAAACCAGCGCCCTGCAGAGTTAAAAGACCCCAGCCGAGATGGACGGTGCGGGGCCCTCACAGGCCGCCCCACGATCAAACTCCGTGCCGCCCACGGAGTCGCCTGCCCCGGCCCGCTGTACCCCGCCAAGCCGCTGCTGATTGAAGTGCAGCCGCCTGTTGGCCCCTCACAGCAGGTCCGGGTAAAGAGGAGCGTTTTGAATAATTATTATGTTACTTAGGTGTCATTTACAACACAAGACAGGGGGCTTTAGATATTCCAGCAACACGTGAAAGGGTTTTTTTTTAAAAAAAACAAAAAACAAAAAAAACAAGAACAAAAACAAAAAGCTCTGGCTCTCGTAAAAATTAAACTTTCTCACAGTAATGCTTGTGCTTTCTCACTTCTGCCAGTCAACAGAAAGAGGACCAAAGGGTGACATTTGGGCAGCGTCGAAAGGCGGAGCGACACTGGATGTCGACAGAGACAATAAAACACTTTGAAGGCTATTATCAGCCAGTAACTTTCTTGTCAGTTAGCACGCTTCAAACTTATTTATGAGCCGATCTGAGGAGACGCTTGATTAAAACTCTTTATATCTGCTACACTTAAAACGAACTCCTGCAGACATTAACAACATTTTCAGGGCTTTAGACTGCATTCCCTCCAGCTGATGCCATTTAAAAGCGTATATTCCCAACGAGTTGCATTTGTTATCACACTAATGAGGCAAACAAATTCACCACTTTTTCAATTCATGCCAGCATTTTTTTTTAAAACAAAAAAAGAAAGAAAGAAGTTTCAGTTTTGCAAGCTGCAGACACGTGTGTGCAAGAGACTTAATTCATATATTCCCATTCTTATCACCTTAATTGACTGTACGGAGTTCAATAGACTCTGTTAATTATTCTCACCCCACCAGAGGGAGAGAGTTATCACGATTCTTGTGCCGAGTTATCCCGAGATGACTGGGAGATTTGAAGCACGGATGGGCAGAGAGGAGGGCAGGATGGAGGGGGTGATTGAGGGGTGATATCAGCTCGGAGTAGAGGCGAGATAAAAACGATGGAGGGGGGTCTTCTTCTTCTTCTTCTTCTCTGGCGTTTTGTATGTGTGATAAGGAGTGGAGGAGGAAGAGAAGGAGGAGGAGGAGGAGGAGATGGGGAAAGAAGGGGAGGGGGGCAAGAGACCCCGTCGCGCTTTGACCCTCCGAAACCTCCGCACACAACACACACACCACCACCACCCCTCCTCCTTCTCCTCCTCCTCCTCCTCCTCCTTCTCTCCTCTTGAGCCTGAAAACACCATCGCTCACTCCCAGCCGTGACATTTTCCATCCTGTCGCCGTATGCTGCGCGGACAGCGAGCACAAGGAGCCAAAAACGAAGGGTCGCTTTCTGTCTGTCTCCCACAGCACCGAGCATCCCGACGGCTGCGAGCCGGAGCGAGAGGCGCACCAGGCGGAGGCGAGGCGCTGCAGGAAGCCGCTGCTCCCTTTCACCGGGTTTCTGGACTACACCGGACACGGCCCGAACAGGACTGGATACGGCGAATATTTACGTCTCGGTGGGACATTTTACACTGGAGCCTGTTGTATTACTCAACATCTTCAGCCAGTAGCATTTAATAGGCTGCGAGCTTTATTACCGCTAAGTGTATTATAAGCCATTAAGCTTACATCGGCAATATCGTGTAGAGGGATATCACCGTCCATAAAATCTCCAGTCCCATCATAATGTTGTAATATAAAACGCGATGGACTCGGAGTAAACACACACACACACACACACACACAGCGAGCAGGTCTTGACTGTTTTCTCTCCACAGCCTTGTGTTTTTGTTGAACCTTTCCAGGTTGTTTTCGCTAGATTTTAGTCGCGCTTAGAAACTCAATGCTTATGAATGCAGAAAAACCAAAACAAACATTTTTACTTTTATTTCCAGGACCTCGGGGGACAGAAGAAGGCAGCAAAGCTCGCTGCACTAGCCGAGCGGCGCATCATAGTCTCCGGTGTAGGACTGGCTGTCGAGTCGCATGGAGAAGAGGGTAGGTCTGCTCATGTTTTCTTCTTAAGTAGAATGGTTTTAGAGCGGAGCCTAGTGGGATAACAGATTTCCCATCACCGAGGAGAAGAGGCAATTAGAAAGACATTATCAGGGAGCATATGGGTGGGAATCCTCTTCGCACTGCCGGGTCTCTGGTGGGGTTTAGCAGCCTGACAAAACGCCAGGCCCATTGGAAATAGACTAGTGGACTGTGCTGGCATGGGCTCAGTGTTTATAGGCAAACAACAGGAAAATGTGACAGAGCAGCATCATAGCCACCAAGAAATTCTTTAGCTTGTACTGTAAATATTATGCAGACATGCCACCAAACATAAGCCACCGGATATTTATTTGCGAGCATTTTAATGCTGCAACTTTTAAAGCCCCACCTTTAACCAGTCAATATCCCTAATTCATGATGCGAAATGCACTTCATTGGAGGTTATGTGTAACTTGCACTGCAGATGACAGCAGTCTCTCCAAACACTTCATGGGGAACTGTTGATTCGGATCTCTTATTTAAGCGTCTCTTTAAAAATAAAATGGGTTTAGTGTTGTGTAATGTCAGTCAGGCGTTACAATGGCACATAAGGGTGAGAGTAGGTCATTAAGAGGCAGAGGAGAGGAGATGCAGCTCTTCAACTCGGTAAGTAGGTCAGTCTTTTTGCTACAGTGATTCACAGGCATGGTGGTGGTGGTGGTGGTGGAGGAGAAGCAGGCAGTGGCTGACGGGCAGCGGGCAGACAGACTGAGACCTCTGAGTGAAAGAGAGCAGTTAGAGAGTATAGACAGAAAATCACTGCTGCATCACAACAGCAGAGGAGAGAGGAGAGGGCTGAGGAGCAGAGGAAAGGTCTGCACACACACACTGAACCAACTGTACGAAACACCTTCACGGTCACAGAGCTAGCTGTTGTTTTTTTGTTGTTTATAGATAATGTCAATGCACTTTCTGAGTGTATTTGGTTAATTAATTACAAAAGAAAAGTACGATATTTCACAATCCCGCCTATTCAACTTTTATTTTGTAGCCTACTGTTGTGTCTGTGTGGCAAAAACAAAAGGATGGCAGTTTGATAAAAAATTCCTAAAATCAAATGAAGATTGGTGATGTAATCCGTGTTTGTTGGAAACAAAAGACGAAACATTTTTTGTTGTGGTTTTCTGTAGGGACGTCAACCTGCGGCCACTCTTCGCTCGTTTCGTTTAAGTTTGGCCCAACTTTTTGTTGGACTTGATAATTAAATAGCAGGGGGAAAAAACATGAAGCTAAAGGTAAATGCATTAAGGTGTTTTAGTTGGATAATTAAACCATTAGGTAGAGCTGTCCCGAAACAAATTCATACTTTTATTTTCTAAATCGACACACTGTGAGAATGGCGAGTTCGAATGATTTCTATAGGATTGCTAATATAGAAATGGGGCAATGGTTTAAGATAAGCCAGTGAACATTACATTGGAATAAAATGTAAATGTTTGCGACGTTAAATAGACTCGAATCTTCTTAATTAATTCTAAACGATGTTTATGTGTTAAGTTAGGCTTTTTAAAGCGTCTGGAATATGAGACAAAGCTGTACACGCAAATTAGTGTCAGTCTTTTTTTAGAACTTTTTATTTTACAGTATTTAATATTCCTCTGCAATATAAACCCACCTCTTTAACGCAGAATGATTTTCTTCCTGCATATGATATGTAGGCTCTGGGGATTCGTCTCCCCAGCTGAGGCAGCCAAAACGCGCCTGTGAGGCCTGCAGTAACTTTTCTGCGTCGCTTTGAATAACACAATTAAAACTTGTAATGAAAATGTTGTTCTGCCATCTGAAGCCTGTTTACCAGCTCCGTGACTTTTAAAAAATGGAAAATTCATGGAATTTGTCATCTCGACTAGTGCGCTTTGATCCGCTTGACGCACAGAAACCCGATAGGGGCCATGCGTAAAGAGAGACGCGCAATCCGATAGCGGTGATTGTGTTAATAGCCAGCCTCCATAAAAACTGGAAGGTGTCCCGGGCCAGGGCCTCATAGCAGGTGCTTTCTATGATCCCGGTGGCCATATGGGACTCTGAAATGCAACAATTTGATAAGCCATTTAGGACAGTGGTTCCCAAAGTGGGGCCCGGAGACCTCCAGGGGTCCTGCAGAGAGGTTTACAGGAGGGCAGTGCGTGCACATGAAGTGGGATAATTTCATTTCTACTTTATTAAATTCCCAAAGGTCAAAATAGGGAGAATATGTAAGATAATAGCTTTTATGTAAGCTTTCACTGTTGCACTTTCTCCACTTGCAATTTTAGATGTTTACGCGCTCAATATAAACAAGCTCATCTCAACTTGGACAAAAATCTTGGTCTCTGTGAGCCATTTGGTGCTCTGACAACATCCTTTCTGACAGTGCAGAAGAGAAATAGAAATATAATTACTGCAAATCTAAAACAACACATATCAAGGAGTCAACTTCGCCTCAGTTGCCTCAAGCCACACACTTCTGTAGTAAATCATAACCTCTTGCGGCAGCCTGCCTGTTGAAGAGTCGTCACAGAAAAATTGTGCTAAACAGATCATAACTTTTATGGCTTGGTTAAAATAACACAGAAGTGAAAGGTGTCTGGGCCAGGCCACCTAGCAGGTGTTGTCTGTCTGTCGACCCCGTGGGACTGCGCTGGGAGTCCCTTTAATCCAGCAGAAAGAGAAACAGAAGCAGATCTGCTGACCTGAGCAATGTCGCCTCAGAGACAGAAGCTGCAGTGAAGCACAAATTAGCTCTGTAACACAGAGAAGCAGAGGGGGGGAACAAGGGAGTCAGACATGTATATTCATGATGCTATGTGTACAAGTGCTGCTTCTCTCAGGCTATGTCTGTGCATGTGTGTGTGATTGTGTCTGTGAGTGTGCCATATGTGCGTCTGAGTCACCGTGTTAGAGTGCCTGTGTGTGTGTGTGTGTGAGCGGGCCGCAGTGAGGCTGTCACAGCGGGTTGCGAGGGACGTCTCAGCACGGCTCCTGTCTAGTCTGAGTTTAGGAGGGAGGAGATGATATTAGGAGCAACAGGCTCACTGTCTTTCTCTGAGAATCCCGTCTACCTCATCCCTCTGCTTGCTTTCAAAAACTAAGAAAATCTGCTTTTTTAGCTTGACTTGAATTGTACTACCGTACACAAAACTGCAGTGAAACATGCACATAACATTAAAATCTAATTTTAAATGGCAGCACAAAATATATCCAGCAGATCTAAACCCACAGCAGCAGATCTCCTAACTCAGAGTCCAGTAAGCTGTGTCACTGAAGCCCCCTGACAGCTCAGCCACATAATAAAATCACAACCTGATTTGATGTCAGACAGGCACAGATGTCGAATGTGTCTCATGTTTTCTGTCTTTTCATCTAATTGTGTTTCAGTATGAAGAGCTGGTGCACTACTCAGGGTCGGAGGGCATGTCGGTGGGGGGGTACGGGGACGATGTCAGGCCATTTCCTCCCCCACAGTACGGACCCACCATCCCTGACTCCCTCAAACACCACAAAGACCAGATCTATGGGTAAGCGTGTGTGTGTGTGAAACATTACATGTGGCAGAAACAAAAATTTGTGCAGCCTGTTAGTGGCTAAAAAATAGTTAAATGGTTTAAACTTCATCAGCGCTTTTAGCAGATGAAAATAGAGTGTGCATTTGTATGCTGAATATGAAAATGCATGTGAAGTGTTTACAGCTGTCTGGTTCATGAATACTGTGCTATAAAGTTTCTTGTAACACCTTTTGTGAATGTATCATGTACACACTGTGTAAACTGTTACTGTGTTTATGTATAGTATGTTAACTGTGCATATGCGTGTCGTTATGTGTGTGCGCGTGTTTGTCTGTGTGTGTGTGTGTCTGTGTGTTTGTCTATGTGTGCGTGCGTGTGTGTGTGTGTGCAGTCACCCACTGTTTCCACTGCTGGCCTTAGTGTTTGAAAAGTGTGAGCTCGCCACCTGCTCCCCTCGAGACTCCGCCTCCCTGTCAGCCACCTCCCACCTCCCTGGCATGACCAATCACAGCGACGTCTGCTCCTCCGAGTCCTTCAACGACGACATTGCAGCATTTGCTAAGCAGGTGAGCGACGGTTGTGAGAGCCTATCACAGATCAGACATCGGGCAAAGTTTTCAGGTTTGTAATCATTTATGCTGTGTCACAGATCCGTTCGGAGAAGCCCATATTTTCTTCCAATCCTGAGCTGGACAACTTGGTATGACTCCCGGTGAAATCACATTAATATATATATAAGTTTTTACAAATGAATGTGTTGATAAGTAATCCATATTATCTTCTCCACAGATGATCCAGGCCATTCAAGTTCTTCGTTTTCATCTGCTGGAGTTAGAGAAGGTTGGTGATTGTTGATCCCTTAATGTTCACAGCACTGCTATGACCCTTTAACAGTACGCACTGACGGACGTGAATCTGTTTGTCAAGGTGCACGACCTGTGTGATAACTTCTGCCATCGCTACATCACCTGTCTGAAGGGCAAAATGCCCACAGACCTCATCCTGGATGAAAGGGAGGGCGGCTCCAAGTCTGACATGGAGGACTTCACTGGATCCTGTTCCAGTTTGTCAGAGCAGGTGAGAAGAGCTGTTGCAGTACTGTAACACTGCAGGAGAGACTCCTCTATTCACCCGTCCAGCTGCATTCACTGGATGTCTGAATAATGACCCCGTGTTTCAGGACTCCTTGTTCTGTCCCCTAGTGGGAATTCCCCATCTTCCAACTTCCTTTCTGTCTCCCTGCAGAATGCATCATGGTTACGGGAGCCAGATGAATGTGCCACTACTCCTCTGGGAACGCCAGGCACCTGTGGCCTGCCTTCACTCAGCACAGCAGATAACTGTAGCGACACAGGTGTGAGCACACACATGCTCTCTCTCTCTCTCTCTCTCTCTCTCTCTCACACACACACACAGAGTTAAAAAATAATACCCTACACAGCAAATATGCGTGCAGGGAGAGAAAGGTGTACGTGTGCATGCACATCTGCAGCAAAAAGGGTTCATATGCAGCCTGTCAGCCATGCATAGCACACAATATGCTAAATTTGGACCCAAACCTGCTTTATTTTTGTGTGTGATGTTTTTTACAGCTCACAAAAAGGCCAGTTGAAAGCTTACACACATAATGGCAGCAAGTAAAACAAAAAATTCGGTATTAAATATTAGGAAAACACTTATCTCATAACTGTATCTCATTAGCTAATCATTCATCACTGATTAATTTTTTGTTCATTTCACACATAAAAGTTCAGTAATTACTGCTACTATCACAGTGAGTTTCCACAGATATATGGCAACTTATATGTCAAATCAAACTATGCAAGAAATACAGCAAGGTGTTGTTACTTTCTACAGCTGAATGTAAATTGTAAAAATATTAATAGTTGCAAAACACCTTAATAGACACTCATACAGGGATATAATGTGTGTTCCTACAGGTGATGGCCTGGATGGTGGAATAGCCTCTCCGAGTACAGGAGAGGAAGATGAGTCCGACAGAGACAGGAGGAACAACAAAAAGAGAGGGATTTTCCCCAAAGTGGCCACAAACATCATGAGAGCGTGGCTCTTCCAGCATCTGTCGGTGAGAGAGCCTTTTCATGTACTTTTCACATCAAAGCAAAATCATTACATGTGAAAATATCGAATTTGGACAATAATTAAAACGACCCTTGGGTATAGCTCTGCCTGGAAGAATAATTACAGACAGAGAGGATTTAGAGTGAGGCAGAACGTCACTGACAAGAGCAGACAGAGAGGGAACCGAGTGTATAATGGAGGTCAATTAAATTAAATGAAAAATCGGGGGATTAAGTGCTTATGTGAATATGTTCACTATTCAATAACTGTGGGGGTGATAGAAATGGAGTGAGTAACTGTTGGTGTGGTAATTAGCTACTAAATGAGACAGGTCAAATGTTGCTTCAGTTTAATTATTTCAGTATGCGTGGGTGAGAGAGAAATACAGAAAGAGTGAGGGACTTCTGAGGTTGGAATTGTGAGTGAAGATGTGAATTCAGACGGAAGGTCAGCAGTGTTCACTGTGAGATTCCTCCCACCTACATTATTCCACTGCAGATTATAATGTCACCAGTGGCCTTAAGGTTTTGCTCTTGTTGATCCACAAGCATTCACTCACATGTTTGAAAAGCCAGCAAAGCCTCACTTGGGAATCTGGTCTGCTTTGATTATTTAAACTGTAGCTCTGTGTGTCCTCTCCCAGCACCCATACCCATCTGAGGAACAGAAGAAGCAGCTGTCACAGGACACGGGACTGACCATCTTACAGGTCAACAACTGGTCAGTGCACTCTCAATCAATACTCTAATTCTGGTCCCGAGGCTTATCAATAATCAGTTAAACTGTCATGTTTAAATGCAGAATGTCAACTTTCCAGCAACATGGCTGTGGCTACATCAATAACATGTTGGCATGAAGGTCTGCCTCACAAATGAACAGTTTCTATATTTTACACCTCACTTAACTCACATTTCTTGCTCAGTGTTTTTTTATTGTGCAAATTAATGTCAGTTAAATGGAAGGTAGCAGTTCCATAAGACTTTTAGAGAAGACTGTAATCTGGTTTATTAGAGAGGAGCTTGTAACAGATCAAGAAATGCCCTACTAAGCATTTCTTTTCTGAAGCCCCAGTGCAGTGAAAATCTATTTGCTCTATGTTCATAAAACAGAATAGTAAATCAATATCCAATAATCAGATGGTTTACTGCGCAACATTCGTTTTTCTCTCCCCAGGCACACACGTATCTTCACAGGCAAAACACACACACACTCGTGTTTCTATCCCTTTTGGGGACATTACATAACATAACAATAACAATAAATATTACTTGCCTAATCCTAACCCTTACCTTAACCTAACCTTAACCTCAACCTAACCTTAAAGCAACTCCTCACCCTAACATTTAATGATTTACGTTGTGGGAACTCACAATGTGACTGTGTAAACAGGCTTTTGTCCCCATAACTAAAGGAATATGCACACACACACAAAACATCTCCATGTTGCTGCAGTTAGTTCTTTGTTTCTTAGTGTTCAGATATTGATATAAGAAATATGTGTATAAAGTTTGTGCTACCTGTTAAACAGTGGATTTTGCAAGTTGATAATTTACATGTTTTTATGTTTATACCCGTGCTGCAGCATACACACAAAGTGACGCCATCAATGCAGATCAATCAATTATCACAGGGCGATCAATACCTGCTCTGCCCTAACGTTGATTTACTCTGCCCTCTGAAAGGGTTAAGTGGTTGTAAAATGGAAAAGGTTAATAGTCTCCCGGTCAGGCTTTTTCTCCATTAAAGGGTGGCCTCGTCCATCTCTCTTTCTCCATTTCTCTGAAGACACTCTTTCTTTATGTCGTTCTCCTCGTGCAGGTTCATCAACGCCAGGAGGAGAATAGTTCAGCCGATGATTGACCAGTCAAACCGCTCAGGTCAGCGTCAGTCAGCTGGCCTTTCGCGAGGCCGATCACACTGTGTATATGTGAGTGCGTGTGTGTTTTGGATTTGTGTCTGATGGTGTGTATTGTCTCACAGGTCAGGGTGGTCCCTACAGCCCAGAGGGAGCAGCTCTCGGGGGATATGGACTTGATGGACAGGCCCACCTTGGGCTTCGAACAGCAGGTACAGTACCTTGCAGTGAAATACCACTCACTTTAACACACTGACAGTACAAACAGAGTACAAAATATACGACTCCAGGATAAAGCTGGCGATTTGGTACATGTTAGTATCAACAAATCCTTTGAAAAGACACAAACAATGAATTTATATGCTGCTAACAAGTACTGTATATCCAAAGGGATTGCTGCCCAAAAACTTAAAAAAAAGAGCCACACTGTTTTATTTGGTGGCACATGAGGGGGCTGAGAGATCTCACATAAAAAATAAAATATAAATATTTATGTTTTATATTCTCTGTTTAATCTCAACTGTGCTTTCCTTCAAATACTAGAAATACTGAGCTGCCCTGGTAGCTCACCCTGTAGGCAGTCTCATCTCTCTTCAGCTGTCACTACTGAAAATAATGAAGCAGAACTGCCAAATAATATTCTTAAAAAAATACTACAAATATAAATATTTCTAAGCGTAAGTAAAGAGTGACTCACCCATTGTTTAATAATATGTCAGAGGTGGTTTCTGTCTCTACAGCCATCCACTAATTTTAACGATAGATTTTATCACCAGCACTTATCAGCACCATTTATCACAGTGTTAATCAATTCTTTATGCTGGCGAGGGCAGCATTGTGGTGGACTTTGTGGGCTGAAGCTTTAAAGCAACAATCTGTGATTTATATGTAAACAAAAGGTAAGCGGACCACCACAAATCACAGCAAAGATTGGAATCTCTCATACTGACGGTTAATTCCGTTATACATAACACTAGACAACAAGTAAATTTAAGATATTAATGTTTTCTCATGCTGTTAAAGAACATTTATAGCAGCCACAACTCATGCTGTGCAGCCAAATATTGTTAAAAACCTAAAGTGCTTCGTTTTGAGCGTTTCTAAAAACAAACAAACAAACAAAAAAAGCCTAAATTTTAGAAAAATGTCTATGAAATAATTAAGACTTGAAACAAGTTGAAAACAAATTTAAGTATATGTGATAGTGTCAGGCAGTGTGGAATGAGATGATTTTAACACAGTGAATACTACTTCATGAGAAACAACCAGGGGAAACGGTATGGTAAAGGGTTTAAGTTACAGGATACTCATATTTTAAGTTCTGATGAGTTTTGTGCAAAGTATATGGAAAACCTGCAAATTCTGTGCTCTCACTAGTGCAGGTCAAAATGTAATTTAGTAAAAATAAAGTGACTGATTTAAGAAAAAAAAACATGTTATTTCCACATTATTGTATCATTATACACTGTGAATGAATCTTTATCCATTTAAATGTAAACCTTTCCTCTGTGTCTCCACTTCAGGTCTCCAGGGGATGTCTTCTCTGCAGGGTGACTATCCTGGTGCCCTACTGTCCCAACCAGGCTACCCTCCCCACCCAGGACCCTCCCTCCACCCATACCCGGGCCCACACCCTCATCCCGCCATGCTGCTTCACCCACCACCACACGCGCACCCCGCAGAGCCGCTTCTCGCCCAGGGACTGGACATACACGCACACTAGCTGTGGGGCGGGGGGCGGGTGCACGTGTGAGGGCAAATTACTGTATGAATGTGTGTATGTGAGTGTGTGTGGTGAGAGGTATGTGTGTGCGTGTGTATGTGTAGTGACACATACAGAACACTATTTAAAGAAAAGAGACACATTGCTCCGAAAGTTTACATTCCCCACTGAAAGACACTGACCTCAATGTAGCTGTTCCACTCGCTAAGACATACACACACAAACGCAAGTACACAGTCTGGACCCACAGGTTTAAGCCATACCTCTTTCAGAGTAGAAGTGCTTCCTCCTCTCCAAATGTCTCCACTGTGTCCTGTGGGTGAGACACATGCTTTAAACTACACTTCCCATCATGCCTGCTGAACCACAGGAAGACTGTTGGTCAGATCGGAGGGGCAGATGAATATTTATGCCTGGACTTTGCAATGGACATTACCGGATGGGACTTGATCCTGTGAACACGCCTTCTTAGCTACTCCCTGTCTTCCTTCACATGTTGACTGTCAGAGATACACACACACATACACACCTTCGCACACATTTAATTTAAAGTTGATTTGAGTTTTTTCTTATTCTATTTTTCTATTTATGTGTGCCACTCCAGGCAGATCCAGCTTCACGCAAGCTTGTTGAAATATTAGTGCTCTTCCTCAGCATGAAGCTAAACACTATGAATGACTTCCAGTCTGCCTCGCTCTCGTACCACTGACCTCCTTAAGACGCCAACAGGCGTCCGTTACCTTAGGATCTTTCCTACACACACACACAACATACACATAGCAACACACACACAACACAGAAAGCCATTTACACACACACACGCACGCACACACACACACACACACAATCCTTTGTAAGCATTTCTAGTACTTTTTTTTGTCTGTCACAGCGATGTGTGAAGGGAGCTGCAGCCAAAGGACTCTTGAAACATTTTGGCTCCCTCTCCACTGCTGAATGATAATGGGAAATACAGTTAAAGTATTAAAATGTTTTTTTTGTAGGATTTGTCACTGGTCATGTCTTTGTGTGTTGTCTGATTCCTTTGGCCAGTTTATTGCTCTACTGCAGGCAGTGAGAGATTTTGTTGACAGCATCAGCAGTCTTTTGTTTGTAGTATGTAGAAGAATTGGGTAGTTAGCATGAAGAAACTAAGAATGCAGACCATTATGTATACACTTACTTAATTTTGGATTGTGTAGTTAATAAAAACTGTGGATAGAACCTGCACACTGCAAATTAGATCAAATACAGATTTTGGTAAGACAGCTATAAGAAGATTTGGTAAATAAAAATGTTAAATATTACATCAAAACAATTTTGATTATTACTTGAAACAAACGAGCACACAAAACAGCATTGGAATCAATCACACACATCTCTAAAACTAAAAATTTAAATTCATGCAATGGCATCAGACCATCAAGATTTAACATTATTTGTAATTCATTCCATCTGTATGCTGGAAAATACTGGAAGGAATTGTGTCTAAGTTCTAGTCAGCCATTCCAGAGATCTGGTCTGATGAACTGTAGTTTTAAATTTGAGAGATGTGATATACTGAGGCAGCAAGTCAGAGTCCATTACAAGCAAAAATGTGAGTGTGTACTGACATCAGTAAGCTACTCAAAGGTAAACTGCACCATGTTACTTCAAGGTAAACATAAAACAAAACATATCTATGGTCAAACACAGATATGATAGTTGATTGTACACTGGCTGTCCTGCTCGGATACACTAAGAAACCAGTTTATATCTTCAGACTATGTGCCAGTTATTGTGGGTTAAAAGTAAGATTGCAATCTAACTAAATTCCCAGATATTTACAAGATTGAACAACTTCAATTTCAGTCCACATGGACAGCAGGAAGTTTCATTGTATTACAGATTTAGGGTTCTTAAAGCAAAGCTCATTTTGTAAGGCAGAGTAGAGTTCAGTAGAGTGGAACAATAATATTATTTACATAGACTGTAAATAATCATAGACCAAGAACATAACCCTGTGGTAACCCCTTGGTTATTTAACAGTCCAGTCACCAGAATAAAATGCTGGTTCTGTACATTTCCACAAACTGCAGATAAACATACATATCACTAGAACATTTCCCTAGAACTTTCTTCTATTGTAAGGTGAAAGGATTGACGGTGTGACACCTGGAAGAGACAGAAACAAAAATCCAGGTGATTTTATTGACCTTTGGGCATTTTCAATCTATTTTTGTGATTAAACCTAACTATACATTAAGTACAGTATTGTCACAACATAAAAGTGAGAATTTAATTGTAAAGAAAAGTATCATCATATCAAACATAAACTTTAGATATAATCATTGGTTTGCAGAAAGGAGGTCATTAAATCTGCCTGTTTCTGTAGCTAATAATAATGAGCATATCTGTGCACATAGAAATCTTTGGTTACAGATAAGGTTATACACAGTAGGTGTTTTCATGAGGCCTTACTTTAAAAATGTTGGTTTGTGCTAAACATGTCTTTCTTCATGCAACGTGGCTTGATTAATGGATGATTAAAAATGGACCAAAACAACAACAGAGTTTTCCTTGATTTACAATAAGCTTGGCTCCTTCATAAGATGTTCCAACCCTTATAGTAAACCACCATCAAAGCCAGTCACTTTTACAAGACCTCTTCTTGACAAATGGTGTAATCTCCCTCCTTTTTTTCAATCATAAGTCATGTCAGTCCTCTGACAATCTGTTAAACTCCGACAGAGAGCAGAGAGCTCAGGCTGCAGCTGCAGTGATCTGTTACACAAGTTCGTGAAGAAAACAAAGTACTTAAAACACACACCAGAGCTCCTCGTAGCTCTTGTAGATCTTTACCAGCCCTCACATCCTTCTTCCTTACCTGTTTCTCACCTAAATTAAGGATAATTTCATGTGTCGACATGTACGAACACTACCAAGTTCTATTTTTTCTGTCCTACCTGCCTAACTGTCCTAATCCCTTGCAGTTCCTGATGTACATGTCCTATCCATAACCTTCATATCTTCTCATTTTAACTGTCAAACATCCATACATAGTTCCACCTTTTGCCAAACTGCAAGTAAAACACCCAGCAAACATTTAGTACCCCATAGCCCCCAACCTGCCCCAATTCAGCTTTGGGGGGGAAGGGGGGTCAGGGGCCAGAGTGCAAACAGAGGTCAACAGGAAATGGCTGTTCTCCCTGTCACCCAGGTCCTGACCTCAGCACCCCTCCACTTCTCATTTCTCTTTTGTCACTCCCCACACTCACTCCTAGGACATGCTGGTCAGTATGGGTCTCTCACTTTTACTCTTTCACCTCTCCACCTCTTTCTGTTTCACTAAGCAAACATGTGTTCAAAAACAGTGCAACAGTTTCTACATCAGTATGACCTCACAAGGTTAGAAAGAGAACTCTGAATTACTACAAAGATCTTTGTGGGAAAACATTGATAAGTTTTCATTTTTATTTTTCATAACATGATGAAACAAATAAATATTAATTCCTTGAGTCACAAATGTGCCTGTTTCTTAGACTAGACATCATCTATGTTACATTAAGTATGTTGAATTTGATTCCAATATCACAAATGTCAACCTCTTGTTAGCTCTAGATAAAAAAATCAAAGGAGCATCAAAGTTATTAGGAATTACCCACTGGAGACCATGCAGACACTGCAAAAACTAAAACTAAACTAAAAAAAAAACAAACAAATGTCGATCAGTAAATCAATATCAGACTAAACTTTCTTTAAGTTTGCATAGGTACAGCAGTGTTAATTTTTTTATGTTTTTGTTTGTCATGTGTAACACTTTGTTTTGGTTCAGTGCAGAATCAGTGCAGGAAAGGTCAACGGTGACTTGAACCACAGGAAAGGTAGAGTTGCCAAGCTTCACTATATTTCTCCCCAAAGCATAGTTAGCTAAATAATTTAGTGTCGTGTAATATAATGCAATTTCAAAGAGGCAGTGTTGATTATCCTTATCAGTATTGGCCTTAAAAATCCATGATCACTCTGACTCGTTATTCCTCCAACAGCTGAACTTGTTGCTCTGCTGTATGACATCTTTTTCTCTCCATTTGAAAACAATGATCCTAAAATATATAATCCTGCAACATCTCAGCCCAGGCAGGAATCGCAGCAGAAAAATCAACAACACATACTTTATTCATACATCAGTGCACAGCCCTCACTCACACAGTATAATTCATCACAGCCTCAGCTTATGATTGGTTCAGATAGATTGCCAGCCTTTTCTCTCACCAGCACAGACTCCATTAGACGGTGGGAATTAGTCTGCATAAAATCTGTTGACTTCATGTTGACAAATGAAGAGGAGAGAAGAAATGGGAGCGAGAAAGTGCTTCAATGCATTTAAGTGGTTTGTGTTCCAGTGTTTGTATACTGTGGTTAGACGACAGTACAATGCAGATGATTCAGCCTTACAGCTTCACAAAGCAGAGGTGTGAGGTTTTGGCTGAATTTTGAGAAAATGTCTAAAGTCAATAACACATTTTTGGAGGAAATGCATTTCATAAAATTTAAATAGGCCGAGGATTTTTAGTAAAATGTCAACATTGCAATTGTCATTTCAAATAACCTCCACTGCAGCACGTGTACAGTGTTGACTGTGCAGGATAGTATATATTGCATTCAGTGTACTGCTACACTGTGTGTAATGTCTCCATCATTTCAAGATTCCTACTGGTTCAAATTCGACCATTTGGACTATTGAAGCAAAATGAATACACATGTGTAATGTGAAAATGTGCATGTCTGCGTGTGTCAGCGCATGAATATGTGTGTGCATAAATATGCACAATTCCATTTTAACATAAAGTGAGGTTCTGTGGGAGGGGGAGTACTCTGCTGGTCATTAATCATTCAATTACACACCTGTCAGAGCTCAGACAAGTGGGAGAGAGGGAGGGGCAGTGTGGTGGGAGGAGGGAGGCAGAGAAAGAGAAGGAGGGAGAGAGAAAGAGAATGGAGGAATGCAGCAGGGAGAGGAGGAAGTGCAGATAGGACCTGAATGACAGAGAAAAGGAATGAAAAAGGAGCAGGAGGGTTACAAAGAGAAAGAGAATGGGTGAAAGTTTTATTGTGCTGTAGTGTGTGTGAACGAACCACGACAGAGGCAAGCTGCTGGATGGTGACAGGCCACAGTAAAGACAAAGACACTTTTATGTATTACAGGGGGCGAGTGACAGATGAGGACAAGGCAGGCCAGCACAATAAAGATGCAGTCAGACTCAACACTTTATTCACACTAATTCAAGAGGATTACTGGGGCAATTTAAACAAAATGGGAGTGTGTGATATGACAACAAAATATGCCAGAAAAGGAGAGGTTTAATATGAAATACAAAAGCAAATTTAATTTTGTAATTTTATATCTAATGCAGTGTTTGTAATGGTTATATGTCTTTATACTGTCAGAATAAATACATTCTCACATACTTATGATTAATTAAACACTGAATGGCTATTCTGATATTCTTTTAAATTTAGGCAGTGGTGTTTGAGGGGTACTAATTCTAATATTATACTTCATGTATTACTAATAAAAGTACATTTACATGTTATCTATTATGTTAGTATCAGAGGCAAAAGAACTTATAAATCAGAGAAATGGTGCTGTTGTGTTGAAATATACTAATATACAATAATACAATAATATACAGCTACATTAATGTGTAAGCAGCAGTTTCTTGCTGTACTGTATATACTATACAGTATGCTTTGTATATGAACTCTTAATCTATGAAGTACTCTAGCTAGAACTGTTAAATAAATGCTGTGGAGTAAAAAGCACTATATTTAAGTGTATTTAACTTTAACCGAATTTGGGGTGAAGTATAAACTAACAAGACATGACAGCTTCAAATTTGTACTTAAGTACAGTCCTCAATTAGTTAAATTCCACCAAGAAAAATGAGTGCCAACAATCATTAATCTCTGTTGTTTTCTGATATTTTAGACTTTGATTTTTTTTTTCACCAAAATCTGCATTTTGCTGTCTTCTCTTATTAGTTAACAGATTCATAATACAGAAGTTGTAAGAAGGTTTCTTTATTTTCCAGTTTGAATGTTGAAATAATGCCACAATGTTTGTACTGCATGTTCCATTTAGTCTCCTATTTTTATTTCCATAAATTATATGTTTAAGTGTTTATATACGGTATGTGAAGAGACAGCCCTCCCAACGCTTGTGTGTGTGTGTGTGTGCGTGCGTTGTGTTGCCGTCTCCGTGTTTAGCTGCAGTACCTCAACTGCCTCAGGCCACAGCCATCTGTGCCCCCTCCTCATTTCACATACACACACTCCACTTTTCTGTGGACCCCCTCCTCCACCGCCAGCACCACTGCCATATATCTAATTTATGGCCCTGGTGAGTGCGTTACATACACTTCTGTATGCATAATATATCACGTGTGAGAGAACAAGTGTGTAACACTATGTATTGGCCAGTGTAGTCTTGGCCACAGCTTCTTCCTCAGTGCTTCCCTAAATTTTTGTGTGTGTGTGTGTGTGTCCAATCAATGCGTGTTATGTGTGTTTCTTTATCAGTCCTCCACAGCAGTCTGACAGCACTGATTGTGAGAAGAGAAACGGAATGTGTGTGTGTGTGTGTGTGTAAAAACCCAGCTGTTTCTGGGGTTGACATCCACATGCAGGCAGAATGCCAGATGTCTCATTAGGCAAATTTGATTGGCTCGGTCATTTAGAATGCAGCGATGATACGATTCCATATGTGTGTGTACATGACGCTGTGTGTGTGAACATTTACATAAGAGGCCCATATAACTATTTACATGTGTACATGCCTGATGTATGTGCATTCATTAACTATGTTTGGTAGCCTTTGAATTTACAGGCTGTTCAATTTTAAAAACAAAAACAACAATGAAAAATCTATAAGAGAAAACTATGCTGAAAATGACAAAAATAAATGAATAAATAAAATGAAATATACATGAAATAGTAAGTTGTTCCACTGAAGTGTTGCTACTTCACTTGACACTCACCTCATTTCACATCTGTAGCTGCTTTAACTTTTTGCACTGCTATAATGTCCACAACAACTGCTTTAAGTGCATCAGCCTTAAAGCTTCACTTTACTTCCCTCAACTTCAACTGCCACTTCAACTCCTTTAAGTACCAACATGTTGATTGCTCTCCAGTGTGCCCACTTACACTGCCACTTCAGCTGTTCCCAGGTTCAGATTTCTGTCACTCCTGCTACGAATGTCCCTCAGCCTCAACTGCCACTCGTTTGTAAGTGCTTACCTCATAGATTAATAAATGAATTCACAAATAAATGGATTCAGCTATATTGTTATCGTACAATTAGTTATCAGTTAATGACATGCTATATCAGTTCTTCTGTGACACGTGGTCCTAACCACAGCTGTCGCTCAGTTTCTTCAAGTCCTTCAACACCTTTCGCTGCTCCGGTGCCCACCAGCAAACTCAACTCCTTCAATCTCCCATACTTACTTATGCTTCACAACTGTAGCTTCACATCAATAGCTTTCAGTTTCAACTGCCACTTCAACTTCTGTAGGTGCCTGTTATTCAGATTTTAAATTTGTTGGAGCATTTCACCTTCTTCTGCAGCTTTAATTGCATTCTGTACCACTTTGACCCTCTTATAAAAGCTTCAACATGGACTCCTTCAGTGACTTTCGCTGCCACAAACATACAAGAAACTCAGCTCAAAGTGTTTTTCATGAAGAATAGAAACAAACTGAGAAATTTAAAAAGAGGAAGGAAATAAAAAAATAAATATGTCAGGTTACTCCTTGACAGTAACAGTCAGTCTACATCAGTCTGGCCACACAACCTTCTCATATTCTTTGCACTTCAGCTGAAAACTTTTGGGTGCTCATCCATCCCCTTTCAGCCTTCAGCTGCTGTTCAACTCTTGTCTATCAGTTTTCAACTCAAGTCCCACAGCTTCATCTTTATGCTATCCTGCTGGTGCTTAAACTTCAACAGTTGCTACAGTGTCATTTTAACTTCCTTCCATGCTTATAACTGTGTAACTGCTTTTTACATATCACCTCACAGAAGGAAGCATGTGTCTGCTCATGGATGACCGGCTAAGCTAACTAAGCTAGCTAACATTAAAGCTCAGCCAAAGATGACAGCATTAATGTTTACGTCCCGCATGAGTACATGTTGCTTTGGCATGGTGATATGGTGTAATTCAGTTGAAATAAAATAGTTCCCTGCATGAAACTGCTAAAAATGATTTCTGGAAAGAGACATCATTGTTGAGTAATTTTTTTTTGGCACTTAGAGCACCACATGTGTACTCGATTTTAAAAAAATGTAAAAAATTTTCATTTTTGTTGAATATATTCATCCAGTAAAAAATACAACATGAGATAATTCCATCAGTTAAAAATCAAACCTGTACAAACTGTAAATAGCACATTTCAGAGGATAAAATCTGCACGTCACTGGAGGATTAATGCTGCTCTCTAGTGGTCCAAAAGGAAGACAGCTATTTATGTTTGGGATGCTTCGTGCAGCACATAGAGCTTGTCTTTATTATGCCCTCATGCGCTTTTGCTTTTTAGGTAAGTTTACAAATAACAAAGAATGTATGAATAAAAAGCAAACGCTCATGTGGTAGTTCAACAGCATTATATTTTGGTGAATAAAAAGCATGTCATGATATCAGGCAAAAAATAGTAACTAGGATTTAAAGCTCCATTTATTAATTGTTTTGAACCACTGTGGTGACAGAAAATGCACACCAACAAGAAAAGTCACAACTATCTCATATTTATTGTGTTACCATTGTCAAATTAGCAAACATCCAGCAGAGACTGAACAACATAATTATTCATAACATTGTGTATCTGTTATCTGAAGAATGTAATTCCAATATTTACTCTACTTTTAGCTTCGTCTTGGTCTCAACCAATTCCTGGGGGAAACAGCTGACTCTTTAGCTGCTACATGCTCCTATATGTTCACCAGCTAGACACTGTTTGTCAGTCTGCTGTTTGGCAGTTTTTCTGCTGAGAACCTGGGTGAGAGTGAACGTGCAGACTTGTCTCGTCCTTGAGCAGCACTGGACACTGTTTCATGAGAGACACAGCTGCTGCAGTGAATGGTATTGGTGACCCACACAAGCCAAACTGTTTTATTCAGTTACTCTATTTCTACACTGTTACCTATGTTACCTTTATGTTAGTAATAATAATACTATATTGACAAATCAACAATGTTTAACAAACAACAAAGTTTAAATTAATTAGCTTATAAAAGAATCCCAACTCATGTTACAAAGACTAATAGCCTCAAAATATATCAGTGCCCTGACTAAGGGAATCTATTTATTAAAAGAATAAATTGACACATCTCCTGCATCATATAACATCTACTGCAAGTTAACTTATATTTACCATATTTCCAAGGAAAAGGTGGTTTGCTGGATCACTATTAAATGATCAGTGTGATCAATTGTGTATACAAAAAACAAACAAATGAACGTCAATTTTTGTATAAACTCTTCTCCTCTTTACAATATAAAAATGACATTAAATTTGGCCAGAGCTCCTCAACCACTTATGACCGCTTCTCACTTAATGGCCTCAGCATGCACAGTGTGATCACTTTAATCAGAGTCATTTTTGCTTCCATGAATCTTTCTTTTGAAAGGTTTTTAGAACTCCGAAGAGATAAAAGTATCCAGCATTTTGTAAAAAAAAAAAAGAAAAAGAAAAAAAAGAAAGTTATAATTGCAGAAAAGCAAAAGTATCCCTCAATTAATAAAAAAAAAATTAATTAATTAAAATAATAATAAAAAAATGGTTTGACCCATTGTGAATGTTTTTAGACAATATGACCTTGTCTAAAAGGTCAAAAAATGTGTGGCTGACAGGTTGCAATTGTATGCTTCTCCGGTATGTCCTCTCTCCATTACAGTCCTCCGTGATCCTCTTCCCAAGCTGCACACAGAGTCTGATTCCCTTCCTGTTTGCTCTTTATGACGTCTTGCTGATTACATTCTGTTGCTGGAGTGGACGTCTGTGATTCGTCCTCAGCGACCTGTGTCCTGCTTGTCTCTTCCATCAGTGGCTGCAGAGCCTCTGCGGTGCTCTCTGTCTGCTGCTGGGACTCAACGATATCAACAGAATCAGGTTCTTTTCCATTTTTCTCTTTACTTTCAGTTTCTGTCTCAGAGTTCTGCACGGCTCTCTCTCGACCCGACTGCCTGCGAATTGTCTGTCGGTGCTTGCTGCGGCGTGACTGGTTGCAGTGCAGGGTGCGCCTGCGATGCCATTTGTTGAGAGAGTGTTGCGCTTCGACACTAAGCTGCCGGGCAGCTAGTCGTGGCTGGAAGCTGCTGATGTAGTAAAGAGAGGCGTACAGGGTTGTAAGGTAGTAGCCACCTGTTGATATGGGGAGCGCAGAAAGGGAGACGGTCTGTGACTTGTAATCTTGATTAAATGGTATCCAGATCTCTATAATCAGTAGGAAGTCCTCTACTAAATGGAAATCAAACCAAAACCTCTATTTGTAGACAAGAATTAAGTTGCATCAGCTATTCTGAGATTAGCTGATACAATCACTAGGTAGGTAAGTCCTTTCTATTAGTCTGGTATCACCAGATCATTTTCAAATGCAAATTGGTCTGGAACTCTCAGTTAATTTTCTATTTCTAAGCAGTATTATCAATGAGAACAGCCCAAAATGCCCCTGGATGAAATTGGATAGACCTACAACCAATCAGAGCAATGAAACGTGTGAGCTAACTAACGTGACAGTAGATTGCACAGCTCGAGGCACAGACGAAATGTAAACTTGTTAGCTCTTAGGAGTTATAGTTTAGCAAAGCTAGTCTGCTAATGCTGACATTGATACTAAGAGCAGGAATTTAAATTCAATTAAATTCAAACTCTTTTAGCTTATATTATAATAAACAACAATTTATCTAGCGCCAAATCAAATAAACGGCTCATGACTGTTATAACAGCAATAGTTACACCTGACAGTTTGCTGGGTGGAAAAAAAGCACCAAGTAAATCTGTGCAGCCTTTTTTAACTTAGTAAAATGCAAATTTAGCGCACTCTTCATATCTAGACTAAGTTATGAATTTATTTTGCACGCAGGTCCAGAAATACGTCAAGTGATCAATCAGCCGACCTGCCCACTACAGTGTGTTCAGTTGTATCTGCCTTACCCTCTCCCTGTAGCTGTGAGGGGTCCAGGAGCTCCATCATGTAGTCTGTGTCTATCTGTAAGGTGACCACGTCACTACGGAGCAGCACCCATGTCAGGCAGGGCAGGAAATCATCCGCTCCAAATACTGTACCTGCTGGAGAGGAGAGGAGAGGAGAATGTGGATCCAGACATAGCTAGTAACAGGTAGTGTTATAGAAGTAATCATGTAGCTACCTGAGCTAGCATTAGCACTCATGCTGTGATAGATGCTCTTGCAGACTTTGAGCAGGATCTCGACCTTCTTGTTTGGGGAGTAGGCTTCATGCACACTGATCCACCTCTGTTGGATCCGCTCCAGGGTGACAGAGTCAGGAACTCCAACTCCTGCTGACCCTCCCAGCTCCTCCATCCCCTTCTTTTCCAGCACACGCATGTTGCTCTGGAGACGCTTGAAGCTGCCATCATCAGCCCGGGAGGCATGAATACAGGAGTAGATGCATGCAGAAACAGGCTTCAGAGCTACCTTGTGGAGGGAAAGTTCTACCAGGGAGTCTACAGGAGGGATGAAAGGAACGTGATGAAACATTAAAGGAGCACTAAACAATGATGCACTAAGCTGCAAGACAATGACGCATTTTTATTAATGTATTAAAAACCGTCACTGGCTGCTCACTCACCAATCTCTGAGTCATTTATGTCAGTGATGCTGTCCAACAATGCCTGGATTTCTTGACAGTCCAACAGAGTCTCCCTCAGTGATGTGAGTGATGATCTCACATCCTGTAAGAAGTCTGTGACCCCGCCATGATCAGCCCCTTTCTTCAGCGTCGTCTCCAAAAATCCTTTCACAGCCTCTGCAAATGGTTCACCTTTCCGCTCACTCAACTCCTGCACTCGGTTGGTTAGTCTTTTCTTCTGACTTACCAGCCCACCAAGAGCCTGACCCACAGCTGAGAGTCTATGTATGACCTTGTCAGCCAACCGTTGTGTACACGGGTAGTGTGGGTTAGGGTTTGGTGTTTGGGACTCCTGCTCTTCTTCTATGCTGCTTATTGACAGTGAGTCAAACTCCAGTGATGGGGGCTGAAGCAAAGAGGAAGGTCTAGGAGGGGGCAGCCAGACCCCATCCTCAATCCAGGATACCCTATGAGGAGACTGAGGCAGAGGGCTGCCGTGGTGCTGCTGCTCGAACACTTTGCTATTTAAACTTCCAGGGGTGGACGGAGAATATGGAGGAAGGCTCTCCATGCTCTCTCTGTCAGGAGTGTTGGAGCCAGAATCTCTGCTGGGCCTCCTAAGAACCACACCTGCAGGAGCAACTGGTACTGATGGGGTGAAGGGACACTGAGGCGAATCAGCTGACCTGGCTCTGATTAGACCTGGACAAGGAAAACACCGATTATGAAGACCATCTTGGCAATTTTGACAGTGAGAGCAATTAGACAATTAAACAAACTTGTTTTTATGATGCATTTATGATGCCTTATTCTCCACCAAACCACTGTTTGTTATAGTTTGCAGCTCTGGTAATCTAGAGTTTGTTGATTGATGTAAAACACATTGCTACCAGTGCACCAGTGTGGGAAAGTTGCCACAGATACCAGATTTAAATCTCAGGAATACTGCAAAATGTAGGGATGTTTTTTGGGCAGCGATAGGTATAATCAGCAATATTTATATGAAATAAGCCCCACACTGTAACAAAGGATATTGTATTTGAAAAAACACTGAAACAAACATTCCAGATTGCTTATTAAGCACTAAAGATCTCATAGTCAGCAATACTGAAGTAGATATTTCAAAACCTGTGAAAGTGAAATCAAAACTACATGGTCAAACATCGCTACAGGGAATTGCAGAAGCATTTTTTTTTCAACTTGGGTGAACTGGCCCTCTGAAGTGGGAGAGGCAAATTTCTAAATAAATTCTTAATTCAAGTGTAAAGATAACAGGTCCCCACCAGAATTCTCTGTACCGGCAGCAGCAGGTTCTTGGTCCAACGAGATGGCTCGTTTACTTTGTAATCCTGCCCCCGCCCATGGTCTGGTGGTGCTGAGGCGTCGCTCTTGTCTGTAATTTGATGGCCCTGTGCGACACTGTACAGCAGTCGCCTTATGGGTCAGCCAATCATCTCCATGTTCACGAAGGTAGAGAGGATTGATGATACACAGGGCCCCATTGGTGGAAGTCAGCTAAGGAAACAAACAGATACAGACACACTGAAGAAATAGGAAATAAGCAAACAGTTATCTATTTAAACATGCAGGAGAAACCAAGCAACACTATCATTTGTTCAGAGTCAAGTTTATGGCCGGCTGGTGAAAATGCAAAAATTAGTTTCCTTTAAGATACTGTATGTTTTGCTCCACACCAACGCCGAGAAAATTATCTGGCTCTTCAGCTGCTAAATGCTCCACTACGTTGGCTAGAGACAAAGCTAGTCACCAGCTGACATTTTGTGATGGCCAGGTAGTATACCGTAAGTTTATATTTTGCTGAAAATTAAATTATAGACAACAGTCAGACTGAGACCACCGAGGTGCTCCACAGAACGCCCTCCCTCCCTGTGGCTATCAAACTCTTCAACCCATCCCATTTCTCCACACAGGACAAAACAGTTTAACCTGCACTACAATTAACACTTTAAAACTGTATTCACACCTTATCTGCCATTATCTATATCTCATGTATATACTCTGTTATTTTTTATAATACTCTGCTATTTTATATTTTGTGTGATTATTTGCTACTTTTGTTGCTTCTTTGTACTGCAACCCTGGCACAACAATTTCTGTAGATTTTGTGAATCTCTGTGAGTGACTCCTTCATATTACACATTGTCATTTAGCCTGAGGTTCCGAGACACATACTGCCTCATTTGCAAACAAAAGGAAAGATGAAATTGTCTTACCTTTGACTACTGTTCGTATACAGTATTTTATTATCAGCTGTAGTTTTACACACATAAAGACACACACACACACACACAGTATATATACCTGTATGGAGCACATTACACTGCTTGGCTCCCTGTGGATCATTTCTTCAGTCAGCTGCTCAGACGGTGTGCTCAGCCAAGTTTCTGCATTAGAGAGGTGTTATACATAAGACAGTTCCTGAAAACATCTTTATTTGAGATGTATGGTAGCTTCTGGGAGATGACATGAGACAGCCACAGAGATACACGGACTGACCGGGTTCAAGTTGAGAGAGACGGTTTTTCCTCTTATCGGTTACAGTGAAGATCCAGTGAGGAATGTAAAGACAAACAGCCAACACATCCCTGGCACAAAGAGGGGGATGAGATAGATAAAATGAAAGTGTCAAACAGAGAGAGTCAAGATATTTACACAGATCTTGAAAGGGACATAATGTCAACTATGCTTTCAAGTCAATGAAAGCAAGTTGGGACAGCAGGTTCTTACCTGGTCAGAGAGTAGAAGAGCACAAGCTGAGCCAAGTCAGAGAAAGAAAGACGAGAGTCAGACAGCTGAAAGACTGACACAGTGAAACAGAGAGAGAGTGGGCAGGATTAGTCTCATGTTTGCTGAAAAAATACATTCTTGGAAACTAAGCTCGAATTAAAACAGTCAAAAGGAGACATCTAAAGCCAGTGTGACTGTTTCATTAGTTTTATTTTTACACTTGCTTCACTCGTCATTATGTCTGTTATTTTCAGATGCTGTGTGGTTTCTCATGTTGAGAAGGTTGTTTCAAGTCTGAAGGGTCTCTTAGGCCTTTAACTTTAGCTATAATGCTGCAGAGAAGTAAAGGTAGCACAAAAAGGTGTGGATGTGATAACTGAAAGGGAGTTCACAGGTTAAAGAACCAGGATTTTTATGATCTGCTCTTGCTTGTAACAACTTGCCGATGGCAGAGTGCACAAGTATTACACATACTGTATGATCTTATTGGGCTACTGCAACTCTAAATCTGGTCAGTAACAGATGAAATGTTTCATAGAATAACCACTTAAAATAACACAGTGACAACTTAGGGACTTGACTGTGCACAAACGTACAAAAAGAGAGAGGAGTCTGTGGTTGGTCCGTACCTGTGTCTGTACTTTTGATGCTATAGTCAAGAACCGCTCCATTCTCTCCTCCAGCAGACACACACACCAGGCTGGGCTGAGACGTTGCAGAGTCCCTCACAATCAGGAAACTCTTCAGGGAGAAACACTGTGACTCATTTCGGTATCTCAAGTGTTACGAAAGCTTGTCGAGCAGGATTTCTCTTAAATGATTACGGTGTGGTTCCATGGCAACCAGGCAACAAGGGGGAGGACACTGATGATTTTAAACAGTGTGAAAATCAATGCCGCATGGGCGTTTCTCTCACAGGCTGCAACCAAACTGAAAATCATGCAACAGAACAAATATCCCAAGGTACATAAGTGCTGATAAGTGCTGACAAAATTCTCTTTTAAATTAAAGGTCCTAAAAAACCCCTTTCTCCAATCGCTTTCTTGCTAAGAAACACTGGATGCATGAGAGCCCAAATTTTGCAACAGTTTTGGTTATTTCACACAAAAGATTTCTGTGGGGTTTTTTTTTTTTTTTTTTTTTTTGGTTTTGATTTTTTTTTGGGTCTGAAGTAGGCAGGGCTCATTTGGGGAAAATTGATGTCACACATTTCCATGCACCAATCAGAGTTTAGCAACATTTGAATCAAAGCCTGAAAACTGGAAGCAGGTTGTTTACTTATGCTGCCATAATTTTGTATTGTATATAAGACATAAAAAACAAAGCAAACAAAGCATAACTTTAACAGCCAAAATTGTAATACCAGTCATTGTTTATTCACTCTGATAACGCTGCTTTAACTGCACAGATGTCCTGTTAATAGAGCCTCTATGTCTGATCACATTCTTTAAACTCTGATACAGAATAGGCAGCCGGTTGGGACATAATGAACATGGGCAAAATATAGCGAAACAGCCTCTCACTCATGTAGTTACATCACCATAACTGAATTTAGAGGTTCTGGTGAACACCAGCACGCACATATACACACACACACAGGATGTGGCTTTCATGCTCAGTGAGAACAGAAATAGAGTCAAGTTCACTTTAAGTAACCAAATTCTAAGACACACGCAGCAGGGCAGTTTCACACGAACAAATTCATTTTCCAATTTTGATGATTTATAACGGCAACATTTAGTCACTGATTCGTTTGACATACTGGAAACAATACATGTCAAAATGAACAAATAAACTTTTTTGTCCAAATCAACAAAACCAGCTGGTCTACAAGCACCACGAGTTGTTAAACAGTACAGCTACTTAATGCTTTAACTATGCCATGAGAGTTTCTGCAATAAAAAACATACGCTGTTAACTTTCCACATGAACAAGTACTCACATGTTACTTGGTGCCAGATAAGAGTTTTGCATTTCAAGGGACAAACATACTCCTTTAACATATTTTCCTGACCAACTCACATTCTGTCTTTGTCGCAGACGTATCCATTTTGTAATGTCATTTCCCTAGTACGCACACGCTTTAATTCAGAACTACTTCTGCATTCAACACCCAAAGAAGTGCTTGTTATCAGAAGTCAAACAGAAAAAGGAACTACTCCTGTGTCACATAGATGTACATATTAGGGTTAAGTCCGGCTAAGAATACTTGCATTGTGAAATATTTAAGTGAAGCATACAGACTTGTCCTGCTCTACGTTATGTTTGCTCTCCTTTGAGATCAAGAATAAAAATACTTATTTTCATACAACATAAGATTAGATAATATAAACTGGATCGCTTACAAATGAGGGGGACAGAGAGAGGAAGCAAGAAATTAAGAAATAATGATTTAAAAAAAAAAACATTATTTAAATAAATCCTCATTTTGCCTTTCAAATTTCTTTAAAAATTGATAGAAATTTTTAAAAAGGGCAGAGGAGTAACACTTAAATTTTCATTTCTATAAGACAACAAAGCTCTTTCACTCCGTGTTTGTTAGAAGACACATCAAAATGTAACACATGGAACAAGTGGAGTCCTGAGACCAGTGTCCATTTTAGGATCAACTGATTAGGTTTTGGGGATGATATAGATTTTGACTTTTGTCATAATAATATAGTATGCTTCAAAATCCAAAATGTAACCAGGATGGAGGCTTCATTCATTGAGAATTACTCATTGTTAGAGGAGGTGGATCAGTGGCTGATTTACTTCAGTTAATTCTCTAAAAAAGTAAAACTGCATTAGATGTAATTCATCATCACACTGAAGACTTGATGTTACATTATACAGTAAAGGTAAGACTCTGTGACTGATTGATTTCTGCAGTGAGGAGGAGGTAAGCTCACCCCAGCAGGTCTTCCACAGATAGCAGCGTGGGCCCTTTCTTTATCCCAGGGCTCCCTGGGGCACCAGGCCTCCTGACAGCCCCTCAGCTGTTCCAGCAGCGACAGCCTCCTCTTGCTGCTCCGCCATGGGATGGCTGTGGTCCCATTTACTGCACTGTGAACCGCCCTGGATACAAACATAAGGCATCACATCTGTTTGCATCTTTGCCCATAAACAATAGATCAGTATTATAGATTGAGACTGCTGATGCCTCTAGTACCAAAATAAAAAAATTGAGGTTAATTGGTTTTTTTTTTGCAAGAACGATATCATCGAAGTATCATGTAAGATTTGGCTTTGTGAACATTAATTTTCGAAACAGACAATAAAATGAATTGACTTTTTCAAAAAAATATCTAAAGCCAAGCTTATTGAGGGTATGAAAAGGTTGATACTTACATGTGTTGTCTGGCTCAGTTGGTTCGGTTATCCTTCTCTACACTGTTAGCACATTTCTCCACATGTTGCAATCTTCATTCTCTTAAACTCTTCCTTTCTACACAGCACAAAATGTTGCTCAAGAGCTGAAAATACCAACAAGGCCAAAAAGGGAAGCTCATGTACATCCTCAAGAAGTTTCCTGGTGCATTGTGTAGAATATTTTGTATTTCAAAATGCAGGTAACTGTTGTATCGCTGCTTTCTTCTGTCACCGACACATGCTGGCATTTAATGCACTTTCAGTTTTCATGTGGAACTGTTCAGCTGATCTTTCATCACAGCCTCCTTCGTCCTCCCCTCCCCTAATGTGTTGTGGTTAACCCACCTCACAGTCAAAAGACACTACAGCTTCTCTAGACAGCTACATGAGCCACTTTGTTCTCTCTGGAACTCTGTTGCTGTGTTCTGCTCATAAATGATGAATGGCAAAAACGGCAAAGTTGTCCTGGAAACGTTCCACCACAATCATGAGATTATCTAACAGATTTTATCTTGCAGCGGTGTAAGAAATGCACCCATAGATGTATAAATCTAGCTTTAAATCCATCAATTAGAGATGTTTAATTTACAGAGAAAAATGCAGGCTGTACTGACTGCACAGAGAGGTTTTCATGTCTGTTTTGTCTCATGTGCATACAGGTTGGTTTGTTGGTTGTTCAACACTCATGCCTCTCACAGAAACCACAGCCAAAGGTGCTGATGATTGATCATTGCCGTGGCAAGGCGACTGACAGTCTGTCATTTACACGAAGTGCTTCCACTTTCTGTGGCAGCACTGCGTGTCAACACTGCGTGTCAACACTGTCTTTACAATAGCAATGACCAATATGGCTGACAGCAGTGAAGCCTAAACAGAGGCCAGACTGACAAAGTCACTCAACCTTTCCATTGTGAAACTACTGTAAGTGGAAATGTGTGTGGAACAAATTATGCCCCATAAATGTTACATAAATCTTTCAAGGCCCTGAAAGCCCATTTTATAAAGCAGTGTCTTATTATTAATGATGTAATCCTATATTTTTGTATGTTTTTGCTTTTCTCATCATACTCCCACAATCCCGTATAAGTATGAGGATGGCACGGTGGTGCAGTGGTTAGCACTGTTGCCTCACAGCAAGAGGGTTCCAGGTTTGAATCCTGGTCTGGGCCCTTCTGTGTGGAGTTAGCATGTTCTCCCTGTGTGGGCTTTCTCTGGGTACTCTGGCGTCCCCCAAATCCCAAAAACACGCACATTAGGTTAATTGGCTACTCCACATTTGCCCTAGGTGTGAGTGTGTGGCTGTCTGTCTTGGTGTGTCGGCCCTGCGACTGACCGGCGACCAATCCAGGGGGAAGCCCGTCTCTCGCCCATAGTCAGCTGGGATAGGCTCCTCTCTGTCACTGTCTCAACAGAAGTGAACATTATCAGCTTTAAAAAAGAAAGTCAGATTTATTGCAGGACCTTTTAAATAGTTTTCCATTATTTTTGCACAAATAGTCATGTAATGGTATACACCCCCCATATTTTTTATTTCATTAACACTTCATGCTTTTTCAAACAGCCTCCATAGTTTTCCATGAAACACCTTCTTGTACTTTATTACACCTTATTTTAACAATTTTGTCTTTTATCCTTCTTGTGTGCCTGCGGCACTTAATCTATCCTCAAAGATCTAAAAGGAAAAAATCAACTAAGGACCAACTCAGGTCCTGACAGCAAAGTTACAATTATTTTGTGTATCATGTATATCATGTACGGTTTTTGTTGCATTAACATCTTAAAATGAAAATGTTGTGTTAAAAGAAATTACGAAGTCAAGTCAATTAGAAGTCAATTAGAAGTCAAACCAAACCAGGAGCAGAAGATTAACATGAAAAACACTATTAATTAAACATTTTAAAAGTTCTACATAACCAATTATACAATTACTGACCAAAACTATTGTCCTATATTTACAACAACCTCAGTTTACCTACCAGGAAGTACTTTTATGAAGTCACTGACCAATCAGGCCAACATTGGTTTGGAGAAAAAGATAACAGATTAAATTTACAACAGCTGGACTACCTTTTGAGGAAAATTAAAATAAAGTGAAGAGAGCTGAAGTGGCTCGGCCAAAATGATCAGATGTGTTTAACAGTTAGTTTGAGGACAATACTGTGCTTGCCCTATAATGGAGCAGAATCACCTGCCGGGGCACTGGTGGTATTAACCACCTTCCTGTAAATGCGTGTTGCTGAAACACAGATGACAAAGCCACTATCTATTGTAGGAAAATCTGCCAATGCATTGTTTAACTGCCTCAGAAACAAATATACAGCCGAGACAGATGCGAGCTAATGCAAAAAAGAAAAGTAGGTTAGTGTCAGTAAAGTGCAAATAATTAACAAAAATACAGGAGCATAAAACACAGGGATGTCCTGTGAGACAAAAAAATTCATAGATTCCGCAGATGGAAAATGAACTTCACGTCCAAACAAAAACCACGGTATCATAATCCCTCTTTAAGGGCCAACTCCAATCTGTGACATCACTGCAGTGGCTTTTCTGAAAAAGGGAGCTTTTTAACATGTTACTCTTCCTTTTTGGGCTCTGGTGCCACTGATGCAGAGCTCGCCTTGGCTGCAGCTCCTTTGCTCTCACTGCTCTTGTCCTGACTGTCAATCCTGGCGTGTTCCCGTTTGACCAATTCTTCCAGCTCTGCCTGCAAAGAGGTGAAGGCAAAACAAGGGATCTAACATGAGTAACCCCTGGAGACATGGAGGACAGAGTGGTGAACAAACCAGTGACTGCAAAAATAAACAATTAGAAAAAAACAGCGCATGTATTGACTTTATTGAGAAGTCCCTCTGCACTGGTCTCCGGGGACCACATTCACACAGGAAAATCAGAAATAGGTTAGCCTGACATTTCAAAAGCTCTCACCTTTAGTGCTTCTGCTGCAGTTCAACACCAACAACACTTTGTCACAACCGCAAATACGCTGTGCACTAAACAGTTAGATTATATTATGTTTTGAAGCGTTACTGTATATTAGATAATTCTAGAAATGTATTACTAATATGGTAAATAACTTCAGTCTCTTGAGTGTCCAAAGAACAATAAGGCTTATTTGCTTTCTTTGTGAGACTTAGATGTGAGGAGGCACACAGTCTCAGGTTTAAACACGAACTATTAAACATGTGCCAGCAGGAAGGAGGGTATACTTGTAACATGCAAACCGGACTATCATGAGGCCCATCTTATTTTGTGATCTGTACACAAACTTAACATTCTGTGGTTACATGGTGCAGTATCTGTGTTTCAAGGAAGTCACTGCAACCAGATGTAGTTCAGTATGAAATACTTCCATCATCCAGCTATAAATAACACCATAAGTTGTGTGTTTTGCACTTGTCTTTTTGTACGCACTAAACAATCTAGACACAATGTGTTAATTAGTTTGAGCTTAAATGTGTTGCCAGATGGAACTTTTATGACTTACTGTACTGATGTATCCATTCAATCCTGCTAAGAGTTGACAATACTGAGCGGCTGACACATGAACAAGCTATTTGTTCCTGTTAAAATGCAACACTTGCAATATGTGTTGAGCTTAGGTGAGAGCCTAAAGTAATAAATTAAAATTGGACAAATAAAATTAAATGAGAGAGAGGAAATGATGGACTGAGAGGTGTAACGCATAACCCAACAGTATCACACCATCAGAAATGAGCTTGTGTGTAACTTTAGAGACCCCTTCGAGGGAAATAGCGATTATACACTGTATCTGAGTGACAGCTGCAGGTATATTGGACTCACTGTTCTGTAGTAAATGGACTGTGGTCAAACAGGAAGTATGACGTGAAATAAGCACAGGGTCTATGAAAGATGTTTGCGTGTCTTACCTTCCATCCCAACAGGTCAGCGAGAGCCAAACAGCCATCATCACATGTGCTAATGTGAGCTACATCTCTGCAGAGAAGAAAAAAGGTCACCGTGTTAAAACTTGGATAGAGCTTCATGCACATAAATATCACAACACTAGCTGTCGCACCAAATTTTAATATATTATTCTTTAACGCCTATTAAGCTGTTGATAAACGACTCGTATGCACTTTACACAAGACAGCTGTTTAAAAATAAGCAAATGGATGATTACTGAGCATGCGAGTTATTACGCAACTACATTTAGCATGTAATTATGCAAAGAATCGCAGAAATGTAGTACAGCGCAAATTAAATCATCATCATGGACAGTGCTTTGGCACCCTCTGGTGTGCTAAGGTAAACTGGAAAAAGTCAGTTTAAAGGAACAGTTCACCTGAGAATGAAAATTCAGTCAACCACTGACCCAACCTGAGAACCCACCGGCTATCGTCTGATGACGATTTGGCCTCTGGGTCCAAATGGCAAATGATAAGTGTAGAACATTTTTGTAAAATTATGTTTTTCAGTGATTGAGTTTCCTCGTTATTACACAGCTAGTGAGACACATAATATCCTATCACGTAAGCAAAGTAAATGTTAAGTATGTGATGTTGGTATTTTATTTGATTAGATGTTAACTAAATTTTCAGAGTCAGCCCAAATTCTGCCACGTTTTAGCCAAGCTGTCAGGTCTGTGTTTACATGACTACTACAGGTCTTATGAACACAAAGTTGCTTTCTACATTTAATAAAACTGGCAATTTATGTGTTACATCGTATTTGGTGAGATTCTGTGACTTGCAGTGTTGGAAATGTACTCAGATCTTTTATTTTGATAACAGCATCAGTACCACTATGTTAAACTGTTGCACTAAAAGTAATACTCCTACATTGAGGTCCAGACAATATTTTGGTAAGCAGATGAATTACACAGCTAAACTGTGCTAAACTTTTGGCCTCTTTTGCTCTCCACATACACACAACTAAAACCTGCTCAAATGTGATTTGTCAGTGTGACTATGACCACAAACCACCTACAAACAGAAACCAGCATGCTTCTGATCATTTCGGCTTAAAATATAGCATGCAAATAATTTCTGTTCCAAACAATTTGGGATCTCTGGGCTTCCAGAGATTTGGATAAGCCAGATGAGTGGTATGGAGCCTTTTTTCAATGGTTGATGAGAATGCTGTGAAGCTCCACAAATTTTTTGTCGTCGAAGAAATTTTAGTCAACTTTGCTTTGACATCGGGGTGAGTAAATAATGAGTGAATTTTCATTTTTAGGTCAGCTGTTCTTCTTCTAAAGTGATACACATAATATAAAACAAGAAATATCAAACACTGATAACTGATAATTCTGGTCCACTTGATCAATTATGAAAAGTTTTCCAAATACTTTCTGTACTACCTGTACGCCTTGTCTGAGTCAAAGTCCATCCCTCCTCCAAATCCCAACAAACCGAGCAGAGGATCAGCCTGCACAGAGAAACACACAAACAATGATGCACTGACATAGATACTAAGAAAAAACATCTATGATGGAAGAATAAAAGGACAAAGGCAGAAAGTGGTTGATGAAAGGGTGTGGGCCCACCTGCCCTGCCTTCTCCATATTGATGAGCAGTCTGGGGCAACTTTTTGAAACCCTGAAAGAAAGAAAAGAGAGAACAAATAATTCCTTAAACATTATTTCAGTAATACAGTTGATGCTTTTAAACAGATCAATCTCCAGTAATAGGACACCTCATGACCAGATTACTACTGGAAACATGTCTGAATCTTTCATATTACAGGACAGTCTCCTGGCTGCTAGACTGCAGTATCCTGCCAGGTTATTACTGCTTTCAAAAATATGAAACTTGATCCAAAGTACCTGCTGACTAGACTTGCAAATGGTTGGACCTGCAGAGATGTCCCCATGATGATGAGAAGATCACAGCGAGGAAAGTCCTGACAGGAAGATGATGATGGTGAGAGTTAAGAGGTTATTGCTGCAGTGGTGTCGCATCACATTCTCTTCAAACCTGTATGCATGCTCACCATTTTCATCGAAGTGAAGAACCGGACAGGTAGATTTTCTCCAAAGAAGACAATATCTGGGTGAATAACAAGCAAGGATCACAGCGGGACAAAGAAGTACTCAGATATTTGGTGACACAGCTATCCAGCAGTCATGTTTGTAATGTAAGATTAGTTGGTCTTTTAGGGAAGTACAATGAATAAGAGAATTACATGAGACACATAAGTAGCATAGAAACAACAGAAAATTATAAACACAACAGACAGACACCACTGACCTGGCTTGACCAAACTTTGGCATTTTTCACACCGAGGAACGTCATCAGAAAAGATTTTATCTGCAAAGCAGATGAAGGAGGTTAAGCAACTTGCTGTAATAATCCCACGCTCCAACATGTAAAGGCTAACCAAAGCAAAAGACACCTTTCATCCAATCCAGGTTGTACTCTTTGCGGCAGCAGAAGCTGACACAGTGGGATGTGTAGAACGTTCCATGAGCTTCAATCAGATCGTCTCCTTCAAGGCCGGCCACACGCTCCAGAGTGTCTATATTCTGAATGAACACACACATATTAATGCCAGTACAAAAATTTCAGTGTACAGTGTGTGAGGTACAGATGTTAGCTGTTTTTTTCCTACCTGTGAGTAGCAGCGTCTCAGGAGTCCCTTGTCTTTCAGCAGTTTCATGAAGTAGTGACAGACTGTCGGCTAAACACCAATAAAAGTCAACCGCAAGACAGTAAACAACTATGAGGCCATTGATTGTTTTCTGTTCTCAATGTTGTGATATATTTTGATTTCATGATTACATTTCCAACATTTATTTGAGGTCTATAAGGCAAATAGAAATGTTATGTACCTTAAACTGTCCTGGGTATAGCTCCTTGGCCAAGGCGAAGAAAGGCTCTGGATGTTTCTGAGAACAAAGAAAAATGTCACATTTTATTGTAGAGATAGTGAAGACTAGATTACGCACTGCCTCAAACCACAACACAGGCGACCAGCTTTAGTGTACACTTGTACACTTGCAAAGATGACTTTGCAAGTGTACACTAAAGCTGGTGTGGTGTGGTCTATACTAAGGTCCCCGCACTGAGTGACTGTTCAAAGACTTTCAGAGCGTCTTCGTAAAAGGAACAACCTAATTTGCATATTCTTGGCATTTGCCATTAGATTAGAGCAAAAACAGAAACCCAAGACACTTCTTAGTTAAACTGTTGATTAATCACATTATATTTAACACTGAACACAGTCTAGTCTAGTTTAAATTCTAATAACTGAAAACTGTCAAGAATTTTTGAGCCCCCTGGGAAAGCTGTTATTTACTGATGTGTGTCATTCCTCAAAGTTTCAAACAAGCTTCAAAGTTTCTTTCACACACCTTAAAGTAATCTATCTGGAAGATGGCCTCTGGGTAAGGCAAGTCATACTTCTGCAAGTTTGCATACAGGCCAGTTCCTGGTGAGCGGAAATCAGGGATCCCAGCCGCTTTGGGTAGAGATGGTGTTGAGGGTGGGAGATTAAGAATTAAACAAAAATTTACCGACTTTACCAACACTGACTAATGAAAGCAGTTTGATTTTTTTTTTTTCTGTGATATCCAAACTGGAGATACTCACATGTGGAAATTCCTGCTCCTACCATGCATAGGATGTTTTTACCTGTGTGGATGCAGAAAAATTTCTAACTTTAATCAATTTAAAAAAAAAAAAATCACACACACACATTATTATAAGAGGCTTGCACTGTATGTGGAAGTAAATCATTAACCTGTGGTCAGAAATAAAAGATGAGCTGAATGAATGCAGACAGGGACTCACATTTACCACTCTTTATGTATCGTGCCACTCCCTCTAGAGTCAGCTCATCCAGAACTTTGTCTGGTGAGCCGAGGCCCAGGGTGCTGGAGAAGAGGTTACGCAGGAAGTCCACTGCCGGGAACACAGTGGAGAACCAGGTGATGACATATTTAAGCAGAATACTATGCATGCAAATAAATTCAATAACAAAAGACTCAATTACAAAACATTAAGAATTCAGGAAACAATACATTAATGTCATGTGTATAGCATGTGTATGAGTCACGTACCAAGTGTCATATGAACTAGACAACACTTGCAAAACAGTGTAATGTTGTTTTTAGTTTTTGTGCACCACTTTCGGATACCATTTATTATTTTCACATACTCTGTGTGTCTCCTGCAGCCTCTTCTTCACTGCTGTCGTCAGACTGATCCTACAAAGGACACAATATTGACATTAATACAAGTGACACTGTTGTGAATGGGCTTTGTCTTCATCTGAGATCTGCGGTAACAATACCTGCTATGTCAGACGATGGCTGTGACAACCAGCTAACCCTAACTAACGTTACCTGCTAAGCCTTAGCTGTTTTTCTTACCTCTGATTCGGGCGCAACCTCCTCCTCTTCTTCTTTTTTAGGAAGTTCTACAAATTCAAAATTAAATACCGCGTCAAACCACGGTTCAACAAACATTCCCCCATGTAACTCAAACAGTCATGTTAGCTGTACAGCTAGCAAGGCGAGCTAGCGCCCTATGAACCCAAAGTTGTAACTCAATTTTCACATCAGACAGTTATCCTACCTGAAGCATCAGACATTTATCCGTCTACTGTGACCCCTTCCAACCCAAGATTCCGGGTGACATAAATTTAAGTCCCAGCTTTTACGAAGTTACGACAGGCATTTACTGTTGCTAGCACTCAGCTGAGAGGTCTTGTTGTTGTCCGCCAGAAACACCGTCCGTGTTTGTTGTGACCCAGTTCTCATGGCATAATTGGTTCCTATAGCACATCTGACTTCTCGTTAAATGTCACCGTGACAAATGATGTTTCAGTAATTTTTGTTTTGCGTGCTACTTTAAAAATAAGCAATACTAGCCAAAATGTGGTGCTCAGCGAAAGCAGCACGCAAGAAAAGCTCTTTTAACTAATGACTACAAAATCATTGCAGATAGTATCTTTACATACAAAAGTAGTAGTGATTTCTTCATCCCCATTCAGTCTCGTCCCCCAGTCTTACTGGCGTCTTCATCCACCCACTATGGGGACTGACACTGCTGCAGTACAAAGCTCATACTGGATTATTGGCTTTATTTTCCTCACATAAGCTTCCACAGTGAGGATTAGGAATACATGCAGACACACTCCATGTGTGGCCAAATAGTTTTCGTTGTCTTGTGGATTCACAAGCAAAGACATAAATGTACATTAAGCATGGCACTGAACAATACAATCTTTATTGAGTACATTTACAATCATATTTACATTTCAGCAAAGAAAATCACTACCACATATACATAAGTGTAATTTGCTGGAGACAGGCATGGTTCTCACAATTCTTGATATTTATTTTTAAAATCATGAAAGTGCACTCCTGACAGCAAGAGGAGGAAAAAAAACACAAGCAGACTATGATAAATATACCTTAGATGTTAATGTCAAATAATCAAATCAACCTGAGGCAGTACATTTTTGCTCCACACTTATTAATTCAGGATAATTGGATAATTCAGGTTTTCCTATGCTGGGCTTTCTCTGTGTTAACCAAACCTGTGTGGTCCAATAGTGAAAGTAAACTGTGATGGCTGTATTGCTGCTAAAATCAGATTGCCTCTCCTATCTTATGTCAGGTGTTCCCTCAGCATGTCTCTTTAACCTGTCAGCGTCTTTTCTGTCAGTGAACTGATGACAGCAGAGCTCTCTCTGCAGACACACTTTCTGAACCAAGTCTCTTGATTACTGTGATTCCCATCCCTGTCTACCTGTGTCCTTGCAGTTTCTCCTCAGTCCCCTCTCCTCTCTCCTGCCTCAGACTGAGGTCGTACCCAGTAGCAGTGATATGGCACTGTGGTAACATCTCCTCCAGCAGGACAATAACCAACCCAGGACTTGAAATCTGCGGCAGGGACGACACATCCAGACGGCGCAGTCCTCTGCAACACACACGCACCACACAAAACTTAGGGTTTGGTAATAATAACTATGTTATGTTGTGAGTGTTTGGGTGATTACCTGAGATTCCTGAGTGCAGCCAGACCGCCTGCAGTGATGCGTGGACAGTGAGAGATGTCCAACTCCTCGAGAGAATCCTGCAACACATGGAGCCTGGCCAGGAACCAGTCATCCACCTCAGGACATCCTCGTAACAACAGGGTCCGCAAAGATCGCTGCCCCTCTGAGGGAGGAAAAAGCAGATCAGAAACTCTGAACTTACATTCTAAGTATCATTGAATTACCATCTGAATTATCATTAATTAATGTGCCTGACAAAGAGAAACTTAGGTTACAGCATACAGTTGTGTATGCAAACGTACTGTGTCAATAAAGGCATTCAATTTAAAACAATTTTGAAAAGAAAAAACAACAAGGCTGAGTTGGAGCTCATTACCTAGGTTCCCCAGTCCCATGTAATTGATGAGTGTGTAGCTCATGTCTACTTCCTCAAGGTGTGTGTCTTTGTGATTAAGGAAGTCCCAATTAAACTTGCCCCTCTGGTCTGCACGGAACCATTCTGTCTGGCCAACAAACCTGAGCAGACAACACAGACCATCTCATGGATTCAAGGATTCAAGGAGCTTTATTGTCATTTCACACACGTAGAACATGAGTGGAACGAAATTAGTTAAGGAAACTGGATTATAGTGTCACATTTGAGACATGACTATTAAATCCTTATCTTTGCTACATTATTACAGATTGCATGCAGATATAGTGCAAAATGCAATGCTGCATACAAAACATGTAATATTTGAACAACATCAAATGCAAATATGCAGAGTCTGACAGCCAGCTGACAGCAAAAAGAAAGTTAAAGACAATCCCACATGAATTGGTTGATCACCAGAAAATCACTTATTAATGATTATTAACTATTAATACACATATTTTAAGCAACAATGCATTTTTTCTTGGGCATGTTATAAACCAAACTGTTAATTGATTTGTGGAGAAAACAAACAGAAGCTTGATTATTAACTAAAACAATCATTACTAGAAGCCCTATAATAAATTACAGTTCATACAGAAAAACAGGTAGCACAATGCCGAACGCACGCACACATAGCAGGTTCAGAAAACAGTTGCTGCGTCTTGTCATGACATTTTTAGTGGTTGTAATTAAATATGTTCTGTCTAAAGGCTTATATCTGCAGGAATTTGTGTATTTGTGTACAGTGTATCCACATGACAGATGACAGGGCAGTAACAATGAACAAGTTACTTACCGAAATCCTCCCTGCATACGCAAGATATAATACGCTGCTGCTATGTGTGGCCCATAAAACCTCTCGGTGTAACCATAGTAACTGTGGAAGACAGCAAAGAAAAGTCAGTGGAGGACAAAGAGCATCAGAAATGGACTTAAAACACCCTGTCATAGCTACCCGTTACACACACATTCAGCTCATAAGTTTTCATGATGTGCTCAGTGGTAATTGTACAGACTTTACATTAGTGCACAAATTTTTTGCAATATTGGAAAGAAATGTGTGCATTTATCAGGCATTTGACAACAGCTTTGGATCTGCCTCAGTCACACCTGAGAACAGCTGCTTTGCATGTCATTAACTTTGTTTCAGCTACCCAGCAACAGATACCACCAGCTGCTGTGCCATGGATGCACCTTCAGGTTCAAGACAGTCAGATGTTCCTTACGCATTCTTCTTCAGAATCCTCCTCCTCCTCAGCCGTGAGCTCCAGTTCAGGAACATCTCCACATCATAGAAACGCTGGGTGAGGAAGAGGAGAATCCTCTTGTGCAGAGGAGGCGGAGACATCGTGCTGGAGCTCCGAGGTCGCCTTGCCGTGATGAGGAGAGCCGACCGCTGGCAACATCTCAGCAGAGACTGTAGAGACAGAGAGAGAGAGAGAGAGCACATAGGATGCAGTAACCAGTGTCCTCAAGTTCTTGTTACTTCAAGTTTACGAAGAGAGTACTAGGAAAAAAAGACACGAGCTGTCTATAAAAACATTCCCTCCGCTGTTAGAAAAAAAATGAAAGAGGAGCTAAACTGCCCAAACAATAACTTAAAATAGCGTTTACACCACACTCCAACCGGTCAACATACTGACTTCTAACACGTTACTAACTTAACGTACGCTATCAGCGTATCATCCGAGCGTAAACGCGGTCTTCAAACTGGCTATTAGTGGACATTTACACGGATTTAATAAAATGTTTTAAATTAGACGTGTAAGTGTAGTAATTATTCGAAATCTGAAGGGTATCTCACCATAATGGGGGCAGACATGATAGCGTTGCTCAACGGAAAGTCGCGAGAGACAAAAGTTTCACCTCCGCATTTCTGCTGTTGTTCATCTTGTCAACCGCTGAGTGTCGCTCCAGCAGTACTGTCCAGATGCACCTGATGCCACCTGAGACAAACGAATGAGTGCAGCACAGAAATCCCAGCCCTGTGTACAAGCAGCCTCAGTGGAGCCCCTTCCCTTTATAAGGGACTCCCGATGAGAGGTGGCACATTGCATGGAAGTCTCTCCCACCCGTGTAGGCACGTGTTTGTGAATGAGTGAATGCTTACTGATGAAGTACTTTGAGTAGTGGGTCAGCCAGGCCTGCATAGTAAATGAACCAACTGCGTAAAACTTTAAAGGCACCATTCAAAAAAGGTAGTCCCATTACTCTCTGAAAACACAGTATAAGACCCCTCTACACTCTAAAACTGATTGGCTGGACTAAATACAAGGTATAATGTTAAATAATTAAGTTAAATAGTTAAATAAGTTATTGAATTTTGCTAAAGTTGATGAAGGTGTATTTGCATCAGTTATTTTTACAAGTAAAACAAATGAAAACAACTGAATATTTTGAATGTTATTAGAGACACTGCACAGCACTACAATTTACAACAGACTGACTGCCCAGTGTGTTGCAAATGTCATTGGAGTGTAGCGGAGTGGATTTCTGCCCAACTGGTCTTTTCAAAATCCAAAGGCTGCCAATTTGACCTCTCAAAGTTGACTTTATATTTAATAGAAATATGAGTGGCATAGCGGTAATATGTGAATTCGAATGATCTTGCTTTCAAATTGTGTGTTTCAAAATGTTCTAAAATATTTGTTTTACTATCTTTTACTAGTTGAATGCCAGCCTAGCTGTACTGATCTGGGTTTAAACTGCTGAAGGCCTGCCTGCATGTTCACGGCTATTCATATGTGAAAGTTGCCACTGTTCTTATATACAGCTGCAGAGTTCTTAGCATGGAAACTCTAAGTGAAAGGACTTGCATTTCCACCTGCTGACAGCTGACTACTGGAGTAACGCTGACCAGCATATCTGTATCTTCTCTCCTTTCTGTGTCCACACCAAAGTCAGCATTACCGCTAGTGTCTGGTCTGGAGATGGTAGACTGGCCCCAGACTATCCTGGTTCCTGGCACTCTTCTTCTTATTCCTTGTCCCTGTTTCAAGCTGGCTTCAGAAGTCATATTTAACTTCTTGTACACTTCAAATGCTATGTCCACCCTTTTGTCCACCTTCTGAGTGAAATCACTAATATTGTCATCAAATTTCTTTGTGGTGCTTGGAAGTAGAGCATTGATCAGTGCTGAGCCATCACTGCATCTCTCCTTGGTTCTGTGGATGTTTACTTATGCTTGAAGAATTTTAGCCACCTCTGATGTGTATGATGCTTCCCACTGTCACGAGACTCTTTGAAGTCACACTGCCTGTTCTGGCGTGACATGAAGAAACGTGAGAACAGCTGGCAGTTATCTTTCAGCACCTTCTCCTTAGAGCTGGCCCCGCATGCTCTAAATGTTGTTCAACATTCATCTTCATTTCAGAGCCCCTTCATGAATGACTGGAACAGCTCTTTTTTGGTGTTCTGCTGGTAATATATGTCAACAACCCCCAGTGTTACAACCGAAATAAACATGTTTACAGACTGGTACAAATTGGTTTTGGTCTAAATAATTTTACTATTCATTTCATTCCAACTGTATGGGTGAATTTTTATATTAAAAAAATCATACACCCATTGAAATAATTTTAAACCTTCAAGTTATGTATAATCAAGGGAGGAGTCACTTTGAGTGACAGGTAGCCACTCAGATAAATCAACATTGACCTCTCAGCTGTTCGTGGTAATGCTGACTTCTGGAGAATTTTTCTTGCAAATATTGGAAAAATGATGTTGTATATGTGTGTTATATATCAGTAAGATGCTGAAAATCTGTCTTTTCATACATTTACATGAGCTTAAATCTGATATGAGGCTTAAATGTGTGCTGTTTGTAACTCTTGTATAAATATGCAGCCCATTTCCAGGTGCTTTTATTTTCAGTTTTTCAGATTAGTTTATCACAATGTGTAATTGTTACACTCTTCAACTCAACACAACTCTGCTGACCTAAACTGAACACAATAGACACATTTTTGCACTCAATTTTCAAACTTTTAGACTAATATTAAAATGCTCATTTGGTTGTTATAATATATTTAAGAATTCTGATTAATCTTGCTGACTCTGATGTAAGAGATAATTGGTGGTAGATGGTGTTGATTAGTGCGATGCTGCACATTCACTCGTGATTGAATGACCACTTACTGATCAGAGAATCAAGTCATGGCTTAAGACAGTAATGTTTTCTCCCTATCTCAATAATGAGATCTACCTGGCAACTGATCTATGAACTGGCCAGCAAAGATGCCTAAAACAGAAGAAGACAAGATTTTCCACAGGTATGTCAGACTTAGCTATTCTCTTCCTATCTCCAACCATTTTCATTAATTCTTAACGCACTTTATATGTATTTATTATTTCTTCTGCACCTTCTGTATCCCTCAAACCTCCACCCATGACCTCAGATCCTTCCGTTTCAGCCACAGTTCAAGACACCACCATAAATCTACAACAATCAGCAAGAATCACAGGCTAGGGAAACAGTATAGAATACATTGTGTTGAGGAGAACTGATCTTGGAGACAAAGATTCATCTACCTTAATCATAGATAACGTTGCTCTGTAACTTCTGGACTTGTACACCATCAGCCTAAAAGATGGTCAGACATCAGTGATGATCACAAGTTGTTTCTGCTGTGCCCAAGTGCCCAAAAAATCATGTACTACAGATATAACTATCACAATAACATTACTCATATCTTAAAAGGATAATAGTGTCATCGATATCACTGTCATTTCTGTGCATGAAGTACAAAGCTGGAGTCCAGGTGCACTTAGCTGAGCATATAGACTGGAAGTAGAGGGAAACGGCGACCCCTCTAAACTCATCAGTTAACACACTGCATCTCATTGCTTAATCTGTACACAAACAGAAATATTAAAACTACACTTTGTGGTTTTATGGTGGTGTTATGGACTGGGACCAGTTTCTGGGACCAGTCCGTATCAGCTGGGAGCTGATAGGAGACTGCATCGACTGTAAATTCAAAAAGCACAAGCAGGTGGAAGAATTACATACACTGTATTTTAGTTTTATTCCTGACATTTTGTTGCTATATGTGTGTGCATAAAAGTGAACAGCAACTTTTTCAACTTTAAGTGTTCTGTTGTTATATTTGGAGTTATTATTACAACACTATTATTATACTATTACACTATAAAAATTACACTAATTTTTATGGTGTCATGCACTGTTTTATACTTATATATGCAATTTTATATACTTTCACATGCACTGCAATGTGGATTATCCACATTCTATCAGACCCAGTGGATGGAACTCTGTGTTATAAAGCATCACATTCTAGAACTGTCATTCTCTGGAATCAGAAACAACTTTAGGTTCACCTCAGCAGATCGTAGTTGAAAACACTTCGAGCAAGTTGTCTCACAGTTCACTCGCGTTTTGCCGACTGAAAATCGAACACAGCGATGTTTAACCGTAAACTGAAGGTATGTGTCATAGGTGCACACCATTTGAGTAGTTTCTACACACTCTTGGACCTTGTTAATGTTGTTGTTGAAGTTAATTCTGACATCTCTCTGGCCTCACAGATAAATGTGTTGTAGTTTTTGTTGTGAGGCCGGCTTACGTAGGCAAAGAAGACCGATGATTTTCATTTGTTATCTTGTATCTTGTTCCTTTTTCCACTTTGTGAACAGAAAAATAAAATCTCTCCTGAAAATATTGAAGGAGATCAAGGCGGACAATGTTCCAGCTTCTGTGGAAGGTAAGAAAGTTGTTTCTGAACGTAGTAAACTTCTTGACACAGAGACACCAGTATGATGTAAGGTACTGAACTACGTAGTAATACATTGAAAGGATGATTTTATATATGTTTATTGTTTGTTCCACTTTACAACATGATTTAATCTAACACTACAGCCTTGAGTGGAGTGAAGTCCTCTATGACAATGTCAATAGCAAATTAAATGGCTTGCAAATGCAGGATTTTATGGGGCCGTTCACAACATACTTGACGTGTTTCTGACTTCTCATCAGTCAGCTTTAGAAGGGAAGTATTTCAGATGCCATGTCATTGTGAAAGTCAGTGACCTGAGAGGCCTGTGCAGTGACCTGTAATTTGCTTCCAACAACTTGATCCAAATATAGTATAATAATAAGAACTGGAAAGTGTATGAAAAAGTGAAAGAAATTTACAAAGAAATGAAAAGGAAACAAAGGAAAATCTCACATGTTCTAAATTGACGTGTAAAAGTAACAGCTTTACATGTACATATAATGTGTGTGTGTGTGTGTGTGCGTGAGACATTAGTTTAATAATTATTTTTCAGGGCCAACAAACAGCAGAGAGGAAGCTGGGTTTTGGTTGGTCTCCATATAATGTTTAACCACATTACACTCTGTGTATTGCTTTAAGTTTCCTTTTGTTTTACCAACATATATTTTTAAGGTCAACATACAAATGACATCACCAGCTAAGCTGACTAATTGATAAAATGCTTAAAATGTGTGCAAGTACGTGTCTTATATTTAGAGTACGTGTTAAAGAGAATGGAGACGTGAAATGTGATTCTTTTTCAAGCATTGTCTCTGTTTGGAGTATATGTCAAGTTCTCATAACAATGTTTCTTGATTTGTTTAGAGCCATGATCGACGTTATTAATACCTAATATTTAGGTATTATATAAGTTATTAATAACATTTGTTTCACACATCAGCTGACAGTAAAATAACCACATCATGTTCCTGTGTATGACCAGAGTTGCCATCGCAGAAGCTCCTGCAGTGAAGGGCCCTGTGGAGAACCACAAAGGAAAGACTGATTGGTTGAACAGACTCTTTGGTCATCTACTGGTATGTTTCACAGGAAGTGCTTCACAGAATCATTTTAGAGGCTTGTAACATTTGTACTTGGACACAAAACATGCTTGACACAGTTTATTCTTATTTTTGTTTTTGCCCTTCAGCAAAACAACAGAAGTCCATCAAAGTCTGTCACACAGCCCTGCAGTCAGACACAGAGGTAAGGGATTCTGTCATGTGAGCTGGATGGTCAGCTTCATCAGCATCAGAAGACTCACTGGGAATTTAAGTCCTTATCCTGGAAAAACACTGCATATTCCTTTAAGGAGGTGATTTCTCTACAATCCAAAACTAAGCCAACAGTAGAATAAACAGTTGTGTTTGTGCACAGAGTGGCCTCCTCGGAGGGTCCCCCTATACCTCCACCTGAGAACCAGCAAACAAAGAAGAAGAAGAAGAAGACTTTCTGGAGACTGTTTAGCTGCTGCAGGGTATGTTTCACACAAAGTGTCAGCACTTCACATTAACCAAGTGTTAACTAGCCTGGACTTGAATGTTGTCTTATCAATTGTTAATTCTAGTTCATCTCACTGTTGACTCTGTGTTATTGAACCATTTGAACTGGTTTTACCTCCAACAGAAAAAACATAGCGCTGCTCCAGTTACTGAAGATGAAGCTCAGCAGAAGACTCCTCGGAAAACTGACAGAAGGTACGAGACTCAGTTCACATTCATTTCATAGAATCAGTGTTGCCTCCGCTGTGCATTTAGTCACCGGTGCAGTTCTTTGCTACAAATCTGTGTTTTATTTTCCCATTATTATAATTCTACTCTGATATGAAGATTAATATGACTTCTTCTGTTTACTTTTCCTGTTTTCACAATGCTGTCCAGTCAATGAAACCAGATTACAAACTCAATAGAAACATCTTCTTTGTTCCACTTAGTTGCAGCCCTACTAAAACTCAAGATGGGACCCAACAGCCCAACACCTCTATCCAAGCTGACCCAGTGGTGGAGTTAAAAGAAGACAAGGCCCCACTGGAAAAAGTTCACGAGGAGAACAAGAGAGCAGATACCCTGCTGCCTCATCTGCTTCCCGTTCCTGGCCCCGCAAAAAGGCAAGTAAACTATTCTCACTTAAGAGAATAAGAGATAATTCATAGCTTTATAAGGGACATCAAAATGCTAAAAATTGATCAGCTAAAGCCAGGACATTTTTGTGTTACATTACCTCAGTATGCCAAACTCTGGACCAGGAAAAAAAAACCTCTAAACAATCTTTTACAGCTGCAGTTTAGTATGCACAAGAAGTGTCAAGGGCTCGTATGTCCGAGAGCTATCTTGCAGCAGCTGACACTAGTGTGTTTGTAGTACTGAACGGTCTATCACCACGTAAAGTGTGAATTTGTAACACTGTTTAAGATTGAAAGGCTTACATTTTCATCACTGGCAGTTAGTTTGGTAATGTAAAAGTCATGTAGTCAGGAGAAAGTAACTGCATATGATAATTCTGCAATTTCCCAGCCTGGGATCAATAAAGTACATCTATCTATCTATCTATCTATCTATCTATCTATCTATCTATCTATCTATCTATCTAATTTTCTGCAGGCTGTACAGTAACAGTGCAGACCTGGTTTGAGATATTTCCATTCAGTTTTTACCAACACTATCTGTGTCACATAAAATGTGTTTCTTTCACTTAACACTGCATTGACTTGACATTAATTCCCTGGAGGCTTGTGTCAAACTTAACCATAATCTCTACCTACCTAACACCGACCTTGGCCCCAATTTTAAACCAGGTAATAGTTTATGATGTGGGGATCTCTTGTTTGTCCCCCCAAAGGACGGTGAACATCAATAGTACTATGTGAACCAATTAAAAGCTTTCACAGCCTTTTGCTGGTCTTGCCCATTGACCTTGTTAGTGTGTGTGTCTCGTATGCAGGACCAACAAGCATAAATCCTGTCATCATGGCACCTTCATTGGTGCCACACAGGCGGTGAACCCTCAGAAGCTCTGCGGTCAACGTATCTGCTGGCTTGGGTGAGTAAGTCTGCACACACACACACAGAGAGAGAGAGAGACACAAAAAACAAACAAGCTGAGAAATATTTTTTCAAGAATATGGATATTGGAAAATGTCAATTTTCCAGAATGACCTGATTTGTTTTTAGAAATACAAATATATATTGCAGCTTTTTCTCCTTTTTTGAATGAATCCGTGAGCTAAAATGAAAAGACAACTACATATTAAAGACCGTGATGCATGATATGACTTGTTGTGTATGTGCATCAGGCTTCCCAATCCTGGCCACTTCTGCTATATGAACTCCAGCCTCCAGAGCCTGCTCACACTGTCAGAGTTCGTCAGAGATATCAGCTCCCAGGAGGAGGTGTGGAGTTTGTCTCCTCAGGCTCAGCTGATAAGGTACAGCAGCCAGCCACACACATTATCAGTGCTACACACTGCATTATCAGTTATCAGTTTCTCCCTGTACCTGGAGACCAAATTAAAAATAAAAAACACCATTCTCCTTCTCCCTTTCCAGGAGTTTTATGAACATTGTAAGATGCTGCAGCTCAAGAAATCCAAACCACAAACTCCGGCTCCTTTGCATGTTGAAGAGGGCCGTCTCCATTGAGGCTCCTGAATTTAGGGACAACAGCCAGAAAGTGAGTAAGCTGGTGTTCATGGTGTAATGAACGGTTTCACTGTCTTCTGTTTGCTTGTTGTCTGTGCATCAAATCAAATCTGTGTTGCTGTGTGTTCAGGATGCCCATGAGTTCTTAACAACCATCCTGGAACAAATGAGGAGTCTGCATCCACTGCTACAGGAAGTCGCAGCCTCAGTGGGAAAAACATATAGCTGCCCTGTGAAGAGTAACCTTGAGTTCAAAATGCTGAACACCAGGACATGCAAAAGGTGAAACCATAAAGAATAACGTGCAGCCTGTGGTCGCAGGCCAAACATTTTATTTTGTCTTTAAAGGGTCACTTCACCCAAATCAGAACAAAAAACATGTTTTCTCTTTTGTCACTAAAAGTATTGAGCCACGCAAATAGTTTTATTTTCATGTAATTAGATCTTGAGATTTTCACATGTGAAACATCTTTCCTTACCTACAATAAGGATGAATGAAATTTCATAAAGCTTCGTAAAGCGTCTGTTTTGATAAACTGACCTGCTCTAGTTGCCTCCAGCGGGAGGCCTTCTTTTTACATTGCATTTCAATTCGTATCATCCTTTTAATGTCCAGGTGTGGTGCTCAGTCCATCAGAGAGGAGACGTTCACCAGCCTGTCTCTGAACCTTCTACCTGGAGCTTCAACACAGCAGTTGCTCCAGGAATACCAGATGGCAAGAAACTTGTGTTCTCACCATTCTCATCAACACTGACTATTATGAAGCATGAAACCAATCAATTGACCAATCAAACAAACATTTCACACTGCTGATTTTTGTGTGGATGTGCAGTTGGTTTGATACACACAAGTGACAGCATGTTGTCCCTGCAGGAGACAGAGCTGGAGTATAATTGTGAATGTGGCAGCAACACATCAGGCCAGCGGTCCACCTTCCTGACCCTGCCTAGGTGAGTTAAACGGGCTATGTAAAAACAAATCATGTTTACATTTTCACCTGCAAATAGTTGCAGATCCAGGCTGCAAATGGTTCCTATTCTATCAGTCCAACAAGTCATGCATTCATTTTCTTTATTTCCTGTCTACAGATTCTTTGTGTTACACCTCAGACGATTCACGTTCACTCAGCTCCTGGAGGTGGTGAAGCTGCACATACCCGTCCTCCTCTATAGGGAGCTGATAGTGCCCTCCAGCCAGGTAAGACAATCACACACCTGACAACAACCAAAGCGTAAACGTGTGGACTGTGTGTGTGTGTGTGTGTGTGTGTGGGAGGAGGAGAAACTAACTGTTGTTGTCTGTGTTTCTTCTAAGGCTGAGGGATGGTACAGCCTGCTTAGTGTCATTAGCCATTTAGGCATCAGCACCAGTTCAGGTGAGATATTCAAATACTGAAGTTTGTGTAAGACTTTGCTGTTTGATTTAGTGAGAACTTTTGGTGTATTTTTCTGCCTTTTGAAAAATGACTTTTTCACTGATGTAAATATATGTCAAACTTTCAGGCTCGTAAAATCATTCATGAATTTTATTACTCTGAATCACTCTGGTTGATTGAATCAGTATGAGTGACAAGGAGACTTCCTCACATTAATAACCGTGATTCCTCTCCTGTTAGGGCACTACATCAGCAGTGGACTGCATCCACATGATGACCAGGATAGCTCAGGTGACCACTGGCTTACATATAATGATGCCATGGTCACAGAGAGCACCGGTGAAGCCATTTGTAATACACTTCAGGAATCATCCTACATCCTTTTTTACCAAAGACAGGTACGACAGCAACACTGTGACACCCTCCACTGAAGTCAAATGCATATCATACAAGCTCTGATGCTGTTTAAATCTAGAGACCTGCCAGACTCAAGACAAAAATCATTTGCACCTAAGCTATCATGGACTATCATTAACAAATATATTCATTAATTCCTTATCTGTTGTGGGCCTGCAGCTGGTGAAGGAGAATTGAAGGTTCAGGACACACCCCTGACCTGGAGCAGCATGAGGTTCCCCAGCCTTCGGGAGGAAGGTGTCATGAGAGTCATGATTCTCTCAAAGCTTTTACCTTTTCCTCGCCACTGTTGCCTCTGGCTTTGTCCAAGTCCGAACTCAACAGCGTACATCAGTCTGACACTGTAAGTAACATATTTACCATCATAACGTGGGGATGAGCTGCTCTTCCTGGCTGGCTCTCTGAATAAATATTATTGTCAGTGAAAGAAAATCAAGTCAAAGCTTTGACTGAGAAGAGCAATCACTGGCAGAGATTAAAAATATACATTTATTTATTCTTATACATTGTTGTTAATGTTGTGGATTATGTATTTTCTCAATTGACAATAGACATTTCCATCTTGCTTTCTATATTGACAACTTGCATTGAAGCCAAACACATATCATACAGACTCCGATGCTGTTCAAATTTAGCTTACAAATAGTTTGTGTGTCTGTTTTTAGGTGTTGGCCAGTCTGAAAAACAACCAGGAGCAGAGAGTAAAGAGTTTGTCCATCAGAGATTGGCCTGTTTTTCCAAGTATGATGTGTCAATAAAAATACATTGTGTATTCCACTTCTCACAGTCCTATTACTCTACAATATTGATTTAACAAAACATATAAAGCAAGATGAGATTCATGATCCATGAAATACAGGTGAGGCCAGAGACAGACAGGAAAGGACTAACAGAAAGAAGTTCAGTAATAAGTATAAAATAAAAGTATTCATGTTTGTAATGTTTCTGAAGGTTTCTTTGCATCAATCATTGTTGACCCTGCAGTAAACCTGAGACAAATACTGCAGTAAAATAATCATATTTAAAAAGGTATTACTTGAGAAACATTGTACATTGGTAACATTAATAATATTTAATAATATAATGACATACAATATCACATGAATTATGCTAATAAGGGAGTGGTGTTTCACTATAGTCTTCATAAGGCTCTTACTGTCATACTGTTAACACACTCCTTACCTCACTCCAAGGAGATCAGAGATTAGAAATTCGGCTTGTACAGATTTATCACTACTGAAATAATTTCATCTAAAATAGTTTAGCGTTTCATTGGTGCAAAAAATGCCCTCGACTAATTGTATCAATCAACTCCAGGTGGCAGCCTACAGCCTCAGTCTGCTGCTCATGTATGTTGGTTTATTCAGTACACCTCCAAGCATTCTCTGTGTTTTCAATTCAGTGCCACAGGGAGGGAAGACAGCTTGAAACAGACGTGTCACCGAAAAACAAGCATACCACACCAAACCTCTTTCCTTCAGTCATTACACACACACATGCATAGATGTCCCCAAGCTCTTGCACACACACACACACACACACACACACACACACACACACACACATTGAGTCAGTGAGTGTGATGTGACAGACGGCTCACACCTGCTGGTATAAACAATTATCAAATGAGATCACGGCTTGCGCTTCTCCTGTGCACTTGCAGAGCATTAACACAGGAGATGGTGAGACAAACAGAGGGATTCTGTGTATAACGGTGATCAGGTATGTTCAGTCGCTTAAACTTGGATGTGTACACGTACGAGGTAGCTACATGATAAGTAAAGTCAAGAAAACTTATTCCAATTCATTAGCTCCTTGGTATTAGTTAAGCAGATTGACGAAGGGATGGAAAGATGATGGAAAGGACAGTGAAAGAGGAAAAGCCTGTACATGAGGAGCCAGTGAAAATCACATTACTGAAGGGTTGGTTGAATGAACAGATGGACCCATGAAGTAAAAAGCGACTGGCAGAGGGAATAATTGAATTGATTAGGGAGTGGATGGTGGAATAGATGAGTTGCTTACTGGACCTGAATTTCAATGCTCCAGCAGAACGGACATTAGGTTGTCCTCATGGTGCAAGTGTGTGCAGAACACCTACAGTGTATGTGTGTGTGTGTGTGAGAGAGAGTGTGTGTTTCTTAGTGTTCATGTGTGTCTTGACTTCTGCCTACACTGAGGCTGATGATCATTGATTCTGATCTGTTGGAGCTTTAGAAATTAAGTGCTCTGCATGCAGCTGTGGTTGGGAACATCTAAAACAAATTGATCTTTATCAGGCTGAGACAACAATTGAATTTTTTATATCAGCCCCCAAGAATATTCATGTATTCAGATCAAAAGCATTTTTCTTTGAACTTCACCTTATTTATTTTTGATGGGATTTATGTTCATATCATTTATATGGATATATGTGATTTGATGCACTGTATTCATACCCCATATGTTTGTTTATACTCATTAATTATTAATTGTGCTTTAATGGACTTTTGAAATGAATCAAGCAGTGGCTTAAAGTTTTGACAAAGCACACTCTTCAAACCCATAGATGGCTATTTTGTGCACTGAAGAGGAAGCATACTCTCTGCTGAAATGTTGGCTTAAGAAAAAAAAAAAAAAGTTAATGCAGTGGCTTTACCATCTTAACATGACCAACAGTATTGTTAAAAAGCCAAGATGGCCTGTGCTAAAAGCACTGAGAGTATTAAATATTTTGTTGAAGGGTTAGGGGAAAGGAAAAGATGATATCCACAACCAGAAATCTACAAAAGCAGCAGTCCAGTTGAAACTCACCAATTAGGACTTTTTAAAAAAAAAAAAAACAGCAAACTGTGCATGTTGCGCTTCACTGATTTTCTTTCTCTTTCTCGCCTCCACAGTGAGGTCAGGAATCAGGATGAGATAAACAGGAACATGTCTAGAGCTGGTAGGCCCCTCTTTGGTGGGGTACAGTAGAGAAGAGCTGAAAAAATTTGTGAATAAATCTGCTCACTTCAGATCTTTATTGTCCCACAAGTGGAAATTCTTTTTGAATCAAGACAGTAAAAGACGATAAGATAAAAATGAAAAATTGTAGATTCTTATATTTTCTTATAAAATTCCTTTCTATGATCAATTAGTCCAAGAACTAGTCTAATGGTCAATTAAGTGAATTTTGTAGAAAAAAAGCCAAACATACTTTCCAATTCCCCAGATGTGAGGATTTGTTGCATTGTTCATTTCTTTCTTCTGTTGCTTGGAAAAAGCAGGTAAGCAGAAAACACCATCATGAGTTTTCACAGAGCTGCTTAGTGGTTCTCCTGAAAAATATGATTTATAGTAACCCATTTTTATATTTGTGAGTTGCTGCATTTCAAAGCTTCAATCTAACAGAATCCTCAGATACAGTATTTACAAGACTAGACAATTTCAGTACAGGCCTGATTCCAAAACACTTATGATGCTGCATAAAACATAAATGAAAGAGAATGTGATCATTTGCTAATCCTTTTTGATATGTCGTAGTTGAAAGTAAGTAAGTAAAGTAAGTACATTTCTTCAAGTCATTTAATTAAGTAAAATTCTGACCATCAGTAATATTTTCTAATTCCACCAGTCCACCTCCTATTTTATAGATATAGTCTACTTTTTACTTTGCTAAATTTATTTGATGACTCTAGTTATTACTTACTGTGCAGATGAGGATTATAAAAAGTTGTAATGAGTATATGAAATACAATACATTTTTATACAGTGAATTAAAAGACCCAACAGGACAGACCAAGAATAATATTCATTGTGTTGCAGTCAGCTACATCTTATACAGTTTATATACAGTTTATCTTAATAATAGTGACAATAATCTAATTATAAATAATTATACAACTATTATAGAGTGCATTTTGGCTGTGTAGTGAGTGCTTTTCATCTTTTTATTACTTTTAATGAGGTAAATTTTGATTATACTTACATACTTTTACTTCAGTGTGTTTAAATTATCATAATTATCATCTTTACTTAAAATCTTCTTCCATTACTGCGTATAGTCGATTAAAAACAGTACAAAGTCAGTATATTGAATGAACCTTCATTGATTTTTATAAATATATACTTATTGTGAATTTGATAACAGCAAAAATAATAATAATAATGCTTTAAAATGCAGTCCTCACTTTGATATAAATCCGTCATTCCCCCCACTTGCTGGCTTAAGTGTCAGTGGGACACAGTGTGGTGTACTGCTGCCTGCCAGTACACCACACTGAGCAGAAGGCTTCAACCATTATGACTAGATATACTGAGTCCGCTCATCACTATTACTGTTATTTCTCCTAACTGGGAAAAGGCAGAACTGCTTCGCAGTCTTGTTAGCAAATGAAGTCTGCCAACAAGAGTGAAGTCTCCTAATAGCTGCTCCCTTGTGGCTCTCCACGTTTTACTGTGAGTTGAGGGAAGTGATGGCCCTGTGGGAAAGCCATTAGCCACTGGTTGTCTCTCTTCTTCTTTACTCTCTGCCCCCACTTCTTCCCTCAGTTCACACACACACACATGCACAAGCCACTGCAGCATTGTCGAGACGGTTAGTGGCTGTCAGGGTTGTTTGTTTTGACCAGCTCCCATAAGGCCAATGGTGTTTATAAATCTCTTCAATCTTGACAGGAAAGCCATTAGTGGACGATCATACTGGGCCAGTTGCTTAATGCTCACGTTGAGGGACAGTCACTGAAAGGGCAACTGGGGGGCACAAAGAGCATAACGAACCAACAAAAGACTCTATTAGTGCTTTAAATTCAGACAGACGTAGGTGTTCAGATTTTGTTGGCGATGAATAGGCACAGAGTTATCATAAATTAGCCAGCTTTTGTTCGCTGAAGCTTAATGACTTAGTAACCTGTAGCCTAGCTCTCGCTGTGTCTCTCACACACTCTCACAATCTCTCTTTCACACACACGCGCACACACGCTAATTTCCATTGACAGCATTAATTACCATAGTGACGAACATCATGCCAAGCCAACCCATTGTTACACACAGCGCTCAATTATAAAGCACCATTATCTTGCAGGGAGATGTCACTCTGAACATCATGTCAACCAAAAATAGCATGAGCTGGAGCAGCATGCCACAGGATGGAGACTGTATTGACTGTTAAAATGCTGATACACCTAAATGTGGCGTTGAACACACATGTTGCACAGTGCTGTACAGAATCAAAGTCTGATTCATGTGCACACAGACACAGATGTAAACACCATCAAATGCTGCTGTTTGGAGATCAGACCCTGAATGAGCTGCTTTCAGTGTGGATGTAGGCCATTAAAATAACAGAAATAAAAGTTCCTGCTATTTGCTCCAAATACACTGATGCACACACACATTCACACTGACTCATAAAACATGTAAATTGTTCACTTTGTATTCGATTTATTGAATTAATAAGTTAATCACTGTACACAAATCCTGCACTCTGCTTGTCATGTAAAAGGAGATTTCTAAATCTCTCTGCTCCTTGTCTCTCTGGAAGACAGTGACTGTACACACTGTACGAGTACTCCCATCAGGTTGGAGAGAGTTTTCAAAGTGTCAGTTACATAGCAGCAGATGAATAATGCAGAGGAAATAAAAGGCTTTTTTCTGCACGGCAGCAACGTGAGCTGTGATACATCAGATGTAAGTTGTAAACTGATGCTAACCTCAAAATGTCTGCTTGACTTACCATCGCTGTTGTGGGGCTTTTGAATGGCTCCTTGCATCCACAACAATGATGCTCTTGTTGGGTTCGTTATGGGTTGTTTTTCACTTAACTGAGGTTAGTAAATAAGACTTTGTGGAAAATGTATTCACTGTTGCCAGAAATTAATTAATGTATTTTACATTAAGGCTCGATAGATGTACCTAAATTAGGGTTAATATATTATACATGTCGGTCGTTTATATCCCAGCTTTTCCTTCGCTCTTCTTGCTGTTCACACCCAAAGCCATGTTTTCCTCTCCCATTTTTGTAGTCTGTAATCTCCTTCCGCACATGCATGCATATTGTTAATGTATAAATTCAGCTCTTGTTTTCTCATTTCCGTTCACCTCCTACCCCAATCTTTCCCCCTCTCTGTCTTTGTCAGCAGAATATTGAGTTCAGCCTGTGGTATGTAATAAGCTCTGCTCAAATGCACACACACACGCACACACACACACACACATAAATGTGTGTCCAAAAAAAAAAAAAGAAAAAGAGAGCGAGAGCGAGAGAGAAAAAGGAGACAGAAGATTCAAAATGACTCCAAGATCGAGCTGCAAATAATGAATAACTAATAACACGATCATATGGTGGCTGTTGGTTCACAGTGTCATCAATCACTACCATGTCTTCTTACTCTGCTGTGGCTTCATTAAGCTGATAATGGACTTTGGGCTGTGTGTCAACCAGATCATGTTTGCTTCTATTCAAACTACGATTAAACAACCTATCTGAGCAGCCAAACTCACCCTGTAGTGTGTTTGCCTCCATATAATTCAGTTGAGAAATGTCTTCTATTGCAGGTACTGTGCAACACTGCAGTTTTGCCAGGCATGAATTCAGAATTCACACATAAACCAAATATCAATGACTGTCATGCCACACTTAACAATTTTCTCACTGCTGTCTTGCAGTAAAACCGACCAAAGTACCTTTGATGTCATGAATGCAGAATATTGATATAGCATTAAATCTGTTATATGGACACTGAGCTACTGTATTACATAATCTACCAATCTTCCTGTCCCCTCTCGTGACCCCTCCAAATCGGCACCCTTTGATCTTTCAGGTGATAAGCTGATTAGTGAGACGACAACCTCCTGTCACAGACAAACACACAGCAGGAGGTCTGATGAAGCTCAGCCAAAGTCCTGTCGAAAATACTGATTGATTCTTCTGTCAATCACACACTAGACTGAGGATTCGATTAAAGAGGGCATGTCCAGGCATGTCTTAAGGACATAAAGGACTGGATGACCTCCAATTTTTTATTATTAAACTCAGACAAAACTATGGTCATTGTTTTTGGCCCCAAACATCTTAGAACTAAAATAGCTAATAATATTCTCTCTCTGGACGGCATTGCTTTGGCCTCCAGCTCGACTGTGATGAACCTTGGCATTACCTTCGATCGGGACGTGTCATTTATCCATCACATTAAACAGATCTCTAAGACCGCCTTCTTTCACCTCTGTAATATTGCTAAGATTAGGAGCATCCTCTCTCAGAGTCATGCTTAAAAACTTGTCCATGCTTTTGTTACTTCTAGACTATCAAGGTTTCTTCCTGTTAAAAATGAGTTTTCCTTGCCACTGTCTGATTGCTCGGGGGTTCAGGCTCTGGGTTTCTGTAAAGCACCTAGAGGCAATTTTGATTGTAAAAGGTGCTATATAAATAAAGTTGAATTGAATTGAAGATTATCTTGCAAGGGTTTTCCTAAAATCATTTTAATGTTAGGATCACTCATTCAAAATTAAAGATGACAAGAATGAAGTGGTTCTTTTTAGAAAACACCTGCAGGCGTTTTTATAGTTGAAACTGGTGGTAACCCCAACGTGGTGATTCAGTCCTGTTCTGTTTCAACACATGTTGCATGTAATAACATAAAGTATTCATTATGAAGTGATAATAAGGCTCGTTTTACAAAGATTATGTTCTGCATGTCAATGCAATCTGTGAAATACTGACAAAATATTATCAATAGGATTCGTAGGTATTTTAGGTATTTTAAAAATTCTAATCTTAATCCAAAGTGAATCCTAGAAAATTAAACGTTGTCGCTGTTTAACAAATTCAAATCTCAAGCAAGTGTCTAAACGTAACTACAGATGGGATACGAGCCCTGGATTCTCAATCAATAAATATAATGAAATTTAAAAAAATGATGATGATTTGACATAAATTCATTTGATCCAGATGTGATGAAGTAGATTATATTTGACCCCCACAACTCTGCCTATCATCATACATCCACAGCTCAATAACTGCTCATTTAAATTTGTGAGTTAGTCTGGCAGTCACCATCTGGAGCTGTCAGTCGCCTGACTCATAACTGCTTGGATGTTTCACATCGCTGCAGTCTATCTCTTATAATGTGACTGTAGCATCATGTCCCTAGAAAATTCCCAGAACAGACTGTAAAAAGCAGTGAGATCTTTTTTCACCAACTGGAAGTGACGTCAATAAAAGTCCTCAGGGACAAGCTTGTGATTTTGGGCTTTATAAATAACACTGACGTAACTTAGGACGCTCCTGATTCTACACTCTCACAGACCCTTTTCACAGTGTCACAGCTGCAGCTAATAAAATGAAGAAAAGCTAAGTGGGATGTGCCAATCAGCAAACAGTAACAATACTACTGATGTCTGTCAATTTTTGTCACTTAATAACTTACCTAAATTCAAATTATTTAAGTAATTATGTTTATTAGCTGCAGCTATTTTTTCCTATGCCATGATTGAGCGCTAAATACAGTTTGATTATTTATTTTTCAGAGCTTTTCACACTGCTGCATCTTTGGTTGATGGTTGATTGTTATTGAGGTGACAGACCATTAGTTTATCAGTGTCCCATAGTATTCAACCTTATTATGCCAACTTTGTCATATCTTACAGGCTGTAAGTGCAAGCATCTGGTCACATCAACATCTGAGTTAAAATTCCAAGTCAGCTCAAGAACAAGAATCTCCTGCTTTGTGAATAGAACTACAAAAGAGTTCATATCAATTTCTTACACTGTATGACCCTAAAGAATTGTCTTTTTTTTCATAAATGGATAAATAGACTTGCAGCAGAAGCTTGAGGCTGTGATGAACTGCATTATGAAAAATGTAAAAGCTCTGGCCAAAAACAATAATTCAAGGAATAAATTAAAAGCCCTTTTTGTCCCTGCTTGGACTCAATTCTTAGTCCAGTGATTTTATAGAAGTCCAGAGTTAAATTTGTGGAGTGTTCATTTAATGAATCACTACAGATATGGTGAAAGAAAAGGCTAATTTGGGCTTGAGCTCCATTTATGTGGTGTGACTATGAGGCTAGTCATGTCTGCTGATATTGTGTGAATGTGGAATTGCCTCTCAGAATTCAGCTCATTGTAAAGTGACTCACTCAGCTGAACTTGTAAGTGAGTTGAGACACACCATTAACTATATATGGAAACATAGCTGTTAGAGCTACCTTGGGGGTAGAGCGACCTATTGCTGAGGCTTAAAATAAGTAGTCGTAAACTTCTTAAACCTTTTCAATAACTAACCAGCCTGCCTCTCTGACATTTACATTCAGTTTTAGTTTAAAAAAAAGGCTGTGAAATCAAGCAGTGCTTTAAGAAAATTCAGAATCTTCAAAAATGCGATTTATCATATAATCAGTAAGCATATTTAAGTGTTTTTATGAAGCAAAGGGAGGCTGCTGCGTGTGTTTGTGTGTGTGTGAACATGAGGGGGGAACGAAAGCATTAGCCAAGAGAAGAGCAATTTGTTATTTTTACTCCTCTAGAAGTGTTATCATTTTATGATTCACCGATTCCTCATGTGGCTGCTGACTGAAGTTCACACAGAGCATAATGCATCAAATGAATGTTTTTGGATCATACATACATTGTGACACATAAACAACTCTGCATCACAACATTTCTCCTAATGATGCTTGTATGATATGGTTGGCTTGATGCAAACAGATTGCAGTGTAAACAAAGTCAGTCTTCATCTGTGACACACGCTCCATCTTTTCCCATTTCCCAATATCATTATCTATCTGTCTGTCTTTGTCCTTCATATGCAGATTTATCTTTGTCCCTTCCTCTTCTTCCTCTGCTCATTTATTCCCTCTGACATACTCATAATGTCTCTTCAGTTTCCTCTCTCACCCTTCACCCTACCGTGCACCCATCCATCCCTGCAGCTCAGCCTTACTCATCTGCTGCACCCTCCTCTTCATCCCTCATGTGCTTTCATATCAGTGTCAAGCCAGATTCATTTGAAACTCTGGAGTTTCATGCTGAGTATTAATAACACAAAATTGGCCTGTGCTTGCAAATTCAAAATCACTCACCAGCTTCTCTTTCTCTCTTTTCCCCCTGTACAGCTCTCTTCATCCCTTTCCTTGCATGCTCCATCCATGCGTTCATCAGAGCCTACTTTATCATCTTGAAGTACCGAGGCTGAAAGCTAATTAACGAGGCTCATACTTAATATGTCCTCAGCCATGGTTTTCATGTCATGCGAGTCTGACAACAGAATGGAAGAAGTGCATATTGCAGCCGTCAGCCTTTCTACTTATCTTTCTCATCTTCCTCTGGGGTAGTTCATGATCCTGTGTCACCTCCATCTGTCCTTCTGGTTCTGTCAGTCTACAGAACCATATTTATGTGCTGTATGTTATATGAGGATGTTTTTCTTTTTTGAGGAAAATACATTTCTTCAACTGTAATTCATAGTAGGGCCACTGGCCTTGTGAAAATCATTCAAGGTCAAAGTAGATCCCACAGAGTCGAGCACACAGCGCGAGAGGTTGTTTGGACAGATAGAGTGACTTATACTTTATCCTGTGTGTGCTCTTCTTTTGATAGATGCTAAACAAAAGCCAGAAATTTCTACAGACCATCTGGAGCAACTTGACTCACGTGTGACTAGCCTGTACTTCTCTCATTCATCTCTTCCTTTTCCTTACTGCCCTGTCATCTCTAAAATCTATCCCTACAGCCGCCCAACAATCATGGTAAATGGTAAAACAATAATTCCAAGATAATTGTCTGTATTTCATTGATTATACTCAGAATTTTCATTTATCATTCATAATGATTCTTCCTCTTTAAGGGTGAGATATTCCACTGGAATACTGACTCAGAAAAGTGACTGACTTGAGAGCTAATATCCACTCAACATTTTTCACGGTAGCCATTCAAACAGCTATGTGCACTCTGCTCAAAAACACTCCATGTGAGAGAAAGAAAAGAAATGGAAATCACACTCCCTCGCTGATTCAAAATATTGTTTGTCTCCTCCAAATGCAGTCCCATAGTAGAGGAAATTGCTTCTTCTCAAAGCAGGCCTATTTTCTGTGACCGTGCAATGGGTGAAATTATTTTGTAAGAACATGGTTACAGGATAGGTTGTATATCTTAATTTCCTGGTGTATGTTAAGCCTTGAATAATACAAGGGGGGATGTTGCCACTTTTCCTGTTTTTCACAGTTTTTGAACAGGTTCTTACTTGGTCATTCTTGATTTGTTGTTCATTGATAACTTAATGTTTTCCATAACCGCTGAACATGCTGTGACTTCCCCTCATTATCACCAACCACTCTCATCTTGAACCCATCACACCACCATCCACTTCTGCATCAGATGGTTTAAAGGTATTTGCCTTAATACTTTTGAACACAGTGAAAACACATTTTATACATCACATGCAAGCACAGCAATACAAATAGAAACAGGGTGGTACTGTGCCACACATATTTATCTCATGTCATCAATAAAGGGATGAATATAGCAGTTTCAATGTTACAAGACCTTCATTTCCTTCCTTAATGCTTCTCTGCCCATCTTCTCAAAACATACACCCAGAGAGTTTGGGCTGCCCATTCAAACCACAGATGATTTACTCTCTCACATCTGTATATCTTCTGTTGTCAAGCAAGACTACATTCAGTATACAGTGACTTCAAAATGAACCCAGCAGAATCCTGCAAACATCACTTGTGTTAATAATGCATAGAGAGGGGAAATTTGTAAATGAAAAATGTAATGCAAATGTGTAAAATATACATTACAAAAATAATATTTTAATTGTGTGGCAATAGCAGGATGCACACTGATGACAGCACGTGTTTGTGTATCCACCCATGCATAGTCTACTGTATAAACCTACATCTCTCGCCCTTTAACCTCACACACACACACACACACACACACACACACACACACACACACACACACACACACACACACACAGACCATCTGCTGGCTGAAGGTGTACACATGTGACTGTCAGACTGGGATGCTACACTGTCCTTGCAGATGGTCTGTAGAGAGTCCCAGCGATGCAGAGGAGCCAGAATGGCCACATACTCAAGAGTGGACTGTACTGAAAAAGTCAATAATGTATTCCTGCCACATTTTACGTTATCTGTTCCACATTAAACATATTCATATACTGTATACGCTGATCTGAAGCAATACAATGCTTTCCATGCATTTGAGGTGTCATTTTATTTGAGTGACACCCTCTTTGTCGCCATAACTGGCAAACATTTGGGTATTGTTTCGTATTCAGATTAACTTGGTTTATTAATCGATGAAACATGGGTATAACATAAGACATGCATGGCTGGTCGAACCCACCGTGAATCTACCTGGTAACCTGTATAATCAAAACTATCAGTACGGTGTCCGTAATGCCTCAGTATAGATCAGCGTGAACACTCATCCCCTTTTCTTAGCTCTTACTCATACCATAACAAGACCATGTTGTCAGTTATCAAAACTGGCTGATCTACAGATATGAATACACTTAAAAGTATATTGTGTATAGACTGTATATTGACAGATTGAGGCTACATCAAGGACCCTGTCTACACTAACCCACAACGCCTCCGTATTCAAATGAAAACAGGGTTGACACCGTATCGAAATTGTAACGTTTCAGGGGCTCAAAAACACTGAAGCAGTGTTGACGAGAGGCATAAACATAAGTGTTTCAGATTCAAACGGAAACAGACTAGTGTGGATATAGCCTGAGTAATGTACATGGATTTGTGTCACATTCATCTCAAAGTTCAGGTCAACACAAATCTCATGAATAGCTTTTCCAGTTTCTCTTGACATTCAGTTTTTTTTTCTTGTTGAAGAAGCAGCTGACTCATCTGTCCATCTGTCTGCCCATCCAACTTTACTTTCATCACCATAAAGCGAAAGACTTATTGATGGTGCTTTAGCTTACAGCTACTTCTAAACTCAGATGACAGCAGGCCAAAGTGACAACTAGTGACCTTACATTTTGACATTTTTCAGGAGAAAACATTTTCAGGAGACAAACACTGCCAACCCTTTTAGTTGAGAAGTAGTTGAGATTATTATTATTGTATTATATATTTTATTATTATTATGATATAACAGTTAAGTACAAAGGATTACCTTTGTAGCAGGTATGTATATGATCACTCTACTGTGAAGTCTATATAATATAATATAATCACATAAGCCCTCTTCAGACCAGTTTTTTACCATTGTGGTTTTTGTACATATTGAATAAATATAACATCTTAGTTAGTCAGATTTAGAGGTGCACTTAGATGGATTTTTTTAATGCTTATGTTTGGCAGACAGTATGTAATTTCTGCCACTATGAGTTGACTTCTCTGGGTTTCATTATAATTGCAAACACATATATTTTTATTTGGATAATGTACTTACACAATTCAATATAATATAGAGCAAAGATGCAAGACTTTCACTTGTAATGGAATATTTTCATATTGTTATATTGATTCGTTTACTTAAGGTATGTCTTCAGGCACCGCCCCTCTCTCATTCTCTTTGCTTCCTGCCAGCTAGCTAATCTAACTAAAACAATAAATGCACACAACAAACCATCTACTGATTACTCTGATGGTAACTAAAAGGTCCAGATTACCTAGATTTTTTTTCTCTTTGTCTTTTTTCTGGGTTTCAGAGTATTAAACTTGGCTGTATGAGTAACATCTTTAGAGCAACTTTCCTGGCACGGTCTGCAGAACCTGCCTGTGCCCCATCTCTCAGCTTACCCTAAGCAAAGTGGCAGGGGCTCTAGATACCGTTAAAGTGACGGATCGGAGCTTTAGAGCTTCTGTAATGATCTTCAGTGGTGAGGATTATATAAGGAGAGTGTGTCGTGTAGATGGATGATAGATCTCTCTGGTTTGTGTATATGTGGCAGAGGAGGGTAAGTTCAAAGGGGACAGGGCTGTGTGCGTGCATGTGCGTACAGCTATGTCTGTGCGTACGCTTGTGTATGTTTGCTTGTCAGTGTAAGTTGACATGCCGCTGTGTCTCTGAAAGCATTTAGCAGACACTGTCCAGTGACCCTGTAAAGAGCTCCTGTCTAATGTCTACTGTCCCTCTGTTCCTGTGCATTATGTAAGGAAGCACTGGGGCTTTATTTATAAACCATGCCCTTTTCCTGGATTTCATCGTGCAGTCATTTTAACAACTATGATGTCAAAATAATAAGATATCAGTTACAGACAAGCAGTACTGTACTCTGGGCAAGGCTAGAATTTCCTTTGAGATTTTGATAGACTAAATTTGAAAGAAGCTACATAAATCCTAAACATATCAGAAAAAGATTACAGCATGTGAACTCCTCTGCTCACAGTGTGGGAAGGGAAGAGATGAAAGGCGCTGCAAACGTCTATTAAAAGCCTTCTCTTAATTTGGCAATCCTAACTGTAATTTAAGTTAGCTCCGTGCTTTAAATAGCTGTCACATTAAGAGGTTTTTTTTGTAATTAAATCATAACCTTGGGACAAATTTAGATTGTAAGCACGAGTTAGAACATATTATCAGTGGTCCATTGTGTATTGCCCATTATACAAGAAAGAAATGGTATGACGTAAAGCCTAAATTGCAGTTGCAAAACAATAGAGAAAAAAAGAGATTACTGCATTTTTTTAACATAATTTGAACAATGATAATTACAGCTAATGTCAAATGTCCTCTGTTTAAAAGCAACACAATGTAATATCTCCAAGTAAAATCAGAAAAGGCACATAAATCACAGAAATGTATTCATTTTTATGACTTAAACAGTATGTAGTGTAAGTGCCTGCTGGAGACATTTAGAGTCAGGCTGCTGTAAAGGGCATGTCAGGTTGAATATGCCATATTCGTGCAGTGTATTACAACCTGCCATTTGAAGCCCATATAACATTATGAAGGTCACTTAAGAGGATTTAATAAGATAAGCAAGGAAAATGCCTGCTTTCATATACAACGTAAATGGTGTGATGTACTTTTTAAGTCCATCTACAAATTAAAAATTCATACTGAGAAACACAAATGAAAATATCAAATATTACAGTCACGCAGCCTCCATGTGACAGCAGATGGTACAGTATCTCTGGTGCTTTATGCACTGTTTAAAAAATGTCATTGGTCCTGGCACGTTGCTCTGTTTACATTTAGGTTGCTGGTCCATGATGAACAGGTTGTGTATTGCTGACTGAGCTTTACAACTGTTTGTGCAAGTGATATTTCTCTTTTACCTTAACAAATTCTAACATTAACATTAACATTATTATGTATACATGATATAAAATAACATAGTGTGTATGTCTTTGTTAACTTTTCAGATACTGTGAGGTAGGTCTGTGTCTCACAGTAATGTTGTCTTCATTTCTAAACCACCCATTCAATGAATGAATGAGGGGAAAATTAAGTGTACTTATGCTTACCACTAAAACACATTTGATTTCTATTGCATATAGAGGAAAATTCACCTTTACCTTATACCCAGGTCAAATATTCCTTTCTACACAGGTACACTATATATACAAAAGTATTTGGGCGTTCACCTCTTTATTATTAAATTCCAGTGTGGGATGGGGCTGTTTTCAGGGGTTGGGCTCAGCCCCTGGCATCCAGTCAAAGGAAATCTTAATGCTTCAACATACCAAGACATTTTGGACAATGCTATGAATCCAACTTTGTGGATTGGGCCACAGTGCACAAAGCAAAGGCCATAAAGACATGGTTGGATGAGTTTGGTGTGGAAGATTTTGACTGGCCCACACAGAGTCCTGACCTCCAGCCCATCCAACACCTTTGAGATGAACTGGAACAGAGATTGTGAGTCAGGCCTTTTAGTCCAACATCAGTGTTTGAGCTTACAAATGCTCTGCTTCATGAATGGGTAAAATATCCCACAGAAACACTCAAAAGTGTAAACATGTATTTTTAGGCTTAAGTCCCATACAGCTGATAATTCTCATCAGTCTCTCATATAAACCTTTTTACAGTAGACAAACACTATACAGACAAAAGCACTGGGGCACCTGACCGATGACAGGGACTCTAATGACGTTGCATTCTAAATACACAGACAGCTTTGCAGCTATAACAGCTTCCACTCTTCTAGGAAGGAGGTCTGGAATAGAAAAGGACCTTCCCCAAAATGTTGCCACAAAGTAGGAAGCATAACATTGTCCAAAATGTCTTGGCATGCTGAAGCATTAAAATTTCCCTTCACTGGAAGTAAGGAATCTAACCAGCCTCTTAGACTGGTGTGTCTGAATACTTCTGTCTATACAGTGTAGCAGGAAAAGAATGAGCGAAACCATTAAGATTAATAATGGCTGTTCCAGGAAGTCTTTCTAAATCCTGGATTTAGATCACTTAAATTGAATGCACTCTTCCTGCTTTGACTTGTCAAAATATCTGCTGCGAAAAATGTCTGTTAACTTCAATGCACCTTGGAGGTGTTGGAATTACATGCAAAATGTTGGTGGACTCAGACATAAAAATGGAAAACAATCCTTAAAAAAATAAAATCAACATTAAAGATCAAGGTGTTGGTCAAAAAGGCTTTTACTTATGCTACCTGCTCTTCAACCTCTTCAACAGCTGTTGGTTAACTAATTCAATGATTTACAACATAACAAACTTCTTTTTTTAAAAAAAAAAAAAAGTGATGCACGAAAATGGTCAGTGTTAAGTGGAACATGTGAGATATCAGTTCTAGTCTTAGTGTGCGACACACACTTTACTTAAAGCTCTTAACTGTGTGATGTACATCTCGCGTGAGAGCTATATGTTACATAGATAGCGTGTGTGAGTATGAGGTGCTAGTCAGACATCGCCTGAACTCTGTGTCATGCTACTGAGGGCCAGCCAGCTGACCTCTGCATGTGTGTGTGTGTCTGGGAAAACCCTTCATGTGAGGTTGTGTAATGTTCCTGCCAATCTTCTATTTTCTGTGTGTGTATTAGTCTGAGTGTGGTTCCAGGATCCTGCTGAATGCTTCATAATGTCTGCATGTATGCGTGTGCACATGCTGGTAATGAATGTGTGTTCGTGCTGGCGGTCAAGGGGGGCGCCTAGGAGGACTGGTGTTTGATTGGCGCGTGCTGCCGAGATCTGCTCCTTCCTGTTAGCGTACGCATCACTTCCTCTCACCCTGCCCAGAGCTACTGCCTCGCCGTCTCACAATCACTCTGACACGATTCCCTCTCTTCTCCTTATTTTTTCTTCGTCCTGGTCTTAGTCTTCTCGTGACTTACTGTCCTTCTTACTTTGTTTTCTCGTTGTCTTACTATCCAGTCTTCTTAAAGTGTGTCCTGCATCTCTGCTTCCACTTCTTAATCTTTTCATTTTCTTTTCACTTTCTTGCACTTAGCCTTGTTTTTCTATCTTTCTTTCCATGTTGGTTCCACTATCATAGTGCTCCTTTCCCCCCCAGTCTCTATCCATTTGTCTCTCTCTGCTCTCCCTCTTAACTCTCAGAAGACCACTTTTGTTTTAACAACTTGACAGCCAGTTCATCATCCTCAATGAAGCATTTCTTTGCCTCTTGCTCCCTGCTTCTCTCCCCTTCAACCCCTCCCAACTCCTTTCCTAACCTCTTTCTCTTCCCATAGCTGCTCTGAATTCAATCCGAAAGCGCCCCTCTTCCTCCTCCTCACTCTCTTCCTCCTCAGCTGCTCTCCCTGAAGACAGAGCAGATGCAGCCAGGCAGAACAGCCCGCATGTTCCCATGTTCTCTTACTCCAGCTCTGCGGCTGCAGCATCCCTCTTACACCTCTCCATGACCCCCTTTCCCCCCCATACTTCATATTCCTCACCACATGTTAGTTTTCTGGCAACCTCATTGTCCTTTGTACTTTTAATTTTTATCTGTCTTCTAGATTTTTCATTCACCTTCTCTTTCTTTCTTCTTCCTTCCCTCCTTTTTCGCACTGTACTTCCCCATTCCTTTCTTTTGGCTCCAGGCTTTATCCTTGGTTTTTGCATCTCTTTCCTCCTTCCTTGCTAAACATTGCTCAAGGCCATAATTGTTTCTTTTTTCCTCAAGCCCTCTTCTCTGTTTTCTTTTACCCACCCCCCACCGCCCATATTTCTACCCTTAACAGTATAGCGTCTCAGCTTCCTACTTCTTTTTGCTTCCTCTCTGCTCAGCACTGAGCCCACTCTCCACCAATCCTGCTCTTTGCTCTTCTCAGTATTTATTTACTCCTTGATTCTCATCATCCCCTCTCTCCTTGTGCAGATTTTATCACCGTCACATATGGGTTCATGTTTATGCTAATGACCGTCTTGCCTCCTTACTTTGCCCACAGCCCTGTCACATCATGTACAGCCGCATTTTGAGGCACTGTGGCTGTGCAAAAAAAAAGAACGAATGCTCATTTAAATAAGTGACACAGAGACAAAAAAACATTTATTGGATTAAGTGTTATGGAACTGCCTGCCAGATATTTCAGTCATAATGATTCTGCTGTGATGTGTCTGCCAATTTGAAACCTTTCAGTTGCCTCTCAGCTCTTTGCCTGCCTGCCTCTGTTGCCTCTCTTTAAGGTCACTGTCACTGTAAGTGAAGCTACATTCAGCTATAAGACAAATACTACAGTGTTGAAATATGAGTTTTTCACAATATCACCTATATTGTGAAAAACTCTTAATCGATTTATCAATTTAACTCTTAATCAATTTATAAAGGAATTTTAGAAGCATTGAAAATGTCCTCAAATCTTAAAGGGACAGTCCACCCTAAAATCCAAAATACAAATTTTTTGCTCTTAGCTATAGTATTATTGATCCATCTAGACTCCACAGTGGCCCTGAATATCAAAACAAAGAAACAAAGATTACAGGGGGATAATACAGGGTGAAATAAACCTTACTGTTTGTGATTGCCGTAATCCAAATCCTGGTAACAGCGCAACGTCACGTCCTGTTTCTATTGTACTACCCTCACTAGTATCCTTACACAAATTTAAACTGAATTTGAAAGGAAAGAGTAGATGGAAATCATAATAAACTATTTTAACAAAAAACACTCTAAGCTGAAGGAGCCATCTTATGAGAGTTGTGTGGACTGTCCATATCAAGATATGTGTTAGATCATATAAGTGTCCTTTGTTAAATTAGTCCCTTGTGATTTCCTTGTTGGGAAGCACAGTGGTGCAGTGGTTAGTGCAGTTTGTGTATTAGGTCTCACACACAAACAGGTTCGAATCCCGGTCTGGGCCCTTCTGTGTGGAGTTTGCTCCGGGTACTCTGGCTTCCACCCGCAATCCCAAAAACATGCACATTAGGTTAACTGGGTACTCTGCATTCCCCCTGGGTGTGAGTGTGTGTGGTTGTCTGTGTGTTGGTCCTGTGATTGACTGGCGACCAGTTCAGGGTGCACCCTGCCTCTCACCCATAGTCAGCTATGTTACAAGTTACACAGCAAATATTATATATAATATGGTGGGTGAACTGCACATACACAAGTTGAGATTCTCAGCTTCCAAAATTTGGTTATTTGTCTAGTTGAATTCAGTTTGTAGAGAAGAGTGAACATATACTGTCATATTACAAAGAATAATTTTCTGCAGCCCTCGCATAGTGCCTTTATTGGTGTATTTGTGTATTATTATATTTAATTTTGCTTATTTACTTTTGCATTTCTTTTTAATCATAAGTACTGCCTTTATATACATTGTAATTCTTTATATATATAATAATAATTCCTCCGTAGATCATATATATGATTATAAGAATGTGCAGGACTGGCCGAATGTCTGACTGTGTGGTGCTCATTACAAACAAAATACATTTAAAAAAACCTCAACATTAATGTCTCTTTCCAGAGATCATCCCCCGATTACTCAAGATGATCCAGTTGTGGGTAGTTTCATATAGGATCTGTTTTCTTTCTATTGAACTCGTCACTGTCACCAAATGCTTACTCAGTGGGGGTTTTGCCCTGGAACGTGTTTCTCTCTGATTCTCTTCTTTTTTTTTCTTTTTTTTTTTTGAATGTGTTGTTTACACACCTGTAAAGTGTCTTGAGATAACTCTGTTATGAATTGGCACTTAAAAATAAAATTGAATTGAATTGAATTGAACTACACGGTGCCACTGCGCAGAAGGCTGATGCTCACAACAGGTTGTAAATAAGAAAACAGTTACTCATTTCATTAAGACCAATCGATTTGTGATAATGAGATCTGAAGCACATGCTTGTCTCCATCTCCCCCCTCTCATGTTGCTGTCTGTTGAGACATTGGTTTGAGGTGTTGGTGCGAGTGTGTACACTGATTACCCCATCAATTAATTAAATCTGAAACTTTGTCGCAGAGCTCTAACAGATACAAAATGCTGATCACATAAAACATAAATATAACTGCATGAAGTGTGCTCTACAGTAAGAAAATGATTACTGGAAATAATTAAGAAACAGTCTCAGTATGACTTTAGCTACAGGCACATACACAAACCATTTATAACTGCTGAATAACCTACTTAAGGTCCTCCTCCACTCTAAAATGTGCTTTGTTTATAGTTTTTCACCTAGTTGAGTATTTGCACAGGTTTTTAATTTTTCAGTGAAGGAGAAGGAATAAATGTGCCTTTAACAATCTTTTTACAAGGCAATTGAATGTTTTTGGGGAAAAATATATCAGATGCAAATTATTACGCTGAGCAAAATATTTTTATACAAGGTAATCATTAATAACAGAGAACAACTAAGAACAAAACATCTGGCCTCAAGATCTACTTACTAGCTTTTTTGCGTATCATTCAGTCGCATCTCATTGTCTTCATCAGCAGGTGTACTTTTCTCAGCTGATGTCCATGTCAGTGCTCAAGTAACAGCATTTTCGTTTCACTGACAAAAATGAATGCTGATACTGAAGATAAGGCTTTCATCAAGCAACAGAACTTCAATAATGTTAGTGTAGTAATTATACTAATCAGCACTTCAGCTAAAGAGGGCAGTTTTACCACTACACCACATGTGTCTGACATACCTCTCTGGTGATACATGTTGCATTTTGTGACATCATACTCTGTACTGCAGGAAAACACAGGAACAATCACCTGCCTCCTCTATGAACGAACCTGTTAACCCTCAACCGAAACTTGTGAGGATAAAGTTCACATTGGTCTAACGGTCAAACACAGGACGCTTATGCAACAGCACAGGTACCTTCATTTCTCAGATCTGACTACTAATCCTTTTTGCAGGTTCGAAGTTCACAGTGATTATCCACACATGGGATGCTTTCAGCATTCATGCTGCACTGATCTCACCTCTAAGATGATGGAATTTCTCAAGAAAGCAAATCGAGAAGTATTTGTGTGGATGAGGTGCCGACCCCCTGAACCATGAAGTAAGGTCCTGTTGCTATTATCATGAGGCTGTGTTGATGAATGAGGGAGCTGCATGCAGAGGCACACTGGGTGATTTCACTGCTGCCCGGTGTATTGATCCTATGGGACCAAGGTGGTTTTCGGTAATGACCATGGTGCTTGAGATGATAGTGGTGGCAACTGATATCATGATGAAGAGCAGTAGCTGTTGTAGGAAGGAGGAAGAGGATGATCATGAGAAGGAGGATGAATAATGCTAGTGAAGATGAATGCTGCAGCAATAATGATAATGCCAGAGATGATGCTGCCAGGGTGGATGGCTTTGCTAATGGAGCTGGCATGATGAAAATGATGGTGTTCTTTATGTGTGTGTGTGTGTGTGTGTGTGTGTGATTGCATGCCAAGAGCAATGAAGGTGGTGGTAATGTTAAAGGATAAGAGGACAATGCTGATGAGGATGATGATGTTGAATATGAATCCCATGTATGTGTGTGTTTCAGGAAGTGACGCTGAACAGCCAGCCATCTGTCGGCAGATTAATCCTGGCTGTGCTTAGAGATATTACCGGCTGGCTTATTGCCGTGGCAACAAGCCTTCAATCCCAGTCCAGCGCAGTCACCATGTGACCTCAAAAAGAAAGGTGGGTGGGGGTTGGACACATGCACAAGGGTGCACACACACACACACACACACACACACATAAGCACACAGCAGAACAAACAGAGGTTTGTTAATATGATGTAGTATACAGTCTTGTTGCACATTGCTGCATGCACATTTACTGTGCATCTATTGAGAGGATGCTCTAAGAGAAAATGTGACTACTCTCTCTCTTTCTCTCTCTCTCTCTCTCTTTCTCTCTCTCTCTCTCTTTCTCTCTCTCTCTCTCTCACACACACACACTTCCTCTCCTCTCATCAGCGCTGTGGTCTAAAGGTTTTAATCCTGCTGAAAGGTTTCAGTGTCACCTATTGAGTTCAGAAATGTCATTTTGCCAACCAGCTGCGCTGCACGCAGCTCTCTGCAAATATTGTTTTCAGTCAACTATATATAGATCTGCATCAATATGAATTATAGCCACCTTTGTTTGGGTTTTCTTTCACCCCACAGAATGCTTTTTTATTTCTTAAATCATATCACTCCCTCATGCTGAAACATCCACCCACTCACGCTTACCATAGCACATCACATCACACTGTACAGGAGACAGCACATTTATTATGTGATCGCACGACTTTCAGGTCATAAATCAGCAGGCACGAGGCCACTTCATGCTTGATGTAACATTCAAGGTTTTATTCAGTCTTTACATACAGTACACCAGTCAGAAATATACAGTGAACCTTCAACGAAGGACCCTAAGGTACACCATAAAACCTGCAGATGGAAAGGACAGATTTTTAGATAAAAGATTACAAAGTGTGAAGTGTTTGTTTCATTGTTCCTGTTTTCAGTCCATGCTTTTACATCTGTACAGATGTCACAGTAGAAGCTATGCTCAAGAATGACAAGTTTCCAGGGCTAAGATACTTAACTATTTTCCCTTTCTAATCCTTTAAATATCAATTACCACTATAGAATGCCAAATATTGGCTAAACTCGACGTTGCTCCCTCACTCCCCTGAGACATCACCCATTGTGGTGACCACCCTCATGCCTCTCATTGGAACATCTCTCACACAATTTACAGATAAATGATATGACACAAAGGTGACCCGTAGTCTGACTATGAGGTGCTGCTCTTGGAGGAGAACTGGACCTGAGGTATGCTCTTCCTCTGTCTCACTGGTTCATAATTCACTTTTTCCTGCTTATAGCTCAACACATCAAATGACTGAATTTTGGAGACACAAACTGAAGCTATCTCAGGTCATAATCTCACATCCACAACCCTGTTGCCAGTAGGTAGTCGCATAGCTAGTGGTTCAAATTGCACTCTGCGTGTATGTGCCACTCAGTGTAATTAGATGAAGTAATCACAATTGATATCATGTTGGATTAGTAAGAGGTTGAGAGGTCCCTCTCTGAATCTAGCCCACAGGACAGCAGCACCAGGATCAGACAGGGCTGGAGGGAGGGAGGAGGGAGCATATTATTTTAGAATGAAATGAAAATTGAAGCTGAACATCTGGATAAAAGGAGCTTTAAAACTTACGTTTTTTTCCCTCACTCAATTAAGCATAGAAAAAAGCTTTTCATTTGTAACAAGATGTCTAATTTTCAATTTAAATGCAAAAAATGGTGGCCTAATTGACTACACATGAATGTGATTAACCTTGGCCCATGAGTGCACATTGTACACTTTCAAAGTAATGCACCAAGTCAAGCTGGAAATCTCTTTTTTTTTAATTTATGGCTTTTTAGTTTGTAACAAGAAGCCCTTGAATGTATAAGAGAGGAGCTTCTGCAACTTGCTTAAAGGGCCATCAACCAGCCCTTCGGATTGGCCACAACGATGTGGATACTAAATTAGACTAAGGTCCATTCAGCAGTGTTTTAAAGAGTAATCTAGTAGTTCAGTGAGCTCTGTGATGAATGAAACTGCTCAATTGCATGTTGCATTCCTGAGGAATCAAATTGTTTGCTACCGTACTGTACAAAGTAGAGAGTTTCATGAAAATGATATCGCTATCTGCTGCAGGCATGTGTTACCCATTTTTTAGTAACAGTCAGGAGTAACAGGTTGATTTTGCTACATGACCTGTGGTATGTGGGGCAGTAATGTGCTGGAGACAAGGGAATGTATCTGAATTCATATTTTTTGGTAAAGAGTCCAACCTCACTAGCACCAATAGGAAAATAATCAGACTTGAAGATAAATTTCTTGGGTGGGCTTTATGGGCTTTATGGTACAAGGTAAGGTGGTAAATGGAAAGTATGCTGACATGTTGTAACACCATTTCTATAAAAGTGTTTTTGTGTTTTAATGTAGAAACAGCATTTTTACTAGAAAATATTGGTGTAAAAGATCAGCATTTTCTTTCCTGAGTGTGCTGTCAGTGTACTGTACCCCAGCAAGTTGTCCATGAGGAGCTTCACTGATGGTTTATCATATTTAACAGATGTAGAAGCTGTAAATTGCATGTTAACTATGCGCTGTATTGGGGACTAAACCCTGGAATGTTCTGGCGTCTGACATTTCATAGTGCCAGTCTTAAACCTGTTTGCTCTGTGTACCCTGTGTTTTATCATTTGCCTGACTGGCTTCTTAATCAAAACATCTTTTACTACATATTATAAAGGTATATATTTATGTGCAATTTTCTTAAAGTAGAAAATTTACAGTATTTAGTGGTTTTCAGAATCTTTTGGGAGGTAAAACTGACACTGATAAACCGTAATAGGAAGTTTTAATGTCACTGAGTTGTATTGTCTGTCTGGCTCTGTACCATCTGAAGAACTGGGTAATTAATATACACACTTGGCATCAAGACATAATAGCTTTTCTCCATAATTTAGACTAAAAAAAAGGATTTCTTTAAGGATTCTGTTGAAGAAAACATAGAAACATGCTTATTCTAGCCATTACACATGCAGTTAAATAAAATCTTTGAAAATGAATTAAATCTTGCATATCACTTTGGCAAGGGAGTAATTTTTTTCTAGTCTTATATTTCAACATTCTACCCTTGATTTTATACATTGGAGGAAAAAAGCTTTTTGTTCCTTTACATAGAAAAAACATCTTTCTTTTTTGGATATGTCACTGCACAAAAAGAGCAACAGACAACAAAATGAGTCCACAAGTCAAAAAGATAAGCAAATGAGAAAAAATAAGTTGCATAATTCATTTCACATTAACGAATAGAAAAGTAGACTGTGGAGAGTAGTGGACTGCTGGAAGAAATGCAGCTTTTACTTTGGAAAGTGATGTACCCACTGACTGTATAACTTCAGGAGTTGTGAGTCACTAATTAATGCTCGATAAATGTAAGCCAAAGAAAACCAGGACACATTTATGGCCCTCTACATCCTTGCACTGTTTGTGTGTGCATGTGTGTGTGTGTGTTTTTCTGAGCTGAATGAAACCAGACGTAACAACAGAATCCAAGAGGAACAAGCTTGAACTGCTGTTCCTAAAGACTGAAGACTAGCTTGTTTTTCCTGGAGTAACTGTATGTTCAGCATGTGTGTATCTGGAATTCACTAAAAATAGGACCCACACTAGCATTGACCTCTGCTCTGTGGAGATTAGATCAGTGCTGTACTGCGCAATGACTGTCCAGCAGGAGCTGCGTATAGCACAGGACATTGGCTCGGCCTTTAAGCTCAAGGTCAGTGTTTAAGCCTTCGCCAGAAGCACAAGGTTTCAGTAACCGAGGAAAGCCATGACTCAACCTCTATTATTAGGCATTCTGGCACGCCATGTCAGTGTACAGTAGACTGCACCAATCCCACTGAGCCCCATAGAGATCCTCCAAGGAGTTTAAATCTGGGGATAATCACCTGTAAGAGTCACAGAGATTATGACAGGGAGTGAATGGAGAAACAGAGGATTTCTTCTGCTACATTAGCTGTTGCTGTTTCTCCAGGACCAGCTGTAGTCCTGACTAACGTGTGTTTATGGTGCTTAAACAGTATGGGGGAGGGGTGTGTTGATGCAACAAGTTTTTCTTTTATTTACCCTCAGCAGAATGACCTCGGAGATGTCCAAAGGCTTTGTGGGAAAACTGGGAAATCATTAATGGAATTACGAGCAGATAAGGCAAGTTAAAGGAGACTACAAAAAAACAACAAAAAGTATAAGTTTTTTCTTCACATTTTCAGCAATTAATGCTGCAAACTAGCTGAATTTGAATAGGAAACAAAAATATATACATTAGCTATATAAAGTAGTATTAGTGAAGGGGAGGCCCCTTTAAAAATAAACCCCCCAAATGTGGCAGTGCTAAGCTAATGCAGTGCTGAGCTACATAAGGCCATTCAGTTTGCAGTGGTATACTGAGCCTGGGTTTAAGACGCATTTGTGGATTTTTCCTCAGTTAGCTGATAGCCAGTAACGTCACTGTATCTTAACACTCCAACATGTTGGTCACTGCAACAGTAACAATAAACGTGAACGGATTTAACACACAAAAATAAGAGTCTGTTTTTGTGTCTGCTTGTCCCAGTTACCCAAACCTCCTCTAGACAGAGGACGACACCATGCTGGCCCACTGTGAGTGTGTGTTCACGTCAGTTAAGATACCACATGTAGTCCACTGAATCGTCCCTGTCTGGTTTCACAGGCTCACAGTGCAGTTCCTCTCTGCTTTATTATGCACTTGTGCATGTGTAAGTGTGTCCAGTGACACAGCCATGATCCCAACATGAGTTCCTTCAGTCTGCCACTCTTCCACTCGTCTACATTAATCAAGGTGCAACACTCTCTGTCATCTTTATCTTTTTCTTTCAGGTCATTCTTTTCTCTTACAAGGCATGCATGTTGAAATCCAGTCAGGAAAGAAATGCAAAATGAAAACCACTGAGATTCAAAAACACCACTGTCCCTAGAGAGTTTCTACTCGTCAGTTACATAGCTTGATCATTCAAGAAACATTGCGTCATGTAAACATGCCTTTTTCAAATGGCTCACAGGCCCCAACTGCCTGAAGCTGTGCAGCTGATTTTGAAGAAAACCAGGGCTCTCTGTAGAAAACATTTAAACATGTTGTGTTTCGACTGCATTGTTCTACATGCAGTTAAATAACAATTGCACTGAAGATTTCCTGAGCAGCTGCACAGCTTCAGTGCATTTTAAAACACAGCTCACAGGGGCTCACAAACACCCCATACACGTCATTAATTAAGTTCCATCAGTTAGAAATGCTTTCAACTGAGCAAAAATGCAAAAAAAAAAAAAAAAAAAGACAGACAGTTTACACATTTGAAAAACAGCAACAAGATGTCCCAACCAACCCACCCGCAAAGATAAATAAATCTATTTGGATATATTCTAAATGGATAAATAATATTACCAAGATATAATCTATATAACTTTTCAACAATAATTAAATATCTCAAGGATGGCACCATCGCTTTCTCAAAAAAAACCAAAAAAACAAAACACAACTCATGGTGATATATTTTATAAAATTTGTTTTAAGTTGTAATAAAGTGATTTGTTCCCCTCCTCTACAAGCTCCCCTTCTCTCCTCTCCTCTCTTTCTGCCTCTCCTTGTTCTCTCAGCACACTGGAATGCTGGAAGGAGGGAAGTTTGGTTTGTGCTATTGGAGAGACTGACGTTAACATGCTGTTTGTCCATTTGTTCATTAGTTCCTCTCCAAAGTTTATGCAGAAGGAGAGCAGCAAGGGTCACTGCTGTCATCCGAAGCCCCCAGGATCTATATAGCTGCCAACCATGGAGCAGAGATAGAGGAGAGGGACAAAAAAAGTGTTTATGGTACTAGCTGTGTTTGTGTTAAAATTATCTTTTGCCAAGAGACAAAACATAAACATCGTCAGTCTTTTTCTCTTGGTTTTGGCTTGTGATGATGTTCTAACAGAGGCGAGGCTGACGGTGCTCAGAGGCAGCTCTTTTTCTCTTGGCCTCAGTCTACCTAGAGGAGAAAAACTCTGCTTCTGTCCCTCCTCAGGTATATCATGAGGTTTTTTTTCCAGAGCATGATGTCTCCCACCTACTCTCTCTCTCTTTCTCACAAGTTAGCATCTCTCTCTAGAGTCCATCATGGCTTTGACAGTTCTTCCGTTCCTATTTAATGATGTTGCTGCTCATCTTCCTTGTCCTGTCCCCTGTCCTCCCATTTTCATTGAGGCTGACACAGTCCAGAAGGAAAGCACCATGGGATGCATCAAACACTGCTGTCATCTTCCAGTATCCCCAAAGAATACAAAACAGCCTCTCATCTGTTCTCCTCTCCCTTTCCCTCCTCTTCTCATTTCAAGTTCTTGCCCATCCCGCCCCTTGAGGTTTTAATTCCTCATTTTAAAAGAAATGAGGAGCAGGGGAGAAGCTAATTAGTTAAAAAAAGACAAAAGTATGAATATAAAATGGCAGTTGGAATATCTCCCCATGAAACCAAAATACGCACAACAGAACTTTTGTCCTCTTTTCTTCCTCCTCTATGCTTTTTAATTTTCTTCTTCCTCTACTTTTTCTTGGCTTTCATTTTAAATCATAGAGCTGGAAGTTTGGTCTTTTTACATTCTGTTTCATTCCTTCATCATGCAGTAGGGGTCCTCTTGTTGACCTCCACATCATCTTCATTGAAATTAAAATCATAATTGATTCATTCTCCTCCTTACACATTCATCCCACTCCTCCTCTTTTACTTTTTCTCTTCATCATCAGACGTAGGCTGATTCACTGGACTGTGTGCGTCCCAGGTTGGGCGGCTGGGAGAGATGTGCCATGTCCTTCTTCCTGATCTCACAGATAGACTTCCTGCGGGCCTGGACACCCCTGATGGCGGCCTTGATCTTGCGCCAGCCTAGATGGTTGAGCTCTGCCAGGTTGAGCACTACGCAAATGCCGCTCACTGCAAACATGAATACAAGGAAAACCGTTTTTTCCGTGGGGCGGGACACGTAGCACTCCACCTCCTTCAGACACGGGTAGCGATCACACTCAAAAATCCCCGGCACACTAAAGCCATAAAGGAAGTATTGGCCTGCCAAGAAACCAATCTCCAGTGCATTTCTGAACACCACCTGAATGATGTAAAAGCGGGAGATCCCTTCTTGGCGGCGAACCTTGGAGCTCTTCCCATGGGTGAGGCCTCGTGGGGCGTTGGGGATTTCCTTCACCTCCAAGCAGTCGGGTTCTTCCTTCCCTCCTCCGCCATCACCACCATGCTGAACTAGAATGCCATTAATGTTGCGAAGCTTTCGTGCCCCATCCCGTCCCCCGTAGTCCCTTTCCATTATGGGATAGAGAAACGAGTAGCGCCGGTCTTTCTGCTTGGCTGACTGGTGGACAGAGTAAGTGATGAAGCAGAGGCTGGGTGTGCACACCAGTATGATCTGAAAGACCCAGTAGCGGATGTGGGAAATGGGGAAGGCTTTGTCGTAGCAGGCCTGGTTGCATCCTGGCTGCAGAGTGTTACAGATGAACATGGTTTGCTCGTCCTCATACACCGTCTCTCCAACGATTGCAACAATCAGGATACGGAAGATCACCACTACTGTTAGCAGGATCCTGGAGGAGAAAGAGAGAGAGATATGAGGTTAATCGTCAGAGATGTACAGTGATTTACTGTGTCAGGAAGAAGATGTCCTGAGATATCCTTCATAGCAGAGCTTCTGCAGATGTGCTGAGTATAGGAAAACAGTGCCAGAGATAAGAGAGCCAGTCATGAAGTGTTGACAAAAATGTCAGTGTGCAAACATACTCTAATAGGCCAGTCACATTTTAATGTAATCAGGGGGAGCTGTAGTTTCTCTTATAAGGAAGATATGAATGTTTCACATCAAGTTAAATTTTGATGAGATTGACTTTGAAGGGATTGAGAGCAAGAACCTAAAACACAGGAAGCTTGCTCGTAGCCTGCTAGCTATGCTTCATCATTCACTTTTATTTAATCTCCTGCTGCTGGAATATAAACTGTTCCACAAAAGAACAATGGTTTGCAGACAGTAATGAGACAGATGTCTGCAAAACTGCAAAAAGCAAAACTGTGTATCGCATTAACTCTAGAACCCTTACAAATATATCATAGTAATGTCTATTCCCTATTTTTTATGAGATGGGAAGGTATTACACCTTTTGAACAACTGACTTATTATGAGAAAGTTAACTATGGAGACAATATGGAGGAACTCGACCGTTGCCCATCACCTCTTGCTTTAAAAACTGTACATATAAGGACAAGAAAAAAACGGGGAATAAATCCAAAAGAAATCTGATAAAGGATACCAAACATGTGTGAAAAAAGTCAGAATCCAGGTTGAGAGAAGAGATTTGAAATTGAGATCGCAGCAGGGAGCTTCAGGAAGGACCTTAAACTCCCTAATAATAAAAGAAAAGTGCGAGAGCAGGCAGAGGAAAGAGAAAAGGCTGAACCAGTGATGGAGAGGGACAATGTGTCACTGTTAAATCACTCTTCCTTCTGATAAGAACCAGAGAAGAAGAGTGCTCCAAATCCCATTTTTCAGCTAGAGTAAACACTCCAGAAGAAGAACAGTTATGAGTGGAGCCTCAATGTGTCGTCAGTGTTCATAACTCACAGCCTGTTATCTGCGATTCTGTGTGTGTGTGTGTGTGTGTTCTGTGAGGGTGTTTACAGGTAAAAAGATGTGAGGTGACATATCTGGTCCAAATTTGGCATCTTTTGCATCATTAGGTCCAGTTACCATAGCAACCTCTGATTAGACTCCCATAACTTGGAGCTGTAATTAGTTTCTACGCACTTCAAAAAAGAAGCACACACACACTCACACACACACACACACACACCCAATCATTCAGAGTAATCTCTCAGTTGTTGACAATACAGGTACTCTTTCTGTTCTCAGTGCCCGAGTTGAACCTTGTTTGCAGCTTATCTGCTATTTCTGTGTGGGGTCTGGTGAGACAGATTACTGTTGCTTAAACTGGGTTTTTATTTCACTTTACTCTTAGATGTGGTTACTTGGCATACAACATTTTGTGTGTCTGTGTGTTTCATGTGTTTCCATGTTGTCAGACGCGCACACACACACACACACACACACACACACACAGAGGTTCTGTTTCTTTTCTGGCTGACATTTCTCTCTTTGTTCTTTTTTTACTTTATTCATCCCTCATTTATTTTTCAGATTTAAGAACAAGCAAGCACTTTAGATAGCTTTTTGCTTTTTGCAGTCTATGCGAGCCTGTGGGCTGTCTCACGCTGTAGTCTGTGACTAAACAAAGTCTGGAATAAGGCTGCACACTGCAGAAAGGCCTGGACATTGCTATTAATCTGTTGATTGATTGCTGCCTTGTAGTTCAGCCGCATAGATATGAGCAACTTCAAACTGAGTCGCACTTGGAGATGAACTCTCACTAATCACTACTATTTATATTAATGATAATCCCATAAATAACAGTGTGATAAATTGCTGTCATTACTTCAGCTGAGCCCCTGGTACACACCATTTAAGTAGTCCTTTAAAACCTGACCTCATTACATTTATCATGGATTTATGTAGTATTTTTTGTGCATACAAGTCAATAGATGGTGACATATAAAAATGGCTTTGGAGGCAGTGCTGATGGGCAGTGGGAGGCTGCAGGAAGATCGATTCATTCCTAAGAAATGTCAATGTGCATAACACACAGCATTTAAATTTAAAGACACAGCTTCACAACAAACATACTGTCAGTGCCTTTCAGACTTTAATAGTGCCTCATAACTGCCCTTCCAATTTTACATGTTTGTCTCTGAAAAGAGCTCTGGGTCCTTTTCAACTTTAAGTCATGAAGGAATTTTCTCTACTCAGGACCTTGTAACATTTCATTAACATTTTCTACACAGCTCAAATGTAAATAAAGGCAGAAACACTGCCAACTAAAGAATACAACTTTTATTGCATGATGTTATTGTGTATGAAATGCAAAAAAAATCACAACAGACAATGAGGTCACACTGTAAATGTTCCCCCTATATGTGAGAAACCATTTTAAAGTCAGTAATCACTGGCTTTAAAGTGAGACTTCTGGTGAGCTGTACAACCATACTACTGTTGTATAGATCGGCAGAAACTGACCTGACATCAGTAACCAGTGTTAGAGATTTGCTGTCCTTCCATACTCAGCTATGAACATCCGGTTCATATATAACTTCCCCCCATTTCATCATCTGTCTGATGTGCCAGATGCCAGATATCACAAGAGCATTGCGGCTGTAGCCATAACAGTCCAGACATGTATTTAACAGATTAAGTCCAACACTGTTACAGATGTCTGAATGGGAATAATGATGCAGGGCAGAGTCTTCACGGAACCTTGACATTGCACACATACACATCCACACTCACTTAACTGAATCACTTTTCACTTTGACAGTAAAATCACTGTAAATCATTGTGCACTGCAGCATTGGCTTATTTTGTGGTTCAAGGATGTATTAATGTCTGATAAATGGCATGACAGAGACTGTAAGATTGATAATAAAATATGGTCAATCTAAAAAAGTCAAACTATTCAGTATTAGACTTAGTTCATCATTTGCAAAATTGAGAGGTTATGGTGGGAAACTTCCTCCCTTGAAAGTAGCTTTCCATGTAATATCACACATTAACCTCTATCCTCCATTTCACCTGCAGCTGCACCTCTGCCTCAAGATAACTCTGGGTCTATTATATAAAATCAACAGCAGCAGACACTCAAATTTAACACATGCCAGTCCACTGCATTTCATAGATGGAGTGCTATTTGTGCAGGGAAGATTTATCAAATCAAACTCTGTTCATGAGGATGCCATTGTGACTGGACAGTGGATCCTGGGGAAGGCCCATGCCACGGCACCTTAGACGTTGCCAGATAATCGTTAGATGGCATTTGGCTGTATGAAGGGTAATCTACCAATCGCACAGTGGCTTTGCCAGTCTTGTGTGGCACAGATGTGGAGTCGAAGGGCAGAGTTAATCCTTTCCAGAGTCTGATGGCATGAAGTTCACATGTACCTCTCATCTGTGACGACCTCCAGAATGAAAAATGAAATACTTATTGCCAGTCTGTCTGCCTGTGATCAGCTGGCATGTGCAGGTGAAGGGAAGGAGTTAGAGAGGGAAAAAAAATAAATGCAAAAAAATGAAAATATTTTTGTCCTTGTTGTGACTCCATTAAGGAGCTTAGTGAGCAGAGAATTCACAATAACAGAATGACAGAGTGTTGCATTAAATGTGCACATGTGTGCACACAAACACACACACAGACAAATATTCTGCATGGCCACACATTAACACTTACACACATATCCATTCAGCAAAACAAAACAGCATCCAGACAGTGAGCGGAGAGTTTGTTTTAAGCAAACTGAGTACTGAAAGAACACATCAAATTGCTGTTGAAGATGAATTAGTTCCAGACAGGGATAAAAAGATTATAAAGTCACCAAAAAACCCCAGTGTGGCTTGCACATCTTCTCCTTAAATTAAAAGGAAAACCTGCCAGTGATGGGAGTATAAGAGATAGAGCAGGGTGAGGGGTAGTAAGGAAAACCAGTAATGGAGGAAAATCTCATCATAGAGAATGAATTATATAATAGCTTCCACACACGCAAACCCACTGCTGTAATCTGTGGCTGGGCCAAGGGAGGATTCTTGCATTAGATTTTTTTTTTTCTTTAATGCCATCGAATAGCTTTAGATTATTGTACAACACACAGCATCCCCCCACCTGTTTTTTCTTGCTTTCTTTTTTTCTTTCATTAGTACTCCCAGTGCTCCTGCTGTGTCCCCTTCTCTCTCTCTCTCCCTCTCTCACACTCTTTCTCTCTGTGACACCCTGCACCCCACCCTTCCTGTTAGAAATAATCTCCAGATTGTGTCTGTAGTTTTCTATGAAAAGCCTTGTTTCTCTCAAGCAGCCAGAGGAGATATTCAATTTGCTGGTGTTTTCCCAAAAAAAAAAAAAAAACAGGAAACACCATGCCAATAAAATAAGTAACCAGTAATGAAAATAATCATCGGTCCAACCGTATGTTGTGCCTCAAACACGTGGCAGGCACATATCTGAACACACTCGCAGCCTTGGTTCCCAGCAGACAGTGTTTGTTGTTCCCTTTGACTAATATGTTCCCTGTCTTTCCAAACAGGCGGTGGTGATTATGCAAAAACACTATGCCAACACAACGCCTCTTCGTCTCCAGTGATTGAGTGTCCCCAACCCACCATCTTTCTCTCTTTGTCTTCCTGATTATTTGACGATGGACATCTAACACTAAGAGGTCTTTGTCACATTCACAGCTCTCATTATGGATGTGTGGATAGTAATCAGAAATTAAACATGCACAGTAATGTGAAAAATAATCATAGTGTCTGTATCTGGTAAGAGAAATCTCGTTTCACCTTCTCTTTCCATATGTATGCATGTACATGCACATGGGTGTGAACACACACACACACATGCACGCACACACACATACACAAATGCAGGCTGCATTATTCAGATATTAGAGAAATTGAAATGCCATTCACATTGTGACTCCCCTGATATTATTGAAGATCTCCCTTAATGTTTAAGGTCAGTCTCTTTTAATGAAGCCTTCCACGCTGTTTACAAGGCATTTGGAGAGAATGAGCTGCATAAAAATAGAGGTAGGGGGTAAAGTGGGAGTTGTGTGCAGCTCAGAAAGAAGAGCTGGTCTTGAGTTTTAGGGATGAAGAAGGCAAAGCTTATGCAAAATGCTGTGTTGTTCATTGAGATGTGAGGCAGGACCAAAGGTTAAAATGGAGATAGTGTAGCAAAGCTAAAAATTCAAGAATTATGGACAAAGGAGGAAACGCAAGAAAAAATAAAACAAGGTAAGGCCAAACTGTGTGAAAACAATTAAGATGAGGAAAGGAAACACTTGGCCAGAGATCCATAAGGAGCACAAGGTTTTGGAAGTAAAAAAGAAGGGGGATGAAAAGGAGAAGGGTGGAGGAAGAGCGGCCCTGGTTCCTTTACCCAGAAACCCGACACAACCCCCCTTTTCCTCTCCTCTCATCCCTCCTCCCTCCCTCTCTCCCTTCAATCTCCCCTCCACTCAACTTCCCTCTGCTAGTTACCACGGCAACAGGCAAGGGGCAGAAAACGAAGGGAGATGAGGAGAAGTGTGCTGACTGGAAGCTAAGTCAACTGAAGAGCAGTATGTTTCTGCTGAGGAGGGGAGCAGATTTGTTGCACCCGAGTGTGCCTCAAAGAGGCTCATACGTGTTTACTTCATACAGAAGCCTCGAACAACAAATTAAACCAGAACAGGTTGGCACCCTTTAGGAGAAAAGAAACTCAGCCTCTACTGTTGTTCAAAAGCAGTCAAGAAGAAATGATGGAAAATATGTAAAATATATTGTAGGTTCTTTTCAAAGTTGGACACAGAACACTTTAAGATATCGATGCACATTCTCAAAACAGTTAAAATGTGTGCTTTTTATGCTTTTTTTTATGAAATGCTGAATTTCAGTTTGGAATTGTAATAAAAACAGCTCACTGTCTCTGCGGGCTTAGAAGTCTGTTGCTCAGGACTGAGATGTAAACACGTCCAGTGTTATGGCTGACCTGCTAATCCTTTTTAGAGGCTCACCTTTAGCCTCCATCAATACCTGTTCCCTCACTGTTTAGCTCTGCCTTTTCACAGCACCTCTCCCCTCCTCCCTCTCTTCTCTTCCATTCCTGGCCCAGCTCTGTTTCTACAATGAATTGAATGCAATGAACACCTGTAACCAGAATCTTTCTTGATTTTTCCCACCAGCTTAAATCTCTGAAACATTCACCAGTCAACCTTCCATCTTATGTCTTCCGTCTCACAAGCTCTGAAGTGTATGTACCTTCACAGCCTGATAAGCAGACTGCACTGCCATTTAACTTCTAGTCAGAGGTCTGGAACGAAGCTGACATTTCACTGTAGTTACACATCAAATGCAATTATATGAAGTGAGCAGTTCTTTTCAGAGGTCAGCATATCTAACTGTGTGAACACAGGATGATGGGATTGTGATGGGCAAGTCACTCATATATGTTTGCATGTGTTTCGTTCCTATGATGTAAATTCCCATTCTTTTAATTAAGTCCTGTTTCCCGCCTTCTGACAGGAGCTACATCAACCAATCAACTTGCTTGATGCACGACAGTGCACACAGTGTTTATCTTTATCTCCGGGAAGCATAATTGCAGCTTCAGGAGGTTCAGATGGATCTTCTCTACTTGGTTATATTTGTATTTATATTTAACCTTATTCATGAACTTGATATTGTCAAATATTATTCTGCCAATATAGGGGCCAAGATTAGAAAACATAACAATGGGTCCTTTTGAATAACAATGACAGATAGACCAATATGAAGTTAAAATATGACAGGTTCTTGTAAAGTAACAAAAAATAAAATCAATGATTTGTGAAGCAACACAAAATTTGCAGAAATGCTTTGCCATCAGCTGTCAGCAGAGATTTGGGAAAGTCCCTCCTCAGTCCATCTGTCTATCTGTTTACTCCAACCTTTATCCTGCCTCTCTTCCTTTTAATTCTTTTCTTCCTCTTAATGTTTTGACTCTGTCTGTCTTGTGTATATTAAGGGTGCCAGGTGGTAACCCACATACAAACATAGCAGCAGTTTCTGATAAATCTAATCCTGTCATATCAAATGTGGACGCATACTTGCCATACTTTCTCTCTCTCAGTCTGTGTGTTCCTTTGCCAAGGTTTATCAATAGCTTGTAGTTCATGGCAGGACACCTGGCACCAAGCTGTATCCAACCTCACACAGGAACCCTCAGAGAGACACACATATTCACATACACAGCCAGAAGGGATGTTCCGGTGCTTCAGGCCAGTGACAGAAGGAGTGAGGGGGCTGCACTCTCCCCTGCTGACAGACCTTTATCCTGCATGGCCACCCGGCCTCGCAACATGCACACACACGCACACGCACGCACACACACATACATGCACATACACTTTCATGCTCGCCCACACATACACACATAAACAGATAAAGGACACCTCTCCATGCACATGCGCACTCACATATTTTAATCACAAACAAGCACAAACACACACACGCACACTATTCCAGCTGTTGCAGGGCGTCACAAAGCCGATTGTTTCTGACATTGTCGGGCGTTAGTTCCGTCCTGTCAGGAGAAGATGAAGATGAATTCCTATCATGCCAACCAATAATGATGGTTTTACCATTGTCTAGCCTGGGAGCGTTTGATCTCCAAGCAGGTGGCTTCAGAATCTGTCAGGTTCAGTTTGGTTCAGTTGAGGTAAATCACAGACAGTATGCACCAGGGGACCTTGTTCAGATGAATATTCAAGGAGCATTATATGCAAAGCGCCTTAAGAGAAATAATCTCAGGAGGATAAATTGTACACAGATATAGTGCAGTATATGAAGTGGTGTGAGTAAGTCCATTTTCTTCAATTCTACACCTGAAGTACTTGTAGTTTACTTGAGTATTTTATGCTACTTAAGTGCTTTATACTTAAACTACATTCATCATGTCTTTCTGTCTTTCATCTAACTTTGCTCACTGGATTTATTTTTTTTTTCCAAATAGAACATATGATAATGTAGACAGCATGTCTTGTTTCAGGAACAGATCACATTTTAGATGTCTGTGAGTTATTTGCAGTTCCACACTTTAATAGTCTCATGACATACATTTACAAACATATCTTTATATGGTGACCCTTTCAAAAGGTACCAAACCCCCCAGGCTGAGACACACTGGACTAAACTTGAGCTATATGTAATGTAGTTTAAGCTAGGTCCACGTCGACCAACTACACAAATACAACAATATTGTAATAATTACAATATATAATATTTCAGTGAAACAAGTACTTTTGATAACTGAAGTAAGCAAATAGCTCATATACCCCTGTACTAATACTACATGAAGATTTTAAATGCAGGACTTTTTCCTTGTAATTGACTATTTATACAATGTGGCATTGACTCTACTCAAGTAAAGAATCTGTATACTTCCACCGTGGGGTCTATGCTACATTTAAAGAGGATTTTGTTTACTGTAAATAATTCAATGTGGGTAAGGTTAAAAATCTTCTAACATTATGACAAAAACAATACAGAATAGAAGAGGCAATATATGTAAAGCTACTTCTATGCAATGCATTACACTGTAAGTACTATATATTTCAGTTTCAATGATAAGGTGGCTGCTGACAGTACTCTGTTCATTATGGTACTGTCTGTATGTGTAATCCTGGGTGTGTAAGCCGCTGAAATGGAAATCTAATAATAGCATTTTTTAATACTGTTCACTTATCAACCCATCTCTCTGTCCTTCTGCTTCTCTCTCTCTCTCATGCACACACACTCTCTCTCTCGCACACACACACACACACACACACAGAAAGGTATTTAAGTGGTGTGTTAATGAATGTGAACTGACTATGGCTGACTCTGGAGATAGATTGATGAAGATCGGAGCCCTATTTAGGCAGATAATAATTTAAATTTAACACAGTATCTTACACATGCATGTGTTCATGTACATACACACACACACACACATGTGCAAACTTATAACTGTGCAGTTTTACTAATCACCTGAATTAAATTATGTCTTCCCATCAGTCTCACCAACAACTATAAAAGGATATTTTTTCTTTGTAGGTTTTAGATATTATTAATAAACAGGTTGAGAGAGGTTAAGCTCATGTCGTCTTCCTCCCAGTGCGCTGTGCGCAAGGCTCTCCGTGACGATGATAATAGTGGCAGTTACCTTGGCAACAGATTAGATGATCAAGGAAGACATAAATAGGAGCGCAGACATTAAAAATAGACTTTCTAAAATCTACTCTGAGTGATCATTCAGAATAGATCAAGGGCAGGAATGAAAAAAAAGCAACATGAGTGCTCAACATGGCAAGAGACCAACTGGTGTGGAGCATCGGTTTTTAGGTAGACTGTAAGGTTGTGATGGAGGGGTGAAGGGTGAGCAGGAGGAAGAGCAGCAGGAGAGAGGAAGAAAGCGAATGCGTGGGTGGGGAAGGAGGGAGGGAAGGGAGGGAGGGATGGAGGGGAGGCAATGGAGAGAAATACAGAGAGGAAGAGAGAGAAATGATGGACGTAATCCGGATTAAAATGGTGGGTTTTGGACAATCCCGAGTTAGGGCTGCTGCACCCGTGCCAACTCGCCACCCACTTCCTGTGCCAAGCCCCAGTCCAAATCAGCCGTTCTGGCACATGCAGGGAGCCTCCATGACACACAAGCAGACAGCACATGGTTGTGCAGGAAACATCCCCAAAACACTCAATCAACAGCAAAAAAACAAAAAAAAAAAAAACAAACAGATTTTATACTGTGCATATTTGTTCCACTAGAAATCATGACGTCTGTGGTGGGTGACTGGATCTTTACTGGTGGGTTACTGATCTGGTTCGATACATATATGATGAAACAGGATTACAGTGCTTTATCCCAACTTTTGACTTTAAGTACACCAGCCTCATCCTCACCTGCTGCCATTTTAAAACCAGTCCAAATCTAATGCATCATTCAGCACATATGGGAATAACTATATGGAAATCTGACCATTTAAAGGAGCATTTGCAAATCTTATTCTACAAAACCCAACATTTTTGCACTTTTATCCATAGGAGTAGTGATACATTTGAGTTCATTTTCACTGTGGCACAGTTGGCACACTCACCATTGTGCCCACAAGTGAAAGCTATAGAATGACTTTAAAACATAGTTTAACAGTAACACAAGAAGAAAAGTTCCTGGGTCAACAGAATGACTCAGTAATGGCAGCATGCTAACATTAGCTAACAGTAGCCATCATAAAGCGCTGGTAGTACTGGACCAACTAAAACTGGCAGCAAAAACCACATTCTGTGATGAGGATCTTTATTGATGCAATGGGGCATTTAATTGCTCATGATTTCAACTTTTCATTTCTAAGAGGAAGAATTTGTTATTTCTTCTTTCGTAAGTTACACTTGTTCTGTATAAGCATAATAAAATGCACATACCCGCACCTTTTAAGTTCACTAATTAACTTACATTACATTAACATTAGTTTATTCTGTACCAAAACTGAGCGAAAACTAGCAGTTCAGGTTTTATTGGTTGTTAAGTGTCTATTTCCTTGCCAAGCACAGTAACTTGGACAGAGCCTTGCTGGCTGTTTCTCCTGTTTCCATTCTTTACACCACGTGCTAATCTAGAAACCTCCTCATAATTATAAAACCTCCTCCTGGTTTTATCTTCATATATCATAGGCAGATATAACTCTCCTCAAAATGTCAAGTTAGTTCTTATAGCAGTGAAAAGTATTTTTATGTGAAGCTCAATCAGTGATTAACTGATATGACAAGACACTGATGTCTGCTGGGAGCCTTCTCCAGTATATAGCATCTAACAGTATGAGTCCTGCTGCTGTCACTCTCTGGGTTGTGGAGACTAAATGCTTCTGTGTCACATTAATGAAGTAGATTTTTCATATTTGGTTGTGAATGTAGCAGAGACAGATGCACTGCAGCTTGGCTTAATTGAAGAATCTGTGAATGGGTTCATATGTGTGTGTGTGTCTGTGTGTGTGGTGAGGTGTGAATGCATTGTCACACTCTAGCTGCTTGCTCATATGCAAAGACACCGACTGTGACAGTTCTGGCAGCATGTGTGTGCGCACGTGTGTGTGTGTGTGTGAAAGCCTGTTTATTTGTATGTTTCTGCCCATGAGTAATGAGTAAATATATCAACCACAGTACAAGTTCACTGATGCATATTTTAGTGTATTTGGTCGACCATTGGGTCATAAGTGTGCATGTGGGGTGTGTGTATTCTCACAGAGCAGTGAATCAGATGTCTCCTTATAGCATGTTGGTCCTGGTAGAACTGGTTGGTGTTTAAGGAAGGTATTAGGTGCGTAATCCTGATTTTTTATTTATGTTGCGTCGATCACACTGTGCTGAAGCTGATAACGCCTCTGAGGAACAGTTGTTACAAACACACACTCACACATAATCAAAGAAATGAGCATACTGCAGTGTAAAGTGACTCATACATTCTCAGGGTGTTCATTAGAGACCCATGAAAAGTGCAAAGATGCAGCCGGTGATGGGAATTAGGGCTGGTGGAGATGGGGAGAATAAATCAATGGCAGAAGAGTGTCCTTTTAATCTTCAAAAAGCCAGGAAAAGTGAGGAGGCAGAGCGAGTGAAAGCGAACAAAAGAGTGAGAGAGATGTGTGGATGCGAATAGAGGAGCAGTTTTATCAGAACATCAGCTGACAAACATAATGATAAATCAAACAAAACGAGGCTGTCAACTTTTTTATGATCCCTGCATAGAAATGCTGTTAGTCATGGGTAAAAATAATAAAAGCAGATTTTATAAATAACATCTCACAACCACGAGCTCACACAAATAGACCTAACTGAGAAAACTTCAAAAGTCACAGCATTGCTTTATGCTAAAGATCAAAGTTGTCTCTTTGTTTAAATTTTATCCCTCACATATTATGTGGCTTTTGTTGATCTGACAGCAGAAGAGAGACAGCACAGCCAGTTCAGCACAAGTGTTAATGACATTTCCTTGCATTTAGATTATCTGCATTAGGTCACACTTTTTAAAGAACAGTAACAGGGCTTATATGGCTGTCTGTGATGGTTATAAAAGGTTTATTCGAAGAGAAACTGCATTACCCACAGCACAGAGTGATTATACTACCCCATTACACTATTACATTACCCGCTTTATAAGCCCTTTAAGGACTAACAGCATTCTAATAAAGCTGGCATTGTGTTTCTTTAATGACCAATACTTACACAATACAATACACAAAATTATACAAAGTAAAAAAATACAGGGCTATTTAATGTATGCACTGGTGTAACACAACAACCAGCGTATTTATTAGTTTGCAATCAGCTCACGTCAACAAGGTATAACAGAGTCATCTAGTAGAGATGTAAAACTTACCTGAGCCACTTCACCACCATGTGCTAATGCAGATGAGAGCAGGCACTGCTTTTCATGTTAGCCTGTTCAAGTATTGATTTTGTGACAACATACTGCAGATCTTGGCAGGTGATTCTCAGTCCACACATGTCTGACCACTGACCACAGATACTCGAATGCACCAGCAGGGAATAGTTTTCATACCGGATGCTGTTTACGACACCATTACCAGTTCTCAGAAATGTAACATTTTCTAAAAAAGTAACAGAATGTTGACACAAAAAAGGTTCAAGGGTAGCGCAACATTTTTACTGTGCTATATCCAAAACAACTGAAACTAAAAGCTGCCTGGAAAGTTATCAGTCAAAAATCAATTAACTAACAGGCATAGAATCATACTAGTAAAATGAAGTTATTTGTTGCATTCAGTCCAAGTTCTCTCATGTAAGGTTTCAATCCTTTAATAATACCTTAAAATCAAAACATATTTCAGAAATCAGCATGCAACTAAATGACTGATTCGGGTCACTATTTTTGCAGGGTTGCTCTCCTTGCGGGGTGTCCGGGTTAAACTAACCCTACAGTATCATTCTAACACTGACCCGCTCTGTCCTCCAGTGAGGTGCTAACACTAAACCTATAAGCCTTACTGAGTCACCCTGCCAGAGACAGTATCTCCCTGAGGCCCTGCAAGGTGAAATCTGTCTCAACTCTGACCCCTTCGTCTGCTCTAATCTCTCTATCTTTATCCATTCATCCCTCTCTCTCTCTCTCTTCTCTATCTGATCCATGTTATTATATCCTGGTAAAATCTTGCCTGAGCTTCTTCATCCACCAGTGTTTCCCTCAGTGTGTACCATGATAGATTATTATGGACTACATAGAACCTAAAACTGATGTAAGATGGATATTTACATGCTACATAAGGATGACAATAGAGATTTATCATATAAATCTAACAAACATTTGTAATAAGATCTTAATCGATTAATCCGCCAGCAATGAAGACGCTGCATGAACCATGACCTTAGCATATGTGAACTGTAAGGATCAAGAGAGGGAGAATAAGCAGCTGAGAGTAAGAGAGAGGATGGGGAGAAGTGGATATGAGGTGTAAGCAATAAGAAATGAGAACACAAGCTGCATAATTATGTACAGTTGCTCTTCTCTTTCTCCCGCAGCTACAACCCTGCGTCTCCAACAGTCCCTATGGAGGCTGGTTGTAGTATTCCAGTCATGAAGGGCTGTGAACAGCTACGCAGTTGCTCCTGGGGCTGATTTCCACAATGACTTATCTCTAGTAGCGCAACTAGAGCAGATCAATCCTGCCATCAGTATTGACATAGATGCTAATGCATACCTGAGGAGCATCTTTGATGTATATTTCACCAGATGCTCTTTCCAAATTGAGGTTTTATCAGCAGGCGAATGCTGTGTATTTTTAAATCTGACATGTGGCAGGCTTCACATGCATCCACCTCCTACCAGGAATTAATTATATCTCATGGAACTGGATCTGAGGTCATTTTAATAACCAGTGTCTTATGGTGGCACAGAGAAGGCGTTGACATTACAGCCAATTACATCCCAGGGGTCCTTACGTATGGATGGAGGAAGTGTGAAAGCAGAGACAAGGGAGGGACAGAGCGAATAGATGTCGGAGGTTTCGCTCTACCATTCATAAGTATCGCTTTTTAAAAATCTCCCAGGGGAATCTGCCACAAGCAACATGATATCACAGCCTCCTTCTCACTTTCTGCAATATAGCACACATTTGCTGGATAAGCCTCATTATGTACAAATAAAATCATCCATCTCCTCTGTGGGGGCTGTGAGCGCTCCACAGGGATTTGCTAAATAAAAGCACGATGATCTAAAGGTCACGTGACGACAGAGCCGTAACCTGTCAACAAACACAAGCCCGCTGAGTCGCATGTATGCACTCACAGCTCACTAATAAATATTGGTTTTGTACTGTGCTGAAAGAGAGTGTGTGGCACACACAGACAGACAGACAGAAACAGATAAGCCAAAGGCTCCTGAGTGACAACACTGATTTGACTTAGGGGAGTCATGCTGAGCGTGCTGCCTGATGTCGAGAATGAAGGAAGACACTCTTGATCACCTCCTGTAGTGTGCACATGTGCAGAGGCATGCTGCGATACAAGCAAACTTTAACCATCTTTGCCTCTTCAGGGATTTTCTACGCAGTGCTCCAAATGAACTAAAGCTGCAAGGGCTGTGTTTTAAAATCTTGCATTTCAAGAAGTTTTATGGCCTAACAAAGTGCTAGTAGGATCACATGAATTCTTAATAAATGCTTTTGAACATTCAAAAGTGTGCCCTTTGTACAATTTAACAGACAGAGACCACAAAAGACCTTCATTTTTTGGAGAGAAATTGGCTTTTGACTACAATTTGAATGTGATCCAAATGCTTTTGCCTTTATATCTGGTCAGACCAGATGTTGTTCCACATTTGACCTTGTTCAGATTAGGCATACTGAGGTCTTTATGATGCCTAATTGGATGTAAAACAATATTTTTTCTGAAAAATATGTGTGGCAAAGGAATATATCATGTTCAATGTTCTGTTGAATAGCCAATACAAATTGGCTCCTACAGTGTGACATTATAGATTGTTTGTAGCCTTAATTTTGCCAAGCTAACAAGCTAACACTTTTAAAGTTTGTTTCAATCTGACCACTCCAAGAGTAGTGGGAGTATCAAGCAATGCAAGTGTAGGATTTATGTTCTGCTTTTATTGTTTCACTTTTATCTTATCTTTGGATGAATAGTGTCACAAGACTAGTCTGAAAGTGGTTTGCATCTTCAAAAATTCTTTATTTCCAAATAAAGGGGTCAAAAGAAAGGGGGTCATCTTATAGCCACAGATACAACATTCATTTTTCAGTAGTCACACTGATTATAAAGAGTCACCATAAGTTCTTATCTTTAGTCTAGGTGTTTAACCATGGCGCCCTTGTCAAGAAAGGTATGTTTGGTTTCCTAATTACTATCATGGTTTGTTTTAAGAGGCAAAAAAGTCAATGAGGTACTTACAGCTTTAATCACTCACTTAACATTCCGGTTGCTGCAACTCATGAGTCAATTTGTATTGCAAATGGACAAGCCTAAAGACTGTTTCATTAAGTGCCCTGTCTTCTATCAAGCCCCACTTGCCATTCTATTATTGGAGATCAATATAATGGTGGTGGGAGGATGGACTTGCATGTTTAGCAGTCCAACTCTGACCAATGGCAGCTCACAAGTGGGACTGTAGCCTATGGAAGTAAGACCACAAAGACAGCATGAGCGATGTGTTGACAGTAGTTAGGTAGAGAGTGCTTCATCACAGTTTCTTCTCAGACACTGTGTGTACCAATAGGCGGTGGGGTCCCACAGTCCATCAGATGGTCCTGGGGAAGCCGATTTGCACCTGCCCCATTGCCCGTAATGGGAGGAATCAATCACAGGTAGCAGGTGAATACACAAGCATGCACTCACAGACAGGACTGAAACCTGCTGAAGCACATGTGATATGTCCACAAAGTACATTTAAGCTCACATTTTACACACAGTCGGAGTATTTATACACACACAGACACACAACCCCTGACCGTAGAAGGGAATTTCTGGAGCTCTTTGTAATCTTACACAAACAATGAGTGTTATATTCCCCCTAATGTGTGTGTGACTCATGTATGATGAATTGACTCAGGCCTGCAGGCTGTTGTCATGGTGGGCTCGTGAGAACACACGCTGGCATCACCTCAGGGATAGCAACCTGTCCAATGCTTTCTCTAGGCAGACGGCACCTGTGCCGACCAATGAGATGGATGAAACCACAGCAAAAGGACCAATAGGTTTTAGGATTGAGGGGGCATTAGTGTGCGTTTATAAAAATTCGTGTCAGCAGTGATGTCCCAGATTAGATGGTTTTGAGCTGTAGAAAAGCCAGATGCAGGGAAGGCACTTTACTGTGGGAATGTGCAGACTGTCACACAGACACTACAAGGCTAAAAATGGTTGACTGGCTATGTTCATATGATCAGCAATAGCAGTAACTGATTAGGAGTGCTCGTGAATAACAAAACGTTAAAAATATATCAATTCTATTATTGATATCCACGCTTTGTTTATCCATAATTTCAAACTGAAAACTTTATGACAATCCAATCCAATAGTTGATTGAGATACTGCACTTAAAATCCCAAATGTCAATGTTGTGGTGGTGCAAGAGGAAAAGTTAGCAGATGGCTAAAGTCAGTAAACTTATCTTCTGGGGATCATGAATGTCTGTATCTGGGTAGAGCCATGCCACTAGCTTTGCTAAAAATAGCATTAAAAATTGAACACCATCTACTATTTAAGCTAAAGCAATCTCTTCGTGTCAACCTTAGGTCAAGCTTCATGACAGCAGGTATCCAACCTGCTGAAGTATTGCTGAGAGAACCACTGAATAGCTTCCTATTAGCTGAAGAGATACTGTTCTATAATTCTGCTCTCTAAACTTCCTATTCAAATAAAAACTGTTTTATATTGTCGTACAAATCCTCAGTTTTCTTTCAAAGATTCTGCATACAATCCTAAAGCTTAAAGACCTTTGGAAACATTTAGACACTTATAATTGTTGAACTTTAACTGTTTACTATTGTTGTGTTGTGATCCTAGAAACAGAAATCACAATTACTGAGCTCAAACAAACAGAAATGAAACTTTACAGGTTTGCTGAATATAATTTTTTAGATTTTGAAAAAGTTTTTAGCCCGGTTCCTCCAGTCATATGAACATTTCAACTGTCTGGACAACAGATATAATCCACGCAAAGATGATCTGAAGCTTTCTGCCGCCGGGTGTCCTGGTTGCCCTGCTTAGGTCGTGACATGCAGCACCATCTCGTGACGAGACGGTCCTCTTGGCTTCCTACCAACGCCCTGCAGACTGAGGCCATGTGTCTGCTCGCCTGTCTGTGAATAACTGTTCCTCGCTGCCTTCGCCTTTACTCTGCCTTTTTACTCTTTCTCCGTCATCTGCTTCCTGTCTCTCGCATCTCACACTCTGAGTGTCTTTCTGTTTCTTCTCTTTCTCGCTCTCACAGAGGCCCTGCAGCTGGGATGATTAGTGCAGCTGAGGAACGAGGGAGAGCAAATGCTGGCCAATCATTCATCATAACACCAAAGGAAACAAGTCCAACTAACCATTCAACCAGCAGACTCCTCTCAGAACAAAACTTGAAATCACTTCATTAATTCGACATAACAAGTCACACTTAGAGCTTTGGCAACAAATATTGGGCCAAAAAATTATTTTTCTCCACATCATTTATTTAATAAACTGGCTGACATTTATTCACTCAATAATTCAAAAGTACCTCTACCCAGGTTGGATCAGCGGCTTCAGGGGATTGGTTTAAACTGCTAATCCAGTCTCTGATGAACCCATGCTGAACCCCTGTTTTGTCCCAAGGAAACCCCAAACTCAGGAATATGTGCTTTACTCAATGTAAAACCATGTTTAATACCATCTACAGAGCTGATGTGCCTCTGTGGCTAAAACACTCATCAATTATTGCTTATTCTGCGGCCGATGAAAGTGAGTTATTCAAACTAAAATACATGACAACTCGGCATGCAGAAAGATGCATAAATCATGACTGCCATGACCTTGTGCTAGAGACTAGTTTTTTTAGGTTGTGAAATGACTTCATACTTGGCAGAGGCAGAGAAAAAAAGAGAAAGATAATAGTGAAGGGTGGTGGGGGGGTGGGGGGGCTCAAAGAAGACACACTTGGGTAACGTGATGGCTTCTGAAGCAGACTTGACAGAAAAGCAGAGAGGCAGAGTGACGACATGAGCCCTGAGAAGTACAGCAGAAAACTGTGAATGAAGACACTGTGGACTTTAAAGGTGAGGTGTCCTCACATTGCTCTGGACCGTCTGATGTCCTCTATACAGGCTAATAGCGTACCTGCTGGTTGCCTAACTGTCGCCTCCCCCACCCATGTTGCTCAGAGGGATTAAAGAAGATAAAGCCTTGCTCTCCCTGCCAACAGACATGTTGGACCAGGAATCACTCACTGGATACAGGGAAGGACACATATTCTGCGTGCTCCATATGTATTGGTATACTTGTAATTTAAGTACCATATGAATGCACAGACGTACAACAGAAACATTTACTAAGATAAAAAAAAAGCAAGATCAAAACGAACAAGAAAATTTTTTTCTTCCATCTCCATCTTATACTCCCAAACTTCCCCACGTAAAAGAATAATTCTGAAGACTACAATCACATGCCACACATTGACAACAACTCACCTTCCGATCATAGTAGAGTGCTGCTGCACGGCGGCCTCCAGGAGGCGCTCTAGGATGGTCCATTCTCCCATGGCTGGACCTAATAGGCATCCACTGGACACAGAAAATCAGGTGGGGGCTTCCCAGTCAGCAGGGCACCAGTGCTGCTGTTTAAGTCCCTTTTGTCTGAGTCTTCAAGTCCACTTGTTGGGTGTGGATGAGGTAGGGAGTGGCTTCAGGTGGCTTGTCCAGTGTGAAAGGGGAGTCAAAAGCAATCTTGAAGAACCTCACTTGCAATTCATTTCATTTCCTTTTTTTTCGGTGCAACACACACATGCGCGCCTTTATCTGCACCTGAGATGGGTGGACTGAAGCTTGTCTGTGTGGCAGCTGCACACACACCCACCCTCGTGTTAGAGTATGTGTGTATGTGTAAGGTCTTCCAACTTCTCTACTTGTTTCCGTCCTCTGGGTGCACCTGACCCTGTTTACCTCCTAAATAGCTGCTCTGTCATGAGTTCTCACACAAACACACACCTGGTTCAGCACACAGAGCCACCAGCACTCATTTACTTCTACTGAGGCTCAAGGAGCAGCTGTAGTTTGTGCAAACAGACATCCATCACTCACAAAGTAACACTCCGCCCTCACACACTGGTTCTTTGACAGCATCTCGTAGTAACTCAGGGCGGGCTCAGGTCCATACACTCATGTGAGCCTGAATAACCAGGGATCTGTGTCTCGTAACCCAGGGATCTCATTCTCCACTCCTCCATCCTCTTGTTTTTCCTTCCCCTCCTTCTGTCTCCTCTTTCTCTGGCCTCTCTTCCAGCTATTTCACTTGATGGATTTCTTCTCCTCCTCTCTGTTGCTTCTCTCCTTCTCTCCTGGTTTGGCTCAAGCAGCGCTGGACTGAAGCATCCTCCTCCTCCTCCTCCCTCTCCTTCCCTCTGCTCGAAAACCGCACGAGAGTCACTGGTTTCTCCAGCCCGCCTTGTCCTCACTGCCTCTCTCTCTCCCTCTGCGTTTCTCTTAGCGTGGTTTACGAGAGGCAGCTCTCCTTTCTTCTCTTCCCTTCATCTTGTTTTTTCCTTCCCACTTGGTTCTCTCTCTCTGCCTGCTTGCACCCTCCACCTGCCTGTGTCTCTCTCTCTGAGCCAGTAGGCAGCCAGACCGAGCGTGTGTCTAGAGGATTAGAGAGAGGAATCATCTCTCTGCTCCTCCCCCCCTCACTCCCTCTCACTCACTCTCCATCACTGTGTTTATCCACCCCCCTCTCCTCCTCCTCCTCCTCCTCTTCATCTCCTACTGCTCCACCACCAACAAAACCCTCTTCCACTATCCTCGCTCACAGCACATTGGTCATGATTTTGTCTTCCCTTTTTGTTTTTCATCATCTTGCCTTCTTGTCTGTGTGCACTGACACCTACTGTAACAAGGATGATCTTTGCTGTTTATATACACATCCAGGCAGACATGAGAGGCAGTGTCATGCAGGGGCTATGCATGGAATGTGTGCATGTGTGTGTGTGTGTGAGAGAGAGAGAGAGAAAGCTGGAAATGGAATTAGCGACAGTCATCAAGATTTAGAGTAATTTGCCCAGAGGATGTGCTCTCACACACACTGTAGTCATGAAAGATGGTTGTTTTGTTATTTGTTTTTTAAGAAAAAGATGACCAACCATTACAAGGTTATCACTGATGGAAAGATTATTTCTAAAATCTAATAATCTGTTTATTTATGTATTCATTTCTGATCGTTTAATTAATTAAACCTCTATACAGACAATAGTGAAAAATGTCTCTCAGTGTGTGTTGGGATGGTTGTACAGCTACCACTGAGATTACTTTTTCTGTAGTTTTTCAAGAAATGTTGTGGTTTTAAACCCAATGATGAGTTTACAGAGGGACTTTGGACTTTCAGACTCAGTATTTCTGTTTCAGACTACAGTATACGAAATATGGGGTCTTCAGTTAGCATGATTTGTCCAAAAAACAGTCATAACATGAAACAAGCACATGTCTGATGTGACCAAAAAGCTAAACAGATATTGTATATTGGACTAATGCAACATTCACCCAATGTTGACAGAAGAACAGCAAATACACCACTTAATCCATGTTGGCGCATTATTATGGTCAGAGGTGCTGATTTATGTTTTAGCCGATGAGAACCCAAATTTAGTGATGACTGTCACAAAATCACTTTTAATGAGCTTTCATTACTAGGCCTGTTTAACAACATATGACACTGCTGTGCCACAAATCATAACAGGCTACACTTCATCAGCACAGTCTTGAAGTTACAGTATTTACATCTATATTGTTAGTAACACTATGCCACATGTGTCACCTAATATCTCAGTACAACTGAGAGCAGCTGAATAATGTGATTCCTAATTGAAACATTCACAATAATTGTGAAGAGTAGAATTAGCAAAGACATCTTTAAAGATGCAGTTTTATTTACTTAAGTACAAATTTATTTTTTTATTTTTTGACTGGTATACATAATCAGCACCTATGAGATCTCTGATGCTAACCACCAGGTACACCTTAGATTATGGTAGATACTGATGTTGTTATGGCAAGTATGAGGCATCAGTTTGTCTTTTTTGGAGGTGGAGCAGTATCATCAAAGCATAAATATGGCATATAAAATGATCATATAATAATTATTTCAGCACTATTTTCATATATATTATATTTCATATAACTTTTACCTTTATGGTGCTGTGATGTTTGTGACCTGAGCTAGCTTGCAGCCAAATCTCACTGCGTCCACGTGCCTCTACCTGTGGCCAACTATCTGTGAGGCCAGCACAGGCAAGATGTGAGAGAGGCAGGAGGACGTTCAGCCATCACAAATGCCTTTCACTCTGCAGCAAACGAGCTCGGGATCACACTATAGTATTCACTCACACACTCAAACACGGCAGCATCTCCATGCAGTGCAGATGGGTGTTTCAGTGGCTTCCTCCATCACTCCCCTGGTGCCCAGACCAGAGGAGTAGTAATCTATTCTTAAGGAGGTAATGAGTGACTGCACACACGTAATCCGTCCTACCCCCATGCCAGCACAATCTGGCAGCACCGTGTCTCACACGTGAAGGGAGTAAGGCAAAAAGGAGGAAAAAAAAGAAAAAGAAAAACAGAAAACAACTCGGCTACGATGAGCCTCCATCTGGCATGAGCACACAAAGTAACAGAGATACTTCTTTAATCTCCTGATATCCTTGTAAAGACCATTTTCTATTGAACACCCTCAAAATATTTACTGTATATTATTTATGTATTAATTTATTTTGGTATTATTCTGTATGTTCTTACATAATTGACCTTTTTAGACATTGTAGAGACTCTTGGAATAGCCGTGCCCATCTGTGGGACACTCCTGACTGAATATCTCAATAGTGATTGGATGGGTTGCCATGAAATTTTGTTCTGACGATCATGGTCACCAGAGGATGAATCCTACTGACTTTGGCAATCCCCTGCCATTTCCTCTAGTGCCCCCAGGAGGTTGACATTTGTAGTTATTGAAGATCGAGTACTTGAGTTTGGGACCAAATATCGGCCAGCATTAATCGTACTTTACAAGTTGGTATTGAGTGTTTTGTTCAAGAATACATCGCAAGGGTGTTGGGGGACTTTCAGTAAGTTTGAGTCAACAGTCTGATGCTGTAAGCTTTACTTTACAGTAGCATGATGACTGCTGTGAAAGACTCACATTAGACTCACCTATAACTTAGACAGTCATGTATTACGTGTTCAACGGTAAATCCTATAAGCAGAAAAGTAATAAATGAGGTTCCTTGGGGGACAAACTGTGACCCTACGAATGCGTTGGTTAATTCATCAGCAGGTAATTGGCAATAAGCCGCTGCAATGTGAAGTACTCCAGGGTCCACTACACACTTTGTCTTACTGGGGGGGGTGTCTCAAGTAATTTGGAAAGGAAGGTGGATGGGGGCTTCAGCAGACTCTGAAGCTAAAAGATCACATTTTCACACTGATTAACGGATAAGAAGCTTTGGCGTAGATCCAGGCACCATGGGACAGAGTGTGTGCATGTGTGTGTGTCCTTGTTCACACCAGCAGGACACTGAAGGCAATTATGGTTTTAAGCCAGCAGGTTGGAATCAATTATCACATGCCAACTTCCTCAAACCCATCTGTCTGGGGTTTATTTCCAACTAAGGTTTAAAAAAATATATATACTTCACTTTAACTCCACTTAATCAAGTAATCAAATTAAGGGGATTATAACAAAGCACATATTTTCTTTTGCCTCTTTTAAATTATCATTCAATACCTTATTGTACTACATTCATGTAGGTGTTATGATATCTGAAGCAGATACGCAGAACTCTAAAAGATAAGAGAAAAGCTGAAAGAAGACTTCAGTTCCTGCAGTTTTTTGCTTTTGGAACACTGAGAATAAACCCAGAATACAGTTGAAATGTCTTCACAAAACTGTTTTATGAAACATTATCTACTGATGTGACATTCTGATGCCAATCCAACAAATTCAGGATATATTACAAGGTTTATCTGTGTGACATAGTTATCTTGAGAGACAGCAGTCTTACTGAGAGCTGACACAAGCCTGATCAATATGGCTGCCGCATCACTTCAGGTGGCTGACCCTGTTATTAAGCTAAGTTGTAGGTCTTAACTCATGTATAGGCAGAGCAGTGGCACACTGATATCTGGCCTCAGCATGCCCAGTTGTATACTATAAAGCCCTAGAAAACCATTTCCTGATAAGGGTCATATTACATAAACACACACCGAAACTTCATTACCTGACTGGAAGTGTAAAAAGTGACATCAGACACAACAGACAAAAAACAGTAAAGGAAATAACACCACACATTCCATTTCAGTTGATATCATTGATGTGACATTAATTTGGTAGCAGGTGTAATTGAATGAAAACAGGCCCTCCGCAGTCACTTAGTTGTATGTACACAGTTGCATTATATTGAGTTTTGTGGCTTTAAATGCTGCCCAGCTTTTTGTATTCAGTCCTGTGGTCTGTGGGTCGGCACTAAGTGATCTCTCTAAAAGCCCTCTTCTCCACATACTTCAGCTTGTGTCTCCTCTTGAACCTAAGAGACAGGGGAGGGTGGAAACACACATTTTAAAAATCAATACACACCATATGGATCTGTATATCACTGTGAGCCTTAGAAGAGATGTTACATAAGAGTGAGACAGAGGTCCTTACTTGGCTCTTTCTCTCGGTTCAATCAGGTTCCTCTTTTGCAGACTCTTGAAGCGGTCCTTGACAACACTGCCCTCTGGCTGCAGAGGTATTGCATTACAAGAGGTGAGGTGGGGGACCAAGCCCAGACAAATCCGTGTGAGACAAATGTCACTCTCATCCTTCTCAATGTGCTATTCCCACTCAAATTATGCAATCTTATTCACACCACAGAGGCTAATTTAAGTATTATTCCAAGACATAATGGCTTGAGATAAGAGAGAAGAGTTGGAATTTTCCACAGGCAATTAGATCAAATGAAACTAAAGGTCCCTGTGGGGAACAGCGGGTCACAGCAGTATTTGAGAATCGGGCAAAGCTTAGAATAAGACAATACAGAGTGCTGAAGATAATACTCCTGCTAAATTAACCAAAACTCATTACAGATAAAAGACCCTGTGTCCTCACTGGCAAAGGTCAGGGAGGATGAGCAAGACAATGTGCAGTTTGTTAAGTACCTTGAGTTGTCGCAGGGAGCCGGCCAGCTCGTCGCTCAGCTGAACCTCCAGGTCCTGAGCCTGAAACCTGCGAATAAGGGCAAATGTGCTTACAACCAGTTCCAGAGTGAAAATGCATACTGCTCCCTGCTTAACACTCAACACACTGTCTCCATAACTTAATGTGACAAAAAGACAAACGGCGAAAATTCAAGGCCTTAAATGCAATAACAAATGAGACTGCCACTGAACATACATTTAGAACTTATGGGCACAGATGAGGACAGTTATTAGGGCAATCTGAACGTAATCATTTCTGTGTTTGACATGTGGAAGCAGGTGGGAACAGGGCGTCAGACACCTACTTGAGTTTACCAAGGCGTCTGGGTTGAGCTTTCTGGGCCTCCTGCTTGGCCTTGCGTTGCTCCTGTCTGACCTTTGTTTTCTGGTCTTGCTGTTTGATTGAAGCCTTTATTGAGCGAAGCTGGAAGAGCTGCTGCCGATGTTCAGTCTGCCGTCTGTCAGCCAGCCGCTGCTGCTCCTGGGATGGGAAGAGGAAGGAAGAGGAAGCCGTGAGGTGGGCTGTCAGCAGGTGTGTGCCAATAGAACAGACAATTTCAGCACGTTGCAAAATTGCTTCATTTTGAATGCATCCATGTAAACTGTGATTATTTTTCATTATTCACTTATCTCCAGATTATTTTCTTGATTTATTTCATCGCCAAATGTTAATGGTGAAACACTGCCCACACCCTTCTCCACAAACCAAAAAAAAGTCTTGTTTTGTCCCAACCACAGTCAATAAATCCAATGAATTTAATGTACTGTTACATATGACAATTGTAAAGTCAAATCTAGGAAGTGAGAGCAAGTAACTGCAGGAAGAAAAAGAATTCTTTCAGTCGACTAATTAGTCAACTAATTGTTTCAATCTCATTTCAAGTTCAAACATGCAGCTTTAGTGGTCCTAAACACAACATAATGTTCTGCTCGTCACATCTGATGCGAATAAAGGTCATATTTATTAACCTAAAGACATCTGACATTACTCAATTTGAGTAATTACGTCATTACATTTTTAGAACCATAAGATTTCAGGGAAACCAATGAACTAAAACATTTGTGAAGTGCAGTGAATGTGCATGTACCTTAATTTTGTCCGCCTTCTCTCTCTTCCTCTGTCTCTCAGTCTTCTTCTCCACCACTGTGATGGCTCCCACGGCCACATCCTCCTCTTCCTCATTGGGAGCCGCTTCTTCTTGCTCATTCTCTTCATCCACCAGACCTTCCACCTGCTCTCTTAAGGTCGTCTCCTGCAGAAGACACGTGAGATAAAACCAAAGATTCATTAACAACATCATTAATGACAAACCAAACATGATGGGTGGGCTGGAGTAATCATCTGCACCTCTGTCGCTGTGTCTCCTCTGTCGACAGCTAGCTGTCTCTCTACTTTGTCTTCCTCCTTTTTTTTCTTGACCTCCACCTCGTGGGCCTCCTGCAGCAAGGCCTGGATTCACAGGGAGAGGAAGGAGAGCAGAGAGATCAACAGTCAGTCAGTGCAGGTCTGACTTTTGGAGATCTTAGTAACAACTTTTGTCAGAACATAAATCTGCATGCGTTTACTGGACAAACTACAACAAATCATCACATATGTCAGACGTCTAAAAAATGACACCACACAAAAGTTTATACAAGCTTTCACATCACTTTGCTAATGAAGTGTGTTGGCTGTAGAGCTGCAACTTATACTGAGGTCACACTACTGGACTGATCAGTATGGCAATCTGACGACTTTGAAATTTATGTAGCGAGACCAATTCATTACCTGATGTGATAAGAACTCTGGGTTGTAGGATCCTCCAGGAGCGATCACCTCCACAGCAGGAAGCACAGACGGCTTCTCATTCAACCTCTCTGGACGCTGACAAAACAATGATGCAACCTTGTAAAAAAACAAGTCCCCTGCTGGTGGCCCATTAGATTTAAACCGTAGAAGGATATTTTCTTTTTAACTTGCCACAAAATCAAGTATCTGTTCTCACCTTGACAAGCTTCTTGCCCGTCTGTTGAAGGTACCAGCGATCAGCTGTATTTTTGGCTACGGTGAAAAGAAAAATTATTTAAAATATGAGCATTTACACGTGCTAAAGACAGCAGATCACGACCTGACGTGAGATAAGTGCACAGGTACACATTTTCAAATCTATGCAAATATATGTTCCACTCAGCTCACTGCAGCGTTAGGTTTTTAGCTAACAAAAACACATTTCACATGGTCATGCACATCAAGCCTCATGTACTGTCACAGACAGTGCAAACGGTCCAGCATCCACCAAATTAAAATAAAGCTCTGGTGGCTTCATACTGCCCCAATCACCAACAGCTGGCAGACACAGGAGGAATTAGTTCAGCTGAAGAAATTCACATAGCTTAACATGAACTCTGTGCTTTCATTTCTACATGTTTATCCTCAGATCCCAGACAGCTGTTCACACAACAGTCATCTGAGCTCCATGCTGGTCTTCACATTTCCATGAAGGAAATACTGGGAGCGCAAGGATGGGATCATCACTGGACACACACACACACACACACAACTCACACTCTTGTCCCCATATGTCATAATATTCTCTGTCTGGGTTGTTGTTGGACTCTGTCACCGCCTTCTTGACTGTCCTTTGAACCGGTCGTCTGTTGAGCAGCTGTTTCTGCCTCCGTGGCACCACGCCTTTGGCTGCCAGCTGCTCGGCCTTCTGGGCGATGCGGCGGAGTTTCTTGGCATTAGGTTGCTGATAGGCAAGCACACTGGTGGGTGGAAAGGCAGAGGAGATGATTAGTTGATTATCGGAGATAGAAGGTAAAGCAAATGGGTAACATAAGATCTGGAAGGGAGGAATTGAAGCAAAACCAGACGCCTGTTTGATCTGACACGGTCTATTTCATGATGCATGCATGCATATCCTCAGATTTCAGGACACCATTTACACAACAGTCTCCTAAGCTCCTGAATGTTGTCTTCACATTTCCTTGAAGGAAATACTGGGAGCGCAAGGATGAGATCATCACTGGACAGCATGAGAATGAAAACTTTATCTCTGATTAGAAGTGGTCTTCTTCCCATGTCACCCTCAATACATTCAGCACACAAATTAATGACTGACATATCCAGTTATGGATACTAAATTGCATGCACTTATGAATTCAATCCCGAAAATAACATTTTAATAGATCTGAGTTTTGTTCCTCAGTGCCATTACAGGCTGCTGAATAGAAGAAGAGTAAAGCACAAAGAGCTGCGATGAATACTGACTCCTTAGGTGGTGGAACGAGGGAGTCGTGCTGCAGGATCAGGTCTATCCTCAGAGGACGTGATGTCTTCCCTTTCCTCTTCTTCCCCTCAACAGCTTCTGATACTTCTGAGAAACACATTAGCTTGATTCAGCATCAGGTTCACTTTTACACACACGTTTTAATAAAGATTAGCACAGTGTTCCAAACACAACCCAACTTAATCCTGTGGCTTTCACACTTTTTTATGGCGAGGACCCCTAAACTGAGACAAAGTACGCTGCCGATCCCCAATTTAGTCCCAGGGTTGCCCATTTGATGAGAATTTTCCTTTCAGATGTTATATTGTTATACTATTTTGGTTATAAGAAACCCATAACCAAAATAGTCTAACTTTTGTGCATTGCGTTGCTTACTGATGGAATTATAGTGAAAATAAACCCCACTGAAACCTCTCAAGGACCCCTGTGAGTTTCCAGAACCCACTTTGAAAACCACTGGATGAATCTAATAGCCAAGTTAGCAGTTATTCTAAGTTTTTTTTTTTATTCCATTAATACAATAATTAATTAACCCAAAATTAGCCTAAATATAAAAAAACCTTGCCTTATTCGTGTTTCGTTATTTAATTCAACCATCATGTAATTTCAACATCACTGCTGTTATAGTGATAACAATAACAGACCTTACTTGTCAGATGCCATAAAAAAACTAGACCTCATTCAAAAAAGAGATAGCAAATGTCATAGCAAACCTTTGCCTGAACTGGAGAATCAGTACTTTTTACTTATGTACTTGGCTCCAAATGGCTATGATATGGATTAAATTAAACACTGCGGTAATGAGCAATTAAGATAATTATTATTTTACAGAAGTCTGGGCCATGGAAAATGATTTACTTCCATACTGTGACCAACCAACGCGTGTAACATTAGTTTAAGCCATTTTCTTGTTCACACTTGTCTGTTAAAGTGAAGAAAGAGAATACAAAACAGCCAAATAACAAAGTTAGATGATGCAAACGTAATGTTACATTACCATATCACATATATCAAATATTTAGAAAACTGGAGTGTGGTTGCTTAGGAGAGAGCAAAATACCATACACTCAAAAATGACTCTGTCTCTGTCATGTCTCCAACTGTCTCTCATTAGTCTGTGTGTATATCACTGATTGAGGTGAGTGTGTCCCTGAAGCCCCGATGCTGCTGCTGTACAGGGCACTGATTACTTGGTTATTCAAAGCTTACAAATACTGAATGTGTCATGTGTCAACACTGTACCATATTCTCCAAATGGAGGACATTTCTACTCAGTTATGTCATTAAATCACTTACCCTTCTGCTCAGCCTTCTTTGGTTGTCCCACATCCAAAAAGAACAAACTGTCATCCGACCTCTCAGACAGCAGACCTCTGAAAAAGATGAACAGACAATTTAGACTTAAAATTGAAGAAACTGTTTTTCCAATATTTTGCTTGCAACTAAAGTTTTTTTTCCAAGTGCAACTAACCTCTTCAGCAGGTTCTCAAGTAAATGATTGTTTGAAACAATAAAAACTTCCAATGACAAGGTGACATGTTCAAATAACTTGTGTTCTTCAGCCAGTAATTTGTAATGATAGAAAAAAGGTGAAATGCAGAAAACCCTCAAAATAACATTTTTCTTTTTAAAAGGTGTGAATGATTCGTACGTGTTCAGAATTGTCCGTTAATTTAACCGATCTAAATGACTAAGCACCTCAACACACGTACTATCCTGAACGTCTTTAAAAAATAACAACATACGCATATGCGCTTTAGTCTTTCACAGGCAAGCAAAACGTCCACAGCACCTCAGTCTCACGACTAGTTAACTGTACTTGTTCGGCAGAGCAACGGGAATTTAAACTGGATTTTGGGACACTGTACCTATCAACGAGAGAGAGAGATGTTGTAAGGCTTACAGCAAGATGCCATGACCTGTAGTACTGATAACACTATACAAAAAGACACAGACAACAGAGTCGAAGGCTGACACCCGGACACGGACGGTTAAATAACCACAAAACGCCCCACATCAGGGCAAACCTCTCGCTGGACATTTTTCAGCGTTTTTCAGCGCATCTACGCCGGTAATTTGCCACAGTGCTCGCACTCCGCACATAAGGCTAACTAAACTTACCCCGTGGTCCTCTCCTGGTGTCTGACGTCTTCTAAAAACTCCTCTACATCGTTTATATCACTATGTTTGTTCCAGTTCTTCTTCTTATTCTTGTTCACACGTTTTCTCCGACTACTGATCAAGTCTGAAGGATCTGAAGTGGACTTTAAATTTAGAAAACCTGGTTGAGAGGCAACCACGCGTTTCAACCTCCTGGCCGACGCCATGTCGGAGGACAGAAAAGAAACACGTTTCTTCTTCTTTTGTGTTTGCTGGTTGCGGTGGCGCCACCCGCAGGGCTGATAGTGTAAAAGCTCTGAAATATGACTACATATAAATAAGTTTTAACTTGTTCTTTTCCCCCGACACTGTATTATATCTTGTAAGATACTAAAAATTATTTTATTTACAACAGAGTGCATATACTAACATGGTTTTGCATGATGATCACAAAACAGCAAATATTGATATGTTGTTTTTTAAAGTATATTTTTTATATTCATTATATATTAAATACAAAAAAATGTTAATATAGTTTTAAAGTCTGAACTACTGAATGTCTTTCACTTCAATATTGTCTGTCTCACTGATAGTGCTATTGTTGCCTTTTTCTTTCCATATCAAAAATAGTAGCATAAAAACTTATGGTAACCTAAATTGATGGTCAATGATCAACATTGATTAAAATTTGCCTCATGATATCGCTCTTAAGTGTGATAGTGCAATTGTTTATCATGTTGCTGCATGTGTAACATGTTTGTCCCAAATGCATCATGGGAAACGTGTCTCCTGTTGCTTTCCTATGTTCTTTTTCCTTTTTTTCCTCCCTTCATTTTATTGCGAGAACAACGCTTTAGAGACTCAAGAATAAATTCCCATTTTTAAGCTGCAATCTTTCAGCAAGTTTTCAAAGGTAAGTATCACCATTTCAATAAAACTCCAATCTATCATTTAATGGTGTGTTAGTTATCGGATGGACGTGTTTTCTTGTTTATTTTCGTTAAAAACGAAAACGCGGAGCAGTCGAGCTATTATCTGTCTGCTCGGAGAGTCGGTCGGGGACCTAAAAGGCATTTGTGATCTGCTCGAATTTGACTCGGAAAAGCGCCTAAAGTGAGGGGTCATCTGACAAAATATTGTTCACCAACTGATCCCTTGACATGTCTAGTATCATTTTCAAAAAGTATATTCCACTTTCACGCCGCGGTTTTTATATTCTTCCGTCGTTTTAATCATCACCCTCGTCATTTGCTACAACGATTTTTCCTTCCCGTTTACATTCTTCTAGCCAGCAGCCAGCCATCATCTTTAGGTGTGCTAGTTTGCAGACACCGGTCAGCCGACATGGGCGGGGTCGCCTGGTTTCCTTCAAAATAGCTCATTCTGAATAAAAAGTCAAGGTTTGTGCACAACCGGGATGCCCACTGTGAAGAAACGAACAAACGCAAGTTCAATGCGCAAGGGGCGGTGCTTGACGAGCAATCATCGTCTCATTATTGGTCGAAAGGTTCACAATATCCCTCCCCAGAGGCTCTTTTACAGAATATGATTGGCTTACATGATAAGCCCGTTTGCAGTGATTCGTCGTCCTCGCTGTCCTTTTTGCCACGTTTATTGCATAAGCTGCCTTGGCTAAAATTGTGGGGGGGGGGGGGCTAAACCTCTTTCCTTTTCCATTTTCTTTTTATGACACACTCTGAATGAAGAGCAGAGTTTGTTGTTAACTTCTGAATAATATATAATACAACTAAAGAAAAATATTTTTATAGTGCACATCCTGTACCCTGAAATTATTGAGTTTCACATGGTCCGTTCGTAGTTATTTTACCAAAGCAAACTTTGTCATATGCCCACAGGTGATCTTTAGTAGCCATGGCCCGTACCAAGCAGACTGCCCGTAAATCCACTGGAGGCAAAGCCCCACGTAAGCAGCTGGCCACAAAGGCAGCTCGCAAGAGCGCACCTTCTACTGGTGGTGTGAAGAAGCCCCATCGCTACAGGTGAGAGCTCACAAAGTTGTGTTTGTGTTGGCAAGATGAACTCCTTGTTGGATGTGGATATAAACTAAAACTCAACTGACTAAAAATGGATTCAGCAGTTTTTCTCCAGCCTGAGAAAATTTTGGGGAAAATACTTTAGTTGCCAATGTAGTTCACTCTACTGACAAACTTTGTTATGCAACACAATAGACTAATGACCCATCAAGACTGTTCTGTGGAGAACATTGTGGGAAAACCTACCTAATTCTATTCCATGGTCTCTCTCAGACTCCTAATAGTACAAAAGTTTAAACGTGCAGTTGCCCTGCCAAACATATGACACAGAGGTGTCACGTGAAGGTGAAAATAGGTACACAAGATGAGGAGTAACATGTTCTGTTGAAATCCAAGAAGCCAACTCATTTGTTCCCAACACAAATTTTGCACATGCTCAATTTTGTCTTTCGTCTCCAGGCCTGGCACTGTGGCTCTGCGTGAGATCCGTCGTTATCAGAAGTCCACTGAGCTGCTGATCCGTAAGCTGCCCTTCCAGCGCCTGGTCAGAGAAATCGCCCAGGACTTCAAGACCGATCTGCGTTTCCAGAGTGCAGCCATCGGAGCCCTGCAGGTTAGCAGCACTCACTAATCGAATACAATTAGACTAAGAACCGTGTTTCATCATTTCAGCTAAAAAACAATGTTCTACCTCTGCCATCTGCAGGAGGCTAGCGAGGCCTACCTTGTGGGTCTGTTTGAGGACACCAACCTGTGCGCCATTCACGCCAAGCGTGTCACCATCATGCCCAAAGACATCCAGCTGGCACGTCGTATCCGTGGAGAGCGCGCTTAAAATGTTTCCTGATTTGTTATATGCTGTCTTCTTGTCCCTTTCCTTCCTCTATACTTAGTTAGTAGTTTGGTTTGAGGTTCTATATATATCATATGATTGTGATAACCGTAAAATGTGTGATCATGTCTTCTTTGGTGCTACTAGTAGCAGAGTTTCCTTAGAGATATCTTCATGTATGTTTGAAACTTTGAATCACAGTTCCACTTTTCACTTATAAATAGGTAGCTCAAAGGAATGCCTTGTTATCTCTATAGTAAGGTGTTTTTGCAAGCCAAGAATAGTGTGTGATCTGAACTGAGCATAGGAAATAGCATTAAGGTTGAGACATTTTCATCTTCAGACGGACATACACATTGATATAATGGGTCTTCAGTTTTTTTATTTTCTTTTTGGAATAGAAATTTGTTGTATAAGTAGTGATTTTTTTTTTCTTCTTTTTTTTTACAATAGGCTAATGGTGTATTTCTACTGTTACTGCTAAATGTATCAAAATACAAAATTTTGATTTTGGTTGTTGATTAGAAACATTAATGTGCTAAAATGGCACTGCATTTTTGGCAGATTACAAGCGGCATATATGTAGCAAACCTATGTTGATCATATTTTGATTTTCATCCACATTATTATGTCCAGGTAATGTTTTGACTTTTTGTTCCTCTCTCAGGTTGGTATAATAACCTTTTTTTTCTACTGTGTTTTTGATTTATGTTTTCAGTCATTTTTAAAAACAAAATATTTGTACTCTGGAATTCACATACAAACATAATAAACAGATACTTGTGGTTAAATAACTTGTATGAGTGAATATCATCATTAAAACACTATTCATATTCAAATGTACAGAAGTTAATTTGAAACCACTTTGACAATCTTACTGGCATTTTTCAAATAGATGTGTAAAAAAATTCAATGATTCCTGCTTCAGTTGTGAGGGTTCATGCTTCGTCAGGGTTGATCATACACTGAATCTAAAGTCACCTTGAACTTTGGGAAATTGTGATAGGTATTTTTTACAAATTTGTAACATCTTTAAAGACCAAATAATTAATGAAGAAGCTAACAGATTAGATTAATGTAGCTAATAATACATATTCAGCTTTATTGTGATAATATCCAGCAACATACTTGCACGGAATTCCTTATTTATTTCAAATTAAACACGGAACAAATAAACTTTTCTCTACACTAAATTACTCATCAAATTAGTTCTATTTATAAATTCACAAGACATACACAGGTCACCAAGCAATCATCTTTGAACATACATCATTACTCTGCGCTTTCCATGCTTTGTGTGTGTGTTTGGGGGGGCGACTCACTTTCACACAAACTTTAGCAGTTGTGTCTAATAGTTCTGCATAGCTGCGCTTTTAAACCACGTTTGAACATCCGCTTACATGTACGGCCAACTTTCCAGTGCTAACCGCTAAAGTTTCGCTTTGACACGAGTGGCCATGTTTATAACTGAATGTACTACAGAAAAAAGCGATGCACTCCAAACATCGGCAGCAGTATATCCCATGTACCGGTAAATTATAACAAACACTGTCTTGTTCGATACGTATTTAAAAGACAAAGTAAAAATAATTACCCTTCGTTCCCCACAGTGTACCAAACTGACAAAAGTGACCACAGAAGTGTTGTGAACACTGTTGCATTGTGGGACAGATGATTGACGCGGCGGCCATTTTCCCGCTGGACGCTGCTTCCTATTGTGGATACGAAGAAGAAAATAGTCAAGCCAAACATTTCTCACGACTTCAACTCACTTTTCTTCTAGGTAAGCCTCTCAAAATATGTCACTGTGTTTGTGGATTAACTTTGTATTTTCAGGTTGTATTTTTTTTCAATTTGTAGGCACATTTAATAGTGACAAAATCTCAAGTTTCGTCGTGTGAGAGAATAACAAACACGGCTGTCGAAACGACAGTGAAATGCAGTCTATACTGCACCCGTTCATATGAGGGGGGAATCTGTTTCAAATTATGCGCCGGTTCAGCTCGGTTCTACGCTGCTGTTATGACCCGTTCGGCTTTCAAATGCCTATCTATGAGTTCCTTGAAATGTCTTCTGTATTGTTATCGTATTTCCCGATAACCTGGTACAGCGGTCACTTGTAAAATTTGAGTTGTTCTTGTGCTGCTCCTTTGCTCTTCTGCCCTCGGTCTTTATCCCGTTTGCGCATCAAACCGCCGCCATCATCAGAGCGCGGTGAGCGTGGTAGGCGGACCTAGCAACAGTGGAAGGCAGTTGTAGAGAACGCCTATTTTCAAGACTCTGCGTGGTGATTGGATCGTACTGTGTGTTCTCAGACACGTATTGGTCTACCAGCCAATACTATGGTTGTTCTTCTTTGATTGACGTTTCTTGTGCTGTCTGCGATAGGGAATGCCTCGTATGTTTATTTCTGAAAAAGTTAACTTAATTCAACTTTCCTGTTTTAGTTAAAAAAAACTGTTCAAGAATATATATCTTTGTACTTAGAAACAAAATACAAAAGTACTGTAGAGAGAGTTAATTATCATTTTTTGATGACTTGTTATCAAGTTATCACCTCAGGTATAAAAGCTATTAAGCCAGCCAAACACAGTAATAAATACAATATTTTACCATGTGTGCATTATTGGTGCCAAGCGTAAAGAATTTATTTAGCAAACAGAGTAAAGGTACAAGAAATTAGGAGACAACTTCAATGCAGATCAACCTAAACCCCTAAATTCCTTTTTTTTTTCTCTCCTTCTCCATCTAGGTGATCTTTAGTAGCCATGGCCCGTACCAAGCAGACTGCCCGTAAGTCCACTGGAGGCAAAGCCCCACGTAAGCAGCTGGCCACAAAGGCAGCTCGCAAGAGCGCACCTTCTACTGGTGGTGTGAAGAAGCCCCATCGCTACAGGTGAGATGGACAAAAACAGCTCCCAGCCAAGAGTTGTCACTGTTTTAGGCAAACACGAATGCCAAATCATGAGTTATTCATGTCTTTATGGTTGTAGGTGATAAAATTATATGCAAAAACAGCAGCAAAAAACATTAAAACATTTTTAGAAAATAAAAAATAGGTACACAAGATGAGGAGTAACATGTTCTGTTGAAATCCAAGAAGCCAACTCATTTGTTCCCAACACAAATTTTGCACATGCTCAATTTTGTCTTTCGTCTCCAGGCCTGGCACTGTGGCTCTGCGTGAGATCCGTCGTTATCAGAAGTCCACTGAGCTGCTGATCCGTAAGCTGCCCTTCCAGCGCCTGGTCAGAGAAATCGCACAGGACTTCAAGACCGATCTGCGTTTCCAGAGTGCAGCCATCGGAGCCCTGCAGGTTTGTATTAAGAAAATCCACACTATGAGCTCAAAGTTGGCTAGTGTAAACGTAACTAACGTAGATGCAGAAACTGATGGCTAAGGCTTCATCTAACAATTTCTTGATAGGTAATCTATTGATTGTCCTTGTTACTAAAAAAAAGCCAAAAGTGATCAGTCCATAGTCATTTTAGCTCTGTTCACAGCTGCATTTCCTGTTTTTCCTTCTCTGCAGGAGGCTAGCGAGGCCTACCTTGTGGGTCTGTTTGAGGACACCAACCTGTGCGCCATTCACGCCAAGCGTGTCACCATCATGCCCAAAGACATCCAGCTGGCACGTCGTATCCGTGGGGAGCGCGCTTAGATGCTCCTCGTGGTCTTTCTCCTTTTCACCTTTTCCTGCCCTCCCTTCACCAGTCCGTCTCTCCGTCCTTCTGCCACCTGCTCCCTCCTTCTCTCCCTCCCCGTGTTAGTAGTGTGTAGAGGAAAACTGATTATATTATGAAATAAAGTGTATAGTCGTGTTTTTCTTAGTGCTCTTGGCAGCAGACTTCTAGGGTACTCTCTTTTTGTGCATGTACCGACTCTTTGGTGATGAGATCTCCTCAAGCACACGTCTGCCAGTTTGCACTGCTTCTCATCTGCCTCTCTTTGAGAGGATGATTTTTGGATCGAATAAGGAAAAAAAAACATGGAGTAGAGCAGTGCAAATTTGGGAGGGACAGACAGGAGGAGAGGATGGGTATTTGTCTGCTGGGAGACTTGTGTCTCTTTTCTGCAGCAGGGTGCTAGAAGAACATACCTGGTCCTCTTCTCCTACTTTGAATCCTCTGCCAGCCTCGCTCCAAAGTGTGTAGAGACAACGGTGTTTGTCCCTTCTCATGACGGCCAAGGCTGGACTTCCTGTCCCTGTATGTGTCTGCATGAGTGTTGGCTCTGATCACCACAGCAAATTGTATACAATCCATCAGTATCTTTGGAGAAATTGATTTATGATTACCATATTGATCATTGCTGTCATTCATCCTTTTTTTTGTTTCTGAGTAAGTCTCATGCACAGGATTTTTTTTTCTCACCTAAACTATTTGTGGATAACATGGAGATGGGGGGGATAAATCAGTGTAAAACACCTACAGAGAACAAAAGCAAAAACAAACAAAAAAAAAAGGTTTGAACAGATTTTTTCTACTGAACTGTGAAGCTACTGACTCGTGGCACCAAAGTTGGATCCTCTTGTAAACACACTTTTCCTAACAAAGAAAAATTTGACCTCACCTTTTTTGTGGTGTTCAAATTGGTTTCATCTAATTACTTAAAGCCAAAGCGTGAGAGCTCAAGTATGGTGTCAGAAATACCTTTTTTAGCACTGGCTCATTTTTTAATTAAGGACCTTTTTATAACAAAGGTTCTTCAAGGTTTGTAATATTATCCATAACCAAAAGCTCTAAAAGTGTGAAAAATCATTTTTTAAAATTAAAATGTGAAAATATATTGTAAATCAGTGTTACATTACAAATAATACTGATTGTGTTTTCTGTATACCCCACCCCTCCACCCCCTTCTTTTTTTTCCTCTGAATCAGTTGATCGTCTGTATACCGTTTCTCAGGTTGACTCGTCACCCTTTTAACTTAATTTTTATTTTTTGCTCAGTTTGTTTGGGGTTTTTTTTGTTTGTTTTATTTTGTTTTTGAAATGTTGAGGATAATGTTTCAATTAAACAATGTTTGTAATTTCCAGATTTGTCATATAAGGTGGTAATAAATGGATGTTACACACACTCCCCCGTCTCAGCAGTGTGCCCACTTCCATGTATCTGTTTTATTATGCCTGCTTATAATCATCCCACTTCTATTAGAATAGTAGTGCAAATAATGTTCTGTTATATCATTTCGTTTACAGTTCAGAGGAAAGGTACAATAGGTGATGGTTGCTGTACCTGTATTTTTGTGGATCTTTTTATGACATTAACATTGTCATTCAGAAAGATAAGGTAGCCAGAATAAGATCACCTTTGGACTCATGTTGTCTGAGGAAAACATTTCCTCATACAAAGTCAAATCAGACCGTGCATGACAAAATGCAGCTGAAACATTATCCAAATCCAAAATAACTGCATTTCATTACAATTGTAAAACAACTGAGGGAATGCAAAATTAGCACCTCGAACTCAATGTGTTAAAAGGGGAGCTGATTATTTATACTGACCACGTGATCTAGTAAATCTTGATTGGAAACGTTGCAAGCCTGTAGGACGTACATGTTCACTTGAACCATGAACAACTTTTTTTCAGATCGTCAAAATGCAATGAATTGAAAGCACGTTATTGCAGTTAGACGGAACATCATCTTTTGTCTTCACGCTTCGCATCGAGCTCTAGCCCTAAAGTAAGGCTATGGCCGGTTCCACCACTAGATGGCAATGAAACACCATATTTGTGTTGCTAATATCAACTGTCAGGATCTCCGTACTGAGGAATGGACCTGCTGCTGGTGTTAAATTGGGCTTTAGCCTGGACTGAACGAGAACTGTACACGTTCAGATTCATTAGTTTAAAACAAACGGTAATGTTATTTGCATTAAGCTAATGAATTTGAAGTGCAATTTTGTTGCTAGTCCTATAACGTTTATTTGTCCTGAAATGTTCATGCAGCCCTGCTTTTCTCCTTCTTAAAATGCACACACTTAGATCTGTTATTCACTTCTCTCTTTTGTTCTCCTGCTCATGGAACATGATTAACTAAAATATAACAGATTACACATTTTTGTTTGACAGTGACACAGAACTAATTAACAGTGACTTCTTTACTCACACACATTGACTAACAAACACACACCGCACATGCACACACACACACACACACACACACAAGACTTCAGCATTACAATTAATATCCTTTTCTGGGTTGACATCATTCCCCTCATCAGTGTTTCATTTCATCCTTCTACTTCCTTGATTAAAAGGGATAAAGCCATGCCTTCAGCCATATTCATTACAATGAAACATGCTCACACACACACACACACATATTCACTCATGTCTCCGTGACCTCGGCTATATTCATTACAATGAAACACACATAGACAAACAAACATCTAATCAAACACCAGCCTTTAATCCTTTTGTTTTGAATGGGCACCACAGCTACAGTGGTACAGAGACACACACACAAACAAATGCACAGCCAGTAAAGTGTTTTGGGAGTCACATTTCTGATGTCAATCAGCCAAACCAATCCAATCTTTATATGGAAAGAACCAATCATTACTGGATGGTGTCTCAATATTTTCTTTCATAAAACGGAAGACACAGCTGTTGGAACAATCTGTTTAGACTTGGCGTATCCTACTTTTATTTGTATTTTTTCCAGTAGATTTGATCAGGTTTGCAGTCATACAGATATCACTTGAACTGGCAGAGCGCTTATGTCTCACTCATTTAACCAGCACTTCCAGCTTCTTGTGTTCATTTCTCTACTTGCTTACTAACCAGTATTTATGTAGTCTGAATCCTAGCATATTGACTAGCTGTCACTTTGCAGCCTGCCCATTTGCAGCTGTAAGTTTGCCTGTTGCTGTGAGTGTAAATAGAGTACAATAAAATATCAGACCCACACCATCTGCTTAATTTTCCACCTAAGCACGGATATACTCAGTCATCACTGGGAATCACTGGAGTTAAATGTACTGTATTTCTGTTTTACTTACAAAAGTGTTTCATTTATGACATATGACCTGACGAAGTTTACAGTTTTACACATCTGTTATGAAAATCTAGACAACCAATGACTGGTCTGTCATGTAATAATTCATATAATCTTGTCTCTCCTCTTCTCTTTACATCTTTTCTTGTCGTCGCTTCTCTTCTTGCATCATCTCTTTTCGACTTCCCTTTTTTTCTTCCCTTTCTCTCTCCTTTGTATTGAGAATGTATTAACATTTTAACAGATTTCAGTGGAAACTGGGTTTGCACGGTTAACCAGAGTTATACATGAAATAATTTACATCCTTTGGATTAGAATAAAAAGCCGTTAACTCTTAGCCAATCTAACTGCAGGATTATATTTCAGCATATCACAGAAGCATTTCTTTCAGGATTTGGACCCAAACACTGTGAGAAAAACTATGAGAGTCAGACTTTTATTGTTCTAAATAAACCTTAATAATTGTGAATTTGGTGATTATGTTATCTTGCACAGCATGGACAATCTGAAAACAATATCTCCACTGAGTTTTTATTTTGCAAATTTGGAGTTTTTACTCAAGCTAGGGCAAAATGGGCCTATAGTTACTGCAAGTTACCATCACCAACTGGAGGTCACTACATTAATGACTGCAACATGAGCCCCTCTTATTTTTTTAATGTGAACATTGTAGCTTTGTTCATCAGAGTGCTTTAACAGTTGAGAATCTGATGTGACCATGCTGCTAATGCATGGTCACAGGAGCACACAATGGACCATGCATACTATGCTATACTATACTAAAAGTATGTGCATAGTTATTTTTTCTGATTGTATGTCTTTGTCCATGTATGTTTGAGTGTTTGTGTTTGTGTGTGTGTGTGTGTGTGTGTGCATGTGTACACAACTGTGCATTTGCCTTGCCCAAGGTCTGTATAGTAGCGCTCCATCTGTGGCACTCAGGGGATTAAAGCCAATCTGTCTGTCTGCCGCTCAAAGTGCTGACCGTCAGACCAGCAACAGATTAACACAGTGCAGGGATTGGTGGAGGTGGGGGTGGGGGGTACAGCCAGTGGAGTATGGGTGAGGAGAGATGGGGTGTGCATAGAGAAGAGGTGGATGGATGTTGAGAAAGAGAGACAGTTTGTGTGTGTGTGTGTGTTGGGGGGAGGGTGTGGGGTGGGTACAGGCTGGTTGAGAAGTTGACCCCAGATTAGTACAGAACTGATGTGTGTGTGTGTGTGTGTGTGTGTGTGTGTGTGTCTGTCTTTGGGGAGAGAGGGGGGGTTTATAGACACTGTAGAGAAGGACAGAAGGTGAAGAAAGCAGATGGACAGATGTACAGTATATGGTGGGTGGATGGATGGATGGATGGATGGGGGTCATAATTAAAACTAAACTCAGTGGATGGAGGAGTTGCTAAAGTACTTTTTATGGCTGAGCCAGAAAATAATTTATATAGTTGGGGTGGAGGAACAAAGATAGATAAAGACATAGGCAGACAATAAAGCCCAAAATAGTTTAACTCCAACCTGAAAATGTTTTAGCAATCTCCCCTGTCAACATCATGTGTGCACAGGAGCAAGAGACCATGTCCCATGTAAGACACTGGTGTGTTGTTCAGACAATGATCATTTTTCTGGAGATATTCCACCACAGTTTGAATGAGAACATGAATGTTTCCATTTCCACCAATCAGGCCTGTGTGGTAGAGTGGCCAGACGGAAGCCACTCCTCAGCAAAATGCATATGAATACCCGTCAAAAGTGGTTGGAGTAGTGGAGTTTGCCAAAAGTCACCTGAAGGACTCTCAGACCCCAAGAAACAACATTCTCTGGTCTGATGAAAAGACTGAACTCTTTGGCATGAATGACAAGCGTCATGCGTGGAGGAAAGCAGGCACTGCTCACCACCTGGTGATACCAATACCATTCCTACTGTGAAGCGTGGTGGTGGTAGCATCATGCTGTGGGGATGTTCTGCAGCAGCAGGAACTGGGAGACTAGTGAGGGTCGAGGGAAAGATGACTGCAGGAATGTACAGAGACATCCTTGCTGACAACCTGCTCCAGAGTGCACTGGACCTCAGACTGGGGTGAAGGTTTATCTTCCAACAGGACAACAACCCTCAGCATACAGCCAACATCACAAAGGAGAAGCTTCAGGACAACTCTGTGAATGTCCTCGAGTGGCCCAGCCAGAGCCCAGACTTGAACCCTATTGAGCATCTCTGGAGAGATCTGAAAATGGCTTTGCACCGACGCTCCCCATCCAACCTGACGGAGCTTGAGAGTTTCTGCGTTGAAGAGCGGGAGAAATGGTCCAAAAATAAGTGTGCCAAGCTTATAGGATCACACGCAAAAAGACTTGAGGCTGTGATTGTTGACAAAGGGGCTTCAACAATGTATTGATCACAGGGTGTGAATACTTATGTATGTGTTATACTCTTGTTTTTTTTTTTCTTTTTAACAAATTTGCAAAAAAATTCAAGCAAACTTGTTTCACTTTGTTATTATGGGGTATTTTCTATAGAATGTTGAAGGAAAAAATTAATTTAATCCATTTGGAATAAGACTGTAACATAACAAAATGTGCAAAAAGTGAAGTGGTGTGAATACTTTCCGGATGCAAAACCTGGAGTACACATGGAAGGAATACACACTATGTTATGTTGCCGTGAAATTAAAAAGTCAAATAATTATTTGAACTGCACCTTAACTTTTTGAATTAAAAGCATTTCTGAAATCATGCCTCTCTAATCCAGTGTTTGTCAGTCCTACCTCTGGGACCTAATGTCCAGTTTCTCTGCAGAAGAAGACTGACAGTTCCAAGAGGGACCAGCAGCAGAGTTGCCTCCTCCATAATAACTGGGTAGTTACCATCAGCACTGACTAAACTGACTAGGCTGGATCTAATGGGCAGTGTTGTCATCTGTCCCGGTGGAGTGATGAATCCAGAAGATGATTGGCAGCAAAGACATTGGGGTGTTTTCTGGATGTGTGTGTGTGTGGGGGGGGTGTAGTCGTGGCTGGGGCAGGGCGGGGGAGTGGGTTCAAACTGGATGAGCACACCACTGAGATTAATGTAGTGTACTAGGTAGTTCACAGTGAGACATGGGGGTGGGGGGGCTGAGGGTAGGGATGTGGAGGGAGTCGGGAATCGCTCCCAGGGATTAACCATGTTAAGCCATTAGCATAACCTGGTAATCAACCAGCAGTGCTGCAGGGGTCAGTGGAGCTACACACACTTTAACAATAACTTTAGCTATTAAATTAACACGGTGCATGGTGATTTGTTATATACAGTATACAGTGTTCTACACAAAATGCAAGTAATGATGGGATGCAAAAAATTCTATGATGCAGGGATGATAGGACAGAAGGAATTTAACTACATAATGGAAAAACTGAATCTGCAATGATTCACATGTTGGCATATAATTGTCTTCACTTTTTATGTGAATGCACCATTAAAGTGATCCCTCCCTCGTTGCTGCTGACACATGTACAGATGTAAAGGACTATGAGATGACATAAATATCTGAATGAGCACATGACATCACATAGGGAATTTTAGTGCTTTTGCAGCTGATGCTACCTGTCTTTTTAACCTGAAGAATTGGCAACACTGGTTGTGCTGAAAAAACTTGCTGATCTGTCATAGTGTTCTGGGTTAACTGTTATGTATGTTGTACATATAGCTGTATGTTATATGACATGTTAGTTTTTATGTTACCAGGAAATAAATAGAGTCACAGAGATAGACACACACCTCCCATTCATCATTCCTCCCAACAACTCATCTCAACACAGAGGGATTTACTGAACCAGCTGAGTTCAGCTACATTGGCATAAGCTGGTTTGTCTGATTTGGCTCAACAATGTACCAAATTGTAAAAATGGAAAACACCTGTTTTTTATTTGTGTCACCTCAGGTCTTCTGTTACACCTGAACACACTACAAAGAATAGGAGCCAGCTGGCCACAAATAAGCAAGTGTTCCTCCTGGAGTCACAGCTGGTGCTCTGACACTGAACTTAAAATGACTAATGAAATCCACTCCTCCCTCACTGATAAATTCAGAATATATTGATGTCTAATTAAAGTTAATTTCCAGAGGTTTAACTGTTGGACACAAGATGTCTCCTACTTGACTGAAAAGTCCTTTCTCAGTGGCTGTGGGCATTCAGAGTTTCCACATCATTGTCTTGATTGGACACATTTGATTAGTTTAACTAATTCCAAAGTTTACTCTCATTTGCTGTTCATGACTCTGAATTGTGTTGCTGTATCAGTGTGTGTGTGTGTGTGTGTGTGTGTGTGTGTGTGTGTGTGTGTGTTTGTGTGTGTCTGGAAGGCCATGTGCTTCTCTAGTCACACTGCTACCAGAAACAAGAGGGGAGGGAGTGGAGAGCAAGCACGAGTCTGTGGACATTTGCTCCCTCTGTAGCTCCCTGTCACAATGCTATGTTGTTTCTCTACAGCGCCCCCCAATGACCAGTTACAACATTGCATAAGACATATGTTGTACAAGAAAAATCATACATCAGTACTAAGCAAACTAATTTCAGCACACTCAAAAAATTCTGTTTGTACTTTAATTTTTTCATTTTTCTGTGATGGCTCATAAGCTCATTTAAGACGCTAAAACATTAGCATGAACTTCTTATTGTGTCTGAGCGAAGTCTTAATAATAAACATAAAGAATATTTCATTTTATTGTTGTGTCTGGTATTTGTGTTCATTTTTATGTGAAAATGCACCAGTAGAGTAGCATTACTAATTTTACATTACTCATTCATTCATTCATTGAAGAATGAAATTTCTTTCTATGTTAGCCAACCTGGGAACTGGCTTGACCTCATTCTGTTTATTTTTCTTCAATATAGATTCAAGGATTTCAAGGATTCAATGATTCAAGGATTCAAGGAGCTTTATTGTCATTTCACACACGTAGAACATGAGTGGAACGAAATTAGTTTCCCCGGTCCCAGTATAAGCCCAATTGCCTAACAAAAAATAAATATAAATATACACAATGCTATATAATATAAGAGCAGTGGAAAATAAAGAGAAAAACAGTAGATGATATAAACACCAGTGTAAACAGTATAGACAGTAGTGCAAATGGCTGACAGGGTAGTGCAAATAACAAAGTTCTGTGCAAATGCTGCATTGTGCATTGTTTGTGCTTAGAAGCTCATTTGAGCCATTTTCTTCTTCTCATTATTAAGACTTTTTTTAAAAAAAAATAGGTTGCTACTATGTCAGTAAGATAATATGACAGTTATGACATTCATATTTATATATTATAAACACATAATTGTGAAGTCATAACTCATATTTGATGAAAATATTCAATTAAATACAATTTTAGTCACTTCTCATTTTACAATATACAGCACATTATGTAAGATCAAATTTCATGACATTTAGATGTTCAGATCCAGATGTGTAGATATATGTATATATACAGAATAGGCTGTATAAGACAACTAGTAAATATTTGTGAGTGCGAGGCTGCCCGTCAGTCATTAACAGACTGGTTGGTGTGTTTGTTGTTGACAGGACACGGACAAACTGGCATGTAAATAGCCACTGAGTCACAGAAATGAAACAAACATGTTGACTTGTTGTTTCCAGAAGGAGTGTGTGTGTGCGGCTGTGTGTGTGTTTGTGTGTGTGTATGAGGTGCCTCAGTGTGTGTCTCACTAATATTTTCTAACTTAATGGAGGCACCCCCTGACCTCCCTGCTCCATCAGTTTGTGATTGGTCTACGGCTCCAGCATCAGGGATTAGGCCATGTTTCCCCACTTTATGTCCCCTGTTCTTCTCTCTCTCTCTCTCTCTCTCTCTCTCTCTCTCTCTCTCTCTCTCTCTCTCTCCTCTTTTCTATTTCTCTCCCTCTTTCTCCCCACATCACATGATTCGTTACATCACGGGATTGAGGTCAGAGCTGGATTAGGCCGAGCGATGTGAGTGAGCAAGAGAGGCAACGCTGGAATTACTGAAAGTGAGAGAGGAAAAGTGTGTGTTTGTGTGTGTGTGTGTGTCGGGGGGGGGTCAGATCCCCTAGAGATGAAGAGAGGAGGAAAAAGAGAGAAGAAAAGGGAAAAGAGAGATGGTGAGCAACTGAGATGAAAAAAGTGGAGGATAGAGAGGTGGGGGTGGGGTGAAGATATGCAGGGGTTTACTCTAAAAGGGGGATTGAACAATGTAACCATCTTGCTGTCATGTCTGATGCTCTAAATGCAGTTACGTTTATTCACTACACAATAAGTTAGATAACAGGGCAGGAATATGGTGGAGTGATGGGACAAAGTTGAAAAGGGAGTAAATGGAGTCTGCCTCATTAACCAGTGAGAGGGTAAAAGCACTACAGCTTTTACAGCTTTCCATTTAGTTTCTATACATAAATATGAATGCTGAAAGTAATTCTTAGATATTAAACATATTATTATATAAAATAGTCTATAGTCTTTATTGAGCACAGAAGTGCAATTACTTCCTTAGTTCAGTTTACCTATTAAGTTACCTCTGCAGTATTGCATGTGTGTTTAATGCAGGTGTTGATTATAGCCTGCAAATGAAGAGTTATATACAAAATGTCAAATCCAATTGTTTCAAATCTCTGACCATTTTCTTTAAAACGGTCGACTGTGACAATGCATGACAAAATAAAAATCAGTGACTTCAACAAGACTCACAGTGTAGTCATACAGTAAATTTTTTCACTGTTGTGTTTAAGTTCCCATTTTAGGTCTTTTTAACTCTTCGTTAATTCCATAGAAAAACAAAAGTAAGTATGCATGACAAAATAGCAGATTTTTTTGTTCACTGAAGCTCTAAATCACTGGTGATCCCTTGAAAAAATAATGTCATGTCTACTCCTACTCACTAGCTGCACGTGTGTACCTGTTGAAATAAACATCACCAAATATGACCCTTCTGCTCTGATTTGTGACTCCTTGCATCCTGGCATCCTGACTCCTGGTGAGCGCTAGTTTGGCATCAAACTACCATGACAGAAAGTTGGCAAGCCCACATGTGCAACCTTGTTTTATGGCCATTTTAACAGCATTCTGGCATGTGTGAATTCTGGATAGTAACGTGCAATTTGGAAGAGAAGAAAAGAAAAAACAATTAAATCACCTCACTGTTTTGCCCATTAGTGATCCTAAACTGACCCTGTCCTGGCACAGTAGAGATCAGGGTGAAAGTGTGAGAGCCAGACTACAGATTAGACTATCACACTGGCATGAAACTGGAACTGGATGGCCTGACTGAGCCTAAGGTTCGCCCAACCTGCTGGCCAATCAAGATCATGTAGAGATGGTCACACAGTGAGGAAAAGGGCTCTGCCATTACACTTTTCAGTGGAAAGTGGCGATCTCTTGTTTATTCTGAAGGCATAAAGAGACAGAGGCTTTACAGGCAGCATGTCCATTTCTCCAGTTTCATCTCCCAGTACTAACTGTACACGCTGATGGTTAGTGGACTTCATCTGTGTTATGTCAGGGTTTTCTTCTATTTTTATTTGCAAGAGGTCAAAGTTTAATTAATGATTCTTTATGTCCCATGAGGCACTGGGCCTGCGAGAGCATCTGTCACTGGGGGGACATTGGAACCAATTTGTCATCTGGAGAGGGAGAAGGCTTTAATCCCGCCGATGAAAACAGGAATGTCAGGACAAAGATGGACATAACAAGTGGGGAGTTGGGGCAAGTTGGATGACCAGAAGAGAATGACAGCACAGAGAAGAAGATGAGGAGGAGGAAGAGGAGGACGAGAAGGAGGAGGAGGAAGAGAGAGACAGTAATCCCGTCTAATTCACTTAGTGTTGCGCTGAGGGAGCAGGACACTAAGAGGATTTGGGACATTCTCTAAATTAGATCAGCAAGAATAACAAACTGCAAGGAGAGGTGTAGTGGAGGGAACGAGGGGGCACCCTGGGAGAGGTGGCACGAAGGAAGGGGCAGATGAGGGAAGGTGACATGAAGGAGTGAACATGCGAGGTTACGTGGAAACAGGGTGATGATGGGGCAGAGGAGATAGGTTACACGCATCAGGAGGATGGCTTAAAATCTCTGAGAAACTTGTGGAAGTAAATGGGTTTGTTGCCTCACTTGAAGAAATGAGGGTGAAGCTGCAGATCCTAACAGGAGCAAAGTTGGAAAGATCATAAATGTGGTCAGAGACATCAGCAGCCTGTTGCCTCATGTAACCAACAAAATGTATTCACTGTCTCTGATCGCATTTGTTTTTGATATTCTAACTAGAACCAAAACGCTCCCATAATCCAGACAGCAGTTTCAGTCCAGTATATCATTAATCTGTGGCTCTAAACTCTGACTTTTACTATTAGTGATATTAACTAGGTGTTAAGTTGTAATCTGCAGTAAAGCCCTTAGCAGAAGTGTATGCTGAGGTTGACAGTGGCCAGTTGATCCATTCATACTGTAATACTGATCCTGTTACCACTACTAGCCTCAGATCACTCACACCTACTTACACTGCAGTCCTGTGTGATTTAGGAGCATTACGGCATGTGTACAAATCTCACTTGATGACTTTTGCAAATGATTGCACTTTTTTGCGTATAACAAAAATAATAATAATAAAAAAGTCTATGTAAGTGCATGATTTCAGTGGTAAAGATTGTTAGATATTTAGTACGGAAAGGAGAGAAGACAGAATTGCATAATGAAAGCGAGGTTTACAGGGAGCTTATCTAAACACCAGTGCTGTCATTTTTCTATAGCCATTGTACTGTGCAATCAGCATTTACTTCACAATGATGTGTTAAATCACAAGGTTTGAAAAATCATCTTATTATCCTCTGACTGACGTTATCACATGTGTTTATATAAGAACAACACGACTTGTCATATATCATTTTAGCGATGTACACACACAAGTCCAGCCTGATGTATTCGTATCTTTGGAAACTGGGATCTCCCCTAAAATTTAAATGAAATTTAAGTGACTTCTGACAGATTGCTACACCCTCTGCCTTTAAACACCCATCTAAAGAAAAAGATTTTTCTTACAAAAAGTGAAAGCTGAAAATAATGTTTAAATAATCACAGTTAGAGTCACCATAAATTTAAAGGCCATCAAGAAGTATGTCACCATATTTTGTTTCATTCAGATGTGATTTGATGCAACTTGTGAGAGAATCTTATACTGTATATATTGTATTAAATGTTCAGTATCCAGGACTTCTGTAGGATCACTTCTGTAGGCATAATTATGTTTTCATTATTGTGTAATTACCATAGAATGAGCCTTTCATACCTACAGAGAGAGCTGGTCCACCAGTAGCCCAGAATGGACAATCCAAACACAAGCTCCAGGGGGTCCCTTTCATGTTTTTAGTGGCCACAGTAGGTTTACCTGCTTGGAAAGGGAAGTTGAGATGAAGGGTATTCAGCTGGTTGCAACCAGACCGTTCGACACCACTACAGTCCAAAATGTTCCTCGCTCTGCCCTGAAATGATCTCAGTTCAACTCTGCTTAATCGTGGATTTCTTTTTCATTTTATTTTATTCTAACCCAAGCAAAAGGGAAAAAAAGCTTAAGACACAACATTGTGTGTGTGTGTGTGTGTGCGCGCGTGCGTGTGTGCCATTGTCTGTGTCAGTGTGTTCTATGTTTCTCTATATTTGCTTTCTCTCCAGCTGTGTGACTCTGTTTGCATATATGTGTGTGTGTTTAATGATTGTTTTTGTGTCTTTATGTGTGTGTGTGTGTGTGTGTGCGTGCGTGTGCATGTTTGGACGCGTGCTCAGTGTATATGCTTGGCGGTGCTGGGATTAGGAATCGATTAAGGGGAAAATGGACTGCAGGCTGGAGGGAGGAAGAAGGGAGGAAGGGATGAAGGGGGGGGTACTGATGGAGAGGCTGGTCAGCTCTGGCAGCAGCCTGTGGCATGATTACAGTGTGCCTCCAGAGCAGGCTGGCCACCAGCTTGTTTGTTGGGGATTAGAGAGAGGAAAGAAATGAATCATATTTCTAAGTCCTGAGTGTGTCTGTGTCTCTATGCTGCTGCTGGGGGATTACAGGAGCACACAGCACAGGAGGAGGTCTATCTATCTATCTATCTATCTATCTATCTATCTATCTATCTATCTATCTATCTATCTATCTATCTATCTATCTATCTATCTATCTATCTGTCTGTCTGTCTGTCTGTCTGTCTGTGTATCTGTCTGTCTGTCTGTCTATCCATCTATCTATCTATGAGATTGCATGATGCATTGACTGCTCACAATAATAGTGGCATCAAAAAACTTGTAAAAATGGTAAATGAACACCCTTGAAAGCCAAGGCTGTATGTTACCATGAGCTTCAGAGCTGCAGGGCCACTGTTATGCAGTGTCACCATGAGAGTGACTCCAGCTCTGTACTCAGGATAAATCCCAGTCAGAAGGTAGAGACTCGCTGATACAGTGCTACAGGAAACCCTTACACTGGACAAAACATGATGAAATTCCCTTCCAGTGCAGAAAACATGATGCAGTGCCACATATCTTGTGCTACATGCTTGCCTCTACATGCACAAATTGTTGAACAGTTATCTGTTCCCTGATTGCTTTTGGTGTAGTGGTCACATAATGAAACAATTTTAATTTAACCAGGGTTTGTATTCTTAAACCATAAATGCATCATAACGTTCTATTTACTGATCCCCTCTGCATACAGCTGGTGCCTTTTGTATTTTATTTTATTTTATTTTTTGCCCTTGTCCCTCAAACAGCTTGTGTCCACCACTGCTCACTGATTTCATAGTGGCACTAGAGGAAAGTCAGGTGATCACCAGCGACATCAGGGTTCAACCACTGGGGATCAACAATGTTTGTACAGCCACTAGCATAGCTAAAAACAGCATCAACCTTGGACTGTAGAATTCATCATGAGTAAAGCCCATCTTTCTTCTCATAGATGTACGTAATGCCTTGTTTCGAGATATCAAGCATGAGTTAAAACCTTTGGTCCAGTGCACTTCTCACAACCCTCGTGGTGCTGACCTTCGGGCCTATGAGTGAATGCAACACAGAAACATTCAGCAATCCAAATAATCTGCCTGTCCCTCGTACTTCCGTCTGGGGCTGGCAGGAGCTGTGTGACTCAGTATTATTGTGACTTCTAATCTGTTTTCAGTCCTCTCCGACCCGTTCCCTTGCATCTCTACCTTATACCCACTCACCCTCTGGTATGGATTAGTGGAACGCACCCAGAATCTCATTCCCAATGTTCCCTCTGTGGATGTCCAACACTCCCTTCTTCTCTTAATGCAGCCTCAAAGAGCAGAGATGTAGAGGAATAACACGTCACATGTTTAGTCCCACCTTGATTCAGCACTGACAGCCAATATTCAGTAATTAAACACCCAAGTCCAATGACTTACAGAACACAATCAGTTTTAATTAAGTTGTTTTATGTCCCAGGAACATCATAGCTATCTAGCATGGCAGTGGTGAGACTAGTCGAACACAGGAAAACAAATGAAATATACAAAATAATTCATGTCAGAAAAATAAGCAGAGAAGATTATAGTAATGCAAAAGATAAAAGTACAGTAAATGATTAAGAAGCATGAACAGCATTGTATCCTATTACTGCTACTTTTACTGGATAAACCCCTGAGTTTGAAAAAAAGAAGAAGCAGAAACCAGAAAAATATAAACAGAAAAAATAAAAAGTTGGCAGTTTTCTAGAAATTAAGAGAGAGAGATTCTGTTGGTTGGAGTGTCTGCGTAACTCATTGCTGATACCAGACATGATTGCATTTTCAAGTTTTAATATTTACAAAAGAACACCAAAAAGTATATTAGCAATGTCCATGTCAGCTGAAGACATAATATTAATGATAGTAATAATACTTATATAATAATACCAACTTCAAAACAAATTACCACAATTTTTACTTCAACGAATTCACAATTTTAAAAGAAACACATTATTGTTTAATTCTAATACAAAAAAAAAAAAAAAAAATCAAACGAGAAACATCAAACACATAAAGTGGTGCCCATCACATCGTTACAGGTTGGAGTTGAGAGAGGCACCAGACTCTCTGTACAAAGGGGGGCAGCACACAGCAGCCCAGTCCCTTCCCTTTCCCAGGTGCAGTCTTCTCTCCCATCATGTACCTCACTGGAGCAGTTTATCAGCGAAAGAAGTTTAGAATAAAATCATTCTTAGATTCAAGAACTGCTTTAACAATCCACTAGCCTCGTGCTCAAATATTTAAGATGGATTTGGGGGGTGAGGGGGGGGGTGTCCTCTGCTGCCATTAGCCACAATGAGAGCATTGTTGCCCAAACTGTCTGGGAGTGATCCTAATCAGAATCGAAATCGCAATAAGCTTTACTGTCATCATACTACAAGTATAATGATAATAAACTAACAATACACGAGCCATTCTGCCAATGATTTCAACCATGCTCAAAGGCAACAGGTTTATACTGCAGTCACTTCAGTGACCAACTTCTACACCCTCTGCTCTTTCACACACGGCAGCAGAGGGTCAGTATCATAGAAGGCTACTGGGAATCATCAGCTTCTGTGTGCTTAAGATTTTTCTCATGGTGTTAAATTAGTGGCCATCCTGTGAAAACAACTCTGTAAGATGTCAGGTGGGGCTAGTTGAGCTTTTCGAGTCAGCTCGCTGATGAAAAGCAGCTTTATAAAAGAAATACATCCCATAAAATACAAGACAAAGTCTAAAAGGAAGAAATAAATATGAGCTTGGGCCCTCATCAGCTCTTGTGCCTTAACACATCGACATCAAGGCCGTCTATGCAGTAGGCTTGTCACTGAACTGTTGTGCTGCGGCAATTTTCAAAAAGTAAGCTCTGCTTTAAATGTGCTTTCAGTCAAGGTCAGTCAAGCAGTTCCAGCTCTGTCAAACAAATCAGAGAGAGAAAACTGTACAAACCAAACCTAGTGAGTCATCAGTCAAAAGGACGCACTCAGCATGTGACAGGTGCCCTCCCTCCTTTGCTTATCACTTTCAATTCTCTTGTCATCAGTAATATAGTTAGACTGCATTTAAATCACTACAATTTCCTCTGATCCACCGAGCTGGAGAGTTAAAGCTGTTGTTCTTTCACACTATTTTGATTTTATTGTGCAGATTTTGTTTTTACACAGCCAGTCCTCGATTTCAGGGCTGATGCTTATATTAGAGACATGACTGTTATCTCTTACTTAGCATCAACAGATCAGTTTACTTCCACATGCATTGTTTTGAAATAAAAGAAGATTTTGTTTCAGCTGATTAGTTCTTCAGTTGCTATGATTTATTCATTTCTGTGTCCCAAGGTCTTACCACACAAAAGTAATCTTAGGTTATTCACCCTACTTGGATTTCTCACTTCTTCCTCTAACCCCTATCCCCTTCCTTCCCAACCTCCCACTTATTGTTATTTACAAGACCTGGAATTTCCAGGAGTTCTGGTCTTTGTAGTCCAGACAGTCAGTGGCATTAAAATTGAGCTTCCAGGCAGCTTGGTCCTTGTAGTCTAGACAGTCGACGGCTCCAAAGCCCAGTGAGGCGGCTGTGTAGCCCTGAGAGGAGAGCGAGGCGGGGGACTGGCTGAGGGGCCCACCCATTGAGGAGGCTGTGATGGGGCTCAGGGCACCTCCAGTGCCCGAGAGCTGTGGGTGCATGGGGGACAGATAGGAGCTACAGTCCAGGCCAGTGAAGTACGACGAGGACCCTGCATAGCTCTGGCTATAGGCTGGGGCCTGGCTGTAGGTCATGGGGTAGGTGGTGGTACGCTGCATGCAGGGGGTGGTGGAGGCAGACAGGGGGTCTGGCAGGGGAGAGATGGAGGCTGGGCTCCAGATGGACACTGTGGCGCTAGCAGAGCTGGAGCTGGGGGTGATGGCGGTGCCTGGAGGAGGGGGTGGAGGGCTGTAGGGTCCATTGGTGGGGTTGGCACTGGCTTCAGTGTTGGCCTCACGTGCAGGGGAAGCCTTCTTTTTAGGGGGTCGCGGTTTGGACTGGCCTGTGCTCTGTTGCTGCTGCTGGCGGCACTTGGCACGACGATTCTTGAACCAGACCTGAAGGATGGCATAGATGTATCAGAAAGAAGGTTAAATATGAAATCAGTATTGAGTAGTAGTTATCAAATCCTTAAATACTTAAGTATTTGAATAAATATTCAAAGTGGAGAAGCTCCTATTGCAAGGAAACTTGTGTTGTCTCTCTGTGTCTGTAAAAGTCTCACTTTATACTAAAAAATAATACTAAGACTTAATATAAAAACAATACTATGTACACTGATTGTAATGTGTTACCTGGACACGGGACTCGGGCAGGTTGATCTTGAGGGCCACCTCCTCCCTCATGAAGATGTCTGGGTAGCGGGTTTTGGCAAACAGAGCCTCGAGTATGTCCAGCTGTGCGCGTGTGAAAGTGGTACGCTCCCGACGCTGTTTACGTGGGGTGCCTGCGAAGAAAAAAAACATCATCATCATTATTATTATTATCGTTATTATTATTATCAGCATTAAGTTTGCAGAGTTCTGTGTTCTTTATTTATTTATTTATTTCTTCAAAAGATTCAGCTCGGAAACGTATGTTTTGTTTGTGTAACACTGACCACAAAAGACTTTCACGGTTCAACAGGCCGATAGACTGGAAATAACACACATGTTCCAATATATAATAAGCTAATAAAAACCCTCGGTGCATTATTAAGGGACTCACTAACAAAGATCTCCAGAAAAAGAAAAAATGACCGATTTGTTATGAAGCGAGTAAGTGAGTTTTGTTCTTTGTCTTGAATTCGCTAATAATAAATATGATTCTACAAATTGAACGGCCCGATAATGTCGACAGGGGCCTACATTTATAGACGTTGTTTTAAACAAATACCGAATGGAATTCAATTTATTTTAGTCGATCATTTTCGTCTCACACGCCGGACGAAGCGCAGTGCTTTAAATTGGATCGAATAAAATGATATAACAGGTCGTTTACCTTACAATCCATAACTGAGACTAGAATCGAAATATACAGCAAGAAGGAACGAACATCACTCCGAAGTACCATGAGTTTTAAAAATTGCCTGAACTCCACGCTAATTCAAACTCTAACCTGTCAAGAAGGCCAAGCTATTCTTTCTGTCACCAGAGCCAGACCTCGGCATCGTTTCATTCAGACTCTTTTCTCAAGGATAACAGATGCTGATCGAAACATGTAGCACACAATGTAAGTAGCCTGGTATTCATTCATGAAAAACATTATGGCTCAAAGTAAAACACAATGAGCATCCTTTTGTAAATAGGTTACATGATAAGAGCAACAGATTGGAGTCTGTTCCGATGTTAAGTCTGTGTGAGAACAGGCTGCGTTTCTATTCACACACATTTTTTTATTGTTTTTTGACTCTATAATCCGCTGAACTTATAGGTCAAATGAACACATGTTGTGATGGTTGAAGAATCAGAGACGCTTATTCGTGCTCATAAACATAATCTTACAGCTGCATTTTAAAAGACGCGTTTCTCTTTTTCACTGACCATTTCACTTAAAAATTACGACATTTTCACCGAAAATTCACCGAGATAAACTTTTTTTTCCCAAACAAAACTGCACTGAAACGACATACTTAAATAATTGAGAGAAAGCATATAGTCAAAAAATCACAGGCCATTACTTACTGGGATATCCAACGGCGGTTGAATGCAGCAGATCCATGCCCGGGCCGGACAGCGTTAACCCGTTCACGGCGTAATGGGGTTGCTTAATGTAGGACATCATGCCTCCTGCCGGCTTTAAAACACTCCCTCACTCCCTCACTCTCTCTCTCCTTCTCTCAGACCGGGGGCCGGGTCTCCTAGCTAGTCTCCAGGGGGTGTCTCTCTCTCTCTCTCTCTTTGTCTCTCTCTCTCTCCTTTTTTCTGTCACTCCCTCTTTCTCTGTTTTTCTTCTACCCTGGGTTATTTGTCACTTAGTTGTTGTTCTTGATTTTCTTTCCTTGCTGACCTTGTCCTTTATTACCTTTTAATGTCCCCCTGACTGAGTGCCGGAGAGCCAGGCACCTGTGGCTCTGTCTGCAGCTCCACGTAACGGAGGTGCACCTTTACACCTGTGTTAACTTGACGCGTAAAAACACATAGGACGTGTCTATAAGCCACGCTTTCTCTATCCAGATGAGAAGAAGAACAACAACAACTAATTTCAGCCCAAAACAGATTAAGACACCACCTAAAAATAATACAGACTAACTAAACAAGACAAGTGCAATCACACAGTTTGTCCATACAAGTCGTGCGTAATTGCGGTGCGCACGGACGTCGCCAGGTGAAATGTACCAAAGGCGGCAGTTCCACAGCGGTTCGACCCTCTGTGGTGATGGGTGATGGGTGCTGAAAAGTGCAGAGACCCCTGAAGGTACCTGGTCCCAGAGGAGAGGATCTGGATCTGCAGAGTGGACAACTGAGGCGAGCAAGAAGAGGCTGGCTAATTAGAAGTAACTTCTTACCCAAGTAGACACTCAGAGCCCTCCCTCCCATTCTCTCTCTCTCTCACTCTCTCTCTCTCTCTCTCTCTCTCTCTCTCTCTCTCTCGTTCGCGCTCCCGCGGACACAGGCGCGCGCACACGCATATACTGTCATTATGTATTGTGAAGGATTTGGGAAGACAGTTTGACTTTATGAATATATTTCTTATAGAGTTTAAATGTATATTTTATGTCTGATATATTTACATTTGTTGAAACGTGTAAGATACGATTGAACTTTTTGTCACTGTAGCAGCACTTTTACTGGAAACCGCAGTAATTAAAAAAGAAAAACTGGGATCGAATTAAGTTCCGGTCGTGTTCATACAGGTACTTGGTAAGTTTACTTCATACAGTTATGGTGAACGATAGGCTGTCTTCTGGTCTGGTTTTAAAGAACCTCAATAACATTTCTAGTCTGTTTTCGATTCTTTTCCAGGTTTGTTCTTATGAGCCATTTTGGAAATTGGCCTCCTAAAATAATTGGGCGACTGTGCCTGAGTGTGGGGACAGAGGCAGAGCAACCGAGAGGCAGTGAAGGGGGTACAGGCCGGATTAAAGGCAGCACAAAGGCCGCGTTGTTCTGCTGCTAAATCCCCTTCTGATCCCCAACATGCTCCCTCAGGCCCATTCATCCATTCATTCACAGTCAATAATAATAATAATAATAATAACAATAATAATAATAATAATGTTAGACTGGTCCACCCTGTATCAAAGTCCAGCTGTCTGGTTAATTCACATATTTTGTTGATAGAGTTAAATAAATATTCTTCATATAAATTTATAATGTCTATGCTACTTCATACATGTTTGACTTCCGTTCCGTATCAAAATGGATAATGTATTCTGTGGTAAAACATAAAGGAAATGTTTTGTTTTTCATTTGCAACAGTCAGGCCCACAGTCGACTGAAACAAAGTGTTAAATAACTTAACGTAATTGTAACGGAACAATTAAAGACAGCAGAGAACACATTAAGACTTATTTGTTTAAGATTTTCTAAAAGGCTTTAGACTGTAAAGATATTTGTATCTTATGCTTACGGCTCTATACATTTTTCCAGAATTAAATTTTGGTCCAAACGACTGAGTTGACGATAGTTGTAATTAAAGGTAATTTCGTTTTATCGCCTTATTCATTTCTACATAATTTGCACCAATGCCGTCGGTCTTTCTTGTCAGACTCAGGGTGTGTATTCACACACACACACACACACACACACCGAGTCGCGTCTCTTCCCTCCGGTCCAGTTTGGCCTGTGCCATCCTCCGCTGCGAGACAATTCCACAGTGTCCAAAGCCGATTCTCTGCGCTTGTTAATTGAATCGGATTTCTTATAGTTTAAAATCCACACACACACACACACACACACACACACACACGCACGCAAACACACACACACACAGACCCATGTAGCTACAGCCCAAACTGTATAAGGGGTTTATCTAGCTCTGTAAAGCCAAAGCGGAGATATAAAGACACACACAGAGCGACAGAGAGACTTTACCGGCGTGTTTGAACGTTTCTAAATAAAATGTCTTCACCTGCTCAGGTGAATGTGTGTAGCTGTTTGACTGTAGGAGGCCTGTGTGTGTGTGTGTTGTTGACGTTTGGATACCTCCAGTCTCAAGTGGACGCCTCACCTGCTCACGTCCAGGTACGCTTTGCTTGTTTATTTGGTTGGTTGTTTGCTCGCTTGTTTGCTGTTTTGTTGCTGTGACTGAACTTGAATTAAACTAACCAGCAGGACAGATAACTGCTAGTTAACTGCGGGGAGTCCGACGACAACATGTCTCGAGCTCTCCAGCTGACAGAAAGAGGGGGAAAAACGGCGGGAATAGCGAGAGACTTCAGATATGCCTCAGAGCGCGCGACGCTGCTCGCAACACTGCCGTGCACGCGCAGCCTTCACGCACCTGCTTCACTCAGACTCCTCTGTTGCGTTCGTTTTGTTCTTTTTGCTTTGTCTATTTCTACTGCAGCCTCACTTAACATTTATTTATATTAAACAAGAAAAAAATACAATTTGCCGTAAGAAAATGGCAGGCCGAAAGAGTGGTCATTAGACAAATAATTAGCCCAGGTCCAATCCCTGTTCAGTCGAGTAAAATAGCATGGAAAAAATACACGTTTGTACTGGCATGCTTAAACACCACGATTAGTTTTGCTTTTATTTCTGGTTCTCTATACGCGTCTAAAAATATATAGTTACATTGTTATATATCGTAAATAGATGGATGTTGCTGCAGTACCAGCTCATTCTCTCACAATAAATATGATTAATGGATTTTTGGACAGGCCCACTGTATAAATATTGCTATAAATTACACTCTAAATTCCTATCGATACTGTAATTACATTAAACGCACCAAACAGTGCTAAGTTCCTACAGAAATGGCATAGCACAGTCACTCGTTCATTAAGCCATTAATGGTTCAGTTAGTTACCAGCAACTCTGAGTTCATGGTTTTTCACAAGACCACAATGGTTTACTCAGTTTTATTCATTTCAATCACTTTTTGCTCACCAAGTAATTCAGTTTGAAAAGTTTCATCTTGTGTCTTTCTATATGGCCAAGTGCAGAATTACATAGGCACAGCCCAAGGTAAGCACTATATATCAATGCTCTTTAAGAACATATATTTTATTGTTGCATGGCATGTGATGTTTGGGGTTGTTTGTGTGGAAATTACTCTGTGATAAGAACTGCTGGTAGAGTGGATGCACTAGGACCCAGGGCAGACGCAAATTAAGGACAACCAGCACATAAGAGGCTTAGTACATCTAATCTATACTCCCACAAACACACACACACTCATGGACCTTCACACACACACACACACGCAGATACACACAACATTTCATAAACATCCCATTTTGAAACAAGCACGCATACACGTCCCAAAGGCAAACACAGCCATTGTATTTTCATTTAGTTTTCATTTTCTCCAAACTCTTTTATTCCCCTTGTTGACCTTAACTTCCATCCCACTTTGTCAGAGAACATTTGCCCATATGCTCCACTATTTTTCTCATCCCATTTCATTAGCAAGCCTGTATCCATGCGTCCTTCAATGAACTAAGAGGCAGAGAGCAAACTCATTCATTCTAAACAATTATAGCAAAAAAGGAAAAATGCTTACACAATCTTCCTCAGTGAGATCTGTGTGATTGAATGTTTCATCAGCCGTTTTTGTTATTCAGTCAATTGTACAACCGTTCCAACAGATCAGAAATGAAAAAAGGATTTCAAATTGAAATTGAAATGAAGTTTGACTCAGCCATAGGCTTCAACACAAACATCATTCTGATAAAACTTCCTGGACCTTTTTTATTAACAGAAACTACAGGCCTGGCTTTTTATTCTTTGTATTTTGTTTTACAGAAAACAGAAAATATTGAAGATAATTTTTCCCAGAATCCTTCCTGCTAACCCAGCCTTTGTTGCGTGCACTTGATTCAAATGTGCTGTTTGTTTGGATGATGATGATGATGATGATGAAAACATGAAAAGAGGAAAGACTCTTGATGATTTATGTTTGTGTCTCCATTATTGAATGATTAACAATGACATGACATATAACCAAAAACAATCCTGTCCCAGGAGACTCAAAACTTACACACACACACATGCACACATGCACACACACACACAGCCGTTAACCACACAAACACTTTTCCAGCTGTTAAGTATCTCTGACATCATGTTGTTCGATACACACACTGTTTTTTTGTATGTCTGTGTGTGCACACTGTGTGCTTATAGTGAACGTGTGTGTGAGACAGTTACACACTCACACATACACACACACGCACAGAGTTCAGCCGATTTATCATAATATGCTTTATCTGAAAAGTAAGTATCTTACCTCGGGATAAAGGGAGGAAAGAGCGGTTTGTGGCCAGATTGACAGAGGAAGGGTGGATGGAGAGAACCGAGCGCTCGTTGCACAGGGACAGAGGAGGACATCAGCTCTGGGGCTGGATCGATCACTATTGATAAGGTAACTGAGCATTAAGGGATAGGAAGGAGTGACGCTGAGAGAGAGGGCCACAAGTGTGTGTGTGTGTGTGTATGTGTGTGTGTGTGTGATCGAGAGGTAGGCTGGGTGGGAGACAGACCAGAAGGAAAGCCTGTGTTGCTTACTGTGATGGCCTGGTGGAGTTCAGACTTGTTACTGGAGGAAACTGGGAGGAAAGTTACAGATGGGGTGGGGTGGAAGGAAGAGCAGAGGAGTGTGATGATAAAACAGGGCAGAAATAAACAGAAGAAGAGAGAGACAGAGAGAGAGGAGGGGAGAGTGAGAGAGAGACAGATGGGGAAGGGGGGGTATGGGAGGGGCATGGGGCAGATCTAGTCTGTTTCCTGAGACTCTTGCAATGAATTTTTTCTTGTTTCAGATTTAGTTAAATGATTGATAGGCTGTCATTTTACAAGAGACATTGGTTTGATTGTGTGTTTTACACAGGTATTCATCATCTTACTGTAACTGTCTATGTGCTTATACGGTAGTGTTTGTGTGTGTGTGTGTGTTTGTGCGTGTGGATGTGTTTAGCTTACCTTGTGGATACAAAAATCTGTTCACATAGTTCCATGTGGGGACCTTCCTTTTGGAGACAAAATGCAAGTCCCCACAATGAAAATGATTACATTTTAGGGTGATGACTTGGTTTAAGGTTAGAGTTAGGCAAGTAATTGTGTAGGGTAGAGTAAGTCTCCAGGAAATGACTGTAAGTCTGTGAAACGTTCCAGGCATGGTAAAATAAAGTGTGTGTGTATTGAGGTCAGTGTGTGTTGACTCCTCATTAAAGTGATGTGAGGATTACTCTGTGTGAGTCCGGGACAGACCATGTGTTTCTCTGCACAGCACTTCCATCTACAGTAATGGGCCATAGGAAATGAAGGTCGCATGTACAACACAGGTTACATTTAGATGGCCCTGCTGGTAGGCTACCATTACATGTCATTAGTGTGTGTCTAAGTGCATGCACAGGGACGTGTGTGTGTGTGTGTGTGTGTGTGTGTGTGTGTGTGTTCATTTAACTGGTCTTGTGTTGTCAGCAGTCTGTCATGATCTCAGCTAAAGATAAACTCTGACTGTGGTCACTTATATAATGGTGAACTACAAGTGTGGTGATGGAATGTAAGTGGGCACATTTACTCAAGTACAGTACTTAAGTACAGTTCTGAGATACTTGTATCTGAAGTGAAGACAGCATCTCCCTCTACCACTATATTCATTTTGCATAAATCAAAACCTAAAACAATGTCTTGTTCAACACTATTGCAGGCTCATCTAGTGTTCTTCAGTGATTTTCTCATACAAAATAGTGCAAAAGCTTACAAAATTGTGAGGCACTTTCCATTTTTGATTATATATATATATATATATTATATAATATATATATATATATATATATATATATATATATATATATATATATATATATATATATATATATATATATATATATATATATTCTACTATTTACTCCACTACATTTATATGACAACTTTAGCTACTAGTTACTTTGTCAATTTAGTTTAATAATACAAAATACAATGAACACATTAATTGTGATTTAATATAATAGATTACAATAGAGCCTTATTGATTCCCAAGAGGAAATTTATCAGCTACACTGAAAGATAAACTGTATAAAGTAGTTGAATCACCTTTAACAGCTCCAACATCAATAATCCTAATCAAACAATCTAAAATACGTTATGAAATATGCCATAAGGAGCACATTTAGTTTTAGTACTTTAAGTATATGCTGATGTTAATCCTTATGTCCTTGTACTTAAGTAAAAATTTAAATGCATCATTTTTACTTACAATACTTACAGTAACAATATTATATAATAATACTACAACAATACTACGATACTTTTACACTGTGGTATTGCTACTTTTCTTCAATTACAAGATCTGAGTATTTCTTCCACCACTGTATGAGTGTACAATGTACTATATACAGTACAGCCTACATATACAACCTGCAGCGACAGTCATGTTTAGCTTACTAGCATATCAATGGAACCTCAATTACTAGTTTTAGTTGTTCAATATTGTTATACACTACTTTTTGGAATTTTATACTAATAGTGTATTGCACATTACAGAGCTAAAATATTTGTAGATTTATGATTTTACAGCATAATATATTTTATATGTACCAGAAATATTGACAGAGCTCTGCTGCCAGCATTTGCACAAATCATTTTCTATCAGTTATCCACCATATACTGACAAAAGAAGAGAGCTGTAATGACTAACAACGTTTCAAGTCAAAGGTATTTATTAATGATGCCAAATAAAAAAATAAATAAAATAAAAGAATTCTCTTGAATGTAAATATAGCAATTTTCCCCGTATTTATGCTTTCACAGTTTATGTTTGAGAGAAAACTGCAACCCAGTGTTTTTGGTGCAGGCTTCCGGCATTTATCAACTTAGAGCAAATACAAACTTCAGGTTTAAGATAAGATAAGATTATTTTTCAGGTTTCAGGATTGTGTGATTTTATGTCTGTTTGTACAGTGATTGGTTCCATTCCTTTAAGTCCTGCATTTAGACAGATGAACATCACCCATGAAGGAATGAAACATTGTTTTAGTGACTGTTGAAATCAGGAATGGCCTGTACTCATTTCCCAGGCTGGGATGTGTTAATCAGCAGAGAACTGGAAGGCAAATTTGTCCTCGCTGATGAATTTTTCTCTATTAGAAGAAATTTCACAGCATTTGTAAAAGAATGTTGCGATATTGCAGTCTGAACAGCCTCTGAAGAGTCAGTGGTGCAAGCACAGCGTATGTGACAGAGTCTGACCACGGGTTCATCTGGAAGTAATGTCTGGCCAGCATCTTGATCAATTTCACAGACAGCAGACCCCCTGCTGAGTGTATGTGTGTGCCCTGCTGTCTTCTGAGGGTAGACAGATCGCTAATCCACTACAGACTACAGCAGCAGGTGGTGTGTGTGTATTTGCTGTCATCATTTAGCCCCCTCCTTGACCACTGTCTGGGGTTTTAGCAAGTTAACACCTGTTCATGTCCTCATACTCATACACTTGTAATGAGATAAGCTGAGCAATTTCAGTTGCACATCCAAACTGTCATCAAATGCTGTGAAAATGTTTTATTCCAAAACCTGAAGTGCATCATTTTCTTTCTGTGCATAAAACCTTTGTAAAGGGGCAGGCATCAATTAGTTACTGTGATAAAAAGCAGCTCCATGAGCATGTAGTTTCTCACTTTAATTCATAATTATATGTTACTGTAATTCATTAAAAAAATGTAATTTTCATCAGGGACAAAGTACAGTCAAAACAACTAAAATTTGAACATTTGAAAATGGACAGTGTCTGTAAATATTAAAATATATAATGCAATTTGGATAAAAACATTTTAGCATTTTGTGTTCAAGTTCAACTAAAAATCCACCTGACTGCACAGACATTAGACAGTACATGATGCACCACCATAAAAAAGGAGCAGCACACACACACACACACACACACACAGTCTTCAACTTGTTAACAAAGTTCCTATGTGCATTCATATGCAGTTTCATATGCACTGGCTTATGGAGGACTGTGTGTGTCAGTGTGTGTATATACCCCCCCTGGGCGTGGTGTTCTGGGAGCATGTGTGTGCTGGTGTGCTGGAGATGGGGGCATTCTTGGGTGCGGGTGGAGGTAGGTGGGGTGAGATTGAATATGCGTGTGTGTGTGTGCGCATGTGTGTGTGTGTATGTGTTTATTTGTGGCGTGTGTATAGCATGGTACAGTAGCTTGCACCCCTCCAACACCATCCACCCCCACCTGCGCCCCCACCACCCCATATGGCAGTAGACAGCAGTAGTAATCATGGAAGTGGAGCAACAGGCCTGAGCCTCGCTAATCCTCTGCCACACTCCGACACGTGCCACACTGATGCATACCCACCCCACACACACACACACACTCACAGAAGACACCATTTATAAGTAGGAAAATTTCTATTTTTTTTTTATATTGTTTGCATTATTGTGTAAATGGTGCCACTGAACCCAAGATTAACTTCTATAGTTAAGAACGCTGTCAAACACATGCACAGCACATTTCTTGTGGCTTGCAGCCACTATTTGACATGCAGGGCCCATAGTACATCATCTCTTACTCTCTCCACAATATGAGCTTCTTTTAAATTGTGCAAAAAATTAAATGAAATCTAATTTCATGAAGCATGGATGCATGTTCATTTAAAATCTAAGCAGGGTGTGAAATGCTGGCAGAAAATCACAAAGAGTGCTTTTTAGACAACTAAAAGCAACTTGCACACACAAAAGTAAATGCACTCGCACACACAAATAGAGTCGCACACGCACCCACTGCAGCACGTACACACACAAAACCTTTTAACTGTGACGCACAAGGAGACAGGGCTACAATGGCTCTCTTATTGTTAATTGGCCGTTTAATCCTGAGGAATGCGTCTGATTAGTACCCGACGGTGGGTCAGGATCTTGCTCAACACTCTCCTTCACAATGAACAGGCTGTAACAGAGATCTGGGAGCAGACACACACACTGGTGCACACACAATCACACCCGTACATAGACAAAGTTGTGCACATAAACATTTGTAGCACAAAGAAACACACAATCAAGCATCAAGACATGTGTGTGCAGGGGCCACAGTGGCCTCACATGGCCCCTGCAGTAGCACATAGTGACCACACATGCAGTACACAGCATTGCTCCCAGCATGCATCTGCACAGTTAGTGAAGTTGAGGATGAACAATAGACAGATCCAGAAAATGTGATTTGAAAATTTGAGAAGACAAACACTTTGCACACGATCTCACCTTTACATTTGTATTACATATGTATTGTGTTTATTGTGGCTATTTCTCGCCCTCCAGAGTCTTGTCATTTAATGGTCAGAAACTCATACCACAGAGACATGGAGAGAAATTGTTTTGCATATCTATGCCATAAAGTAGATAGCTGGCTTTCTAGGTGTGAGTGGGACCGGATGTTTGCTTTGGGGTCGGGGTTTCGGTTGGTGCTTCATGCATGCTACAGTGGTCTGCATAAATCAGTGAGAGTCCATTGCAAAAGATGAAAACAAAATAAAATAAATTAGAACTTTTGCAGCAGGATGATATATTGTAAAAGTATTGGAATGGGGCTGTTTTTCAGGGGTTGAGCTCAGCCCCTTACTTCCAGTGAAGGGAAATCTTAATGCTTCAGCATACCAAGACATTTTGGACAATGCTATCCAACTGTGTAACAATAGTTTTGGGAAGGTACTTTTTCTATTCCAGCATGACTGCAGTGCACAAAGCAGAGTCCATAAAGACACGGCTGGATGAGTTTGGTGTGGAAGAACTTGACTGGCCCACACAGAGTCCTGACCTCAACCCCATCCAACACCTTTGGGATGAACTGGAACAGAGATTGTGAGCCAGGCCTACATCAGTGTTTGACATCATAAATGCTCATAAATGGATGAATGGGCAACAATTCCCACAGAAGCACTCGAAAATCTTGTGGAAAGCCTTCCCAGAAGAGTAGACGCTGTTATAGCTGCAGAGCTGTTTATGTATTTAGAATGAAATGTCATTAATGTCCCTGTTGGAGTAATGATCAAGTGTCCCAATACTCTCATCTATATAGTGTAAATTTTTGCTGTCCCCAGTAAGGGACGAAGCAGGAAAACATAAGCAGAAAGGGATGATAAGACTTTCAAACTGGTTGCAGGTAGATAGGTAAGGTCAGAGGTGACAATGGTCTACGTGTGTGTGCTTATGAGTCTGTGTGTATTTGTGTGTGTGTGTTCCGTAGGAGGTCCAGGCAGGCTGCATCACTGCTGACACACTGCTGCTGGTAAATCCAGCTTAGTGTGTCTAAAACAGGACTACAAAATCTGCCACAGGGCCCCTAATGCTAGGGCCGCTGTCACCCTCAATCACTCACACACACCTAATCCCCACGCCGTGACCCAACACACACACACACACACACACACACACACACACACGCACGCACAGCATGGCTACCCAATGTGCTGGGCCCATTCAGCTTGGCAGGCAGTCCCAGTACCAGGAGACACCAGCCACAGGGTCAACATTTCATATCGGGGGAGGGAGGAAGGAGAATGTGATGTGGAGGAGTATGAATAGGACTTTAAGCGAGAAGGAGGTGGTGGTTGAGTGGCTGAGGTGAGGCAGGAGCAGAAAGAGGAGCAGAAATTGGAACCCTAAAGTGGCTGAGGAAGTGGAAGGTTGGGATTTGGGGAGGAATAACAGGAGGGTTGAGAGAAGAAAAGCGGTATGAGTGGAGGGGTGAGGTACAGGAGGAAAAGCTCTGCCAATGGGGAAGGTGGCAGTAAGTGATGTGAGCTGAGAAAAGCAGGAAGAGCACAAGGACTGATGGAAGTGTGTACGTTTAGTAGACTGAAGAGAGAGGAGGGATGAGGGATGTTTAAACAGAGAACAACTGACAATAGAATAACTGACAGACTTTCGAGATACGACAAAGAAAATGTATCAAAGTCAGAAGCCAAAACAATTAGCAGCAGCATTAAGCTGGTGTCTCTATTAATATAAAATATGTGTATTTAAAAATTGAGCAGTCCTCAGATTCCCACATTAAATAACTATGCAAAGAGACTGTTCTGTCTGTCAACTTATGGGTTAAGTAGTGATTAACATAATGCCAAGAGTGAGAAAGTAACTCCTAGAACTTCAAGTGGCTTTTGGTGATACTTGTATAGCAACAACGTACCAATCACCAGTGTGAAAACCTTGTTCGGCTGTCCAACCTGCATTTGGGTAAAAAACAGGTCTTTCTCTCATGAGTGGGTAGAGACAAAACACAGAGCTAATACAGATTAAATACTGGACTTAAATTCACCGGGTAGACAGAGATGTGAATGAACCATCATGCTGCTCTGTAACTGTTGGATGTGTAAATATGCAACTGCTAACCAATCTGTCATTCCAACTTACAAGGGGGCGATATGTCAGTGTCGAAAGTGCATAGTTTGAAACTAACAGGAACTGTTTTGTTTCCACATTCAACATTTCATGTTTCTTAATCTTAGGAAAACATATTAATTTTGTTGTTAAAAGGTTAGTGTTGTTACTGGAAACTTGTGTATACTAGGCCAGCACTGTCAGCATGCCAGTGGTTAGCTCCAGTTAGCTCCAGGGTTTATTTAGGCTTTTTAATTCATAAGTTATCAGGTAAACTGACCCCTGTTAGAATCTCCAAAAACCATGCTGTTTTTTTAAAATATTCAACAAGGCCTCAGTAAAACCTAACAATAAACATTTTAACAGAAAACCTAATAAAAGATTCCCTGAAACTGAAACAGCTCAATGGACGTTTAATTTTTCAACACGTGTGCTTTTCTTTTTGCGAAAAGCCTGCAAGGTGAATGAAGAGGTTAGCTTTTATCAGGAATGTGGACCGGAGACAATAACGAAGACACATCTAAGAGCCCGTCAGTGAAACTCTTCACACATGTGGCCAATATGTACAACAAACACTACATACAACTTCATGATCCCTGTGACAACATCATGACATGGTGTACAGATTACTGTGGCTTGCATGATTACAGTAAACAACTCTGGCTGACTGGAAACAGTTTGAACTGTCTGGCTCTTTCATTTCTGGCTCTATCTTGCAGGCTTTATTTGCTCTCATGCAAAATAAATGCATGTCGGTCCTAATAGCAGTTCTTCTTTTTGTGTTCTTCCAGGTTGTCATGTGCATTCAGTGCCAGACATGAGGATGAAGAGACAAATACAGAACAAGTCCAGCTTTGAGTCCCCAGTTAGAGCCTTTTTTCTGAATCTCTGTTACTTTATTGAAAAGTCCAGTCTACTGGTTTACCAATATCATGCTATTTCTGTGGATCAACCTAAATGCTGACTTTTGTACCTTTCTTTAGAAAACCTGTGATGTTCCCACCTGTAAGGTAAAGTGGACACAGAGGTGAATTAAGTTAAGACGCCTATCAATTTAACTTGGATTGTCTTGCACTTGCAGCTTTAAGTAGACTAGCGGGGCTTTTTACTGCTCTCGCTTATACAAGCCTCTCAGCCTAAATCCTAATTGTGCCAACAAACTATGGATCCATTATTTAACAGGGTTAAATATATAAATTCCCCACTTTCAGTGAGTGATGTCTATTTATTTCTTCTTTCAAAATATTTTCTAGGCTTTCATTTTCTCCCTTCATAGTCATAGACTTTCAAGGATTTCATTATCAGTGAGAACCCCGATTTAATGATCCATGTTCTCAATGCCAATAGAAAATATGAATTGTTAAATTAGTCAGTTTATTCTTATTTTTAAATTATTATCAGTGTGTAACTGCAACCCCAAGCCTGTGTCTCTGAGAAACTCTTGTTTATTCACATCATGGTTCACCCATGACCTTGCAGGTAAGAATAAATGTAAAAAGTTTTTTGTTGGTGTTAAACATTGAATATTGATTTTCTGTGTAATAAAGTTGATATTTTGGTAAAAATAATCATATTGTGCAAATTCAAAGCATTCTCCTTCAATGTGTGACCTTCACTTTTTTTAATAAAGTAAAAGCACACTCAGGTTGTTGTTCTCTGTCACTGTGTGTTTTCATGCTCAAGTATGATTATGTGTGTGTCCACAAGTGCTTATACATTCAGACTGCAAGTAACATTCAGTAATTGAACAGGACAGTGATCCATATCGTCAGACTGGTGGAAACTCAGAGCAACGGACACACACACACACACACACACACAGTGAGAGGCACACATAACAAGATATCATGCCAGGATTGGCTGCCTGACAAACACATACCCATGCAATGTCCGAAGACTCGGAAGTGTAATTGTTTACAAGAGTGAAAATAGGTTTCCGCAAATAGAAAAGTACAAACAGAAACACTGAATGTTACGAAACGTTACAAGACAGAATTAGACACAACACTGCCATCTAGTGGTCATATGAAGTAGTTCAGGAGAACCTACAGTGCAGGGACAGAATGGATGATTGATAGCACAGCACATAAAAATGATAAACTACCTGAACATATTTGCCATTTGTGATCCCCAATCATCTCATTTCCTAGCAAAATTTTTATTATTTATCCCTGTGTGAACACCAGTGGCTGTGCTAGGTTCTGAACCCTTGTCAACTCATTTCCAAAACCCAAAATATCATTTGTTGTAGTATGTTCTGGATTCAGTTTCTTCTTCACCATTTGCCACAATAAACTGACCTGCTATCAGTCAAAGTAACGAGGAAACTCAGGTAAAAATCAGATCATCAAAAAACATCTCACTGATGCCATCTGCTGTTCAACGAGGAGAATGTTGTTCAATCAGGATATCTGACAAACTTTAGAAAATATCCTTGAATTATATGTCCGTTTTACTAATTAAAGTCAGCACACTGGCTTCACTTTTTAATTTAAAGCAGAACAGAACAGAGCAGTGTTTCTAGTCATTTTTCTATTCAATTTTATTATGACAGTTGGTTTATAGAGGTTGACAATCAATCTGATGTTTTTTTATTGCAGCTTTACCAGTGTGGAGATGGTGTTACAAACATACAGTGTAATACAAGCTGTGTGGCAAATATTCTGTCCACATCCAAACAAAAAACCAGGGGTAATATTAAATAACCAACATCCAAAACTTGTATTTCATACAAGGAAATATATCACCAAGTATGAATGTGGAATTTGTTGCTTGTGATGCCCACTAAAAATGGTTTTACGTGGAAGATCAGAATTTAAACATAACAGAAACACAACAAATCAAACCTGAACCGAGACCTCATTATTAACCGCCCAGGAGACACAAGTGGACGACTGTGTACTTTTACCTTCAGACTGTTGCTAGCAGTGTGGTTAAATTAGGGCTAAATCAAGCACACTGACAAAGAAACACGATGATGAAAGGAGGTCTGAAATTTATGAGGGCATCCTTACTCGCGTTCTGCGATAGCCACCAGGTGTTCTTCTATCTCTGCCTCTGACAGCGTCCTGCAGGAGAACGAAAGGCGGTGATGAGGGAAGAAAAGTCAGAATGGGAATAATATTGTGATGAACAAAGAACAAAGAGTAAGGAGTGAACAATGAGTGGTGTAAGGCAAGTCACAGAACAAGAAGTTAAAATGCACTAAGTCGGCTCCATTTACTTACACTGCACGTTTCATCATCTTTAGTTTAAATTTACCATACAACCTCACTACTTGAAAGACTAAGAAAACAGTGGGAAGTTACCTGAACTTGGGTTTTTCCTTGGTGACCACGCCAACCTCCAGCTCACTGGCCTTAAAGTCCATGTTTAGGACAGAGGACAGACATGTTATAGCCAGCTGGAAAGAAAAAAAAAAAGAAAGATGGGTGAGTGTGCTGATCAGCTCGAACACATAAAAAAGCCTCTAACACAGAGAAATCTACCTGTGGATTCAAGAATGTCAAACTAATTTTTGCTCCGAGTACATGCCCAAACTACAACACAGGAGTGTTGTAGTTTGGTTCATTTAGTCCAAACCAAGGCAAAAAAAAACTCAATTTAGTTGGGACTTGGTTTTTACAACTTCTGAACCATTAATTGTAGAAAATACCCACACTGACGCACACACTTGTTGCTATGGTTACCAAACGATTGCATCTCTTATACAGATCAATCACAGGATCGCTTCCTGAACACATTTCACGATCAGCAGATGGCTTCAGTACATTTAGCAGACGGATTTATCTTTCGAAGTGGTACTGAAATCACATTTCTGCTATGTAATCTTGTGGTTAGTTCGTTCACTTCACACCACAAACAAAACACTCCAGAGTCAGTCTCTTGACAGTTCAGTTGCGTGGACGTCCCCAGAGTTCATTTGACAGCTTTCGCAGCAAAAATGTGTGGATGTGACAGCACCTAAGATCAATTACAGTCTTTAAAAGCCTTTATATCAAGAAATATATAGCAAGCAGGAAGACATGGGTTCAGTGTTTTGTTCAAGGACAGTTTAACAGGATCCACAGTTGTTGGTTGGATGCTTTGGCCTTTCTGTTACAGGAATGTCCTACAGCAGCTTTTATCAGGACCAGTCTGTTGGATTATAAATTAATCAGTGTCTTCTCAGTGACTGATATTAGGCTGCTTTGTTGATTCCATTGGGTTTCACTCTACCTGTACTGTCCTGTCGTGTGTCAATTCAGGCTTTTTCTTCAGTTTCTTCTCCAGGTAGCTATTGGCCTCCGTCTGTTTGGCCCCGACTGCGGTTGCTCTGAAGCCACAGTAGTAGCCTGCTGGGTCACATTTATACAGGGCGGGACCCTGCTGGGGGTCCATCGCCACCATGATCATACCTGCAGAAAGCAGAAGAGGAACGATGAAAGAACACATCATGTCGTTACTTTTTTTCATTGTTTTTATTTATTTCAAGAGTGAAATGTTGATGAAGCAGCATGAACAAAGAAATGAATTCCAAGATGCAGAAATCAAGACCCTCACTCACAGCAGCCTAGAGGCCTCATTTCAGCGTTTTGAGTGTAGACCTGGGAGATATCAGCCAACCTGCGACACAACATGTCTGCCGTGATGTCGTAACCAAACTTATATTTCCATTCTCCGGCTTCCACTCGTGCCCGGTGAACCTGGGAACGACTGTCCGCTGTGCAAGACAGAACAAGGGGGACAGTGTAAGCTTTTTAGAAATATTAAATGAGCAAATATGATCTATGACAAAAATATAATTACAGTAAATAGAGAGAATCTCAACATGACTAATAACAGATTCTAACATTATATTACATTGCTGTTTGCCAGTTGTTCATTATCCTTATCTAAAGAAACTTAAGAAACTTGAGGTACCACAGTTACTTGAACAATGTGTGTGTGCTGAACGCATTACCATTGTGTCCAGTCATCACACAGCCAATGCGAGGGGTTAGTTTGAACATGTTGGTCACAGTGGAAGAGTCCAGCAGTTTGTCCTGCACTCAGGAAAAGATAAGACACTCACATACATCACCACACCCTATAATATACTTCTGTGCAAATGAAAATATCAATACTGCATCTACATTAAAGACATCAATGTACCAAACCAGTGAGCTATAGCATTGTTCACACCAAAACTTTTTAACTCAAGATAATAACTTAAGACAGAAAAGACACATTAAAAAAGGCACAATTGATCTGCAGATATGTTATGTAAGTCACACACGTCTTTTTCAATTCAACCATTCTATGAATTTCGTCCTAAATAGAGCTCCGACTAAAAAATATTTGGCAGCGTTGCTTGACCTTTGGCATCATTTTCTGGACTTATTTCAGCTCACTCATCCTTGATTATGATGATTAGATACTGAAAATGGCAGATGGACATTATACAACAACAAAGTTTAAGTAGTCTCTGGCTTGGTAATGTGAGTACTGGTATTGTTACAGTAATATCTCTGTATATTTCAAATCAGCAAAAAGCAAGAGTCCTGACTCCTGTGAGGCTTCGCTGTTCCAGATCATCATCATAGGCGTATATCTGTGAGTGTGTGTGTGTGTGTGTGTGTGTGTGAGTGAGAGAGAGAGAGAGAGAAAGAGATAGCTTACAGGTATTTTCTTTTGCGTGACCACCACAACGCTGTCTGTCCCCCTGACCCCCACAGATGTCAGCCCACTCTGGGAGATGGCTTTGAAGGCATACTCTGTATGACAGCACAGGAGACACAGACACAAATAAAGTAAAATACAATAGAAAGATTTTGATGTTACAGTACAGAATCTGATATCCTGTTTATGAGACTTGCATGTTTGCTCCTTTACCAGCAACACATAAGCAAATTATTACAATCATGAGATCATTTTGAGGAGCAAAGTAGCCCAGTGCGCTAACAAATAATGAATTTAACATGTAGCTGCTACCAGAGAATTCAATACATTTTAACCTCTGAAATGATATCCAGAGTTTAATTTCACTTAAAAAGTGATTAGAATGTGATTATATTAAAAATAACTTCAGGTTTTAAAAAATAAGGGAAACTTAGCGAGACATTTCGATGCTAACTGCACTCCACACTGACACAACCGGACAAGCTAACCACCTTAGCCGGCTAAGTAATAATATTTTGTATATAGTTCATATTAATAGTAGTAACTGTACGCTGTCGTGGGAACGGACTCCTCTTGTGCAGTAGAATATATAATTACGCTCAAAGACTAAAACACGGGAGAAAACGTCTCTCTTACCGACTTGGTAGAGACGGCCCTCTGGTGAAAATATGGTGATGTGTCGGTCAAAGCCTGCATTTGAACCGCGCGACATTTTTTTTCCCGATTCGTGACCTCGGATGAACTTCGCAGCTCTTTTAATGTCTTTCTACCGCCCTGAAGAACGGACAAACTCTTTTCTTCTTGACGGTCAGTCAGTCATGTGCATGCCTGTGCTGCTAAAGGGCGATAAACGGGATAATGGAGCGACTTCCCTGAGAGACTTTTACTTTCTCTTTCAGTTGCTGTTCAGTGCGGTGCGCCGCAGCGCCACAGTGAGACGCCTCACTCGTTATTGTTGGATGGCAGTAATAAGGAAGTCAGGTGAATCTACCAGTCCTTTTCTTTTCACCTGCGGTGGAGGGTTATCAGGCACAGCTTCCCAAAGACACAGGGGTTGTTAAAGGCTTGTCAGTAGAATTTTTAGGGGGAGGGTTGATGGCGAGGAGCGAGAGCTCGACTCAGACATCCCTCTGCCTGTCCCCCTCTGCTGTCACTTGGCTGCCGGTGGACTCCACACGTACAGCCAAATGTCCGGCCGCAGGGTTGGCTTCTGTCTCAGCGATAAGAAGCGGAGGAGGATGAACCTGGACGCTTTTGCAGACTTCTGTGCGTAAGTTGATGCTTATGTTTGAGCTTTTAATTCATTTACAGCGCATGATTAGTGTCTCCCTGGCAGAAGTGAATGGACCCCCTCCATTGTCTCAAGGTGTGAGATCCCTAAACAGATATCCAAGGGGGTCCCATTGCAAAATGTTGAATGAACATCTGAACATTTCTGTATCTTCCCTGCAGGGGCTATGGAGTGGAAGTGGTCGAGGTAAGTGTTTTTCTTCACATGTATATGAATTCAGTATAAAGATTTATAATGGAAGGACTGGATTCCAAGTGTGGGGTGAAAAATGAGGAAGAGGATTTGCCATTTTTTTAAAGGCTGTTAACCCTGTTTGTGTGTGTTTGTGAGTGTGCATATGAGGATGTTTCTATGTCTGTCTTAGTGTCGGATTTTCTTTATATGCAAACATTTTAGAGTTTAAACAGTTACAGTTAAAGTATGACAGTAGTAGTTTGGGTACACCTACACACGTGTCATGTACAGATGCCCTCAACTTTAGTAATCCATGTCACAGCCACCTGCAGCCCAATCTGCAATCTAAACAGAGGAACAATGCTTGCAAGCCTGTAACTGCTCAGACATTTCACTGCATGTGAATATCTGTGCAGGAGCACAAGAGACACAAGTGGGAGGCACAAATATCAGCAAAAAAAATCAAGTTTCATTAAACATGTGAGATATTTGTAGAGAAATAGCCTCAATCTGCTTCTGTGCTGCATTTCATACTGTCTCTGCCGAACCCCGAGTTCACAGTTCACAGAAACCTGCTGCTGTACAAAGATGCTGAGTCTAAAACTGCAGAGTGGTAGTGTACATTTAAGGTGCTGGAATGAAAAATAAAAACTCTGGCTATGACTTAGTTTAAAAGGGTCTGTGTAGCAGAACACAAACAACATGAAGATGTTACAGTTAAAACAGTGACAGTGGCGCTTTTTTAAACACTGCTCTGGTAACCTGGATTGAAATGAGAAAGTGCAGGTTTGTTTTTTTATTTTTGGTGATAAATGATGATTTCTACATTGATGAGCCATTCACAGTCTTAATTAACCAAGTATTGAGGAAACACATGAGGGGAGAAGAACAGTTTACTATTTGAAATGAATACCTCACCTTTCCTTGGCACACCAGTGCAGAAAAGCTAGATGTAAGATGTGATCTAAGTGCATTTAGTATGATATGCCATTTATATACATTCCCAAAGATAACAATGTTCTAGTAGTAGTTTGACAGACCCACTACATAGGCTATTAAAGTATTTATTCTCTGTCAGATTGATCTTACTCAGCCACTGGTGCCCCAGGGGCCCTTCGACGTCATCGTTCACAAGCTGTCTGATGTCATCGTGGAGGCTGAGTATGACAGCCAGTCGCAGCAGCTCCTTGCCAGCTTCCAGGTAAGGCTGTATTGTAATCTACATCTCTCCTAAATGATAATGGTGTCACTTGGTGCCGCTGGAGAAGTCAAGAATAGATTACCGACTGGGCAAAGACAGAGAAAAATACAGCTGACTACTTGTATGAAATCTAAGTGCGGGAATGCGTACACAGCAGAGTGTTTTTAGGGGGAATACTGATTGTTTTTGTGGGTGTATGCTTGTCAGTGAGGAATTATTCAGTGTTTCATGCTGAAGGTGAGGTTGTTTATCCACCTGTCTTTTACATTACAGAGCTATGTGGCAGCTCATCCCAGCACAGTTCTTCTGGACCCCCTGCCTGCCATGACCCAGCTACTGGACCGCTTCGCCTCTTATCGAATTATGACCAAGCTGCACAATTCACTCCGCGGTGAAATTTCAGCTTCATGGTGTACACTGTATTTAGCTGTTTTTGTTGTAGATATTAGCATAACCTTTCCTATTATATTCTGTTCAACAGACTGGCGTATCTGCAGCCCTCCTTACCTAGAGATCCACAGTGCCAGTGACCTGTCATCTATTCAGCAGGCTGTGATGACCCAGGGCCTAAGCTTTCCTCTCAGTCAGTTCACGCTCTGTAGAATTTCAGTTCCTCGCTCAGTGCTTACATTTACATTTGTTTCAGTTAAGAATGTTTAAATTCACTTTCAAGTAATTAAATGTCAGCTTCTTCTTGTCTATAAATAATATTATTATTAATAAGCCTAAACGTTCATGTGCTGCACTTGAAATAGCATACAGACATGTTTGTGGTTAGTAGTGTGTTAAGCCTTTGAAAGTTTCTCAGGATGTCCTGGTTCTCACACTGGTGAATTCAATCATACTTTACATTTTGCTTGCTTATGAAGTATAACACAAGCACTTTCTCTTTTTCTCCACTGACCCCAGTTTGTAAAACCAGAGTGGCCCATGGTTCACTTTCCCATGAGGTGAGTGGTTTCATGAAAATTGTACTTATGCACTCGTATTTTGTGCGTTCATTCACTGTTGTTTATTTGCTTTCTGTTCATTTAGTGTGTGTGCCATATGTGTGCAGATGTCTCTGATCTTCAGTGCAGGAGGTCTGGCTGATATCCACCCACCCTGTGTGCTCCAGAGCTTCGTCAACCACGGAGCTGTTCTGCACAAGGTGTTTGTTGTAGGAGACAGGCACTTCTGTGTAGAGAGGCCCTCTCTCAAGAACTTCCCCTCCGGTCCCTGTGGTCAGTCTGCACCAGACCTTATTTACTTTCCTTACCCTTTCTGTCTTGTCTTCTCCTTCCTTTTCCTGTACTGTGCTTTAATCTCTGTCCCCTTTCAGTCTTGCCTTTTCTTTTTTCCCTCTCCTTTGTTGTTCTTTTCTTCCCAGCCCTTTTCTGACTTTTCTTACCTGTCTTTACTGATTTGTCCTTTCCTTTATATTGTCTTTTTTTATATCCTGTCCTTTTGTATTGTACTGTGGTGGTGTGTCTTGCTTTGTCCTACATTATGCTACCTTATTTTTTTTTGCTGTTTTTTTCCCTTTACCCACTCTAATTGTGATTTCTCTCTGTCTCCAGACAGAAAGACAATCTTTTTCAACAGTCATCAGGTGTCCAAGCCAGAGTCAAGCTCTGATCTCACAGCAGTAAGCAGTGCACGTGGCATCACACAAACTCACACCATACACATTGTCAAGTGTCTTTCCAGCTTTACAGCATCATGGGTTCCCACACTTGAAAAAGAAAGGACTTGACTTCCCTACTTCCCTACACAGGAAGTAGGGAAGGTGAAAAATCTACAGTCAGAAAACAAATAATTTAAGTACATAAATAAATCCAATGTAAATAAAATGCAGCATTTTCCATCAACCAAGATAAGTATTTAATTAAGCATTGGAAAATAAAGTTCAGCATTCTAGAATCACTTAATCTTCCTTCCATCCATTTTTACCTTGTGCATTAGCTCGATTTATTTTGTACAGATTTATAGTCATGTATTTATATCACGATTTTAACTTACTATTTTAACATCCGTGAAACCAACTAACTTTCATGAAATTAAATTACATGAAACAAGTATTTTAGTTGATTTTACTATAGGTTTCAACATTACTTTTAAACAGAACTGCATAGATATTTTTAATGTGCGTTTTAATAAAGCACAATTTGTTGTATTTTAACTAATAACATTTGCACAATTTATCTACTTAACCCAAACAAATCCAACACGAATTTTTAGCAAACTAATTTAGAAATAAACAAGGTATGTAACCAGAAGAAACGAAACATAAGCACAATTTTCAATCAGTCACACTTTCCGCAGAGAGTCCAATGACGAGCGCGCTTACCGGTAACCCCTGTTTGATCCAAGTCTTTTTCCCATGCGCTCTGATCCGTTTGTGTGACAGTGTGAGGTGAGGCTTTTCGCGTCTGCTTCTGCCGTCTCAGCGTTCTTTTTACCTGCAAAATGGCAGGTGCGACTCATTGGCCTTGGCTCATTTTCTGTGCAGAACATATATTAGCACACATTTTCAATGACCACACACTGTATACCCCCCCTACATAGCTATATTACATACAGGATGTTTGGGTCTGCTGGACCCGGGGCTAATTTAAGTCTGGAAATTGTAGGTCCTGTGTACTTTCACTCTGTCCTCCTCCTGTTCCTGCACAAGTTTCAAGCACCAACACCTCTCACATTCCCGCACTTTTTACCCTCTGTTTTGCTGGAACCAACCAAAGTTTATTTGCTCATACCCTATCCCAGCTGCAAATTGGGGGCAGGACACAATAACTATAGCTTTGTCAGTGTGGTTCCCTATCACAACTGATCAAGATAGCAGAAGAAGTCTCTGCTCAGAGGGCCTTGCAGTTGATTTTGGAAAAGAGAGAGAAGCTTTTGATGGTGATGTAGAGGAAGAGGTTTCAGAATGTGAGGATCACATTTCAGAAAATTCAGAGTCTGACAGTGACTTTGAAAAAGAGGATAAGATTAAGCATGAGCTTGTTTCAAAATGAAGACGAGCCACAGGACTGAAATGTTTGATTGTGTTGAAATAAAAACCCCAAAATGCAGCGGGTCCACCAGACCCACGAACACTGGCTGAATAACAAAAATGTGAACACCACACGAGGGTTAATACTTCCATATACTGCCATACTTCTTCCCTGCGAAACAACTCGAATTAGCACAGTGGCATAATTTAAGGTGCCCCTAGTTGAGTCTAAGGCACCTGAATGTGTTGAAATACGCCCCCAAAATGTTTTTGTCTCTTCCTGTTATCAAAGTTGGATGAGCAGATGCCCTGCCTGCCTCCTCCCAGCTCTGAGGCTGTGGCCGCCCTGGTCAGAGAGCTCCGAGTTCAGCTTGGCATGGCTCTGTTCGGCGTGGACGTCATCATCAACATACACACACACACCCTCACCGTCATCGACATCAACATCTTTCCAGGTAGTGCGGCCGTGCAGACACACACACAGACACAAGCACACACACATGGTGATGTTCTGATTCATTCTTCTCACCATCAGGCTACGAGGGAGTGCCCCAGTTTTTCTCCTCCCTGCTCAGCCACATTGAGTCAGTATTGGACAAACAGACCTCTGCTGGCCCACAGGCCACTGGCTCTCCTGAGTCAGAACAAACTACAGGTGGTCCACCTGCTGCATCAACCGCTCTTTGAGACACCTCAGCAACAGATGACCGATTGTTCTGTTTCATCAGCTTCCTAGGACAAATAAGGTCACAGGCACAGGCTTTTTCACTGTTTTGTTGGGACTCAGCTGTTTTCAACACTGCTTCAGCTGTAAGAAGTTATTTCTAATTTGTATCATGACATGAGCTGAAACTGTATGTGTCTCTAATGTCTCTAATAATGTGCTGTTAAGTGATTCTGCTCTGTTCGCAAGCGGACAAACCAAACAGACCACACATAATGGTTTAATACACTTTCCGTTTATTGATTAACAGGAAGCATAGAAGAAGATACAGCAGGCACAAAATACAGCACTCTGATTGGCCAGTAAAATTACAAATGGTGTTTTGTTGTATCTGTTTTCTTTCCCCTTTTGTACGAAATGTCCACTATGCCCTTATATCACCCCCCCACAGACATTTTCTACATCTTCTTTGCTGGTTTATAGTATACATTTTGTGGAAACATTTTGCACTTCTATAGAAAAAGAAACCTACAGTACATTATTGTTAATATATTCTCAAGTGAACAAACATCTCATCTTTGGAATAGACAATAATGAGCTCATCAATGTTGTTTTATTGTGTGTTATTACCATGTGTTTAACAGGTTAACAGACTGCTTTTCCAGTCTTCAAATACATAAATGTTTTGTAAATCTTGGCTGTGTAGAAAAAGAGAGGTTATACCTGTTATATGATGCATTTTGAATAGATATTGAAATACATTAAATAATTAATTTTTTGGCTAATTATTGCATTCACATGTGCTGTAGTCTATATTGTGTTATTGCAGTAAGTGGGCCTCCACTGGTAACCCTGTAAATCCTGCACTGCATGCATGTCTACCTAGTGTCCTCTTGGGGGCGGTGTTGCTTCATATATCCTGTGACCTTGGCTTACAGACCATGATATCTGATATTTACACAAATGACATGACAGCCATGGAAACTGTGATCTACCACTACTGAGCATTTATCAATGTTTTTGTTACCAAAAGACAACAACATGGCTTTAGTGTTTCCTTCTTCCCTCCACTCCTCCTTGGCTTGTTAAGATAAAGAGTGCAAAGCTGGCTGAGAACCTGAAGTGACACTTTTAGACCTTGTAAGCTCTAAGTACATCACATACTGTCGCCATACAGTAACCACGCTCAAGACAAACTTAGCATCCGATACACGTTGCAGAATTTCAGTGCTAATCAACTCCTCCGTGTTTTGTTTGTGTCACCCTGGTTCGTCACAAACAGTCTGGTTTTAACAGTGTGTGAGCCAAATGAAACACATTCCTCGTTTCTACTTTATCATCAAAGAAACAGAGAGAAAATGATGACTTACTCCTGTGTAATAATGCATATTGCTAACAGTCAGAACAGTAGGAACAGCTTACACACAGTTATCAATTATTGCACAAAATATATACTGAAATACACATATTACTTACAGTAGAGAATCTGATGGTCCAACCAAGAACACACCATCAAGACTATACCTTCAGAGAAAAGAAGCAGTGCTTGCCAGTATTCATGACTCAGATTTCAGGGATGATGGTGTTTGTGTTACTGGCAATCTGAAGTCAAAAATAATATTTGAATAAAATCACTGAATGCTTTGCATCTATGGCAGTTTACAACTGAAGTGAAATCACCTGTCTATCGTACAAACAACATTTTACAAGTTATATGACAGGGACACGAGTGGAAATAGACACAAACATCTTTAAGATGCTGTAGAAAAATGCATCTCTTTTTTCTCAACACTGAGGTGCACTCAAATGAGCATCAAGGAAATGGTGGCAGGCCTCTCCAGGCAATCTAAGCGAAAATAAACACAGCAGTATGTAGAGTTTCTACTGATGCCCAGTTACTCATTCACATCTGAAGACATTTCTGTGCTGTGGGGTTTTGAAGGCGGTTAAATGGAAAATGTGTGAGCTGAATGTGTGACTGTGAATGCAACAAAGGGTTTCGTTAGTCTGCTGTGTGTGTGTGTGTGTGTGTGTGTGTGTGTGTGTGTATTTGAGTGTCTTATCCTCTACGAAGCTCCCTCAGCTCAGCAGCGACTTTGCGCAACTCTGCTTCAATTTCCAGCAGCTCCTGTGGACACAAAAAATGAAAACATTGTACGACACAGGAACACAAGCTGATACTTTATACGACGGTCTATAAAGTAGAAATATTTTGTCCACATGGAGTATTACTGAAACTTACAGAGTGTCTGCTGGTAGAGGAGGGACACATGTGACAGCACACACCGAATACTAAGTTTCTATATGTCTTGGAAAGGGCTTGATTTTACAGCTTGCATATCTTGTAACTGGACTGCAAGGACAGAAAACAGGGTGTGCACAAAGGGCTCCTTTATTCTACCAACTGCACACCATATTAACTGCACTGTATTACAGTGGAAAAGAGTGGAAAAGTGGCTGATTTATTTTATGGCCCATACACGCTAGACTTACTCTGTAATAAAGGAGCTTGACTGATATAAAGATATAAAGGATATAAAACCTGGTCCTATGGAAACTGATGTTGGAGGCTAAGTTGTTACCTTATAGCCTAACCTCTTTTTGTTTTCCCCTGTACTTATATATAAGTCCTTATATAAGTACACAGTGAGTTATTCATTAGTACCACATATATACCAAATTATGCAATTTGTAAGCTGTAAAGCAAAATGCTAGGAAACAGTTAGACATTATTAGCACCAACTTACCTCCCCTTCATCTTCTTCGGCATCATCCTCCTCATCATCATCTTCCTCCTCTTGCCCCTCCTCATCCTCTCTGACAAATTCATCCTCATCTTCCTCTCCCCCCTCTTCCTCATCCTTGTACCGCTCCCGCTCAAACTGCTGCGTGGCTTCATCACTCGCTTTCTCCATCACTCTCTTCTGTTGCGGCTCCTTCACCTCTGCCGCCTCCTCTTTCTTCTTGACTTCATTCTCTGTTTTCTCATCAGGTTCCTTGTCTTCTTCAACCCCCTTCTTCTCGCTCTTCTCCTCCTCCCCTGTTTGTTTATCCACACTGTCCTCTTTCTTCCAGTCCTGCTTCTCCTGCCCCTCCTCTTCCTGCACCCGTTTCATCTTCCTGACAAGTTCGTCCAGCTCCTCCTGCTTCTCCTTCCTCTCTCTCTCCTGCTCTGGCTTGCTCTTGCTGTCCTGCTCTTTGAGCAGCTCCTTCAGCTCCTTCTCCACCTTCTCCTTCTCCACCATCAGCTCCACCTCATTCTTCCTCCTCTCCTCCATCCTCTGCTTCTCCAAGTCCTCCTCTGTCTCTCCTTTCCTCTCTGTGTCCACCTTCTCCTTTGTTGACTCCACATCTTCTTTCTGATCAGCTCCAGAGCCTTTCTGGGTCTCCCTCTCTTTTACTGCCTCGTAGCGTTTCTTCTTTAGTTCTTTTAGTAGTTCTTTGAGCTCTTCGTCATTCCTCTCCTCCTTCCCTTTCTTACTGATCTCTTCAGCTAGCAGCTCCTCAAGCTCCTTGGCTCTCTCCTCTTCCTCGTCCCTCCCTCTGTCTTCAATCCTTGGCTCCTCCATCATCTTCTGCTTGGTATCATCTTCCTCTGTCTTCTCTTCTTTCTTTTCCTCTGTCTTTTTTGCAAACTTGGTCAAGTCTTTCTCCTCCTTCGCATCCTCATCCTGCTGCTCAAAATCACTCTCATCATCAGCCAGGTTGTATTCATATCGCTCCCTTGCATCCTCTCGTTCCTTTTCTCTCTCTGCAACAGTCGGGTTATAGAAGTCAGAAAATGCGTACGTAGGCGTGTGTTTGGAGGTGAGGACGTCATTTCTCTAGCAAAAAGACTTTTACATAAATTTCATTCCAGGAAGAATAAATAAAACAAATTGGACTTTCTGTGTTTTCTACTAGTAAAAGGCATATTAGAAATACGCTAAAATGAGTCTGTTAATTTATTCGTACCATCCACAGCCAGCTTCTGCAGCTCCTTGAGCAGACCCTGATGTCTTTGCACTTCATCAAGTTCCTCTGCAAAAATAATGAGTACTTCAGAACAACAGAATACCAAGACTTTCTACAAATGTAACCCTGTAGCTGCAGACACATCTTTACACAACAAGTTGTGATGATATAAAAATGAGCAAAATTACTGGCCAGGGTTTTGCATTTTTGCATCAAAATACTTGATTATCAGACTAGTTGATAATTAATTTCCTGTTAGCTGACTTAAAATTCCTTAAGATGTAAGCTTTATAGATAATATTATTGGAGTACTGATGAACAGATAATTAAAGATGTCACCTGCTAGCTGTAGGCCACATTCACGTTGTGACCCATCCTCATTCAGTGTCTCCTGAATAATACATTCAACCTAAAGGCACAATACGAAAAAGACACACAAGCAATTATAGGCTGAGCAACTACAATGTATTCATATTGTGCTGAACAACAGAGGGGAAGACAAGGACATGTTTCTGACCTTTGCATCATTAAGGGGTGAGGTTACTGGCCGGCTTCCCACTGAAGCACAAAACAAAAAGGTAGATACAGAGAGAGTAGGGTAAGAGATGGAGGGGGGGAGAGTGGGAACAAAATCAATATATTTGGCATTTCTGCAGAAGCAAATACTGCACCAGACTAAGTTACAGAGCAGCACAGATGAACTCGTTTGTTTACTTAGCAGTGGTTATCAGTGGTTATGACTGCACAGGCGTGGGTGGAGCTGTTCCCTCATTAAGGTAAGCACAGTTACCTTGGTAAAGTAACAGGGCAAAGAGGCTTAGCCCCATCTCACTCTCTCTCTCTCTCTCCAGGATGCAGATAGTCCCAAAGGCTTTAGCTCGCAGGTAGTTTCCCACCAGAGCTAAATCAGTCACCAATCCCCGCCTGTTGGCAGATCATTAAAGGCACACTAAGCAGTGCCATCAGCACTTTTCCTCACGGAGAAAAAACTAAATCTAACAAGGTTCTGAAGGCCAGTATATATCATATCCATGTTCAGCCTGCAGTCTATGACCTTTTCTTTTTATTGTTATGCATTTGGGTGCAAGGACTGGCTGACACACAAGATATCATGCTGATCAGTTATTGCACCTTTGGACATGAGTTTAAATGTCAACCAAATCAAATAAATCTAGCAAAGGATTTTAAAGCTATTTCAAATGTAAGCCATTCATGACCATGAATTCAGCATATTTCACTGTCGTTTTACTAGCATCTAAATAATTGTAACAATCAAACATGAGCTCAATGCCACTGAACTTTGATGTAGTTATTTCTACTTGATGACAACTAAACACACTGGTGACATTGTCCTGAGACCTTGTTTTTGTTAATAAACTGGCCACACACCTGGAACCTCAAACTATGATCATTAAACTCTTCCACAGAAGATACAGACTGAAAGACCACACTGCAGACTCAGGTTCAATACGCATGACACATGGAGCAGCTGACAGTTTGGTATCAGCACAAAGCCAGATCGGGATCAATTGGACTAACTGACACCATGTCCACTGGTGAACCCCCTGCAGACACGTGAGCTGCTTACAGTTTGACCCTGTAATTCTCTGCATGTCCATGTGATGGTGAGTGTGCATGTGTGTTCACACTGTGCCTAAGCTCAGGGCACCCCACCTCCATAATTAACACTCTGGCTCTATTGACTTGTCCTGCTGCCTGCTAGCCCAACCAAATCCATGTTAGAAATTCAAGTTTTCAAACTATTCCTTTTCAGAGGACTGCAGTTTGTTAACAGTCCAAATGATCAGACACAGTCAGCTTCGAAATGTTGACTAGTCTAAAACTAACCCCTTCGTAATGTAGAAGACTACATAGAGGCTTGTTCTGGATATAACCTACTTTGTTAGGGTGGGGTAGGACTCTTACTGCCTTCACACTGCGACAGTTAAGCAGAACACAAACCCAAACAGTTTATAGTCTGCTTTATGTAGGTTATCCCCCGTCTACTGCATAACACTGCGTGTAACACCACTGCAGACAAATATTTACCCCATTTCCACACGCACGTCTCCGTGGGAGGCAGACTTCCCTCTAATTAACAGTCTAACCCTTTAATGGTGGTCTACACTTCTTTTAACCTATTAAAACGCCTTCACGGCAACTGGCGCTTGGCACTACAGAGCAAGCTCACCTGTGCGGTGCTTTAATTATGAGGTTCAGGAAACCTGCTTTGGCTCAGCAAATTTGTACCAGAAAAAAAAATCTCCATCCCCCACCAGTAACATCTTCGTCATCCCAGCAGATAGAAACAGAAAGGTAACGTTTAGCCGCATAACAAATTATGTAACGCCGCATATTAGTCTAAACCCCCGAGGCTTTCGCCGTCAGGTTAGCATCCCCTTCGGTCTGCTCCATAAAGTACCACTGTAACGCATTTAGTTTAGTCTGTTTATACCACAAGGTTGGTTTCATGCCGGTGGAAACAACACAGGGCTACAGAAGAAGAAGCAGCAGCAGCAGTGTGTGAAAGATGAGGCTCGTCTCCGGCGGAGCCTGCTGAGAGCCATCACTCGCATTTTGTACCCTCGTTTCATGCTGAGCTGCCGACAAACACACGCTAAAGCCGGGCAATGAGCGTGCTGGATGCTTACCTCCGACGACAGCCCAAAGGAAAACTGCGCTTATCAAAATTCCCATAGGATCCGAAAAGTGAGGCTCCTGCAGAAGATAACCTTGTAATAATGGGTCGGATGTTCTTCACACACCCGCCGAGCGAGGTGGAGCCGAGCACCGTGTGTGTGGTGTCAGGTGACTGAGACCAGATCAAAGCCGGAACCACGTTAAGGTGCCAGAGATGTCAGATGGTCGCCCTGTACTCACAGTATATCAACAAAACGTCTGAGGCTCTGCGGCGATCAATCTGCGTATCTGGCAGATTCATTATCAGTGCTTCCAACAGCTGGTCCGTGGCCCATTTGGAGGACCCGAAGTGTGCAAAAGTAGTTACATAAATAATTTAACTTCCGCTCCACTCAAATCCCTCAATGAAAACTACTGTCACAGCTTTCAGTTTATTTCCAAGGTCCATCATCACCTCGCAGAGCTGCTGGTACTTTTGCGTATGAATTCAAACAGCTGAGGCTGAACACACATCACATGCCTGTGCGTCACCTCTGGGAGCACTTTTTCCACTTGTGCTCCATCACCAGCACAGTGTCACTGACTGTTTTTGGGTGCTAATGTATGTGTAATCTAATGTACATATAACAACACTGGGTAGGACACAACACATATGCAATACATGAGACACACATTGAACACTTACTATTTCTTTAATGGTCCTTCTAGTGTACTCGTGAACACAAGAAGGTGAAGTTCACCTTCTCATGAACTCAGCTCTCAAGAACATGACATTCACGACAATATACTGAGAAATACGTTGACAGTGACAGTAAGCCGAAAGGTTAAATTCTGATCCATCACCGCAGAACATTGATACGTCATTACACGTGGATACTTAATGTCAACTTCCTGTCTGGCTTGGTGGTGTTGAATGCGAACTGGCTCCCACCTCAGGTGTTTGTGTCATCTGGATTTGGGAGCAGGCCTGTTAGGTCGATTGTTCTGAATGGGCCCGATGTATTTCAGTGGAGTGTATTTTGGCTTCTCGATCACTTCTAGACCTAAATAAGGCTGCAGGGCTTTGGGGACACGCACTGTTCCTTTCTGGAGAATTGGAGAGAAAAGATGGGACAAACAACAATAAAAATGAGCATCATTTGTAACACTGTGACGTTAACTCAAGTGAATTTTAAGAAGTTTCGAATGCTGAAAATGTTTTTTCTTTTTTTAATTAGCTGGGTTTCCACCAGTATGGTTGTAGTAAATTCCTAATATATTATACTAGTCTTTTAAAAGTTGTTATAGTTTTTGACATCTAGTTGTTAGTTTTTATGGAAGATTTAAAATGCCTAAATAAAAACAAAGCAAACAAAGCAATAAAGTGAAATACAACACACACTGTTATATGCATTTCATTTCGGTGTATGCATTTACTATCATAATGTAATGAAAAACATTTGACATTTATTTAGCTGTTCGTCTTTAATAACTTACTGACTACCTTTTCACTGTGACAATTTTTCATGCCACATTAAAATCAAATCACAGCTATAGCCTGGCTAATATATCGGTCAGCCGATATCATTGACCTATCAGAGGTCAAACAATCGAAAGCTGCGTATATGTTGTCCCAATAACCACTGATTTGAAAACTTCGTTTTTAAAGATCATAATCAAGAAAAAAATGGGTAATTTATATAATATCATCTGATTTATCTATATTAGATTTTTTTCTCTTTTTATTTTTTTTTACTTACTAATATCGGCCCCAAAAATCCAATATCGGTGGGTAAAGGCTTGTACTAAATTTCAGTGTTGTTCAGGAGAAAAACATATCAACACATCACACTGATGCTCATTACAATATTCTACAAGCAATCTGGTCATCTCATATCAGTAAAGAAATGGCGAATTTACTGTACACACTCAGTTTTTTAGTTATTTCCCCTCAACTGAGCCATCTAATGCTGATATTTGCTGCACAATTTCTCTGCCTCAGGAAAATGTAAAACCGCCCAGCAACACAGCGAAAAGCACAGTGTTATTTCTACATTACTTCTGCGAGTCTAATCAAATATATAAATTTGGAGAAAGTGTCTTGACTGACAGTAATCACAAGGGGGAGCCACTTCAACATTAAATATGCACACAGGTGCATGCAAGGAAATGCACATTTAACATGGCAGAAGGTGGACAAGGTCACCTTTCGCTGACAAGAGAGGATGAACCTAAACAGTTAGGTTTATGTTTCACTAAAACTTTGTTGTTAAAAGGATTTGGGTCACAGGTTTAGACGCTGACATGTTCCCTTACAGTGTCTGATGATTTTCACATTTTGTTCGGTCATGACAGGAAATGACAGGAAATCTGCATTTAAGAATTCCAGGTTTTCAGGAACTCTACAGAGTGAAGTGTGCGTATCCTCGTGTCTTACTTTGGTTTGGTGAGTCTCCAGGATAGCAATGATGGTTCGGGGGATGGCACATGCTGTAGCATTCACCTGGGGGAAAAAAAAGCATCATGGAGGTGGTATACTGCTGTAATCTAAACCCATAGGTTTGCCCGAGCTGCAGTCTTACAGTATGGGCGTACTGCAGGCTTCCATCCTCTCTTTCATACAGGATGTTGAGGCGTCTGCTTTGGTAGTCTGTACAGTTGGACCCACTGGAAATCTAATTATACATGAGAGAGAGAGAGAGAGAGAGAGAGAGAGAGAGAGAGAGAGAGAGAGAGTAACTGCACTGAGAATCAGCAGCACAAAACAGCCAGCTGGCCTGCAGTATCATCATCATCATCATCATTTTTATCATTATGTTTATTAAACAGAAGTTAAATGCCCTCTTTCAGATGTTTCAACGCAGTACTCTTTTTCCTCTCAAATTTTTGTGCAGCATTTTGTGCAGCTGAATCGGGTCCAGATGATCAATGTTTACCTCCTTACTGCTGAAGTTTACTCCAACAGTGCTCAGGTCATGCATACACGCTACAGATTCTCTTTTTTATTATTAATGTGGGAGATAATTAATTAAATATAGGACTTTAAAACTGGATTTTTCAACCAAGGACAGCAATTGTTTGGCTTCAAAGCATTAAGGCTGTTAAACAACAGTTGTAGAGGGTTACAAAGTGACTGACCTCTCCATAGCTGCCTCTCCCAGGCATCCATGCTTCAATGTCGTACTTCCTGTGTGCTGGAGCACCCAGTTCCTCTGTCGGCATGTCCAGCACTCTGAGTAAAACCCACACACAAACACATGTAAAGAATTAAGCTATAACACCTACAGATATTCTAAATATTATGTCAAATGGAACTGGAAAGAGGAAAGAATGGGGCTACTTGGAATGTGACTGTGTGAGTTAAGAGAATTGTTGTCTGTGCTAACCTGTAGTGTAGCTCCAGTGCAGAGAATATCTCTTTCTGCAAGGACACAAAGTCCTCCAAGAGCTGAGAACTCTCTTCTCCTGTCTCATCTGCTGTCACTCCAAACATCTCTACCTGCAAATATACATACACACAGAGTTAATTAACTAATTAAATATTAATTACCCTCCATTAGCATAATGGAATGGTTACACAGCAGACATTTTGACATGTCATAGCAGAAAACTCAGAGGTGTATTACTGATTCTGCTTACTTTTATGTTACTTCAGGTTCACAATCTGAATGATTTGCAAACATTTGTTATCAGCTAACAAGGAGTTTGAAATAGCAACCTTCTATACATTGTGCTTTCTGTATACATATTCATCCAAGCAACTCAGCGCCCCTAACAAAACATTGTTGTCCTTGTAACCTTGTTGAAGTGATGTACTCTGTAGAGCCCCCACGGCTCTCTGCCTGTGTCTGTCTCTGCTCTGTAGCAGGTGCTGCTGCACACCGTCCTGCAGTGGGAGAGGACAGATCACGTCAGCTATCGTCACAAATTATAAACACTATTGGCAGAAAACTGCAGGAGTGAGGTGTTTTTCTAACCTGACAGGCAGGTCATTCCAGTTTACTGCATGATCCATGAAATAGCCTGGAGAAGAGAGGTGCACATCCCATAACTGCTTACTTACTTACTCAAAACTGATGATTCCAGTATTCATTTCTGCTTTATGTTCCATCTCAAAGACTCTACCTGACTTCATATACTGATGTATTGTAATTTTTTTGTATAAGACACAAAGAAACATTGGGTGGAAATAGCTGAATTCAAGATTTATGATCAATTATCCAAATGTAGAAGTTAGGTTCACCTAGAAATATCCGAAAACAAAATGCATTTATTCCAACAAAAAACATGTCATCTTTAAAAAAATAAAAATCTAAAGAAATGGCATAAAAAACAATAACAATGCATGTAACAACTGATAAATTATATAGAGAACCTTTTTACAACCTGTACCCCCAATTAAAGAGTGTGACACACTTGATGGGCGCATTGTGCTTCGCTCTCACACACACACACACATAGGGGCTGATCTGGTTTCTAATTAACAGGATATGTTGATATCTTGGCTGACAGCAACCTATACATTTCTGAGAATTTTTAAGACAACCCTTTGAGACACCGCACTAACATTAGTGAAGAATGAAGATTCACCTGCCACCCCAACTTCTCCAGTCCCAGCCAGATTGAGGTCTGTAAAACGAGCCGGGTCCACTGAATAGACCTGAGAGCGATGGGCGTTGGGCTGCATCCCGCAACCCTCCTGGAGGTGGACGAAAGAGAAAACCAAGAGAACAGAGGAGAGGTCAGGCAAAGAGGAACATTCTGTGACTTAAAAATGCCACACTGTTATGTCTGCATTTTCACCTATTTAATTAACTACAGACAGCCTATATAGACAAAAGTATTGGGATACCAGACCATTACACCAACAGGGAGTTTAATGATATCGCATTTTAAAATTTATAGACATTAATTTGGAGTTGGTCTCCCCCTTTGCAGCTTTAACACTTTCCACTCTTCTGGGAAGGCTTTCCACAAGATTTTAAGAGCATTTCATTTTCCAAAATCTTAAGATGAGGCATTAAGACTCCCCTTCACTGGAAGTAAGGGAAGGAGCCCAAACCCTGAAAAACAGCACCATACCACATCTGAATAATATTAAGAATAATAATAATAATAACAAGGCATGTACCAATACTTCTGTCTATACAATGTATTTCAATAATTGGTCCATATATATTCAATTTATGTGCATTCAGACCTTTCAAATGTTCACATTCTTAGACATTAAGTTTAGGATATTATATTAAGTCTACACCAGTGTAAAATGTTAGAAAAAGATGAGTTCTGCTACTCACAAACACTACCCCCTTCAGCAAGTCAGGTACAACCATGGGAATGAAGCCCTGCAGCAGTCAAAATGGAAACTCAACGTTTGCTCTCCTATATGTTAACAGAATAATAACACACATTCACTTTGCATACTTTATATTTAATACAGACACATGCTTACCCGCCGCTGCAGCGTGTCAAGGGCAAAGTTTTGGAGGGCAGTCTGAAGTTTGGCCCCTGCTCCCCTCAGATAATAGGACCTGTGGCCTGAGACATGAGCTAGGTGTCTGCAGGGGAAGGTATAGAAACAAGGTATTATGACCCCCTTTCAGGTCAATGAAGGTAGACTTTACATCATACAAAATATTAAACATTATGGCATTACCATACAATAACGATATTTTGGTCTTCCAAATTTTTACACAGAAAAACGCTCTCTACTCCAGCATCCTGAACCAATGGTTTAAAAGAATGGAGCACAAACACAACAAACTACAACAAGTGGAAAATCAAGTGGACTTCAGGCAAAAAGAGTCATGCTCACTTCTGCCTGATAAGACCCAACTCCTCCCCCAGCTGAACATGGCCTCTGGGCTTGAAGTCAAACTCTACAGCAAAAAGAGCAGATTGCAAGATTTGTACTTAAAAAAAACACTCAAGGGAAAAGCACTTTAACTTTATTATTTTTGTAACACTTGGGATCAACAATGGCATAGACTACATCAATCACCTGGCTTCTGTCCAACAAGCTCCACCACCCTTGCCTGGCTCTCATCTCCCACCGGCTGAAAAAGGAAAAAGTGTAACTTTAGGAAGTTTCAAACTACAATTACTTTAAAAGAACACACTTCCAGGAAAATCGCTCTCCAGATGCTCTGGGCAGCGTGTGTGTGCATATACTGACCACATCAGGGTGTGTGGTGTTGGGCAGTCTGAGCGCTCGTCCATAGTGTTCCTTTTCCAGCTCACTCTCTTTGGTGTACAGCTCATTCAGTCTGTTGCGGATGGCTCGACCCTTCTGCAGAGCCTGAGTGTACTCTGGAAGCTACGTGATAAACAAAATGACTGGTCCCAAATCTATTTCACAGCTGATCATTGCAATGGTAGCAGAGTAAATGTGCCAAGACTGACTGATTCAGTAACAAAGTTTTCATGAGTGGAAATCCAAACTGAACTTACACTGGCAAGGGCTTTCTTGTTGTTCTTGGTCTGTGAGGAAAAGATTATTTATGTCACAATTATGGATGCAGCCTTGTACTTTTATGACAAATAAGAAAAAACAATGAGGCAGACCTTAAGCGAAAATCAAATGATCAAGACAAACAAAGTCTAACAGAAATCAGGTGACTGTGAGCAGTACTCTGATACTGACCACTACTGCCTTGACTGTATCACTGATGTCTCTCTTCTGCTCTTCCAGCCCAGAGATTTCTGTTCTCACTGTCTGGAGCTCCTGCCACACACATACCTACAATGTGGACACACGCATACACAGAAACAATGAGATCAATTGAAAAGCCAACATTCTGTGGTCTCCATGATTCCTTTAAATTTAATCAAGTTTCATGACAATCCTTTCACGCTTGACCTATGTATTTATGTTTGTTTTTCTTACTTTAGTTTCAACATATTTGTTTAGCTCAGTGTCTACTGTATGCATGTTGTTTTCAACATACTGAGTATATACACTATGTAAGTATATTGAGAGGTACTCACACACTGACTTAAATCTTTGCAAGAGTCAATAAGTAAATTTTGCTACTTCTTTATAACAACCTGGAAATGTTTTGTACATAATTTCCATATCAGTCAAAAGAACCAGATATTTAAGTTTGCAAGTGCACCTGTAGATTTTAAGGTCTCCCTGGAGTCAAAAATGGATTTTTCTTGTTGTTACTTCACTTGGATGTTTGAGTGTCACTCTGCAGAATAATGAGCACTGTGCACTGTTTGACATTGTTTTCATATTTATCTGCAAAAGGGGAAAAGGTTCTCTACGCTCACCTTAACACTCAGCTTATGTGTACATATGAGTAAGATTTTGCGACATCACAGCTACTCTGGAGCCAATCGAAGTCCAGCTTGCATCTCGCACAGATCTGTTGTAAACACTTGCATCCTTCAGTGCACAAAGTGGACTTTTCAGTGAAGTACAAGATAAATTATGTCCAGTAGTTAAACTTTTAAAATGAAGAATATTTTGTATATTCATGGATTCTTGATTTTTCAATGAAGGTGGAGTGCTTCTATAAAGATTTAACTTGTTAACTGAACATTCAAGGTAAACCCTTATCAACCACGAATTTGTAATCAAAGAAAGGTATTTTTTTTTTATTATATGTCATTAAACATGAGGGGGTATTTAATTTCACTGTTGCTCTATCATTAGAGGAATACATATGTATTTGCTATATGAAACACTGACCACAGCTCGTTTCACACAAACCGCAGGTTGGCATGCAGATTATTTAAATAAAAACGCTTTAGTACAACACAGAATGTGAATTTTGAAGTTGAAGAATATATATATTGAAGTCTACGTTTTTGTTCCTATGCAGCAATACAGTCAACTACCAACTCCAGAAACGTATTTTCAACAGAAGATAAACTTTTATGTCACGAACAGGATGATAATGAATTCGTTGCTAGAGAAACACTTACAATTTTCCTGACATCATCCGCTTGCAGGTCACCCTTCCTGTTCGCTACATTTGCTATGACTTTATCGGTCTCTTCACACACTGCTCGCATGTCCAGCTCGGGCTTGTCACTATAACCTTCACTGACATGTTCGTACAAACTGCTCCGGACACTATGTGAAAAACGGTGGGGGGTGAACACACTTGTCCTCTGCCTTGAGCACTGTTTGACTACCGGCTTCAGCGCAGTTAGTGCATTACCCCCAATTCTAACAACCATACCCATGCATGTCGCCATATTGGTCTGGTGGTTAATGTTGCATTCAAGGCATTTAAGAATAATCGTAACTAAAGCTTGTAACGAACTTCTAGTTTTTAGGCTAATCGCGCACGCCAGAGGTTATATGTTTGATTCCATTTTTGATATTATTTCTTACACTGACGCTCAATATATGTTTAGAATAATGGACATTCATATTTCTGAGTTTTTCTTCTTTTCTTTTTTACCTACTGATTGAACTAGGGAGCACAGATGACTGGTCCTATCGGCTTTGAATGCAGCACGAATGCGGAAATAGTATTTTGAAATGTGAAACAATATAAAACCAATGAGCTGTTTTTAAATGTTATTCTAGAAATATAGCTGTTATTTTACGAGAGGTGTAAAATAGAAGAAAAGACGGTGTGGGACATATTTCAATTTTTTCAGTGATAGAAGAAGGCTCAACCCCAAATAATCGTCACGAGCCAAAGGTCAGCCAATCAGATGAGCGGAAGTTTAACGTTGCGGTAATCCGGTTCAGACGTGACAAGTGCGGCCGACTGAACCTGAATTTCATCTTATTTTTCTCCCTGCAGGCTCTAGAAACTGCATTCTTCACTGTCTTACCACCGAACTTGACGTGTGTGCACAAGGCCATGGTGGACTGATAATTGTTACGAAGAAAAGCTTTAGTACTGTGGAAGAATTATTCCTTTGTAAGCTAGTTTGGTCCGCCACTTGAAAACGTTAGTGATGTTGTGCTCGGGGCTGGATGAGCAGTGAGTAGTTTAGCCTGACGCGTCTTCTCCACAGGCCGGGACGATCCTTTCAGGTGAGCCCGGAGGACCAAGGCACGCAGATGGGATCGAGGAGAGCCTCCCGAAGCCACTGGTAATAACCGGGTCCTTGGATTCAGTTAGCCTGACCCAAACTGCCTCACCAATTCCTGTTGAAAGTGAGACCCAACCAGCTTTCACGGTGGAAACGAGAAGAAGAGCAAAGGTAATAATATTATTATTAGTAATGATAATGATGAGATTGATATTGATGAACAGCCTTTTCTCAGTAAACATGCGACAACAGCAGCCTGCTTTGTGTTTGATAATTATTGTAGATAGTATTCTATGAAGAAATTGTATTTATCCTTATGATCAAGCCAAAATATATCATATTGCAACAAGGTAGTAAACTAAATGCACAGCAAACACTCATCATTTAGTTTTAAACTAGAAAGCAACATTCTTGACAGAGATAATCCTTATCTGGGCCATATCTGTTACAGGCCTCTATCTATAATACATAGGCCTGTCTGTTAAAGAGGCCTTGCATACATAAAGGTTAATGTCTAAACTCATGCATGTGTGTAGTTCTTTGACCTAATATTGTGTGCGTTTATACTATACTTCAGATGAATGCTGTGCGGGGGGGCACAGTCACCTGGCGTCCCCAGCCATGGCAGGATGGGGACGGGGGAGGAGGAGAACCGCTGTCAGATAGCGACTCAGAGGAGGAGGACTTCCCTGATGACAGTACCACACCGCTGGGAGACTACATCACGCACGGTAAGACAGAAACTTGACCACCTTAGTGTGACTCATTTGGTTTCACCTGTCCTCCAACCCTTTTCTCCCCTTGATTTTCTTTCTTTATTCCTGCCCCTTCTGCTCTGTCTAATTCTTACTCATGCACTCTTCTGTCTTTGCCCTTTTCTGTCCCTCCTTCCTCTTGCTGCTGTGTTTTAGGGTTGAAGCAGCTCCTGGATGCTCAGCAGCTGTGTGATGTTACTCTACTTGTTGAGGGAAAGAAGTTCATGTGTCACAGGTATGACTGCTGCATCCTGCAAAGAACCTAAGAAAGAAAAAAACATTCATGAAGTTTTGTTGCTCATAAAATCTGAAGAGCATTTCAACCAAAGCTGCATCTCACAAGATTTTTATACTGTCATTAAAATTGCACGTAACGTAATTATTTATCAAAAGTGAATTGAGAGAATTTTAAACTTTAACCATCAAATATTTAATATTTTACTTGATAAATGACTTAAGGTTATGCCTCCTTTGCATGATATGATGCACACTGGTTTGACAGTGCAGTTTTCTTCTGTCCTCCATCCTTCTCTTCCCCCAGAGTCCTCTTGGCAGCCGTGAGTCCATACTTTCGAGCCATGTTTACCAGCCCTCTGGTCGAGTCCCGCCTCACTGAGATCCGACTGGAGGAAGTGACACCGTCTGTCATGGAGACTGTCATCCAATTTGTGTACACCGGTGAGGCAGGACTCTCTCTGGACACAGCTGAGGACCTGTTTGTGGCTGCCAACAGGCTTCAGGTCATGCCCCTTCAAGACTTGTGCTCCAGGTAAATCTGCTGTACATAAGTGACAGATGATCAAGTTTACAGCATTATTCATTAGACTTATAATCCAGGCAGCTATATTTTCACTTTGATATTAAGTTTTAGTTAACAATCCAGCTTGTGTCTTCTGCAATTGACACCTCTTGTTTCATTTCCTCTCCTCTCTACCTGTCATTATTCTCTACTCTTATCTCTCCAGGTTTCTATTTGAGCACCTTTCAGTGGATAACTGCCTGGGGATGTACTCTCTGGCTCGCTCTCACCATGACCAGCTGCTGCTGCGTGCCTCCCTGCGGCTTGTAGCCCAGCACTTCCCCCGGGTGGCCCGGCAGAAAGATTTCCTTCTGCTGGACCATGGCACCTTAGGCAGCCTGCTGAGCTCTGACCGCCTGGGGGTGGACTCTGAAGCGGAGGTTTATGACGCGGCACGCCGATGGGCCGAGCACCAGCCCCTGGATCGTTATGCCCACATGCCGGCGCTGCTTCACCACCTGCGACCGGGGCTGCTGTCCCAGGAAGAGAGCCGAAGACTGAGTCAGGAGTTGGGGCCTGCAGCAGCTGGTGAAGGCTTTGGGGGGCCTCTTAGACCACGGGAGGGCATGTTTGAGAAGAAGATTGTATGTGTGGACCTAACACCTCGGGAAGATGAAAATTTAACTGCAAGAGACAACACAGTGGACTGCTTTGATCCTCGGACAGGGAAGTGGGAGAAGTTAGCAGCATTGGGTTCACTGGTCAGTCCTGGCTGCACTGCTGTAGGTGACCGGCTGTTTGTAGCCGGGGGGATCCTGCGGACAGGCTCTGTGTCTGGAGCTGTGCATGAATATGATGCAGTGTTGGACCGCTGGATAGAGCAGCCTTCGATGTTCCAGCCCCGGGCTATGTTGGGCCTGCTGGGTTGTGGAGAGTCACTGTATGCCTTGGGCGGTAGCAATCGTTCAGCTCTGCTGGACTCCTCTGAGACCCTGGAGTTGAGTACGCTTCAGTGGGCTCCGGGGCCTCGGCTACCGCTCCCTCTGCGCGCCTTCGCCTGTGCAGCGTTACGTGGACGGCTTTACCTGCTGGGTGGAACCACACTTGAACAAAACCGGGCTGTGGTCCACTCAGGAGTGCTTATTTATCACACCCTAACAGACTGTTGGACACGTGTGGCTCTGGACTCTGGCGCCACCTGCCTCGCTGGAGGAGTAGCAGTGCGTGGAGGAGTCTGTGCCATTGGCGGTTACATGAGGGATACCACCAAGTTCCTCGATGGAAACTACACTAATCTGGAGACTTTGGATGCCACTGGGCGTGTACTGTTTTTCAGAGAGGGCAGGGGATCTGGAGTAGAGAGGGAGGTCACTGGGGGAGGGGTGATGGTCACTGCAGAGCAGCGGGGGGGTGCAGGTGGTGGAAGCGATCGAGCCCCAAGTCCTGTGGTATTTCCTGGACTGCCGCGACGGATTGCAGCTGGTGGTGTTGCAAGGTGGAAACGCAGGATTTATGTGCTGGGTGGGGAAAACGGCTCACGGTTCTATGACAGTGTTTACTGTTGGAAACCCGGTTGGCGCAGCTGGGTCCAGAGACGTGAGAAACTGCCTGGAGATACTGGAGGTGTGAGCCAGTTCGGGTGTACCACTTTAAAGTTCCCTAAGAAACACATCCTGTCCAGACTGAGATTAGCCAAAGAAAACTGCAAGAAGGCATCTGATTAGCTTGATAGTTACCAATATGACTGAAGTCATGGTAGATGTGACACTGAGATGAGTTTGAATTTGCTCAATCTTGGTGTCATGAAATGTTGGTGTTGAGATGAAGTCACAAGGAAGAGACTGGTTTATACAGTCTGAGTGTAGGCACCGTGTAGGTCTATAGTGGACTGGATGCAGATGGATCTCAGACTTTTTAGGGACAGTCAAATGTACATGCAGAGAGCAAATGGAGCCAGGGACGTTTAATTGCCTTTTAATTGCTTTCTTGAAGTGAAATGTTGTTTTCAGCTTTTTGCTGGTATTTTTTTTAAGGCTGTTAGGGAACTATTTCAATGCTGTGAATCTTTAATTTAATTTTATTTTCAACAGTGTTTAGTTTAAGACACAAGGATACCTGCACATTTCTGACACACTATGTTCCGCTTCATTTGCTCAACTCTAGTATTGTCTAATGTTGGCTTCTAAAGCCCTTTGAAACTGGGCAATACAAAGAGCTATACAAATAAACTTTAGTGGAAATACAGCGAATGCACGTTTTTCAGAAAACTGCTACTGGTTGTTTGGCTACGAATGAAGATGTGAACATAACATTCTGTCTTTCAGTCTTGACTTGAAACCCTGTACTGATCTCAGTGGGGGACATAAATCAAATTCTCAGTCAACTACTCAAACCCCTTGGCATGTTTTGTACAACACACCAATGGCTCATTTGTTGAGGTTTATCCTTCACAGCATCAGGAGGCTTACCTATCCTGTTCACTGATCTATACAGGCAGCCAGATCCCTCCAGCAGATCCCAAATATGGCAGCCCGTATTTTAAACACAGACCACATTTTTACTCGGTAGAATAACTGTCTTCGCTGTTCTTAAATGCTCTCTTAAAGGTCTTGCCTCAAAGAAGTGGACCATCAAAGTGGTAGAAATGTGCACACAGGGCTGTATGCTACGCAGTGATCCTGAGCACTGTCTTCCATGATAATATACGCTATATAGACAAAAGTATTGGGCAACATGACCATTACAGCAAGGGGGACTTTCATGATATAGTATTCTAAATACATTGACAGCTTTGCAGCTATAACAGCTTCTACTCTTCTGGGAAGGCTTTCCAAAAGATTTTCGAGTGTTTCTGAGGGAATGTTTGCCCACTCATGCAGCAGAACGTTTGTGAGGTCAGTCACTGATGTTGGACCAAAAGGCCTGGCTCACAATCTCTGTTCCAGTTCATCCCAAAGGTGTTGGATGGGGTTGAGGTCAGGACTCTGTGTGTGCCAGTCAAGTTCTTCCACACCAAACTCATCCAGCCATGTCTTTATGGACTTTGCTTTGTGCACTGCAGTCATGCTGGAATAGAAAAGGGTCTTCCCCAAACTGTTGTCACAAAGCTGGAAGCATAGCATTGTCCAACATGTCTTGGTATGCTAAAGCATTAAGATTTCCCTTCACTGGAAATAAGGGGCCAAGCACAATCCCTGAAAACATTGCCATCCCAATACTTTTATCTATGTGGTATATATGGCAATGAGTGTTTTAGGTATAGAAACTCCATTTGTTAATGACGGTGTGCTGCAAAGAAAAACTTGAACGGTTCTGAATCAGAGTCAACTTCAATGGCCAAATATGTGTTACATACAAGGAATTTGACTCTGGTTTTTCATTGCTCTCGATGTACTTACACAGCAGTACACACACAGCTAAGAAGAAGGATAACTTCAGGACTTCAGTTTACACAGATCCCTGAAAAAATAGGTGAACAACAACATAAATAAGAGGCTATGTACAAGTCAAGTGCTCTGTAAATTGTAACCAATACAAATAGTTCAAAGAACTAAATCTGAAATGTATGTACTTACATGTAATGGATGATTGTGAACAGTTCCTCGTTGGAAACTACTTAGTGATCCACACCAAGTATTAAATATTTGGGCAGAAGGTGAATGTTCATGTGTCTGTGTACAGCCTGTAGTGAATATGAGCCACAGTATCCTTGTGTCTAGACCACCACTGTGTCCAGCACCTTTCCTAAATCTGAGGTGAAGCCAGGTGAATAGTTGTCTTTACTTGATTCTGCAGCTGTGTCAGAACTACATTTTTGTTTCAATTGCTTCAGCCACAGGACTTGTGAATGTGTTTCATATGGACATTATGGATTATCTGAACACATAAGCACTGCACCTAATTTATTGAAAATTTATTTTAATGATTTTTCTTGTTTCTTAAATGGTATCTTTGGTTATGACTACAGTGTCTGAACTTACTGAACTGTAGGATGGCACTAAGCTTTGACAGACCTGTCACACAGGAACAGAGGAGCGAATTGAGGGTTTTAGAGTTACTTCATTCTGAAATTGTGACTTTATAAAAAGTTTGACCAGAAATGTTAGCATGTTGTTTTGCTGTAAGCCACTGTTTTTCATGTATTTTCCTCTCTGTTGATCAAATCAAAATATTTCTGAAGGAGATATGTGCCTATGAAAAACAGTCCAGCTGTGACTGACAGAATTCTACCAATGTTGTTACCACATTGCTGCCACTAAAACATATTAGAATTCTTTAGGACTCCTGCCATGACAGAAGCTGAAGCTGAAAACAAACCACACAATTTATTTTTGGAGGGTTTTCAATGAGAACATGATGAGTTTTCATCACTGCCAGCCAGGTATTAGTTTTAGTAGTTTAAACCATTTAGTTACTGTAAAACATTTAAAGCCAAAATCAGAAAGTGAAGCGGCGTACAGGACGTGCGGCTGTAGTGGCTCTTACTGCTGAGATAAGACAAAGCGTGTCTCTGGGCACCATCTTAGACCTGCAAAGTGAACTTTTTAAGGTTTACTGAAATGATCGATGGCAGTCTGTCACTTCAAAATTTAAACCTGTTAAAAAGAGTAAATTCGGTGTGAAAGAGGCGTTTTTATGTAACGTCACTAAATTTGTATATCTTTCCCTAAAGCTGTTCAAGTTTCACTAAACTAAATTAATCAATCAGTAGAATCAAAAGCACATGCAGAATTTTAAGTCCAACCGCCCTTCTATCTTTCCAAAGCGTCACAATGACTCAGTCTCCCTTGAGAGCAGAATAGCTTTCTAGTACACTTGTTCTAGTGATGGAATTCTAACACATCTCACACTGAGCAATAATCCCAAAAATTAAGTCATCACAAATCCAAAGATATTTGGCAGCTGTGCAGCGTACAGTGCAGTGCAGCACTGATAACTTGAGTCTGTCGTAGCCTTCCATCAGCAGAGTGATCATACAAATAATTACAGTCCTCCTTTTCCTACTGTTAAGTTATTTATAGTGGACTCCCTCAGTGACACAGCTACCAGTTAACAGCTTGACTATAACATTGTGATAACTTCATATTAAGTCTTTTTGTTTGCATAATACACTACACATTTTATACTTTTAGTCCATTCTGTGCAGTTAACACATAGAATCTGTATTCTCTAGATATCCTCCAGGATCTCTTTTCACGTCCCAACTCGCAAAGATAAGACCTCAGTCAATAGTGTTGTACTGATCTGTCAACACTTGTGCTGTCCCTGCCTGCAGCTCTGCAATGAGAGGAGCAGATACAGCAGGACAAGTCAGGGTTATATGGAGGAGCTCTCTCATCTCCTTCTGGTGGGTCAAAGAAGGTGATTGGGGCAGGTTGGTGATTTAAAAGGACATAAATATTTCTGATTCCTGAAGTAGTAGTAATGGTGAGAAGAATAGTTGAGATGTTTGGGCTCATTTGATATTGTAAGTATTCCTACCTGTTGAGTATTGCATGAACTATGTGACTGACCAAAATGCAAAGGATAAGGGGCAAAAATCTACCACCAGGAAGGTTCTGGAACATAATTTCAGTAATATGTTCGCAAGTCAAACATGCAGCAAAGATCTTTTCATTTTAGTCGGTGAAGAGATGTTAGCTTCTGTTTGTGTTTGTAGAAACCTTCACATCACACTGTTCATTTCATTTCAAATAATTACTGTTTTTCTTTGTGTGCTTACAGCTTGTATGACATGAAGAGAGTAATTGTGTGCGCATGTATGTTATTTGTGCCAAGGTGTAACTTTGTCCAACACAGGCTCTCTGCATACATGCACACCCACAAACCGTGTGCCCATTCAGAGAAGTGAAGCTTCCCTCTTTTGCACAATCTTATGAAGTTTGTGAACTGAAAGGTAAATGGATGTTTTGTTGAAGGCAGTGCTCTCAAATGATTAAAGGACTATTTGCTTACATGTGTTTTTAGTGGTGATTTTTTTTACAGCTTGAAGAACTTCTGATGAAGTGCTTGACTGTCAACATTTGTACAGTAGGGATGCATGCAGTAGTTGTTTGGAGATTAAAGAGGCCATTAATAGATACAAGTCCACATCTCTGCAGGAACAATGCTGAGAATCTAGAGGAACTATAGGACTGAAACCCTGTTTTCATGGTTAAGTGTTAATAATTACTCTAATGAATAAACTGCTGAATCTGCCCAGTGTCACAGTTGGCCAAAGTTCTCTCTTTACACTGAGCACCCCATATCTACTAGTCTTCAAGAGATACAGTTTGTCTTTTCTTGTAGCTGTTTGGTCATACTGATATGTAAGTTTAGGTGTTTTATAGATTTATTAGAAGCAAAGATATACCAGAGGTAGATTGCCTTGTATAGAGCACTGATAAGACTACAGAGTAAATAAAATGCATTCAGGTACAACTGGAGCCATGGAGAATTCCTCATCAGACAAAGTGACCATCAACAACCCAGCAGACATCACCATCATTGTTGGATATTTCATCATGGTTATTGGTGTTGGCATCTGGGTGAGTGCACCTGTGTGTCTGACAGAGAGAGTTTAATTATCAGAAATTTATAATGACTGAATAAAGAATGTAAAAAAGAAGTGGCAGCCAATGTTGCATTTGGTTTGTGACATTAACAGAATAGTCCTGTGTGTTTTAGTCCATGTCTCAGGCCAATCGAGGGACAGTTGGAGGATATTTCCTGGCAGGACGCACCATGACGTGGTGGCCAGTGAGTTCAATTTATAACTCAATATTAGCTTATTAGATCAGTTTATACGTCAGCTAATAGTAAGTTGCAGTGCAGAAATCAGTTATGATAGAGTATATTCCAGGCCATTTAGAAACATTGTTTACCATTTCATAGTTTGTCCACTAGAGGGTGCTGACAAGTTTACACTGTAAAATGTCCTATTCTGAACATATCATTACAACTATTGTTTAAATAAAAGGTAATTTAGTGTATCCTTCACAAAAATACACATATGCATATAAAACATTTTTCTTTTCAATTTTAAAACTAGTATCCATTTGTGCATTTCTGGTGGTACTCTGTCATGCTGTTTGATGTCACTGTACTGTAAGCCTTGATTTATTTGGATTTATTCATTTATATAACTTGTGGTTTTAATGGACTTTTCTGTGTTCTTCTTTAATTCAGGTCGGTGCATCTCTGTTTGCCAGCAACATTGGTAGCGGTCACTTTGTGGGCTTGGCTGGTACTGGGGCAGCTAGCGGCATCGCTGTGGGAGGTTTTGAGTGGAATGTAAGTCACATTACAGACTCACATCTGGTCCAAATCTGAAGTGAATCTGAAGTACCCAGTGATTGCTATTTTAACACCCTCACAGTGGACTGAAAGGCATGGTCTAACGTGTCACACGTTACTGTGTGTGTGGTTTATCTAATGTGTCAGGCACTGTTCATCGTGCTGCTGCTGGGCTGGTTGTTTGTACCCGTCTACCTCACAGCTGGGGTAAGTGGTTCAGGCTGCATTATTATTTCAGCATCAACATGTGTTAACAAGTGTATCATTGACCAATGTGATGACCTCTGTGATTTCCTAAGCTGACACGTGAAATGTGCTGTGTTTAGGTGATCACGATGCCTCAGTACCTGAAGAAGAGGTTTGGAGGGACCAGGATCAGCCTTTATCTCTCTGTTATCTCTCTGTTCCTCTACATTTTCACCAAGATCTCAGTGAGCCATCTTGTCTGAGAACACACTGTTGGAAAAACATGCAGTCTTTTCTTCTTTACGCTTTCCTTGACTCCCTCCCTCCCCCTCTCTGTCAGGTGGATATGTTTTCAGGAGCTGTGTTTATCCAGCAGGCATTAGGCTGGAACATCTACGTGGCCGTCATCACCCTTCTGTTAATAACAGCCTTGTACACCATTACAGGTATGCATGCAAATGTGTGTCTTTGTATATCCTAAAACTGTTCAATAAAGATAGCTATGAATCTTTTAAAGGAGTACTCCATCAGTTATACACCTGACATCACAGTGATGGTATCAGTGATATCTTGGCTTGGGCTTGGACACTACAGATGTGGACTACAGGGTGTGGAATTTGAAAGATGTGGGAATTTACAGGGCAGTGAGAATTCAATGAAAGGATGCTATTTGTAGGAAATGTAGGAATTTTTGGAGCTTTAATCTCATTAAGGGCTAAAAATCAGGATATTTAGGCCTCTTCAGTTTTAATTTTGTCCAGTTATTTTGTTTCTTGAAAGTTTATGGAATTAAGTGCAATAAAAAGTCACTGAAGTACCTCTTAACATGTCAAGATTTCTTTAGTATTCTGTAGTGTTTAATGTGTGTGTGTGTGTGTGTGTTAACAGGTGGCCTGGCTGCTCTCATGTACACTGACACATTTCAGACCTTTGTCATCATTGCCGGGGCCTTTGTCCTCACGGGTTTCTGTGAGTGCGATTTTTACAGCTTGATGTTTAATCTTCCAAAAGATCTTATTTTCATTTACACTCCATACAGTTCATCCATTTGTGAAACCAGCAGCTTCACAACAGGAAAGACATTAACTAGGGCCAGTAATCATTCACTCTAATGCAGCGGTATACATTATGCTGACACTGCACTCCACAAAACTCTCCACTTCCAGCTCACACAATGACAATTACAGCCATTGATTTTTTTCTATATGAGATCAATATATACCAGTCGAATCCTGTAGATTACCAACAAAGTCAAAGATAGAGGCAGACAAGATAAAAGTGTGTGAGAAACAGTGGAGGGAAAAAACAGCCTTTTCCTTCTCTGAATTGGTGATGTGTTGAGAAGATGGTGCTGACTCAGCAGCTGACTCATATCTTCAAGAAGGCTCTGCCCTACCAAGCTAAGGAGGAACGAACAAAAACAGTGTGAGGTGAATTGAGTGTCTCGAAACTATGCAGGAGAAGACACCGCAAGGGTCCGCCAGCAGCAGCATGTTTATTTCTATAATTTGTCTGAGCTGACACCTAAAATAATAAAGAGTTTCCCCCTCTCCTCTTCACTTCCAGCTTTTGCTGAAGTAGGAGGCTACAACGCTTTGCTGGCCAAATACAGCTCTGCTACACCTACTCACGTCTCCTCTATGGATCCTGAGCACTACAACATCTCAGCCCACTGCTACACCCCCCGACAGGACGCCTTCAGCCTGCTGAGGGACCCAACCACTGGGGACCTGCCCTGGCCAGGAGTGGTGTTTGGGATTGCTATAGTGGGAGGCTGGTACTGGTGTACAGACCAGGTGAAATGCTTTATTTCAGTTTCTTCATCTTAAGAGAAAATTCAAGGACAGGGGAAGGACAGGGATGTGTTTAAACTAGTGTTTAAAGTGGCCTGTACAAATCAACCAGCTTCTGGACAGATGCAGTAACTATGCATTTTATTCAAGTCAAAATCTGGCTTTTTAACTTCCTACCTTACTATATCAAAATGATAAAGCAAAGAAATGTGTATTTTTTTCAGGGGTGGGTGGTATGGTGGGATCAGAATCAGCATGGTAGATAAGGTAACTTGTCTAGCTTGGCAGTAAAGTTTTAAGCAGGACATCAACAATGACCGGCCCTTTTTTTTCCCTGCTCTTTGTACAAAAACTACATGTATATATTTCTCACATGTATATATTTCTCTTGTATTTCTCCAGGTGATAGTCCAGCGGTGCCTTGCGGCTCGTAGTCTGACCCATGTGAAGGCTGGTTGCATCATGTGTGGCTACCTGAAACTGCTGCCCATGTTCCTCATGGTGTTCCCCGGCATGATCAGCAGGGTCCTCTACCCAGGTCTGTAGCTTACTTGTCCTTTCAAATCCACTTTAATTTATTGGGGTTGACTAAAACCACAGAAACATTTTATAGTACAAAGTCGCAGAAATAGAAAACATTCTGGTAATAGTGTTGTCAGAGGTGTGTTGACTCAATGTAACTGTCATGTATAAAGCTGTCATCTTTAAAGCCTGAGAAGCAAATGTCTAAATCTGTATCTTCACAGTGTGTATGTCTGCGCATGTGTGTTTTCATCCACTTATAGATGAGGTTGGCTGTGTTGTCCCTGAGGTATGTGAGAGGGTGTGTGGGACCAAGGTGGGCTGCTCCAACATTGCTTACCCTAAACTGGTGGTGTCAGTCATGCCAAATGGTGAGGACACATAATAATGACTACTGCTTTACAAATGAAGAGAGGGGCAAGTTTTATCTTCCAAAAGCTTCCTCTGATCTTCTCTCCGCCTTCCTCTTCCTCCACTCACCTCCCTTCCTGTCATTTCTCTGAGCAGGTTTGCGAGGTCTGATGCTGGCTGTGATGTTGGCTGCTCTCATGTCCTCTTTGGCCTCCATCTTTAACAGCAGCAGCACTCTGTTCACCATGGACATCTGGACTCGTATCAGACCACTGGCCACTGAGCGTGAGCTCATTATTGTAGGCAGGTAAATGTCAAGGTTATGGTTAATGAATGTTACCATGAACTTTAAAGATGGAATTCAAATCCTTTGTATTTCCCCACCTCAGTCTTTGTTCTCTCACACAGACATGGCTTCCTCCTGTGCTAAATTATTACAAACCATATGTAATTGGACTACTTTCGCTCCTTTTCAGGAGTGAAAGTATTCAACGATGTAACACTGTGACCTGCAAGTTCTTCTTCAGTCAAACATCAGAAGGTCACATCATACAAAATAACATCATTAATCTCAAGAAATGTCCTGTTCCTAAAAAGGACTGTAGCACACTTTTTTTTTTTGTTTTTTGTTTTTTGGAGAATTTGTACGCTGCTTGTCCTACTGTCGGCTTCCTAATATTTCTTGATGTCTTCCTCATTATTCCCTGGTGTTACTCCATGCATTGATGCTGGCATTTACGCGGTTAGGGTTTAGATTCAACTAATAAGGCCTTGTGCATGAGTTTTGTTTTTTCTCTCTGTTGAAACCTGGGATACAAGTTCTAATTTTAATATTATTAGTATGGTGATAAGAGTTCATGTTAGACAACTCTGATGTGATGTGAGTAAGTGTGGACGTATCACCAACCTCGCATAACTTTCTTCTAATTATTTTTCCTCTCCTCTTTAGAGTTTGGATTCTGTGCATCGTAGCCATCAGTATCTGTTGGATCCCGGTTGTCCAGGCAGCTCAGAGCGGTCAGCTGTTTGATTACATCCAGTCAGTCTCAAGCTATCTGGCTCCGCCTATCGCCTCAGTCTTCTTCCTAGCTGTGTTCGTTAAGAGAGTCAATGAAATGGTGAGACACATCAATACATGGTACCATATTATCATATTCAGTTGCATTACCACTGATGAAACCCCTGGTGAAAGCTTATCAACAGAACATTCTATTTCCCATCTGACCTCATCTACAGGGTGCATTCTGGGGCCTGATAGGAGGGCTGGTGATGGGTCTTTGTCGGATGTTTCCCGAGTTCTGGTTCGGTACCGGCAGCTGCATTTTCCCCTCCAACTGTCCTTTCTTGGTGTGTGGGATTCATTACCTCCACTTTGCAATCATACTCTTCTTCTGTACATCAGTGCTGGTACTGATAGTCAGCTACTGCACCCAGCCTATAGACGATCAACACGTAAGTGACATCTTACTCACAGATGCACTGAGCAACTTATTTCAGTAATAAATCATCACTAACAAAATTTAAGTGGTATTAAGTTATTCATTAATGGCACATGATAAGAAAACATTTTGAGAACACCGACATGCAACGGGATTAAGCAGCATTTTAAGGAAAATGCACAAATGCTGCTCGTTTTCTGTACTCATTTTCCTTTCAGCTCCATCGTCTGGTGTTCAGCCTGCGTCATTCCAAAGAGGAGAGGAAGGATTTGGACTTGGAGCAAGAGGAGAAAGAGAAAAGAGCCTGTAGCGAGGCTGAGGAGAGGAGGAGTGAGAATAACAACAGTGATGCAGGTAAGAAAGGAAGTCACAATCACAAAGACAGACAAATGGAATGAACTTAGACTCACAGGAGGTTCTAACCCCTCTTCCACTCAGTAACTGGAGAGGAAGAAAAGTCTGGTATCTGGCGTCTATTTGGTCGGTTCTGCAGCAGAGGAAGCCACCAGGTCCGCGAGCAAGACAAGCCTGAGGCATCAGAGACGACGCCCAACATCAGCGAGGACCCGGTGTGGAAGTACACTGTGGATGCTAATGCTGTCATTATGATGGCTGTAGCAGTTTTTATGTGGGGTTACTACGCTTAACAATCTTCTCAATTCTAGTTGAAAGTGAATGCGATTAGGGTTAATCACTTTGTCAGTTCAATCTTCAAAGAACTGAAAGACAGGTGTTCCCATCTGTTAGTAATTACTTGTCACTGCACTGGAAATCGTAGATAAACTTTATACTGCTATAAACGGAGGTTCAAAACAGGTAGTCATGCGATATACTAAGAACAGTCTCATTTCTCTGTAGAGTGCTATAGGATAGGTTGTGATCCTTAACTGCATTCCTGTTTTTTAGGAGCATGTGTAATGCAGTCTAAAAATGCTTTTATCATGTTAGAATGCCATTACTGTATACTGTTACATGTTGATTCAATCACAAGTCAAGCCGCACCTGCAAAGAGCACTGAAATCAGAGGCGTGAGAAGAAAATATTATAATTTAGAAAGTGGGTAAAATGTAAACTTAATAAAGCCTGAAGTTGCACCATGTACCCTCTTGGTCTTCCCTTAAAACTTTGGCTCAAGATATCAATAAACAGTATGAAACCAAGACACTTTACATTGCCCACCTACATATTATATACAAAAGAGCAATGTTATGTCAGACACTAATTAATACTCAGGGGTTTATTTTGTGGGTTGAAGTGAATTTACAGGTCTCCTCAGTTAATGCAGTCTCCCTGCATTTATGTGTACTTTTTGTCATTTAAAGCATAAGATATATCATCAGATCATTAGTCACATAAAAACATTTGGTGATTATAGCTTAAAAAGATACAAAATATTGCTTGCTTTTCTGTAAGATGTCACCGTTGAAAGCTATTGTTTTTGGATGTTGGTTACACTAAGTTTATCACTGATAAGCTGTGACAAGCATTGTTACAGTCATTTTAAAGGACAAATGATTTAATCAATCATTGCATCACAGCTTTAAAGCAGTCACTGGTTGCATGCCTGGTATTTATATTTATTTATTAAACACCACACAAGCCAGGGAGTGATTCAGTATTCCAGTTTTTAATCATCATTTCTGTTTTTATTTAAGCAGATATTTCCCAATAGCATTGTACATGTCTGGAACCTACAGAGTTCTCCCATGACTACCCAACCTTCTTCCCACCTCCATGCAAAGTTTCAGCATCATTCATCATATCAGTTTCTTTAATGTCCAGTCTGTCAGCTTGCAGGAGTGGGGGAGTCGAACAGCAAGGGAGAGGGGGGGAGGAGGGAGAAAGAGGTTTTTCAAAGAATTAAGAGTCAGAGCCCTCACCAGGCACTGTTCATCATACACTCCCACACAAAGAGTTATGGGTGGATCCAGTAGAGCTGGATCGAGTCTATCGAGCCTCTGAAATCTAGCCACTTACAGGTCCTGTGCAACTCCCAATACTCTTGATCAGCTGTGAGGTATCTGACGCCTCAATCTCCAGCAGGGTGAGTGAGGAGGTAGGGGGCTTTTAAGGCTGGAAGCTGGTGTAGAGTGTTTCTGCGGTCTGTGGTAGTTGGTTTCACCCGCTTCAAAGCATGAACGGCTTTGGCAAACACTGCCCTCTGCCAACTCGGAGGACGGAAAGGAGAATGAAAGGGAGAGAGCTGGGGGTTAAAACAAAGATGGAGTATTTTAAAAATACATCTTTGCAGGTTGAGTAGGGTGACAGACTGACACAGGGAGAACAAGATCCCAAGAATAAAAGCAAATACAACGGCAAACATTCTCTGACTCACACCCTAATAAAACAGCCAAAAAAAAAGGCAAACAAGCAATTCAATCAAACCATACAAAGTGACATCAGGCCTTTCCAAAGTGACATCAAGTTTCTCTTTTTAAATCCCATTCAATCCCACTGGTCTTGATCAGTTAAGTCCATCTCCCATTGGCTCCTCTTTATGGCTGGTCAGCAAGGTTAGGGTCCACTCTGAAACAATGACAAGAACAGGTCTCAATGGCCAGGTGAGACTGGCTAGATGAGACCATGCTTGTCATGGTTATTTCAGCATTAACATCAGTGACACAGGCAATGATTTCAGCAGCATTATCAGGGGACTAATTGACATAGTACAACATTACAGCACATTCAGAAAAACAGAAATGCATGACGCAGGAGAGGTTCAAATGGTGATCTTGCACAATGGAAAAATCAAGTTTGCTTTATACAATCACATTTCATAGCAAAGCTGAACATTCCACCAGTGAAAACTTTTATACCTGTTGGAGTCAGTACAGCTCATTCCTTGAAGCACCATTGTACAGCTAAAATGGAAGTTTGTAATACGACACAGAACAAGTACTGGGAACAGTAATTAGGCTCTAGGGCATTACATTTCTATGCGTCACTTTATGAATGCTAATCTCAATCAAATACACTGCAAAGTTTTCACATGATTTACCTAACAACCAAGTATGGAGTTAGACGGAAACCCAAAAGAATGAGGCAGAAAGAGGGCTGACTGACAGTAGTAGGAGGGGACCCCAACCCTGGTATGCAAATGTTTAAAGGTGCCACTCTGGTGCTCAGTGGGGGAGAGGGATTCTGGAGGGCAAAAAAGGCAAGGAGAGTGATAGACCTCTCTTCCTTCTTTAAATCTCAATCCTTCCACCGAGGGCAAGAACAAGAAGGGAGTGTCGGAGCAAAACAACACAAAACAGTCCTGGAGTGCTAAATCCTCCTTATATTCCTCTCTTTTCTCCTGTTCATCGCGTGAACAGATGAGAGGAAGCAAGGAGGAGGCAGGGGGTGGGGGTGTGGTATATGAATTAGGTACTCTTTGCCCTCTACCTAGCCTCCTCCCTCCTGTCCTCCCTCTTGATACGAATGGGCTGGGAGCCATCGGCAGGCTGCTGGACCCAGTTGTTATCATGGAGCCCAACACGGCAGCCTGGTGTGTCCTTGTCTGTGCGCCGGCAACACATCCAGTAGGAACGTCCATAAGGCAGGTCATGGTGGTAAGGTTTGGGGTGCCAACGGCACAGGGAAACGTCCCCACGCTCATACTGTCGCTTACACTGCTTGCAAGGATCATCCCTGTAGAGAGGGTCTTGATTCCAGCGTGAATCCACTGCCCGCACCCCATATGTCTCGATTAACACCTTGAAGTAGTGGCAGGTGCACTTGAGGGCTGCCAGTGAACGTGTTGGCAGATAGCTGAAGATGTTGACCATGATGTGGTCGGGCAGCAGCAGCATGTACTGGCGTGGTTCAAGGAGGCGCTGAATCTGAAATCGGATCTCCAGGAAGTCATGGGATACATGGCGGTAAAGGCGACACAACGAAGGGTCTGAACATTCGTCCCCAACACCAGGAGAATCTGGTCGAGGTGCCCGATCCCCTGGGCCCACTGCCACTCCAGTCCCAGGGCCATTGTTGTTGGCACAGTCCAAAGAGCACACTCCTGACCCACTGCCAGTGCCTGTTCCTTTTGCATCCTCCTCTGGACCCCGAGGGGGCTGAAGGAAAAAGAGCTGTCCAGGAGGGGGATCATCTGATGAAGGTTCAGTGGAGCTGCCTACACCCCCAACACCCCCTCCCCCACTAGGCATAGCAAAACACACAGTCTCCTCCTGCACATTCTCTGTACTGTCCTTGCCATAAAACACACATTGGTCCACAGCACCTGTCACCACAACCTCCACATGGAAGCCAGTCACTCGCTCCCGTCCCATACCCACAGCTTTCTTCTCTACAGAAGAAAGCTCCTGGCTTGGGTCTGGGCTGCCACAGGCCTGTCTGTCTGGGTGATGGAGGTCTCCATCTGGTTTGGGAGCTGCAGTTGTGGCGGCAAGCAGCAGACTACTGGGGTCTCGAGATGAGGGGCTGACGAGCTGGTAGAGATCACAGGTGATTTTCTCTTTGGCCCTGGCTGCTGCCTGGTTACCCCCTCCACCACAGCTCATAAACATACAGCGGGACCTGCTAGCTGGCTCCAGCTGAGATCGCGGGTCCAGATTTGACACCCGGAAGGCTATCCTAACCTCACCATGACTGTGGCTGGGGGGTGGAGGAGGGGTTAACAAACCGGGCTCCCTTCCTCTCCTATGCTCCTTCTCTCTGTCTCGATTAGAAGAGTCTGTTCCAGGTCCGGGACCCAGATGGAGCCGATTCTCCAGGTTCTGGGACTCAAAGTGCGCAATGGCCTGGGCTACCCTGCATGACTCCTGCTGCGCCTCCAGCTCCTGGTCTGTCTGGATGGGAGATGATGACTCCTGGGCATCTTTGGAGGGCTGGCCATTTGAACTGTCTGATACAAACACCACAGGAGTGGGGTCTGACACTGTGCCCCGGAGAAGGGTGTGCTGGTGGGGAGTAAGGCCCTGACTGTGAGTGGTTGTAGGGGGCTGGTGGTGTTGGTTCCCATGAGCAGCCACAATTCCCTGAAGGGCCATTGCAGTCCTCTGCTCAACCAAGGCAACCATTTCTGCCACAGACAGCAGATCTGTCTCATTCACCCCTGCTAAAAGTGGCTCATCAGGGCTCGAAGGCGCAGGGGAGGAGTCATGGCTGAGGTGTGACTCTGAGGCTTGGGAGCGAGTTGGAGGGTCGTAGGATGAGCAACGTCTTCGTCTTTTGGCTTTACTGCAGTCAGTTGCCCAGTTACCTTTAACCTGTGAAGAAATAAATCACAGTTATTTGAAAAATAACCATACTGTACTAAAACCTCTTACAAAAATGCAATTTGGTGCTGCATATTTTGTTTCAGCCTCTTACCTTCATGGCGCTGGGTCTGGGCTGGCCTGCCCCACTGAACTGGTGTGCAACAAAAAAGGCTATCTTCTCCTTGGTGTTGCCTGGCTTAATGACATACCAGGTGTCTAACAGCACACGGCCATCCTCCATCTGGGACCCTGAAGAGGGTGGTGAGGGAGGGGCTGAAGAGGAAGGAGGGGCCTGGCTCTCTGACAGGGAGCTGGAGACAATCTCAGGTTCAGGTGGAGTGTTCTCTGAGCCCACATCATCCTCTTCTCCATTGTCTTCATGTACCCCCACTGTCATCCCCCCATCTTCACTTCCATCCGTCCTTCTGGCCGCTTGAGAGGGCTCAGCTTTGCAGAGGGAAGGGGACCCTGTCCCACCACCGCCTCCGCTGCTGCCCCCTGATCCCGGGCTCCTTGCTTTGTTCTGGGAATAGGTGCCAAAGGGACGTGGGCACCACAGACGGATGTGGGAGAAGGTGTCTCGGTCCATCAGGATGAGGACCCCCGGGGCATATCGGCATCTATGCTGGCCAGCAAAAACACAGAGCCAGAGCTCTCATCGTTGGCTCCCTGTTCCAGTGCCAACCTGATGGGCACTGTTTGTCACCAAGCTCACCAGCAACACTGGGCATACAACCTGCATCAACAGAGAAAAAAAAATCACGTAAGAGTGGAGTTCAGACAGGGAAGGTAGAATGAAAAAAGGAAAGAAAAAAGGAGAAATGGCACAGTCATGTATGAGTTCAGTCACTGAAAACAGTGTTCATATCTCTAGAACAACAGTGCTCATCAGGGTGGGAATCAATTCAGATAATCAATGACTGATTGAGGCTGTGCTGAATCGCTGCCTCAAGGTACAACTCAGACAGGGTGTTAGTATTGTGTACCAGCAGCCCAGCCACCAGACGAGAGAGCAGAACTATCATCAGACTACTAACTGAACTAATTACAATTGGCCTGCCCTATACTTTGGCCAAACTCAATTGTCAATTACATTTGCTACAGTATACCAAGATTTTCTCCCTCGCCTTGGAGCCTCTAAATCAAATTAAAGGGATTCCATTTCAGGTTTGGTGTCTGCAGCTAGTAGATGAAAGGAATGAAGGATGGAAAAGCTCAGAATGCACTCTGCCCATGCTCCCCTCTCTCTTCCTGCTGCTCTTCTGCATCCCAGTGCTTCAAAGAGGACTTGCTTAATAGGAGGCAACACAGGGAGGAGCATGCAGGCATATGCTGGACCTATTTTTAGCAAACAGCAGGAGGGGGTGGGGTAGTAGTGAAACTACTGTAGCTGTTCTCCCTGTCCCCACCCCTTTCTCTCTGCTAAAGAGCCTATGCTAGAGGCTAGGAGGGAAGCCTTCGGTTCACCCAGCATGCTTTGCTTCTGCAGCTATGCCAGCTGTAGGGACTGCCAGGAACGTGCCAGCATGCTTAAGGAGAGGAACAAGTGGCAAAGGAGCAACATGGCTGACCCACTGCTCATCTGCAGGCCTCCTCTGTATCTGGCAAAAGCTTGAACACACAGTTACGCTTCATCTGTTCATCCTGAGTTGCTTCCAAAAGCAGTTGCTGCTTTAAGGTTATTCTTTATATATTACATGTTACAACTGTATAATGGGATTAAACTGGAAAGGGCTTTTCTTTTTCATGCTAACTTTAGACTCTGATCAGTGTAATGTCTTCATAAGCAGACAGTAGAACATCAATATCATAGTTCTGCTGTTCCAGACATAAATAGTCATAAAATAGTATGAATGATGAGATACTTAGGTGAGATAAATTTTAACTCTCCAGCTAATCACCTTAATTATCAGTATGGAACAGCCACTCCAGTCATCAAACAGCCCAATATAAATTATGTTTAATTCTTGTTTGTGCTATGCAATTTGGTATCTTCTGTTAACACGAGAGTCAGACCATATGTTAACAAGCACAATATCAAGAGGAAACAGAAGATGCGATAAAGGTGAGCGCCCCAAATCTTTAACGCTATATGTGCATTGAGTAAAATCAAAGCAATGCCAACGATTCTCAGTAATGGTTAAAACTGTAAGCAACACAATGATGATTCTCAAAACAACTCACTATGTTCTTAACAGAAATGTTACAAACACTTGCTGAAACATAATACAGTAAACTTAACAAACTACTGGGAAATGTGGGTCATAGCTACAGTTCCAACTTTCATCAGACTTGATGCAAAAGATGTGTGTGTTTGTGTGTGTGTGTCTCACTGTCCAGAAAGTAGCACACCCTGCTCTGCTGAGCATGCAAAATGCAGAACATTTACATTTATTCAATGCCCTTTATTGGGCATCAACCTCAAATTTATGCACATATTGTCAAAAAAAAGACTTGGAATTGTAAATTTTTTAGGTTTTACATGGAAACACAAACTGACACAGGTGAGTGAGACACACCTGAAGTATCAGCCTACATGGAGCAGCATGGAGTCTGGTGCACACAGCTGCATAGATCAAAATGAGAGAGAATCTGTTGCAAGGGAGTTTAAAAAAAAAAACAACAACAAAAAAACCAATATCACAATACAAGTCATAACCGTAACATTAACTAACTTACTCTTAAGAAGTGCAAGAAGTGCAGAGAAAGTTGTGGTGAGCAGGCATATGGAAAAAGAGATGCAGGGTGTTAACATCTTTGTTCTGACAGTAAGTTAGTTAAAACTGGCATAGGGAAAAACACAAGGGCCAATCATCCCCTCAATCATCAATACACAATTTGATCAACACAAGCTTACTACAGTTCCAGACATGTGGTTAACTCCAATAGGAATTCATGAATAAGCATCTTCATGTACCTATACAGTGTTAAATTCTTCACAGATTGCTTGGTTTGCCTCTGGAGTGTAACATAAATTTGAAAAAAGCTGTTTGGATTATTTGCAACCATTTGTACTGGCTCAGCATGTCTCTCACTCTGACAAAAATACCTGGTGTAATGCCTAAGAATAATGCAAATTTAAGTTTCGGAGTGTACACTACAAGATAGTACTGCACCAACTATAACTCCTACAGTGGTCCACATGACTAATGCAGAGCTCTTGCTGCATAACACAAGGCTGATCAAAGAGCTTTCTTACAAAAAAAGTCGATGTATTTGTGGAGGTTTGGTTTTTCTGACTTTAGATCACACAGTAAATTTAGAACAGGTCATTGTCGTGCTTCAATCACACTAAATGGGTGGTGCTTTGTGCCTTTGGACTAATGGAACGGCTCAGAGAGGTGCAAAAACTAAACACCGCCCACACAGTGTGGTGAACCAATTCAAATGCTTCCTCTATAATCACACAGCAACAACTCAGCTAAGAGCAGGCAGATTATACCGTTGTGAGGAAAAAAAGCTGGTGAACCTTTTTTACTGCCCTTTCTCTCCATGATCCCTTGTGACTCTCTCTCTCTCTTTAACTGCTTTTATTCTCTACCTCCTTTCCATCAGCTCTTCTTTTACCCTCCCTCTGCATCATGCAATCCGTCTCTCAAAACAGACTAGATGGTATTATAAGAGGGGCCAGGGGAGAGATGGTCTGCCCACTGAGGCCCTCCAGTACAAAGTCACACACACATACATAAAAATAAACACTGAACATCATCCACCTTAACAAACTACACAGCAGAAATATTAGCTTTGTCATTTCTTTGAATTTAGTAGAGTAATAGATTTATTAGAGCAGATAACTCTGAAACCACAAGTATAAAAAAAAGTCTTGTGCACACACAGCATTTCTGAATTGTCCTCCATCTACACCAAAACTTAAAAAGATGAAAAAAGTCTCTTCTTCCTCCTCTGTGCAGTGTAACCACTATTTGGCAAGGATTGCAACACTCACAGCCTGGTTACTCCTGTTAGTCTCAGTTCCATTCTGGCACCTCCTACTCTCTATGATCACTTATATTGTATCATCCATCCATTTTCTATAATCCGTCAGGGTCACGGGGGAGCTGGAGCCTATCCCAGCTGACTACGGGCGAGAGGCGGGGTACACCCTGGACTGGTCGCCAGTCAATCGCAGGGCCTTATATTGTATTGGTATAACTTAATCACAACTAGTCTGTTGTCACTGTTAGAAATTCTGTTGTCAGATGATGGTGATTCATAAACTCTAGGAGTGATGTATCATCATTTTTCTTTGTCTTTTTCCATCCACATTAAACACCAATATTATCAGATCCTGTCTGCAGACTGCCTTTCAAGTTTTGAGCTTAAGCTGGCCTTAGATGCTAATTCAATCAATTTGTTTTGAGATAATGCTTATTAAGAAATGTATTATACGCTATTCAAGGCATGGGGTCTCTGTTAGTAGTCTCTCTATTAAACCTGAAAAACTTCCTCAAAGTTAATTTTAACTTTCCCCTATACAAATTGTTCTATTTATAAATGGTTATCAAATAATAGCAGACTTAAGTTAATAGTCATGTTAATTATGTCTTACTCTCAAAATTACATAAACTGTTCTGCTCAAATCCTCTAATACAGCCCAACTAAATTACTGTTTCCAGGGTAACCGAAACGTTTGCTTGTGCTTCACCTCATACATGTTTTTACCTGCTGCCATTTTCTCATGACTGTCTATGGGTACTGCACAAGATGTCTCATCCCTTCGGTGTGTCCATCACCAACACACAACTCAATATTTGTTCTTGTTTATCTGGCAAGTGATCTGCTAGATTTGCAATCCCGAGGTGATATTTTTACTTGTCCAAGAAAAGCAGGCGATCCTTACTGCTGAGCCCCGCTATTGTGAAAGAGAGTCTTTACATACGCTGTCCATTCCAGTATCTCACGTCCAGACACACCCAAAGTCTTCTCAATCACTTTTCAGTTCTTTACTCCAAGAAAGTCAATTAATTTGGCTCTGAACTACTTTGTTCTCTTAATTTGACACAATTCTCTTAATTTGACACAAATAAAGACTTGGGTTTGGTCCTAAGTTTTCTGCGTGAACCTAATCCTTTAAATCAGCACAACCTAATCCTTCACAGCAGCACTACAGTGACAGGGTCTACATCATTAGCCCTGTTTATACCTGGCAATGAACATGCATCTTGGTTAATCACAAATGGACAGCTATAAATAAGAGTGAACGCTTCCAAAGATGCAATGAGGACTCAATGAGACTCAATCGTTCACACCACAAATAGAGTAAGTCTGGGACACATATGGTCACATTCTTAACAGCAATGTGTACACAAATGTATCCAGGGCCATACTGATGGACCACCTACTCAACTGAATTACTGATTTCATTTTCTTCAACGTAAAGCAAATTATGTTTTTGTGCTTTCTTAGCTGCTAAAATAAGCAGATGTTTTGTTTCGCACTGAATTTTTCAACTGATTTCATCATTTATAACAAATTCATGGTAGAGGACAACATTTTATTGAAGGTAAACATGTCAAATTTTAGTAACCTGGAACCAATAAAGGGTATTTCTTTGTCACCTTTGAGTCCCCAAACTTCATTAATAAATTGAGCCATTTTGTGAGATGCTGCATTACAAGAAATGTTGAAACTTTGTGAAACACAGCAACAAAGTCTTGACTTTTTGGGCCATCTTATGAATTTGGCAAATGTTATAAATTATTTCTTTCTTTGTTTAAAATCGTATTTGTTTGTCCCATTATCTACTTCTACAGGGCTGCCAGTTAAAAAGTGTCTTTATTGTTTGTTATTATTATTTGGTCTTTGGAAAGCTTTGTGTGTTTATTCAGGGTTCAACGTTAATGTTGTTTTAAGGGAGAAGTGGATCAGAAATCTACTAGCTCAAAGATTTTTACCCTATACAAAGTTTTATTAATTTAACCATCTATTGATGGTTAGCAATCAATAACAAAGATTAAAGTTAATCATCATCTTTAATCTTATCTGCCTTGCCTTCAAACTTGTAGCAAACTGTAGCAATATATAGAGTTTTGCCCCCCATCCACTGATGCCAACCAACTAAAATCCTGTTTGTGGGATAATTAAAATGTTCGATCGTGCTTCACCCACGGATATGTTAAGAGAAAATGGGGTATACAGCATCAGAGCCAGGGCCCCATTCATTCCTATGAAAGTTGCTCAGGGATGCATAAAGCCAAAAATGATCAACTTCCTGGTATAAAATTAAAATACAACATGCACACTAGTGATTTCAGTCAGCCGAGTTGGGAAAGCAAGTTGCTAGATTACTAGCCTGAGGAGGGATTTTACTTGCCCCGGGCAAGTGGACAGTCATTATTGTTGAGCCCTGTTATTTGCATACAGAGAGGGGAAGTGAGACCAGAACATAAGCAGTCACTCAAGACATGTGTGGAGACAAACTGTAATGCCACGTTAGCCCTGACATAGTTTGAATTGTCCATTTGTCACTGGATCAGCCAAGACACGTTAATACCAGGTATAAACAGCTTGATTAGGTACCCAAACAGTCAAATTAACAGTCAATAGACTCTATGTATGTACTAAATACCTAACTCTAACTCACACATACAGAACAAAGCAATTTTAAACGCAGCTAGCTGGTAGAAGGCGTCAATGTGGATGACACTACCTACTGTACCACGGTGTGCATACGTTAACCATATCACAGATTTGTCTGTTTAAAATAAAAGGAGAGCTGTGTCAAGTGAACCAGACAAGACACAGTAATTTTGCTATTTAACCTCCATACATAGACATCATATCTATAATACATTGTACATTATTCCTCCTATCAAGTTTTTCTAACACTGTAAAAAAAAAAGTCTGCCTACACACAAATTCGCTTACTCACGCTCAGAGGCAAATGCCTGTGGATTACTGCAGCAATCAAAATGTGGAAATCCACGTAATACTCACTACACAGCTGTGTACAACATACAGGCACAAATAGTGAAATAGTGATAGAGAGATACTGATCTGTTCATAAATTATTATCTTGCTGTACATAATGAGAGAATGACAGGTTTGTCTCATTACATTAAAACTAAATTTCAGCTGGACTGGGTCATTTCCCTACACAAATCAAGAGCAGTCTGGCATGCTCTATCACTATGATAATGATTTCACTATGTCAGGTGCTTGAAGTTCAAAACACTGAGTATACCACATCCCCATTGAATGGTAATTTAAGATTTAACAAGGTGGATTACCAAATGAAGCACTGATGTCAAAAGCTTGCAACTTCAGGCTTTTGAAGTGTGTTGTTTTCCCTTAAATCTAACAGCTCAAATATCCAGAAGCTACCCTTGCAAAAAAAAGTCAACCTGATAAATGCATAACAATTTTACTGCAACTCAGCCCCCTCATACCATCTTCAGGATCATCAACACTCATTAACAAAGCATTTTAGAGAGACAACCAAAAGCTGACAAATGACAATACAGAGTCATGCCACAGTGTCTTAGCTCAATCTACCACTCTGCATTGGTGTCTGTGAATACAATGCAACAGAAGTACAGCCACCAGGTCAGCTTTCCTCCAGACTGTCAACAGAACAATAGAGCTGAGTGCATCACTTCATCACAACAGTCTGCTTTGGAACATTACTACATCACGAACAGCCTTTCAGTCAGGACTATGGTTATCATGAAATGAGAATTTTAAACTGCCATATAATAGCATTAAAAATATGTGAAATAACATGAAGAAGGGAAGAACGTTCTGAGCACACAAAATAGGTGTAGGGCCATTTAGGTGTAGGGCCATTGTGTTTGTGTGAGCATCTGCCGTTTGTGTTGTAACATCGTCACAAGTTAGACTTTGATGCAAGCTTTGATACTTTAATCACAATGGCCACTGTGTCAACACAGTCTGTTCTCCTACTTGAACACCTGAAAGAAAGAGGGTAAGTTATGTATTGCTTAACAATATCAAATCAAATAGCACTGTATGTAAGTGGGCTACTTCAACTGATTATTTTTAGCAATAACAATGATTCTTCGTTTTTAATATGCTGTTGTTCCTCAAACAGAAACCACTGTGGAATTGTTCGTATTTACTTATCCATTTGCACATGTCGCCGAGCAGCAACTATTTTTTCCCAAAAAAAAAAGCGTTAACTGGGTTATTAGTTTATTTGCATTTGCAACACTCGATAGCTCGCATAGTCCTTACTGTTAAAATACCTGCAGGTCACTTGATCAGTACTTTTCCTCGTGCTGTTTTAGAAAACCTTATAACCTAAAAATGGCTATAATTCTGCTACATTATCCAGTGACAACCACCAAATGCGGTCTCAAGCATCAAAAACTAGCAGCAACGATATTCATCTGATCGTTCATTTTAACTGAAGCAATCACCTCTGACTGTCTTGATGAAACGTCTTTGGTCATTCACTAGATGGTTAACCAACTAGCAAGTTAGCAATTAGCCTAATATTGTAACCTTAGTAACATGTTCAGCGCCTTATTGGTCAAATAGTCTATTAATACTTAATATAATCTAGTTCCAAACCAACTACACTTCTAATAATTTAGCATTAAAATAGTTAATAATAGCTTATCTAGCTTACAAGGGATAGCTGCACATTGTAAATAGACCCGTCATTAGCTAACGAGCTTCCTAACTGGATAGCACCTGCATAATAACATAACAGCGCTTGCTAGCAAGCTAACAAGATGAAAAAAATCCCTCAACGTTTCATTTGCTAACCCTGCTTACCTTAGCAGCGTTATCTCCACAAATAGCCTTGCAAACTGTCGATGACAAAAGTTTCCTCGCTGTTTTTCGCTGTCACCAAACCAGTATGTCTGGTTAAATGCAGGTGACACGAGTTAACTATCCGTGTCCACGTAGCTAAGCTAGCTCACTCGCTGGCTAACGTCGACATTAGCCAGCAGCTACTTTCTGTTATCAACCTTGTCTAGTGATGGCTGCTATCGAGGCCTGTCAGTTATCTGAACAAAGTCTATGTGACTGTACGCCTTGTTAGGACTCTGAGCAGTCGCTCTTCCACTATCTCTGTAGAAGTGACACAAGCTTTTACGGTATGTTCTCGGGGATACCAAAATAATCAGTGTCAAAACGGCAGAAGGAGGAAGGCCATCTTGTTGACAAGCAGCTGCATAAGGCCCACAGCCAATAGCAATGCAGAGTCGGTGGTGTGCCCATATATGGCGTCTGCACAGCTCCCTCCCTCTACAGTCCCCTGCACCCCCCACAGCCACTACACTTGACCAAACTGTAAAATCGCAATATCGAAAGGTCACTGTGTCAAAGCATTAAGACAGGTGGGAAAATCCATATATATTTACACGGATAGTACACTAACAGTATGCATATTCTGCATACGAATATTATCATTCTCTATCAGCTTCATATACTATATATTTATGCCTTAATATTCTTTCAGCACAAATATTTCATATCGCACATTTTCACATTTCAGGACATCTAAAGATTTTGTCATAATTTCATCATGTATACATATTTTTCTTTTAGCATGAAAACCCATAATGAAACACGCTCAAGATTTTTCTTCGCATTAGTTCTTCTTCGCTGGTGCATTTACACTACTATATATACATTACCTATAGTACACATTTAAATCAAACTTTAGATAGGTCGTGGTGTAGGAAATACTGTAAGTATGTCATAGTGGCCAGTATGTTTTGTACATGTTTGTATTTCAGATAAACTGGATGGATGGATGCATAAACTGGAAAGAAGCTAAAGCTTAGAGCAGCACCTTCTTTGTCCAGCAGAGGGCAAGAAACTACTGTATTGTTTGTACGTGTGTTCATCCTTCTGCAAATGGTACACCTATCAGCCACAACATTAAAACCACTGACATAGGAAGGGAATAACTTTAATATGTTTACAGTGCAATGTTCTGCAGGGATTCTTGGGTTCTGGCAATCATGTGGATGTTCTTTGACAAACACCACCCACCTAAACATACATAGATAGATATTTATGTTAGCTCAAGGTTTCCTCTTTCAATCATAGCCTGATGTACTTAATCTATAGCACTGTACAAGATAGTGGTAATCATGCAAATGCTCTCCAAAACAGGCTCACAATAGTTATTGAGCTAGGGGGTCAGTAATGTAGTGATAAATAAAAAGATGACTAAACTAGTAAACTATATTTATTAATGGGGCAAAGGATTTTCATATGACTGACATAAATGTTCTGTTTTCAGAAGCAAATTTTGTTATCAATTTTTAGTGGAATAACATTGTGGTTATATGATAATAGCTCGATATGTATATAGCTGTATATTGTACAGTGTTTATTTTAAAACTGTTAATTTATAAACTCTTTATATTTTTGAAACTGTTTTGCACACTTTTTGCTTTTTGCACCTTATTCTGTTCTTGTGAGCTGCCACGACAAGTGAACGTCCCTGCAGTAGGATCAATAAAGTTCATTTTCTACACATATGCATTTGGTATCAAATAACTGGCTATTCTTCCAGTAAGAGATAAGATATGCTGAACACTTATCATTTATTATTCAATGCATATAACCAACAACAATTTTAGTTACATTATCAATCTGAAATTAGGTTTTGTTGAACAATAAGAAACAATAATGTTTCTTCTCTAAGCTATTCATAAATTAAATTTACATAATCATAAAATAGTTGGAAAATTGAGACACATGAATCTATTTTATGCCCTTCCAGGCAATAAACGTTTTATGTAATGCACAGGAGACTTCATCTCTATGTCAGCTGTTTAAGTCAGTTCACAGTTGACAACTGAACACGCAGCTCAATAGATCATTACAGTTGGTACATTGTAAAATATATATTGGACAAACATGCTTTCACAGACAAAAGGTGTAGATATATGGGTACGCCGGTAAGTGAAGTCTTCATCTTATAGCAGAGGGTGGCGTGACAGACATACGTAGCTAACACATCATTTAGAACACCGTGTCTGATGTGTAGCTGAAAAGTTTAGCATCTATACATCACACCCCGCGTTTGGTAACTGTACCTCGTTGCACGTGTATGTAAGCATCCTACAACACCCTCTTAATTCTCATTCGTCATTGTTAGATTTTAGGCCAGCCTTGGATTAAAGATAATTGGACAAAGAGCCCGCTTCAGACGTCCGTCATATAGTATACTTCACTACTATTGGTTAAAGGAATTCACCTCTTTCGCTCTTGAATGTCGGACTGTGGTTGGTGCCCGATCAAGTCAATCAACTGTGAACTTCCGGGTGTTCGGCCGTTGCAAAACAGACTATTGAACCAGACGCTGGTGGACGAGGACAGTCAGAGAGAAAACCCTGGATAACTCAGCTTCAGGAAAAGTGAGTCACTTTAGTTGTTAATAACAACATTCCAAAGAGTAACGTTTTCTTTATTAGGAAGAATAAACGCTGTGTGTAAGTGTAGCTGGCCTGTGATTTAAGGCATCAGTCAGTAGCTGTTACACAACATGATGAACAATATTTATGATACAGGCGGTAGCTGATGAGCTAGTTAAGTCGAACGTAATTGTTATTTTTAACTCTTTTAATGTGTTGTCAAATTGTATTTACTAGACTGCAAGTTATCTTTTCTATAGGCGACACACGTGCTCATGACCGCATATCTTGAACCATCACACCCAAGGTTAAAGCACCTAGCGGGGTGATCAGCATAACACATATTTGACCTCTACATTGTTCTGTCATGTATACAATTAATGCATTTGCTTATCTGGGTTAAAGAGTGTCCTGGCAGTACTTCGTGTACGTTTAAAGCTTGTTTTGTCCTACCATCTTACACACTGCAACTTGACTCCTTCCTCTCTTTCCACCTGGCTGTATGAAGAAATGCTGTCAGAAGTCCTGCAGGTACTGCGTGGGGCAGGTAAAGTGGGGTCTGCCCTTGTCACCACCCAGGGTGAGCAGCTCCGATTAATGGCCTGCAACTCCTCCATGGGAGCTGGGGTCAAAGTTGTTCAGGATGTGGTGGAAGGACTGGTGGGCACCTTTATGAGCAACAGCAGTGAGGTAAGGATTCCTGTATAGACTCTGAATTCATCACTTGGACTCTGGAAACTTGTGATGGGCATTGTGCAATAAGTAGTGTAGAATAAATGTAGCCCAAGTTATGGGTATGTAGCATTTTTGGGCTAAATTATTTATCCAACTGTGCTGTTTTTGCAGCAACAGTCAATAAAGGAGGATGTGTTTCCGGATGCAGAGGGTTGGGAGAGTATGGACCCTGATGAAGCAGCCAAATGGGCTGTGGGATCTGAGTTCCCCCCTGAAGCTCCAGAGCAAAGCCAGACAGAAGCTGGAGCTGCTAGAGAGATCCCAACAGGTATTGTCAATGTCAGCTTGTTAACGTGTGCTGCAGGTGAAACACATCAAGTAGGTGGCACCAAAAGAGTTTTTCTTTTTTTTTTTTAAGAATATTGTAATGCTTTCGGCCCTTTCGAAGTGCAATCATTTCTAAGATTGTTTTGAAAATTTTTAGGAAATTTTACCTCTATAAATGCTGAAGTTGAAAACTGTAGAGGTCTTTTTAATAAGAGAATATGCAAACCCAAGTCTCATGTTTTTCTCCTCTTATGTTTTTTTTTTTTGTGCATCAGCCAGTCAGACCCACAGGCCAATATGATAAGATTTTAAAGGAGCCACATTATGATGTTCACATCATGTATTCAATAAAATGTTTCCCTCACCTCTTCCTACCAAAGGAGTTCCTCCTCCACCACCAGGCGAAGCTCCTGCAGGGGCAGGCTGGCTGGGACAGAGCACTCGCTTCCTTCACACAACCCACGGTCTCCACAGGTACTACTACCAGACCAGGTCACTCCATGATTCAGTGGTTGCCAGACTCACTCCAGAGGACATTAAGAAAGCCAGGGAGGCCAAGCAGACCCTGGTAAAACCTGTCAGACAAAAGGTTGGTTGATAGGCAGTGTGCTTTTTTTAACTTTCTAATCTTTATGTTATTTTGCAGGTTAGCGCTTATATCCTGTAATGAGGGGGTAACCATTTTCTGGCTTTACATTCGCACATTTTGTCTTGTCATTTGATTCGTTTTTCCAGATGAACCAAGGTGATGACTTGGCTAGAAACAATATACATAGTAAATGGTTTGGAAAATGCTTTAAAGGATCAATTTGTAGGATTTAGTGGCATCTGGTGGTGAGGTTTCAGAGTGAAACCACCTGAATACCCCTCACTTCATCCTCCCTTTCCCAACAAGTTTGTCTACTCTGAACTACTGTGTAAACATGGCAGTGTTCCTCTCTCTGTAGATATAAAAAGCTTATCATAAACTCTAATTGGAATTAGACTCTTAATAGAAAATGAATATGTTGGCTTTTGTGATGTATTGAGAAAAATTTTGCCCTGTGTTTCAGGTCAAGAGTTAAGGAACAACAATCAAAAACAGGTTTAAAAATGATTTCAAATAAATGTATTACTTGCTTTAATTGTCTGGTGTGTCTTCCCTCAGCTGAGTGACCGTGCCAGAGAGAGGAAGGTACCTGCCACGAGAATCAGCAGGCTGGTTAATTTTGGGGGTAAGAACAATGTACATGTAATTTTTGGCACGGCACCTTGTTGATACCCTATTGTCCAAGAGAGATTCCTCCTTGTTCTACTCCAGGTTGACACATGTTTCCAAGAACAGCAGGAGAAATGAGATCTTGTTCTAAAACATGTCTTATGAAACACACAAGCTTCCACTATGCTTTAAATACAGAGCATAGATGGCAGTAATTAAACACATATAGTGTAGCAGTAAAAGCAAATATTCAGACTTGCCTTGTCAGTCATCAAAAGAGGAATCAGCAATCCACCAGACCCTGTTTTATCCTTACCACACAACACTGACGGCATATTAAGAATACCATAGCGTGAGGTGAATGGCATAACTCATAACTCCATTAATTTAAAGAATGTTTTGTAAAAGATACCAAACATGAAATCTAATTTCAGTCTTTATCAATATTAGCAGCTGTGTCACATCAGCATTTCCTCAATAATCTGCTAAGAGGCTCTAACTTGAAAATCACTTGTGTCTTTTGTCGTTCCGCTACAGGACTGGCAGTAGGACTCGGGATTGGCGCCATTGCAGAAGTGGCAAAACAGTCACTGGGTGGCAAACAAAAAGGAGGTGTGTTTGTGTGTTCTTCTCACTTCTCTTCTCCTGTCCTCTGCTGCCTTCCCCACCATCCTGTAAAATAGCTTTTGATCCAGCAGACAGATGGACAGCTGGTCTGCCCTGGAGAAGTTTCTCATATGTCTGCACCTGCCAGGAACTGGACAGGCATTAAATCAAACCTGTTTACAAGAACTTAAACAGAGGCTTTAATATGTTAAATGAGCAGTGTTTAATGATGTACAACTGTTGGCTTTTACCCCCTGCTTACAATTGGCTAGTAAGGGCCAGAGCTTCAAACAAATTACTCTTGTTTATGCAGCTGTACTATGTTTTGCTTTCTATCTCTGCTAATGGTCTCTCTCTGTGTATGTGCTCTGTCTGTTTTGTAGACATGAGTGCCCTGTTAGACTCTCCTCTCCTGTCAGAGGCCAATGCTGAGAGAATAGTCAACACTTTGTGCAAGGTCCGTGGAGCTGCACTCAAGATAGGACAGATGCTCAGCATTCAAGGTACACACTGCAGCAACGGCATTACAGCAAAATGGTTTCACTCATTTCTAGGCAGTCATTTTTATATATTTTTTTTTTTTCAGACAACTCCTTCATCAACCCCCAGCTACAGAAAATCTTTGAGAGAGTCAGACAGAGTGCAGACTTCATGCCTGCCTGGCAAATGAATGTAAGCGTCCTCCATTATGTCATGCTTCAGTAAATGTCTGTAGATTTTAAAGGTCAGATTCATGTTTGTAAGACTTCTGTGTGGGTATGATTGTGTAGAAAGTTCTAGAGGAGGAGCTGGGACCAGGCTGGCGAGACAAGCTATTATCATTTGAAGACAAACCGTTTGCTGCAGCGTCCATCGGCCAGGTGCATCATGCAGTGTTAAAAGATGGTAGAGAAATTGCCATGAAGATCCAGGTATTATTCAGACATGTTCTTTTTCTGTCTTTCTCTCAACCTCTGTCCTTCTCTGTCTGCACTGATTATGTCTGTTATGTCTTCATATTTCTCCTAGTACCCTGGAGTGGCAGAGAGCATCCAGAGTGATATAAACAACTTGATGTCAGTTCTGAAAATGAGTGTAGTCCTGCCAGAAGGTAACAATCACATTATTATTTGTCAGCCATGTTTTGAAGTCAGAGGCTTAAAATTTCACATGAGAGGCTCCTGCAGTTGTTACATTTTTAAGAAGAAGAAGAAGATCAGCTTTATTCACAGTATATATATTTTTACATACAGAAACTGAATTCTTCTTCTGCATTTGACCCATCCTTAGTTTAACACACACACATGCAGCACCTGGCAAATTACATGCAGTGACACACACACAGGAGCAGTGGGCAGCATCAAGCGCCCGGGAAGCATATTGGGGGGTTAAGTGCCTTGCTCAAGGGCACATCAGCCGACTAATGGAGGGGGGGAGCATTACCTTTCTTTATCTTAAGAGTGTATTCATTAATTCATGCCACATATCATCTTAAATTATCTTATTCACAGTGAGAAAAAGCCTCCTGAAAAGATTTAAAATCCAAGCACTTGAGTAGCTTCTGTTGTCCTCTGGGCATTTTACTTAAATTCTGCATGTGTGACAATAACACCATAATGAGGATAAGAAATACACATTCTTATCCTTCTTTGACTGACCATCTTAGGTTGGGAGGTGACTATAGCTCCTTCTAACATTGATTTGTTTCTGTTGTTCCCTCTCATTTTCACAATTACAGTTCAGGCCATGGGGTGGCGCTATAGTTTCAGGTTACAATTAGGTGACATATTTGTTACCAGTGACAGCAAGGACATCTGCATCATTTATAGAGATGTTACTTGTTTCTTTGTTGTGCATGATCCTACATGTTCAAAGTCTGTCTAACTATTTATAATAATTAATGATTACAGTGATTACAAACTGTGCAGATGTTTAAAGATGACAGAGTCAGTATGTTCCCTTAAGTCATGCCTGCTGAGTTTTGCACTGTTTCTTTTTTTTTTCACAGGCTTGTTTGCAGACAGCAGCCTAGAGGTTCTTCAGAGGGAGCTGGCATGGGAGTGTGACTACAATAGGGAGGCAGAGTGTGCCAAGAAGTTCAGGTAGAGTTATGTGGCATATTGAACCATAAAGCCTAACGAGCTGTCTATAATTACAATTTGTTTGCTACAAAACTGCACATACACAGATCAGCCAAAACATTAAAACCACTGACAGGTGAAGTCAAAACTATAATACCATGTTGTGCTGGGAGACCCATTCATGTTAACATGTACCACCCACCTGAACATTGCTGAACACTGCTACATTTGTACTCAAGATTTATTCTTATTCTATTATACTGGAGACTGGCTTCTAGGTAGTATATTTAGTCATTGTTAATCATATTTATGTGCATGTTTTTTAACTGTTTTCACATGTCATGACTTGGTTGTCTTAATTGTTTTTTTCTGATTATTTCTATTTGGCTTTCAGGTCCCTGCTGGAGGGAGATGAGTTTTTCCAAGTCCCAGAGGTCATCGATGAACTGTCGGGCCGCAGGGTGCTGGCAATGGAGCTGGTACAAGGAGTCCCTTTGGACCGCTGTGTAGACCTGGACCAGGAGACCAGGAACCAGGTACATATGATTCATATGTTTGACTCAGTAAACATATGAATCATAATATTGGAACATAAGTAAATTCTCAATTTGATGCTATTAAAGAAGATTTTGAAATGATTTTTGCAGCTACAGCAGAATGTTCACGATAAGGTGACGTTATCAAATATTGTTATTGTATTAGGTGGTCAATTGTATCTATATCATTGCTATATCACATCAAGAAGCCAGGAGTGACAAACCAGTTTAAATTAATGAAAGTGTTGGAATCAATTTGTCAAGCAAAAGAGAAAAACAGTTTGTGGAATTTGACATAAGGGCCACAGTAAGAAGGCTGCATAGGACACTCTGTTTTGATGGAGCCCTTCACAGTCTGGACCACTAATTGCAGGAACCATTACAGCTGAAACCCTCTGACAAAGTAGACGGCGCATATCAGGAGCCCTGTTCCTCCATCATGGGCTTCTGTTGGAATTTAATGTGTTTAGATCACTTTTATTTCTAGAATATGTGACCTATGCCATAATGTGGTGCAGGGCTGAGCAGATTAACTACCTCCCCTAGACACAAGTTACTTGCTAGCTGCTTATACAACAGGACCTACTGTAAGGCCGCTTCTTCAGACACAGTGAGTGTGTGGCAGCTCAGCTGTACTAGAGAAAGTCACACTGAATAGAATAAGATGTATGAAATACATGTAATGCATGAGACTGTAACAGAGCATGAAATTTTCAGATTGATAATAACAGCGTGGCCATAAACACAGACCTCTCCTCAACTGTCTGCAGATTTCTTTCAACATCCTCCAGCTGTGTCTCAGGGAGCTGTTTGAGTTCAGGTTCATGCAGACAGATCCAAACTGGGCCAACTTCTTCTACAACTCAGACACCAACAAGGTGAGGGGCGCTTTGATATCGACGTTTTAATGAATAGTCTGGCATAGAAAAATGGATTTTAAATTGTACAAAAACCATCATATGTAGCAGATGTATAACACACTCACCTTGTCCGTAGGTTGTTCTGTTGGACTTTGGGGCATGCAGAAGCTACCCAGAATCATTTACAGATGACTACATACAGGTATGATGTATCTTAAAGTCTCTCACCAGTGAACCACACAGTATGACTTGTGCAACAAGATTTCTGTGAATAATTAAGCACTAGAGTCTTTGGCTACATTTTGCATCAGCCAAGAAAAAACATGATCATGAAAATCATCATCATGAAAAACACATCATATACAATCAAATCCGTGTCCACATATTCCTCTTCTTCATTCTATGAGAGGCTTAATGTAGAGCTCTTTAAATAAACGTGATGAGCACATCCAAATCATCATTTGACCTGTGTGTGTGTTCTGTGTGTTCAGGTGGTGCATGCAGCCTCTGAGGGTGATCGAGCCACTGTTCTTTCCAAATCGAAGGATCTGAAATTCCTGACAGGCTTCGAGGCCAAGGTAAGGTATTTCAGTCTCTGCTGCTGTGCTCATTTATTTTTGATATGATTTATCCCCCAGTGTCTCTTCTGTCTTCGCCTTTTTATTTGGGTTTCTTCCCACCTGAGACTCGCTGCCTGTGCTTGATGCAGTTTCCTTACAGTCATAGTACATGATCCTCCTTCTTCTTCCACATTGTTTTGTATCTTTGTTAAGAAGGTCATGTTTCCAGCCCTGTTCACCATTTAGAAAAACATCTCAATATTCATGAATGGATTTATGTGTAATTCGGTGGCCACAGAGGAGTGCAGGTGACAGTATGACCGATTCACATTTGATAATGACTACCAGAAATTGAAACTATTTCAAATCAATTATATTTACTCTGTAAATGTCAGGAATGATATCTTTGTGAGAGACAGTTGTGTTGTAAGTTGTGGAATGTGTTTCTTATTTTGAATCTTAATCCTAATATTAAATAAAATGTGACTGGTTAGAGGAAAATAGTTACAAAAGGAAGAAAGCCACTTTTTATTAATGAAAAACCCTCATTAATCCAGTTGCAAATGTTTACATAGAGCTTGTTGTGTATATAGTGTATCTGTGTAAGATATAACCCTTATATAACATCTCCAGTAAACTCTGCCTCAGTATGCACACTAAAAATACAGGTTGAAGTGTGTTTGGGTTTTACATCCCAGCTTCTATACTGAAATCTTAGTTCATTTGATTATTATTCTCACGGAAAGCCATCGTAACGCTTTTCCCTGCTTCCTACCAGGCCTTCGAAGAGGCCCACGTGGAGGCGGTGATGATCCTCGGCGAAGCCTTTGCGTCTACGGAGCCCTTTGACTTCGGCATGCAGAGCACCACCCAGCGCATCCAGAGCCTCATCCCCATCATGCTACGCCACCGACTCACCCCTCCACCCGAGGAAACGTATTCCCTCCACCGCAAGATGGCCGGCTCCTTCCTCATCTGCTCCAAACTGAATGCACGCATAATGTGCAGGGACATGTTCCAGGATGTGTACAGCAGATACAACCAGAGGAGGCAGGCAGAGGCAGCGCAGGCCACTGCTTAGACTCTCAGGGACAAGGTCACTGTCACTTTTCAGAGAGGGCTGCTAAGTAAGGAACAGAAAAGATGGAGTCCACAAGTGTAGACAGTGGATCAGACTTACCTAAGACTTAACACCATGCCAGCATGTACCAGCCTATGGCAGCGGGCTGTAATGAGGACCACAAATGTGCTTGCCTTTTGCCTTTTTTTGTGCATAATTGTGTCATAGCTAATACATGCTGAAGCCCAAATAGCTAAATTACTGTAATTACTAAATTGGTATGTTGATCGAAGAGAGGATTATTTAATTAATATTGAGTGTTGATGTGTTTGGCCAGTGGTTACAGCTCTCTCACAGCAAACACACTACACAGTGCTGCTGGACATTCAAGACAGTTTTGTGAGCAGTTTTAAAAAAAAATTGTGATATATATATATATATATATACTTCATCTGTGCTGCATCTGAATTCATTCTCACTCACTCTGCCATATCTGCAAGAGAAGGGGTATTTTCTGTCTTCAGGATACATAATAAGACATGCATTGCTGAGCTGATGCTACCAAGTGCTCTCTCTTGTTAGAAGGACTTTGTGTGCTGTCAGATGAGTTTGTGAAAAAAGCTTTCTCTTAAATGTGATGACTGACACACTAGATGAGCAGATTATTAAAGGAATTACTGAAGGTGGTCTAATGGAATCTTATTCAGTGATGGCCTCGCATCAAGAAGTTTATTTGACGTGAAACTTCATAATGTGAAATACTGTCAGACCTTTTTTATGTCTCTTTATGGCAGAGATGTGTACTATAACCTGCAAGGCAGTGTGCTGTGCATTGTTGTTTTTTTTATTATTAAAGACAGATTTATATGTGTCATAAATTGAGCTTTACTGGCAAGTGTCAAGAAGAGGCTAGAAGCCAAGGACTTCATTCTGTATTGATCTTTCTATTTAAGTTTTAGTCCTCTTTGGCAAATGTCATTGACTGGAGGCCATGTTTGACCTCATCCCCATCCACACAGTGCTTGTATTGACAGTTAAACATCTTGATACAGTATTCTTGGCTTGTAAAATGTAAGAGTTGAGCTAATGGTGGCATTGATAGGTCTGTTTGGTTTTTTTTTTAAGAACTAATTTTGTTTCATGACTGCTGTTTATTTTAGTCTTCAGTCAAGGCATTACAGCACCTCAAGCTCAAGACTGTCTGCTCACTAAATGTTATTGTTCACATCATGGGAGCTGGGATCATAAAAACCTGATGGGGACACATGCAGCCTTTTACAGTATCTCCATTAGCACTTGCTGTTAGCGTCCCTCCATTGAGCTTTGTTACATCATGTACAGCACAGATGCTGAGCTGTTCCTGCACTCAAGCTGGCTCTGATACACTCCATCAAAATCACACTTTGTTTTTCTGAGTTTGGGAATCAGCCACAGTTATAACTGCTGCACATACTTCTCTTGTAGTTTCATGCAACGGAAAGTTGGAGCATTTCTCTGCGTGTAAGAAGCAGCTGGCTTCAGTTTATTGGAGGAGAATTGGCTCTTTTTGGTCCCTGTCTCAGACTTTTCATGAGGGAAAGCTTTTCAATGTGGGACTAGTGAGGGGTTATTTTTACAAGGACCAGTTCATCAATGAAGTTAAAGCATGGAGCACGTTAGCATGTTTAAATTATGTTGTGTTGGTGTTGCTGCATGAAAAACAATGTGATACAGTTTGAGTTATGGTCCACTGCAGACCACAGTGTTAATATTAAGGGACAGTTGGCAGTCTGTCCAGTAGGCTTTTACTGTTCATTTAGGCTGGACTTTTCTGTCCGAGACTGATTTACGCTATACGCTTTAAAACGTATTATTTTCTGAGTATTTTTAAGGCTGATTCCAGTATAGTTTTTAGAGTCGATATCATTAAAGATCCTCTCCATACGTCTTTTAAGACATGCAAAAATTCTCTGCCCTACATAATAATCAGTGTCTCACACGCATCAGACTTGTTTTTTGAGTCCCACTTGTATGTCCAAGTGTTAAACCCAGAGAAAATGTCCTTCAGTAGATAAATGTGAAATCAGCCGTCGTACACCAGCCCATAGATGCTCAAACTAAAAGAGGGGGGCCTTAAATTGACTAGTTTTATGGCCAAAAATAAAATTAAACAAAATGTAATTCAATAAGCATTTCCAGACCACAGTGTTGTTCTTGACAGGATGTAGAAGGCTTTGAAACGAAATCTATATGTCGCCTGCGTTTGTGTTGAAAAACAACATTTCTAGAGAATATAAATAAACAGTTTGCTGCATACATAAAATGTGAACAATTCAAATCTGATCAAATTTCTCCTGTGCCTTCAAGACTGGGGACTGTCCCAAGCACAAAGAGCTTGGCATTATTCCACAGAGCGTATTTAACCCGTGTAAGAGTTGTCCCGCTCGCTGTAATGGCCTCAGCTTCTGTCCACTGTGTCCACCTGACGGAGCCCGTGGCCTGACGGAGCACCCTTGAACAGGGAACCTCGTCCTACCTACAAGCACAAGGAGAGGCTCAGTGGAGTAACGCATTACCACAGTAACTAAGACGCCGCACGGTGGCGCAGTGGAGAGACTCAAACAGAGCCCTGCTGTTTTCTTTTTTTCTTTTCTGGAAAACATCAATGGGGACGGTGGATTTGCATGTCCGGCCGCCTGTGCCAATGGGCGCACTGGGAAGGCTGGGTTAGCGGGTGGAGCCGGGGGAAGCAGTTCAGTTAGTGCACAGTCAACAAGCAAAGCATCCGAGATTACTACAGATACACCAATTTCACCGAAATCTCCCTTAAATCGCTGTTGTGAACATATTTTTTTTTTTCAAATTTTGTGTGTGAAAGTGCGTTTGTGTGTGTGCAGCCACCGTGTTGATTTGCAGCTCCACATCGCCTCCATACATCGCTTTCACAGTGCGGATGAAGAAGATTTTGTGAAATTACCATTTGCAGATTTATAGGCCGGTATATTTCTGTCCGGGGTCCTGGATTTACACAGAGGAGGAGCGGGGAGCCGATCATCCGTCGTTCTCTTGGGTGAGTTGACTGTTTTCCCGTCCAATCTGGCAGCCCTGTTTACTGATACTTCAAACGTTATTTGGAGACCCGGTAATGTCTTTGTAATGAATGGATTCGCGATCAAAAAGTGCACGATCCACTCAGATCGGTGCTGAATCCTTGATTTGTGAGTTACGGGGTAATTACAATGTTTGAATACAACTGCAGCGCCTTTGGATATGGATCTCCTGCGGGCCCATATGTGTGAAATGAGTGAAATGCTCCAGTCTTTGATACCGTTTACATCGCTAACATCCATAACGAAAGAGAAATAGCCTAAGTCTGATAATGGACCTTACGCGAAACCACTGATAGTCTCATGAGCATTATCCTACCGGAAGACACCAGTGATGCCGTATTAATTAAAAAAAAAAAGCTGGAACTTTATTGGCCTGCTATGTCACATTATGACCTTACGAACACCGATAATTGCCAGGAATGAGTTTATTACGTCACTATTGGCGTGGGAATTAGCTAATATCGACTGAGCTGTAAAGAGTCTCGTTGATTGCTGAGTAATCATTTGTTCATAGATTATCTGTAGGCATTTTCTCCTGGACAACATGGTCACTGAAACACGCATCCTGAGTTTGAATTTGTGTGGTCATAAATCTACCTGTGTGCTGGATTGTCTCTAGCTCTCCTCCTCGCATCATGATGTGCAGTTAATCGTCTCTTTTTGGGGGTTGATTGCATCATTGCCAAACTTCTTCAGGGCTTATGCTTTGTTGGAAAAAGTGTTGCAGCTTACTGTGATCTCTCCCACACTTCATGTTCCCTGACATGAACAGGAGATCCACGATACATGAGAGTAAGAAAAATGGCAATCAGTGTGCGGCATCCAGATGACTTAGAGACTGTGGCTATAATGCACACACTCACTTACACACTTGGCACATGCCTTCCTATGCAGGCCCAGTAAATGCATGCGGCTCCATTGTCTGTAGAGCTCCATCTGTTCCGTGACATGGCATTCCTCAGACAGCCAGTCATGCTGTTAGAGGGTGGTCTACCCTGATCCACTGCCTCTGAGAGAGAAAGAGAGTCATGTGGGGTGTATTAAAAGAGTAGGTGAAGGGCTCAGTGTGTCTCAGCCCACAAGCCTTAGACCACCTGCACAGACAGCTCCTGGGCCAGGCTGGAGGGCCAGGTTTGACCTTAAGTTTGATTTAGAGCTAAAGGAAGGGGCAGGTTTGTTCTGGAGCTGGGGCTAGAGGTTGACTGGCTTTGGGCTATGAACAAGGACCGGAGAATGGCTAACTTTAGACCACGAGTTAGATCAGACTAAATGTGAGCTATGGCTGGACCTGGAGCTAGGGCTGGAGAGATTTGGTGTGGAGCTGGGATAAAGGAAGGCTAAGTTTGGTCTTGTTTGTAGCCAGGGCAAAGAAGGCTTGCTTTGATACCTGTGGTCAATGGAAGGCTAGGTTTAGTCTAGTGCTGGACCTAGAGGAAGGCAAGGTTTGGTCTGGAAGGAGACTAAATTTGGTCTAGAACTGTGGCTTTAGGTAGACTGAGTTTGGACAAAACTGTGGCTAGAGGAAGGCGAGATATTTGGTCTCAGCAGGGGACAGAAGAGAGGTAGTGCTAGAATTTCCAAACCAAGCAGCTACTGCATATAGATGGACACTGATGTAACTAATCACAGTTGCAACACAGTCATCACAGCTAGAGCATAATTACACCATCCCCATCCACACAGCAGGATACACACATAAATGCATTCTCTCTCTCTCTTTCTCTCTCACACACACACACACAAACTCACATACACACACTCCATTTCCCCTTTGACCATTTCCCCTCTTCCACTGGTCTGCTGCATTAGGACTTGGCTGTCTTTTGTTGTACACATGCACACACACACACAAGGGGGAGGGTTGGCGCAGCTGAGACCACAATACAACGGGGATCAAAGGTCATCCAGCTGGCCAATCAGGGTGCTGTCTGGGATGGCTGGTGGCGGAGGAGGGCGTTGGCCCCCTTTGTGCTGGTCAGGGTGGGTCTGCTAAACAAGTGGCTCCACTTCCAATCCCGGCCCTGCTACTGCCGGCATCCACACTGTGTTTCCTCGGAGACAGTCACGCCAACCTCTGACTGGAGCTCAGGGACTTGTCCAGTTCAGAGGAAGTCCTTTATTGATTTATGACTGGATTTCTGGTGTCTAATTAGCTACTTATTGAAAACCTGAACTGTTGAGTCTTTATGGAGAAAGTCTAGAGGCGTAAACAAGTTGCAGTTTAAACTATTAAATTACTACTATGTGTGTGGGAGGTTAAAATGACTGATGAGATTAATCAAAAATAATAGAAAGCAATAATTTGAAGTACTTAAAAGATGGTGAAGAGAGGAAGGGTGGAAAGAGATGAGTGGTGGAAAGAGGACATGCTTTACAGACTGAACAGGGTGTTGAGGAGGGAAGAGAAAGACAATCTAACAGAAATTAGGAGAGGCAGAGAGAAAAATTGAGGCTGCAGAGGAACAAGAGAGAGATGGACTGAACAGAAGGAAGAGTGAAAAGTGGGAATTAGCCATCAGGGACACACAATTTGTTCCTGTTCACTGTCTTTAGTTTGTGGCAAAAACTCTCCTTATTGGGTGTGATCATGTCAATTTGCACAAAACCTCCAACAAAGAAGATGTACTTTTCATCCATGTCCTTCTCTCCCTCTCTCTCTCTCTCTCTCTCACACACACACACACTTCTAACTCTGGTGCCTGACGCCTAAGTGCCCTCAGTATGTGCTGAGTGGAGTTATCTGATTTCTGTAGGCTAGTTAAATGCAACCACTCCTTTATCCCATATAGTTCCATTACTGCACACACTAATGGTATGCTCACAGTGCAAAGTCATAGACCTATTGTTTGGTCTGTGTGTCTGTTTTGCGCTCTTTTTGCCACACATTATGTTGATATGGATTGATAAATGATTGGAACAACGGATATGAATGCCTATCTAGTGGACACTCATGCGTAAAGGCTGTGATTTGTTTTTCTTTGTGTGTTTGACCATGCGTGTGTGTAAGTGTGTGGCTGTTTGTACATGCTTCCCTGGCGATCAGCAGTATATTTCTTTGCTTCAGTGGCATTTTTCTCTGCAGATAACAAGAAAAGTGGAAATGAGTCTTTCTCGTCAGCCCACAACTTGGAGTGAAGCTCTCGTTGCAACAAATAACTGTCACTTTAAGCTACGACGGCATTTTTTGTCTCATTGGTGTCTTGATTTATTTTTTGGTGATGACCTATTTCAGCCTGTTTAGCTGTTAAAGCTCAGATGGAAGAGCTCGATGGGTTATGTGTGTGAAAAAAAGAAGCTAAAAACAAGCTCTGAAACATTACATCCCTCCCTCAGGGTCGGATTTGATCTGTACCCTTTTTTTCCAGGCTTTTAGCAACTGCTTTGCTCGCTGCTCGTCGATTGTGTGTCCCAAATTGCACCTAGCACATACCAAGATGACCACTACAAAATACTTTTAACACCATGCCTTCTCCTGCAGTGTAAGCACACTGGTGTGCTGACTTTGCTCAATTTCTTCAAAAAAGTGTTGACTGCCTACAGAGGATGCATAACACAATCTCAGTTTGAGACTCATAGCAGAGTGAGAGAATAATCAAATAATAAGAATTGTCTCTTCTTTCCATTACTCCGCTGGTAAATGTTAAAAAAAGAAGACAGAGACTGAGGTCGGTGCAAGATTAAAAGAATAGTTTGACATTTAGTAAAACATGCTTATTAGTTTTCCTGCTGACAGCGAGACGAGACGATCCATACCATCATGTCTATAAGCTAGCTTGCTAGCATTCACACCATCAAGACAGTTGTAGCATTAAAATGTTGTGCATTAACATTTTAACAGCAGATCCAATAAACCTGGGTTTAATTACACTGAACGGTCTTAGATTGTTTAGATGGTCGCACAAGTGTGACAATCCTTCGTTGCTCGCGTCCACGTGTTTGAATCTGCCCGCACCACCGAGTTGACTGACTCTGACGGAAACAGTGTGTAAAGAGTTGACAATTCAGTATCAGATATCAGGCAAAATCCTCTAACCAGCAAGGAAAACTGAAATGAATGAGGGAAATGAATGAGTAAGGCTTGCCCCTCCTTTCCAAACCTGTGTTCTGTGTCTGACAGAAAATTATGGCTGTTCTTAACCAAATTAGATTAGAACTGTGTGAAGGTAATGCAGGATATATTTGACAAACAGTACAGATGCTTTTAAATTTCCATGGATTATACGAAATCATGATTATATAATAGGATTTTTCATTTGATCTATAAGTGGAGCTAAATGAGCCCAGATGGCCTGTTTGCATCTGTAATGCATCTGTGGAACACTTGGCATTGTTAGTTTCTAATCTTGTGTTATTTACAGTACCTACAACCTGCATACAGTGACTTTCCACTGCACTCTTCTGTTATAATTTAAAGCCTGTACAGTGTGTGTGCAGCTGAGCTTTAGTCTCAGCGCGTGGAAAAAAAAGCCACTATTTAATATGATGCTGGCCTCTCTGCTGCACTATTTCAGAGTGACGCTGAGGGAGGGAGATTGTTAGCGACAGACAGAACCCAAGTTAAATCTTCCAGAGCACAGAGGGGCCTATTCACTGTTATGTGAAGAGTGGAGAGGGTGAGAGAGGACGAGAGACAGTGAGACAGTGACACAGAAAGAGAGAGAGAGACTGAGTGTGAGAGAGAGAGAGAGAGAGGAGGTGGGGAGGAGTGGGGTGACAACACTTAAAGTGGTTTTTACGGTTGATGGCATGCATCTGTTTGGTGTACGTTGTGTAGCTCCACAGGCCTGTCTGAGACGGAGTGAAGGATGATGGACAGCTGAGGACAGCAGTGTTCTGCTGATAGAGTACACATAAAGGAAACACGTAGTAATCAAGCTGTGTGTGTTTGTGTGTCTTAGAGGGAGTATATATATATATATGATTATGATGTCTAAATCTATAGATAGATAGATAGTGAGAGAGAGAGCGAGAGCAAATAGAGAAGAAAAATTTTTAGCAAGCAAAATCATATCATCTGGTTACGCTAACCACATAAAACTCTATTGCTGGACATCAATCACTGTGTTCCCGTTGTCCCATGAAATTTCGCCAGTGTAGTAGTAGTATTTTCTTTGGTTTTGGTGACAGTTGATTTTATACTTTCAGAGAATTGACTCCTGTGGTAAAAGTCATCACTGATACAAGGGACAACCAAGGAATCCCTTCTTTGTTGGGCCATAGGCTCCTCCAGGCTCCTCCAGTGATCTTTACTGTAATAAGAGTAGTAATAAATCCACCTGTAAAAAAATAAGTGGCTAATGGAGACAACACCTCTTGTGCATAGCACGTGTGTTTTTGTTGTTTTTTGTTGTTTTTTTTTCGCGGACCAGTTTGTGGCTCACCTCCTGTTACAGTATGCTTATAAATGTGTAAATGTGCCAGAGAGGCTTTTGGTTTATACAACATTTTCTCTGTTTACTGGTGCTATGACTCATGGTTGCTATGGTAGGAGCTCTGACAGCAACACAGCTGATTAGGAGCATCTGACTCCACATGACTGTACTCCTCGCTCTTCTCTCTCTGCCTCCATCAGTCTATCACTCATGGTTTCTCCTTCTTTCTCTTTCTTGTTGTCTTTCTATCTTTCCATCAGTCTTTTTCTCAGTCTCCTCTGCTAAGGTATGTGCTGCTCTCTTTTTACTTTTTTGTCAGAAATACATGTTCTGTTCTTTCATTCCTTGTTCCATTGTTTCTTTTTTCGGTTCTCAGTTTCTTCCCATCCACTGCTTCAGTTCAACAGCACTGGACAACCTTAATGTGTCTCATATAGATTTTCGTACACCATTGCCCTTCACTGCTCCTCTCCTCTTTTCTCTTACTTTTTCAGTCCCCTGCCTCTGCCTCTTTTTCTATGGTGGCCGGCTGTGCACCAGATGTGGCCACTCTCTCAGCTGTTGGCATCATGAGGAAGAGAGGACTGAGATGGAAATGATCTTTTCTTAACAACAAGGCATAGTAAACCTCATAACACACATGATAAGGATAAAAATATCTGGTAGAGGAAAAGGTGGAAGAGTGAATGTGAGGAAGAGGAGTAAAACTTAAAATAAGATAAATAACGGTTGGAGAGATCTTTCACCTCATATTCTGTTGCTTTTGCCCTTGAAGCAGTAGTTGGCCATTTTAGGAACAACAATTATACATTTTCTAGAGGGAGTTGAGAATTAGATGAGCACTTAAATTAACGTTATGTTATGTCTGGTTTATTAAAAGCCTTACAAAAACGTGTAGCAACTTGTGGACAGATCTAGCCACCCCCCTTCTCTTTTGTGCTAAGCTTCAAGTTTCTAAGAATATTAATATAATAAAATATTTGACAAGTTATTCTTCAGAAATTTGTGGTAAAAAAAATTAATTAATTAATTTACACTACATGTATGGATAAATATTAGCACAGAAACATGCAGTGTACCTGAAAGTAGCCTCTGACTAGCACAGGTGTAAGTGCTTTTTCTTTGAACTTTGACCAGAAACCAGAAACAACACAAATTTCCTCCTGCATGCGTCTCACAATATTCACAGTCAAACACGATCATCTCAAGCTGTTCAGTTTGTGAAAGAGTGTTTATTTACGTCAAATTACCCCATGTGGAATAAGCTAGTAAATACTGCCTGCTTCTAAAGTTATTCTTTTCAAAAGACAATTAAATGAAATGACATATAAAACAACCCAAACAGTTTTTATTTAACAAGGTAGAAACCTGAAAAATGAATCAGTGAGAATCCAAGTCATCCAAACTGGCTTTCACACGACACCAGCTGGGGTAGATGGGGTAGATGGGATGTGGCTGAAGACCAAGAGGGAAGACGTGAGGAGCCATGGTAGGTGCTGGAGAGATGGACAGAGCAGAAGCAGACATGAAAGGAGGGAAAATGGAGGAGGGAGAGGTGTCTCGTTTCGCAGGCGAGCTGCAGTGAAAAAAAGTGAAAAAAGAAACAGCCCTGGAGTGGATTGTTCCTGTCGTGAATGCTTACAGGCTATGAGGCAAATACTTTGTGAAAAGGGTAATGGAAAGCAACATTTTGATTGATTGTAGGTCATTACACCAGAATAATACTGGACAATACAGATATTGGGCAGTGCCTGACCTGCAGACCCTTTCTTCACACTGAGCTCTTTTACTCCCTTAATTTTTTACAATTCTCCTTTTTATTTTTTTTCCCTAATTTCCTCATCTCATGCAGTTGCCAACAAGCTCCCTCTGTCTCTTCTGTTCTGCTCTTTATCTTTCTCAGTCCTATCCCTTTCCTCTCAAAACATCAATTTCTTCATCTAGCTCACTTTCCCCTCTTCTCTCTGTCTGCCTCTCCCGGTCAGGGGAAGTGGCAGTCGTTGCCTGCTGGCTCCCAGAGGAACAGACCTGCCTTTGTCTGTCTGCAGTGTAGGAAGATGAGTAGCCGGTCCTCCCAGTAAGTCCAGAAAGCCCAGTAGGGATTCAGGGTTTGTCTGCGGTGAGCCAGCCACCCAGAACGTCTGTAAATCGGCCACCCACTAAAGCCAGGGCTTTCTCAGTCTGTGTAGCTAGCTAGCCAATCAGTCTGGTATTATGTTAGGCACTCACAACTATTAGAAAGTATGGATGGGAAAGCATGGGGGAGATGGAGACAGAAAGACTCCAGAGCCTGGCTAAATGTTAACCATAATCAAAATGTTCAATGACTTTGACCAATGAACATAAGCTCTGCCATTCAATAATACTCAGCTGTTATATTTACATGGATAAATTCCAGAGTTTGAAATGATTGCAGCCCAATTTATGACTTCATGTCTTGAACTAAGAGCAAACACTGGAAACTGGCAGATGTTTTACAATATTTCATGGGAGTGTGGAACTCAAGTCCAGCTGTTTGTGCTTTTATTTTGTCTTTCTATCTTGACCTTTAACTTCTGCAAAGTTGTCTGTTGATACTTGGAGCGTAATAGATGAAAACCTAAATTTACATGCAGGCATGAAGGGGCAAGGGATTTTGTACATGGTTTTGTTCACTGAAAGAGATAAAACAGTTTAATTAAATATGAAGCTCTGACAGGGCTCTTAGTCTACTCGTTAAATTTGGTTTGTTTATAGACTGTGTTAAACTGACCAGTTGTGGACATAGCCAGGCTAGCTCTTTCAATCTGTTTATATTATGTGCTGTGCTAAGTTAACAGCTTCCTTAGCTTAGCCTTAACTTCATGCACAACATGTCATTTTTGTGTAAAAAATAAAAGACTTGTGGCTTTATGGGTTGTTATGTGCTGGAAGCCGAAACAGTGATAGCTAATGTAGCTAATCAGCTGCTGGTAGTAGCTGACGAATATGAGCATAAATGGTTTCATCTAATTCTTGGCAAGGCCGTGACTAAGCCTCTTTCTCACTTTGTTTATTTATTCCTTTAATGTCCCACTTGTGAGTTGGGTGTAAATGCTTACAGTGTTCTTTCATGATTGAGATTGTTCTGAGGTTAATGTCAGTAACTCAGTTTCACTGAGGTACAAAGTAAGGAGCCTGCTTCTTCTTTGTCAATGGGAAGATTACAAACTTACACTCCAAAATGGATAAATAAATAAACTTGACAAAACCGAGGGAAAGGGCAGAGATGCTAAGGAAGGCACAAGTCATGAAACTACAACCGCAGCTTATTGGCAGTTTTAATTGTTTTTTGTTTGTAAAAGCTCATATGATCACAAGGTTCCTCCGTCTGTGCAAACTTCTTCTCCCAAACACCTTCAAGCCCTTTTGGGATTGGAAACCAAAAACATCCAGTAACATTGATTTTTTAATGAAATTTCAAAGCTGAAACTACTTTACTTCATTACACACGACATGATCCTGATATCAATATCACGGCTTTAACTGCATTCTGAAATTACACTACAAGCATGATGAAATCTGGGATAAAGCCAGAGCGCTTTCTCTCTCTCTCTCTCTCTCTCTCTCTCTCTCTTTTTTTTTTTACTTATGTATTAATGGATGAGGCTCCAAGCACCTCAGGCTTCAACAAGCCTTAACAAGGAGATCAATAGAAAGTATATAGACTGTCCTCCCACAGGCTGTGTCTGCTTTCGCCTCAGATCACGAAAGAATATTGTAGAGGTGCTAAGGCGACATGCAGCCAGTGTGGAAATGATTTGATGTAATAGGAACACTATGGTGTGATTAGTGGAGCCTTTCTCCCTTTATCTCTCCCCCTGTAACACCACTTCACTCACTGTGAAGTCATATATGTCAGGAGGGGTTAGCGTGCAATTACCATTCTCTTTAGGCCTTCCCTCGACGTCACCCCTTGTCTCCCTGTTTTCAAAGGTGTGAAGGGCAACAGCAGGCCAGAGTAGTATGGCTTACAAGAAGAGACGAGAGGAGTATGGAGAAGATGATAAGCAGTTGTGAGGAGAATAAAATATAAAGGACTACAGCAGGGCTGGACAACGTTCTGACTCAGTTGTGTCCTGGATCGTCCAGTTCACCAGATGGCTGCTTGATATGTGAGAGAGAACAGACGAAGACACACCAGACTTTCCGTTCCTGTGTATGTGTGTGTTGACATGCTATCCATCCTATATTACTCTCTGTACTTCACATGGCGAATGTGTTATTGCTCTTGCACCACATTCCTAAGAGCCAGAGGAAAATTTCAACCTCTTTTAACCCCCCCTTCTCAGCTGTAGACCAGCTTTGAAGTTTTTTTTCTCTTCTCTCTCTCTCTCTCTCTCTCTCTCTCTCTCTCTCTCTCTCTCTTTCTCTCACACACACATGCACACACATATGCCCTTACACACTCCACTCAGCTCCTCTCCTCACATGGATTTTTGTTTACATCCTGGCAGCCAGCTTCCATAGCACATGTCTGAGACAGAGGCTGTATGGAAGATATACGGTAGTCTTGTTCTCTTACTGTAGTGTTTCATTGAGGTACATTTGCATGGGTTGATGGTTTGGCTGCAGAGTTTTGATGCAAATCAAAGATTTTTGACAAAGACCTGATGTGATGATTGACATTTGACGGATGTCCAGCCCCACTGTCTCTGAGTGTCAGCCTGGTTATGCATGCTGCCTATGCCCATGTATAGTTGTATAGTAGTTATAATCTTGTTGTTTTGTTTCTTTGGCAACATTATAATCTATTGATCCCCATTTTAGCTCATGTCACATTTAGTGAATAAGACATACTGAAATAATTTCTTTCATGCAGTTTTTAAACCTTAGCCAAAGTCCAAAAAATGTTCTAAACGCCTTGAGGCCCTAGCTTTACAAAGTAAGTGTGCTGTGTGAGCTCTTCCTTTCCATATGTATCAGCAGAATACTGTATGTGCATGCCTGACATGATATGAAACAGAACTTTGCATTGTTTGAAAACAAGAATGAGAAACAATGCAGTGTTCAATAAGTGTTATATTGCAAAGCACGTACAAGTCATTAGGTTCATATTCAGATTTGTAATGTTTTCCTTGAAGAAATTTCTTTAACTTGTTTTAGACTGTTCCTACTCTTGACTGGTTTTTTAGTCTTAGTAGCAGACAAGACACTTGAGCATTACAGTATTAAGAAATGAACTAATTTAGATAATTAACTTTTTTATATTTAATAAGCAAAGTGTATTGCTTACAAGGTGCCATTCTGATCAAGTGTTCTTCAAGTACATACTGTTTGTAAGTCATGGAGCTCCCTGTGTGTGTGAATCAGTGCATGGCTCTATGTAGGTCTGTGTTATCTAATACAATCTGTCCCCATCTAATATTCACACTGCTAACCCTTGAGGGTAAAGTGACTGAGGAGAGGAACAGAACTCTTCCTGGAAGTCTTCTGACTTTAAAAGGACAAATTTAATATACACATAGAAAGGTTGCACAAGCACACACTACCAAATACTGTTACATTTAGCCAGTTCCCAGTGCGGTCTGTTTGCAGTGCACTTCTGTGACAGATGTAGTAAAACATCATGTTGGCAAGTGGGTAGAGCTTAGTTGAAAAAAAGGTGAGGTCAAGTATTGCTGTGCACCAATCAGGTTTTTGAATCATAATGTGATTGCAGGTGCAAGGTTGTTTGCTTACGTTGTGGGATTTTTTTAATGATATTTAGAATTTAGTTGTGAATATTTATTACCACTTATGAGTTCAAAACACCTTTTCAGGGGTTTTAAGAACATGCTTGGATAACATCTGAGTAAGGACAGTAGATTCTTTTACAGACTGACCACTGCTTTCCTTTAATAAAGTCCATCTGCCTTGTGATGTGCTATAGTGTGGACCATGTTTCATTTACACCAAGGTACATTGCTTACTTGTGTTGTTGATGATGTAAACATGTGGATGTAGTTATTACTTTAATCAGTCAGTGTCTGTAATAAAAGGCAATTAGGTGTCCTGAAAGGCAAGTAAAACAAAATAGAAAATTTGTTTGTAATAAAATTCACTGAGATTCACTGCAGCTCCGATGTGACTTTCCTGACTTTGCTAGTGTTTTACACAACTTTTCTACTGCCTGAGCCTGGGCTTAATGTTTATTCCAGTTTTTCTGTCTCTAAAGCAATCAGTGTTCTTGATCTCTTTCACTTTTCTCTCCACTTTCTCTCTTTTTGTGTTGTTCTCTTCCGACGCAGCAGATTCAACCCGCCAGCCACACATGACAGAGTGAAAAAGTGAAAAACAAGATCAGAGCTTGAATCAATTACTCTGTGGATGCACTTGATTTAGCAGTGCTCTGAATAAGCACTTCTGAAGTGATGCTGGCTGCATCAGACAAGGCAACTTTTTCTTTTTTTTTTTTTTGTTGTTTTGTATAAATCAGAGCTGATCCGTGCTGATCTGCTGTCAGCCTCGATGCGGATCGTAATGAGGGAGGCGGCAAACAGGGAGGTGGTGAGATCCATGAGTCAGCCTCTCTCTTCTCAGGCTTGATTTTTGAAATATGAGATCCACTGCTGAAATGTTTTTTAGAGAATCACGTTAATGAATGATGATTTTTGCGATTGTTGTAATGATTGTTTCACTAAATTATCGTAATTATGCCATGTAATTTGGCATAAATGGGTCTGTTACATACATTAGAAGATATGAACTTAAATCAACTGAAACCTGACCTTACTCAATGATTCTCATAAGAAACATATAATCAAAAACTATTGAAACCTTAATCTTAAACCTTGTCTTATGAAGATATGAAAAATGACCCCTTTCTTTGGCACTGCAGAAGGTAATTTTGTTTCTCTGCATTGCCTCACAATCATGTATGAGTCACAGGCTTTGAGCCGTAGTGATCTATCCAGGGAACCTGTGGGTCTCTGAGTTTGAAACGTCAGAGGAGGCTTGTTGGAAGATGTCTGGTTGAGAATAGTTCCATGTCTCTGGGGCTTTTGTTTGGGGCGTGGTGCTGTGTTTTACCAAGAGAGTCTCAACACTGTTATGGAGCAATCAGAGAGACAACACTCCTCCTACTGACAGATGGTCTTGTGTGTGTGTGTGTGTGTGTGTGTATTTCTGCCTACATTTGGGTGAGGATTCTGGTTTACTGGGGGAAGGGAAGCAGAGTTTGGGGCGGAAGACGAGGTGGAGAAGTGTGGGGAGAGGTCAGTGGAGGCACAGCTGGTGAAACCCCCACTCCAACCAGCTGCTGCCTCAAAAGAGCCCGTCAGCAGCCTGCCTGCACGGCTGCCTGCACGGCTGCCTGCCTGTATGTGCCAGCCCCTCTCCTCTTTCTCTTTCTGTCCTGTCATCCCCACCCCCTGCCCAGCTCTCCCTCTGTCTTGTCCCCCTGCACACTCAGCCCAGCTGTTCCAAGTTGTCTGCTCTCCTCCCCTGCCACTGTGCACTCTGACCCTCAGGAAAAAGGACCCCCCCCCTGCATTTACAAACAAGTGCACTCAAAGGTGTATCAGGAGTGGGGCTGTATCTGTCAGGCCTGTGTCGGACTGGCGAGTAGACGCCTGAGGCTGGAGTTAAACTACCAGATGGGTCTGAGCCCTTCAGGGTGGACTCGGTTTCCGCTGAATGGCCAGTCATGTGCATCACTTATCCTGTATGGCACAGTCCCTGTATCCAACATAAAATGCCACTTAAAGAGCCATAGAGATGGCTGTGTGCAGTGTGTGCTTATAAACTACTGCCTTTGAATATTTAATGTCCCTGCTGACCTTTTTGCAAAAAGCCACTAGTTCCATTATATGACATTAAAGTTTGACACTTGCCATGTTGCCAATACTTGAAACAAACTTGAGATAAATAATTTTGTATTGATCAGCTATACATTATCACGGTTACTGGAACACATAGGAGTGAATTAGTGAATACTTTAATGAGGTGTCAGACACCAAAGTAGTGCCCAGGCATGTGAGCTTAGAGTAAGACACTCCTTTTCTTACATACAGAGGCATGAGAAGACGAGAAGAAAAGAAAAGAAAACAAACATGGCTCAATAAATAAGCCTGCAACATATTAAAATGGAGTCTGAAAAACAGAAAGGGAATTTAGTTATATTAGCTTTGGTGGTAAGTCTTATAAGTCTTATGCTGACAACTTGAAAGTTATCCAGATTATATTTTGGCTTGACAGAATACGTGATTGTTGGATTATTCACAAAGCGTGATGTGATCGGATTACAACTAGTCTGTATAAACAAGCACAAAACGAAAAGCCTGTAACAATAATTTGATAATAATAATAATTAAAAAAACTAAGGAGAATAATGTGATCCATTAGGCTCTTCTAATCATCTAGAAAAATGAAGTAAATCACAGCAGTCAATATTATTTGGCAGAAATTAAATGCAAATCACCACTGATAATGGCCTGAATAGTGCCTTCATTCTAAAATGAAAGATATGTTTAACTTAAATTAGAAACAACCAACCTACTAACCTAACTACTGTATTAACATAATATTTAATTGCAAAGATTAGACTACATATTTGCTACATATATATGATGAACTCTAAAAATAAAACTATAAACCTTTGAAAATTGGCGTGTAACTAGGCAGTATGAATAAAACATTAAAATGTCATTCAGAAGTATCAGTAAAATACTATCACAACTGTGTATTAGTAGTAAATAAACTTGCGCATCCTCTGAGCTTTTCCTCTCCTCTGAAAGTATATATGGGGCCTGACCTTGTGTGTTCTTCTATCCGGGTGTTTACCCTGCAGACAGCCAAGCAGTGGGGAGGAGGGTGAGGGCGTGGGATAGGTCCACGTGGGGCATTTGTGGGAGCGCAGAGAGAGTTACACTACAGCACTGAGGCTGTGAGAAGACGTTCCTAATTTTAATGCACTGCAGAAAATAGCTGTCATAAAGATAAAAATTTTGAAGCAACTATATTCTTTAAACCAAGGCTAAAAATCTGTAACCCACAAGCTGTGGTTTTTTCAAGTGACTCAAAAATAAAGGGGTCTAAAGTCGTGTTGTGATAAGCGGACTTTGCAGTCATGCTGACGTTAGCACTAAACACAGTCCAGCTGGGGCTCAGGGGCACATCTAACAAATTGCATCATTAAACATGGAATAGTGGACATTTCCCTCAAAATCACAAATGTCAGCTTCACAGTGGCACTGCAGGAATCCATCCTCTGGGGACTCTGAACGTCTTTACAAAATATCAGGGCAGTCAATCTGCTAGTCATCAAGATATTTCACTCTGAACCAGAGTGAGGGATTGGGCTGACCAAGGGACCAGACATTAACATCCCTCGAGCGAGGCAAACAGGATGCCTAGAAAGTTTGCTGTTCAATGTATCCAGGATTCCTTGACAGTATTCCAAGTGCCACTAAACTATAAAAAACTATACTGGTCATAATATGAATTACTGATCTTGATGAGGTTGGTTATCATGCTGTTCTGAGCCGAGTGGACTCCAGTGACTTCCTGGAAGGTAGGAAGTCAATGAAGAACAGCATGCTTTGATAAAAGGTCAGCACTCACACACATCATTTGTGGCTGAAACATGCAAAGTATTATCTGTGAATCTTGGAACAAAGTGAGACTTGAGTTATAATTTGGTGAATTAATAATAAATTATTAGCCTTACCAAATGCACACAGCTCAGAGGGGACATGCTGAATGTTTATCCCATGCCATACATGGTTATTCCTGGCTATTCTGCTTGTCATCTGCCCTCCATTAAAAGACAAACACTCTCCTGATTCAGATCTGAACTCAGGCCACCCAGGCTGCACCTTACCATCCCCAGTTGCGGTGGGTGCTGGGGTGCCACACCCTCTTTCTCTCTCTAACTCCCTCTGCCCCAGCACTATTGTTCCCTCGATGACAAGACCCACGTGCCCCTCTATTCAGCATCCTGGTGGGGGGTAGGCGGGCTCTTTGTCTGGCTGCCATTGTCCCACACACACGCTTCCATTTGACAGACACACGTGCTGTCAAAAGAGAAAGGGAGCGGAGGAGGAGGAGGAGGAGGGGCCACCGCTGGTCATTATTCTTGGTGGTGGCGGTGAAAAGACGAGACGCGCTGGCCATCTGTGGTGCGTGTCTGTAATCTGTAGTGATTGGGGTACTGCACACACACAAACATAGACACACTTCTCGGTTTCTGAAAGAATCCCTCTCTTTTGTCTCGCCACACTTGCGTAAGGGCATGATGCCTATTGAGGTGGCTTCCCTTTGCTTTTGATGCAGTTTTTTTTGCTCCAAAGTTTGGTATGGAAAGAGAAAGAGAGTATGTGTCAAAGGGGCTGGCGTGGTTGAAGTGAGCCAACTATGTTAGAGAGAAAGTGACTACAAGAATGCCGTGTATCCTCTCCTCTGTATGTCAAAGTGACTATTGTTGAGGGCCTGTTTTCTAGCAACAGACCCAAACAGCAGTTCACTTTCCTTTATCTCAGTCCCTGTTTTCCGCTCTCTGGTCTTGGATGACCCAGTCTGCCAGAGGTTCTTCACCTCAGCAGTGTTTCCCCTGTGTCTTCACAATCCCCCTGCACTTCCCCTTTTCTGAAGGTTAATGTTCTCTGAACTGTAGTCTCTAACATGGGGGAGACATTATGGAAGTCGCTGTGGGATGTGTTCACTGAGGTGAAATATGAGATAAGTGTCCCAACTTGTTGCCCTGTGGATGACTTCTTTCTTTCTTTCTTTCTTTCTTTCTTTCTTTCTTTCTTTCTTTCTTTCTTTCTTTCCTCCTTCCTTCCTCCTTAATTCCTGCATTCAATCACTTCCTCACTTTCCCATTGTGCGGTCCTTCCCTTCATTCTTAATTCTCCTTCAGTCCTCCTGTATTTAATCTCCTCTATTTTTCCATCCTTCTGGTCCTCTTCTTCCACTTCTTCTTGTTATGACTGGCTAAGACCTTCTTTTCCTTTCCTTTCCCATTATCTTTTCTCTGCTTCTCCTTTTTCTCTCTTCCAGTCTTTACATCAGTAAATCAGATGTGTTTGGGGAACACTGCAGGGCATATCCTTTCATCAGGAGCTAACAGCTCTCTGGAAGCTGTGAATTGATCATTTTGAAACACTTTACTATGCACTGTATCAAGTGACCAGTATTGCCTTTATTGTAATAAATGTAATTTCCTTAAAACACCTATTACTGGATTATCATTTGGTGGAGAGAATATAAGCTTAAAGATCCACTTACTATAACGTAAGAGCTTCAGTCAGAGTGGGCCAGTTAGATGTGGTGTGATGGTGAGTAAGAGAATGTTTGAGCAATCTCTTTACCATATATTGTCTCCAAATGTTATTTTTGAATATTTACTCAAAATATCAACTAGCAGATATCAGAGGTGTGCTGCAGCGCCACCATGTGTGCCTGAATTTCTAAACCCATTTTCTCTGCCTGTGTTTCTGCGTGACCAGTTCCGGCTTTTAGTGCCGGTCGATAAGACACGACCACCCTGTGAAGGTCGTTCAGTCTTGTCTCCCTACAACAACCAAAACTCCCAGACCACTATAACGCCAGCAACCGCCATTGTGTATCTCCACAATGATAATACAGACTGACTGTAATTTTCTTCTCATGTCTCTGTGCTATACTGTAAATGAAATTTCCTTCTTTTGTGTGTGAGTAAGAAGTTTCAGAGTCATAGAAAGTTGATTTAAGGAAGATGTTGTAATGATGATGTAATGTAGGTAGATATAAGTGTGTGACTGCTTCCTTGTGGTCCAGAAAATGTTACAAGACATACAGATTTGAGGGCAGGCAGACAGATGGATAAACATTTAGATATTTAAGAGTTGTGCAAGCTTTTGACTGTGAAGTGTAGAACTGGGCCAAGTTAAGAATAAAATTTTAAAAATATGAAAGTAGAATACTTCAATTTGATCCAGATAGATATCTGAAACAAGCAAGTACACATTTACGACAAACATATGTGATTTTAACTGGATCTATATTTTAAATTTGAACTATTATATCATCAGTTAGTCAAATTCCAAATGTTTCCTGACGAAGTCAAACAGAAGCTTGTTAGACGGGCGGTCAGACAGAGAGTGATGGGGCAGATGTTAAAAGCTTTAAAAGCCTTATTGATTTCAGAGTTCTTGCCTTGTATCTAGTTGCTTTACATGCATAAACATGCATTATGCATGAGTGCTTTGTGTTGACAGCCAGTACTATCTGAAGAAATGTGATTTTACATGGTGTTGACAATAGGACAGCATGCATTTTGTATTCAGCAGGTGCACACATACGCACATGTACTGCATGTGTGCAAAAAAAAGCTCCTCTTGTCTGTACAGATATGACAGGAGGTCAGAGGTCAGAGGTCAGAGAAAGTGACCAGACATGACACCCATTCACAAGCACAACATGATTAGAGGCGGCTGGCCTGTTACCAAGACAGTGTGTTACTACTACTATCCAGCAGGGGCGCTGTTGCATAGGCAACAAAGAACTGTGCTTTGACCTCTCCTCTCTTCTCCTCTCCACTATCCATCTATCCACCATCAAGTTCAAATATCCATACAAAAATGAGTAAACTAAATAAATACCTAAATGACATTGTAAAAAGTTTTTTCTATATGGACTGACTTTTGACAGTTTATTGACAGTGTACAGTATCATTGGGGATCAAAACATAAGGCCAAACCAGGAACCAGGAAGGGTGCTCGTCTGATAGACATATAATAGTTTTATGTATGCTTTAAAATTCTTCTCTAAAAGTTCTAAGTCCCTCATAATTTTGTGTCTCCCTTTGCTTATCCCGAACCACCAGCAAACACCCAGCAAGTATTTTATTTATAGCTTGTATGTACAAAATATTTATGTACGCTGTAATTTGCCGGCTATGACCTAAAGTGTTTCCTTCTCTCTGCCCGTCTCTCACTCTCCCGCTGCCCTCTGCTCCTCACCAGGAGGACCTCGTTGTGATCAGCGCAGAAGGACGTTTCCTTTCACCCACAATGTTGTCACTGTCTGTCTGTCCCTCTCCTCATGTTCATCTGAAAGAAATGTGTGTACGTATGTTTGCGTATTCATGCTGCTTCCTCTGCCTTCCTCTCTTTTTCTATTTTAGTTCTTTTCCACAGTTGCGTTTTTTCTCCCAAATATCTTTCACACCCCCATTCTTTCCCTTTGCTCTTCTCTCTCTCTTTCTTTCTCCCAGCCCAGCCCACAAAAAACCCATACCATTGGTTGCCATGGGATCTGGTTGCCATGCAGCAGTGAGGTTTTCACATGGTCCTTGCGTGTGTACGTGTCTACCCTAGCGTGACGGAGTCTGGATACCATGTTGATTGGGAAGAGAGGTGCTCAGTTAGAATGTGAGGTTTGAAAACTAGCTGTTCGGCCCCAAATCCCTGACCTCCATATGAATGTATAAACTCGGACACACTCCCGAGAGCACAGACAGCAATATAGTGAATATAGACATGTAGTGCCAAGCTTGACCAGTTTACATGCGCCTAGCCTATGTGCATATGTGTGTACAGATCCTGGAAGACATATACGCACACAGATAACTGCCTCATCATCTTACATTTGGTCAATTAAGATTTGTCTGTAAGTACAGGCTTTGTGTTGGCCTGTAGCGAAAAGATAAGTCGGACATAATGGAGACATTTGATGATGGAGAGTCATTGAGGAGAGGAGAGACGGATGAGGGGAGAGAAAGAAAGAAGAAGAAGAGAGTGGTATTGACCAGAGGCAGGAATCGATGAGCATCCTGTCAGGATAAGGCAGTGGATTTGGCTGTCACGCCTCACTATTGGACAACTCGTCCATCTGAGTGCAGTTTTACACACAGCGTGCCTGCGTGACAAAGAGGGCTTTTGCAGATTCTTTGGCTAATCGAAATGCAGCAGACAGTCTTATCAGCAGATGATTGGATAGCACAAGTCCAGACAGCAGTAACATAACATGATGAAAAGCAGGAGTGGCTAAAATCCTCTAATGTAGCATACACAATAAACCCACTTTAAGATCTTTGTACATCCCTTTACTGACTGCACCTTACTATTTACTGATATATTATATTAAAGCGGTACACATTAAGCATTGATTTAAAGCGAAACATTGCACTGGTAAACAAATCCACAGCTGACATTAACTTTACAAAAGGTCAGGCTTGTTTTGTTGTCTTTTCAGTTAAATGTTTTGGCCACCAACTAAAGCATGCAACTACAGCAGCCAAAAGAGCTTCAAAAACACCCCACGTGTTCAGGACCAGACAGACAAACAAAGTTAATGGCTAGCTAGTGAAGGCAGTGGAGCGCTGGCAACTAAAGCAAGTCTTTTCCCCCCGAAGGAGTCTGCAGAGACCAAAAAAGAGGACAGTGAATATCGAACTTACATTCGTCATTCATTGCTCTGTATCTGCTGAAGGTTTAAATAATAGGCTGCGTCAGTGTCATATTCAAAGCTTGATGCTTCAAAGTGGATGCAGGTTAAGTAATGCAGGTTTAAGAAGTGGTTATCCTCTTTTGAAAGGGTGGTAAAATGTGTTTTGTTCCATCTGGTTAAACTCTGAACACATCCCTCACTGCTGAATTACAGAGCAGCCATTACATGTTTTTTGGTCACATACATTTATGCACACTCATGCACGTGCACACAGTCATTTGTTGAGGCTTTGGGTACATGCCTGACGCATGTTGTTATTGATGTCTTAAGAAGCTAATCAGCTAAACAGTAAATTTATGGGATGTTTGCACATTATTTTGTTCTCTTCCATTGAATTCTGATTTATGATGTCAATATTGCTCTAAGGGAAAGAAAGTTTGTCCATGACAGCCTCAACAAGCTATGAAATTAACTCCAGTTTGATTTTGTTCACCTTTCTATACTTTTACTGGGTTTGATTGTTTTAGTTTTCTCCTGATATTAATTTTAATTAATTTTAATTTAAATTGGCCTAATTACCTGAGTTGTATATTGAAAATATTCAGAAACTTTGGGGAAATTAGCTCTGATTAACATCTTCAAAATTAATGACTTGCTCAGAAATCATGCATAACTTATTGTAGTGTTATTTTTGGTTCCAGTGAGGGTACAATAAGTAGGTTACTGGGATTTTCTGTATACAAGTCTGTGCTGGAGGCCCTGCTGCACTGGCTTGTTGGAAGATTGCTTATTTGCAAGCAGAGTAAGATTATTTAGTATTTGTAAGCCCACAGATCATTAATTGTGGCTGTGTGAGTTTCTCTCCCTCTCTCTCTCTCTCTGTGTGTGTGTGTGTGTGTATTATAGGGAGCCTAATTTACATTCAGACAGCGTTGGTTAAAATAACAGGCTGTTACAGAGTCACTGAGGCATGGTGGTTGTAAAACCACAGAGTCTCAGATTTAACATGTTTGCAGACACAACCATATTAGATACTCACACAAGTACACAACCACACACACAGACAGTGTGATTAGGTTTCTCTGTTTCGGCACTAGCTGGTGGAAAAGCTCACTTGAAACACGTGCCAGAGGGCTTATTTATTGTGGGCAGGAAGTGTGTCTGCTAGCACCTGGTTGGTGAGATCATCGTGTTTCATAACTACACAGCAGCTTTAATAGGCTTATGTTAGTGTCTGCCCAGTAGACAGATACAAAGAGTCAGACTGATGAATATGCAGGCAGAAGCAGATGCCTGTACACACACACACACACACACACACACACACACACACACATATGGCCAGAGAACTGTAAGATAATTAATATCTACTGTACCTTCTTTCTGATTAACTTGAAATTCGGGCGCTTTTGTCTTCCTCTGAGGTTTTGTCATCCCCTCTCTTTAATTATTTTTAGATTCCTTTCTTTCTCACTCTCCTCTTCTTTCTATGTCTGCATCTCACTCCTCGAGGAGTGCAAAAAAAAGGAGGAGGAGGACAAGTTAATGATGATTTTTCTCTTTTGCAAGAAGATTCTTCATTGTCGCATGCAATCATACTCAGTACAACGCATTGAAATTTGTACTCTACATTTAACCCATCCCTGGGGAGCAGTGTGCAAGGTGGCAGCGCCTGGGGGCTGGCTATATGGCTATGAAGTGGAGCTCAAAATGAGGAGTTCTTAGCTCTGCTGACTTTGTATCACTTTTAGCTTCAGACATGATCATAGAGTAATATATAGGTCACACTATGTACTAAAAGTATGTTTCATTGTCAAATAACTGCCAAAGGAGAAGATTAGATTTAACTCAGATATCACAAAATTATGACATTACATTCCACACAGCTTTACAAAACAGCAGTAATACCACAGTAACAGTTGTGTGGGGTTTCATCTGATTTGGTAAATGTCACAGTTGCTGTTGCTGTTAACCTTTAAACAATGGAAAATCACCAAATTGCCCCAAAAATAGTGTGGTAAGCACGTCGGGATTGGGATAGAGAGCCATCTTTGAATCACCTACGTTTCCCATCTGTCCTCAAGATTTTCTTCAAACCCAAACTACACTGTGCTGTGTTTGCTGCCGCAACATGTTACTCGTCGCCACAAGGTGTTGTCTGTAAAGCTGTGGCAGTCTTCAATGTACATGTGTTTGGGATTAGATCAGATTGTTCAGACCTTTGTGTTAGCTGTATAGGGTTGTGCGTGCTTGTTTGTGGTGCATATTTATTCGCTGTGTTTCCCCATGGGCCCATTTAGGTTCAGCAAAGTCACAGTCAGAATGATTAGGCCTATCAAGTTAATCGTGAAACGGAAACAACTGCCAATAAACATAAAGATAGATGCCGTTGGATGTTGCCAAGTAGCTCCAAATACCAGAGTGCCGTGTCTGTGTCTGGCACGTGAATGGAGCTATCAAACAACAAGGACATTTTGATCCCTCTCCCTCTCATCAATTGTTGATCTCTGGCCCTGGGTGTCGCAGGGTAAACAGCTTAGGGGATGAACTGGCATGATGGAAGGCTGGGAATGTGTGAGAAGAAAGATAGCATTAACAGAGATAGCATTAACACACATCACTATACTGAGTTACATCATCTCCAAGCTCAGCCCAAGTTAGTTCCAGCCCAGCCCATGCTACAGAGGTATGAAACATAGGCTGGATCCATTTCAAGGCAACACCTGGTAGTCCCAAAGACATTGTGAGTGACCACTTGTGACCAGATTCTAATTTCTACTGTATTAACATGCATTTAAACTTCTACTTAGTTATGTACCAATGGGGTTAGATAACTGAAGATGCTCTTTGATATAAGGTGTGGACAAGGTGGAAGGTGTGGTTTAAGCCTGCTCCATTTGTTCCTAAACTCAGTCAGCTTGACCCATGGACAGCCAACAAGCCTTTTCACCTTCCACACCACCTCTTCAATATTAGGAATATATTTTTTAAAACTCCATGCAAAACCCTCCTAGAATCTCAAAGTCAGTTTCTCCTTCATGGCTACAGCTGTGTTAGCCTTTAATCCCCGCACCACTCACCTCTATAAACAGCTCTCTACCTCTCTTTTTTGCTTGACTGCTGCATGTTCTTATCCCTTCTTGCACTGTTCGACAAACCTTTCCCAGAGTCCCAATCTCCAGTTCCCTCTCCAAGTATTTGGCCTTATAAACTGTTTCAGTTCCAACTTTCATCCAGCCCTTGTTCTTAACACCCAGTCGTACAAAAATAAAGACAAAATAAAGACCTCTGCAAGGGACTGTGTTAGAGGTGACCTGTTGCTTCATATTCCACTGAGACAATGAAATACAGATCTTAAAGTTCAGTCTGAGTCATACATACATTTAAAGTCAAGGCTTATGAGATGCCAAAACACCACACCAAATATATGTTACTAGTTTATATTGTGAGGAAAGGTTTTTTCAAAATGTTTTTTTTCAAAATATCATGTGTTTTAGAGTTACTAATTGAGAAATTAGTTTATCTCACTGAATTTGAAGGGAGGTGGCCAGGGTCGATGCTGGGCACAGGACTTTGACACTTTAGGAATAAAAAAACAACTTTGCTCAGGGCTAAGGGCAGATCATGGTTTCAGGTAATGTTCATCATGGAAATACCTTGTGTTCTGTGCTTCAAATCACTGTTGATTTTTTTTTTTGTATTATAGCAAGACCACAATCTTTCCCTACCCTTAACCAAGTGAGTGATACAGAACCATCTTGCTGGATGACACTGCATTGCATTTCTATATATTGCATTTATATATGCCGATCAGCCGCAATATTAAAACCCCCTGCTTGATATTTTGTAGTTCCCACTGTGCTGCCAACACAGCTGTTACCTGTCAGGGGACGGAGCACAGGACCTCTGGCGTTATTTTATGGTCACTGGCATCAGAATATTGGATCCATTGGGATCCATCACACCTCAGTATTACCAGAAACAGACTAGTCTTAAATGTACTGATGAGACAGGTTCTCTTACTGCAGTTTTGAAATTTTTAACAGGATCCAGTGGATATTCAAAATATGCAATAATCAGGTGCATATTTGGGTGTGATCTGAAGGTTTCATTTGCTTGAAAAGGCAGTAAAGTACTATTTAATCATCTGTTGGGAACACTGCCTGCTGTATTTTGTAGATTGCCCTTCAGCATCCAGCAATGGGAAGCAGCACTCTCGCTCATGCCCAGTAACACCCCTGTGGAAACATACTACCAGGCTGAGTTCCAGTCCTCACATTCAGCACATCCTCCAGCCCTGGCCCTATTCCCCAGTTCCAGCTCCAGCCTGTCCCCAGCCTCCAGCTCCAGTTCTTGCCCTCTCCCCCAGTGCACTCTTGACCAATGCACCCACAGCAGATGGAGAGCAAAGAAACTGTGTCACCACCAGCCATGACTTGTTTAATCACCCCTCCCCTTTTCTCTTTCTCTCTGTAACTCTCCCTCTTTCTATCCTCCCACTCCCTTCTTCCCTCACTACCAGGATTTGGAGCATCAAACATTGATTTGTCTTTATTTTTAGAGCAGCTGTGAGCATACGTGCGTGTTTGTGTGTGTCTGTATACCAGACGCTCATCCATGCAGGGTCGTGGGCAGTTTGATTGTGTTTGGGTGCATCACTGTGTGTGTATTTGCGAATGTGTCAGGACTCCTTTTTCCAAGTTAATCCCTTAAGAAGAGGTGTGGTTCTCTTTCTCGCTCTGCACTCCCTCTCCTTTCTGTCCCTCACTGTGAGCGCAATATCATCACATGCTCTCTCGCTCCTCTCCTCCTCTCATCTTTTTCTTGTGCTGTTGTTATTGCACTGGCCACTAGTCTGAGGGACTTCTTTCTCTCAGCTTGTCATCTCTGCATCGCGTCTCATCTGCGATTGTTTCTGTGTGAGATGAGTTCTTGTGGCGACATGGGGGAGGCCATCGAACTCAGGTGAGTCAAATACAGAGTAGAGGGGTGTGAGCTGTGTGCTTGTGTGAGTGTGTCCTTGTTTGGGAACTGGCAGGTGACAGTCAGCATATGTACGCATATCTACATGTGTATCTATGCATACATTTATTGATTCTTCTGCATTTCTGTGTGTGATTGTGCACCGGGGTGTATTTTGGTTTGAAACTGGGTCGACTCTTACCGTAGCAATCAGTACCTTGGGCTGTTTTTCTCAGCCTCACCTCTTTTTCTGTCCATCAAGTTGACCCTGTTTCAAGGCAGCAATCTGCAAGCTCTATAGAGGTCAACAGGAAATCTCCTCTTTTTGTCATCGTGATAGCTGTGGTGTGTTGTTGTTGCTGCTGCTGTTGCTGCTGGTGTTGTCGGTTTATTGGCTATGCTGGTATTTTCAGTCACTGCCAAACTGATAATAGGTCTAGTCCAGCCTGTATCCACAGGGCTCACAGTGGCTAATAGCCTTAGCAGATGCATTAGCCCCCATGCCCATATGGAAGAGATTAAACCCGCTAAATTGATACAAACAGGCAACACATTTTTGTTGCACAGCATTAGTGCCTACACGTTTTGCACTATAGATATATTCATATGTGTGTGCGTGTACACCTGCCATAAACCCTTTTTACACAAGATTTGTGTTCCCAAGCCTTGTCATGCTGAAGGATGGGACTAGTTTGCTTAAATTCCCTTTTAAATTCAACACTTCCTCTCTTTTTCTTCCTCTCTTTTCTCACTCTGCCCTCATGATTATATAATTGAGAAGGACAGCTCTCGTGTGTGTTGCAAAATAGAAAGAATGAAGCAAAGAGTGAGAATGCTGTGGACGACAGAGACCTATGTAATGAGTGAAACGAGGACAGCAAGAAAGACACTCAACAGGAGGGAGAAAATGAGAGGAGGGGCGTGAAAGTAAAAGTTGAGTTTGAAAAGGGAAGAGTGATAAATGGGAGGAGGGAAGAGAGTGCATGAGAGAAACAGTCAAAAGAAAGTAGATTTATTCGGTAGAAAATATGAATTTCCTCAGCAGAGAAAGCAGGAGATTAAAAATAGAAGAAAGATCGTGTCACTTGGTTGCTATCATTACCTGACCTTGTAGAATAGTATATAATGTGTAGAAGGCTGATTGACAGTTTATCCCAGTTCTTTCAAAATGATAAAAGACAAAATAAGGAATATGGGGCTGGAAAGAGGAGGACAGAATGGACTACAATATAAATACTTCAACAATACAGCAGTGTTCAATACACGCCATTCTTAAAAGCTACAAGACCACGCTAAATTCTGCATCATTTGACTGAGAGATTTCACCAGTTATTAATGTTAAAAGGTCTTATGGGGTTATTTGGCATTCTTCTCTGACCCAAGAGTCTTACATAAAACCTGTTGAATTCAATCTCAAGGGTGGAGTTCACAAGACATTGAGAAATTACAGCAACAATAGGTTCTTTAGCTAGGAAACATTTGAAGAACATTTGTTTAAAGTACTGTAAGATGTTTGTGAGTTCAATAAAGTAAACTTTGCAGTTTCACAGTCTTAAGTGCCACTTAGTTTAGTGGTCCACAGTGTTCCACGTATGTTTTGATTATGTTTTAAAGGAATGTCCATAAAGAAATTACAGTTAGTGGCAAATATGGTGCGAAATTACTCCTGCCTAGAAAAACTCAGGTTGTTCTGTAATGTCATTTCTCATTTCTGACCCTTGAGATGAGAATATGCCACATGCTTTTCTGTCATAGTACATGATAAGCTGGCTTGTGGCACTGGTCTAGACTGATACGAGGGAATACAAAGTGGGAACATAGCACGACATTATGGTACTGCAGCATATCGACTAGACTGCTCCACTTCACGCCTGGCTGAACTGTGTTTAGATAAGCTTCCATATATACACAGACACACACTTTTCCCATCCTAGTTGCAGACGCATGCATGCCTGCAGAATGCATATACAAGCACACACGCAGTCATAAAGACACATAGATGTAGCAGGGTCTGTGCCCTATCTGCCTGCTGTTCCAAGGGCAGAGAGGGATTTGGATATTGTTATGTTAATCTGCCTCTCTTTTGTGTTCTGTAACCTATTCAGACACATATAGCGCACACACATACACATACACATTCACACGAACGCACGTGCACACACACACAGGTATGAGCATTGACGTAAACAAATGCAATGAATGCAGTGGCCAAGAATACCTGTTACAAAAAAGGAAAAATCCAGAAGCAAGTTGCCCTGCAATAACGTAACTATTACACACAGTCACACACACATAAACACACACACACACAGTCTTCAGGTTTAACTTGGGTGGGTGGAAATTGAAACAGTAGCAGGAGCGGCAGTGACACAGCACCTTGATAAGCCTGGAGGAAGAGGATAATATGTGTAAGAGCTGTGCATGCATGTGTGTCTTTCTTGGTGTTGATGTGAGTGCATGTGTATATGTACATGTGTGTGTGTGTGTGTGTGTGTGTGCTTTTGAATGCATGTGAGTGCAGCAGCACAGTTGCGTCTCCTAGATTTCACACATTCTCTCTGCAAAGAACATCACTTGAAGATTCTCGGCTAAATCCTATTTGCAGAAAAGACTGGGAAGCAGATAATTTTAATTGCAGGATGTTTTCTCAGATACCCAGCTTCATCAGACTGTCCTCCTCAGTCACCTTACTTGATTTGTGGCTTGAATTAGTGAGGCTGGAAGAGCAAGAATATTATTTGTGCACAGTAGGAACTGCATGTATGTGTGGGAAATGCATGTCTTTAAGCATGATACTGTGTCTGTTTAAATTTGCGAGCATGTATGTATAATCAAACCACTACTGGTATGGTCACTGGAAACCTAAGCAATCCTCTGACGAAACAGTCAAACTTGCCTCAACCTTTTCTGCAATCCGATGCCATTATTGAAAAATATGCTACAGTGGCCAGTCAAATGAAAGTTTCTTAGTGTGCCACTGCGTATTCAGTAACATAGTGACACATAGTGAGTGTATCCCAGTTTAGTTAAACTTGACATCCATCACAGTTTTACTCAGCAACTGTTCTGGTTCAGCTTTGACCTACTATGTTTACCGTCATTGTGAGAGCACACAGGTTGCTATGAAATGAGATAATATTACTGATATTACGTGTGGTAAATAAGTCTGATCCAAGTGTAAACCCATCTGATTTGGTTGTGGACTGCTGTTTTGAAGCCTTGAGTTTATATAGCCAAAAGTGGCCATATTTGGGCAAGACAGTGGAGCTGGGGAGGATTTGCATTGCTAGTCCTCTGTCCTGATCAGAGCAGACTGAGAACATGGACACACAGTGGTAGTGACTAATCAATTTTAATTGCAGGATGCCCTAAAGCATATAAAATGAACATCGTACGATATTGAAGAAGGCCTGAAATTAGTGACTAGGACCATAAACTGATTTGAAAACTGTTTGCTGAGGCAATATTTCAAGTGAGAAGTAGGCTTATTTGTCATAAGTTTACGTACAGTCAGGCTTCTTCTTAAAACCAGAGGAGTCACCCCCTGCTGACTATTACAATGAAGGCACGTTTAAGGCACTTACTCATTGGCTTCACTATTCAGACCATCTCAGTCCAGTTACTATGTTGTCCATGGTCTGCTCATCTGCTGCTTATGTTTCTTGCCTTAATGTAGTGATGTCACGCTATCCCCATATTATAATGTTGTCATAATTAATGATTTAGGAAAACATAAGACCCAAGCTGGAATAAACCTGGAACTTGGAACAATGTGAACTATTTGTCAGGAAAAACAAAATTTGTATTTGTTCAAACCTGTTTTAACGCTTAAACACCCCAAGGATTCAGTTTTCTGAAGGCATGTGGTGACACATTTCACACGTAACAGAAAATTTGCAATAATTGTCTACAGTATCTGCTATTTCCAGCTTGCTTAAACAAACGTGAACTGTATTTTCAAAGAGAATATTTTCAGATTCTGAATCTTTCGCAAACCACATAATGCAGCATAAAGATCTCCCTCTGAGTCCAAATGAGTTTTGATTTCAGGATATAGCGACAGTGACAGAACTGATCCGGGATCAGCAAGCTGAGTCACCTGTTCATCCAGTCATGTGATCATCATCATGGTGACATCATCTCCCTTACACTTCATTCACTTGTTACTGTGTTAATAAATTCCCTTGCAGTCTGAGTCACAGAGAGCCATTCAATCTCATTATGCAGGATGACCACCACCCTGCAAGCTCACACACACACACACACATACACACACGCTGTCTGTAATTATACTAGGACAGCTCTGTAATATTTCACCCTGACCAGAAACCCCCCCTGAAAGATCACATTGCATTAGAGGGTCAGATGAAGGACAGGACGTGTTTGTGTGTGTTTGCCAGTCTATATTAAGCTGGCATCTGTACAAAACCATGAAACAGCAGCAGGACTCGGGCTCATGTTTGACTTGAGCCCTAATTTTAAGGACTTGTGACTTGACTCGAACACTGCAAACTCGAAGTTTGGTGACTCAGCTATGACATTGGACACCACACACACACACACACACACACACACACACACACACCATCATGTTCCTTAATTTATGTAACTTCCAATCTTTCTTGTAGACACAGATGGGAAGCCACAGATCATAGAGCTCAGTGACAAATCCAACACAATCAATACGATCAACACGATGGGTAGGACAAAACAAACAGCTGCAAATGAAACAATTTATCATGAGCATTAGTTGCCACCTGAGAATATTTCCAATCAGTACTTGCAAACAAAATCTCATGTTTATTATTTGAATCACTGAAGCATTTCTTCAAAGCTCTTAGTGTCCTTGCTGCTGTTGTAATAAATTTCTGTCATATTTGCTCTTGCTCGTGCTCTTGCTGAGTCAAATGTACCAAGAAATTAATTTGTAGCCAGTTTCCTCTCATAAAAATCAAAATAAATGAAGTTGCTTAGTGCTGGTGTGCTGCTGGATATTCAGTTTTTTGCAGACAATACGGTTAGACCGTGACTTTATCTGTTCTATTCCAGCCCTGCTTTGTTTTCTCTTTTAAAAAAATATTAAACCTATACACAGTAGAGGGAACTTTGGAGATTTAATTGCAAGTTGACTTTATAAATAATGCATTTTACAGTGTGGGAAATCATTCAGGGACAAATTACAATACATGCTGTAATGAACAGTACTGGCAGTTCCTCAGTATGAGAGCCACACCTCTGTGAATTGTGGATTGGTCCATAATTCCAATGAGAGAGAGAGATATACAAACCCACCAACCCCGTTTTATAGAGTAGACCTGGTTTACGGAGCAAGCTCAAGCATGTGTGTGTGTGTGTGTGTGTGTGTGTGTGTGAAGAAGAAAGAGAGAAAGTGAGAATGACAGAAACAATAGTCACAGTAGGTACCAGGCTGATGGTAAAACACATGGCTCTGTTTCAGCTGTCACTGTAGATCAGCTTGTACGCGCTCACACACACACACACACACACACACACACACACTCCTAATCTCGGCAGAAATGACCATTACTGATGTAGTACAGCTGAGTTGGCCTCCTCACTTACAGAGACATATGCTTCATTAGCCTCCCACACACTGTACCATATACAGCTCTCTACTGGACTGTTTGTGCTGTTGCTAGAGAGGCTCCTTTATATTTGCTCACTGCTTGCTGCTGCACCCATAGGTGTTTATGTTTCCTGTGTGTTCAGATGAGTCAGTACAGGCTGAGAATGTACATTGCTGTTTTTATTTAAGCAGCAATGATTCCTCTGTTTATGTGCAAATTACTTGATGTACTGGTTGAATAATTTGTGGGATTGTGTTTTTCTCCAGCTGTGATATTGCCATGGAAAAGTTCAGCTCATTGCAGTCTGACATGGTTTTCTGATTGTCTGATGATCAGCAGATACAATTTTAATCAGCTGTTGTCTGATGTTATTTTGAACTCTTATTTGCTGTCTTGCTAAGACTTAGATAATAGCTCTGATATCACTTTCATCTTTGTTTATTAGAGAGCTTGATCAAGACTCTTATCTTGAAGTTGTTATTTTGTTACCACAGTCATGAACATACTGCTGAGGACACAATGACTGAAGTGCTGCCCTCAGTCACACCAGTTGGTGGTCAGTAAGCCAACCACTCACTAAGACAAAACGCTCCTGTTTAATCAGTAATTCTGTTTAATATACCAAATACAGTGTGAAAGTATGAGTGCCGGGCTGTTGGAAGGCACCTGTTGACAGAACTGATGTCCCTCTGTATTTAGCAAGTTAAGTTTTTCTGAGTCTAAAGTGATTTATATTTCTAAATAATTATTTAGCTAATATTTAATATTCAGTACTAGAAGACCCATTTCACCCTGTCTCTGGGATTTTACCGAATTGTTAAATGTGTGTGTGTGTTATGTACGTAGCTGTGTATGTAGCTGTGTGCTGTGGTATAACCTGCCTGTCAAATACAACCTTACAGGAAGGAACACTGACCTTACAGAAGCACGTATCCCTTCTCTGTCTGTCACTCTCTCACATCCACACACACACACAGATACACACACATTCATACACACTCCTGTACTGTCTCATAAACCGCTGCAATAAATAAGGCCATCCTGTGCTGGGTCAGGCTTCAGTCTAAACACAAGTGTCCTGGTTTATCTCCGCTATGTCACACTCCTTTATTTTTTAATCACACACGCAAACACAGACCACCTGCCACTTCCCGTGTGTGTGTGTGAAAGAGAGAAACAGGAAGAGAGAAGGTTTTGGATGGTAATCAGAGTCAGTGTCCCTATCCGGGTCAGTCAGTGTCAGTTGAAGTCTGCAGGGCCAAGAAACTGGGTCAGTTGTATGTGTGTGTGTGTGTGTGTGTGTGTGTGTGTGTGAGAGAGAGAGAGAGAGAGAGAGAGAGAAATAAGAGGGGGGGGGCATAATGTGTTTATGTGTATGAATGGAATGAGAATGAATGGAAGAGAAACTTTGTGCTGTGCTGAAAATATGAAGGAAACATTAATGTTGTGAAAGATTATAAATATTATACTTACTTTTGCTTTTATAGATTTATAGATCAGTTAAAAGACATTAATTAGAAATTCGTTGCCAAACTAAGACTGGCTTTGACTGGTATGTGTCCTTTCTGATAATACAGTTATACATGATGGTGATTCTACAGGTCAGTGTTTTTTTTTTTTTTTTTTTGTTTTTTTTTTTAACTTTCTACTTCATCATCAAGTCCATGGTTGCAAATGTAAATGAGTTGATAATACTTGAAAAGGTAGGTGCTCACATGGCCCAGCTAGACCAAAGGGATTTTTATAGGTTCAAGGCGAAAGATTGGCAAGATGGGCAATTACATGTAACAAAAGGCCCTGGCCCGTTGCGAATCGAACACATTGCAGTGATTGAGCCTTAACCTTTAGGCCACTTAAAGATATAATATGACATATTTCTGCTTTAAAATATATAAAAACAACTAGACCTTTGTTAAATATTTTCTAGAGTTGTCTACTTACATTATCCCAAATATTAACAAGATTTTTTCAGTGGGCTGTGTTGAGCCATCTAACATGAGGGTCTTATAACACCAGGCTTTATATTTGTGGTACTGATGAGGCATATAAAAACTAAAAAAATGCCACTGCAAGAAAGAACTTTGATGTGATCATTGAGTGAAGAAAGTAAATTCAGTTTCACGGCCACAGAGTTTGAGACATGACAGTGTGAGTCACCAAGACAGAGACAATAACCAATGTTTTAACATGTTAAAGAGGGTTCAATGTCCTGAACATTTTACCCATGTCCTGGTAAAATGGAGAACTAATTCAGTGATTCTGCTTGTCAAATGGTTGTTTAAAATGATTTAAATAAACAAGCAAAACATAGAGCCTTCTGTACACTATGTTACTGTACAGTAATCACTTTTAGTAAGACTGATCATAGATCAGATGCTGTTTCTTCCACTATGACATTAAATTTATTCTGAGTCACACTGGACGCTTTGGCAAAACACACCAGCTTCTCAGCTGTGCTGCCAATTAAGCCACAACTTGAATTCGACTAAACAGAAAGAAGGAAACGGAGTGAGGTACACCGTGTCCATGTAAAGTGGTCAGCTCAGTGATGACTAAGCCAATAAGACAATCCCCTGTGGCCACACACAGACACACACACACACACACACTTACATACTTGTTCCACCTCCCGCTGCCCCCTCCTTGTTTCTGCGGAGCTTCACAGACACATGGCTTACAGTAATGCAAGGTGGCAATGACTCAGTGTGTGTGTGTTTGTGGTACGTGTCAGTGTGACTGTGTGTGTGTGTGTGTGTGCGAGTGCGTGCGTGCAGCATCACTCCTCCTCCTCCATCACGGTCCTTGTATGAGGTGTGTTTTGTGAGCATGTGGTTGAGAAGAAGTGTGAGGGAGGAGTGCATCCTGCTTTGCCAAAATCCCTGAGCCTCTGTTGAACACAGAACATCTGGATCAGGGAAGAACACTGTGTGCATGTGTGCACATGAGTGTGTGTGAAAGAGAGGGAGAGTGCCAAAGATATCAATCAGACACATCTGGCAAGCACGTAACACAGCTGGACACACATGATTTCATGCAGTCTTAACATAGGTAATTTGAAGGGAATAGAGAGGTGACCTACACGCACATACTGTAAGAATTAACTTCATAACATTTAGCTAATAAAGTGATGTTAAAATAAAAGCACACACCCACAATTGTTCCCACCTACTAGCAGTTCAAATACCAACTTAGCAAGCTGGAGCTAAAATTTTCCCCCCACATTTTATTAATCTGTACGCGTAGGCGAGCTCTTCTTGCTAAAGTCATCCCTGTTAAACCCATTTCCTCACGGTCGCATAGCTGCAGACGTTTAGCTTCAGGCCCATTTCTACATCCGCCATTGCATCTTTTAAACAAGAACAAAGCATAAGGGTGAACGCCAGAGAAGAAGACGTATAGGGAGGAACCGGGGAAGGAAGCGGAGATGACGGGAGGTCAGCTCGGGTGAACAAACTTAAAAGTCTACGACGTCACATCATATGATCGTAAGTCTCTCCTGCCATCTCCTCTGCAACAATACATTCCAGATGGCTGCTAACTCAAACACTGGATAGAGAACAACTATGTGTTTTTTGGCACCAGGCCTCTTGTTTTGTGCAGTCTGCGCTGAAGTGCTGAAGAGTTTTGCGTGGGTTTATGACGAGAGCGGGACTTCATTTGTGTCATTGATTTATAGATTTATTTAGATGTTTTCCATCCTAGCCTGTCGGCGGCCCACCCCCTCTGTCTGCGCAGATGGTTCTTGTTGCGCGAGTGAGGTCACAGCTATGCGAGGCCTTTACATGTTGCATGCTGGGTAATGTCTCCACCCTAATGTGTCTCTCCATCAAAGGGTGTTTACTAGCAGTTTTCTGTTCATTTCTCACTGTGCTTCTCAGCAAGGGGAGACTGTCTACTTGTATTTACTTGTGCTTTCACTGCAGTCTGGCTGAGGCCTTTCTCTCATGTCCTCCCATCATGATACATACATGAAGTTTATGTTTAAAACACCTTCCACAGACATCCTTCGCATTTACATCTGAATATATTTTAAGTTAGTAAGTAAATCAATTTAATAAATACATTTCTTTCTTTTTCCAACAAGTTTGTATGTTAATTAAAAAAAATTTATTTGCTTTCTGGCAAAGTTAGATAAGCAGATTGACGCCATTCTCATATCTTCTTCATATCTGGTAAATATGAAGCCACAGCCAGCAGCAGATTAGCTTAGCTTAGCATAAAGACTGGAAACAGCTAACTCTGCACCAAAACGTTAGTTTATAAGAAATACATTAAGAAGATTTGATGCTTTATTGGAAATATAATTTAACTGTCAGGCAAGAAGATAAATAATATTTTTTCCCAAAATGTAATTTTTTGTGTCATCTCACATATTTTTCCAGATATTTGATAATCAATACTTTGCTCGGCTTACCTTTCAAAGATTTTCTCATATTCTTATTGGTACGTCTGTCTTTTTCTGTCATCATCTGGCTTTTCTCCTTCTAACCACTTATTCCCCTTATATTTCTATTTTGCTAAAATGGGATGACTGACAGATGTTGAACAGGGTAATTGGGCTTGTCACAATAGTGATTTTCTCACCTCATTTCCTTACATATTTACATAATATAACATATTTCAGTATTTTTGGAAACTTTCACATTACCATTGGAGTTGCAAATAAAAGTTGCTAATAGAGCCTGACACAGTTCATGAAGTCATTAGCATAATTGTTTAATTAGAAACAGGCATCTTGTAAATATTATCTTATGGTCAAAGAGCATAATATATTAAGCTTGACATTTCTAGCATTTAAATTCTACATTTTATCAGACACATTTATGTGCTCAACCTCTCTTGTCACTTTACAAGATAATGCAATGAAAAATGCTGGTCTTTTCTATTTTATAAATTTTATTACATAACCTAGAATACAGATAAACACGTTATCTTTCTTGTGACAATATGAATGTTTGCGCTCCAAAATGGATAAACACAATTCAGGTAATTCAGTTGTATTAATAAAGATGTTTGTTTGTTTTTTAGTCTCTTTTGTCCTCATCCTTTTGATAGTTTTGCTGTCAAACCAGCCATCTCCCACACACATTTCCCTTTTATTACATCTGGATGTTTGACAGATGATAAGCAGGATAATTGTGTGTTGCAGCACTAAATTTCTCACCTTACATCTTCATTCCTCCACTTCTTCCAGTCATTTTTCACTTGTTCCAGTACCCTCAGCCCACATCATTTCATTTCTGTGACTTGGCACCAGATGCCAGTCCTATTTGCTCACTCCCCCTCTTCCTCCTCCACCTCCTCCTCCGCTCTCGCTGTCCCAAACCATATGAGGGCAGTCACAGAGCATTCCATATTCCCTAACCAGCACCTCCTTTCCCCCACCCGGTCTCCGATAACTCCCCCCTCCACCTCCCTTGTGGGGTATGGGTACAGCTTTTATCCCATCACACACACCCGTTCACACCTGCTGCAGCAGGGCTGGTACCAGCCAGGTGCCAGTCATTTGGCGTTTTTCCCAGAAATAACTGGCACAAGCCTCAACGTGTGTGCGTTGAGCTGCAGAGAAGCTTGTGTGTGTGTGTACGTCTGTGCTTGGCAGTGGACGCATGCCTCGCATGTCAGAAATGAGTAAAGACACTCGAGCTATTACATTTGAATACACACTACATTACATTCATGTCTGAGTGTGTATGTGAGAGACATACACACAAGGATGTCTAATTGCAGATGCTTCCGGCACATCAGCCTTTGGCATCTATTACCACTAACTGAGCTGTGATTATGAGAAGTGATGTGTATGTGAGTGTATATATTTGCATGTAAACTCTGAACGGCATACAGAGAAGATTTCCTCCCTTCAGTATACAGATCTCTGCTTACATATGGACATTATATATCTTCAGTGTAATATTGGTGTGCTTTCACGCCCTGTAGTTATAGCCAGAATGGCGAATCATGCAACAACCAGACGGTAAGAAGATAACACAGGTCTTTACTCAGATTAACCTGAGAGATACGGACAAATTAGAGAGGGACAAAGATAAACATATATTATATCTCTCCACATTTCCATTATTTATTTGTCCTTTGCTGCGTCTCTTATCAGACCAGAGTGTCAGGGAAATGCTTCAGAAGTAAATAGCAGAGAGAAAGAGAGAGAGACACACACGTGCACACAAACAAAGACTATTTTGGATGTAGTGGACTCAGGAAAAACAGGAGTAAGAGGGGCAGTCAAGTCAAATTTAAACATTGGGGAGCTGGCGAGGCAGTTAATTCAGTCTCGATAAAGACAGAGGATGCACACAAGGAGATGTTTTTTTTTCATTGTACTCCAGATCTTCTGCTGCGGGGGAATGTGATTGTGGAGGAATGAAAACAGTAATTATCATTTTTAAGCAGGTCATGTTTTGATGGCGTCATGTTTCATTATGCTGGGAAATTAGCATCGCTAAACAGACCAGCGAGCTGAATGGTCTAATTAAGAAGCTGAGACTGTATTGTGTGTGTTCAGAGACAGGTTGGATTGTATGCACGTGTGTGTGTGTGTGTGTGTGCGTGCGTGCGTGTGTGTGTGTGGTGATCAGTATTCAGTCAGCACTCTTGATGTTTCTGTCCTGCATGCTTTGCGTTCATTAGCATTAACGCTCTACCTGTATGAATTGTACAGCCTGCATATGAATGGAGAATCAATGGAGCATCATGTCAAGATGTGCTGGTGACGCTTATGTAGTGACTGTCTTGTTGGGGATGATTACTGTATAATGAGCTATTGAGCTAATCAATGAAATCCATCCCTCTTCAGTCATAATCCTGTATGAAATACTACAGTTTCTTTACAAAGCTCTCAAGTGGCATTTCTTAAAAATATAATTTAGCACTTTTGCATTAAATTAACTTTTGATGAGCCTTTTGTTAAACTGAGAGCAAATGAAGGCTTCTTATGTTGTTAGTTTTTGATGTGTGTCAGCGAACCAGTTTGCCAGTGTTTAAAATCTCTAAAGCAGATTGCATATCTAACCTGGACCACAACTGAACCAACATCGCTGTCTCTGTCCACAGTACCAGGGAGCACGTGACCCCGGAGATGAATAAGCTTCGGCAGAGCCTGAGGAGGAAGAAGCCCACCTATGTGCCAGAGGCCAGCAGACCGCATCAATGGCAGGCTGACGAGGAGGCTGTACGAAAGGGCAAATGTAACTTCCCTGTTCGGGTGAGTATCTGGCCTACAGTACTGGTGTCGATCAGTATGATGTCATATTTTAACTTGTTTTTACCCCAGAGGAAATATTTTCCTGTAAGCTCACAACATATGTCATAATTATAGTAAGCGCTATAATTTTCCATCATTAAGATTTGTCAGTATGAAAAAGGAGGAATAAAATAACATTCTGTTACCATTTTAGGTGGAGTAACTTTACTCTGTGCAACATGATCCTCAACTAAATAAATCAGAAAGCTGAACAAAAGGGCAAATGAAACAGTTTTCTCATTTATCACAGCTCATGTCAGTGTGTCCTGCATGAGAACACTCAATAATAACAGGTACACTGGATTCTCATTTAAACATCACAGAGGAACAAAGACTGACGATGAAGCTGGAGGTGATTAGTGATTAGTGAGATGATCAGTTTAGCTTAGCACAAAGAATAGAAACAAGGGAGCCAGCTAGCATCGTTTCTGTCCAAAAGTAAAAAAAGAAGACTGTATCAGATAAGAATGGCTGAGTTTTTGCTCACACACACACACACCTATACATATATATACATATATATCTATATATAAAAATGAGACTGAAGAACAGTTTATATTTACAGACACTGTGTGATAATTAAAGCACAGACTCTTAGCTCTCAGCTGAGTGCTTCATATGCAAGACAAGGTTTTATTGATTGCCCAATTTACTGATAACCAGTGTCAGTCTGTGTGTGTGCTTTACACCTATCGCTGAGAGTCAAAGTCATTTGTGGAAGAGCTGGAGAGACAATGACAGTGAGATACGAAGGACAGAAAGAGAGGAATTACATCGAAGGAGTAGTTATAGATAAAGGAGACGACAGGAAATGGCAGGGTGAGGGATGAGGGTACACACAAGGGGATGGAGAGGCTTTGTGAGATATGAAATGAGAGAGTGAGAGAGATATAACACTGGATAAGAGAGGCAATGAGAGAGAAAGGCTGTAGACTTAATGGAGCATCCAGAAGCAAAAGCAAAATATATTTCTAACGAAAAATGGTCCTGATGCTTAGGCTAATGCTCCATAGAGTTTGCAATGAGATGGGCACTAAAGTGGAGTTTGGAGGTTTGGAACGAGGGACGGTAGCACTAAAAAAACCTCTCAGCCTCTTTATCGGAGCTTTACTTTTCTTTTTGTCTCCCTCTTCATCACTTCTTTCTCACATCTCTGCCTTCTCTCCCTTTTCACGAGTCATGCACTATTAATGCCTCTTCAAAGACTGCTGAACTGCACCAGAGGAACGAAAACAGTGCTCCCGAGCTCAATACTGACAGAAAAATTGACTTTTAGAAGATCAGAGATTTTGGGACAAAAACAGTCTGTTGGAAAGTATCCCAAGTAAAAAATATGTGTGTGTATGTGTCCTAAGTAGATCATTAGTTAGTTGATTGATGGGTTGGGTTACTTGATTTTTTCCTCCCTATACAGCCTCACCTCATCCACCACCTTTATTTCCACGATGTTGAAAGCAGTATGGATGCTGCGTGGTATTAGACGTCTGTCAGCACTAGGTAGCTAATGTGACACTTGAAGCTGAAAGAGAGAAACAGCACAGCATTGGTAATAAAAATCATAAACTAAACCAACTTAGCTCTCACAGGTAGTGAGAAACCATCAACAGGTAAAATGTCACACTGCTCTGTTCCTGCTCTTTGCCTGCTGTAAAAGCAGAGAAAAGTAACTAGAGCATCATTAAAAATACTGCTGTTTACCATCAACATATGCCAGACAATATGGTACGTTCATTAAACAGTCACCAACTCACATTAAACAGTGTGAGCTGTTTGCCAGTTCCTGCACAAAGCCGTTCACCACCTTCTTATAATCCACGGCTCTGACCAGATCTCTGGATGCTAATAGCTAATTATGCCCTCTGAGCTGAAAGGTTTCTTTCTCAGTAAATTTTTCATTACTTTTGCAGTCTGTGCAGGTTATTGTTTAGATATTTTGGTTCAGGGACCGGTACTCCCTAACTCAGAACTTGTGACATAAAACTCTAAAAACCTGTCTTTCTTTTCCTTGCAACATGGCTTCTGACTAGAGCAGAGTCAGAGGGGGAGCTTTAATTGTGTCCCTATGGGCTCGCCGTATGCCATAGAGCAGAACACTGGAGAGAGAACAAAAGGGGATGCGAGACTATAAATTATTTAACTCCTCTCTCTCTCTCTCTCTCTCTCTCTCCTGTCCTTATTATCAACAGCAACATGTGGCTGTAAATCCAGCATGGGTGCTTATTAGCTACTTGCCTGTCAGTTATAGAAATACTGATGGGGATTAATAAGACTGTGCCTGCTTTTATGCTACTTTGTCTCTTCATTTTCTTTTGGCATAGTTTTCAGTTCAGTTCAGTTTATTGGCATGAAGTTGAGATTTGAGAGTATTACTAAAACATGAAAATGCAGTAAAATGAAACTTACTGAACTTACTTATTACAATAAAGATCTGATTTGGTCTGATCTGGTTTTGGTTATTAATATTTTTGCTTTCTTTTCCTGCAGTATCTGGGGTTGGTTGAGGTGGAGGAGTCAAGAGGGATGCATGTCTGTGAGGAGGCAGTGAAAAAGCTCAAAGTTGTAAGTATTTTACACGCACACACACACACACACTCACGCACACACCTTCCCTGCTGCAGCACTGGAGATTCACTTTGTTCTATAGAGGTGGTTACAAATACTGCCTCCAAGGATCTACAGACTTGGAGCTCATCAAGACCCAGTTGAACAGCTCATGCACCAGTATCGACCACGAGAGCACACAGACATAGAGACACACACACACACACACACACACATGTTCAATACGTAGTTACCTCTCCCCTCTTGTTATGCTATGACTCTTATTCCTTCTGTCAGTTTGTCTGCTCATCAGTCTTTCTATCTGCCTGATCCCACTACGCCCAAGAGAGCAGAAAATGAGATCTGGGCTAACATAAACACATAGAAACACACACAGTTTTCCCCCCTGGGAAGCTGGATTCGGACAGGGAGCGTGTGAACAGAGTGACACAGACTGGGCAGTGTCAGACATCCACACACACACCACAGTGGAGACAACAGAGCTCTGTGTCGCTTTATTTACAGTCTTCACATCCCTTTTGCCTTTTTTTTTTATCTAACCAATTTAAACTTAACTGTATAAAAGTCAGGTTGCCCAACAGAACTTCACAGAGCAGAACAGCACATATTCTGCATTCAGTGTACACTCCATCCCAAACCGATTGTCTGTAACAACAGACAGGAACCACTTTGTCAGTAAATCTCAGAGTTCTCTGAACCACAGCCAGTTTAATACATGCAGAAGAAATGTTTCATGCATTGCCTCCCTTTCTTTTCACCACAATTTCTTTTCATTTGTTTTTCTCTTTATTGATTCTCCAGGCTCAATGAGCTCTATTTCTGTATCAGCATCTTTTTTTTCTCACACTGAAAACTTTATGCAAAAATTACTTCTTGCTAACTTTCCATTTCCCCACTTAGTTTTCCTGTCCTTCACTCTTTTCCTTCCATCACTCTTAATTTTTTCACCTTTTCACTCCCTCGCTTACTTCCTCTCAATGGGATTATGCAAAAAATTGAGGCTCCTTGTCGCTTTGCTGTGGGTTTCAAAGAAATTTCCTGCAGTGCTTCAGACCCAGTTCCCTTACACACGTACACACAGAAACACGTATGCAGATTCATGTGCACATGCACATGCACATGCATGCATGCACACACAGACACACACACACTTCCACACATGCATGGCGTTGCTGCTTTTTGAGCCTGTGTATTTTTAGCTTGGCCCATGCTGAGTGTGTTATTAGCTCTGCCTGGTGCCCTCCTCTGGAGAAATGATTCTTAGTGCCAGCTGGCACAGTTTTAACCGCGGCCCACCTCTCTGTTCTTAACCCACCACCTCACATGCTGTAAGGATGTCATGATCTCTTTCCATATCCATGAGTAGTAGTAAAAACATGCTAGTAGCTTTCTGACCTGACCATGCGCGATTGAACGATTGAAACACATTTACATTTGGTCACATCTTAACTTGCATCTTAACACACAAATTATTCATTCCACTACTACTTTTGATGTCTTTCCAGAGTGGGAAAAAGACAGTCAAGGCAGTTTTATGGGTTTCAGCTGATGGACTCAGGGTGGTGGATGACAAAACTAAGGTAAGCAAGCACATTTTTGCAGATCTATCTGTATCCTTGTTCCTCCTTCCCTGTCTTTCCTTTCTATCAACTCTCGCTGCTCTGTGGGTAGCAAACAACATTATATGGGAAGTATATCACCTATAATCATGTACAGTACACAACAAACAGGTGTTCTGTCTATGAGTCCGCAGGTCAAAAGGAGGCAGAAATATCTCCTCAAGCCCTCTCTTGACTTGTCATCTCTGCCACACATCCAACTTTCCAGCATTTCTTCCTTCTGTATTTTCACATTCGGTTAAGACACATTTTCTATTGTCAGACCACCAACGAAATCGTCATTCTGTCCCAGTTTGGTGATGCTGCATTAAGGCTGACAAAAGAAGGATACACCCTGCTTCTAGTGCTTTGATGCTCCCAAGATAGTTTGGGCCTGTGTGTGTGTGTTTCAGAGCTGGCATATGTGGCTCATGGTTTCTTGCTGAAGGTGCTTAGTGGGGGAGGGAAGATCAAGTAAACACAGACACATACACATGCACTTGAGGAGCGTCTGGTGGCTCAGGAGGCCTCCTACAGGGCGAGTGCAGCTTGCTGTGGCTCTATTGAAAGCTGAGCAGCATAAAGCGCAGCAGAGAATAGAGGAGAGAGAGAAGCCCAATGGAGCAGCCTCTTTTTCTCTTGCTTTCTTCTCTTCTTGTGTTTAGAGGCCACACACATGACCTCACCTCTCCCAGTTCTCCATTTCCACTCCTCCTCTCTCCCTCCACTTCAGTCCCCCTCCTACTTTGTCTTCATTGATGTATTTCATCTAAGCATATGACAAGATAACGATATTTTTCTTTTTGTCAACAAATTCCACAATCAACATTGCATTCATTCCACTAACAAGTATTATCAGTATAGCCAAAGCCTGATACATCTTAATCCGCTGTGCAGTAACAGTAAAAACAGCAAAAACGCATCACACACTGTTGCACCAAGGATGCATTAAAGAAAATCTGGATACAAGAGTGGAGGCAGGCACATGGCCTCCACATTGTGGGGCCTGTAGAGTATGAACACCAGAGATGTCTGCTGGCCAAGTGGCTAACTTCTGATTTAATCCTTCGCTAACTTGAATGGGGATAAAATTATTTAATCACGCAGCTCTCCTAAATTTTGGAAATATCACACTGGATCAAATTTGGTAGAGAAACATTTGAAGAGAATTGTAATGCTCTAAAAAAATGTACCCATCTTCTTAGAGAGCCCGTGTGCATTACATGACGTTTCCTGTTTCTCTCAAGCCTGTGTATAATTTGGCACATGAAATTTGTTGGTATATGTTACATCCAAGAAACCTCATCAATGTTTTACAGTCTTCTCCTCCCTTTTTTTCAGTGCCTCCTCATCACCTTTTATCATCAGTTCAGCTTTCCAGCCATCTATGAATCAGCAAGCATGCCTAATAACGCCATAAGAATGCCTATTAACGCCCACACAACTATTATTCAAACTCTGTCCCACAGAATGTACAGTCTATATGCGCGTGTGCAAACGAGACGCTGCTCTGCAAGAGCTTCATAATGCAGTTTCAGCAGAAAGAAGCATTAGGTTTATTGTGCTCAAGGCAGAGACTTCTTTTCAAAGATGAGACACTCTGAGTCGCATGCTGCTGCGCTTTATTCTTCCTTTCAGTGATGTGGGGAAACGATCTGAGTCAACATCCTCCCAACACACACACTTGCATTTGTCATCAAAGATACACCTTATATTAGCACACACACACACACACACACGCTGCTCTCCGCTCAGCCTTTCACCTCAGCACCCCCTTTATTCACTCACTGGCTCACAATGAATGGACCGTGATTCTTCCACCTCTTTCTCCTCCTCATCCTCCCTCTTCGTCGCTCCTCATCCTCTACTCACTTTCTTTTCAGCGACACTTGAGGAGAGGAAGGAAGTGCGTGGATGAGTTTGTGTGCCCTCATTCTCTTTTTCTCTTTCTTCCCTTTCTTGTCCCTCTCGCCTCTTGTTTTCCTTCTCTTTCTGTTTTTGGTGAGTCAAAGAGGTGAGCTGGGGGCCCCTTAATGTACACAGAGAAAGAGAAGGGCCCCTCTTAGTTTCCTCTGCAGTGACTATAGACACAGAGACAGCCTGAATAACCCTTTCATAGAAGGAAGGGCAAGTGGTGGAAACATCTCAGAGATGAAAAGGGGGCTCAGTGTCATTAGTCTGTAGTCACTTTCTTTTCTGTCACTGGCAGATGTGTAAATAGATTGGAGTGAGAGGGGTTTCAGGGGGTTAACAGAGGTTGAAAGCAGTGTGTCAGAGTATTGGATAAGTCCACATGCTGGCATGCTCAGTATTAAAGCTATGTTTCCTGTCTGTCATGGCTATGTTATGCTGCTGTTTGAGAAACAAGTCACCATGTCAGATGTAATTTGATATGATCTACCTGCTGGAACAGTTCAGTTCACTTGACTGCATCATGTGCGCTATCAGCTTGGATTCTCTCTGACCTCTCTGCCTCTTTTTCTGTGCTTTGCTTTCAGGACCTCATTGTGGACCAGACCATAGAAAAGGTTTCATTCTGCGCTCCAGATCGTAACTATGACAAGGCCTTCTCTTACATCTGCAGAGATGGTACTACCAGACGGTGGATGTGCCACTGCTTCATGGCTCTCAAAGACTCGGTGAGGGGGCAATTAGCCTTTCATTTGCCCCTCAGGGATTTTTTCTGTATAGGGAGGTGAAGTGCAGTCATCTTGTCCGGGCTAGCCCCTGTTCCACTAGAATTATTTTCATCTCTGTTTCTGAAATAAACAGAATACATTCCAGGGGACGAGACAGCATGTAGAAGTTGACACCTTCATGAATTAGCAATGTTAACCCACAGATAATTGGTTAGCGTACAAAAGTCTACAGCTCCCATGAAACTGGACAAGCGTGGCAGCGTAGGCATCTATAATATCTTAACCTGATTTTTGTCCACGAACAAAATATTCATCAACCCTCTCATGTGGCCTAATGTAATATAACTGTAAATGTAATATAACTGTTTAGCTGTAATCTCTGCCATCTAAAAATGTCTGAAGTAACTGCTGTTGTTTAGCTCGATGTTCAGTGTTTATACAGTCTAGAGACTGGGTGATGGTGTTTTTTAAGACTACTAAAAGCAGATTCAAACTGAATCCAAACAGCAATATTAGATCCCTTTTGTAATTGCTGCCATTATTTACACATGGAGTAGGGCTCTGTTTGAAGGCTGTATTTTTAGTTATTTAATTCACTATAAATGTCAATGTGGTTTTGAATTAGGTTTTGCTGCTCTTAGAATCTGCGCTCTCTCAGCTCAGTTGCGTCTTCAAACTCAGCAACTGTCTTGTCCTCTAGAGTTTTGAAAATTGTGCATTTGTTTTGAATTAACTGATGAGCAAAGAGGTAATAACACACCAAGAAAATAAACATCACAACATTATTCTTATAATTCTTAAGGTGAATTCCTGGTTATGAAGTGTACACATCTCAACTTTAAGTTAGATAAAACAGGACATAATGTAAGACTGCTTGAGAAATTGTTGGCAGTTTCAGTTTTTTTTCAGAGTTTTACACACACAACAAGTGATCATATAATAGACTTGTGACTTCTTTGACCTTGGGATGAGCAGGTTGTAATGTAAAGGCGACTGTAACAGAACCAGTGCTGTTACATTGCATTGTGGTACCAACCTCAAACCCTGGTGGTTTCATCGGCTTAGACCGTGAGTTGGATTATTAATGTGGACAGAAGTGAGCACAGCACAGACCTGCAGGATTAGGAGAGGGGATTAGACAGAAGCCTGTTGAGTTATCTGTCCATCTCTGCCTGTCTCTGTTTCCACCACACTCTCCATATCTCTGTCTGCTCATCTTAATCTGAACTGTCTCTCCTATTGCAGTTATGGCGATAAAAAGAGTTGAAAAAAGAGGGGAGGAAGGCAGAGAGGTGTTCGAGAGGTGATGGGAAAGTTAGGAATTACTTGCCAGAGGCAGGCTGGAATTAGTTTCATTCAGTGCCACAGAGTGTGAACTCATGTTGACGTTAGAAAAGATCTGAGGTTGATACCCTAATCCGATCTTCATTGTGAGGGCTCTATTTCCTGTGAACTTGTGGATTTGATTTGTAGGTTGACATGAATAACAATCATATAGTTAAAAGAAAACCTTTTTAGAAAAATCAAACACTCTCAATACTTTTGACAATGACATCTGTTGACGTGAGCAAGCCCTAATTCTTCTGATTTACGTGGGTCTGAAATTGATGATTTAATGGTGCAAACTTTGTTTTACATTCACTGTTTTTCGCTCCACCAGGGAGAGAGACTGAGCCATGCAGTTGGCTGTGCCTTTGCCGCCTGTCTGGAGAGAAAGCAGCGTAGGGAGAAGGAGTGCGGCGTGACGGCTTCCTTTGACGCCAGCCGCACCTCATTTGTGCGTGAGGGCTCCTTCCGCGCCAACTCTTCCTGCAGCCAGCAGGGCAGCAGCAGCGAGCGAGATGACAAGCTGCCGGACAAGAAGAAAGGTTTGAGGATATTTCAGAATGTGTATACATACTCAGATTTGTCTTTCAATACTGCCGATACACTTGGCAATGTAAGTTGGTTTCTTAAAAAGTTAAAAGTGAAGCACACAATGAGCTAATTCAAAGAGAGTCAAAGCAAGAAGGCACATTACAGTAGACCGTCAGTAGGTAATGTACGGCCGTAATAGGTCTTGTACAGAAATGACCATGCAGTCACTTCCTCTTCCAGACCAACCTTCTACAATCCCAGCCCTCCCACCTGGCACTGCTTCCCCTCCTGAGGGTGCAGCATCCCCCATGGAACGGCCAGAACCTGGTGGGCCTCACGCCATCCCTCGCCGCCACGCACCCATCGAGCAGCTGGTCCGTCAAGGCTCTTTCCGGGGATTCCCAGCCCTCAGTCAGAAGAATTCTCCCTTCAAGAGGCAGCTGTCGCTCCGCCTCAATGACCTGCCGTCAACACTGCAACGCAAGACCGACTTTGAGGCCAAAAACCCTGGTGAGTTGAGAAGTTCTTGAAGTTAGACCCACAAATGCTGATGAAAGGTCCTGCTCACCTTCTGACCTTCTGACCTTCTGACCTTCTGACCTTCGTAATTTCTGTTCACTGGGATCCAAACCTTTTGCTGCTTTGACAACTTTGCAACACTCATCTCTTAATTGGGTTTAACTGGTTACCAGAATCACAGTATGTAAATGAGCTGGGGTTAGGGACTAGGTGAAAATTTTTAGGTGGGAGTGGGGGTAAGAGAAGATTTATTTATTTTTTCATTTTTGCAGAGAGCAGGAATGTCATTTTTTTGTGAAAGCAAATGGTGCTCTTTTGAATGAAGTGTATTTCAGGCTAAAAAAAAGAACTGAGCAAAATTTAGACTCAAGATGAAACAAACACAACAGCATAGTGCTTTTTTAGTAGCAGGTTCTATGATTCTCAGACAGTTTGCCAGACTGACATCACAAAAATCAGCCCACATCCCACAAGAATATTTTTTCTTGTCAGATATTGGATACAAAATACAAAATAAACAATTAAATAGGAGCATATTTATGAGTTGCAATCAAATAACCTTCCAATATAAACATATTGGAGGATGATTTTATTTAATGCTGATGCAAACGAATAATATTTGGCAATGGCATCAAGTAACTTTATTAACATTGATCTTATTTTTAGAGGTGACTGATCCACACTTAATTTACACTGTCAAGTCAAGGAACAGCAACAGCCATTACACACTAAATTATATTAAACATGGGGACTGTGTTTTTCTCCTGCATTATGGTTATTTGGAGATTGGAGCTTTATTACATTTTCCATTTGGCTTAAGTTTGGTATTACAGAATAAATCTTCAGCAAATCTCAGATGCATTCATAGTTTTGTTTTCACACAGGTGTAATTCTTCAGTTTAATCCCAGTGCTTGCCTTCCATTGAATGTAGGCCCAGATAAAAAGCAGTTATATAAAATGCTGTTATTGCTACTAGTGCCAGTGCTGACGGCTAGCTTAGCTGTGTACTGTATGTCGCTGAAAGGTCCTGGCTTTTTAAGGATAATTAATAATAACTGACATACCCCTCACAGGTTGATGTATAGACACACACACACACACACACACACACATACATAGACACACCCAATCTGTGTGGTGCCACAGGATCAGAGCATTCAACAGAAAGGCTGAATATAGTCATTAGGAGAGAAAAGAGAGTTGACTTCTCTGACTGGAATACATCATAACATCTTACTCCGGCTCTCACTTTCCCATATTCGCTCCTTTCATTTCCATGTCTTATTTGCCCATGTCAGTGTATATATATCCAGTGGTGGTGAACTTCAGTCCTATATGAACAGCGCTCTGCCTCTCTCTCTCTCTCTCTCTCTCACACACACACAACCAATTTCACTGCCTCCTTTCTCCCTTGTGACTCCTCTGAACAATGTGTGTATTGATTTGTGTGGTCAATCAGCTGTCCTGCTTAGCCTCCAGCAAGCCCTCTGCAACCCTAAAATGTGCACTGAGAGAAACACACATACACATACAGATGCACATGTGAAGTGCTTAGAGTGCTTCTGAACTCTGTAGGACATTGACAAGAGTAGGTAAAGAGAAGGATCTATGATGAGAGACCTTACACATTCCTCCGGTGTTCTCTGCACCCTCCAATATAATTCAAGGCCTATAGTCACAAAAATGCACTTAGATGAGAGATATACATGTATTAGAAGATTCTCAACACAAATGCTTGATTGATAACACTGTGTCTATCTGTCATGTATCTACTTCTTTTCAATACCAGTTTTCCATACATTAATTCCCCTGCGTGTGCAGCACACAGTTTCAAAAATATTATCCAACTCCTCTTTGTCAAGTATTTTTGACAACTGTGCATGTAGAGCATGGACGAGGACAGCAGAAACAGGAAGGATGAGGGAGTGGAGAAGAGCAGGAGGGAATAGAGGAAGAAACAAAACTCCTCTGTCTCTGAGGCCTTTGCTGCGATGGGAGGGACCAGGGGACAGGGAGTAGAGAATTAGATATGATATCTATTTATATCTGCACTCTGTGTAGGAGAAGTTTAAAGCTGTATTCCAAATCAAAGTCAGACAGGAACATTATGCTGCCTAATCCCTTACTAGTCGGATCAGGTACAGTTGGTTTAAAAACACGGATAAGCTAAGCCAAATTCACCTCTCTCTGAGTCGCCCTGTGAGGACAAGGCAATGGCTTATCAGGCTGAAATCTACATAGAAGATAATGCTACATAGGGTAGATCATATAGTTTGCTTGCCCTATAAACATTGTGAAGACTGAGTAAGAAGCTTTTTATTTTTAATGAGAAGTCAATGATTAGCACAATGCCATGTTTGTCTTGAGAATCTTGTGTTTTTGATGTTTTTTAGGTCAATAGCAGCTAGCATCAAAATCATCATCTGCTCTAGTTTCATGCTTTTGATGTTAACTGGGTCTGTTACACAAATGAATAAATATTTTTTAAATATTTTTGTTTGTTTGTCCCTCTTCTCAATCCCCTTCTGCCTTTCAACCTCCTCTTTACATTATCTCTCTCATCACCATTCCCTCTTTTCCCACCTCCCCTCTGTGTGTCCTTTCCTTGCTTGTACCAGAGATGGACATGGGGCTGCCAGGTGAGGGTGACAGTAGTATAAATGCCCTGTGTTGCCAGATCAACACCTCTTTCACCAAGCCATCAGATGAGCTTTTCTCCAACCCTTCTTTGTCTGCAAATGGCCCTCCAGCTTGCACTATGCCCCCCGTTTTACCTCCGCCACCTGCAGCTATGCAGGGTAAGCATCAGATCTGTAAAGTAATTTAGATTTTGTTTTAATCATTGCACAGTGCTGAAGAAATTATGACACTAGTTCTAATTTGTTCCTCCAGCTACTTCTTCCTGGGTGCAGCCAGAGCCTTCACTCCACTCTCCTCCTCCAGTTTCAGCAGCGATGCAGTTCCAGAGTGGACACAAGCGCACACCCTCCGAGGCTGAGAGATGGCTGGAAGAGGTCTCGAAGGCTGTCAAGGCTCAACAGACACCACCCCCAGGACCCACCATCCCCACCATTCCTGGGCCACCCTCCATGTCAAGTCAGCAGATGTCCTGTCAGGCAGCCATTTCAGCTGCACAAGTGTCTTCTGTTCCCATGCCCCTTGGAACCATGTCCAAACCTCTCATCTCAGGCTCTTCTGCTCTCTCAAGTCAGGCACCGATGCCCCTCCCACCCATGTCAATATCATCCGTTCCTCTAATACCAGGCCCTCCAGTGTCAGGCCCCCCTATGTCTTTGCCTTCAATGTCTATTCCCACTATGTCTGGTCCAAGCATGTCAGGGGCCCCCATGATCCAACCTTCCCTCCCTGGACCTCCAGGCTCCCTTCCAAGCTCCATGCAGCCCTTCCCTTTGGCTTTCGATGCAACTCCAGCCCCTGTTGGAATGTTTGCCAGTCAGCCTGTCCAACCGGGATTTGTGCCCATGCAGACCTACATGCCAGGCCTGGCCAGCAGTATGACCTATCCCAACGCCAGCGTGCCTGTGGTAGGCATCACACCATCGCAAATGGTGGCTAATGTCTTCTGCACTGCTACAGGCTCATCTGGTGCGGGTGGGGCCATGGGCTCAGCCGGGGGAGGACCCAAAGTGGGGGCCCTTGGAACAGTTGGGCAGCACCATTCTCACGCAGGAGCACCTGGTGTGGTCGGACACACTGGAGGGTTTACCACACCACCATTCTCTTCCAATCCACCGGTATCAACAGCCATTAATGGGATCCCACTGCACAGCAGCATCATGATGGACCTCCAGAATGGGACCTCCAGCACTGGCAGTAATGGTGGCAGTAGTAGCAGCTGGCCGCCAGAGGGCAGCCAGCTTACAGTTTCAGCAGCCAGTGATGCCCAAGATGATGATCGTTTTGAGGCCAAGTGGGCAGCACTGGAGGCCAAACCAGCACCTCAGCAGCCTGGGAATAAGGCACCAGCTGCAGCAGCTAATCCATTTTCCAACAATCTTCAAAAAACTTTTGAGATTGAGCTTTAACTCAGAGTTGGCCACCCAAAGCTGTATCTCTGGACGGAGAAGGCCGGGCGCTAATTCCAGCGTTGCTCTTATAGCATGCTGGTCCTTAAAGTTAGTCTAGCATCTGACTTGTGGCAGCCTAGCAACTTGCTAAAAGCTCTCAAGGGAGTCAATGTTATAATGATCTTAATTTCTTTATTTTTAATTCCCACGAGAGATTGGGAGCAAGTTGGCAGATTGCTGGGCTGCCATTGGAGGATCAGGTCTCTAGCTCACTAGACTTGATGAACTGAATCCTTCCACTCCACCCAGTACCCATTTCTTGTCCCTGCTTTACTTCTCCACTCTGGCTTTACTTTACCTGCAGCAAGTCCCTAGATGTACTGTGTGTGCCACCCAGAGAACATTGTGCGGGGGCACAGCTTAGTGGTTTCTTTCTTTAAAGGGGGACTCCACTCAGATCCATTCCAAACCCATGAGATGTTTGTTTTTTTGTCTGGTGGATATCTTGGTGGATATGGCTACAAATTGTGAAGAAAAGCAGAGAAGTGATTTGTTGACTTCTGATCAGACTGTTGCTGATCTTAACCAAGCACAGCAAAGGTTTGGATACCTGAAAGGACTAGCCAATGATGTAAGACCCGGCCCTACCAACTCAAAAAGGACTTAATGACTAATAGTAGAGATGTATGGCCAAAATTATTTTATTTATTGTATTTCTTTTTTCTCATTTTAACAAGTTATATATACTTAAAAATCAAATTTTTAAAGCAGCTTTTCAGGAGAATTTTCATCCCCTATATTTATATTTGTTGAACTGCAAAGAGGAGGGAAACTACAGGTAGCAAACAGGTAACTGGTGTGACTGGGCAGCAGCAGAGAGAAACTGAGTCATGTAACAGGAACCAAATAGCAAGGGCTGACAGTATAGTTGTGTTTAGTGCAACATGTGAGACAGTAAGTGTATATAGTGGCATGTTTCTTCCACCCCATAGCCCTCACATATATACACTCCACTGCTGGGGAAGTTAATTAAGTCATTGTGGCTTCACTTTGGCTCTGTAGGTAATTTCTTTTGCTGAAGGGTTACTGGGACATGAAATATCGCTTCAGGATATTCAGCACACAGACACTCTGGACAATACAGCACAACAGTCCTCTGGACTCCATCTTCTCACGACAAATCCAAGGAACTTCAACAACTCAGTGGAAACAAAAACACTCTACAACACTGTGCAACTGGTTGAAAAAATGATGCACTGCATTCCAACATTCATAGATCCTTTAATGTGTTGAAACACAGGGTATAGTCTCATCACATATTGAGTAATTGTGTAATCTCCTTTATTACTGCTGTTTAAGTTGCAGTGGTACTTCACTCTTATCAGATTTTGGGACTGGTGATTAGAGGTGAAAAGAGAAGAGGAACATGAGCAGACGCACTGAGGCATGGCAAATAAAAGAACTGAGAGAAAAATATTATTTATTTCTGATGCAAAATAATTAAAGTCAATTGAGTGACCGATTAAGGAAGAAAGATTATAGAACAGGAAAAGAATAGATTGCTAGAGGAAAGAAGAAAGACTTACTTGAATGTGAGAGACCGAAGGAGAGAATGGAGTTATATCTTTCAAAAATGAAGTGGAGGAAGTCTGAAGAGCGGAAAATGGGGTATGAAAAAAAAGAATATATTGAGAACAAAGACATATTCATCACGTAGCCCACAATGTGAGTACTGTCTGCTGTTGTTACACCTTTTTGTCTCAAGGCCAAGCCATTTCAGCATTGTGTTCCTCATCTCCTAAAACCTCCCAAACAACACATTTGATCACATTTTTTAAAAATATTGCTTGTTGTATAATTACAGTCTCAAAAACAAGATTTTTCCTAAGTACATGCAACTCCCTATAGAGTTCAAACTTCAGTAATGTCAACAAAGCTTTCTGTGTTTTAACTTGCAGTTTCTGGCATGATTCATAAAAGTTCAGGTCTGTTCAAGAGGATGTAACATTACAAAGTAGAAATGTTCTGTATAGAAGGGCTTTTCCATGTGATGTGTCGCGAACCTTTGATTTCTGTATGTTCTGTAGAAACTCTAATCTGACCAGAGATGCTGCTGTGGATATGGACTGCCACTGATTAGGTTTCCTGCTCATTAACTTCTCACAGTTTGTTTAGCTTATTGTGTCTCTTCCTGTGGCAGTGACCTTGTTTGATAGGCTGCCTTCTTAGAGAACTTAAATTTATGTGCCACCAGCCTAATTTATACCATCTCGGGTCCTCCCAGGGTTTTGTCCTTCGTTTCTGGACAAATCAATATTTCTTAACCGCCAAACAAATGCAAATGGATTTCTCGACCCGCCTCTCTCTACGAGACAAGACTGATTCATTCATGAAACTTCTGTTTCATTGAAAACATATTTTAGCCCTTGACTCTTATTTGCACGCCCTCCAAATTATATATGTAGGTTAATTGTGTTCAGCGTTAAAGCAAACTAAATGACCTCATAAACTTGATTGTAAAACCATAGTTTAGTGATGGTAACAAAGCAAACCAGTGGAATTTATTTTTAATCTTTATTTACAGAATTTTTGTATTTAAACCTACATATTTGTATTGTAATTACATTGTACAAAAGATAAATAAAGTAATATAATATTACTCCTGCTCATGTCTTGTAGGTGGTGGATTTTCAGGTTTTGATAAGCAACTACTTTTTTTGTCTTTTCCATCATTCCTCTTCTGACTTGTCAGTTCTTTAAATTAATTGCCATCATGTGTCCTGTAGGCCCACCTTCATTTTCTTTACATTTCTGCCCCCTAGAATCTATCTGCTGTCTCTTGTTATTGCTGTGACTTTGCTTGTTTTCCATCTTTGTTCCATGTTTCCATCCATCTGGACATTGAGTAAGTCTCTAAATCTGTACAATATATCTGAACTTTAAAATCGTGAAGCATTTCCATCAACTGGATTCAGGTTAAACAGCTGACTGTCTCCAAAACACAGTAGATACCTTTGAAAATGAGCTGGTCTAACGCAATAGTGATGCAAAGTGGAAGGTGCTATTTTAAGGTGCTGCTTGTTCCGGAAGTAAAAGTCTCATTTGTTTTTCCCACAGACAATGTTACATGACCATAGACTTTATAAATAAAGATAGAGCCTCCAGGTCTGAAGTGAGGAAGTACCTTTAGCTTGCAGTCATTCTAATGGGCAGGAGAAGGTGACTCGTTGCAAAAAGATTGTATGTAAGTTTAGGAGAAAATAACCTTACTTCTGATTTGATTTATTGCCTCAGTAAACAGCTTCCTAATGGTCACTTCTGACTATAAAAAACCTAGATGGCACCAGGCCTAATGCCAGTCTCAAGGCTCCAAAATTTTAACCCACTTTGATGACATCACTTTTACATGACTCACAGTTAGAAACTTGGAGCACTTCTTTTGCTTGTATGGACATGAAACAACTGATATATAAGTGAAGGTACAAGCCTTTGCCCATAAAAACTAAATGGAGTGAACAATAGCTACGATTGCAAAGGTGCACTACATCAAAAAACATCCAATTGCTGAGTGTAAAATTCTTTTATGTGTGCTGCCAGTAGCAGGTGGAAGACAAAGCTGAAAGCAAAATCTGCAGTTTAAATCAATTGACTTCCAAATTCTTGGGTAAAACACCTGTGGAACTAGCAACTCTGTAGTTGGACGTTGTCAAAAAAGAAACAAAGATATTGTGACGTTATTATACTTAAAGGCCACCTTGGATTTGTTTCCTTGCACCTGTACCCTGTCCTGTTCTCACAGAGTAATCTCCCCCACCCACTAGCTCCTGGATGTAACTGCTGTCTAACCAGCACTATCCTCCAGTCAGCCAGGCTGATCGGTGGTGCTGCTGCACCTCAAGTCACTAATGGAACAAGACAAGGCCTCTTTTCTTCTTAAGGGCCGTGAGAAACAGGGTGGATGCACACACACGCGCACACACACACACACACACACACACACACTGAGCACTTGAGTGGTGGTAGCAGTAACTCTCACCCAGCCATTGTCCTCTGATCTGAGGACAGAGTCACTGAGTGTGTGAGGCGGAGGACTCAAAGAGGAAGGATCAGCAGAGCTCTGTAGCACCAGTGGACAGACATTCGTTTTCAGCAATGCTGCTCGTATGGATTCCTCATTTGACCTCATTACTTTGAGGTCAAAGTAATGAGGTCAAATTAGGCAACTTCATATTCACATTTCATATCAAAATACTGAGGAAATTCTCAAATCTGTAGTTCATTTCCTCACCATAGTATAGGTATTTCCCTTTTCTTGCACTCAGAATTTAAGTAAGTGATTCTGGAGAAATATAGCTGATTGTTATGTCTCACTCCCAGTCTGTCAAAATGTGGGTATTTGACGACCTGTAAACAAGACTCAACAACCAACTTTCTTTTTGTAGAATTACTGATGCCCAAAAAAGTCCTGAAGACAACAAAATAATAAGAAAATACAAGCAGAGTGCAGGGTCTGCAGAGGGAATTTGTATGACATCATACATTGTTTTTAGGAATATCCTGAATATCCTCAGATAATGATACTTTTGATGTGGCTTTAATGTGTTTATCTGGCCTGTACCATCTATCCACCTACCTGTTCGCTGTGCATCCTCCTATACAATAAAGTTGGTTGCAACAGGCTACATAAGAGATGAAGATGCTCGGTTGCCATGACTACATGGCAAAGACTAATTTATAACAGCAGAAAAGTGCCTTAGTCTGCAAAAACTGTCCCCTGTATGTAAAAAATAAGGCACCAGAAGAAATAAGAATAGCTGATAACATGATATCCTAATGGATTCCCAGGCCAGGCATGATAAAAGTGTGTGTGTGTGTGTGTGTGTGTGTGTGTGTGAGAGAGAGAGAGAGAGAGAGAGAGAGAGAGTTTTAAAGGCCTATTTTCTGTGCATACAGTGGCTGGGGCTCAAATTGGTGTGTGTGTTTTATCATTCACAACAGATTAGGAGAAGAGAGTGCAGGTGATTTTAGTGTAGTCTGTAGTCTGACTTACTGCAGCTAATACTAGCAGACAGGCAGCGATCTTTGAGTGTGTGGATGGGAAACATTACTGTGGGCTATGCCACTTTACTTCCCATTAGTACTCCCTGTCTCTCTCTCCTCACTGCTCTTAATGGATGTCTGCAAAATGAAAGTTGTTGCTGTCTTCTACTTTTTGTCTTTGTGTACACACACATACAAATGAGTATGTGTGTGTGTGTGTGTATATATATATATATATACCGTATGTATTTATGTATGTGTGTGTCTGTGTGTGTCCGTGTAAGTGTGTGTATGTGTCTGTCTGCAGACTCAGTAATGATGTTTGTGTAATGGGCCGTGGCCTCAGTTGTCAGATCAGCACTGGATAATGTATCCAAGGTACACACACACACACACACACACGCACACATGCTGTATGTATACCTCCGATCTGATATTTGCTGCATTTCAAGTGACTTAGCAGAAAGACCCCTTGCGGTTCAGCACCCATATATCTTTTCACTGATCTAATGCTGCTAATTGTAATGGCTTTAGTGGGGACAATGTGACCTTGCAGGTCTTGAACCTAGGAGGAAGTAATTACATTGATTAATTGCTTGTGCTTGCTATTGATTGGTGCAGCAGCTTGCCCATTATTTAGTACACAGCTGGTTCCAACATGACAGGGGCAGAAATGTAAATGTTGATGAGGTTAGAAAGAAGTGAAACAGTCATCCATTTTATGTGTGTGCATGCAGTGTGTGTGTGTGTGTGTGTCTGTATGTGCAGAAATATGCATACATCAAGAAATACTGACTATGGCCCTCAGGGTTTAAAGGAACCTGCCAAGGCAAGGGCAAGGGCATGCATACACACACACACACACACACACACACACACAGAGTGTCAGCTTCTACCACCCCCTGCCAGTAGCTGTCACTCATCAGCACTGGGTGCCAGAGAAGGCCAGAGCCAGTATGCTCTCGTTTACCCATTGTTTGCTTTTCTCAAATCATCCAAGCCATCAAGCCCTAAATCATCTATGTTGTATGCCACAGGTACATAGGCACTTTCCTGTATGCTGTGATATACCTAATAAGCCTAAAGGAGATGACAAGTCTTCAAAATTATTGGAGTGCTTAGTCACTAGATTAATCACTTGCTCACTCACTGTTTGGCACCGCATGGATGACAGATAATCAATTATATGAATAAATCTCCTAGTATTCATGTTTTTCTCTATTATCGTGCTACAGTAAGTATGGCTACGATTACTAGTGCATTAATACAACAGTTACATAATACATATAAAAAGCTCTTCAGAGTATGTGATGGTCATGATGCATTATGACCTGTGACATCACCACAAACATCTGCAAACAACACATGTATGTAATCACATACAGACCCATTCAGCTCTGCTGGCCTTACATGTGACTCATGTGCTAAGCCAAGGTGGATTACAACAGTAGGTATGCATTCCTCTGTACCATCTTTGTAATATCCGCTCTGGAGATGAAGAGTGGTTTGAGCCTCTTAAAACATGAATAACTTAGTGGCAGAGAAATGTAAATTTCTGATTTCCAAATAGGACAGCTTTATATTAAAATCCCCTGCTGGGACTCACCCAGGACAGTTAGCAGTGGGTGGTCTCATGTAAAATTTACAGTGGTGCAGCTGCAATATTTCTGCTCATATAGCGCCCCCCTCTGTAGAAACAAGGCATCACAACGGGGATCCAACATCCCATGCAACTATCCCTCCAGATTTTCCCATGTCAGTGTTCCATAGGCTCTTGTGAGGTCTTTGTTTAGCTGTGCTTGTCTAAAGGCTTGCACTAGCACCAGTAACCTTTATAGACAACCCATTGGTTCTTATACGGATGGAACTCAAGGCATGGGTATTGGGGTTTTAGTTATTACCTGGGTTACCTTTTGTTTTCTTTCCCATGATTTTGGTTTTTGTTTTCTGTCTGTCCTCCTGTTGTTGTGTGTGTGTATGATTGGCACAGAGGCTTTTGTCTGTTTTGTCTTCTTTTGTTGTGATTTCAATTACCATGTCTAAACTCTAATATTAATTCCAACTACACTGGAACATAATCCATACTAATCTTATAAACTCAACAGGTCTTAAACTGAGCAAAATTTAATGCCTGCATTTTCACTGCAGGCATTTTGGCTTGTTATAGTAGGAAATATTCATGTAACATGCATTACTGGACATCTACTGATAAAGATAAAAAGGATGCACATCCTTTGACTTTTTTTTTTATTTTTACATAACATAGCATATATCATCATATATCAGCAAATTATTTGATGTTCCAACTAGAACTCTTAGATCTTCTGTTGCCTTTTTATTTTTAGATGTTGCTAATGTTTCCCACAAGGAATCTGCTGAGGCCACGTAGATGGCACTGAGTGAGCAAACTCCCTTGATATTTCCATAGTTTTGAGATCTATTTTCTTTTAAAATATGGGCAGTAACTGTGGGAAACTTGCCTTGTCAACTCTTATGTTTGGATCTTTTGCTACTTCTTCAAATGCACTTTCAATGTACAGTGGTTTTATAGTAACTTTTGTTTTCAGTTCTTTTGTGATGCACCTCAGGCTGTATATCTACATTAAAGGTTTTATGCAAAGAAAGGTACACTACATAGACAAAAGTATTGTGATAATGATGTTTTTCAGGAATTGGGTTCAGCTCCTTACATCCAGTGAAGGGAAATCTTAATGCTTCAGCATACCAAGACATGTTGGACAATACTATGCTTCCTACTTTGTGGCCAACAGTTTGTTGAAGGCCCTTTTCTATTCCAGCATGACTGTGCCCCAGTGCACAAAGCAAAGTCCATAAAGACATGGCTGGATGAGTTTGGTGTGGAAGAACTTGACTGGCCCACACAGAGTCCTGACCTCAACCCCATCCAACACATTTGGGATGAACTGGAACAGAGATTGTAAGTCAGGGCTTTTAGTCCAACATCAGTGTCTGACCTTACAAATGCTCTACTACATGAATGCAAAAATTCCCACAGAAACACTCCAAAATCATGCAGAAAGCCTTCCCAGAAGAGTGGAAGCTGTTATAGCTGCAGAGCTGTTTATGTATTTAGAATGAAATGTCACGAATGTCCCTGTTGGAGTAATGGTCATATGTCTCCATACTTTTGTCCAATGCATTATCAGCGTTATTAATGCATAAAGGGAAATTATATAATTTATGAAATGCCTAATGCATCATGATAATGTAATATAGTTTATGATTATGGGTTTAGGCTCTAGAATTTGTATGAAAAGGTTTTCCCTTTTGTTTTTGCAATAACAATAGGAAAACAGTATGAAATAATGAATATAACCAACTGTGTGTATGTAATTATACATACATTAAGCATAGAAATATTACTATATGTGACAGGATTGAAGAGAAGCACATTATCAACACATTCTCACTCAGTGAAAAAACTATAAACAAATGAGTTGCAGTATCTCTCTACTCTCCGATATTAATAAGACAAAACCGTCCTCGATGGGCACACAACTGGCTCACATCTTGTGTTACTTTCCACCTATTCTAATAGCCATGCTGAGATCTCAGGCTGTGTATAGGGGTCTGCAGAGAAACTCATGTATCTGGTGGTTTGACTGACTCACTGTGTCTTGTTCAATCTAGTGCTTCATGATAGATTTTTCCACAGCAGCTTGTAGGATCACACACAGTAATAGTAATGCATACAGACACATGGGACAATAGAATTTATCTGTAGCAGCAGCAGAGTCACTCATGCAAAACCTCTTCCTGTCCACACCAGCACCACAACAACCTTCTTCTACTAAAACTTCACTATGTGTGCTCTCTTTCTACAGCTACACTTTGATAATAAATCAGTTTCACAGCAAGGTAGCTTTAAAGCATGGCTGATGAATGAATGAGCACCGGGCAGCTTTGTGTTGTGAAGTGAATAAAAAGACTACAGTCCACAGCTGATGATCATATCAAAGCCAGCAACCAATACAAGAAGGTTATATTTACAGAGCTACAACATTTTATGCTTGATGTTACATCCTCCATTTAAAAGTTATTTACTGTGATGTGCGCTGTCTCATAAAAATGAACCTAAAGCTGATATACAGATATTCCGGGCCCTTCTGTCTGTTGTTTCCACATATACATATAGTCTGTGAGGCAATTTGGACTTACTTGGTTTGTAAAGGAAGTGAGCTCTGCTTCAACACCTGGTTGAACATAAGCTCATCTGTGCAGTTGTAATATATTGAGGGACCATATGAAGCCTAATGAAACTGGAACGTCTGAACAGAGGAAAATATTTCCAGCATATAATATATTATCACACACTGATGACACCACGCAGGGTGACACTGCTCTTCAGGAGTGATAACCACTCACACAAACACACTGATGCAACAGCCATCATGAACAATTTGGGGTTCAGTGTCTTGCCCTGGGACACTATGACATGTAAATCGCAGGGTCCAGGGATTGAACCACTGACCTTCTGAGTGGTAGACGAGTGCACTGCCTCCTGAGCCAAAGAACCACTTAATTGCTGATTGTAAGAGAAAAAAGTAATGTACCTACTGCAAATGGAAATGAGAGTTGTTAGACTTTGCCAATAAGAAGCTGTGATATAACAACAAGAAAACGAGCACAGACTCCAGCTTCAACACCCACAGCAACAAAACCCAAAAGAAATGGATGCTGCTAAAAAAGGTCAGTAAGAATTCATTAAGAAAAACAAGTTATTTTGTACAGTACGACGACAGAATGAGCTAAATTAATGCCTGACGTTAATCAGTTTTAAGATCAGCAAAACAGAGGTGTTGATAGTTTGGACACTTGGAAGCCAAGCAAAAGTTTTTAGTCTCTTGCTCTAAGTATAAACAGATTCCGTATAGTTCGTATACTTAACATCATGGAACAAAGAGAAAGTTCTGTGAAAAGCAAGTCCTTGTCCTGCTGGGTGAAGATATGCAGATTTCAGTCTCATGCGGACATATATTCTTCTTTCTTAGAGCCACGTTGTCATTTAATCACTTGAGCAGCAATGTTTAACACTCATTCATGCAAATAAGACATGAATGGGTATTAGGGAGCAATTACAGACAGGCAACAAGTGAGTGAATACATTTGTAGAGACACAACATTGTCTTCGTTTGCTTTATTTGGGCAAGCCTGATTTATTTATAGAAAAAAAAAAAGAGATTGTCGATTGCTAAATTTTACTAGGAAACATCATTAAAACTCAATTTATTTCTAGATGGAGAGGAAAACTGTATAAATGTATCCAGTATGTTACACAGAGAGACTTCCTTTGACAGAAAGAGTAATTTCCATCAGCATGCATATAATTAGCACTTTACATTGCAAATGATTTGAGATCCTTTCAAACATCAAAACAACTGAGTTCAGTTTAGTGCAGGTGTACTCATCATTTTAAGAGAGCTTTCTGAAGCATCAGCGGCTCAATAATGTCCACTTTTTAGAAGTAACTCAGCAAGGTAAATCTACATCAGTACACAGGTATCTCCATACATCGTTGGAATGTTTATAATGTGTTTATGCTACAGATTCATTTCACCATATTGTAGATACAGCTGTAAGAGTTAAGATCAGTGAATGTAAATTACATTGCTCTGCAATTAGGCACAAATTATCGTTAGTCCTTGCACATGTGGAGCACTCTCCAAAAGCAAACCTTAAGGGCTTTAGAGATAGGAAGCAGGATTCCCATGAAGGCACGTGGTGCTGTAGCTCGAGTTTCTCCATCTTGCATCTCATTCTGCCTGCAGCAAGACAGTCATGCACAAAGTTACTTTTCCCCCAAAAGTCTGAACTATTTTGCATTTCCTAGTCTGTCCGTAATGTTGAAACCCCAGAGAGACTGAGATGGCTGAGAGGAAGACCGTGACGAGGTTTAAAACAAGAATTGCCTCACACAATCTCCACTTTTCTGAGGGCTTTGCTGAGATAAACTGTAGAGATGGCCTGATACTCTTTGACACAGAGAGGTTTAAAAATCCCTTTAAAATCTACCACTACTCCCTGCGCTTTTCCCTTTCCCTTTTAATTAACAAATTATCCAAACTGAGAATGGGCAACGTGCTGTAGGGCTGTGCAAACACAAATGAAGGAAAAAAGGTAGACCACACTTTGGTGCAGTTAAGAGTACAAGCTCCACTGTTACAATGAGAACTGAATTGTAGTTCTTAATTTTTAGATTTCCAGAAGTCAGCTGAAATCACACGTGCAGCTTTTCATTTATCCAGGTGGTTTTTGAGCAGTATGACCAGTGCAGTAGGGCTGCAGTGAGGTTTTTGCTGCAGAATCTGCTGGTCAAGGAAGGCAGGTGAGATGGAAAGCTGATCCTTGAACAGCACTGATAAAACACCAGGCTCAGGTGGGTACCACTTTAAGCTTCAAAACATACTGTTTTTTAATGCAAAACCAGGACTGATTCCAGTTCTGTCATTGAGTGCTGTATGGTCAATCCTCCTGGAGCAGCAAATGACGAAGTGTTTCTGTGGATCATCTGAGGAAGACCAAGTACACTTTGAGAAGTTCTCCTGGTTAAAAATGCTCACAGACTATCAGTGCGAGCGTGGCAGCTGTCGCACACTCTGACCGGGTGGTCCCAGCCCCGGGAGGGTACGGGCCTGTTGTGTGTGGAGCAGGGGCCGCACACACCCTGTCCACAGGCCCTGCAGTGATGCTTGGACATTGCCGGAGTGAAGATTTTGGAGCACTGATGGCACTGAGTGATGTCCTGGTCCGGCACCCAGTAGTCTGGCCGGGCCACATCCTTCACAAAACCTGAGGGGGATTGTACAGAACAGTAAAGATTTAATCAAGATTTTGAGAAGGGATTGTTATCATAAACATCCACATCTGAGCAGAACATTCTGTCAAACTGCATAATATTATATGCACTCAGGCAGCTGTGAATCACTTCACAGGATCAGAAGTTTAATGTCCATTGTGTGAATCTCCAAAGAGCCAATAAAAATCCTAGATGGATGGATAGCTTCTAGAAAACTAGATGTTTATTTATGCCTAACATTCTCTGCACGTGATCCATCAAGTCAAAGAAGCCCAGTGGTTCAGAACGGAATGGGATTTGTAATACAACAGCCTTGATCACATTTTTGTACTATAAAAGACACCTTTACCCAAAGATAACGTGCAACCAGCAGCAGCGTGCTGAAAGAATATATGAAGGTAAAAAGCAGTTGCACTCACACAGAGGGTAGTCCACAGCAGAGGTGACTATGTCCAGCGTAGACTGGGCCACCTCCGTCACCCTGCGAGCTATTAGACCACGAGGCTCCACCTTACACACTGAAGAACAGAGGTGTGCACACATGTGAGAGGTGGAGAAACACACATGTACATACACAAAAGCAGCAATAGGAATATTTATATTTGAGCAGCTATCACAAATACAATCACCATTTACAGTACAATAATTTTTTTTTAACTAGTGCAAAATTTAATTTAACATAATTTACAAGTTTTTATTCAGAAAGTTGGAAATGTAGTTTAGTGTTGGGTAGTTTAGGAGGAAAAGGATGCCAATGCCCATCATGTTCACTGGCCCTGTCCATTATTGGTCCAAGTAATATAAACACATTTGTCAATACTTCTTGCTTTATGAAATAACATTTATGCAATTTAAAACAAACTGCCTGGTTGAAATTCAGTAATTGGTTGAAAGTGTCTCACCCTCACTGTTTGTATCAACTGGCCCTCCCTGTCGGTAGCAGGCCTGACACACCCTGACAGGCGCACTGCCCCAGCCTCTCTCTGGGACTGGCTTCCTGTGGCTGGAGCAAGGATGGCAGAAACCCTCGCCGCATGATCGGCAGTGGTGCTTCCTCTCTGCCTCCATGAACACCTTCTGACAGCCGTGACAGGCCTGACAAGGAAGGACAGACATGCTAACATTGTTACTGCAGGCACAAGGTAAAAATTTCTTCAACAATGTCAAATCTGGGTGTGTTAGACTGCAGGTACTTTCACATGTGGCCTTATGTATTACAACTTTTCTTTGCTATATGAATTGCTATGTCTGTCGCAGCTTTACGTCTACATACTCACAGTGATCTCTGTGTTGGGTCTCCAGTATGGAGGTGCCACCTGGTCAGTGAGCCAGGCAGTAACAGCTTTGGTGGGGCCGGTGCTGTACTCCGACACTGACTGGATCATGTAGTTCATCCCATCGAGGACCCTCTGGGCAGCATTCTGGTGAGTGGTCAGAAAGCTGTCCGACTAAGAGAAGAAAAGGGGATTAAAAAAAATTCACAAGTGAAGATCAAGTAATCATAAATGACCTGCATCACTTGTGAGATCCCAGTCTCTTAGGTGAAGCTAACTGCACAGCACACTTCGTGCAAGATGTCGTTATTTGAAGCTTTGTTTGAATGAAATGTTCAGCATATAATGAATTCAATGGCGTCATGTAATCTTAGCTTCTACACGTCCTGGCCTCAACATTGATGCGAACTACTGGTGTATAATTTCATCCGTCAGATGCTGAAACAATCATATCACTACTCAGTACTTTTGTACTGAAGTTAGAAACTGAAGGAAGAGAAGGGTGGAGTACTCACCCCCTCCCAGACATGTTTGACCTCAGATCGCACAACGCTGCTCTCAGGGTCCTGGTTTCCCACCCAGTACTGTCTGCTGCGGTAGATCACACCACAGCTAGCACACTCCAACACATAGCTGAGAGGGAGGTGGGGAGACAATATGAGATGGCTGGAGATGGAAATGAAAAGGACTCTGTGTGTGTGTGTGTGTGTGTGTGGGTGTGTGTGTGTATTTACGTACCCTGACCAGGCATACTTGGCCAGTCCAAACCATTGGTTGTCACTGGAAGCTGAGGTCTTGGGCACAACAATCACCTCTCTGCCTCCTTCATAGCACCGCTGTACACATGAGACGAAAAAGACAAAAAATTATATTGAAAATGTATTTTTAAAGAGTTGTGTAGTGTGATACTTTTTTTGGAAGACAGCATGTGATGAATAATTAGAAAAGGGGCAACAGAACAAGGCACAGCATGAAACAACCAGTACAAAAGCTGAAGCCTTGTAACATTCACTTTTAGCAAATGAGAGTAATGTCATGAGGAGTCAGGCTCACCTTACAGATGAGGACCTTATTGTTGAACTGGTGTGCATACTGGCACAGTCCATCTGCCATGTGCGGGACCCTGTCTCTCAGATGGTTCATTCCGTTTTTACAGCGAATGCTGGAGATGAGATGGAAAGCCAAATGTTTCAGACCAACATGACAGATGTCAGAGTCAGTGACAGGAGCAGGTTTTGTTATGGTCAATGTGTGTGAAAAATGATCTGTGCAGTCCATTAATACAGGACTGAAGCCTTTCAAAAGTAGTGCTGTGTCTTCTACCACTCACAAGTCTCTCAGCATTATGAATAGAAGAATCACAACGGGTAGGGGACTCCCAATTCTCCTTTCCAAAAATATGGAAAACACATCAGGTTTATGGGTCCCAGTGGGGAGGACAGTTAACATCCAGAAGAACAACAACAGATTTCTGCTTTAGAGAATAAATTCCAGCTCTGTAACTCACCCAGAGACAACTAAAAGAGTTTTGTTTGTGTGTCTGCTTATGGTTCCATCGGACAATTAAAAACCTTTAAAAGCCGTATGGAGATTCAGAAGAAGAGAGACGTTCCCCCAACTCAAGTGGTTTGAGTAAGAGGAATTGCATTTAGAAAGATTTAGAAATTAAAGATCCCTGAAGATGATTTAACACTTTAAAGATACTTTACAGTGAATAATTCTCTGGGATCGATATGTTCTGTTCCACAAAATTATTTGATTAACTAGTTAAAAATCCTTAAAGGTGCATCTACCACACTTGCACAAAGCAACTGTAAAATGTCCCACTATGAACACTGTACAAACCTCTGAACCCGCTAATACAGAGGTTTGACCGTGAAGAGCAGATTTCAACCCTAACAGAGGGGCGGAGCACAGTTAGATGCCATTGAGGCAACAGTGGAAAATGCTTTTAGTGCAAATGGCCACCTGACCTGTCTTCAAGGCTAGATACAGTTCTTTGAGAAACAGAGTAACAGACTGCTGACTGGTGTGAGGTGGTCAGTGGTGGTGGTGGGGGTCTCACTGCAGCCTGATAATAAGACTAGAGATGTGATATGGCATCCCGACTTTCTTAGTTATAATAAATTTTATTATAATTTAGAGATTGAAAATTAGAATATCTTTTAATATTTACATATTTTATGTTATCTAGAAAGGAAAGGGGTTTGGATTTGAGACTAAAGCAGGTATAAAATGAATAACATATGAAGTTTAACTGTTCCCAGGTATAGAAGACTCAAATGCCTCATCTCCAACTGAATGAACTGATGTTCTCATTTTTTGCCCATAGTTTCAGTTATAATCTTCCCAGATTTTGACCTTGGTAAATATTTCAGGCATTATTCAACTTCTAGCAAGGAGAAAAGCTGAAGACTAAAGGACCAGTTCAAAAATGTTTATAATGACTTACTTGCAGCTGAGGCAGACAGCAGAGCAGGTGAAGTACTCATCTGGGAAGAAGGAGTACACGGTCATCTTGTCATCTGATAGTTCCCCACAGAAACGCTCACTTAGGGCCTAAAGATATGTAAAAAGGATAGCGCGGAAGGATACCAAAGAGGAATAAGGGTCAAGACCAGAGGACTAAGGTCAAACAAACAGCAAAATTCATCTCTCTGTTAAATTTTAGTTTATTATTATTTAGTTTATTTAACAGACTGTAATGGTTGAAGTGCTAGAAGCAAAGGCAACCGGATATGTTTAGGTTGTTGAAGACATTCACCTCTCATGCGAACGGCTTCTTCAGTTCAGAGATTGAAGGGAAAAAAACACCTATTTAATCTCTAGTGGGGTGCTCACCTTGGGGGTGGTCTTGAGGGTTGCTGACACCGTCATGTGAGTCGTTATGGTCAGATGAGGGATGGTGCAAATGGGGGTTAAACTGTCTGAGGAGGGATCTCAAGGAACACTCTCAACCCGGTGTGTAGGGTCCTGATGACTTCAAGTTTATGTTCCAACAGGTGGTAGGAGTAGAAAATAGGTACTGGTCTGTGTGTGTGGGTTTCCAGTAGACCTTAATGTTCAAGTTTCCATTGTCCTCAATGAGCACCATACAGTCCAGTGAAGGTCTCTAGTTTTTGGGTTTTGATTTTGATCCAGGTGTCATCCACATACCTAGAGCAGTGGCTAGGTTTTGTTCCTCTGAAAGAGCTCAGTGCTTTGCTTTCAAACTACTCCATGTAGAGGATGGCCACAATGCGTGACAACGGTGAACCCATGGCACATCCGTGTTTTTGTCTGTAGAAACCTCCACTGTACTTGAAATAAGTGGAAATAAGGCAGGGGTCCAGCAAGGTGCAGATCTGGTCCAAGACCACACCAAGGTGACAACTCCACTAGAGGTTAAATCGCTTGATTTTTCCCTTCAATCTCAGCACTGAAGAAGCCTTTTGGAAAAGAGGTGAAACGTCTTCAACAACCTAAAGATATATGGTTGCCTTCGTTTCTAGCACTTCAACTGCCATGACTCAGATCACTGAGAACCTACATCAACACAGACTGTAATGGTTCACCACTTACCTCTAGAGCACGGAACACTATCTCTGGCTGGCGGGGAGAGCGTGTGTGAGTGTTTTTCACTTGCTGCCTGACAGCCTCCAGCAACCTGCTGTAGTCAGTGGGAGGTGTGATGGTCTGGGTGCCCACATACTGCACTGAGCTGAAGGCCTCTGTCCCTAAGCCCAGATCGTGAAAGCGCTTCTGAAGCAGCATGTCAGCATGGCCAGCCAGCTTAGAATCTATAAGAGAAAGGGGAAAACAAATCCTTAAAAAATATAATAATAATATGCTAGTAAAACTGAGGTGTGTTTTAATGTTCACATACAGTAAATGCATGACATTCAGTATTATTTCCCTCCCCTACCATGACCAAGCAACTGGGTGTGTGTTGTCTCTTGAAAGACGATAACGGCAGGCCCAAGAGAAGACAAGGGCACGTCCAGACCACAGCGGCTAGAGAGGGCCCTGAGCTCCGGGGTGAAGTGCTTAAGGTAGGCCCCTGAGGCACTGCTCAGGAACAGGAACATGTCATTGTGGAGACGCTCTGCCCGTGTACGATAGATTACTATATCAGACACTGCCAAAACCTGGAAAATAAAGGAGTAGATACATAGCTATGACACAGGTAGTGAAATGGAATATATATACGCAAGGATTACGGAAGACATTAATGGAAGACCTGCCACATTTTAGTTATTCTGTACACATAGTATCTCTACACAGATTGCAGTCTGGAATGAGGTGCATTCTAAAGTACTCATAAATAATGTTAACTGTATATGGAAAACAACTAAAAGTATACATTAATGTATTGTTGAACACACAGTGGCTGGTCAGTTAAAAAATTCACACTATTTTACCACTGGCCTATAGTCAAAATGTGAACTGTGCACTGAGTGGTGTGAGTCTAACTAATTCTTTATCCAATTACCCGTCAATTACAACATAACAAAGGACCACTAAAATTACCTTTAGCAGCAGCCGCATTCTCTGGTTCTGATTGGAGGCAGCCCCCAACAGACCCTCAGTGTCCAAGGCGAGCAGGCTGAGGGCAGGGTCATAAGCGGCCCAGACCCCCACTGTGCAGGAGTTGGGGGACTTGGAGGTGTAGAACACACTCTCACCACCAAATAGGATGTGGTTGAGGGTGTGGGACTTGCCGTCGCCAGTGTTGCCAAAGATGGAGAGGACCTTAACTCCTGCCACGTCCCCACAGCCAAGTTTGTCCACAAACTCAGACTCATCACGGACCTGGAGGGAGAAAAGGGAGAAAAGCAAGCAGAGAGCATTTTATGAAGAGCTGTTTTAACACAACTACATCGAATCAAGGGTAAACCTTATTGAATTTGTGTGAACACTTCAGTCTAAGGAGCTTTAACAAGAAAATAAATTATGTGTACTATTACCTTTGAGACTATTCACATTCAGTCCAGAAAAAAAAAAGCTTTGAAATAAAGGCTGTTTCTGGTAACAATGTGCTGCTGAGCCAGCTGTTTTGGGACAAATTGTGGCTACATCCTAGATCAAGCGGATGAATTAGTTATTAGTTATTATCACCTGCACTTTGTACTGCTGTAACAGCGACGCAACAAGACACTGCCTCCATGTGGGTCAGCTGTGCTGTATGACTCACCAGGGGTTTTCCCGATGAGAAACCCTTTTGGTGCTCTGCCCCAATCAGTTATAATGTATTCCTTTTAACTCTGAGGTATCATAAGCCTTTGCGGCTTGTGTAAACATATTTACATGATGAACATGATGGACGTCACGGCTAAAAGCTACTTGTTGTTCCATTTATAAGACGAAGAGAGAAGAAGTGAAACCTGTCTCAAGCTCACCTTGTTACGGTAAAAAGAACAGCATGACATGATATTTTGTAAACTGATTGTGCTCATGTATCAGCACTGTAGCTGTTAGTGCAAGCGCTCACACATATTCACTGGCCTTCATTACAATGTGTTTAGTCTTCCTCTTAGCTTAGCAGTTAAATGCTAACAGCCGCTAGCTCAGCTGACGTTAGCTAACTTTACCTTCAGGTTTTCTTGTTCATCCACCAGCAGAAAGCTTGAGACACCGTCTGGACGCTCCTCTGCTTTCATTGGACTGATCGATATTCTCTCCATTTCTTTCATTAGTATGTCAGACATCGTTGTTTAATTACTTAAGACGTGTATTTGACGGCAAAATCCAAAACGAAAGTTCAACATGACTCCTTCTTGTCTATCCATCACAACATCAGCGCGTGCATGGCCGACTGCTGCGGGAGGAGCCAGGGAGCACGCAGACAGTGACGTAAGGCGCGTTGTGTGTACGTTTGGTCTTGGACTGTTGAGCGTCTTGTCTGGTACGTCAGCACCACCTTGTGGTCAAAATTTAGAATAACACACAACCTGTCAGTCCACAAACTTCAAAATCAGTAGATGCGTAAGCATAAAATAAGATGAGATGATGAATTCACGGACTTACAAATTCTGTGTGTATTCTGTCGTCGATTTCAAAAGCTTAGGTCAATCGTGCAAACCAAACAAGATCCCAAGGCTGTATTGGTTCCACTACGTAAAGCTGAGAAATATGTGTATTTTAAAATAGCAACTAATTTATAATCTCGGCTAGTAGGAATCATAGTTTCCATTTAACTGGTAGAGAGTGTTTTATTGGAGCCGTGCTGCCATGTCAGGGCTGCTAGCTAATGTTCATTAAATATTTGTTAGCAGAGATCTATAAATATCACATGTCACTGAATGGCTTCAGAGCGGCGCCACTGCTGTACTTGACATGGAGAAAGAAATTCCAGCATTGCTACTCTAACAGGCCCGGCTCATGCCCTCTTCCTTCCTTCCTTCCTTCTTTCCTTCCTTCCTTCCTTCCTTCCTTCCCTCCTTCCCTCCTTCCTTCCTTCCTTCCTTCCTACTGGGGACAGTTCAAATAAACGCTAATAGATTAAATAAGCCTTAGTCTAATGCAACGCATTCATTTGCACGTATAATCATGATACAAGACACAGACAGTAGATCTATGCGAGCAGGAGGGAAAGCAGATGGGAAGGAATTAAAGAAGGAAGTAAGGAATAAAGGGGAGAGGGGTTATGAGATTGGAGAGGGTCCCAATATTTCTCAACCATGAGAGACAAATGTCTGAAAGAATCAATTATAGCCCCACTCCCAACCCATCCCCTGATTAATGAATAATTAAAGCTGCTCGGTGCATGGCTATACCTAGCATAGATAATATAAGATTAACAAAGGGCCTATCAACATGCCACCACTAATGTAGGGTTGCCCAGACACAACGTCTCTTAATTTAAAATAGATCTAATATATTATCCACCTTTTCATTACTAGAATAAAGTTGGCCACCTTCATATGCTGGTTGTATAATTTAGGGATATTAAGTAAAGTTTTTAAAGAAAATGTAAGTGCTTTTCATTCAGGTACGCTCGGTCTATAGGCCACCTCACAAGGCTACTACACATATATGTCAAAAAAGAAAAGTTCATTTTCTCTTTGGAATGCGTTCATCAACAGGCTTCAGCATAAAATGTTAACTGTGTGCATTAAGTTCCCACTGCTATAATGTGATGCAGTTTCGGGACGAGCAAGTGCAGATTCAAGTCCATCCTCATCATCTATGCAAGGCAACAATGCAAAAGAGAAACTGGCATCCTCAAGCTGACAGACAGTCCTGGCTGCAACCCAACCCCGACATAACTGTAAAGGTTTTTTTTTTTTTTTAATATGAATTCGGAACTGGCATTGCCCTTACAAGTCCGAGGCGGGACTGTGGTCCACTTAAATCGCTATCCCCGCTGGTATTTGTAGTGCGCTCTTCCTCGGCATGTCTCATGATGTCATGCGTAAAAAACTACACTTCCCCAAAGCTGTCACAGAGCGCTCCCGCCTCCCATTGGCTGCTCGCTCCAGCCGCAGCCCCAGAGAATGAATGAAATTGAAATAGCTGCTACATTACATGTACAATACCGGGCTCTGCAGTGTTGCATTCTATCATACTATATCAAAATGGCCACAGCGGTACAGAACCCTCTCAAATCGTAAGTACAACACATTTCCTGAGCGTTTGCGCTTTTTGTATTTGTGCATGCTGTCAGTGCAATTTAAGACCCGTAAATTGCCAGCTATTTCTCAACATGATTACCAACACATCTATACATGCAATGCATATAACACAGACAGAGATAATGTCAGGGAATGCGAATCTACCGTAAAGAAAAGTTAGATTTTAGGCTGCCTGGAGGTTTCTGTTTTTTGCCATGAGAGGATTATTGTGCGCTCCGACGCAATTCATATAATCATTTCCCTGAGCCTACAGCAGCGTGTGCGCAGGGCTATGGAGGAATGCTGGAGGTAGATTTGGGTGACCCGGTATGTCCCTTGCCAGTGTAGCCAGCCAAGATCACGGTCAAAGCCAGGAGTGGCAGGCTGGCCGGCAGGCAGGGAGCTCAGATGGCTTTACAGTACCTGTGTGCACATTTTTGGACAGAGAAGGGGTAAACAGGTAGGCAGAATGAATCTCACCGCTCAGGTTTTAGGCTGCAGCGTTACCTTTACTGTCGGACCTATCGGAAATATATAGGCTGTTGTATATACGCTGGTGCACGGCTTCAACTCTGAGACTTGCTCTCGTCTTCGGCGCCTACAATAAAGCCTCTAATAAAATCTAGATTGCAATCTGGCGTTTTGCACTTAACGTGAATCTTAACGGACGCTTATTTCCACTAATGGGTCTTAAAACGAGTGGATTTCCTTGTGAAGTTTCTTCTGTGATGATCTCCTTTGTGGAGATTTTTTTTTTTTTTTTGGGGGGGGGGGGGGGCTTTTTTGTTTTTCTGAGACTGGTTTCAGCGGAATGCAGACGCCTGCTGCCTGCCTGGGCTCCCGTCCAAAAGGTGGCTGATGTGCGTCTGTCAGCGAGTGCTCACGGAGATCTACCCCCCCACACCCCCCCCACCAAAAAAACAACAACACAATAGCTCCAATATAAACACGAGGAGTGTTTGAGCACACAAAAGATCAGCTTAGGCAGTTTCAAACAAAGAAAAGTCACAGACCTATGAGCAAAACAGGGGCGCGTATCGGATGCTGCACAGGTTTCACCTGAGCAGGGATACAGGGATACAGGGCATAGACTGCCTGCCTGTCTTTCTGTCTGTCAGCTTCTCTGAGATGCAGACACAGGCGACATTTCGTGCAATTCCGTGAACGGCTGCCCTGTACGTGCCTGCTTTGAAGCGCTCTTCACAGGAGAGAGGAAACTGGAATGGTACTGATTGGGCAACTGTGTGCTGCCCTCATTGAGTCTGATCCTATTTTAGCTTTCAGCTATAGTTTTAGTTTTAGCTTTTGCCTAAATTCATTTTACTCGTATCAAAGCACACCCTCAACATTAGGAAACTAAAGATGAATAATTGCAAGGTTTAAATGTGTTCTGGTATGATGTTATGAGTAATGTTATTGTGATGATGGCAGGGGAAGGCACAGGTGGACTGGATGGACGCTGTAATGTGGGACCTCTGGGCTCAAAGACTCCTCTCCTCTCCTCTCCTCTCCTCTCCTCCCCTCTCCTCCCCTCTCCTTTCCTCTCCTCTCCTCTATGGGATACTCATTCAAGCAGAGCCAAAGTGTGGCCAGATTGCTTCCAGAGGCCCTCACTGACACCATGTCAAGGGGATTAAATCAACTGATTTGCATGGAATATATATATGTGGTGCCAGGACAAAGAGGGAGATGAGGCTGTTGAAGCAGGAAAAGGGTAGAATAGGGAAAGAGTAAAAGGATTAGGAGATTAATAATTTAAAATAAAAACAGACTAAGGCCCAGTAACTAATGAACTAGTGGTCAATTTTAAGTGATGGTCTTATATGGATTTTAAGTTCACAAAGGTAGACAGAAGAGTAAAAAGAAAACGTAGAGTAAAAGCAGCAAAGTTGCCAGACCTGCAGAGATGCTGGCACTCTGTTTCACTACTGCAATAATAAAGCTGAATGTATTTATTACCCAAGGCCACAGCGATCAACACCGCCTTTAACACGTCACCAACTGTATAAAGGCCATCGTTATGCAGTATGGGTTTAACTACGTTCCAGTTACCACACTGCGATCGGCTTTTAAACGAGCCCTGGTAATTAGCATGTCTACAAACAAACTTGCTATTAGAGGCTTACAAATTAGATGCCTATCCATTAAAATGGGCCAAACAACTAGCAAAATTTGGTTCAGTGTCAGTCCTAATAGGGTGACTGGCTGTGTGCCAGGGACAATGCCTGTTGTGACCCTAAACCTCCTTAAACTCTGTGAAATCTCAGCAATAAATTCATTCATTCAGTGTATGTAAATTCTTTGGGAAGCAGTTACAATTGTTGCCCATCATCCAGCCAAGACTTGTACAATGCACTGTTATAATCAATGTGTGTGTGTGTGTGTGTGTGTGTGTGTGTGTAAGTACAGTGGAGGGTTCATTTGTGTGCGAAGGCAAATCAGAGGAGGAGAGCAGCTAGCTCCAATCTACTGGGCATTTCCCTACCAGCCCTCTCTCCTTCTATCTCTCTGCTGGATTAGAGGCTAGTTTAATCTCTCTTTCTCTGCTTCTTCTCTCCTCAATCTCTCTCCCTCTTATTTCCTCTCTGTCCTCCTATCACCCATGCTGCCCCATCTCCCACGTTCCCTCCCTCCTTCTTCATCACTTTCTCCATCCATCACTCTTTTTCGCCTTCTGCCTTTTGTTCAGCCATTTCCTTCCTGTCTAGCTCGCCCTCTCTTTTTCCATTTTCCTTCTTTTTCGGCCTCAAACCATCTGAGCCCTCAAAGTCGCTTACCCTCAACCCTGCTCCCTCCCCCCAACCGCCCCTTCACCATGGTTCTTTACATTGTGGATCAAGGCATGTCACCACTTTAAAATTCAGCAAAAAGTACTGAAGGGAATTCTCGACGTGTTTTGTGAGATCCCCTTAAATCTTGTTTGATAGCTTATTCCTTCAAAAGGATTTACTGTAGATTTGGACTATCTACTGGCAGAAAGTGTTCATAGTCCACTGTTCATACCAAATTATCCAGTCTTTCCCTTGTAGCCTTGTAGCATCACAGGGTGTCACGTTGGTTGCAAAGAAGAAATGAAGATCCTACCTCCAAATGGTTGCACTCAGTTTTGGTGTTTCCTGGTTCTGAATGATAAAATCTGTAAAGAGGCAAATATTTTAGGAAGAATGTGCAATTCATGGTTAATAATTTCAAATAACAGTAGGAATTTGACTTTGCAACAATCTTTTTTAAGGTTCAGGTGTCCAAATTTGTCAGAACAGCAGTTTATTTGGTGTATATATTTCAGGAATATTATTTCTTTGTGCTGGTTAGAGGGGTAGATATAGATAATAGTGTGCTGTAGTATTGGCAGCAGTTGTGGCAGGACCCATATAATATTATTTCTGCCCTGCCTGACTGAGCCGAGCTAAATGAGTTCCATGTAATAACCGGCTCTGTGTGCAAACAGCCCCACGTGATTGTTGAAACCACAGCCTGAGCATCCATTTCTAGATCTTTCTTTCTCTTTCGCTCTCTCCCTTTCATTCCCTCACTCGCTCATTTGTGTGGATGAAGGCAGACACACACACACACACACACACTGGGAAACACACACAGTTGCACTCTCTCATTCCCATTCCCCCCTCAGTTTTTTCTTTATTCTTATGGGAGCAAGCCTGGGGTCTGATGTTTTTAAGGGTATTTCTTTTTTCGAGTTATTCCTTTCATCATCCCCTTATTTAGATTTTCTATTTGTTTTACTTTGTCTTTTTTTTAGAAGACAGGATAGAGAGAGACTGAGAGAAAGAGAGAGACATAGATAAGTATTTTTAGCTCTATGACCTATTTCTCCAGTGCTACCTAAATGACTGTCAGTCAGCTCCAATGCTTTGGGACCTTGCATGACTTCCAGCCAACAAATTTGGAATTTGTAGTTTTGTTTGGTTGCAACTTGTAGTCCAAATGCAAAAACAGTGGTGGGAGTGAGAAGGAAAGAATTAATAAACAAAAATCTTAATCTCTCCTCTTGTCTCCTTTCCTCAGTTTTATCTCTTCTTACTTGTCATTCCCCATTTATATTATTCCCAGTGTTTGTGCTTGTCCAGTGGATCTCTATCAGGAGTTGTCAAGGGTGGAGTCAACACAAACCAATGGCTGCTCTCCTCTGCAGCACTTTAATAAGGATGCAGACTGGGGGCTGGAGGGTGGAGGGGCTAAGAAATGTACACATGCACACACACACACACACGCACACACACACACACGCACACACACACATGTACATCCAGATACAGAGGTAGAGAATCCATTGCCATAATAAGAGGCCAAGTGCAGTGGTGATAAATCTCACCTGAAGGAGCTGTTCAGAGGCAGATTGCCTTACCCTGATGTACTGCCCTCAATACACACTGCAGCTAGCTACGGGCTATATACACCCACACACATAGACCAGGAATGCATGTACATACAAATACAAATAGATGCCATGCATAAGTAGCATGCACTAATGTCAGTGTGGAAGCATACGTAGGCAAAAATATGTAACTATGCAACAAGAAACATGCACACAGATGCACAGACAGGGCCACGATTCACAGTTTTATAGGGCTCTAAGACAACCACACCCACTGGACAACGAAGGAGACACACACAGGAAATGAAATACAAGTCTTCATTAAAACCACACATAACAGGTAATACAAAGTTCTGACAGAAATGACATGATCTGTTGCATGGCTCAGCCTTTGTCTACCTTCCTCATTCTGCCTTTCTGTGTGTCAGATCCCCCGTCATGTTCAAATATGCAAACAGTCAGTTGCAGATACACACAGGGATACACACACATGCGGAGATGTGGTGCTGTGACAGCAATTCAAGAAAACTGACGTTTTCCAGCTGGTAGCGTGGCAGACATCCGCTTGCGCATGTGCGCACACTGCCACACACACACACACACACACACATACATCCATGTCTGTCCATCTGTCTGTCTGTAACTGTCAAACCGAGTGTGCAGCCTCTGTCTTTGTGACTGACTTGCATTACACACAATCACTAAGGTATGTCTGTACCTGTTTTCCTTTTTCCTTAACTCACACACACAGTGTGTGTGTGTGCATGTGTGGTGCATGTGTGTGTTTATTTGTGTTTGTGCCCCTACCTGTGCATGCACGTGTCTGTGTGTGTGTGTGTGTGTGTGTGTGCAGCCCCTGTATATATATATATATATATATATATATATAGAATATATGCTACCACTGCAGCCTAGCAATCTTCAGAAGAACAGGAAATGTGTTCATGCGCACATGCACACACACAGATTGAGAGAAAAAAGACAAATCATTTCACTCAGAGTGAGAGAGTGAGGGGGGGAATTGAATTGAGGGTGGTGAGGATGAGGGGAGCTGGAGGGAAAAGGAGGAGGGGTGAATTGGTAAGGGTGATATTGCATAGTTTAATCTGTTGAGTTCAGCCATGGAAGGGCCGGACTGGGGGAGGGGAGGAACAGTACAGTAGTAGGTCGCCTGATATTAGTCCTCCAATGTGCACACACACAAACGCGCGCGCACGCACACACACACACACACGCACAAAGCTCTATAGGCCAGACAACATCACTGTGTGTGTGTATATATATGTGAAAGTGTGAGTAACTGCACAGATGGACAATGGTGGATGAGACAGGTGTGTGGACCAGGTGTACAGACTTGAGTATGTAGGCACAAGTGTTCTTAAAACTAACTCATACGCACAGAGCTAACAGCCATAGTCTTGCCAGCATTTGCTTACAAATCTTAAGTGCAAATCACTCCCATGCAACCTGCCCTCAGCCATTTACATGCAGACTAATTCATTTCCTTCCAGTTTAATGACCTCATTTTACCCAGTTGGAAACCACCATTGAAATGAAATCCTTTGTTAGGGCTGACGTTTTTTGAAATTGTGGACTCATTTTTATGATTTCTCCATGTATCTCATTGGTTTTTCCAGTGATTTGCTTTCACCTCTAGGGGGAGCCCTCTGTTTCTCTATTAGTTTGAGAACCAGCTAATTGGTGTGGTTAATTGCACTGGAAGCAGCAAATGCTGCCGGCAGTGTATGTGAGTGTGTTTCAGCAGAGTGTGGATGCAGCAGTGGACTGAGAATCAGCATGTGTTGAAGTGGACTGCACTTCTGCTGGATGGGACTTGAGGGATCACCCAGAGATTCAGACAATAGCTTTCCCAGGGTGGGGTGACTGTGCTTTTTAGGAAGACTGTATGTCTACTGTCTGCAGGAGTGCGTGTGTGTGTGTGTGAGTGTGGGTGGGTCGTGTGTGTGTTCGTCTCCCAGTGTTACCAGTTTCTTCAGTGTTTTCATGGAGGCTTCTCCCTCCCTGCTGTTTGCTTAGTGAAAGCTGAGGCGGAGAGCTCAATGTGGGTTTAACTTTCACACACACGCAGGGACACACACACACCTTCACTACTTGCTTCAGGCACTCTCATTCCATTTTCATCATCTAATCTTGATTTAGTGTGTGTGTGTGTGTGTTTGTGCTTACAGATTGATAATATTGTATGTCCATTTACATATTTGTTACATTTCTGTGTGCATACTGCCTTAAAGTTCTTAAAATTGTGTGTGTTTATGAAATGTTTGTGTGTGTGTCTGTGTTGGTGCAGGTGAAGGTGTCCATGTTGTTTTGTGTCCTTGCACAGCGTAGGCTAGTGTAATTGTCATTTCTGTCATGTCTGCTTGGACATTTTTGGTAGTCAGCTCCAGTTTGTTGGAGAGATGGCAAGATGCCAGTGAATTCCTAAAGCTGCTACTATTTCTCCCTTCACTTGTGAGTCTACGTGCCTCTATTAGTGTAAAATATAGCTGGAATCAAGCCAAAATACAAATAAATGTTGAAATTATTACAAACATGAAAATGAATGGATTTGTGGAATGAGTCTTCATGGTGAGTGAAGTGTATATCCACACTTGTTGTGTGTGTGTTGGTGCAGAATGGGTTTTCAGCTTTCCTTCATTAGCTGTGTGGTTTGATCATAGGTGGTTTGGTTTTTCTGTGCTTCTCCTTGTGGTCTGTGTTTTCGCCAACTGCTTGGATGGTAGGACCACGGTAACCACAGGCCAGAGTGGTGCAACTGTGACAATTCCTACTCTCCATGGAGGAAAATCCTCTGTGATAACATCTCGTCAACAGCAGCTGAGCCCACCTTGTCCATGCACAATAAATAGTTTTTGGGAGACACCTTTATTGGGAGACTGTTAGCTTAGCTTAGCACAGAGACTGAAAGTAGCCTAGACGTCTTTACAAAAACATATTTTGTATGGATTAAACAAACAAGCTAAACTGTTGATTAGTGAGGTCCTGGGTGCTCGTATGTAGATTATCTTGATATCTGTAGACAAAGCCATGCTAGCTGTTTCCTTCAGTTTTGAGTCTTACTGGTAAGCTAAGCAAACAGTCTCTCAGCAAGAAAGCAAATCTGCGTATTTCTCACAATTTTAAGTTTCATTTTATTACTTTAAGATTTATTACTTTATTTTGCTGTCATGTGTACAATTTACCAGCATTTAGGTAATACTTTATCTTTTCATTATTACATTATTACTTTGCCCATGTGAGTAAAAATGAAACTCGTGTAACTGATGATTATATGAGATTATTTTGAAGCTTTCTCTGAGTTCCACTCATGGATCTGTGAGGCAGTAAGATGGTTCTGAATTAAGAATAGGTGTATTTCTTTGCCATTCAGGTTTATTATTTTATTTAGCAAGCAGGCCATGAAAAATAGCATTTGACGGTTGTGCTCTTTCCAGTGTTGCCGCTCCCTCAATGGTATTTTTGAATCAAATCTAAGAAGTGAAGATTATCATTTTACAAATTGATGTAGAGATTCTGATTTTCTCTGATGGCTACTTCTAGCTGAATTAGGGGTTTCATGGTCCAGAAAATGTGCCTGCATCCCTGTTTTAAACGACGGAACTAAAAGATGAAGTGTCATCAGTGAGCCACTTCTTTTCACAGGTCATCCTGCTCTGTTATTGCAAAGTTCTCTAGTGGGTCCTCTCTTTGTCCACCCTCCGTGACTTTGTTTATTTCTGTGTCTCTCGCTGTGAGTGTCACGAGACGACAAAGTTTTCAAAGTTGTCCCCTCATCCACACCCACTCCAGCACCAACACTACCACCCACCCACCTACCATTAGTTGTAATACCAACACAGCCAATTTCAAATAAGGTCTTGGCCATCAGTCTTGCAGTGGGACAGATAGAGTCACTAACGACCTTTTTCCAATTCAGTAATATAGCTCCATTCAGGCCATAATCTCTTTGGCATACAATTAGTTGAACTTGATAAGTCAGTTATTTCAAAACAGAAAAAAAATCTTTCAGATATAGTCCTTCTTGTTGCCAATAAAATAAATAAATAAATAAAAAAATTGCCACCCAGTGAATAACAATCCTACCTCCAAATGGTTAGTGATTAGAGAAAACTAAAGTCAAGCACAGATTGAAGAAATTATAACAAGGCATTAAAGTGTGTGATCAAATCATGGCCAGACAAATTAACTCACTCTTCATCTATCAAATTCAGTTTTGAGGGCTACACTAATCAAAATATTGGTAAAATTTTGTGTAGAAATGAAGTATTATATAGAGTAAATGGTGGTCAGTTGAAATGATGATGCTAATAATATGAACAGAGGCTTTCTTGTCTCTCCCTGAGTGGACCTGCTCTGTGCTGGGATCCCAGACTCTCACACTATTTCAGATAAAGACTGAACATGCTAACATTACTTAAAGATTAAGCTATAGCTGAAGCTAGCCTGCCTTGTTCCTCTTTGCCACTTTCATCGTGGCCACCTCTTTTGTCTTTTCTCTTTTGTTCACGTCTTCTCCAAACTTTCTCTCTGCGTATCTCCTGTTCAGTCTGCACTAAGTGCCTTAGCTGTTCTCCCATATGAGCCTCCAAACAGGCAAACAGTCATGCAGCTCTCCTATCACAATATAATGAGATTGGGAGCACCCAAATTGAAAGAAGCCATTTTCTACTGCTGTCAATTTATTATCGAGGAGGGGACCGACTTATTCCAATACCTCTAAAGGCAGCAGTGGAGAGAGGGAGGTGATGGAGAGACGGAAAGGAGTGGGTTTGAAGTGAGAGGGGTGCCGAGGGAGGAGGTGGATGGGATCTCAGGGGTGAGCTGTTTTGCATTTTGAATCTTTTTTTCCCCTAACTCAGTCTCTTTCTCTCAGTTTGGTCACTAGTGCAGCCTTGAAGTCCAAGTCTTTTACTCACCATGTTCCTTTTAATATTTTAAAAAGAAACACGTAAGACTTTGTGGACCTGTGTTTTCAATTGCATGTGTGTGTGTTTGAGCAGCTGAGAGTTTTTATCCTCCCTCTTCATCACTATTTATATGCAAACAGTGGGTCCACTTGTATAAGAGGAAGTGGTTGTCTTTCTGCTTTGGCCACATATCTGTACGTACAAAACCTGATTTAAAATTCAAGCATTTAGGTGTCGCTTTTATCCGCAGTGACTTAAGTGAGTCATATGTGTGGGTGTAACCTGCTATTTTGTGGACAGCCTCTACCCTGTTCCATTTGTCATTTGTTTATTGTAGACTACAAGGAGGATCACTTGCACAGCACTAATGCATGGTGAAACAATGACGAAAAATTTCTAGTGACGAACCTCCAACGGGGGCCATAGAATACTCTTTAACAGGCGTCGAGCTGTACAGAATTGTCTTCATAGGGAGGCAAGCAGCTTATTCCCAGCGACACATTAACAGACACGAGCACAGCATGCCCCACATATTGACGCCCCGATCACATCCTTTAAATGTCAGACGTCCAGCGACAGCCCGCGAGGTTACAGAACTGGTTTACGAGGTTTTGAAGATGCCATGCACAAGCTTGTCAGACCTCTCCAACATCTGTGTGATGGTAGAGTTGAATTTGTCCTTATTTCCAACCAGAACAGTTGATTATACTTGACATTTTCACAAGACCCCACTCCCCCCAGTCTTTCTTCATTTGAAAAATCAGCTTTAATCCACTTTCAGGACATTAAACTGTAAATCTTTTTTGTTTGAGTGTCAAAAAGTCACGTCTTTCCAAAACTAATTTTGCTTTTGTTCAGCTTAAAGATGATTATCTGTTCTGTTTTCTACCTTTTTGGTGTGTTGTTGTAGCAGATTTTAATAATTACCCCACCTTTTACGTTTGTTTGCTTTTTCCTGTTAATTAGCTGATATCTCAAAAACCATTTAACAGATTTCAGTTATATTTGTTAGACATTTAGGCCTGGGGCCAAGAAGGAACTGATTAGATTTTGGATCATTTTACAAGTTAAAGAATTGTGTGCATTTTATGCCTAAAAAGCAAGTTCTTTTTCTTCTGGGTTCATTGAATCAAGGCAAATCCATGTGCAGTTGCCCCAACCCTAACCCAGTGTCTTCCAAAACTGTAATGCACAAGCCCCCTGAAAATGATGCTTTGTTTTTTGATACACAATTACAATTTTGTCCTTGTGTGCCAGAGTAGCCTTTTTTAAAGGAGTAATATTACACTAGAGCTTCTAGTATTTACAACAATTTAATTTATCATATGCATTTAGCCTTGTGGCCTTCATCAGAGGATAGTTGCAGCCTTTTTAAAGGGGAAGTACACTGATTTGGGTGTACTACTGCATAATGAACTATATGAATGCCTTTTGTGCCTCCAAAGGGAGCTGTGTGGAATCTGATAGGCTACATTTCAGGGTCACATTAGCTACTAGTATAATACATTAGCATCTATTACCAAACTACTTGAATTGCATTGTAGGTGATGAAGGCACCAATATCTGGTTCTGCCGCATTGATTTTGGAAAAAAAAAAAAAAGTAAGTCTGATAATGGTATAGGATTGCAATATACAACACACTATTGTGCAATTGCAATCAAACTTTGATGAGAAGTTCACATACTCTGAGCATTTCTGCAAAATTAATCAATTAATCAGTAGCACCTTTTAGAAGCTACACAGAAAGAAGCCAGCAAAGCTTTACCTGCAGCTGCACCACACTGTTTTCGAGGGGTTGCTGTTGGCCCTGTTTGCGTGTGTGTAGGTGTAGCTGCAGCTTTGTGTGTCCTGCATTTACCTTCTGTATGGCAGTGTGACCTTGATGTCTGCACGCAGCAGGAAGACACTCGAGAGGAGTGATTAACAGGAGAGAGACAAAGAGAAGAGAGAGAAGTGCAGAAAAAGATGAAAATTAACAACAAAAGAAAGAGTAGCAGAGTGTGAAAGTTAAATGTGCAACAAAATAAAATAAAGAGGAAGACGAAGAAGGGGGAGAAAAGGGGAGAAGGAAAGTAGGGTGGAGTGGAGGAATGACTCACCACATATCTATTGGTTTTTTCTTCTTCTTCTACAGGCAATCTGGAGGTGCAGTCATCAAGAACAGGTAAGAAATGAGAGATGGGAGGGAGGAGGGGGTGAATGGAGAGAGGGAGGGAGAGAAGGAAGGAGGAACAAAGACAATATAACACTGAATGGTAATCAAACTCATACTTGTACAGGTGAGAAGATAGAGAGCATAGAATGTCCTCGTACTGAAAAATGTGTTACTGTAGCCACTGCATGTGTGAGAGTGTGTGTGTGTGTGGTTTGAGCAGTGTGTAGCCAGCTCATCTGCTGTGACCCAGGTTAATAGGACATCTCCATGGCTCACCTACACACACACACACCATAATCCCCCACCATGACTGTCTGCTCGCTGCCCCTTTTGACTTACACACATGCACATACCCACAGACACACACATAAAAATGCCCCCTGCACCTGTCCTTCTTTTTTTGACTCATACACACCCACATGCACACTCATACACAAGCTCATACACACCTTTAACCTCCACACACCCTTCCTGTTTCTGTTTTCCTCCCTTCTCCTTTGCTGCCTTCTGTCTCAGTCTTGGTGAGGAGTTCTATAAGGAGGCCATTGAACACTGTCGCAGCTACAATGCCCGTCTGTGCGCCGAGCGCTCCATGCGTCTCCCTTTCCTGGACTCCCAGACCGGCGTGGCCCAGAGCAACTGTTACATCTGGATGGAGAAGAACCACCGTGGACCAGGTGTGTGTCTCTGTGTGTGTCTGAAATCTAGGCGAATAAAATGGCATGTGGTCGTTTGAAGCTTGAGGAGAACTCCGGAACACTCTTCTTTGTTGGTGTGTGCGTTATGTTTGCCAGTTACACAAATGATTCTCTCCAGTCATTTGTCCTGCGGCTTCCTTCCTTCCTTTCTCTGCTCTGCTTGTTGTTGTCTCTCTGTCTTTCCTCTCTCCCTCCTCTCATTTCCTCCTCCTCCTTTTTTTCAGGCCTCCTACCTTTCACACCTCAACTTTTGTTTTTACTTTCCCCAAAGGTGTTTCCTCATTGCTTTCTCCGCCTCTGTAACATCAGTGTATTTTGGCAGGGAATCAGACACCCCTGTAGGCAATGATACGCCTCTGGCACCAACTATTCCAGCGAGAATGCACTGTGTGTGTGTGTGTGTGTGTGTGTGTGTGTGTGTTAACGATCTGAGTTTTTATGCCTTGTCTGTCGTCATCTAGTAGAATTCTTCCAGTTGTTATTATTTATTTTTTTGGTATAACTTGACTAGCATAGAATAGTTGAGAATTAAACTGAAATTTGAATTGATTTACATTTTGCACGTGTTTAAGATCCAAAGTTTATTTCTCTTTGGATGTCTTCAGTGATTTTTAATGGCTGCTTATTCATCAGTGACAAGAACGCCATAAAAAATTTCCAAAAACAACAAAAGGTACTTTATTTTTAAAACCACATTAATATTAACAGATAACATTTAACCAGTTACACTACATTGCTATATATTTTAGCCCTGCTGCAAACTGAAATATCTCAACAGCCACCCATTGAATTAATATAACATTTTCTACAGACGTTGATGGTCTGCTGAGGATGCATTCTGACTCGTTCTATGGAGCCATAATGCTTGAGGTTCAAAATGAAATGTTCTGACAATTATGAATTTCAATAAAATTTGGTTTAGAGTACCATATATCCCCCATGGATAATTTGGAATAACTTTGGTAATGAAAGATCTGGAGAATACACGAGTCCCATCATCCTCAGCTGTACATTGTGTTTATTGCTAAGTGACAAATGTCACCATTCCAACACAGTAAACTAAGATGTGTTAGCGTTTAGCTCGAAGCACTGCCATGCCTACACACAGCCTTGCAAAGCCACTGGGGCTGTAGACACTTGCCTACTTTAATCACACCAAACACTGAAGTTAGTCAAACAAAATTAAGACATGCGTAATGCTAATATTCTATCATGTCACACTTGGATTATTATTTATCTAATCATCCATTTTTGTTCATGCACTAATGACTCATGGTAGAATCATGGTAGTGTGTCTTATAAAGTAACTGTGTTTTCCTCTGTATTTCAGGTCATGCTCCAGGTCAGTTGTACACATATCCTGCTCGCTGCTGGCGCAAGAAAAGGCGGCTAAACATCCTGGAGGACCCACGGCTTGTACCAATAGAGTTCAAGATTGGTAATTAAGAAGCAATTTTAGTAACTTTGACTGCTGAAAGAATTGCAATATCTGTCTATCCACAGATGTTGCATAGTACATATTGCTAACTGTAAATTGATGCTGGCCACTTTGAGTTTCTTAAAGTGTCTTTTAACCCTTTTAATTTAAATGTAACACTTCGGCTTGCGGTTCTGTTTGCAGCTCCGTCTCATCACTGAGTGTAGCGTTTGTCTCATAACTAAAGGAAAGTTAGCTTAGAGTTAAAGACATTTTTTACATATTCTGCAGCAGGTGGGTTACATGAGGCACAAGTTTCTGTAAAGAAAATGTGGACATCTCGAGCAATGTACAGTCATGTTATATTTTCAGATGATCACTCCAGATTCAGTACACTGCAGAAGATTAAGTACTTGTGAACGTGTAATCATGACCCAACAAAAATTTGTTTCCACTGGTCATTGCCAGCTCAGCTAAGCATGTCAGCATGACTGTGGGATCTCTTCTGCTTCTGATCGTAATTCCCTCGTTCTCCAGACTATGAAGCCTCACTAAAGAAGGAGGGGGGCATCCCAGACGGTCCTGTGCTGGAGTCTCTGCTTGCCGGGGAAACCCTGGACAAGAAAGTAGAAACCAAGGAAGAAGAGCCAATGAGCGAGTGTCAGGTGAGACTTTCTCTTCCTTTTCGCTCTCAGTTTTTCTCTGAATTCAGTACTTTGCTGTTCTGTGTCCTCTTTTTGTTCTCTTCTTATGCCAGACTCTCTCTTTTAATCTGTCTGCATTACCCTCCGTGTTTGTGTTTCTTTGTCTGTCTCTGCCTTTGTCTCCCTCAGAGTGTATGTTTTGGTGGTGATGCAGGCTCCCACAGCTCTGAACCCCCCCTCCCACCGCCCACCCTGCACAGAGTGTGTGCATGCTTGTGATTGTGTGTGATTGCACTGCAGCAAGTCTTGGTGTTTTGCAGGGATTTCACTCACATTTTGTAGAGCAACCATGCGAATACCTTTTTTGAAGGACATTGCTCCTTGTCACTCTTAATCCAACATGTTGCACTCTGTAACTTCTGACTAAAACTTATTGCTCATCTGGCTGGAGTATTTCAGTGGCTGGAGAGAGTTGCTCTTGCATTCAGATGGACAGCTAATCAATCAGCAGCAGAGTGAATGGCCCTCACAGAGGCCTTTTTGAGAACTAGAATTGTGTTTACAGTCTCTAATCCAGGACTTCTCCTGACACCAGCCCAGCTCGAGGCTCACCCAGGCAGGCATTATTCCATCACAAATCCATGTGCACACTTTACTCCACACTTTTTTCAGACCTTTTATGACTGAGTAGCACAGATTAGCGTTTTGGAATAACCACAGTTATGTTAATGTGTTTGGGCGGCACGGTGGTGCAGTGGTTAGCACTGTTGCTTCATAGCAAGAGGGTTCCAGGTTCGAATCCCGGTCTGGGCCCTTCTGTGTTGAGTTTGCATGTTCTCCCTGTGCCTGTGTGGGTTTTCTCCGGGTACTCTGGCTTCCTCCCACAATACCAAAAGAAAAAAAAAATTATTGGCTACTCCATATTACCCCTAGGTGTGAGAGTGTGTGGTTGTCTCTCTTTGTGTGTTGGCCCTGCGATTGACTGGCGACCAGTCCAGGGTGTACCCCGCCTTTCACCCGTAGTCAGCTGGGATAGGCTCCAGCTCCCGCGTGACCCTGACAGATAAAGCGGTATAGAAGATGGATGTTAATGTCTTTTAACATAGAGCTAGCACTTTCCAACAATGAGGACAATTAAAATCCAAGAGCCTCTTGTCTCAAAGGGGCAGTCCACTGATTTTACACACACTGAAAAGAAAAAAAAAAGAAACCAGCTAATCTGTCTGACAGTCCATCTGCGTCTTTCTTTTTGCATCTCATCCATAGAAGCTGCTGGTTGGGGATTTCCCTCATGAACTAGAGGTGGATGAGATGGAGGAAGACGTTCCAAAGCGCAAGAACCGTACCAAAGCACGGGTAAAACATCTATGGCATGTCATAGTTCAGTTTTGTTTTCTTTCTTTAATTTATAGTGTTTACACTGCACTAGATAGTCAGAGTGGAAGAGTGAATCTAGGAAGCCAAAGTTTGTAAAAGTGGCCAAGATGAAGCTTGCAGTCAAACTGTCATGTGAAATTTCATTCTGCTGCCCGTCTGACATACAGTCAGTCAGAGTACAAGGAGTTCTGGTTTCACCATGAAATGAGAATAACCATCAGTAATTCTGAAATACAAGACCTAGATAAAATCTGCTACATTTGCACAACCCATATACTTCTAGTGTACAAGTTCTGTGTTGCTGGAGTCACATGAATATTAAAATGATTAAATAAAAGCTTAAATGCATCCACAGAAATGTCACCTTTTTTTTCCTAATTCGTGGTCTGACCCTATGATAGATGATTTATTGTATTTCATAAAGTGAGTTTGACTTCTTCATCTGGAATCATTTTGTGCTTTCTCTCTTTTCCTGAGTCTGAAATGTCATCTGACAAATCAACAGTTATTACAGAGAATGAATGCAAAGAGATCCACAGTTTCAATTCATGCTGGGACCACCTTTTTTCACAACTTTGATTAGATCAGACAGTTTTTTTTACCCCACTCTTTTAGGGCATCCTATGGGAAGATAATCAAGTGTTAACAATGTGTTCTGAAAGTCATCACACACGCACACGCTCACTCACACACAGACTCAAACGCATACACACACACATGCTCACTCACAGACACCAGGGTTGCTAATTGGAGCTGTTGCTCCCCTGCTAGGTGTCATCAGCCCCCTCCTGCTAGAAGTGGAGCTTTACACTAAGAGCAGATGATTAGAATGCAAACGTCTGTGTGTGTGTGTGTGTGTGTGTGTGTGTGTGTGTGTGTGCGTGTGTGTAGAGACAGGCTTGTGAGGAGTATTATATTGGTCTCTTTTTATTGTGTATGCGTGCGCACAGAGAGTTTATGTGACAAATGTGGAAGTTCAAACTTTTTGTGTGTAACTTATGCATATGTGTGATTTTACATGCTGTCTGAGTTCTCACAAGTGTGTGTGTGTGTGTGTGTGTGTGTGTGTGTGTGTGTGTGTGTGGTCTCTGCAGGCCTACGGTGTTGGGGGCATGAGAAAGAGACAAGAACCGCCTGCCATTGAAGACAGAGACAAGCCTTACGTCTGTGATAGTGAGCGATGCAACTTTGTTTCTTCTTACTCTTTTTATTCTTGAGTTACACACACAGAAAACGTACTTTTTACGCTGTGTGTATGTGTGTGTGTGTGTTTGTTACAGTCTGTGGAAAACGCTATAAGAACCGCCCAGGGCTGAGTTACCATTACACTCACACACACCTGGCAGATGAGGAGGGGGAAGAAGACTCTGAGCGACACACACTACCCTTCCAGCGCAAGAACAACCACAAGCGTGAGTCTGCCGTCTGAATCTTAAACACACTTACAGCTGTACATCTGTCCATCAGCATTCATCATTTACTTCATGTGGGGTGTTATAGTTGGCTGGGCAGGCTGATCAGGAGTCCTTAGATATTGAACCAACCTGTAGTTTAGGGTCAGCAGCTTCATTCCAACAATCCTCAATAATCATATTATCAAGAACTATTGATCATCTTGGAGTTCCTCCTGTTGTATTATAGATAGCTACAGTGCTGACTGAGCCAAATACATCGTGCACTTGTGTGTTAGGAGTGTAAGATTTCTCCCAGTGGAGTACTGGGTTTAGCTGATTTCACCAACTCTCACTGATACCCTCTTCAGACTGAAGCAGTGACACAGGTTAAAACAGTGATTGCTGTCGATCAAAGTAGGCCATCGTCAATAATACGACTTATATAACCCAACTCTTGACCAGGTGGTTGGACGTTGGCTTTGCGGAACCGAAGATCGAATAAAGAGAAAGTGAAGAACAGTTAAAACTCTTTTAGATAATGGCATAATGCAATTTTGTGTAATTCTTACGTGTGTAATTCTTACAGTCACAGATGAGAGCTTCTGTAGAGACAGTGAAAACAAGGATTAATCTGTCACTTCGCCCTAATATGAATGGGGACAACAGGGCTTTAGCATGCACCGAGTTGAACTGCATTGTATGTGCATCGTTTGCATTAAAAGCAGTTTTACTCTGATGGTCACTACACTTTTGCTTGTTGTTGCCTGTCAGAAGCACAATATGTAAGTCCAGATGTGTTGAAGGTCACCACACGACACCTCAGGATTTACGTGGTTGCCCCAAGGCTAACTTAGCCCAAGGGTAATTTTATCTTTTTCTACAATGTACAACATACCATTTAACCTTTCATTTTCTGGGCTTCTGTAGCCCAGGGCAAACGTATTAAAGGTCAGACAGTCAGGTAGAATCCACAAGCAGCTACCAACAAGTACAGGCAATCATGTTGGTCTTGATAATATTACTCAGAAAAAAAGGGGACTATTTACATGCAGTACAAGGACAAGTGTTGGTGTTTGCAAGCATACTGTATGACAAAATACTGACTTACATACATTACAGCAAAATGATCAGTACTCACCTGAAAATGTAAAGGTGAACATCATTCTAGTGCTATAAAGTTTTAAGGTTTCTTTGTCACTATTCAACAAGGTTGTATAATGAAATGTGAGTTTTAGCTTCTTCTACTAAACACACAAAGAACATACAACAGAAAAGTTTTTTCTTTTAATGTCCCATTATGAAGCAATTGTTGATAGCCAAATGTAATGCCAATGGGACAATGACAGCATCAGCATTTAGATTTTACAAACCTCACTTTTCACAATGCAATTTTGTCTTCCAACTCGACTGGATCACCAGTCGAGTTGTCTATTTCCACTTTGAATTCAAATAATGAAACAGAAAAATGTTTCTGTCATCACCTATTTGAGTTAATGTAACACTTCAGATAGTTAGAACAGCTGCTCCAACATACATCATCTCTTCAATCAACACTCATCAGCTCGAAATAGCTGTCAGCGAGTAAACACCCTTCATGCACTCAGGGAAATTTCCAGCTCGCCGTGTATTTACATATTAACCTTTATTGTACTTTCAATTTACAGAACACAGTATAGCTGCAGCTATCAATTGCTTAATGAGTATCCATCAATGTGCTGGTCCAGAATATCATGAGCGAGTAATGAAGACCCAAAGTATCACTTACTAATGCCTCCAGCACTTCTTGCCAGACAGTCTAGGTTTGTACGCAGAAGGTGCAGGTACAGATGCTTTTTGTTATGAAGTGGCATGAAATACTGTAGATTAATACAATCAAAAATATTTAACCATGTTATTGGCATGGCTCTGTGAATGTTATTGTGGTTAGTTAGTCAACCCACCACAAGATGTCTGAAGAGTACCATCACCTCTGAGTACAATCTGCAGACTTATCATTTTATGGAAACTGAATCTATTCAAGTTTTTCTTCCTCCACTAATGATTAATGAAATTCCAATTGGGTTCTTAAAGCAAGCCAGCATATATCAGCCATGTCATTACATGGAACAGTTTAATGGAAAATGTCATTACTTCCACTGCCATTTGACAAGTTATGATGCCCATCATGAAGTCATCATGAAAAATGTCTCATGTTCATCTGGTTCTTGGACCATTCACTCACACTGAATATCAGTGTGAATTTCACTCTACATCACATCTGTCCCTATGAGATCTTTTGACTTATATATAACAAGATGAACTGCAGAAAGTAAGTGTGAGAGTTATTGCATTTTGGCAGACTTCCTGAAGCTGTAAAGGGGCCTAATGTAAAACGTAGTGGGACAAGGGTTTGTACAGGCATTTAAACAGCAGAGCATGATTGTCCAAAGATCACTTGTGCAGTAAAGTGAATTATTGTGTACAGTATGTATAACAGTACTGTGGGTTGTAGGCATCCCAAGACTTTGCATCACAATGCTACAGAGGTTCTGTCATATATAACATAGGTACCATAAGAGAGCAGTAAAGGCTGGTGAGCAAATAAAACAAATCTTAAGGTTTCTATGAACAGGTCATGAATCAGACTTCAAACCCCTTCAACAGCTGCAGCATCCACACTAACCGAATTGCCCACCATCTTTGTTTCTTTGTGGTTATTTATTTCCTCCCGCATTGCAACTTTCCGTCAGTGTGTGGTTTTTGTTCCTTGTTGTCTTCTGTCTGAGTTTTTTAGGACACTTCTTTTAAGGACAATAGTATGCTTTTATCCTGTGGAGGTTTGTTTTTTTGGTCACTAATTATCACCGAAATGGCTACAGTTATTCACACTCAAAAACAGCAATAGCAATAACTGTGGAAATTTGAAAAGGTTGGTGCAGACAATTTATCCACTGTCTTTGTTCCTGCTGGTCCTAAAACAAGCAATTTGCTCACAACAGAATGTAGAAAAATACACAAAAACATACATATCCAAATATTATAAGTGTACGTTGCACTATGACAATATTCACACTGAAACTATGCTGCTTCTCAGTTAATTGGCAGCGCGTGTTTTTAAATTGGCATGTCTGACAGAACAGACTGGTCCAGTATGTATGTGTGTGTGTGTGTGTGAGTGTGTGTGTGTGTGTGTGTGTGGCCATGCTGCAGTCTTAGGTCTCTCCAGTGAAGGAGAGCAAGAGAGACAGCATTTGAATCGTTTAATATCCCCCATCACTCCCTCCCAAACAGTCAGTAATCACACACACACACACACACACACACACATGCACAGACACACACATGCGCGCGCACACACACACACACACACAGAGAGCCTTAGAAAATGCAATCTTCTCTGCTGAAATGAAAAAGGAAGCTTAGCCTTTTAGGTTGATGTGTATGTGTGGGTCCACATGAACAAGTGCACATGCATTTGCATTTGTGTGTGTGTGCGTGCCATTATAGCCTTCCCCAATTTGCTGAGCGTCATGGAGGAGACCCTCCACCCTTCAGTATATTGCCACATATGTAATAATATTAATATGGCTCCTGTGAATGAGAGCACCCCTGTATGCATAATTCATGCTGTCTAGACACTATGGTATGTATGCTGCATCCACTACACAAAAGGGAGCTGAAACTTATCACAAAAACTATGAAACTGTCTTTTCTGAACCTTATCCAGCTCAATTCTATCTTACTGTTTTTCCATCAGTGTGATAAATGAGAGCTTATTCCACCAGGAGATGAGATTTTCCTTCCCTCTCTTTCTCTTAGTCCATCTTTCACCCATTTCCTCGTCTCCTTTTGCTCTGCATCCTTACTTAACCCTCCTCTAGCATCCCTCCTAGCCGCTCATATTCCCTTCTCTTCTCTCTTGTTTTGCTTCATCTATCATCCAGCGTTGAGTTTCCTTTTAATTTATTTCTTTGTTTTGTGTCTACACTCCAACCGTTCATCACCACCAGAATCAACTACCACTACTAAACCTCTCCATATATCTGGATCCCAGCTGATATACTATTTACTCAAAATGAGCAGTGCCATTAAAATTCATGACTGCACCACACACTATTGTTTTTTTCTACTCTTCTTCTACTTCTTTTCCTCCAAACAGAAGGTTGGAAGTAGAGAGGGAAGGAGGGAGGGTGGAGGGGAGAGTTGGATGAAGGAGGGGGGCTCTTTTGGTATTGATGCGATGGTGGTATGGGTGGGGGAAGAAGAAGAAGAAGAACAGTAGGAGGAGGAGGAGATGAATAAGGGGGATGTTTACTTTAGGGGTCGGCCCTGCAGTGTCCACCTGAAAATTGGTTTTGTGGGTATGGAGAGAGAGCAAGCGAGAGAAAAGGAGGTAAATGAGAGAGTGAGAACAAACTAGACCGAAAAGTAAAATAGGAATAAGATAAATAGATTGCAAGAAGGACACAAACTGAGAGAAACAGCAACTGTGAATGAATGAAAGAAATAAGAGAAAGACAGAAAGATAGGCAGAGAGGAAGGAGGGTGGTGGTGGTGGGGTAGTTGTCATTAAATCCCCCCTCTCAAATCAGAGCTGGGGCCACTTTATCTGGACGGACAGACGGTCCTACGGTGGGGAGCAGCAGGGACGCCCTGAGTGCGTGTGTCTGCATGTGTGTGTTTAAAAAGCACACAATAGACACACATGCATGTGCATTTCATTTGGTGTGTGTCTGTTTGTTCGTCTGTGTACCACCGAGCCGTGTGAACACACTCTATGGGCAATCATGCCCAACTTTGAGTGGGTATGTGTGTGTGTGTGTGTGTGTGTGTGTGTATGTGTGTGTGACATGTAATTGAGCCCTTTGAAGGTCAGCGTCCCTCTGTTCCTACTCACCATTGTTGGTTGTTGTGTCCCCCACCCCTCCAGTTTTTTTTTTTTTTTGCTTTGTGTCTCAAAATGGCCTCCCTGTCCTCCTCCCACTGTCTGCAGACAGAGGAATGAAGGACGAATTTTGATCAACCAACATCAATATAAAACAGCGCTGAGAAGCTAAAATGGCCACTCCCCACTCTGTATCTATTGTCACTCCGATGTGCAACCCGACCTCCTTTTCTTCCTCTCTCTCCACACCTATCTGTCTTTCTCTTCTGAATAACAGCAGAAATGATTTGAAGTGTGGTAAGATTCTAACTCTCGTGTTTATTGCTGTAGCTATTACAATGCCATTTATAGCCGTATCACTGGGCAGATACAGATGTGTTTCTCTACAGGGATAAGTCAGTCAGTTGACTGGCCTTGTGGTCTCAGTCTTAACGTTACGTTACTCTGTCTGCCACCAAAGCTTTTCAAACATGTCAATTCTAACTATGATTTCTTTGTGTTAAACTTAAGCATTTAAGTGAGGATTTTATTTTAAATACTCTTAAAGTAAAGTAGATTTCTTAATTAATTTATTTTTTTTTCTTTACCCACAGTCTTTCAAAAGTAATGTCAAAAACTGGTGGAGAATTCCTAAGCCTGTTAAATTGCCCAAAATTCCCAGTTTTATTGACCATCATCTCTTAAACTTATTTCCAGAGAGGCCCAGCAGTATGTGAAAAGATGTCATTGTATTTTAATAAACACTCATGCCTAAAATTGTCTAGTATCCATGAGCGCATGCATGGGTACAGCCACAATAGGAAAACTTTTACATTCTGATGTTATTATTTTCATGCCTGCTCTTTACAGTAACACACTTCATTTTAATTTCATTTAATTTCCAGTCTTCCAGTGGAAAAACAGATTGATCTGATGTCCATTTATGTCATATCTCTCCATGTCAATACAGCACATGTGGAAACAGAGAGCAGCCAGTCCTCTCTGGATGTCTTCTGAACTTTTCACGTACACCGGCATTCTTCCTCAGCTTTTGATTGGCCAGTTGTTGCCGGTGCTGCACGGCGCAGGAAAGGAAGGGAGAATTGGCTGTTGCCTAGCAATGTGGTTGCCATAGATACCGCCAGGGCTCCCTCCTAAAGAGTACACTGTTATGTACATTGAAAAGAGAGAGAGAGAGAGAGAGAGAGAGAGAGAGACTGGAGGAAAGGGAGGGAGGAGAGGTATGGAGAAAATAAAAAAGAAGGAGGACAGATAGAGAACAAGAAGAATGGAGAAGTTAAAGCGGAGGGGGCACAGAGGAGTTCATTAAGAATAACATAAAGAACAGGAGGAGAGAGAGTACAGACAAAGACAGAAGCAGAGCGAGAAGCAGAGAATTATACAAAGAAAAAAAAATCTCTTCATGATTCATCATATACATTCCCCCAGACAGTTGGGGTGGTGAAGGCAGGGTAATATTGGAGTCTGCGTCATTTGGTATTCTGTCTTAACATGCGGTGCTGTGGCTTGCCGACTGGTTGTTTTGTGGTTCCTCAGTTGTCTTGGCCATGTTTGGATAAGCCTCCATGCCACTACAACACTCCCCACCAATGATACAACCACCCTGCCCACCCCAAATCTGCCCTCACCCACTATTCATCTCTATCTGTCTGCTTGTTGTTGGTTTTGCTGTCTGTGGCTGAATATAAAAACATAGCAAGAAGAGGAGGAAATATGAATCAATATATGCTGTATTCATAAATTATTTCTACTATAATATAAACAGCGAACATGTGAAGTGACAAAATACAATAATAGTTTAATGCCTGAAACTTTTCCACATTCTAGTCTAAACTCTGTTAAATTACTGTGCCATTCATGTGTGCCAAAAAATTATGTCTTTTACAACTCTGGATTGCATTGACTGAGATGCTAATTGTAGTTAGCACAGGCAGCGATACCCACCATGAAAAAAAAAAAAACCCAAAACACAAAGAAAACTGCACCACCTACAGAAAGTCACACTCCCGGTTCCTGTGCAAAAATGCCACTAAAGATGGGAGGCAGATTTCCACTTTTATTTATATATTTATTTTTGGAAAATTCTCCCTTTTATACGTATGCTGTTTTTCTGGCCCAGCTGGTCATTTCTGACATTTGCACATGACAGTAGGATGGTTGACACACACTATAGTGGACCATGTGAGGTTGGGCACGATTCAAACAGGATTTCACAGTCCCATTCCCAGCCGTCTTTCTCCCTGGAACAAAATAGGATTAATAATTTGCATTTTAACTCTTCACTGACAGGGGCACAAGCCTATAGTGGCTAAGTGGCTCTTTTTAAGTATGTGCACAAAGCATAAAGTACAGAGTCGTGTGTCTATGTCTGTTTCTTTACATGCGTGATAGTCAGTTACAGTGTGTTTTTGCATGTATGTATCTATTTGCCAAATGCGCACATATCTGCAGACTGCAGAGTCTGACCGTGTGTGTATGTCTCTCTGTTTCTGCGGGTCAGTGTGATTACAAAGCATCCACAGATCAAGTTTTATTATGCACCAAAACTGTCTCTGTCCTCTTTACTTTGCAATGTCATCTCTGCACACAAGCTTACATTACACACACACAAATGCATGGATCCAGACCCACAATGCACTGGGAGTTACGCAACCTGCTGACTGGACATGAGTGAAAGTAGCACTTGTGTGTGTGTGTGTGTGTGTGTAAGGGTGACGGGTGGGGTAGGTTTAGAGGGTGCAGAGATGGGAAAGCAGCAGAAATGGCAGAACAGAGTATGGCATTGGTGCAGGCATTAGTGTGACAACAGATGGATCACAGAAAGAGTTCCAATTTCCTCTTTGAGAGTAAAACAGGGGGAAGAAAAAAATAGAGAGACCAAATAAGGATAGGGAAGTGAAAAAATGAAGCACAATGAAGCGCAGAAAAGAGATCGAATCAGCGGCTGAGAGCGCAGCAGCAATAATGAGAACGCATGAAAGTGCAGAGAGGAAGAGGGAGGAAGACGATGGGAGAAAGAGTGAGAGGAGGACGATGGAAAGAGAGAGAGGCAGACAGGAAGCCAGTGACTTTTCATCTGTGACTGTCGCTTTCCATCCGACTGCACCTCTGCCTCCTTGTCAACATAAAAACCTGAAGATGTCTCCTGGAGCATTTGGGCTTTTGTGTATGTGTAAATGTACATGTGCGTGCATTTTTTACTTCCATTTGTTTATCCCTTGGTTTCTTGTTAAAATATGTAAATTTTTGTCACTGTAATTATGTGTGTGCATGTGTGTGCGTGTGCGGCTGGATGAGGGTTACAGGGACTCTCATTCATCACAGTAAAGAGAGCAAGTGGGGGATGGAGCTGAAACTGGACAGCAAAAGTTATTATGCAAACGCTTGGTTGTAAATCTTTGAGTGTGTGTGTGTGTGTGTGTGTGTGTACACGTCACTGTATGTGTGTGATTGTGGGCGTTTTCATCTGCATGTGTGCTCTCATTGTGCTTGTGTGTGTGCGTGCTCACTCCTGAGAGGCTCTTCTCATTAAGCAGCGAGGCGACAGGAGTGCAGAGTGTGTGTTTTCACACACCACTGCACTGATACAACGGGAGCCACTTTTGTCGCCTTCCTTCTCTCCTTCTTCCTCATCTTTCTCCTCCTCTTCCTCCTGTTTTTCTTTCTCTTTTCTCCTTTTCTTTATTTGTTCTTGAAATTTTTTCCCGGCTCCTCCTTATTCTCTTCTTCCTCCACCTCCACATCCTCCTCCACATCCTCACCTCCTCCTCCTGTCCTCCAACTCCACTCATTTCCTGCAAGTTTCGCATTGTCAAAAGTTGTGACCTGGTACTTTTTTATATCTCCTTGGTTGAGCTGCGTACTATAATATCGAGTGAAATCACTACAGGCCGCTGATTGGTCAGAAAATAGTCGTCTGCGTTCCGATGTAGGACTTCTCAGACTCTCTTGTCTCGCTGGGAACGTCCTATTCTGAAACAAGATTTGTCTCCTTGCAGTGAGAAACAGGCGTCCCTTCCATGTCCTCCATTGTTCTTGTGTTTGTGTCGCATTGAAAAGTACCTGGTACCAAAAGTGATTTGAGTCGAGCCTAGCTCAGCCGAGCCGAACTGGGCCATGGCCTTTCAGTAATTGTTAAGAACAGATTCTTAAAGTGAGCGTATTCACACTCAGCTGTCTCTTGCAAATTCACAACTAAGCCTGAGTCTTGATTAATCAAGTTTTGTCATTTTTAGCCACTACAACTTGTGTTTCCTTGTCATTGTCTGAGCTCATTTTTATGTGTCTACACAACAGAATAGAATGGAAGTTTAACGAAACATGTTAAATCATATTAATCAGTTCAACCGAATGTCATGCAAATGTCAAATGTGCTTTCAAACCACGGAGCCTAGGAGAAAAAAGAGTGGGGAAAAAGATGAGAAAAGTGTGGTTGAAGAGAAAGCGAGAAAAGTCAACAGGTAGGCCTATTTGTTTGTGTGTGTGTGTGTGTGTGGTGGGGGGGGAAGTAATTCCCTTCAGATGGAGGCACTGAGCTGATGAGGCTTCCACTGCGGCCAGCCAGAGGATGAGATTATTGACCAGCCAGGGTCGGTCTGTGGTATTGATTCCAGGCCAGAGTCTGGGAGGGAGACGAAGAGAAGGAATGAAGAGGAGGAGGAGGAGGAGGAGGAGGAGAAGGAGGTAGAGAGGTTAGAAGGAAAACAGAAAGGAAGCTATTGGGAGAAAAAATACTTATGAATACTTATATTATGAAATGCTTTTTTTCCCTTCTTTTTTTGGGGGGGTGCTTTTTCTAATTGCACCTTTTTTGTGTTCAGATAAACCTAATCTTCAAATTAAATTATTCTGTCATAGGGTTGAGATAACTTCACTTATTGCTAATGCAGTTTTCCTCATCTTTTAAAACTCATACATCAACTTTGCACTTGAAAAGCCTACTTCAAATAGATAATAACCATGGCTGTGCAGTGAATACCACATATCTCCAAATATTATTATTTTAAATTTTTCGGAGAAAATGAAAGATGTTCCTTTAGTGGTTGAGAACATTCACCTACTCATTAAAGCTAAATAAACCGTTAAAAGCCCATTCAATTATGTGTTACAACAGGGTTGTCTCAGCTCCTAATTGTTTTTTCTTTTTTTTAATTTCACAGGATAATGATGTATCTAGCACTATGTGTCTGTGGAATATTTCCAAAGCATTTAAACATTTCTGAGTTCATTATTTCATTAATCCATGATGACATGTATATAATTTGAAGGTGTGACTTGTTGAAAAATACAAAACATGACAAAAGCACAATTTATGTCTCATTTTGACCAGCAAAGCTTTGCGTTTTAGTTGTGTTTTGAATTACTTTATCTAATCCCTAAACACATAACTGCAAATAAATAAAATAGTGAGAAATGTAAAAATATACAATCATTTTGCTCAATGCGTCTTGGTTGATAAAAGAAGCAGGACTAGAGGCTGCTCAGAGAGCACAAGGTAATGAAGGAGCAGCATGGAGGAGTAAAGGAGAGAAAATGAGACAGGGAGAGAGAAATTATAAGCAGAGAGGGAGGAAGGATGGGGAAGGGTAGGTGTTTGGGGGGGCATTTGAGGATTCATCTCTTGCTGGATAATTCCCAGGAGGATCTCTCTCCAGCACTTGAAAGCTGTGAAGTGTGCGGTTCTGCTCATACTCCTCCTGGTAATTGGAAGAGGAGAGGGGGGGAGGGAGGGAGAGAGGAGACAGAGAGGAGAGGAGAGGAGGGTCAGGTAAAGGAGGAAGATGTAGAGGTAAGAAAAGAAAAGGATGGCGATGACTGAAGCGGGTAAGGATTTGGGACAGAGAGGGAGAGGAAGGAAAGGAGAAGAGGTAAAAGTAACGAGGGGGGTCGTAGGAAGAGAGAGGAAAAAGAACCCCCTGACTTGTACCATCTTTCTCTCTTCAGTCTTTCATCTTTTTCCAACATGGCTCATACCTTTTTTATTCTTGCCCATTAGCTCACACCTCTTTATTCCCTCTCTCTATCACTGTCCTTTTCCCTCCCTCCCTAGGTCCCTCCCTTTGCCGGCAATTGCGTGTCTTTGGTTGCAAGCTGCTGCCGAAACATGGCCGCAGGCGTTTAATCATTGATGGAGTTTTTTCCTCCATGCAGGCAGGCCAGCGGGCAGCCCCAACTCACTCACATATGTCAGGACCTGCTGATTCACTCTCTGGGGTCTCCAAGCATGCACACACGCATGAATACAAAGGCAAACAGATACACGCATAACAGTAACACACAGACACAGATAAAATGTAGCCTGAATGTGTGTGTGGCTATCCACATGTGTGCCTGTCTAGTTTATCCCACCAGGGACTGTGAGGCCCAATCAGCAGCAGTGAGCCCAGAAAAAAGCAGGGAAGATAAAAGGAATTTATTTGACCAGAACAAGAAGACAAAAACATGTTTGCATTGGCTCCAGGCCTGCACACCGCACATGTCTCTACAGCTTTATCCTTCTGTTAGACTCAGTAAACATCTGGCTGTGTTTTCCTTAAAAAAGTAAATACACTTACTATATATACTGTATGCTTATCCAATATCATTCTGCTTTTTGTCCACAGTATTGTACTCCCAGATTCATATGGAGTGGGACTTCTTCTCACAGTTTGCACATAAGGTTCAGTGTTCTACTCTGCCCTACTGATAGCAATGTCGGTCAACTAGTCGATCCACCACATTCACTTCAGACTGAAATATCTCAGTTCACGTTTCGCTTGTTAGTCAAATGTCTCAGCTATTGGATGGATGGACATGAAACTTGATAGACACTGAAGACCTCCTCAGGATGATTATACCAGCGCTGGTGATGCCTTAACGTTTCATCTAACAGCCCATCTACCATCATCAGGTCAAAAATGTCATTTTTTCCCACACTTGATGGCATTCCCATTAGCCTTTTTTCAGTGTTAATTAGCAAATATAAGTATGCTAAGCACGCTAAACTTAGAGGGTGAACATGGTAAACATTATACCTGGGCTGCGTCTGAATTCACCTACTGTTCCCATATAATACACACTGGATGGTTTCAGACATTCATGAGCATGTTAAACTAAGATGGTGAACATAAACAACAACATGTTAATGTTGTCATTGGGTGCATGTAAGGATGCTCATGCTGGCATTTAGCTCAAAGCAGCTGTTGCCGTGCCAAAGTTTAGTCTTACAAACCATTGTAGACTCTTAGCTTTTTTAAAATTACGACATTTGGAGATGTGTTGAATCTACTACTAATCGTTATAAAAATCACAATCTTTCTCTTCCTCTGATGTGCTTATACAGAATTAGATATCATCATATCACTCTCTATATGACACTAAAGACCACACTGACTTTTTGATGATTTTAATAGAAGGGAAAAATAGGCCAGGACTTATCTGTGTAACCCTCACCAGCACAAAGGTCTGATGACGTGCAGTTTTTTTTCTTCCTATAATGAAACTCTCTTCATTTGAAAAAGCTGACACCAGCAAAATCTCATCATATTATCACTGCCAAAAGAGATTACTGAGAATTATGACAATGTAGTGGTTTTTGTTGAAACACTAAACTGTGAAAAATGTATATGTACTATAGCCTCTTTTTTTTTAATTTTGAATCTGTGGCACTGGAAACTCCTTTGGAGATTCTGGTAATAAGTTTATTTTAAGCATACTTGACTTTTCTCTCTGTTGATGGTTGATCCACAGCTCTAGCTGATACAGTAGTCTCTCCACTGTGTTTTTAATCAGTGCAGCACATATGAAAGTGCACAGACCATCAATAAAGTCCTACACTTCTTTTCTCATAGTGTAGTTTACAGCCTCTAGCTTAAGGTTTTTGCTCAGCATATTCCTGTTCAATTCTGCAGTAGGCAGGTACAGCTTATCACCCCCTCCCCCATGTCTGTCTGTCTGTCTGTCTCTCATTCTGATCAGAGAGCTTTTTTTTTTTTTAAATTATTTTATTTCTCAGAGGATTAAAGCCAGACTCTGTGGAGTAGAAACCCAATCTCTCTCACTCCTCCTTCCCTTCTCAGCCTCTTTTCCATCAAATTCACCCTCTGTTCAAACCCACCCCCACCTTCCGGCCAAACAAGACTCCACCCTGAAATAGATGGATAAATGACCTCTCTCTGTCTCTCATGTGAACACGTGCACAGTATCACCTGCAGCACTGTTTGCCTGTATGCATGTGCATGTTTATCGTTTGTCTTTCTGCAGGAGGACATTCTGTACACGCCTATATGCATGTGTTGTAACTGTGTACCTGAGTTATCCAATCTATTGTATTCACTGTTGCTCTGTTCTGCCTGGTGAGTCATAGTGAAAGACCCGTCCGGTGCATTACATCTTAGGAAAAGAAGGAACACACACACAAAATGCAGTGGTTATGGATTGCCTCCATTAATATGATTATGCAATCAACAGTAGTAAGTCAAGGGGGAGGCAGACAGTCAGTCAAGAAAGACAGACAGACAGACAGAAGAGTGAGGGGGTAGACATGAAACGCATGCACGCACACCCACACACATATATATACGTACAGCACTCAGGCAGGGGGAGTTTCTGTCTTGTTAATAATCATTATGAAACGGCTTCACATAGAGCGCTTGCCTCTCTGAGCTCAGCATGACGGCAGGTCTGTCCCAGCAGCCTCCCTACACACACACACACACACACACACACACACACACACTCACTCACACTTCTCCCATCTTTCCTCATCTCCTCCTCTTCTTCCACCTCCTCCAATCCTGAAAATATTTACCAGACCCGAGAGGCTCCCAGTGGATTTCTCTCTCTGTGCCTCCCTGTCTCCCAGCTCCCACTTCCTGGGTGAGCTGGGGTTTCGTGAGTCCCAGGCTCCAGTGCAGGCCTGAACCAGTACTTGTTTTTACCAAAGCAAACAGATGGAGAAGAAGAGAGAGAGAGAGAGATGCTGCACAGTCAGGCAACAGGGACCTGCTTACGGACCTTCTTTCTTCTTCTTCTTTGTTTTACACATCAACATTTTACCTCTAATCATTCTCCAGCAGTACAACACTGTGTCGACAATGCTTTCTCTGTCTCAGCACACATCTGACTTTTACAGTCTTTCCCTCTTCACTGTCTAGAGATTGATACAGCTCCATTACTCTGGGGCAACATTTCATAACACTGGCCTGTGAGTTTACACTCCGCTTTTCATTCCACTTTTCCAACAGGCTAGACAGGAGCAAACTGAATCCCACTCTTACTTACCTGCTTCTCTTTTCCTTTTCTTCTCCCAGCCAAGAAAGCCCCAGACGGCTCAGTGATTGCCAACGGCTACTGCGATTTCTGCCTTGGGGGCTCAAAGAAGACCGGCTGCCCTGAAGACCTTATCTCCTGTGCAGACTGTGGACGCTCAGGTAGGGCTCCGCTGAAGGGGATGATTGGCAGCAGGAAGGCTGTCCTCTGTTGATTCACAGTTTTGAACTGTTTCACTTGTTGAGTTCAGATTTAGGATTTACCATATAAATAATTACAAGTTTTGATCCCTATTATGCTTAAAATGAATGGACCATACCAGTGTTTTTTTCTTTTTTTGTTTTAGCCTGCTACAAATCATGTACCATATCGATTGCCGTTTGCTGTAATGTTTTACATTTTTCTCACTTTCCAGACAGCCATTGGTTCACATTTTTACTACAGTTTGAAAACCAATTTGCAAACATTTTTTTAAAGTATTATATGTTATCATTAATAATGCTAAGAATGTAGCATCTCACAGAATCTTTGGGCACTACAAAGTCAATATAAATCAGAAATATTTGAACTGGTAATGTGGTTTCTTTGGTAAGTTATTGTCCTTAAAGGCCACCGTGCATAAAAATGAAATCCATGCCCGCTTTCATCTGTGTACGTTATGTTTTGTAGTAACTGCAAGTGCAAGTTAATCTGAGAAGTGTGTGCTGCATTACAGTTCAGCAGCATCCCTAAAATGAAAGCATACATGTACTTCTCCATGATGTATTGTTTTTTCTTTCTTTCTTATATTCTCTGCAAGCTGACTCTCCTTTTATATATAAGGAATAGAAACCTTTGGCTGCCTGAAAGTTGGAAAACTCACTAAAACTTTTCAAATAATATGACGTGCTTTGGAAAAAAGTGACTATAATGTAAAATGTACTAAAATCCTCTGTGCAAATAGAATGTCTCACTCCTCAAACACATTCTGTTGCTGCCTGTGAGGTGTTAGGGAGGCAAGAATTTAAATCCACTGTGGAACTTTACTTACAAAGCATCAACATCCAAAAAGGAAATACTCTTCTATATACAGTATGGTCAATTTCTATGAAATCTATGAATGATAACACCTAAAAAATAGTTGGAAACAGGACTTTGGATTTTGTTAAGCTTTGTTTAAGACCAAGAATACCAAATAGATGAAATAAATTATATGAATTACAATTTCAAATATTTACAAATATCATTTCATTGCAAATTTCATTGCTCCCAGTATATGCAGTAAAAATGATGATACATGCACTGCAGTATGGCAGGTGTGCAAAAACACTCGTGGAACATCCTGTCAAACTGTTGTCAGGAATGAACTTTCGCACTCAGTCTGGCAATTATTTTCACTTTATGTGGTTATGTCCATTGATCACAGTGATATCAAACAAAGTCATCTGTTGGCATTTAAATATGAATGGACTGAATGAAATGTAATCTTGCTGTGACCTTCTTGTTTGGCCAAAAACACAAAATTGTTTAGACGCCTGTCTGCTACATGCCCTTGTACAATAACCGACTTTACAGTTGTGATATTATCATATCATTGTCTATTTCCTCTTTTGCTGAAAGGAACTTAGATGCGTTTGTGAGAGAAAGGACTGCCTTAGTATGTATTTTGGTTGTGAATGGCCAAGAGTCACTTCTATGGGAGCAAAGTTGAAGTATGATTTTTAAAATATGGTTGTATTTTTTCCCATTATAAGTCCCTTTGTTTTGCTATGGGATGTGTTTGTATTCTGGTTATGTTTATACAAGCAGAGGTTGCAGTGTATATGGTGCAGATTTTGTGTTTTTATTACTTGATTGCATGTACTGTATATACATATTTATATTTCCCCACATGTTTCTTTTCATCTGAGAAATAAAAAAAACCCAGAACTAAAAAGATGTACTTGATTTGTAGTCAATGGGCTGCAGCATGCAAAACATTGGTATGGTCCTCTGTTTATAACCACCCACAAAGAAGACAGATGAAGGGCAGGAAATAGAGATGACATAAAAATAATTATATTGTGTAACAGCAAGTACAGGGGAAAAAAAACTAGAATACAGTTAGAAGAGAGACAGTATATTAGTAGACATTATATTTTAAACAGCAAACAAGAAGGCTCCTGTGGAAATGGACAATTTATTTGTTTTGGAAATTGTTATTGCTTTTATTGATCATTTTTCTTTGTCGTCCTGAAGATGCAATCAAAACTAAGCTTAAGGTAGATTTTTTTCCAGCGATGACTGAAATGAAATCTAAGTAACTTGAATCTAATAATTTTTTTTACCAAAATCCGCATTCTTAATGTAAATACAAGAAAATTGCAGTCTCTCGGCCCCCAAGTGATGTTCAAACGTATTTGTAAAACACCACTGTTGAAAATCCCTTCAAATATAAATAAATCACTGAAGCAAACAGACTGATGATAGATAGAATAGTATATGATAGATGACTGTCCTCAATACAGAAAGCGAAAAATGTTGTGTGTGGGCATGTGCTTGTGTGTGTATGTGTGTGTATATGTGTGTGTGTGTGTGTGTGTGTGTGTATGTGTGTGTGTGTGTGTGTGTGTGTGTGTGTGTGCACCCAGGCCACCCATCCTGTCTGCAGTTCACAGTGAACATGACGGCTGCGGTGAGGACTTATCGCTGGCAGTGCATCGAGTGCAAGTCCTGCAGTCTGTGTGGCACCTCTGAGAACGACGTAGGATCTCACTTCATACTACATGTTAACTCTAAACACATGTGGCTGCACACACACACACACACAGTCCACTGTACTATATAACAAAACCGTATAACTTATTGCTTGACTTTAGGTTTTATGCAGTCTACAGGTAGAGTTCGTGTTCTTATCCTTGAAGGAATCCAGTTTTTGAGCACTGATCCAGGAGCTTGTTCATTCAAATTCACTGGCTTGCTTACAGACATCATTGTATAGCCCCCTGGTTAGGAAACATCCTTCAGCCGAAGGGAAACCTGCTGTTGCCCAGTTAGTTTCACTGTGAATGAATCAAATTGAAACCCATGAGAGACTTTTAATTCATAGAAGACTCATAGATGTCAGGCTCATAAATGCAGCCTAAAGTGTAATCACGTATTTGCACTTACACAAACCGTAGTGCGGATGATAAAGTCACAGTGAAGGTTTATTGGCTTATGAGAATAAAAAACTTCTTCTATGAAGGGAAGTTGTTAATTCTCATTTTTTACTGCCTGCTCTAATAAAAGCCCATATACTACATAGATAATTGGATTATCAGTTCATTGTTGATTCATATCTTCAAGTACTATACACATGCTGTCAATGTTCTTGTGTCTTTAGCTTTCATTTTCTAATCTGTCCCCACAAAATAACATCTGTTAATGTGAATATTCTGTTCTATTCCAGGACCAGCTGTTGTTCTGTGATGATTGTGATAGAGGCTACCATATGTACTGTCTGAGCCCTCCCATGTCTGAACCACCAGAGGGTATGTATAACAATACAAAGAATGCAAGCGTTATAATAAATGTTCTTACCAAGGACTTCTGAATTCACAGACAGGTGTGTGGTCAGACTGCACAGCCTAAAGCAACCTCATCTGTGAACATCTTTGTTGTTTGTACAGAATTATGTAACTGTCTGTACTGTAGTGCAGAGACAATTACAGTGAAGGGAGTGAAACCTGCAGTCAAAACAGTCAGACTATCCTTTCACTGAATTTCAGGTAGTCATTCTGCAGGAGAGCCTCAGGATTCTTTTGTATCTTTTTGTGAGAGCATCTTTAATCTAAATATGCTAGACTGGAATGGCCCTGATACTGTGACTATCGTCACAGAGATGGTGAAGATGCATCTATTCAAATTAAACTGTCATTTGCCTACTGCACATAAGATGGCTGCCTTAGGATGTTTGATGGTGTTTTTATGGAAATGAGAAGCAGTAGAGATAATCTGTTTCCATGGCAAAAGTGTCACTTGTGTGAACGTTACAGTAGCAGCGCCACTTGTGTTCAACACTCACTAACGGTGTCATGCTCTGCCCACACATGCAACACTTTTGATTTACAAGAAACAGGTTTTGAAATTCAGCAGTTATGTTAGATTTACTCTCAAGAAGAGACCTGACTGAGCTCTCACAAGGTTGGTGTTATGTGTGCTGTGTTCAGTGCTCACAGAGCACCTTTAGGCACACTGCAGCAGGCTCTACATACACTTTGAAGTATAAAGGTTGAGAGCTGCATCTCAAGTTGATGTTTAATTAATGTCACAAATCCTGTGCTTCAAATCCAAACCAAACTACTTGTCAAATCCCCTGCATCCGCAAACCACAGGCGCAGCATGTGGTGTTTTAACATGGAGCTTTAATTTACAGTATTACTTAAGGCTCTGTCTAAAATGAGGGATTAATCCACAAGGCTTTACAATGGCAGTGACTGAACTTCTGATCTGTGATGTGCTCTGGGTGTGTGTGTGTATGTGTGTTGTACAGGGAGCTGGAGCTGTCATCTGTGTCTGAGACAACTGAAGGAGAAGGCCTCAGCCTACATCACCCTCACTTAATCTGCAGAGCTGCGCCTCTTCCTCTTGGCCCTTCATCCTCTCCCAAGCCACCTCTCTGTCACCCCTCTCTGTGCCTCAGCTGCCCTCTTCCTCCTCTCATCCACTCGCCGCCACTTCGTCTACAATCTGTCTCAGTGACCTCTGACACGACCAAGCACCCACAGTGCTGCACCCATCCTCGAACGTCTGCCCAGCGGCGAGCCAACCTCTGTCTTTTTTTGTGTGTATGTGTCACTCATTCCCTGATGTGCTCAACCTGACCCCCCTCCCCTTCCCCTTCGTGCTCTGTCTCAGCAGAGGAATTCATCAGCTGGCAATAAGTTTGCTAGCGAGACTCACACTCCAGCCTGCCAAGGGCACTTCAGAGGCATACTACTCCACAGGAACCCTCTTAAGGGCCCTCAGAAGAGCCCTAATGATCTTCAGCTGCAACTCAGTCAAGTAGTGAGTGAGAATTAATAAGATGGATAGGTGTTAGGCCGAGGACAGGGCATGGACCCTAGATAACCATGGAGCGGCATGTTTCTGTGTTAGCCAACTGTGAAATATACACCTAACCAAAATTTCATGTACTCTCTCTGTCCTTCACTGCGTACGGCAGAGCTAAGACATTGAACTCTGCTCTGTTTTTTGTCTGTAGGGCTTGCTGCCCTGTGCAGTTTCAAAAGGAAATGAATTGTACAGAATTCAGACTGATTCTCTATCTATACACTGTTGAAAACTCCCCTCACTGGCAAACAATGAGCATCTTGTCAGGAACTCAGACCATTTTTGACCTCACCGTGTCCTCTCTTCTTGCATGTGGTTTCCACAAATTAATGATGCATTTTGGGATTGACACTGAGGGTTTTAGTGTGTGGAAGGGATCCTCATATGAGAGAGAGAGAGAGATGGATTTTTCTCTAATCAGCTGTCTCTGATCAAACAATGTATTTAAAAATGACAATTTAGGCTTAGCATCTCTCACAAATCCTTTATCCTTTAACCTTTATCTGCCCTTCCTTTCTACAAAACAATGACTGTGAAGACAATGTGAGACTGACACGCTCCTGGTGCTTGATGTGTATTATCTGTTTTAAGAATGTAGGATTGATGTGTGGACAATGCAGATCTTTGTCTGGCCCATGCAGAGGCCTGAAAACGTCTTTTTTATGATTCCTTTTTTTATTTATCTTTTTCATTTGCATGTTATTTCAATTGTTTTTAAAGACTTTTGATTGAAATTGAAAAGAAAGCACACTTAATTCGCAATAATGTGTTTGTGATATGAACTATTTTGGCCAAACTGGGTGTGTTTTAAACTCTGTATGACTGTGTTTCTGTCTGTGTGAGTTTGTCTGAGCACTACAGTAACTGTAGACAGCTCCATGCTAGGTGGTATCTGCGAGAGTACAAAGGTAATCTGAATGTAAGGAAAGTCTGCGTTTTCTTGTTCAGGTATTCCAACAGAGTGGGACAAAGTCATTGTTTTACAACTCACAAGTGTCAAGTCTTGGCACTGCCAACAGGTCTTAAAGACAGTTTGGCATACAAAAGTTATGATTTTACAGGTATTATGTGCTGGACTCACTGTGTCCCACCTGAACAATTAGCCTGGCACATTGTCCACTGTAAATCCATAACTTGTCACTTTACCCTTTTATCTTATAGGGATTTAACAACTAAGATATAGTGTGTTAATTAGCGAGTTTTGGAGCTGCTGGTAGGTGACCTTTGGACAGAGCTAGGCCAGCTGTTTCCCTTGCTCTCAGCAGTCTTACTGCTAAGCTAACCATCTCCTAGCTGTAGCTTCATATTTATTGGACAGGAATGCGATCGATATCAATCTTCTCAACTGTTTTCTTCTCATCTTCCCCACAACTCACAGCATAGGAGAAAAACTCTTTGATAAATATCACCACAACACACTGACGGTGTTGAGGGTAATTGATTTTATGTTTGTAGAGATGCTAAGCTCCTGTAACTGCATCCCCTGTCCACTTTTTGTTTAGATCTAAACTGTCAAAGTTTCACAAAAATACTTGGTTTAACTGTTTATTTATTGGGATCCCCATTATTTAAGTTACTCTTCCTGGTGTCCGTCTTCAAATAACCAAAATATGGCCAAGTACAAGGCTTCTGTTTGACACTGGCTAACATGTCCACACTCAAACTTTTGGTGAAGGTATCAAAACGCTCAAGCATACGTAAAGTTGCATGTCATTTGTGTTAAAATCAAAATCAAGTAGCAAGTTGAATTAGCTTGCCAGCTATTTCTCGCAGAGTGAAGCCTCTGTGTCACCTTTGTGTCCTGCAAAACATGAGGCCCGCTTTTCTCAGAAAATGAAACATTATTAAGAGAAGATGTTGTTTTGCAGGTCTGCTCTGCACATTATGACACAGTATAATAAATCAGTGCTCAAAGACCAAGCTGAAAGCTTGAGGCCAAATTTGTCATAATGGGATTAATCAAACCAGCCAGTGTGCATTCTTGTGAGCTTTGAGAAACAAATTTTCTTTTAACCCAAAGGTCAATTATGTTATCCTTAGCCAGTTTAACTGGACTTCTGAAGGCAACCTTGATGGGCACATAACAAGATAGCTAAAGTGCTAATGTAGGACGATGTTTTCAACATTTGTGAATTGTTTGTTTGTAAAGAGAAAGCATCCATCCATTGATCCGTGAGCTTTAAGCTTGGAGACAATAGCTGTAAATAAAGGGTTTGAATTAATGGCAACAAATTGCCATTTCATACAGTAGTTCATATTTTTGTGTACATATCAAAGTACAAATCATATCGAAGTCAGTTGGTTTTGTTTCAAATGACCATCTCATTTTTAATGCTGCATCATGTCAAATTTGCAAGATCAGATGGCTTGTGAAAATGTACCTGAACTGTTATTGTGTCTGCCGTCTGATACAGAAAGACATGAGGTGCAAATACTGTGCTAAACCTCAATTCAGTGTAACTCCACTGATGCATGAATGACACCTGAAATGTTTCTGATTCCATATTTTAGTGTGTCATTATTTCTTTTTTAAAATAATGATAAGAAACAACCTCTAACTTTTGTTCATTTCCTGTTGGTTTCCTTGTTTGGTTTTATAATTCATGTCTTTTTACATTTTGCACAGTGTGGCTGCATCCAAGTGTGTTTGTGCCTCTGTGTGTATGTGTGTGAACAAGTATGTGTGCTTGTGTGAGTGTGTGTGTGTGTGATTCTGTATGTGTGTGTATAATCACTCATGATAACGAGAAGGTCGGTAAAACGCAAACCGAACCTCAGTGGAAACACTTGCATGGCACAGCACTGCTAGAGGATTGTAATGTTTAGTACAGATTACAACAAAAGCCTACCTGAGTGTACACATATCACACGAGGCGCTTGGCTAAAGATGAACACTTCTACAGTGTTTTAAGTATTATACTTGCCAGCAAGTATCCAATCAAAAATGATTTTATTTCCAGTAACCAATCATCTAAACATCTAAATTTGAAGTGTGTTTGAGTGGAAATAGTTTGATGATGAAATGGATGTTGATGATTATCTTTACATTGAATAAAATGGAAATGTTTATGTGGTGGATGGGCAATGATGATTATGTCGATGGTGACTGAAAAGCCTTTATATTGGAAGCTTTCCTGGCACTTAACAGAAGAAGTGTGGTGGAGTCAAACTGATTTTGATTGTACTATCTGGGGGAGGGTTGTTGGGGTTTTGGCAGGGTATCATTGTGATTATTTAATGAAACTTGAGCCTACCCTTTGTACAAATGGACAAACCAAGGTGATAATGGGGGTGTGTACGGGTGGGTGGGGGTCATAAAAACTGATGCCCTTACCCTCATCTCCCCCCATTTTAGGCTGTTGAGAGGGCTCCGTTACAGGATTGAGACTTTGGGCCACTCTAGGCCTCTCTTGTAAATTGTCGTTCTGTGATCTTGCTTGCACTTTTTTTTTCATTTCCCAAAAATAAGAAACTAAATGTAAGTATGTATGTGTGTGAGTGCGGGTGCACTTTTTTATTTTTAATCGTAACATTTTTTCAACGTGATTGTCTGTTGTAAACAACACTGGATAAAGATGAGTTTTTAATTTGTATTTTTTACCTTGAAAGGAGATGAAATCTTCTTGGACATTTTTTAACCCACTTCCTCTCTCCATCTTTCTCTCTCTCTCGCTCTCTCTCTTTCTCTTTCTGATACCTGGGAATGCTTTGAAATGTGGACTGTGACCGCATTGCTGTCATCACTGCTGTCAGTCACTCTCTGTGAATTCATCCGACTTTCTCAATTTACGCAGTTTTTTCTCTCTTCCCTCAACTCATTTTTTTCCATTAAAAAGATGAGATTGAAAAATGACCTCTACCTTTGTGTTGACATTGTGTGTGCGGGCATCCGTGTGTGTGTGTGTGTGGCTGTGCATGTGCGCTTCCTGCTGTATAAATCAGTGAGTACTGTTTTTGGAGAGTAGTCAACCAGTCTGTCTGCTCGTCTGGTTGTCTGTGTTATTGCCAACTAGAGCAGCTTACTAGTCATTTTAACCATTTTTTTCTCTCAGGTGGGGAGGACTTTCTAGCCCAACACAATTATTTCTTCACATGCAGATTTACCTGCGAGCTGCGGCCACCACCAATCATTTTTTCCTACTTTTCATTGGGCAGATAACAATCTATCAAAGCAGTGTGTTCAAAGTCAGCTTTCAAAATCTGAATAACTAATTATCGTTTCCAATTGAAATACTCTTTGCTTCTAAAGCCCATTCACTAGAACCATTTTGCTTTTTTGCAGAGCAAAATATTCTAACCTTTTCATGTATTTGAAAAAGGAACAAATTGGCTATGAATTGACACAAGATTAAGGGACAGCATTGTTTTGTTGAAGCTGGCCTGAAAATCTGGGAATGGGGGACAAAAGAGCCCCATTGTCTGCAACTGTTTTTGAACAACACTGCAGAAGAGAATACACTTTGCTATTCAGGGCAGGTACAGTTTTGCTATTTGTGATGTATTCCTGGAGATGAGACATTCATCATAGCTGCTGTGTTGGCCAGACCTGGCTGAGCAACAGCAGCAGGGTGAAGTCAAGCTGATCAACAATTCCATTTTTTCCCCCTTACCTGCTTCCTTCCAGGAGCAAGAAAACCGAAAACCAGTGCACATTTGGTTCCTTGGGGGAATATAGGTATTTTTAACAATATGCTCTGAAAAAACTCCATCCATCTTTTGGCAGAGCTCCAACCTTATCCAAAATCCTGCACAGCATCCCCAACCCCCTCCATCTAGAGCATACAGAAACCCACACACAAATGTTTGTGTCCATGTACCACACACACACACACGCACACTTTCACACACATACTGTACAGTATGCACATGTACACACAGCCTAGAGCCCCCATCTTCTTATGAGTTTCATTACTCTGACCCTGGTCTCCCTTTCATATCTCTGAGGATGTTTATATGATGTGTGTGTGTGAGTCTGTGTTTTTTCTATTTAATACCCAATAGAATATGAGTATGTATATTTATTTAGGCCCAGTGTAAACACAAATGTGTTTATATTACTGTTTGTGTCCATTTGCAAAGATGTGTATGTGCCAATGTACTATAATGTGTGTTTGTGTGTGTGTGTGTGTGTGTGTGTGTGTATGACTTCCCAGCCAATTACCACATCTCCCAGACAGACTGAGACTGCCTAGACCCTGCCAGCCAATCAAAAAGGGGCTGCGCACTGCCGGGCCGGAGGTGGTTGCTATGGTAACCAACAGGCCTGTTTGCATGGTAGCTGATGGAAGAGTGATGGATTACAGTAATGGGATGGAGGGAGGGAAGAAGGGAACAATATAGGGAAGGAGGAAGGAAGAAGGAGGGAGGTGTAGGAAGAGGTGAAGATGGGAAGAAGAGAAATAAAGTGGGAGAGGAAGAGAGAGAAAGTAGGAGGAGAAGGGGAGGGATGGACATGGGGAGGCAAGGAGAAGGAGGAGGGAGGGATTCAGACTCATACATAAAGATATTGGAAATGTATGAATGCATCTGAAACGAAGCAACTTAAAGAGATGAAAGTAAAGAATGAAGAAAATGATAAAGCCAGAGTTCGGGGAGGAGTGCAGGGGGAGAACATATTGGGAAATGGGGTTGGAGTGGTGGGGGAGTGGAGGGTGCTCTGTAGTGTGATTGAATTCCTCTCTTTCCCTCTTCTGTCTGGGCTGAGATGTGTGTCTGGCCATCTGTCCTTGGAGCAGACAGAGAGGTAAGTGTGTGGAAAGATGCAGTCTCACCTTTTTGCCTGCTCAGCAGCACTGCAGTCAGACTGTATGAGAACTGCTTCACTGTTTCTGCCCGGTCCCTACAGTTTGTTCCAACTGAAATGACCACACAAAGGACAAAATAGTGAACTTCACTAAATCATACTGAATCTTAAAACTGCATGTTTTGTCATTTGCCACATGAAATTATTACATCCATTTTCTGTACGGCTTATCTGGGTCTTATCAGGGTCACGGGGGGGGCTGGAGTCTATCCCAGCTGACTATGGGCGAGAGGCAGGGTGCACCCTGGACTGGTCGTCAGTCAATCACAGGGCTGACACATAAAGACAGACAACCACACTCACACCTAGGGGCAATATAAAGTAGCCAATTAACCTAATGTGCATGTTTTTTGGGATTGTGAGAGGAAGCCAGAGTACCCGGATAAAATCCACACAGGCACAGGGAGAACATGCAAACTCGTGCATATTCTTGGCCCAGACCGGGATTCGAACCTGGAACCCTCTTGCTGTGAGGCGACTACCATGCTGCCCTAATGAAATTCTTGTTGTGAAAGTCCAAACCAAAACTTGAACGAAATGATTTGTAACCCATGTGATTTGTTGACACTCGACTTACTTCTTTCTTGTTTAGGTTGCCACAGACCCCGTTGCTATATATAGTAAAAGTAATAATAATAATAATAATTATAACAATGATGATGGAAACCTGTCCCTTTATATATCTTTTACCTTTGTTCTGACACTATTAAAACCCAGTGTGTAGAAAAGTACTGAAGTGGCAACACCTTGCAACAAACTAGACTTGCTTATTTGATTATAAGGAAAAGTACAGAACATATCATCCAGTATTGTTTTCACCTAAAATAAGGAAATATTTCATTTTGTATATTAACAATGTACATTTTGTTTGCCAAAAATCTTCTTAGACTCCAGAGACAATAGACAAAGTAAAACAAAGTTTGTTACCCGATGAGTTATGGATGTCTAACAAATTTTTCTAACTCTAAAAGTAAGAGAAAGCCAAATATACTTACTGCATTTAAGATTTGTTAGGGATGTGCTGTGAAAAAAATACTGTCAGTGTTGTATTTAACCAGATTTAAAGCAGAGGTCTCTGAGACCTGAAACAGGAAAAATACATTATTTTTTTTTTTTACAGTGGATCTTTGAAACATGTCATCACCTAAAAATCAAATTTATTACAGTTCCCATAAAGTTAGAGAAAGCCATGTTAGATGGGCTCTATGACCCCTAACAGAACTTACAGCGTTAATGCTTTTGGACACATCTAGTGACAAATTAAAATCCTGACTTCTTAACATAACCACCAAACAGTAATCTTCAACATCCACATTGAATCTATATGACCAGAGAGCCCGCAGGCAATTAACAACTAAATTGGTTAATTAAAAGCCAAACTAGGTAATCAATCTAATGACCAGGATCAATATTAGCCAAAGCATGTGGTTTCCTGAACACAAGGGACAAGTGTCAGTGGTTTTGAACAGTGGTTTTTGCTTCCTGGTCTATAGTCTCTCACACATACGGTTCCTGTTGAACCACACTCTCATTGACAGACGGCGACTGAGGATGCCTTTGAGTCAAGGATTAGACTAAATCTGTGCCTGGGGAACCCAACTCTCTGTGATCTTTTTAAGTGACAAAGCGCTATTCAAGTCAATTAAAGATGCAGTCCACTCAAATTAACTTCTGGTCCACATTAAAAACATAAAAGACGTTACCAAAATCCATCATAATGGCAGGTCAGTACATTCCCTTGTCATGCAGATTGTCACCTTCAATTAATTTCTGCCTCAATCCTCACTTTGAAGGCGATTTATGGTTTGGATGCCATTTATTGAGACAAAACTGTAATTTACTTGGTGTGAGTACAACACAACCTGTCAATGATTGGATCATCAGTTTGGAGAATTAGTATTTTCCACGTGTATGATCACTTGAATAATCTGCACTGCCATGGTGTTCAAAAGAGGAAACAGACTTCAAAGGTGAACTTGAAATCACAATACAACACTGCAACCTAGAGGTAGACTTAAGCAACAACATCTGTCTTTCAGCCAGTATCTGGTAGAGAGTAATACCTTTACACGACCTGTGCAGCATCAATCAAATGCACAGAGAGGAGAAATGAACTAATTCACAATTGATTTGGAATGAAAAGGGGAAAAAATAATAAATATATATATATGAAAGCACAGTGGAGTTGCAGGACAAAAATAAAAACTGTATTGCTCATTGTTTATTTGGTTTGATTGCTTCAGCTTGAATTTGCACATTTTCAGCAACAGCTAATGAAGTTTTATAAATCAAATACTTTGGGTTCTGTCACATTTTTGTTCTTTTTTTTTAAAATCATTTTTGAGTCTTTAATTTTGTTTCCACTGAAATTAGATAGAAAGCCAAAGCGTGGGCTATGGATCAGTGAGACACTATGTTAATTTCTTTCCTTTGATATTAAAACAATTAGACTGAGCATGTACAGTTACAACACCGTGAACTGTCTTGCAGCCTCGTATTGTGAGATTTACACTGATTGGTTAATGTGAAAAATGAATGTCTGCAGAGTAATGGGAAAATACAAGGCTGATTAAATAAAACACCACTCTCTTTATCTTATCCCTAGTCTTTTCTGTTTTTTTCCGGCATCCATCAGCTTTATTCCAGTTCAGTATTATTCAACCTTCAGTTTTCCACGTTTTTTCACCCAAAAAGGTTTTATGGCTTGCCTGATGGTTACTTTATAATATAAATTAGATTAGAATTCACAGATGTCTGGGAAACCCACTGTCACGGTGCAGCATTCAGTTTTCACTGGCCTCTGACTTTTCTGACTTTTAAATAAATAAAAACTGATTTTTTTTTGCATTACAACATTAGTAACTACTACAATGTGTTGCTGGAGTTCCCAAAGTGAACTTTCCAGAATTTTTCGTAAGGTTGGACCAATTTCGTTTCTCAATAAATAAACACCCTGAAAAGACTAAAAACATTCTTCAAAAACACTGACACAAAAAAATTATAAATTGAAACATTCTTTTTGTTTTCCCTTCTTTCTTTCCAGACATTTATTTGTTGCACTCCTGTTGACTATGACAGGATTATGTTTCTTAATATAAGCTATGATGTTTTCACATTTATACTTCTATAATATATTTATGTGATTGTGAGTCTCTTCAAGTATGTCATATGCTGTACACTGAGCTAATGCGACTTGGATCTAAGTCACATGTTTAATTCTCGTGGCATCTGTGTTTTGTTTGTACTGTTGGAGCTGTTTAATGAAAGAAACATTGTTGAAAAAGAAAACACTGGAGCATTTGAGAGAAAAAAAAACATGATTACTTTTCAACAGAGGAATGGTCAGAGCAGCATGATGCACTCTGAATATTTTTCACCAAAATCTTAACAAACAATAATTATCTAAACAAAATAGAAATTTTAATTATAATTGTGGTATTTGCACACAAAGTAATAACACAAGCTAGGTCCATATATTCAAGGATTCAAGGCTTCAAGGATGCTTTATTGTCATTTCACACATGTAGAAACATGAGGTGGAACGAAATTAGTTTCCTTGGTCCCGGTATAAGCCCAATTACCTAACAAAATACCTAATGCCATAAATGTAAAACAACACTATATAAATATAAAAAATAATCAGAATAAAAGATAAAAACAATCAGAATAAAAATATATAAACAGTACTGCGGTATTGTGCAAATGGCAGAGTAGTGCAAATGACAGTAGTGCAAAATATAAGCGAGAGGAGTGCTTTCATGTGAAAGAAACAAAGAAGCTTTCACTGACATGTCAGTGTGGAAAATAAAAAAACATCCAGAGAACCAGTGATGGAGAAACTATTCAGATCCTTTGCTAAAAATGCTAGTAAATACACTATTACAAGTTAACCAGCGTTTCAAATATTACTAGTATGCAGATAAGTATGTAATACTGAAAAATGCTGTCTGTGACTGTTATACTCTTATACTTTTCTTCAAGGAGTTACTATTTCCCGTATCTTTCGGTATTCATTTCCTCCCTTATCAATAAAGTCTACACAGAAATGAGCATGCTGTGTGTTACTATGCCCCATATGAACGAGCCGACTACTGAATTAAAAATTTTTGGAGATCCAGAAAACCAAGTTATTGAACAAATAAATATAAGACTCATACTTATTCACATTGGCTATTTACATATACACCACATACGTATACTATACTATAATCCTTACACAATGTAACCATGCAGTATTTATTGCGGTTATAGTGGTGTTCACGTATTTCACTGTTAGAACTAGAGCTTCTGTTGTCTCAGACTTCATGCCTTGTATTGTTCTTATGACTGATTATTCTACCGAAAGAACCTTATGAAAGGATAACATTTCCACAACATGTGCATGCAATTATGTTCTGATTTCATTTTGTGACCATAATAAATATACAGGGCTCAGTGTTAGTTTAAGTACATTTTGACTGAGTTTTAAAAAAGGAAGGCTAAGAATAATTAAGATTAGTAACTGATGGTCACAACTACATGAGGTGAGAGAATATTATTCCAGTCTATTATTACAGTCACAGTACCAATGAACAATTCAGCTTCAACTGGATTTTTATTTTTTGACACAAAGCCCCTGCCATGTTCAAATCTTGTTCCTTATTTCTACAAGTGAAATGACTGAGTCCATGGAACTTCATATGTGTGCATAGCAGAAGCATGCATAATATAAAAAGATCAATAAATTACATTTATCTATCAAGGTAATCAATCTATCATTGCTGTAGCTATCTGAGAAGGTGTGAATACCAAGGTTTTACCACTATAACAATTGTATGAGGCTATTATTCCTAAAAATTAGTGTATCTATGCACCATTTTATTTTCCATTGGCAAGTTGTTGCCATGCGCCTATGGAAAGACTTATAAATGATCTAAAATACTGAAAAGCACAGTATTTAAAGCATATGGTGGTATAATTGCACCTAAGGTTTCTTTAACTCATACCATTCATGCCATTTTGATAATGGTAATAGCATGAATGATTTAGCCTGTTGCCATGTGTGTGAGTGTTATGGTTCTAATCGTTGGTTTTTGTCCTTTACGTTTAAATTCTGAGACAAGAGTTTGCAATGCAATGACACAATTATTTTACAATAATTATATATAATTAGCATAATCTTTGTTGTTTGAAATCTGCATCTGTGGAGTAATAACAAATAAAGTAAATGGAGTCAAGTACAATAACTCCCGCTGTTATGTGGGGAAGTATAAATAGTGTGTGGCTTGAAAAAAGGTACTTAAGTAACAAAAAGCAGCTTATGTGTCTAAGTACAATACATGAATAAATGTACTTGGTTACATCCATCACTGAAGCGAACTCAAACACAGAATATCAACGGACAAGTTGTACACATTGTAAGGAAGAGTTGCAGCACAATGTACTGAGAAAAATTAATTATCAGAGCTCTCCCCTTAAATACTTAACATGATGTCTCCGTAAAAGAAAGAGCTGATCCGGAAGGAAGCTTTCTCAATTTCCGAATTGGGAACCCTAACACAGTGAGAGTTACATGAGACTTAAAGCCATTTTGTCCACTATAGGTTCTCAAAGAAGAGTATTTTTAGTTAGGGGGGATATGTAACTGACTTTGAAATTTGCAAGGTTACTGATAAATATTAAGGGATTTAACTATATTCTGTTTCGAAAAATAAAATAGTACAGAAGAACAAAATAGCACAGAATTTGTTGTTTTGTATGAAAATAAAGAGGACCTTCAACCATTCTACCAATTAATGGCTTAGGATAAGGGCTCTCATATGATAAAGAATCTTCTGAAAAAGGTTATAACATTGTACGTTTTTGTATTTATGGTACTTTATACTTTTGTATACTGTTGGAGTAAATATTCACTTCTGTGAAACCAAATTCAAAAGATTATTTTTGTATGCGTGTACTTGGTGTGGTGAGCTCAGAAGTCACTTCATAAGTCACATGAGTGACTGTTCGAATCTAGATAAGGAAATCAAAAATAACCTCAGACACAGTTGGTGAATAAAGCATACAGGTGAAGAGTCTTGCACAACAGCAAGTCTCTAGTTTGTTGATGTGTCCTTGAGCAGGATGCAGATCTCGTCAAAAGTTCCAGGAGTACTGCTCCTGGCTGAACCAGACCTCCTGACTCATCTGGGCTCATGGAGCAAGTAAAAGTGCAAGTTCTTTATGAGCTGCTACCTTTTAGAGTCTTTTATTGTTAAACAAATCTACGTAAGAGACCTGGAAGGAGTCAACATGTGAGGTTTGCACATAGCCTGTGCTGTGATGGTGGGAAAAACAACACATGACCCAATATCTTTGTGTTATCTAGCCAAAGGCCAGCTGTAGCAGACTGTGAATGCGTCTGCCAAATGCACATGTTGTAAATATTCCAGGAGGTGTTCCTCATATCAGATAACAGGAATGAACATCATAGCATTTTATTTCTTTTTTTGGTATTACAACTCATAATTGAGTCAGTGCAGTAAAACGCCCATTCTGCTTAAATGTCACACCTCATCACATCCCCACAAAGCTGTAAATCCCTGTCTGACTTACAGCAACTGTGTGAGATGTTCTTGTTTCCAAAGAAATAGACAGTAGCTAAAAATAGTTAGTAATGTATTAGAAATGTGTTTGATTTCATGCAGTACTAGACAAGAAAGGCTTAGAAAGAAGGTTTCAAATCAGGGGTGAAAGAAGTACACATAGCAATACCACAGTGTAGAAATACTTTGTTTCAAGTCCTTTTAATAAGACAAAATACAAAAGTATTAGCATCAAAATATACTCAAATAACAATTATTACTGCATTATTTAGCACATTTAATGTTGCAGTTTGTAAGCTCATTTTAAATACTTTGTATATAGCTGGGTAGCTTGTGTAATTTACTTGTTGGTTTGAGTTTGTATTATTAATCTCAGTCTGCAAAGTAACTAGAAATCAAATAAATGTGGTGGAGTGTAAAAAAATAATAATAAATAGATACAAATAAAATACAAACGCTTCAGAGTTGTACTCAAGTACTGATCTTGGTTGCCTTACACCTAAAATAACGTGTAAAATATCATCTTCAAAGTTCATTGGAATTTGCGAAAGACTGGGAATTTAATTTTTGCATTTCCTATATCACTCTTTCTTTTTTACACACTCAGTCTTGGTGATCAATGTCCACACCTCATGCTGCAGCTAAATCCTGGTTCATCCCACTCAAACGTCACATGTTAGCAGGAGTTCAGATAAAAGGAGAGGACAAATAAGGTGAAAGGTAAGGCAAAGTTATATTTAAAAGAGATTTTGTTCAGGGTGGGTTGTGGCAGCGGACAGGTGAGTGTAAATACACACATACACAAACAGCAGTATTACGAACCATTTGATCCTCTTTCATATGCAGACCTGAGCTGTTACAGTATACCAACATTTACTGGCTGTATTTATACCAACACTGCCTTGTTGAACAAATATGTATTCCCATATTTATTTCCTCTTGTATTCTATAGGGCAGCCAAGAATCCCCGATACCAGACGTTTAATCCAGGATGCAAACCTTTGTAGCTTTGTGCACTCTTCTCTCACTCCTCTTTTCTGCTCAAGCAGATGTGGTGCAACGTTTTGAGGTTTTTGTATTCCATTATTCCAGTATTCCAATTTATTGTTATGGTTAGGTGGTGGTTAAGCCTACAGGAAATGAATGTAAGTTATGTAATGTCCCCAAAGTGATGGGAACAATGGAAATAATTTTGTTCCAGGATGAGGCAGAATGTATGAAATACTTCTATAAAGGGAAGGTGCCAGATTGGGGGACTTCTACACCTGGTGTTGCCCGTCTCTGTCAGCGCTTCGTCAACAGGTCGGGGTGTACAGATGCATAGCTTGGTTTCATTTTTCATTCATTTTCTATCAATTGTTTGAAACTCAAAAAATATGACTCTTGTCATAATTTTGAGATCTATTTTCTGCCCTAAGTGTGTCTTATGCCTCAGTTTTCTCAACTGCAAAGCTCCTGATCTCCCAATCACTGTAGCTCACCTCTGCACCACCAGGTACCACTTTGCAACACTGTATGACACCAACCATCGTATTGCTGTCTACTCTGCCTATTATTTCCAGCCCAGTAATGGAGGTGGCAGGGAGAATAGGTGGTTTGTTGAGCCTCAGGTTGGTGTCACATGCATGTATACTGTTTATGTGCATCTACAGTACTGACCACCAAAACCATCAGCATGTGTGGCATACATATCAAGCATAGAGAGTACTATTACACTGATTGATTATAAAATCACCCATGTGCATAATGGATTGATATCTATATTATGAGAGGACAATCTCTGAGAGTTTCTGTTGTGCTTCATAGCTAGTAAAGCTGTCCTGGCAAGCAGAAATGAAGGATGGTTACTGGCTGGGGAAAGACCACCCTGGGGTCTATCTTGGAGAGAAACAGGCTCTGAATGAGGACTACACATACTCTGGCTTCGATCGTGGTCACCTCAACCCAAACGGACACCATGCAGGTAATGGAGGTTCAACATTGTTTGTTTTAGAGAAAAAGAGGTAGGTTGTAATATCTGCAAGCCAAAGGTTCAACAGGTGTGATGTACCGTCCTGTACACCTGAGACAGATAATAATGTTGGGTTATTGCTATAAATGAATTCTCTCACAATCTACAATAAAATGAGGTTTTGTCAGTTGGTTGTCTGTGGCATCTGATGTCAAAACAACCTGAGGGCAGCTATGGGCCAGGCTACAGCCAGAAAATCATCTGGAATCTCATGTGGAGTGCCTAAAATGCCAGAGGACATTTGCAAATATTAAATCACTAATTGCCAGTTCTGTTTTATATTCTATGTTTTACATAGACAAAGGGGAATAAATGTTTTTCAGTGTTTAATTTATTTGTTATAAAATCAATATTTTAGCCAGGAAATTATTCCTTAATCTGCATTCACCAACTATTTTCTAATCTCAAGCAGTTATCACAAGATTAAAAAAAATAATTATCACTTGGAAACAACAACAACACATCATTGAAAATGATCCTTTATGTCTCTCTGGCCTTCCACTGTATTAGACTTGTTGTTTTGTTCAAATGTATGTTCAGACAGATATATAGACAAAAGACAGATATGTCTTTTAAGTACGTAGGTAGTAGATATCTGTTTAATTATGAGGATAGACACTTGGGTAGCAAGTATCATTATCTTCAAGATTGCAGATTAGTCCTGCCCCCAAGTTACTGTAGCCCTGGATTTAGTTGTTCTCCAGTAAATATTCCTTTTTAAGAATAATTTTGGTGACAGTGGATTGAAAATGATCCCTGTCGTACTAGACACATCTTTGTATGTTCTTTGTCTAGCACCCTCTGCATGCTATCAAGCCATCTTTACAATATATAACTTTATTTCTTTGTTCCCACAAACTGTGAACTTATTTTTTGCATGACTTAACTCTCTGTAATTCTTCTCCTTTAGTACCTAGCCGCAATGCTACTTTCACCCTGACCAATGTGGTTCCTCAGAACCCCAAGCTGAATCAGAATGCCTGGAGGATCCACGAGTCCCAGCTCACCAGTCTTTTCCAGGACAAGTGCTCTAAGGCTTTTGTGCTGGTCGGTGCCATTCCCTCTGCAAACAACTGGATTGTCAAAAACAGTGTGAAGCGTGTCAACATCCCAGACTACCTGTGGAACGCCTACTGTTGTGTGGACAATAATGGCAGACCCATTCAGAGTGGTGCTGCCACAGCAAGGAACACTGAGGAAAACTGGGTGGAGAAACTCTCCCTGGATGAACTTGGAGAATTCCTGCAACAGTTCTCAAATCAACCAGTAGGGGAGCTGTTTTACAATAACTGCAGGGCATGAATAACAAAGGAACTGTAGAAAAACTATTTTGGCTGTCACAGGAACAAAAAGCTATTTTCGTATTGATTCAAATGTGGTGGTATAGTAAATACAGATTCAGTTTCACACTGTTGTCAACATGGTGTATGTCACCATGTAACAGCAAACACAACCTTTGATATTCATGTCATTCAAAAAACAAATAGATGACTAAAAATAAAACGCAGAGGGATTAACTGGCCATTTGTGTATTTTTTTATTGATAGTTAAGGAAAAGATCAACATGCAAAAAACATGGAACATTATCTGTTATTGGTGGTTATATTGTGTAGGAATGAACAAACAAAGTTGATTGAGATGAGCCACCCCTTTAGGGTTACAGTATAAAACACAAGTAAAGAAGTTAATGTATAAGAATCTGTAACTTTCAACATGGAACTTCAGTGAAATCAGTGAAATACACAGCATACTGATTCATAAGAGACATTTAAATGTTTGTAAGAGTAGAGTTAACGTGACCCAGGAAGAAGACCATAGATTAAAAAAACTCTTTGTGTGATTTAGTAACAGTTGTTTACCACAGTGAAGGATTAATGCCCCATTACCTAACAGACATCTTTTCAATTCTTCTGGTTGACTCTGGTTGAGTATTGAACAACAGCTGTATTTGACTCTTTAGGATGATAATAATCATTGCTAATTAACCTATATGTTACCCACAAGCCCAAGTATTGATAAAAAGGAAACAGCAATAATAAACAAAAATGCGTTAAATGTTAAAAACAAAACAAGGAGAGACTTAATGATAAATCAGAGAAAGGAAACATTACATCTGTTACTTATTAAAATACAACTGGTTACTCTGGCTACACTTCCCCTTTTCTTTGCAGAAGGAACAACATATGGAACAAATTTTAGAAAAAAAAAACTTGTTTTACAGAGATGCAGGATCATCTAGTTGACATTTTCTGCATTCTCAGATCGGTTACTTTATAGTCAGGAGTCATCAGAAATAATCGTTATCACAGTAATAAAAATCAACCAGAGATAAATAAATGAGGAGTCATGTGAGCAAAATTTTGTTGTTAATGCTGACAGTTAATTATGTATATTTCACACTTGTGAACTGAATTATTTCATTTTGTTTTAGACCGTTAACTCAATGTTTTTCAGGCAACATCATCATAAACTTATTTTCTAATCTTGACATATTACTTCCTGTTTTCACTTTTATTTGAAATTATTACTACAATAACAAAAACCAACCCAGTTATACTCATTAATTACTACATTGTAACTTAATACTCATCTTTCTGCAGTATCAGTCAACTTCCATCTAAATTTCAGTCATACTGGACCATGGGGTGGTCAGTCCAGGAGGGCAGGTTGGAGAATTTCTCTTCAGTGGCTGATTCGATGGGCCAACCCCAGGCCTTAAAGAATCCAGCCAGGTTCATCCCCACAGTCTGGGAGAAAGTCTCAGCATACAGGTTCATCTTTCCTTTGTTGTCTTTGGGAAAGTTGCTCATCTTGTGGTAGGCAGCAAACACCTTCTTAAAGGCATCCCAGCCAAACTTTTCTTGTAGCTGCATGGAATAGAATAGATGGAAGAGTCAAGAGTGAAATATCATATGGAATGGATAGTAATGAAATTTGGTAAAGATATTCGTGGTCTCCCGAGGATGAATTTTTACTGTGATTTATAACTAAATAATAATGATGACTTTTCAATGAGTGCAACAACGTCAAAATTAAATGTCTAATGCAAAAGACCTCAAAATATGGCCTAAAATCATCCCAGTGCGGTCACAGTATGAACCATGTCATCTACGACAAGTAGAGAGGCAATCTTTGGTCCTGGTAACATCTACAGCTTTATAGGGGCAGCAGTGGATTTAGAGTAGCAGCCTTGTGTTTTCTTCTTTCTGTGTAGTGTTTCTGTGTATTGCGCCTCCAGTGTGACCCAAGCACATATTCTCTTTAGAATCGAAATACAGTAATTGACCTTCACCTGCAAGTATGTCTCCAGAGCCACCCACAAGTTCCAGTTCCCGAGTATCTTGCCCCCTTCAACATACTTCTTTATTTGTCTCTCTCGATTTCCTGGCTTCAAAGATCGAACCTGCAGAGAAGACATTACACTCATGGTATCATAGGAGAAACGAAATGTAATTGCAGTTAAATGAAAAACTCTCTGTTGTCTATTAATATGAAAATTTGTCACAATACATAAGTCCACTTGGAGACCTAATTTTTCTGGCTCTTGATATTTTGTCCAAAACAAAACTCATTTACTCTACCTTAGCCCTGTTGAGCCCCAGCACCTCTTCATACACATACACTGACCACAGGTTGCATGTGGCCTCTGTGGTGTGAGGTCTGAACTCCCAGCAGCTTCTCTGTTGGTTATGTCCCAGTTCATGAAGTTCTCCCCACAGGCCTTTGGTCCTGGCATCATCTGGTCGGAGCAACTGAGCTGCTATAAATGTCTGCGTCATTATAGGATAGCCTGAATGCATCAGACCTGGATGGAGAGAAATCAGTAACATAAATAGCGTCATAGGAATGTATCTTTCCATAGCATTTTAGGATGGATAAATGAATTACATTTTTGAGTGCTTTTCTAGTGTACAAAATGTTTTACAACACAGGTGCACACCGATACACTGACGACAGAGGCTACCATGCAAGGTGAACAGGAGCAATACAGTACTTTATATCGAAAATGATTTTATAAAATTTGTTATTACTACAAAAGTAATAATAAAAAAAAAATCTATAATAAATGTTACAAACATATGGGCTGCCAAAAACTTAAAGCCTATGCCTTATATATTCTCCATTTCCAGCAATTTATTTTCAATATAGAATATGAGCACGGTATTGACTTAATGACTTATTTCCCTGACATTTAAATGCGAAACTTAGACTAGTTGACTATTAAGTGAGACAACACTCAGAAAGCAATCACATTTGATCACAATTTATTCTGTAATGTTCAACATTGTCTAAAATGATTTTTTACAAGAGACATTTGAACTCATTAATCCTGTGCACAACAGTTAATTAGCATTGTTAACATAAGGAAAAAATGCTAATTCTTTATAATGTAACATTTAACTATGGAGACATGACATTGTCAGTACGCTGTCAGTATTTAATTCAAATGTGTACTGCAGCAGTTAATCCAACCATTAAAGTCACTGAGGGGCTGTGACCTGTTACATACAGGAATCCATAACCATTGTCCATAAATCTCCATACAACATGCGAAGATTTCAGCAATAGAACAATGCAGTGTTTGTCTATAGCATAGTCCGTCCAGCAACACCTGTACCCTGAATGAAAGTTTCCTACCTGTGCTCTAAGTCACCTAAATCACAAAGGTGACACCAACTTTTCACTCTAGAAATGGCTCCTGTGTGTATATTCATATAATAATAACAATGATAATAATAATAATACTAGAATATAATACTAATAATATAATAATAAACTAATACTTCTAGGGTCCACTAGTGAGGGTGGCAATGTTTAAATGACTAGTTGACTGATCACAATAATCCTATATTAGTGAAAGTAATTACAGTGGATTATCAACGTCTTTTAAAATTTTCATGTATTGCTGTTGCAAATCAACACACATAATGCATAGTATCTAATACTAAAGCCAAAACTTGTTGCACTTTGTATCACCCGTTGTAGATCTTGGAGTCGCACAGCAAGTACATGAGATCTGAGACTGAAAATCTGTTAAACATTTATTCTTTAAATATTTAATATATTTTTATTTATTACAGTTTTAAGCGTTTGAATAATGCATATGGAGCAAAAATGACTGCAAAACACACTTACCAGCAGAAATCTGCACATCTGCTACAATGCGTTCTTTGCGTGCAAATTTGTGTGGTATGACAGCCAAATCTGCAACTCCCTTCATAATGTCATTCCAAAGTGTTGCCACCTCATCAGGGCGCTCCAGGTCTCGAACAAGACGTGATGGTACAGTTAGGATGATGTTGTCAAACTCAAACTCAGCCCAGGGTGATGGAGCTGTGCGCAACAATGTCCAGTCAGCCCCTGTGGTTACATCTGAAATGAGCAACAGTACATGTATTGAAATGAAATCATAAAAACTACACTTTTCAAAGAAAACAGTGTCTTCTTACTGTATGGGCTGCACTAAAAGTGCAGCAGTAGGAACAATGTTGGATGTCCAGAGATTCCCAGATTACCATTACAATTTTGTCAATTTAGTTATTGCAAGGTTGTCACACATCTAATTCATTTTACCAATAAAGAAGTTCAATTTAGGCCCAAGCGGAGGAAGACAAGATGAGACGAGACGAGACGACTTTAGGCCCAGTTGAAGCCCAAATTTAGCTTTCTGCATCTACATGTCCAGACATGGCCACCCACAGTATACGTTTGGCCCAAAATATATGACAGTGATGTCTGTAGACAAGCGCCTAAGCTATACACACTGACAAACATGTGAACAATTCTGTCTATGTAGACACCTAATTTCTAATCCACGAACAAGCTCATAACTGCTGCATGATGTGCATTACATTCTCTACACATTACATTTTGTGGAGCATGAACAGGTAGTGAAATACACTAACCAGACTTGTAATAAGGAGCAAGCACAGCTTTCTGCACTATGATCTCTGCCCTTTCCACATTTGTGTTGGGTGGGGACACCAGGTAGATGAGCCCCCCCCACAGGTTCCACACCTGCATCTTCTCTGAGGTAACAGGAAATATCTTGTAAACACGTGGTGCTCTCTTCAGTGTTTTAGCTTGCAGGTGGTCTGTTTGACAGCTTATCTGAACCTGACGAAGACACAGAAAAAGCATTGTACTGTACAGTATAAGTCAGGGGATGCAAATTAGGCAAGATGCATAAATAGAGATACGTATGAAATGATAATGACAGTTATATTAATCAATGCTTATTATTATTTCCCAGCAAATTCTTTGTTTCAGTCATTACAGAATTGGGAGCAAAGAAAAGTTTCAGTCTGTGTCAGTGGTGACTTTGGAGAGAAATACCTGTCTACATTTTGAAAGTTTATAAAATAATAATAATATAATAAGTTTGTATCTTTTTACAAGAAACTTATTATGACTGCCAAAGATTTTTTCAACCTTAAACTTCGAAAAGAATGACTATGCAGATGGGGTGTTTAATTTCATAATGTGTCAGCTCTAGATATCATTTGTAAAACAGTACATAAAACAGTAAAAAATTATCATCATTACTGAGCACATAATGAAGCCATCTGAGATTAATGAAATGACATAAATAAATAAGTGTGATTTAGGGTGACAAATTGCCTTGACTTGATTTAGTAGTCTGAATTTGCAGAATATTCACAAAAATAAAATGAACTATGAATTATGATTTATGATTATAATATAATGATCTTGTATATTGTACCTTCCATCCCTTGTTGATGATCTCTGCTGGTATGATCAACTCAGTCTCCATACCAGGAGTGAGGTACAAACCTGTACTAAGCCACACCTTGTTTCCTGAAACACATACAGAGCAGCAACCTTACACTCAGAGGTTCATGGAAAACAGATGCTAGACACTTTTCATATCCATCATGCTGATGCATGGTAAAGCTACACACAAAACTGTGCTGTATTAAATTGAACAGAGAAAGTTTATCTCATAATTATACATAATTTATACATTTGTTTAGAGTGTTGTGGTCTAACCTGCAGTTTTAGAATTAATCCTGATGCTTTGGTTGTTGACAAAAGACATCGTGGGATTATTTTTGATGAGATAAGGCAGGAGGGCATCACGATCTGGGGAAACATTATACACCTCTGTCCCCACACTGAGAAGGAAACGGTCTTGTGGACTCTTCACAGGTTTTTTCTCACTCACCTTGAAATATGGTGAATATGAATAATTAGAAATCAGACTGATTAATAGATATCCAACAGTATTACATGTGAAAATGTGAAAAGTAATGCAATACCGGGAGTGATTTACTTACAAATCACTCCCGGTATTGCTCTGTTTTATTGTAGCTTGAGACTACAAGATATTATTGATTGTATGTTAATGATCAATGACCTACAAAGGCCTGTTTACATGTACATGAAACTAATTTTGAAAATTTGAAATTGAGATCAGGGATTGAAGGAAGAATTCAGAGTGAAGTAAAGCTATTTAAGATGACTTCTTGGGATGTCGAGATAATGAGAACATGGTGGATGAAAAATACGGGACCAGAATGGGCTCAGTATACTCTTTCTAGATGCATTCATGTATTCATATGATTCATGAAACGTCATAGATTCAGTCATAAACTACAAAGACATTCACTGCCCACCTGCGGCATGCCATACTTCTTCAATATGTCAACCAAGGCGGAAACCACCTGTGTGTAGTAGTAGCTGTTATAAGCCTTAAGGTTCAAGAAATAGAGACACTTCATGTCCAGTTTTGTAAGGTGTTGCTCCTCGTGCTTGGTAAGTTTTTCCCCGCTGATAACATCACCAGCAAAGCGGCGCAGAAGGTGGCGGAAGTGGGGGTTGTCTTTCATGGCCTGGCTAGGCACAGGGACCTCGTAGGAACCATTTTTTAATATGGTCACCAACAGGGTCAGTCCCATTCTGTTAAGGATCTTGTTTCCTGAAACACAATTTGACAAACCTGACTTGATCAATTGTTCTGCATGGTTCATCTTTTATGGTAAGAGACCCAATTTGAATAAATTCATGTATGATAGGGAAACAGTACATAAGATTTATTATTAGCAGTAGCATTTTAGAACCAATTTAAATATCAGGATATCAAATTCTTAAAAGTAATTGTCATTTAATAGCATAATAACATTTTCTTATGTTGGCTTCTCATTTTCTAAAATATTTTCTCCTGCAGTGACTGCTAGGACCAACTGCAAATGTGTTTCTCACTGAGCACAGTGAAAGTCCTATGTGTGATTATAAGCTTGTGCCTGGCAAGTTTCCAGTACAACATCACACTCAGCATACAGACGCATGTTATCCTACCATGCTGGAACACTCACCACTGGGTTGAAATCAAAATCTTGCTGTGTCTTATCATACCTGGGAAATCCTGCCAAGGGTGTCTATATGACCAGCGCCCGGCTTGTCCACTAATCAGCAGGCCTCCTCCCTCCGCCACAAAGTCTTGGATTTCCTCCACATCATAATTAATGTGTGCTGAACACACAAATACACTGAGGTCTTTTCTGAACTTCTTCGTCTTCTCACATGTTAACCCTGGTCTGCAAAGGTTGAATGTTGGCATAAGACCAATGACCCCCTTTCGGTCTTGGTCCAACCAATCAATTGCATTGTTCCAAAATGAAGCCAGCGTCTGTAATTAAGGAGATATTCATTAGATAATTATGTAAAATTATTTGGCAGGACCCCAAGTAACATTAACACACTAGTTGCCTTAAGCTGAGATCTAGCAATAACAATAATAATAATACTGATGATGTGACATACTGCATTTCATATCTAAATGACACACCACCCACATGAGCATAATTTTATTATGTGTTCAGTTTCACCTATCAAGACGGGTCTCTGTTCATTTAAAGACATTCTAAGAGCATTCAGTATTTTTGACTGCACCTTATGTTTCACAAGAGCTCCATGTGTCGCCACAATAACCCTTCCCAACCCATAGTAGGTTCCTGCTAGGAACGCCCGTCCATCGTTTGTGGTACCAATGGGGAAGGCTAGAGGGCCATGGACCATAACTTCACAAGGTCGGAAGTCACCCTGGATGTCAAACTCTGAAATCCCTTGAAGTAAGAACTCCAAGTCATCCTCGAAATCCTTACCAACACTGTAGTAGGGGGAAGATGAGTGAGAAAGAGACATACAAGGGGATTGCTGGAAGACAGAATAGTATCAATATTAAACAGTATGTTTCTGATGCCTGGGGTCTCTAAATCAAAACAATTGAAACAAATAAATAGTAGTAGTTCAGCAGTTGGCTTTACTGCCTCATCATAGAAAATAAAATTGAATGAAATTGTTAAGATTGTTTTGCATGCTTTGAATACAAGAACATCTGTTACAGTTAGGTGTAAAGTGCCTGAAATGTTGTATTAATGAACCCATATTGCTTGTCAGACTGAACATAAATTGTAGTCATTTCTACTAAACCCTGAAATTAGTAAAGACAAAACAAGCAAAAATAAATTATTTCAGAGGTAAAACTGTCCAGGTATTAATAACAAATTCATAAACAGAAGGAGGGCCACACATTTGGAGCAGTTTCTAAATGAAAAGGAAAGTCATGAATTTGGAATTAAAGACGAGTAAACACTTACTTCACAGCCATCCATGAAGATGGGATCTGAGGGTAGACAGGCAGACACTCTACCGCACCATGATGCTCAGTAAAGTAGATCCCTGCTACACCAGAAACTTTGTTTCCCACAAACTGAAGCAGTGTGTTTTCCTTAGGGTGTGTATGAGCCCAGTGCCATGCCTGACCTGCTATCAGCACTCCTCCTCCAGCTTTCATAAATGCCACCAGGTCTCTCACATCTGTACCAACACTGTAGGCATCAGCCACATACACACCGACCCTCAGGTTGTCACTAAAGGCCTCCACAACTTTAGTTTGGAAGATGGATTTGCTGAGGTTATCAGCAACTGCCTGGATGTTTTTATGAACCCCAACAGACAAGTTATCTGATCCATCTCCTCTCAGCCAGGTCAGAGCATTCTCTACCAGAGCAGGAAAGGTGGTCAGGTAGCTCTCGTGACTCAGGACCACGATCCTTCCTTTTCCATACAGAGAGGCTGCCATCAGGACCTGGCCTTGGCTGTTCACTGCTAAAGGAAAGGCATGGTCTCCAGTCAGAAGAAGGTTACTTGGAACACCGGGGCCTCGCAAGTCCAGCTCTCTCAGGTCTCTCATCAGGGACATGTAGGCATCTTCATGGTAAGACTGGGTGGGCCGGGTTGACATGGTGAGAAGTATCAATGCTCTGAAGGCTGGATGAAGCTGGTGGAGGGCAAGATTTGCAGAAGAAAGGTTTACTGAGTCAGGTGTAAGCTGTGCTAGTGAGTGCGGTTAAACAGTTGTTCCACAAAAGAGGGCTGTTGTATCAGTCAGACTGTCCTATGGGAATAAAAAAAGAGTTGACAGAGTTTAAAATAACAAAAATGAAGCTATATAATCAAATTTTCAAGGAAATGATGCAGCCCTCTTGGTCCAAGAGTTTGAGGGTTTGATCTCATCTCAACACTATAGAAAAGCAAAAACTGACTTTACCTGAAAGTTAATTTCGTATTCTGGGAATTCGAGCAAGGCACATCAGAGTGCTTTCTGATAAAGCAGTGGTGAGTAATGTAGTGAGAGCAGGACATGAGAGACTATTTAAAGGAAACAATAAAGAGAATAGGAGGGACTTCAGAGAGCACAACTCACTGAAAGTGAAAAGGGCTCGCACAGAGACAGAAACACACCCTATTTTATGGTATTTGGCAATAAAACTAGTTGCTTAAGTTTAGGAAATGATGATTGTTTGGGTTAAAAATATAAGTCATTGTTGACGTTTGATTTCACATGAGACACAAAAACCAGCATTAACACAAATAAAAATTCATTTTTGTTTGAAGTTACAGTTAGGTGCAAAGTCTCCAGACCAGAAGTGCTGGGCAAGCCTCTTGAAAGGTGTACTGAGCTGAGCTACCAGTTACTCTATATAAGCGGAAAATCAGTTGAACGCCATCATGATAAGGGTAAATACAGATGAGAACCTGGAGTGCTGAGCCTTCTTGCTCATTTCAGTAAAAACAGCCACAAAAATGAAGCAAACCATTCCCATTCAGGCTTCATTTACTAGTGATAACTAGTGGAAAAAAGAGGAACAACACCAAGTAAAGAAAAGCACAAGTTGTGACAGAGTCATATCCAGAATTTTCTTTTTTACTGGATTGACCCATTGGGACACTGACTTACACTACATAGACAAAAGTATTGGGGCACCTGAGCATCACACCAACATGTACTTTAATGACATCATATTCTAAATACATTGACAGCTTTTCAGTCATAAGAGGTTCCATCCTTCTGGGAAGGCTTTCCACAAGATTTTGGAGTGTTTCTGTGGGAATTTTTGCCTATCAATGCGATAGAACAATAGTGACGTCAAACATTCAGGATTTTATTTCTAGATCAGTCAAGACTGAGGATGACACTAAATTCCCTGTTCACTGTCTAATTTATTTGTTAACATAACCATAGTAATTAGATGTGAAACATCCTGCTTCACACAAGTGGGATCACATCAAACTTTCATTGACACTAGTAAGGAAGCATAAAACTGAAACACTAGCAAGCTGATGTTATAAATGTGCTTCGAAATCTCTTTACCCCTCAGCCAAAGACATTTAGCAAATATTAGCTATGTATATTAGCTATTTATGCATATATTACGAATTTTCAGAGAGCGCAGTATCTGTATTGGTATCTGTATTTGCTAAGAGAACAAAATTATTTGTAAATTTATTCAAATGAAAGTGGAAAAAGGTGTAACAATTTTTTTTTGTCTGTGCGTAACCTCTGTGGCACCTCTATAGGCTAAAACCATGAAAACTGAGGATTTTGTGCTCTCTGCAGTCTTCATCAAGGCCTGAATGTGGTGAGAAACAATTGAGACAACTCCTCTTACTATAAACTATATCCATGGTCTGTGTGATAAAGCCTCATACTCTCCCCCCTGCCTCTGAAGCTTCAAGTTCAGTTTTTACTCTGTTACATTGGAAATTTCAGTTTTTATTCATATATAAGGGGGGCTTTGACTGCCTTCTCTATATGGAGATCAGGTCAAGTCACCAAACAAAGATAAATAAAATATTTTGAAAAGAAAAATGTATTTAAAATTAGTACTGTCCCTCATGCATACAAATTTAAGTAAAAATATATTAAATGTTATTAAATGTTATTATTATCAACAAATGCGATGGTTAGCACTGTTGCCTCACAGCAAGAGGGTTTCCCAGTCTGGGCCCTTCTGTGTGGAGTTTGCATGTTCTTCCTGTGCCTGTGTGGGTTTTCTCCTGGTATTCCGGCTTCCTCCCACAATCCCGAAGACCTGTAGATTAGGTTAATTGGATACTCCACATTGCCTCTACATGTGAGTGTGTGTGGTTGTCTGTCTCTGTGCGTCGCCCCTGTGATTGTCTGACGATCAGTCCAGGGTGTACCCCGTCTCTCGCCCGTAGTCAGCTGGGATAGGCTCCAGCTCCCCCGCGACCCTGACGGATAAGCAGGTATAGAAAATGGATGGATGGATGGTTCTGTGGTATTTCACTGTAAGATCAGAACATGAACATAAGGATGTACAAGGGACAGCTGACAATGACAGTGCCCAAGCTAGTCACTTCGTAAACAATTCTTCACAACTGAAGAGGAAATGACAGTGTGTAACCGCATTCTATTAAATGTCACATTTAAACATTGTTGTTTTCTAAACTTTAAACAATTTTTAGCCTTGTTAGCTTAGTAAATGAGGTGAGACATCAATCAAGCTCCAGCAAATGTGAAAAAGTTGACTTTGTTTCATTGGTTTGCTTCTTGCTAATAGTTAGTCAGTGTGTCAAATGCCTCATTTAAAACATTGCGGTTTTCTTATCTTGCTACCTGGTGCAGTGAACCACTGAACAAACACTGGCAATGCAGTAAACAGTGTTGGGCAGTAGTGGAGTTACTAGTTTAACTATGTGTCTCAGTAGCATGTGATTATCACTCTATTCTGAATCAGTGCCTTTGCTCTTTTATCACTCAAGTCGCATTTAAACAAGCTATCGTTTTTAAGATTTCTCAAGCTTAAGCGCAGCAGTGCTTTCTGCTGAAGCCTGAAATAAAACTGCAGAGGATCAATGAGTGATGCCACTGCCATACATGGACTTTTATGCAGTATCTGTAAAAACTTGGTATTTATTTTATTGAATTTCCCTCGGGATTAATAAAGTATCTATCTATCTATCTATCTATCTATCTATCTGTCGTGAGCTCATCCATCTGTTATTGAACTTTTTGTGGAGGTTTTTTAGAAAGAAGGATTTTTTTTGTTGAGGCTAAAGTTTTGCTGAAAAGGATTTTTGTTATTTAACCTTTCAATGGTCTCCTTTGACCAGCCCCGCTCCCTGGTGGACGTTACTGCCTCAGCAAAGCCTCATTTATGTAATTAATAAAGTTTTTTGCTCCTTACTGACTTTGTCCTGTGTGTGGCATTTGGATCCATATACTCCCTGGTTTCACTGTCTATCTATCTATCTATCTATCTATCTATCTATCTATCTATCTATCTATCTATCTATCTATCTATTTCATGTGGATGGGAGTGATATTGTTGAACTTTGGAATGGTAGGTTTTCTATACTTTGTATATTTGATTTCATAGTTATGTGTACTGAATGTGAGAGTCTTCTTTGCCAAGAGTTTCACCTATAGAAGTCAGATGACAGTGTATTGTATTGTAGTGCATATTTCGTCATTGGAGGGAACTCACTCCAATGAAATTCGTGCATTTAACCCACCCAAGTGACGTGCACACACACACAGCAAACCCGGGGCAGTGGGCGACCGCGTGCAGCGCCCGGGGAGCAGTGGGGGTTAGGTACCTTGCTCAAGGGTACCTCAGCCATGGACACCGGGACGGGGAATCGAACCAGGGATCCACCGGTTACGGGTCCGACACCCTAACCGCTGATCCACGACTGCCCCATATATCTGACTACAAAGGAAAATTGTCAGAGGTCAGATATATTATATTCAAAAATTATATCCCAACTGCTGAAGTTTCTCATCAAAGACTGTTATGGTTTGAAGGGAAAGCCAAATGCCAATCATCAATTTTATTGAAATTATAATTTATGTTGCTACAGAAATTTCTTCAGGGCGGCACGGTGGTGCAGTGGTTAGCACTGTTGCCTCATAGCAAGAGGGTTCCAGGTTTGAATCCCGGTCTGGGCTCTTCTATGTGGAGTTTGCATGTTCTCCCTGTGCCTGCGTGGGTTTTCTCCGGGTACTCCGGCTTCCTCCCACAACACCAAAAACATGCACATTAGGTTAACTGGCTACTCTAAATTGCCCCTAGGTGTGAGTGTGAGAGTGTGTGGTTGTTTGTCTTTGTGTGTTGGCCCTGTGATTGACTGGCGACCAGTCCAGGGTGCTCCACCGCGACCCTGACGGATAAGCGGTATAGAAAATGGATGGATGGATGAAATTTCTTCACTCTGTGTGATGCCGATAAACTCAAAGGTAAGAATCTGACACCCAGCAAGCTGTGGACAACATGATTATGATTTTTCAGACATTTTCATACATTTATTAACACCAGAATGACATTTCTGTGCTTGGAGGTGGAGAAACTGGAGGCAACTGCACTCTACAGCTACATCCATGGTCTATCATGTGTCTTGTGCAGCACCGAAACTGCACCTATGCATAACAATTTACATCAAAATAGGATAAATGCTATTTAATTTATAAAAATTCAAGTGAAATATCTGCTTTTGTAGTATTTTACTGAAAGATCGGAACATGAATATGTCTGTGTGACGGACAGCTGAAAGTGAATACTTCATAAACAATTCTTCAGAACTGCAGAGGAAATTAAGTGTGTATCTGCATTCTTCTGATAAACTTCACATTCAAAACATTGTGGTTTTCTTATCTTAGTACTATTCCTCTTTCTAAAGGACATATTTAAATTAAATGACTCTACAGTTGTGTCTGCATAGTGAGTTTGTATATTTTAAAAAGTTTTTGCTTCAATGTTTCCTTTATTTTTTTTTTTATTATTTATAAAATTTTATCAATACATACTGCATCCCTGCAAGAGATTATATATTATTTGTATCTATATAATATTACCTGTCATTTATAAACCAATGCACTCATTAGTTAAACACATCAAATCATACTTACCAAGTTTTATCCAATATAATAATAATATTATAATAATGCCAAACCATTTTTAGCTCAATTTATCGATAGTAAAAGGTGATGTGTTATTTATAAAAGTTAGTATCTCCTCAAGGCAGGCTGATGATGTATGCATATATCACCTTGTTATTTATGACTTGTTTATGAATTCGGTTATTTTCTTGTATAATGGAAAGAGCCAACTACCACTGGACACACAACACGTGGTCTTGTTGTTTTACACACTGCTAGATTATCAGTTTTCATATCTATCTGTAATTCAGCAGATACCCTACAATGCTTCCACAGTGAGGGACACAGACTACAACTGAGCAGAGAAGCTCTCTCTAAATGAGCTCAGAGAATCCCTCCAGTAGTTCTCCAATCAAGCAGCAGGGGAGCTGATTTACAACAACTGTGTGACATATAAATGGTGACATGAATGTTTATTGGTCTCTTTTCCAGTGATAGTAAAAGAAAATATGAACATTATTAACATTTCAACAAAAGTGAGTGTTGCTATCATGCAAAACAAAAATGGTCTTTTTTTTATTATTTCCCTGTGGATTTCCTTACAACAGAGTGTTCATATGATGACCTTTTGGTCCTCGTATTTTGATTTTAAAGTATTTAACAGCTGCCCACCTCATGCACTTCCCTTTCATAACCACTGTAAAACACTTTTCCCCAAATGAAACCACTGAATTTGAAATGATGTAAATATCTGGTGAACTATTTTAAAAAATATTTCAATAAAAATGGCAAAAATACAAAAACAACAAAGAGGAAAAGAAAGTCAGTTAATAGAATTTCCTTTTGAATAGTTTACGTCAAGAAGCTGCTACTCAGTAACTCCATCTCAATGCCTTTTTAATCAGCAGCTGTTCCTGAAGTTCAACCATACTGGACCATGGGGTGGTCTCTCCAGGGAGGCAGGTTGGAGAGTTTCTCTTCAGTGGCTGATTCGATGGGCCAACCCCAGGCCTTAAAGAATCCAGCCAGGTTCATCCCCACAGTCTGGGAGAAAGTCTCAGCATACAGGTTCATCTTTCCTTTGTTGTCTTTGGGAAAGTTGCTCATCTTGTGGTAGGCAGCAAACACCTTCTTAAAGGCATCCCAGCCAAACTTGTCCTGGAGCTGCATGGAAGGAAAAAATAGTAGTGTTGTCTCTCCATTTTTCATCCAACATATTTGTTGTGTAGTGTGTCATGAGCATTGAAGCATCACTTGAACTGGGTTAGATACTTCCAGACATTTTTGGACTGTTTTGCCTTTAAAGGGGTTCATTTCTAGTTAACTGTTATTTTTATTTCCATTAATTCTCTCTCACCTGCATATATGTCTCCAGGGCCACCCACACATTCCAGCTGCTGAGATTCCTGCCCCCCTCAGCGTACTCCTTGGCTCGAGTATTTCGATTTGCTAAAGTCATGGCTGAATGAGCCTGCGTGGCACAAGATGAAATAAATTTGAAACAAAGTAGTCCCAGTGGAAAGCCAAAGATCTCTCTCAACATAACATTATAAACACAAGTTATCTTCTGTGACATCTATTGATTATCACAATCCACCTGAAGACTAGGCTGTTGTGGACATTGGTCTTTTGTTCTGACAGAAAAACTAAAACCTCATTTCCTTCACCTTGGCTCTGTTGATCCCCAGCACCTCTTCGTGTACATACACTGACCACAGGTTACATGTACACTCTGTGGTGTGGGATGGGAACTCCCAGCAGCTTCTCTGTTGGTTGTGTCCCAGTTCATGGATGGGACCCCACAGACCACTTCGAATATGGTTTATGTTGACCAGATCAGCTGCTGTGGACTTGTGCGCCATGACAGGATAACCTGCATGCATCCAACCTGGATGGAGAAACAAATCGTTAGAGTTCACAGCAATACACTGTGACTTTAATTAAGAAGTGTTAAAAATTTTGAACACAATTATTATCATTATTTAATTATTTAAATATTTAAAAAAATAATTTATTCTGTTCTGTACTCTTGCTTCTCTAGGCAGAGATCCCTGCCAGCAACAAGTTTCTTTTGTGTTTTCTTTCTACAAAAATTGCCAACTTTGTCGCAGTCTTTGAGCCAAGCTGTGACACTATCCAACACAGTTAGCAATGCACCATTTTGAATGTATTTAACATACATGCAGATTTGTTGAATTGAAAATTCAAAATTGCCTGCTGGTGAACTGTCTACTTGTGTTGCATGAGTTGTCTTCATCCCCCTGGTACTCTAAACGGGATAAACAAATAAGAAATAGGCAAATACAGCATAAAAGCCAAATACTCTTACCGTGGGAAATCTGCACATCAGTTACAAAGCGTTCTTTGCGGGGAAATTTATGTGGTATGGCAGCAAGGTCAGCAATGCCCTTCATCATGTCATTCCAGAGCGCCGCCAGCTCATCAGGGCGCTCCAGGTCCCGAACCACATCTGATGGTACAGTTAGGATGATGTTGTCAAACTCCAACTCTGCCCAGGGTGACGGAGCTGTGCGCAGCGATGACCAATCAGCTTCTGTTGTCACACCTGAAAAAAGACAAGAAAGGATAGGTGTATTCAAAACTACTTTTGGATTTGTGTAATTTTAAATAAAAACATGGCTCATGTTTGGGTTAGGGTTATAAACAGAGAAAAGTGCCTTGTATCCTTTGATTGGGTTTAATTAATTGCTCATTGCCTAATAAAGCTAATTCCATAGAGACACACAGATAAACATAAAGTTACCAGTTTCACGCAGCACAGACTCACCAGATTTATAATATGGTGCAGGTACAGCCATCTGCACTATGACCTCTGCACCCTCTACTTGGGTCTTGGGTGGGGACACCAGGTAGATGAGTCCCCCCCACAGGTTCCACACCTGCATCATCTCTGAGGTAACAGGAAATTGCTCAAAAACACAGGGTGCTCTCTTCAGCTCTGCAGCACTGAGACGGTCTGTCTGACAGCCAATCTGGATCTGAGGAAGACATGGAATATGTGTTACTGATATGAAGTACTGTTTATATTACTTATATGTGCAAAAGGATAATGTTGGGGTGGTGCCTGCTGCTCATGCAGGTGGTGGGCTGGACCACCTCTCATTGAGGACACTGACTCATGGTGAGGACAGCTCAGTGGGATGGACTGGGATCACTGCTGATGACAAGGGCCTACATGGACCTCCACTGAGGGCGCAGTATTAACAAAAACACAAATCTCAATAATTATTTGGGTTTTTGTACTGTACCTTCCATCCCTTGTTGACAATCTCTGCTGGTATAGCCATGTAGGTCTTCATACCAGGAGAGAGGTAAAGACCTGTACTCATCCACTCGTCACCCTCTGACACAGAGACGCACACACAGAAGCAAAGATTATATAATAGTCAGAATTACATGTATAAAATCTAAAGGAAATATTTTACCTTTCTATTTCACTGTGAGGTCTGTAGACTAATGCAATTTCACAGCACAGCAAATTAAATCAATGATACACCAGGAATCACACATGTGCACATGCTGTATATTAGTTGAGCTCATAAATAGTTCATGTATTTATCTACAACAACAAGGTCTGACCTGCAGTGTTCACATTAATCTTGATTCTGTGGTTGTATACAACTGGCAGCAAGGAGTTATCCTTGATGAGGTAGGGGAGGAGCACATCAGGATCTGGGCAAACCTTATACACTTCTGCCCCCACACTGAGCAGAAGGTGATCTTCAGGGCTCTTCACAGGACAGTTTTCACACACCTTGAATGAAAATCAAGGATGATATTATAAAGTCTGTTTCTCTAAGAAGTCTGACTGTTTATCAGGTTTGTGCTGGTTTACTGGAATGTTTTACAAATTGTTCCTGTTATTTTGTGTTCTCACCTGTGGCATGCCTGATCTCATTAAGATGTCACTGAGGGTGGACACCACCTGTGTATAGGTGCAGCAGTCATGAGCCATCATATGCAAGTAGTTGGCACAGTCATTGCCCAGCCTTTTAAGGCATTCCTCCTCCTTCTCATTAAGTTTTTCTCCCTGGGTTACATGGTCAGCAAAGCGGTGTAGAAGATGACGGAAGTGGTAGGTGTCATTGAGGGCCTGGCTGGGCACAGGGGCCTTGTATAAACCTCCACCGATTGTTGCCTTCAACAGACTCAAGCCCATTTTATTCAGGATCTTGTTTCCTAAAAGACATTCAAGCAATGTTAAGATGATCTACTGTACTCAGTTGTTGAATTCTTAAAGGAAGTTTGTAAGAAGCACTGGTATCGGTATTTTTTTTGTTTAAAACCCAGGACAACCCAATTCGGGGTACAAAATTTACATACCCTACCTCCTAAATTATTCCTATGTATCGCCATGTACTCTATGGCATTTATAGCTAAATATGCAATTCTCATTTGGCAATGTTGAATTGAATATTGAGTGGGGACATACCTGTTGTAGTTTTGGGTTGTGCCTGGTATGAGTTGTTTAATATATTATAACACCAGCATGTGCAATCATATAGTTCATCCCACGATTGATCTAACATTGTTCCAGATACTACTAAGTAGTATATAATCAAACTCAAACCTGAGAAATCTGTCATTGGGTTTTGCCCGGGGTGAGTCTGTGCCCAGTACCAGGCATGTCCACCAATCAGCAGGCCTCCTCCCTCTGCCACAAAGTCTTGGATTTCCTGTGCACGATCAGCGCTGTACGCTGTGCACACAAATACACTCAGGTCTTCACTGAAGTTTGTCTTGTTACACTGTAGCCCCGACCTGCTGAGAACTTTGAGTGCGTGATCTGGCACTACACCAATGACCCCCTGCCGGCCTTGATCCAACCACTGAATGGCATTGATCCAAAATGGAGCCAGTGTCTGTGATGAAGACAGTTATTGAAAGAAAGGTAGTAGTTAGCTAATCAAATAATAAGATTTAGCAGATAACCACACATCTTATTATTTATCACAGTGCAAACAGCTAATTCTTGGTGGTCAGAGTTGATGTATCACCATAAATAGTAATCATATTTACATTTAAATCGAGCATTTAATGGCAATTGACTCATATAGTCAAGGTATGAAGCGTATCATATGAGTAAATCCTCAGTATGCGCTCAATTTGACTTAAACAGTCAGAAATTTTCGTTTCAACCAGTATTTAATGTTAACTGTACCTCTCGTCCCAGAAATCCTTCATGTGTAACCACAATCACTCGTCCCTGCCCATAATAGCCTCCTGCCAAGAACGCTCGTCCATCATCTGTGGTACCAATGGGAAAGGCTAGTGGGCCATGGACCAGAACCTCAGAAGATAATGAACCACCCTGGAGGTCAAACTCTGAAACCCCTTGGAGTAAGAACTCCAGGTCATCCTCAAAATTCGTAGTGATTCTGTATTTGAAAAGGGGAAGAGGAGAGGGAAAAAGTAATGAACTAAATGGCTTCAGCAACAAAGTGAAATTTTCAGTATGAATATGAATATGAATATAGTCATAAACAGGAGAGCCAAATGTGTGTAGAAGCTTTTAAATTAAAAGTTTTGCAAAGTGAAACCTTTCTAAATGTGAACTACAGTATACAAACTCACACTTGAGCCATCCATGAAGATGGGAACTGAGGGTAGACAGGCAGACACTCTACCGCACCATAATGCTCAGAAAAGTAGATCCCTGCTACACCAGAAACTTTGTTTCCCACAAACTGAAGCAGTATGTTTTCCTTAGGGTGTGTATGAGCCCAGTGCCATGCCTGACCTGCTATCAGCACTCCTCCTCCAGCTTTCATAAATGCCACCAGGTCTCTCACATTTCTACCACCACTGTAGGCATCAGTCACATACACACCGACCCTCAGGTTGTCACTAAAGGCCTCCACAACTTTAGTTTGGAAGATGGATTTGCTGAGGTTATCAGCAACTGCCTGCATGTTTTTATGAACCCCAACAGACAAGTTGTCTGATCCATCTCCTCTCAGCCAGGTCAGAGCATTCTCTACCAGAGCAGGAAAGGTGGTCAGGTAGCCCTCGTGACTCAGGACCACGATCCTTCCTTTTCCATACAGAGAGGCTGCCATCAGGACCTGGCCTTGGCTGTTCACTGCTAAAGGAAAGGCATGGTCTCCAGTCAGAAGAAGGTTACTTGGAACACGGGGGCCCCGGAAGTCCAGCTCTCTCAGGCCTCTCGTCAGGGACATGTAGGCATCTTCATGGTAAGACTGGGTGGGCCGGGTTGACATGGTGAGAAGTATCAATGCTCTGAAGGCTGGATGAAGCTGGTGGAGGGCAAGATTTGCAGAAGAAAGGTTTACTGAGTCAGGTGTAAGCTGTGCTAGTGAGTGCGGTTAAACAGTTGTTCCACAAAAAGGCTGTTGTATCAGTCAGACTGCCCTATGGGAATAAAAACAGAGTTGACAGAGTTTAAAATAACAAAAATGAAGCTATATCATCAAATTTTCAAGGAAATGATGCAGCCCTCTTGGTCCAAGAGTTTGATCTCGTCTCAACACTATAGAAAAGCAAAAATTGACTTTACCTGAAAGTTAATTTCGTCTTCTGAGAATTCGAGCAAGGCACATCAGAGTGCTTTCTGATAAAGCAGTGGTGAGTAATGTAGTGAGAGCAGGACATGAGAGACTATTTAAAGGAAACAATAAAGAGAATAGGAGGGACTTCAGAGAGCACAACTCACTGAAAGTGAAAAGGGCTCGCACAGAGACAGAAACACACCCTATTTTATGGCATTTGGCAATAAAACTAGTTGCTTAAGTTGGAAATGATGATTGTTTGGGTTAAAAAAATAAGTCATTGTTGACGTTTGATTTCACATGGGACACAAAAAGGAAATTTTTCAGATTAAGTCAGTGACACACTTTCCGCTGCAGTTCTAAAGAACTGTTTACCAAGTGAGTGCTGTCCGTTATACACACTCTGTGTGATGCCGATAAACTCAAAGGTAAGAATCTGACACCCAGCAAGCTGTGGACAACATGATTATGATTTTTCAGACATTTTCATACATTTATTAACACCAGAATGACATTTCTGTGCTTGGAGGTGGAGAAACTGGAGACAACTGCACTCTACAGCTACATCCATGGTCTATCATGTGTCTTGTGCAGCATCGAAACTGCACCTATGCATAATAATTTACATCAAAATAGGTTAAATGCTATTTAATTTTAAAAAATCAAGTGAAATATCTGCTTCTGTAGTATTTTACTGAAAGATCGGAACATGAATACGTCTGTGTGACGAACAGCTGAAAGTGAAACTTCATACTTCATAAACAATTCTTCAGAACTGCAGAGGAAAGTGCGTATCTGCGTTCTTCTGATAAACTTCACATTCAAAACATTATGGTTTTCTTATCGTGGCCAAATGGGGAGGCAGAAGGGAGGTTGCGCGGCAACGCCACCTGGGGAATTGCACCTCAGGAAGTGAACTTTAACCAGTACGTTTATTACAATGAGGTCGCACAGATTCGTCACACAAGCAGGACATACGACGGACATCCAATGAAAAGAACAATATTTATGTAGTACTAATCAACAATGTTTAAAATCATACAAAACTGCACCATCCTTAGCCTGAGTGTCAAAATAATAGCTAGGGCTGAATGCGGCAGTTCTCATGACTGTTTGAAGGGAAAGCCAAATGCCAATCATCAATCACCAGTGCAACCCCTGGCCACCCTTCTGGACATTACCTGGAATGGGAAATTTTTCAGATTAAGTCAGTGACACACTTTCCGCTGCAGTTCTAAAGAACTGTTTACCAAGTGAGTGCTGTCCGTTATACACACGTATTCATGTTCTGGTCCTTCAGTAAAATAATACAAAACCAGAGCTCTCATTTTTATTTGCTATTAAATAGCAATTAATTTACTTTTATGTAAATTATTATGCATGATTATACTTATTCAGATACTCTGTAGTTACCTTAAAACTTTTCAGCAGGATACTGTTAAGATTCCATTGTGGTGTCAACAACCTGCCACAGCAATGTATTGTAGTGTAGTATGTACATAGGCCACATAAATTATAATTTTTTTGAAATTATAATTTATGTTGCTTCAGAAATTTCTTCACTCTGTGTGATGCCGATAAACTCAAAGGTAAGAATCTGACACCCAGCAAGCTGTGGACAACATGATTATGATTTTTCAGACATTTTCATACATTTATTAACACCAGAATGACATTTCTGTGCTCAGAGGTGGAAAAGTACTGGTTAAAGTGAACTTTAACCAGTACGTTTATTACAATGAGGTCGCACAGATTCGTCACACAAGCAGGACATACGACGGACATCCAATGAAAAGAACAATATTTATGTAGTACTAATCAACAACGTTTAAAATCATACAAAACTGTACCATCAATAGCCTGAGTATCAAAATAATAGCTAAGGCTGAATGCGGCAATAAAATATAAACAAAATGTCAGGGACAGTGCTAGCGCTGGCTTTGCGGACAGACGAAGGCAAGGGGGAAGGGGGACCAAAGCAAAAAAACCCACTACAAACCAAATCACCACGTGCCACACCAGAACATAAGGAGTGAAAGGAGAACCACCACCGGGGACGTCTGCCGCTCCACTCCTGCCCTGGAAAAGAAACAAACCAAATTATAATACCACATATGAAAGAGGAGGGGACACTCAGGCGGACAGAAGAATACAATAAAGGCCAATATTAAAACACAACACACACGTGCACACAACACTCACACCCACACACCCAAACCAAACCACAAAACAAGAACCCCATTAACCAATTAAATCATTAATTAGAACTAAATAACAAATATACAAACTGAAAAGAACATAACAGAATAACACAAACTTAAAACCCACCCTCAACTAAATGAACAACCAAAGAAACAATTTGCAATCAAATAAATTCAGAGAAAAGAAAAGAAGAGAAAAACAATAAGTCAAAGAACAAAATCAATCAAAACGGGAGTGGTAGTGGAGTGAGGGGCCCCAAACTGCATAAAATCACGGTGTCACTTGGAACTGCTTCCAACACTACCAGTCCACAGAGACGGAGCAGAGACGGAGCGACTGCACCAGGGCTGGAGACGGCAAGTCTGCACACCAGCTAGTCTCCACACCAGCTAGTTGGACTAGTCCCAACCTAGTCAAGCGAGCATGAACTGATGAAGCCTCTTGGATGAGAGGTGAAACATCTTCAAAGACAAATAACTAAGTCCAGTTGCGTTCGATTGAATTTCCTTGAGATAACATGACCTGGATGAATGAGAATATTCACAGGCTTATTGTCTCACAGAATGCTCAGCTGGTGGACCATGTCACAGACTGAGCCATGCAACCCCCATGGATCGCCAGAGGAGGAGGAAAGGCGCCAACTGTGGCCTCAGTGCCAGGTGAAGAAAGCTCACACACACACCGCGCCCTTTATTTTTATTTATAAAATTTTGTCATTACATACTGCATCCTTGCAAGAGATTATATATTATTTGTATCTATATAATATTACCTGTCATTTATGAACCAATGCACTCATTAGTTAAACACATGAAATGATACTTACCAAATTTTATCCAATATAATAATAATATTATCATAGTACCAAACCATTTTTAGCTCAATTTATCGATAGTAAAAGGTGATGTGTTATTTATAAAAGTTAGTATCTCCTCAAGGCAGGCTGATGATGTATGCATATATCACCTTGTTATTTATGACTTGTTTATGAATTCGGTTATTTTCTTGTATAATGGAAAGAGCCAACTACCACCAAAAGAAAGTCAGTTAATAGAATTCCCTTCTGAATAGTTTACGTCAAGAAGCTGCTACTCAGTAACTCCATCTCACTGCCCTTTTAATCAGCAGCTGTTCCTGAAGTTCAACCATACTGGACCATGGGGTGGTCTCTCCAGGGAGGCAGGTTGGAGAGTTTCTCTTCAGTGGCTGATTCGATGGGCCAACCCCAGGCCTTAAAGAATCCAGCCAGGTTCATCCCCACAGTCTGGGAGAAAGTCTCAGCATACAGGTTCATCTTTCCTTTGTTGTCTTTGGGAAAGTTGCTCATCTTGTGGTAGGCAGCAAACACCTTCTTAAAGGCATCCCAGCCAAACTTGTCCTGGAGCTGCATGGAAGGAAAAAATAGTAGTGTTGTCTCTCCATTTTTCATCCAACATATTTGTTGTGTAGTGTGTCATGAGCATTGAAGCATCACTTGAACTGGGTTAGATACTTCCAGACATTTTTGGACTGTTTTGCCTTTAAAGGGGTTCATTTCTAGTTAACTGTTATTTTTATTTCCCTTAATTCTCTCTCACCTGCATATATGTCTCCAGGGCCACCCACACATTCCAGCTGCTGAGATTCCTGCCCCCCTCAGCGTACTCCTTGGCTCGAGTACTTCGATTTGCTAAAGTCATGGCTGAATGAGCCTGCGTGGCACAAGATGAAATAAATTTGAAACAAAGTAGTCCCAGTGGAAAGCCAAAGATCTCTCTCAACATAACATTATAAACACAAGTTATCTTCTGTGACATCTATTGATTATCACAATCCACCTGAAGACTAGGCTGTTGTGGACATTGGTCTTTTGTTTTGACAAAAAAAAAAACAACTAATTTCCTTCACCTTGGCTCTGTTGATCCCCAGCACCTCTTCGTGTACATACACTGACCACAGGTTACATGTACACTCTGTGGTGTGGGATGGGAACTCCCAGCAGCTTCTCTGTTGGTTGTGTCCCAGTTCATGGATGGGACCCCACAGGCCTTCACTTCGAATATGGTTTATGTTGACCAGATCAGCTGCTGTGGGCTTGTGCGCCATGATAGGATACCCTGCATGCATCCAACCTGGATGGAGAAACAAATTTGAGAGCTCTGTATCTATAATAGAGAAAAAACATATTGTGGTGTAACTGCATGCAGTTAAAGAAGAGCACAAAACACATGCATCATACTAACATGTTTTGTCATAAAAATGTTTTAAACATTCTAAACATGGCATTTAGCACTGAGCAGTGCCCTTTCTGCTTATTGTTAACATGCATATAAAAGGTTCAGTGAATTGCCGTTGGGTGTGAATGTTAATGGACGTCCATGTACTTGTGTGAGCTCTGTGATAAACTGGTCACATGCTGCACCATGCCTTTAACTCAGCATGAGTTCTCTAAATGGGATAAACAAATAAAAAACAAGCAAATGCAGCATAAAAGCCAAATACTCTTACCGTAGGAAATCTGCACATCAGTTACAAAGCGTTCTTTACGGGGAAATTTATGTGGTATGGCAGCAAGGTCAGCAATGCCCTTCATCATGTCATTCCAGAGCGCCGCCAGCTCATCAGGGCGCTCCAGGTCCCGAACCACATCTGATGGTACGGTTAGGATGATGTTGTCAAACTCCAACTCTGCCCAGGGTGACGGAGCTGTGCGCAGCGATGACCAATCAGCTTCTGTTGTCACACCTGAAAAAAGACAAGAAAGGATAGGTGTATTCAAAACTACTTTTGGATTTGTGTAATTTTAAATAAAATCATGGCTCATGTTTGGGTTAGGGTTATAAACAGAGAAAAGTGCCTTGTATTCTTTCGACTGAGGTTAATTAATTGCTCATCGCCTAATAAAGCTAATTCCATAGAGACACACAGATAAACATACATTTACCAGTTTCACGCACCACAGACTCACCAGATTTATAATATGGTGCAGGTACAGCCATCTGCACTATGACCTCTGCACCCTCTACTTGGGTCTTGGGTGGGGACACCAGGTAGATGAGTCCCCCCCACAGGTTCCACACCTGCATCATCTCTGAGGTAACAGGAAATCGCTCATAAACACAGGGTGCTCTCTTCAGCTCTGCAGCACTGAGACGGTCTGTCTGACAGCCAATCTGGATCTGAGGAAGACATGGAATATGATGGAATATGTTTTACTACTTTGAATACCTGTATGAAAAGCTGTATAACCATATTTACCATTTTGCCCATGTATCTTACTTGAACTCAGTAAACCAGATGGTTAAATTTTCATTTTGTGCACTGTACCTTCCATTCCTTGTTGACAATCTCTGCTGGTATAGCCATGTAAGTCTTCATACCAGGAGAGAGGTAAAGACCTGTACTGATCCACTCTTCACCCTCTGACACACACATACAGGGAGAGAGAGTGGGAGAGAAAGAGTGGGAGAGAGAGAGAGAGAGAGAGAGATCTGTATATTATATTGTGTAATTGCAGGAAACACAGGTTTACATATACAGTATATTTCCTTGAATTATGTTGTGTGGTCTGACCTGCAGTGTTCACATTAAACTTGATTCTGTGGTTGTACACAATTGGCAGCAAGGGGATATCCTTGATGAGGTAGGGGAGGAGAGCATCAGGATCTGGCCAAACCTTATATACCTCTGTTCCCACACTGAGCAGAAGATGATCTTTGGGGCTCTTCACAGGACAGTTTTCAGACACCTGTAAAAGAATGATGAATGTTATAAAAGTGGTTTCTCACAATATCATAGAATCTGAAAATAATAAAACATTAGAGCCCATGGAAAAAATATTATATGTCTTAAGGAACAAGTATTTGTACTAGAGAGTGAAGTAATTATTTGCCCTTTAGCCTAAGTGTTGAAGGTCAATGAATCTACTGCCAGAAGAACATTAACCACCAACGAATGCCTGAAACCAAACTGAAACCGTAGAAATAAAAGGGATCTTCCTAACTGAAAAACTAATAAATAGACAATAAAGTCATTCACTGCTCACCTGTGGCATGCCTGACTTCTTTATGATGTTGGTGAGAGTAGACACCACCTGTGTATAGGATGAGCAGTTGTGAGCCTGCATGTGCAAGTAGTTAGCACAGTCCCCACCCAGTTTTCTAAGGCATTCCTTCTCATGCTCTGTAAGTTCTTCCCCTTGGGTTACATGACCAGCAAAGCGGTGCAGAAGGTGGCGGAAGTGGTAGTTGTCTTTGATAGCCAGGCTTGGCACAGGGGCTTTGTACAAACCCTCCTGAATTGTCTTGTCCAGCAGACTCAAGCCCATTTTGTTCAGGATCTTGTTCCCTGAAAGACAAAAGTCTTTTATGGTTTTTTATAGGTCTTTTATGTCATCAGCAAGTTTTTGTTAGTGTCTAATGTGTGACTTACCCTTGAACGTCTTGAACCCTTGTACCTAACATCTCTATGCTTGATTTTCAGTTGTATACCCCTCCATGTAGTGATTGGGTGACCCAGTGTGAAACCTGACTTGCATGGATATAGGCATGGGGCTATTGCCAAAACTACACCTGATCCTGACTTTAGTTACAGAGTCCATGATTCGTGAGTCTGTCTGTCTTACTCCAAGTCAGTTTTCTGACATTGTGCTTGAGTCTGAGACTTCTAAAATGTTTTTCACTTTTGGAAGTCAGTGTGATCATGCTGTATCTGTAGTTCAAGTCTGTCCCTAGCGTGTGCTTGGCCTACACGAACCAGTAATTAATGTAATTTGATAATATTAAACTAATTTGTTTTGTGGTGATCTGTCAGTATTCTTCTATCAATATTCTTCCACTTATCTGGTATTGTGTCTGGATACCGACCAAGCAGAGTATTCTAGATGTCCCTCTCGCTTTCACTGTTTTCCAGTTGTCTCTATGTCCTACGGCATCCCAAGGCATTTCCAGGGATATGAGATATGTAATCAATCCAGCAAGTTCAGGATCTACCTCACAGTTAGATATGCTCATAAGACTTCCAAAGGAAGGAGCCGGTGAAGTATCCTAATCACATGCTTAAATCACTTGCTGACTCATTTTGACATGAAGGAGCAATTACTCTACTCTGAGCTCCCCTTGCATGTCTGAACTCCTCATTCTTTCCCAATCCACCTGTCAATCAAATCCTATTTTCCATTTTCCCATCACTCATGAACAGCCATGGTGTCAGGGGTTGATTCTCATTCCAGCAGATTCACACTTAGCTGCAAACCACAACAGAACTCTCCTCGCCCTGGCTGCACCTTGAGATCCTGTCTGTGAATACCGCAAACAAGATCAGAGACAAGAAGCAACTGTGGCAAGTCCATTACCCACTGAAAATGTGTTTGATTTATTGCTGAGAGTTGGAGACTCCATTCCAGTACCCGAATTTTTTGCCAGGGAGGCTGAGCAGTGTGACTCGAGCACAACTTCTAGTAACCCCTTTTGAAAATGGGAACCACTACCCCAGTCTGCCACTCTGCAAGTACTGTCCACCTTGATGTGACTTAAGAGATGTATCAGTCAAGACAGAGTAAGGCTTCCCTCAAGACTTCAGATCACGCCTCCATCACAGAAGGTGAGTTCAGAAGCTCTGCAATGTGTAATTTACACCACTTTATATCTCCAGGTCAGCAGCTCCCCTTCCTTGCTAAACACAGTCTGAGCCTAGTCCTTTCCCTTCCTAAGTTGTCAAATGGTTTTGCCAAAATTCCTTGAGGCCATTCATAAGTGCCTCTCCATAGCCTCCCCAAACTCCTCCTGCATTTGAGTGAGAGTCGAAGACTTCACAGTCAGGAGCTCAGATGTTCCCAGCTTTACCAGAGTGTCCAAGACATATTACCGCAGGCCTAACCACAAAAACCATCGATCTTTGCCTTAGGGTGTTCTGGACCCCATTACACTTATGATATTATGGATCAATTTGCATTGGAAGAACCTACCAGGAGCTATTACCCCCAGCAGCACAGCTCGCTCAATCACAGGAACACAATGTGTTCTGTCAATATGCATCTGTTTTAACTGCAACCTGACAAGAAACTGCAGGTGAAAATGAGCTTAAAGCTGGCTCTGGTATAATACATCAAATGATAATATTTATGTTCATACATACATGGACCCTTACAAATTAGATACATAAATACATGACATTTTTGAAAATGACAGTATACAGTAGAATAAAACTTTCAGAGCATGTTATCATACCTGAGAAATCTGTCAGTGGGTTTTGCCCACAGTGCGTCTGTGCCCAGTACCACACATGTCCACCAATCAGAAGGCCTCCTCCCTCTGCCACAAAGTTTTGGATTTCCTGTGCACGAGCATCGCTGTATGCTGTACATGCAAATACACTCAGGTCTTTCCTTAAGTTTGTCTTTATACATTTAAACTCTGACTTGTTGAAAAGGCTAAAAGCTTGGTTGAGGTCTGGCACTACACCAATGATCCCATTCTTGCCTTCATCCAACCATCTTATTGCATTATTCCAAAATGGAGCCAGGGTCTGTAATAAAGGAAAGACAGCAGTTTGCTAATCACATACAAAATATTTAGCATATTAAATACATCTCATTTTTAACACATTACAGATAGAAGCTGCTAGTAGTCACAAATGAATGAGCAAGGCATTAAGGCTTGACAGTAATAATAATAATAATGATAATATGATTAAGTGAAGTAGCTTAACTTTTAAAGTGTTTAATTCACTTTGCACTAGCCAAAAACATATATTCTCATCTATTTATTTTATCCAAGTAGTTTTCCTCATTTGAATCCCCGACAATGCACTACCAGTAATATTACCACTAATTTATAATATACAAATGGGTGAAAACTTATTGGAATTTCCACCAAATAGTGTCTCAGTAAGGTGTCTCTTCAACTCTACCAGAGGGATGAAGATTCTTGTTCAATTACTCAGTGTTTTGATAATGGTGGTGAAAATCACCAAGTTAAGTCAAGCCAAAATTTCCTCATAGGAGTTCAGTCAGAGTGAGACGCACTGACTGATAAAGCCTTAGCATAAGATTCACACTTTTTTCTTATTCATCAAACAATTCAGTGACCCCCAAATTGTTGTCTATTTGAAACAACATCATTCATTAATACAGACCCTACCTCTTGTGACAGAAGTCCTTCATGTGTGATCACAACAACCCGCCCCTGCCCATAGTAGGCTCCTGCCAAGAACACTCGTCCATCCTCTGTGGTACCAATTGGGAACGCCAATGGGCCATGTACCAGAACCTCAGAAGCTACTACCCCATTCTGGAGATCAAATTCTGTGACCCCATGGAGTAAGAACTCTAAATCGTCCTCAAAATCCTTACAGATTCTTAATTTGAAAGGGGAGAAGAGGAGAGGAGAAGAGAGGTGCCAAGGATGAGAGATACAGTCTATTCTAAGATCCTTCTGATTGTGTACTTAAAATTGGTTGTACTAATTCTTTTTAGCCGCACTAGTGACATTGTTTTAGGAATGGTAATGTTGGTGTCTCTGTTGGTTGCTTGGTTGCTCTGCCACAACTAGAATGGAATATCTCAAAAATTAATGGATGAATTGCTATAAAATGCGACATTCATGGTGACCTGAGGATGTATGCTATTGGCTTTTTAGTGACCCTGTTATTTTTACTGTAGTGCTGCCATGATGTTGACATTTTTGTAAATCTCTCAACAACTGTTGCACGCATTGGTATGACATTTGGCACACATATCAATATGTGTATATACAGTATGATATGTGCGTGTCTATGGTCATTTTTCTTGAAATTTAATCTGAACAATCATGTCCTCTCAGGATAAAGTGTATTTTGGTGATGCAAATTAAGTGACTGAATTTTCAACAGGCTCAATGGCAGAAAAGGCTAAGCATGCTAAAACGCTTCAACAATGGTGGTGATGGTAATCACTGGCAAACATTATACCTGCTAAACATCAGCAATTTATTGTTTATCTCAAAGTAACGGTATACCTATCTATCTCTTTTTGTCTTGCTATCTTATTGTCAAGATAACAAAACATCTTTAGAAATTTTAAAATTGAAATGCTGCCATTACACAATGTAGAACCTTTTCAAATGTGCAAAGTAAAAGAAACGTACACTTACACTTGAGCCATCCAGGTGGACGGAATCTGAGGGTAGACAGGCAGACACTCTACCGCACCATGATGCTCAGAAAAGTAGATCCCTGCTACACCAGAAACTTTGTTTCCCACAAACTGAAGCAGTATGTTTTCCTTAGGGTGTGTATGAGCCCAGTGCCATGCCTGACCTGCTATCAGCACTCCTCCTCCAGCTTTCATAAATGCCACCAGGTCTCTCACATCTGTACCAACACTGTAGGCATCAGTCACATACACACCGACCCTCAGGTTGTCACTAAAGGCCTCCACAACTTCAGTTTGGAAGATGGATTTGCTGAGGTTATCAGCAACTGCCTGCATGTTTTTATGAACTCCAACAGACAAGTTGTCTGATCCATCTTCTCTCAGCCAGGTCAGAGCATTCTCTACCAGAGCAGGAAAGGTGGTCAGGTAGCCCTCGTGACCGAGGACTACAATCCTTCCTTTTCCATACAGAGAGGTTGCCATCAGGACCTGGCCTTGGCTGTTCATTGCTAAAGGAAAGGCATGGTCTCCAGTCAGAAGCAGGTTACTTGGAACACAGGGGCCCCGGAAGTCCAGCTCTCTCAGGTCTCTCATCAGGGACATGTAGGCATCTTCAGGGTAGTTTTGTGTGGGCTGGATGGACATGGTGAGAAGGTTTGATGCTCTGCAGGTTGAAAGATGTGATAGATCAGATGTAAGCTTGTAAGTTTGTGAATGAGGTTAAACAGTTGCATCTAGATGTATGTTGTCTCAGTTGATTGCCCTATGTGAGGAAAAAGAGAAAAACAGAAACAAAAAATTCAAGTGTGACTGACATGTTGAGAAGGTTTGATGCTCTGCAGTTTGGATGACAAGGAAGGTGGATGGCAAAAGAGCTATGCTGTGTCCAGTGAAAATTGCATTACCACAAAAGGTTTCACAATTGTTCTTAGATGGATGCGCGCTGTATCAGCCAGTCCTGTGGAAATAAAAAGTCAGATGACAGAGATTAAAACAAATTAAAACAAAAAATACAGTACTACCAGTGACTTACTATTTATTCATATAGATGTCTAACATATATATTTACGTAGACCAATAAAGTTATAGAACAACAAGATATGAATGTACAGCTTCAGACACAAAAAGTAAACCAAATGACAAACCATGAATTAACAAATATGTGCTGATTTCATCACAAACAAAACCAACATGAAGCATAAAATAACATTTTTACCAGAAGGTTAGGTTGGCTCCATGCTTGAGTTATTACAAGGTAGCACAACAGTTTTCCAATCAGTTACTCCAACAAGAACACCATTTGACCAGAGAGAAGAGTGAATATAAAAGAGTACAAGAGAAGGAGAGACTATTTCAGTTAAAAGGTTAAAGACAATAAGAGGAGGGATTCTAGTTAGAACAACCTAATGACTGAGGCTAATGTCAGATTAAGGGAAAGGGCACACATCACTGGATAGAACTAAGTGATACATAGATCTGTCAACACGCTGTGTTTGTTTTAATAGCCCAGCTCATGTGTTGTGGGCTGAAACAGAGATACACCCTGACTGCAAGTATAAGAAACCTGTTTATCCAGCCCCTTAAAGTCAAAGTAAAGTAAAGTTGTACTGAAAATATATTGACTGTGAAAAGTCACATTTGTGTATTTATTTCTGTAAGAAATCTTTTACGATTTTGTGTGCAGCGGATGCAGTAATGTTACACAAACTTAGTGTTTTCATTTTTGTGGTAAAAGGAATCGTTATTTCAGTCATCATAAATTATGCGTCATATGGTGCCTTGGTTATGCACATCCCTTCTGGGAGCATTTTGATAGGAAATCAGAAACCTGAACCGCCAAAGGTAAAAAAAAAAGTGTGTCACAAATGGAGTACACCCAAAACAAAAAGGTCAGCTTGTACACAAGTAAATTCTCTTGAAAAACCAACCTGCATTTTCTGTTTTGGAGATAATGTGTCTGCAAAATACAAGTCTTAACAGGTGTAGCCTCCTGATCATCAGGTTGAATTATAGGATAGCTAAGTTTGTATTTTGTTGAAAATTATTTTGTACACGCCTGGACAAGCAACTGGCTCATTCTTGCTAGACTGAAAACACGACACCAACGATTATATTGCAGTGTGCTCTCAAATCTACCATCTTTAATTAGGATAACAGATTATATTACCTTATCCTAATATAGTGCACAAATTAATAAATAAATGAGAACGTCATATCCAAATGCTCAATGCCCAGTTAATGATGAACTTGATTTTCACAGATTTTCATGTGCAATTGATAATAATAGTCCATTTACTTTGATTTGGGAGGTTATGTGCAACATAAGGATTGTTTTTATTATTGCTCAGGTTTTTTAGTCAGACCACTTGTTATTCTGAATTAATAATTGTTAATAGTTATTCTGTGACCACGAGAAAAGCTTTGGTTGATATTTTTAATCATGTCAACATTACAAAAACATCTTGTGATCACTTAATTATTTTTGGAATGTCAAGAAAACAATACAAGATCAGATGTGATCTGTAAATTGATGAATTGCAAGTGTAAATATCAGTTAAGACTGATATTAACTGTTGAGACTGTTGATATTCTCTTATCATTCTCTCTCTCTTTTTCATCCTCTCTGTCATGTCTAACCCCCCCTCCCCCCAATTCCCGCCCCACCCCACCCACCCACCCAACTGACTATCAGCAGGATAGTTCTCCCTTGCAAGTCGGGTCCTGCTCAAGGTTTCTTCCTGTTAAAAGGGAGTTTTTCCTTTCCAGTGTCTGCTTGCTCGGGGATTCAGGCTCTGGGTCTCTGTAAAGCATCTAGAGACAATTTTGATTGTATAAGGTGCTATATAAATAAATTTATTTGAAATTGAATTGAATTCTTAAATCCAGCAGCTGCTGTTTCATGTTGCTTATTCTGCCGCCAGGTAAACTAATTAAAATAAAGCGCCTGTGGAAAATCCACTACTGGGCAAGCTCTCTACCACACAATTTTTATCTCGCTCTCCATCTGGGTGGCGAAGCTCTCTGTGTCAGGACATGCCATATTTCCTTGTGCACTCCTGTTTTCTCCTTCCCAGTGTTTTGGTTTGTCCTCGTTTGTCTGTTCTGTCTGTTTTGGGTTTGCGTTTGTGTGTCTAGAGCTGGGTATGGCGATCTACTTTTCCTTCCTGCTGTCATAGTTTGAAGTTTCTGTTAAGTTAGTTTCCTGTTTTATTTTGTATTTTTTTCTCACCTTGTGTAATGTTTAGCTTTTCATTTTCTGTCTTTGTCTGTTTTCCCTGCTTTTTTTTTCATTGCTTACCCCACCCTGATTGTTTACACCTGTTTCTAGTCCTCTTTTCCTATATACTGTATACCTGTTCCCTGCATTATTTGGCTTATTCATCATTTTTGACTCTCCTACCTCGAATCCCAGCTGCATTTTGTTTGCTTCTGTTCTTATTTTGACTAAGTTTATTAATTAAATTTTCTTTTGTTCACCCTATCCATCATGTCAGTACCTGCAGTGTGTGTCCTCCATTTTGTAACATTTCTCCAGTGGTAATGTTTCAAACCAAGTATTAGCTTTCATTTTCATTTTCATGGTAATTTTGCCTTTCTGTGCCCCAGGTCCATCTCCTATCCTCCCTGATTCAATGCACCCACTGCTCCCTGCATTGCCCTTCTCCCTCTCTGGATCTCCAGTGGTTTGTCTCCACTGTGTTCTTCTTTGGATTTTCCAACCACCGGTCAGGTTACCATCCTTAGCTGCCACACCAACACCTCTGGATTCCTGACTCTGGGATTTTGAACTTCTTTGGACTGCTATATTGCTAGTTTAGACTTTATTCTTCAATTCTTCAAAGCCTTTACAGCTTTTTCTCTCTTGTGTCAGTGTGTGTGTGATCTGCTTAGTGAGTCCACTCTCTTGCGTAAGTTCAAAACAAAACACTCTGGGCCTATCCCAGCTGACTATGGGTGAGAGGCAGGGAACACCCTGCACTGGTTGCCAGTCATTAAAATAGTATAACCTTGAAAAGGTCGATATCAATTTATTTCCACATGTGCAATGGTTTATTTTATTGTGTATTGTAAACTAAGGCATCCCTCACTACTATTCTCATTCAAGAAGAAATGGATACATGACACCAAGTACCAGAAGAATGAAGTAAATGTTTATTCGTGTTTTTTCCATTGACAGATTAGTAAAATTAAAGAAATTGAATATACAATATATGTGCTTATATATCTGGTTTGACTTGCTGTTACCCATGGTACTAAAGGCAGAAGAGCAAATGATGTATAGACACTTTACAGGTGTGTAAGCAGCACATTCAAAAAAAGAAGAGAATCAGAGAGAAACAGGTCCCAGGGCAAAGCCCCACACTGAGTTAGCATTTGGCGACAGTGGCGAGGAAAAACTAAGAAACATACACAAATCTTTCAGAGAGTCAGTGTTATTAGCCTGCCGAAAACCACATATAAATGACCTCAACTGCTACCCTGTAATTAAATATCTCCTTAATACAGCACAGGAACTGAGACAAGTGGAGTGAAGCAATGGTCTAAAAGCAGATATAAAGTGGCTACATAAGGGAGTGTTCTGCTACAGAGATAATGATGCCGTACTTTTGAGTAAAAGAATTCCGCATTTTCAAAATGTAAGTCCAAGTATACAACTTCTGCTTCCCCTTTAAAATAATGCAATTAATGTGGTAAAATAAAATGTATGGTATGTATGTAAATGGTAACACAAGAACAACAACAAAAAGAAAGTCAGTCTTCTGAGAGGTAAATCATTGATTACTCAGGTGATTAAACAGGCCAGATTTGAACATTTTTTGGGGCAGCTAATTGACAAAATCCAACGAGCGCCTCATGAGCTTAAAAGTGTTAGTGCTGTTATCATGCTGAACCAAAACTTTGTTTTCTTATTATTTCCCTGTGAATTTCCTCACAATGCACAGCCCCAGTGTTCATACAATGCCTCTTGGTCCTCGTATTTTGATTTTGAAGTATTTAACAACTGTCCACCTCGTGTGTTTCCCCCTCTAACCACCGTAATCAGGTGTCCTTTTACTTACTTACTTAAATACTTTTGTCTATGTAGTGTATTTCAGTGAAAATGGCAAAAATACAAAAACAACAAAAAGGAAAAGAAAGTCAGTTAATAGAATTCCCTTCTGAATAGTTTACGTCAAGAAGCTGCTACTCAGTAACTCCATCTCACTGCCCTTTTAATCAGCAGCTGTTCCTGAAGTTCAACCATACTGGACCATGGGGTGGTCTCTCCAGGGAGGCAGGTTGGAGAGTTTCTCTTCAGTGGCTGATTCGATGGGCCAACCCCAAGCCTTAAAGAATCCAGCCAGGTTCATCCCCACAGTCTGGGAGAAAGTCTCAGCATACAGGTTCATCTTTCCTTTGTTGTCTTTGGGAAAGTTGCTCATCTTGTGGTAGGCAGCAAACACCTTCTTAAAGGCATCCCAGCCAAACTTGTCCTGGAGCTGCATGGAAGGAAAAAATAGTAGTGTTGTCTCTCCATTTTTCATCCAACATATTTGTTGTGTGGTGTGTCATGAGCATTGAAGCATCACTTGAACTGGGTTAGATACTTCCAGACATTTTTGGACTGTTTTGCCTTTAAAGGGGTTCATTTCTAGTTAACTGTTATTTTTATTTCCATTAATTCTCTCTCACCTGCATATATGTCTCCAGGGCCACCCACACATTCCAGCTGCTGAGGTTCCTGCCCCCCTCAGCATACTTCTTGGCTCGACTGTTTCTATTTGCTAAAGTCATGGCTGAATGAGCCTGCGTTGCACAGGATGAAATAAATTTGAAACAAAGTAGTCCCAGTGGAAAGCCAAAGATCTCTCTCAACATAACATTATAAACACAAGTTATCTTCTGTGACATCTATTGATTATCACAATCCACCTGAAGACTAGGCTGTTGTGGACATTGGTTTTTTGTTTTGACAAAAACACTAAAACCTCATTTCCTTCACCTTGGCTCTGTTGATCCCCAGCACCTCTTCGTGTACATACACTGACCACAGGTTACATGTACACTCTGTGGTGTGGGATGGGAACTCCCAGCAGCTTCTCTGTTGGTTGTGTCCCAGTTCATGGATGGGACCCCACAGGCCTTCACTTCGAATATGGTTTATGTTGACCAGATCAGCTGCTGTGGGCTTGTGTGCCATGATAGGATAACCTGCATGCATCCAACCTGGATGGAGAAACAAATCGTTAGAGTTCACAGCAATACACTGTGACTTTAATTAAGAAGTGTTGAAAATTTTGAACACAATTTAATTAATTATTTAAATATTTAAATAAATAATTTATTCTGTTCTGTACTCTTGCTTCTCTAGGCAGAGATCCCTGCCAGCAACAAGTTTCTTTTGTGTTTTCTTTCTACAAAAATTGCCAACTTTGTCGCAGTCTTTGAGCCAAGCTGTGACACTATCCAACACAGTTAGCAATGCACCATTTTGAATGTAATTAACATACATGCAGGTTTGTTGAACTGGAAATTCAAAATTGCCTGCTGGTGAACTGTCTACTTGTGTTGCATGAGTTGTCTTCATCCCCCTGGTACTCTAAACGGGATAAGCAAATAAGAAATAGGCAAATACAGCATAAAAGCCAAATACTCTTACCGTGGGAAATCTGCACATCAGTTACAAAGCGTTCTTTACGGGGAAATTTATGTGGTATGGAAGCAAGGTCAGCAATGCCCTTCATCATGTCATTCCAGAGCGCCGCCAGCTCATCAGGGCGCTCCAGGTCCCGAACCACATCTGATGGTACAGTTAGGATGATGTTGTCAAACTCCAACTCTGCCCAGGGTGACGGAGCTGTGCGCAGCGATGACCAATCAGCTTCTGTTGTCACACCTGAAAAAAGACAAGAAAGGATAGGTGTATTCAAAACTACTTTTGGATTTGTGTAATTTTAAATAAAATCATGGCTCATGTTTGGGTTAGGGTTATAAACAGAGAAAAGTGCCTTGTATTCTTTCGACTGGGGTTAATTAATTGCTCATCGTCTAATAAAGCTAATTCCATAGAGACACACAGATAAACATACATTTACCAGTTCCACGCACCACAGACTCACCAGATTTATAATATGGTGCAGGTACAGCCATCTGCACTATGACCTCTGCACCCTCTACTTGGGTCTTGGGTGGGGACACCAGGTAGATGAGTCCCCCCCACAGGTTCCACACCTGCATCATCTCTGAGGTAACAGGAAATCGCTCATAAACACAGGGTGCTCTCTTCAGCTCTGCAGCACTGAGATGGTCTGTCTGACAGCCAATCTGGATCTGAGGAAGACATGGAATATGTGTTACTGATATGAAGTACTGTTTATAGTACTTGTCGGTGCAAAAGGATAATGTTGGGTTGGTGCCTGCTGCTAATGCAGGTGGTGGGCTGGACCACCTCTCATTGAGGACACTGACTCATGGTGAGGACAACTCAGTGGGATGGACTGGGATCACTGCTGATGACAAGGGCCTACATGGACCTCCACTGAGGGCGCAGTATTAACAAAAAAACAAATCTCAATAATTATTTGGGTTTTTGTACTGTACCTTCCATCCCTTGTTGACAATCTCTGCTGGTATAGCCATGTAGGTCTTCATACCAGGAGAGAGGTAAAGACCTGTACTGATCAACTCTTCACCCTCTGACACACAGAGACGCACACACAGAAGCAAAGATTATATAATAGTCAGAATTACATGTATAAAATCTAAAGGAAATATTTTACCTTTCTATTTCACTGTGAGGTCTGTAGATTAATGCAATATAACATCCATCCATCCATTCATTTTCTATACCGCTTATCCGTCAGGGGGAGCTGGAGCCTATCCCAGCTGACTACGGGCGAGAGGCGGGGTACACCCTGGACTGGTCGCCAGTCAATCGCAGGGCCAACACACAAAGACAAACAACCACACACTCTCACACCTAGGGGCAATTTAGAGTAGCCAATTAACCTAATGTGCATGTTTTTGGTATTGTGGGAGGAAGCCGGAGAACCCGGAGAAAACCCACGCAGACACAGGGAGAACATGCAAACTCCACATAGAAGGGCCCAGACCGGGATTCGAACCTGGAACCCTCTTGCAATATAACAGCACAGCAAATTAAATCAATGATACACCAGGAATCACACATGTGCACATGCTGTATATTAGTTGAGCTCATAAATAGTTCATGTATTTATCTACAACAACAAGGTCTGACCTGCAGTGTTCACATTAATCTTGATTCTGTGGTTGTATACAACTGGCAGCAAGGAGTTATCCTTGATGAGGTAGGGGAGGAGAACATCAGGATCTGGGCAAACCTTATACACCTCTGCCCCCACACTGAGCAGAAGGTGATCTTCAGGGCTCTTCACAGGACAGTTTTCACACACCTTGAATGAAAATCAAGGATGATATTATAAAGTCTGTTTCTCTAAGAAGTCTGACTGTTTATCAGGTTTGTGCTGGTTTACTGGAATGTTTTACAAATTGTTCCTGTTATTTTGTGTTCTCACCTGTGGCATGCCTGATCTCATTAAGATGTCACTGAGGGTGGACACCACCTGTGTATAGGTGCAGCAGTCATGAGCCATCATATGCAAGTAGTTGGCACAGTCATTGCCCAGCCTTTTAAGGCATTCCTCCTCCTTCTCATTAAGTTTTTCTCCCTGGGTTACATGGTCAGCAAAGCGGTGTAGAAGATGACGGAAGTGGTAGGTGTCATTGAGGGCCTGGCTGGGCACAGGGGCCTTGTATAAACCTCCACCGATTGTTGCCTTCAACAGACTCAAGCCCATTTTATTCAGGATCTTGTTTCCTAAAAGACATTCAAGCAATGTTAAGATGATCTACTGTACTCAGCTGTTGAATTCTTTAAGGGTAGTTTGTAAGAAGCACTGGTATCGGTATTTTTTTGTTTAAAACCCAGGACAACCCAATTCAGGGTATAAAATTTACATACCCTACCTCCTAAATTATTCCTATGTATCACCATGTACTCTATATGGCATTTATAGCTAAATATGCAATTCTCATTTGGCAATGTTGAATTGAATATTGAGTGGGGACATACCTGTTGTAGTTTTGAGTTGTGCCTGGTATGAGTTGTTTAATATATTATAACACCAGCATGTGCAATTATATAGTTCATCCCACGATTGATCTAACATTGTTCCAGATACTACTAAGTAGTATATAATCAAACTCAAACCTGAGAAATCTGTCATTGGGTTTTGCCCGGGGTGAGTCTGTGCCCAGTACCAGGCATGTCCACCAATCAGCAGGCCTCCTCCCTCTGCCACAAAGTCTTGGATTTCCTGTGCACGATCAGCGCTGTACGCTGTGCACACAAATACACTCAGGTCTTCACTGAAGTTTGTCTTGTTACACTGTAGCCCCGACCTGCTGAGAACTTTGAGTGCGTGATCTGGCACTACACCAATGACCCCCTGCCGGCCTTGATCCAACCACTGAATGGCATTGATCCAAAATGGAGCCAGTGTCTGTGATGAAGACAGTTATTGAAAGAAAGGCAGTAGACAGCTAATCAAATAATAAGATTTGGCAGATAACCACACATCTTATTATTTATCACGGTGCAAACAGCTAATTGTTGGTGGTCAGAGTTGATGTATCACCATAAATAGTAATCATATTTACATTTAAATCGAGCATTTAATGGCAATTGACTCGTATAGTCAAGGTATGAAGCGTATCATATGAGTAAATTCTCAGTATGTGCTCAATTTGACTTAAACAGTCATAAATTTTCATTTCAACCAGTATTTAATGTTAACTGTACCTCTCGTCCCAGAAATCCTTCATGTGTAACCACAATCACTCGTCCCTGCCCATAATAGCCTCCTGCCAAGAACGCCCGTCCATCATCTGTGGTACCAATGGGAAAGGCTAGTGGGCCATGGACCAGAACCTCAGAAGATAATGAACCACCCTGGAGGTCAAACTCTGAAACCCCTTGGAGTAAGAACTCCAGGTCATCCTCAAAATTCGTAGTGATTCTGTATTTGAAAAGGGGAAGAGGAGAGGGAAAAAGTAATGAACTAAATGGCTTCAGCAACAAAGTGAAATTTTCAGTATGAATATGAATATAGTCATAAACAGGAGAGCCAAATGTGTGTAGAAGCTTTTATATTAAAAGTTTTGCAAAGTGAAACCTTTCTAAATGTGAACTACAGTATACAAACTCACACTTGAGCCATCCAGGAAGACGGGAACTGAGGGTAGACAGGCAGACACTCTACCGCACCATGATGCTCAGAAAAGTAGATCCCTGCTACACCAGAAACTTTGTTTCCCACAAACTGAAGCAGTGTGTTTTCCTTAGGGTGTGTATGAGCCCAGTGCCATGCCTGACCTGCTATCAGCACTCCTCCTCCAGCTTTCATAAATGCCACCAGGTCTCTCACATCTGTACCAACACTGTAGGCATCAGCCACATACACACCGACCCTCAGGTTGTCACTAAAGGCCTCCACAACTTCAGTTTGGAAGATGGATTTGCTGAGGTTATCAGCAACTGCCTGGATGTTTTTGTGAACCCCAACAGACAAGTTGTCTGATCCATCTCCTCTCAGCCAGGTCAGAGCATTCTCTACCAGAGCAGGAAAGGTGGTCAGTTGGCTCTCGTGACTCAGGACCACGATCCTTCCTTTTCCATACAGAGAGGCTGCCATCAGGACCTGGCCTTGGCTGTTCATTGCTAAAGGAAAGGCATGGTCTCCAGTCAGAAGCAGGTTACTTGGAACACAGGGGCCCCGGAAGTCCAGCTCTCTCAGGCCTCTCGTCAGGGACATATAGGCATCTACAGAGTAGCTTTGTGTGGGCTGGATGGACATGGTGAGAAGGTTTGATGCTCTGCAGGTTGAAAGATGTGACAAATCAGATATAAGTTTGTAAGTTTGTGAATGAGGTTAAACAGTTGCACCTAGATGTATGTTGTCTCAGTTGATTGCCCTATGTGAGGAAAAAGAGAAAAACAGAAACAAAAAATTCAAGTGTGACTGATGGCTATTGTGTTACACTTTTATTAAAGTCAAATTACAACAACAAAATGTATATCTACAAATGGGTTCATAGACCAAAAATTAATCAGCCGCTTTTCTACCTGATGCCACCTAGGCCCAGGCGGCCCACAATCCCTCACTCGTTTTATCCAAAGATAGTCTGTGTGATCTGTGAAAGTCCTCCTTCGACATCCCAACAAGTTCTGGCAGCCGCTGGCCAAAAAACTCCACCCCCCTTCAGCCTTCTAACAGTCACCACTTCATGTTGCCTTCAGTATCTTTTGTTCACTTTGTAGCAGTTTGCACAGATGCGGTCTGACTCCTCTGCATTCCTTCCACTGAAACTGTGGCACAATGTCAATTAACATATTTTGATATAATTGAATTGAATAAAAGAAAAAGAAGAAAAAGTTCTGAATCGAAGTTATCAATCAATCAAAGCTGTGCTGGGATAGGTTTTATAAATCTACAAAAACAAACAAACCTAAGTACCTTTCTCATTAAAAAGGTTTCAATTGAACAAAACCTGGCCATCATCCGAGGGAGAGGGAGAGAGCCTACTGTTTATTCATCAAACATTTAACCTTTCATTAGACAGTATAATAAAAGAGAAAGGCACAAACGGTTATGAATTAGTCTAGAGAAATTTATCAATTTGTGCTATTTCCCCCTCATGTCTTGCTCTTACCCGCCTCTGGCTCTTGATTATTATTATCATAGCCAAATGAATGAATTATTACCATATGCACAAAAGAGATCTAATTTACCGTTCGGTCTTTTCCTGTCGTTAAATTACATGGTTTCCAATTTAAGAGAGCCGAGACGAAATGTGAAAAATCTTGTGTCTGCTGTGGAACCCAAGAAAGGTAAAAGTCACAGGAAGGGAACCTTCAAGGGGAACACGTTTTTGACGAGCCTATTTGTCCGATGGACCACGAGTTCACTGCAATCAATCCCCCGCCTCTGACACGGTTTGGTCATACTGAACTTCAGCAGCCAGTTTAGATATACTCAACTTGTTGTAAACATACTATGAGACGTACTTAGATTAATCACAGCCCCCACCGTGCGACGAGTTTATTCATACTTGAATCAAGTCGTTTATAAATACACCGTAAAGCGCCCAGCTGAGCGGTGTGAAGTTATCTGTGCTTGCTCGTTGAGATGTCATGTACGCTGGTTAGCCCCTCTGGAGTTCGGGTGTGTCTGGAGAATGGGCGAGCTGTGATTCTGGGCCGAGGACCAGACACCGCAGTGACCGACAGGAGATGCTCCAGGCACCAGGGTGAGGAAAAGTTGATTTTCATGAATATAATTCGAAACATTTGTTACAAACATTGCAAAAATATACGCCAGCTATTTTATATTTGGAGGTTGCAAATGCATGCACGCACGTCATTACCATGATGCTTAGTATGCATATTAGAACAACATTTTTGTAGGCCCAAGTAGTTGAATTATTGTTATTTTCAGTGCTCATCATGCTGATTAGTCCTCTGGTCTGTTAAATATAAGAAAACAGTGAAAAATGAAAGGAAAACCGAAGCTGATATAATTTTACTTAAAAACTGACTTAAACTATTATTTAATTAGCGAAGTTGTTGTAAATTGCTCAGCTCTAGATGAATATACATATGAAATGTGTGTGTGCCAATGTCTGTGAGTATATGTGATGGTAATAATCCTTGGGTTTCTTTCAGTGAAGGTGGTTGCAAGCTATGCAGACCAGAATGCGGTTGTTACTCAGGTATGATAACAAACACTCAAGCCCTGTGAAGTGTCAAAGTTCATAACTTATTTAATTAGCTGATGAGGATACACCTTTGTCTTTACTGTCTAGACACGTCATGGCTATTTACAGCCTACAAAACTGTAACTGTATAAATGCTACAGTCCAGTGTCCACATATGTGCAATTTTTTTAACAGCTGGGTCCAAATCCCACTTTCCTGGACGATGTGCAGCTGGGCCGGGGACAGTCTGGTAAACTCGCTCATGGAGGCACCCTTTACCTGGTTAACCAGAACCATCCATTTAAACTGCACTACTCCCTGAGCTCAAATGGCGCAGCCTCCGGCTCTGAACAGAAAGGACTAAAAGCCACCGATAAGTCAAAAGGAGGAAGAACCGGGAGAGAAAAAGAGGCACAGCTGAGCCTAAATCCCAAGCGTAGTATCAAGGATTTTTTTTCTACATCTCCCATGAAGGTAAAACTGACACTGTGATTCTGTTGAAAAATTTTGGGTGTATTATTTTATGTTTCGTATTTACTTATTCTTGTAAGGTCACAACAAAGATAATACTTATCAAGAGAAATCTAAGTCAAACAAACTGAAGATGAAGCACAGTGTATTGTTCTGTTTAGCCATCTAAAAGACAACTGAGCCCAGAGAGGGGCCATCCTGAGGTGAAGCGCCAAAGAAGAGATGAGGAAGCCTCAGACAGACAGATGAAGGAGGAGGAGGAGGAGAGGCTGGCAGAGGAGAAGCTCAAGCAGCTGCAGGAGTTGGCGGAGAGGTCTATGACAGAGGGGAGTAACAGCACCCAGCCCTCATCATCGGCATCATCTGTGTCAGTTTTAAAGGGCTGCCTAAAAAGTAACTGGCAGGAAATAGGCAACTTGATGATTTACACTGCTGCAGGTGTCAAAGGGAGTGACAAGGTGAGACTTGTTTCAGTGGCCTAATGTATTCATTTATTTCAGTGTCTCAGGTCAGAGAATTACACAGTATTGGGGTTGGCAGCTTGGTTGTTTCAAATGTATTTATCTGGCAAATAGATTTTAATTTCATCATAGAATATGTTTCATTGCATAGATGATAAAGTCAATATTTTACACACCAGTGAAGAATTCAGCAGTCAGTAATCAGCAGATAAACCAGTTATGGAAATAACTGGTTGCACATTGAATCTCTGTTGTTTAGTTTGGCAGGATGTCATCTTGTTGTCAAAGGAAATGCTAAATCAAAACCAACAGACAGAAGTTCTCTTTCTCTCCTGGTGTTAGATCATTTTTCGCTCTTGTTAAAATGTTGTACCTTGATATTAACACAAATGTGCTGTATGGGGATATACAAAAGAAAAAAAAAAGACGTACATGAAATCTGGAAAATGAAGTTCAGGTGTTTCAAACTACGATCGCTCACAGTTTATCGATTGTTATGCAATACTTTTTATGGAAGAGAGATCATGCACCTGACATTTAAATGTCTCATTGCGTCCTCTTTTTTTATTCTCTCCAGATTGCTGGGTTTGACATAGATGGTTGCATTATCACCACCAAGTCTGGTAAAGTCTTTCCAACTGCACCAGATGACTGGAAGTATGCCTGCTCTCCCGAACTTTTTCAAACCGTTTGCTATAACTGGTAAATGTGACCATCCTCTTTCATATCTATGTGGTGTATTGTAATTGTCCTTGTCTTTAATTACCAGGATTCTGTACCCTGAGATCAAGCCAAGACTTGCCAGCTTGCTCAAGAAGGGATACAAGGTGAGAAGGAGTTAATGTGCCAGACTGAAGCCAGTGTAGTGGTATTGAATTTCATGTAGTCTGGTAGTTGTTCAAGTGTACGCCTGCTCTCTTTCTGCAGGTGGTATTCTTCACCAACCAAATGGGGATTGCTAAAGGTAAACTGAGACCAGAAGTTTTCAAGTCTAAAGTGGAAGACATCCTCACCACACTGCAGCTGGCTGTGCAGGTTGGTCAGGTTTTAAATGGACTCTTATCTCTCTGCTATTTACTGTATAAACAGCTGATATTTGTGTCCCCTCCCTGTTTGTGTCACAGGTGTTTGTAGCAGTTGGTCCTGGTGTCTACAGAAAGCCAGTGATGGGAATGTGGAATCACTTGTGTGACAAGGTAACTGCCTTGACAGACAGCCGTATCATTTCAGAACCATATATGTATATGTGTATGTATACATAGTTTTGCACTTAGACAATACAAAGTGTCATATACAATGCAGTAAAGCCGAGGGTCTGCTCTTTGTTTATCTGTTGTAACTTCAACTGAAAGTGTCTTTTCATGTGTCTTTCCTGTGCAGGCAAATGATGGCGTGACAGTTGACCAGACACAGAGTTTTTATGTGGGAGGTGAGTGAGGCTGGATGTCAAGTGATGTTTCCTTAGTGATAAACATGGCATGGCTATGTGTTTACTATTACCTGATCTGGGATCACAGAGATGCACACATTCATCTGCATTTTGTTCAGTCCTTTTTCCTTAAACCCCAAAATTAGTCCAAATGTTCACTTTGATCTGTACTTAATTTCCTGAAATCCTTCAAAATCCTAATGCTAGACTTAAAAAAAAAACAGTATGATGACCAGAACAATTGATGTAAGAGCATTTGGAAGTACAAGAGCACATGCATGAACATGCACACACAGTTTCTGACCTTACCTCTGTGCACAGACGCTGCAGGTAGACCGGAAAACTGGGCTCCAGGGAAGAAGAAGAAAGATTTCTCTTGCAGTGACCGATTGGTAAGACTGACAGTTTTTAAACTCAGATTTGTCCTTTTTATTTTTTTGTGCCACTCCTCCTCCTCTTCATCCTCCTCCCCCTGCTCCTCCCCCTCCTCATGTCATTAAAGGTCTGTGTTTATTAACAATGCGGTTATGGGGAAACTGTCTGCCTCCTGTCCCCCTTCTTGTTTTTCTAGTTTGCACTGAACATTGGGTTGCAGTTCCACACCCCTGAAGAGTATTTTTTGGGCTGGAAGAATGCACCCTACAACTTGCCTAATTTTGACCCTGTGAGTACAATGAACATGCAATGAGACAACAGGGGCAGGCGGAAGCATTATATGTTTGGGTTAAACATATCTGTGGAGACGTGACGTCTTCAAGCCTAATCTTCAGATGCCTTGCTTTAACTCTTTGATTGGGTTAAACATCTGTCCCTCTGTCCAGTCCATTGTTGAGAAGACAGTATCTCAGCAATGCCTTTAAGAAATCTCATCAAATTTGGCACTAACATCCACTCAGACTCAAGCGCGAACTGATTAATTTGGTGCTCAAAGATCACTGTGACCTCATAAAACACGTTTTTGGCCGGAACAGAACGGAACAGAATTGCACATTGTGACTATATTAAACATTTGGTCAGATATTGAATTAGTGACGCTAATCTTGGTTGTCCACCTTCATACTGTGTCTTTATCAGCCCTCTGTCAAAATAGTCTCTAAATGAAATCAGCATGTTTCTCATTGGAAATTATTCACTGGAATCATACATGTCAATATCCAGTTTTGCCAGAATATACACTTACAACCTTTTCATAGTCTTTACTGTGTTATGAGCCTGGACAGACATGGAGGTAACATGCACCTTGGCTGGTTGAAGGAGGGATACGACCAAAAAGCAGCAATTCTAGTATATCCTACAGTGTATAGTAATGTGTTTGGTCTTTATTTTTGCTAATGTTTTGCTTTACCTGAACTTCTAGAGGAGGATTGACTGCAATGCAAGACTCTATGACCCTCCGTCTGCCTCTCTAACTTCCAGCCAGACAGAAGTCATTGTCGCCGTGGGTTTCCCTGCATGTGAGAGAAAACAGACGGTACATCGCATATTTCTGAGCTCTTCTCCCTACGACGCCATTCTGATTTTGTGATTTCCTTGCTTGACAGCGGGCAAATCCACCTTCTTCCAGACGCACATCATTCCGAAAGGCTACGTGTATGTCAACAGGGTGAGTGGATTTAATCAGTAGGGCTTCAGTTCTGCCTCAGTTCTAACTACATGCAGAACATCTTATTTGATATACAAGATGTTAACAGTTAAAAATAAAGGCAGTTATTTCAAACTCTTCAAACTTTATTTTGTCAGTGTATTTTTTACGTACACCGAAATTCTTTCTCTGCATCTAACCCATCAGTGATTGAAATGCACATGCAACAGTGAAACACACAGGAGCAGTGGGCTGCCATTTCAGGCACCCGGGGAGAATTTGGGGGGGGTTAAGTACGGCACATGGGGGCAGTCGTGGCCTAGAGGTTGGAGAAGCAGCTTGTGATCGGAGGGTCACCGGTTCGATTCCCCCACCAGACGGGCAGGAAAAATTTGGGTGTGGTGGAGTGATTAATGCGATAAAATGCCCCCCCCCCCTTCATTAGCCGGCTAATGTGCCCTTGAGCAAGGCACTTAACCCCCCAATATGCTCCCCGGGCGCTTGATGCTGCCCACTGCTCCTGTGTGTGTTTCACTGCATGTAATTTGCCGGGTGTTGCATGTGTGTGTTCAACTAAGGATGGGATAAATGCAGTAGTAAAATTCAGTATGTGTGTATGTAAAATATATATATATACTGCCAATAAAAGTTGATTCTTCATTGATCAATCACTCCACCACACCCAAATTTTTCCTTCCAGTCCGGGGTGGAATCGAACTCCAGTCACAAGCCGATTCTCAAACCTCTAGGCCCCCCACAAAAATCTTTACTTTGATGTTTGTGACACTGCATTTTATAATAATGTTTATTGTTATCATACTACGTATAATGACGTATTGCAAAGAACCTTGTGTTTTGTTTTTTGGACCAGGACACACTTGGTTCATGGCAGAGCTGCGTGTCGGCATGTGAGCGCGCTCTGAAAGAGGGCCGCAGCGTCGCTGTGGACAACACCAACCCAGACCCGGAATCTCGCAAACGGTACAGCGCTGTCGTGAGATGAGTCTGTGCTGCCTGTGTGTGACCTTATATGTTTCACTATGCATATTTGCCCAGGATCCACCTCGCTGGGGCACACCTTATGCAAACAGACTTCAAAAGCATTGGCAGACAGCGAGTTATTCTTAAATTAAAAATTAGCATGCAGACACATTAGCAGACAGGGTGGATGTGTTTACATGTTTTAGCCACTTATGTTGATGGCACTGTACCAAGAATGGCTTGATATGCCAGCAGTATATGTGCAAGTGTTAGTTTAGTATAATAAATTGCTTAAATGGACTTATGGAGAAGAGCAGCAGAATTCAGTGCTGTATTCCACTTTTGTCAGCTTAAAACAGAGATATGACCCAGAGGTCCACAAAAATTATATCGCTAATGAGAGGAAAAATGTCACACAGTGATGTGCAGATGATAGGCAGAATTAATCCATTGATCCATTCTTCCTGTAACTACAATTAAATCGGAGTAGTGGTTCATAGAACTACATGTTTTGAAGAAGTTATCAGGCTTGTTGCCTTGTGACTTTACTGCAGTAACTGAATGTGTGTTTTATCTGCTGATAGAGCAGAAGGAGAGACAGTAAATGAGGAGACTGTAAATCGAGAAACATCCCTGCATTACTTCGTAGCACAGAACACAGCAAATACAAATATGATGATAAATGAGTTTAGAAAGTTTTTCAGTTACTTAACCTAATAGAGCATGTGACCCTTCTTGAAAAAGAAAAGAAAAAAACGGTTAAGATAAATAATGTTTAATGCCACGTGTCCATTTCCAGCACAGGCTGTTTTCGGTCATATATGGGACCTGTTCTATTTCCACAGGTTTAGCCTTTTTCTGAAGGAATAGGTGCATTTAATAATGCAGGTACTAATCATGTGCTGCAGTTGCTGTTCGTGGGATGAATATACTGCTGACTGCTGCTTGTATGTGCATTTGTTTTTTTTTCTGTGTTTGTGTAATCAATGGTCTGTGTGTATTTACCAGCTATGTGGATGTGGCCAAGGCCGCCGGCGTGACCTGCCGCTGTTTCCACTTCTCAGCCTCTCTGGAGCAGGCCAAACACAACAACAGGGTATGGCTCACCTCTCCGCACCGCCGGTCATTACACCTTGTTGTGCTTTATCATGACGTGGTTATTAAATGCTTTATTGTTGTTCCCAGTTCCGTGAGATGGCTCCATCGGACATTAAACACGCCAAGGTCAATGACATGGTTTTCCACAGCTACAAGTAAGAAGAGTAATTTTTGTTCTCACACTCTTATTGTCTGTAAAACAATGCATGTCACCAGTGTGTTTTTTATTTTCTAACATTTTCAGAAAAGTTGGTTTAATCTTTGCTACTGTGTTAAATTTCAGGTAGTAAAAACATTAATAGCAATAGCGCATCTCTCTCTCTGTCTCTCTCTCTCTCTCTCTCTCTCTCTCTCTGGACAGGAAACACTTTGTGGCACCTTCTCTCTCTGAGGGATTCTCCGAGATCCTCCAGATCCACTTTGTCCCGAAATTCAAACACAGCCAATCAGAAGCCCTGTTCCGGCAGTTTTCTGAGGGCTGATAGGACAGATGGCTTTCTAACAACTGTTACTCCTAACACTGACCCTGCCAAAAATACAAATGACAGCCAGTGAAGGGGCTGATTTGTCAGGTCCAAACATTTAGCCACAGTCATAGAAGAACACACCAAGTTACTGCACAAACATGTTCTTCTATTTCAGCTGATGGACTGAGGTCTGTGAACTGCTTATATGTTGCTACTTATATACATGATGCTGTTAAATAAATGCAGCATTGAACTGGGTACTTCCATTTCAAACAGTGTTTTATTAAACAATTCAACATATCCATGTGAACACACAAATCTGTTTCCGTCATGTGTGGCACAGGAAGTGAATATCTATGTGTTCCATATGTTGAGTTATTAAGAGTATAGTGTGAAAACAGAGGGTTAAGTAAAACATTTTTTATGTTGTGTATGACTTTGTTAAGAGGAAAGGCCTCCTCTGTCTAGGAATAAAGCTTTGGAAAGCTCTGCTGAGTTCTGTGATGTGTTATTACGGCATAATTCAAACAGATCTCAGCTGATTGATTTTAGTTGTTCTCAACTGATGTCAGGCAGAAACTGGATCTCTTTACCCAGATGCTTTTTCAACCATGGCATTATCTTGAACAGGTCTATGTGAAAGTCTCGAGCATCAGGAGGGGGCCGGTTTCTGCTGTGCTGTCCACGAGCTAAGTTGACGGAGTTGCACACATCTGTGGTGCCCCAACTCAATACCCCCACCTTGGAGAAGAACGCGGGAGAAATTTCCATTATGCTGGTTTCACTGTGTGTTGTGATGCTTTATTAAGCTAGAAACCTTAGGAACCTCACCTGAAAGTAGCGCTTTCCTTTTTGCAGAAACAAGGATCCACCAGAGTCACCTATACAGAAAAAACCCTAATATGTAACTAATGTGAATCCTATGTTGGTCAAACTATGATAATGCAGTACGTGACCAATCCAGACCTTTACAAGCGATAGCATCTTGGTATCCTGAGGATCCACCAGTGCAGAGGAATCTGTCAGGTACATACTCTTCCAAAGTCACATTGGTGGGCTCCTTGAGTGTTTGCATCGCTTTCTGCACACAGCTAGGCCTCTGCAGACAGCAAATTAGTTACAGCTCAACACTCTTTTATCATAAAACATATGTTTTCCTTCCCATTATCGAGTGTCAACATGAAAACAGCCCACAGTCAGAAAATTCAATCAACTGTCACTCACTTGACTCTGTGTGTGAATGTGTGTTTCTTTGCGTTTGGGGTCCTTATGGCTATGGATGAAAAAGGCAGCAGTCTCTTGGTGTGGTAGTAGTTCCTCCCCTGTATACACACATCAGTATTAGTGAGGATAAATGAGAGTTTTCTCAGGATTTTCAGTCTGTGTTGAAATATATTAGAAACTCAAAACAAACCAAACACTGGCTCTCGACAGGGTGATTTTAGTGGCTACCTGCAACCTCACTGCAAGATGCCACCATATTTTACACTCTGGACCTTTATTGATATGAATGCTGTTGCAAAGTGTATAGGTCATACTGTGACATACTGTGCTGCTGACAGGTAGAGTTGACTTTCTTCATGGCTCGGCTGCCGGGCACAGTACATGGTAAGCAGATTGGCCTGTTGAATGACATACAGTATACACACATTCAACCCAAACATTTATGTCAGTTACACGTATCTCCCCCCCCCACACACACACACATTCACCTTTATCATGCCAGAACAAATGTTTGAAGCTTTCAGTTGAATAAAATCTGTTTCTGCTCCTTTGTAACGATTGTCTCTGGCTGCAAATAGTTAAGCATCCTTTCTTTGGGCAGTCTTACCTGGCTTTCCAGGACAGCGGGATACTCTTGTTCACTTGCACCAGAGCTATATCATAGTCATAGAACTCAGATACATTTCTGTGTTTGAGTGCCCTGATGTTATACTTGGGGTGCATGAACACCTTATTGGAGATTGCCATGCCCTCACCTGGAAACCAAAGAAATTGCTTGTTATTGCAGCATAAAATGGTGTAAAGTCAACAAGATGGTTATAGAAAAAACTCATCTAGACATGCTTCATTCATGTTTCCTACAGTACAGTACTGTAGTGACACTGTACAAAAGATTTTTCTTTGCGCACAAAAGACATTCTCTCAGATTTGAGTACAAATTTGTTAAAATTTGTTTTTGTTAGCATTTCTGCTTTGCAGAAATCATCCATCCACCTGACAGCTGCCCTCTAAAATGTGCAGTTTTATCTAAAAAGAGAATACATTTTTTTAGGCACCAAACTATGGACTTCACATGACTAGGATTGTGGTTTGATTCTCAGAAGGATAATGTATGTTGGAAACATGCTCTCGTGGTAGTTTGATGTGATTAGCCTTAAAACTTCCAACACATTTTTCAGTGCACTGGCTCAGACATTAAAATGCAGGTATATTAAGGTACAAGCACAAAAAAATCACCACCAAGTACTTCCCAAACAGAGCAGTTTTTCTCTTCTTGCTATTTTTGTCTTACATCAATCTACAAAATATTTAAAATACTTTCTAATACTGACCATGTTTTATCTCAACCTGCTGAGAGACTCTGTCTGTGCCTGCTCTGGCAAAGCAATGAGCAGCTGTCAGCACCCAGTTCTGGCTCACAATGGATCCAAGACACGACATAGACTAGAAGGGAGGAATGTGTTTTTGTGTCAAAATCCACATCAAAATAGGAAACACATGAGAGGAAAACATGTGTATGTGCAAAGCTCTCACCCCTGTCATGGTCACAGTGACATGCCAGGGTTTGGTGTAGGTTACTGTCTCCTCCTCCTCTTCCTGAGCTATGCCACATTTTGTCACACTCTTGTCACCTGTGTTATTATGGATGCAAAAGTTATACTTCAGTAAGTAAAATCGTTGTAACTTACTCAACAACAAGTTATTATTTAGTGAAAACTGACCTGTTTACTTTTTTGTACTTCTATGTTCATGTTAAATTAAAAAACACATTTTGTAAGTTTTTGCTTACTCTCCTACTTACTAATGATGCTGTTGAACACCTCGCCCAGTTTTTTGAAGTCTTTCAGAATGAAGACGTGCTTCTCACCACGTTTCTTTGAGGCTAAGGCATTCAGCTGATCTTTCTTCACTTGGTCACCAACACCAAACACATAAACATCTGAAAACATAAACATATTTATACTTTATATACATACATAGACAAGTATGTCAATAACACACATTAAACAGATGAAACACTGTCTGATTTATGATTGCTTGTAAGTTTGGTCATGTTGGAGCTGTTGAGCTCAGCCAAAGTAATTCCCGCATGTCAGAGTACGTAAATTTGAACTGTACACGCTGTACTGGAACATTTAATCTTTTTTTTAATCACGATACCCAGCTTGGTTTCATCTGTGTGGTCCTGGGATGTGCCGTGGTAGCCCAGCAGATTCCTGATCTGGGCCAGGGCAATCTGAGGCTTGTTGCCTGTGTTAGAGAAGCCTGCAGGCAGAATGACATGACGAGGGAATGACGGCCTGTGTATGAGGTTTTTTTATGAGATGGAAATGCTCAACAGAGGATTTTGTGACGTTGTGACATTTCCTGCGTTTTTACCATCTGTCTCTATGATGATGATGTTCTGAGTCTCGTTAAAGTGGTTCCTGGCACTGTTTTGCTTCAAGAAGCTGATCACCTCATTGACACGGTGCAGGGCAGCATGGAGGTTGGTGCCCGTCTTATTCCCATGGCCTGCAGAAATGCAAGAGACTGAATGGTTGAAAAATAAACTGATAAATAATTAAATGAACTATTGAACACACTGATGCATCATGGATGTTGCATGTTGTCCTGATTAAGACCTAAAAGAGGAGATCACACTGCAGGAGATCAAAAGATCATGGCCCTTACATGATTGAATCTTTTGAACGAATAAAGATAAAACATGCAAGGTCATACTATGGTAGTCGAAGTTCATCAGACGCCATATAACATCCTCTGTGCTACCGCTTATCTCTGAGTCCATGATGTCTACAATGTCTTTAGTCTCGCTTGCAAATGACACCAAATGGAACTTCAGCTGCACCTCGTAGCTGTCCAACTAGAAGGAAAATGAAGAGGACATTTAGATTTCACACCCTCTGACAAAATGCCACACAAAGCAGCAGACCAGTGTGAATAAATGTGAATGCATCTTCTGTTTTGGCACAGACCTTTCTGATAAGGGCAATGGTAGCATCCCTGGACTGTTCATAGTCCTGCTTTTTGATGCTTCCTGAAGTGTCCAGTAAAATGTAGACATTTATACGACTGAATTCAGCCACACGGAAGGTTCGGGCAAAAGACATCGTTGCATCTTAGACACACACACACACACACACACACACACACACACACACACACACACACAGTACTTATCATTTTATTGCAGTTGACTTCAACTACTTTCTTTCCTCATTTTCATCTCTTGCTCTGAGCATGTGTTTAACAGGTTTAGGTGCCTGCAGTTAAAATGTTGTTTTAATTGCAGCACTGTCAATGTGCTGATGATACACGTACAACTTATACACACCTTTTTTTATAGAGTCTGGTGAGAGCACATCCATGACTCCTGCAAGCGATCCTGTCATGGCTGCTGCCACATCGTTGGGGGAGTCAAAGGTATTTAGGCCTGCAGGAAAGGACTAAGATATAATGCATGGATGTACTTTCATGATACAGCACCTGTACTGCTGTGATTCCCACTTTCTGTAGGTCTTGGTCTTAAAAAGTATTCTTCTGTTGTTTTAAAGGAAAAAAAACATCTAATACTGTAATTACAACTGTGTATACGTATAAAACTATCTACTGTATAAAACTGTCACTCTGTACCTTGGCACCGTGGTGTTGTACCGCTCCACTCCCTGTTCCCCAGGCAAACCCGTTCATCCGACCCAAGCAGATCCAGACCAGTTTGACACCGGTAGATCACTTTCTCTCCTGGTTGAAACCGGCCTCCTGACCTCAGTGCCCCTGGTGGGATTCCTGGGTCATTACAGCTGTCAGCTGCATTTAAACACAGGGGACAACAGGATATGTAAATATATTTGTGCTTATACAGAAATGTTCAGGGTGTTTGCAAAAGACGATTGTGCAGTGCTTTGAAATGATGCACAAAAGACATTTAAAGACATGAAGAACTCATGGTAGCCACATGCCTTAAAACCCTGAATTTGAACATGCCTTAAGTTAATACAAGATTTGGTCAGTGACTTGTAAAGTGTCATAGTAACTACAGTAAACTAGTCAAGAGGTTTTTATTGTCATTTCAGCTTTTCAGCAGTGAACAGTGAAACGAGACAGTGTTCCTCCAGGGACCGGGTGCTACGCTAGAAGAGGAACTACTTATATATAAAAGGAACTACACTGTAAAAAAAGGAACTCCTTTATAAAATTAAAATCTGTTCATAAAGATTTTGGGTTTATAGGGTTTGTAATGTTGTCCCCACCATGGTTGTCACAGACAGGAGTAGTTCCTGTCCACTCCCCAGAGAAGGTACAGTTTCTCTGGGCTGACCCATACAGGGTGAACCCCTCCTGACAGGAAAAGCTCTGTGACGTCCCAACACCGAACCACTGGTTCCTGGGCCAGAAGTCACCGTGATCCAGCTGCAGCTGAGCCGGACACAACGTGTCTGGAGGAGAGAGAGGTTGCAAACATGAGTTTCCTTTTGTGTATATGTGACACTGAATGCATCACCATGCAAAACATTACCTTTGCACGAGGCCCGTGTCACCAATCTGCCACTCCCTAATCTCATGGGTGACCACTCCCCATCAGCACCGCAGACCCTGGAGCTGACTGGGAAAGGGTACTGCCCCAGGCGGCAGTGATAGGACAGCACACTGCCCTCCAGCCCTCCCTATACAGGGAACATATGGTCATTTGTGGAGCTAAATTAAGTAACGTGAAGATTTCCAGGAAGGAGATGGTTAATTTCTTTCGCTTTCCAGACCCTCTAGTTCAATTTTAGCCTGATCAGAAAATGACCCTCCCAAGTTAGTGCTGTCCCTTATTTGCACGATTCATGCTGAAAGTTTGATATTTTACATTAATTCATTTCGTTTAAACATAAGACATCAGTGCAGCAGAGATGAAAAATGCATAAATACACACAATTACAAGAGCAATCTGTGACTTAAATGTAAAATGTGAAGTTTTACCACTACCACTCATCCTGAACAAAATAAAGTAAAAATGAAGCTGTGGATTAGGGCTCCAAGTAATTTCTGGATCATTGGATTATTATTTGATCTACAGCAAAAAAGAAAAATCAAAATATCATCTTGCAAACTTAGAGTCCAAGAAGTTGACAGCTTCATAAGTTTGTTTTGAAACCAAGAACCAAAGTGATTTTGAACTGAAAAGGAGAAAAGACAGAAACACAGCAAATGCTCACGTTGGAGAAGCTGGAATTAGTAAATGTAAATTAAAAAAGCTGAAAATGTTTTTGTTGATCGAGTGATCAATCATTTCAGTTCAAACGCACGGTGCTTTACATTTACCTGTGAATAGGTGACATGTCCATGTTTAATTATCTCTTCTGTTGAGCAGTTTAGAGGCTGTAAATCCTCATCTACTTCATACTCATAATTATACTCGTACAGACACACTGGAACACAAACAGTACAAATGTCTGTGACAAACTAGCATCTCTGCATGTCCCATACTCTATGAATTGATCCAAGTTTATATAATCACATTCAAATGTACAGTAGGAGAAACAAAAAACTGAAATACTCACCCTCCTGGACAGAGATGAAGAGTAGGATCCATAGCATGGACTTGACATACATGACTGGACTCTGTATCAGTGGCATTTGTGTCTGTGAGTGACAGAAACCACAGCAAGAGTGTCTGTATTGGCCTGCAGTCAGTGACTTTATTTGACCACTGATTATCCATTAACACAGCAGCAGCAAACGGGAAAGCAGGGATTGAGCAATTTAGAGCAGAACACAGACTTCAGCTCTTACTTTCATTTCATCTGTCTGTCTCATTTCAGGATTCTGTGAAGTCTAGTGATTCTTTGGTGACATTTTTACATTACTAATTCATCTAAAACTAAAAGTGGCCTCATAAAAGCTGCTCTACAGCTTTTAGAGACAAATCGGTTAAATTCAACCATAATGTTGTGAGCCAGCTTTGGGCAACTAAAGCAGTTTCAAATCTAACAATCTCTTTAGCACTTCTCACTATTTTTCACCATTCCCAGTGCAAACCTCACCCCACCACTATTGTTGTTTTTTTTTTCACGCAGAATCATTACTAAATGGCTCAGACTGCACTGTCTCTGTGCCAGTGTTTTGGGGTTTAACAAGATGCGTAGTGCTCACATGCATTTGTATTTGAGCACCTGAAAGCTCAGGTTTGGACAAGCAGGCATGCATGTGAATACAACACTTAAAGAATCATTATGGAGATCAGAGATTTAACAGGGACGCCCACCTCTACCCTCACCCCTTCTCCCCTTTGCTCTCCTCCCTCCTCCTCCTCCTCCTCCCCAGCGAGGCTCAGTCCTCTCAGCTGACTCGGCTTTGTTCAGCACTGTGAAGGAGTTTCTAAAAGTCTTTTGTACCCACGCACACCCCATCAAAAAACAAAAGACAAATACAGGTTGATTCAGCAGTAATGGAAGGATAGCAGCAAACATGGATATCTGATCTCTTTTTTTTTTAGTTTTAAATTCTTTGTTGTGAATTACATATTTATTTTTCATTTTTATCTGGATTTCATTGATGGCTGTCCAGCAAAGCGCTCTGCTGTGCTGGAGGAGTGAAGGCCGCAAGCTTACCACACTTCAGTGGAAGTAATCTGTTGGAGCGAAAAGTGAACAATGTTAAGAAAAGCCAGGAAGACATCATTAATGTTCCCACGTTTGGAAACACCTCTCTTCACAATGTCACCGCTGATGTATTTATCACAACATCAAGCTCTTTAAGAAGAGGAGCACTGAGAGAGTACCAGCAGACTAAAGATGTCTGACCTCAGCCAAGTTGCAGTGTACTCAGACTCTTCAGATATTTATAAGGTGAGTGACGATTATAAATGAAGGTGCTGTTTAGAGAGAAATGTCACACAGTCACAGAGAAATATACATTATATTACATTACACTTCATTTAGGAGCTGCTTTTATCCAAAGTGACTTACAGAATCACAAGTTTCAGTACAACATAATTAGACTAAAGCAATAAGAGCTAAAACATAATTAAAAGTGCTTAAGTAGAAGAGCAAGAGTGGAAAGCAGAAGAACACGAAAGAGAGAAGGATGAAATCTGGGAGATCGGTCAGGGTCCACTGACATTTTCTGAATAGTCGGCTCTATAGCTACAGTACCTGATACAGAGTCAGAGGTTCTTAATCCTGACAATGCATTGTGTTTTGTTTTGTTTGTTTTTTTTTTTTTTTAGCAATATTTCATTTCGAAACTCACAGACCTGTAGGACCCTGCAGTGCCAGGTCAATTTGTGTGCAGATCAATGTTATTGTCTTAAATTATGCAGCCTTGCTTCTCACCTGTGTAATTTGGAGCAGGTGTTATTTTCAAACAAAAGTTAAAGTTAGTAAGTGTCATATTATTGTCTACTATATAGTAATATCTATCTTAAGCTTGCTAATGTTAGCTAATAGCAGCAACCACAAGTTACAGCTGTAGCAGCGAAGGTTCTGTGCGTGTCTGTGCGAGTTAAAGTGTGTTTCATTGCTTCAACTTTTCATCTGAAAAAGGAAAAATATATTTATGGCTTCAAGTAACATAGTCTCGCTTTTTCTATGAGATACTTAAATTTCCACTTTTTTCTGTTTTGCTTTTCCCAGAATGTGTTCTGCAACCCTGCCTTTGAGCTGGAGGGGGAGCGAGAGGAGAGGGTGGAGGGATTCAGGACATCCTCATCCACCCCTGAACCAATCAAACCACCAGCAGCCAGTGAGTCAACCAATAGTATTGCTTCTTTCTGTGACCAACCTTGAATTGTATCAAATTGTGTTTGTGGATGGATTAGTGACATTATTGCATCACCTAAGCTCTACTGGCCTTAAGTCTGACGCTCCTGAGGAATAGTATGTGTAAAACATGGTTATCGTGGTTTATTGTAAACATGGATGAACATGAATCTGCAGTGCCCTGTGATTTTGGTATTGCTTCCATACTAGGAACTAAAATTATCTCTGTTCTGCTGCATTGCATTGAACTGAAAACAGCACCATACATTATTGGTGTAAATAGGATCCATTTTAGTAAACTGAAATAATAAACTCAAGTAAAATTACACAACAACTTCAGGATGTTTTTTTGGTTGCAAAAGCAGGCAAAGTCCAGTAGATTATTTTTAGTTTCCATTTTGTTTCATGGTAAATTGTGAGAGGGAAACAATTGCTGACGTTGTGACTTGTTTTATGTAAGCTTTGCAGATTTCGCCTTCCTTAATACGACATATGGTGCCCTTTTAATACAAATTAGGTGTTCAGTGAAAGGAGGAAATGCAAAAAAATACACAAACAAAAAACCCCTAGAAAGTTAAAATCATGAAAGTGTGTGAATTTTGGTTGGAATGAAGATCTCCTCTGTCCCGTCATGTGTTTATGTGTGTGTGGTCTATCATTCAGACCTTGGTTGGGGTCTTTTTGGAGTGTGTGTGATGCGTCTGCGGGCCCCCGGTTGTGGCTGGGGGGTGGTAGTCGCCTCAGCTGTTGCCCTGCTCCTGTTGGCAGCCTTTGGACTGGCACTGGCCCTCATCCTCACACGTGAGTCACAGCTGCATCTCAGATCAGTTATCATGACGAAAAGCAATACTTAAAACTAATTAAACAAATAACTGATCTTGTATACGCAGATGCTATACTTAAATCTGTTCCTATGGAGATAGAAATACTCTAATATTCCAATCTCTACTGCACCTACCATCTGCTTCAATAATAAACAAGTCAATTTACAGCAATAGTTGTGCTGTGCTGCAATAGTTATTCTTAACATTTCAAAACAGTAAATCTATCCTGTCATATAAACATACTGAGTCTCATGTTCCTGATTTAGAGATAAAAGGCCAGGCAATGGAGGATCAGTTTTTGTCCACCCATCCTTCAGACCTGCTGAGTGCAGGAGATGAAACATCCCATACTTTACCTACAGTCTCTGCCAACAGAAGTCAGTCTGATAGTACAGCTGCACCACCACCTGCCGGGATCCCCCCACCCGAAACACGTGAGAGATTCAAGCAAAATGCCCATTTATAGTGGAATGTAAAAATGTCATATTTTCTGTCTTGGTGCCCTTTCCTTCATGGCATTGCCTTCTTTTCTCTCAGGTTGTGGAGGGGTTCTGACTGATTCAGAGGGCAGTTTCAGTTCTCCAAACCACCCTGGCCCCTATCCTCCAAACTTGTTGTGTGTGTGGGTAATCCGAATCCCCCCCCCTTCCCTGGTCCAGATCCATGTTTCCTCTCTGACTGTAGAGGGGCCATCGCCCTGTCTGTTTGACTGGCTTGAGGTGCAGGAACAGATAGAGCAGAGCTCTGTGGTCACCAGGTGGGTCAGACTGCAGCTTCATGACTTGTCACATCCTTATTCATCCAGTCCAGCATAGTCAGATGTTATTTTCATACTACAGGCCCAGTGCTCTCTTTCAAAAGCTTGTGCTTCTGTTGCAGGAAGACCTTGAACTTTGCAATAAAAATGCCCACAGTGTTAATGTGTAGAAGTATAATTGTTCAAACCACTTAAGGAGAAGCAAGGTAGGGATGTGTGCTCTGGCAAATACATATTTGAGAGAATAAAAATGAGACTCAATCCAGATTAACCTGTATGCTGGTCTTAACTTTTTACATAACTTTTACATACATGTTCATACAGTCACATACCTTTTCTCCATAAAGGGACTTTATCGGGACTCATGTCATTACCTTAAATTGTTGGTAGATGGCACTAAAGGTCTGTGCATAATTGCAGAGCACTTCTGGGTACTGAAGGCTTCATGGAAATACTGCAGTGCCTGTAAATACTTTGACCTTTTTGCTAACTCGAATTCTTGGAAAGTGTTGTAACATGAGTCATGAAATTCTGAAAATGTTGCATAACATGCCAACAAATCTTTTTAAGAAGATACAGTACAAAGTTCAGACTCAAGTAGTAACTCCAAAGCTGCAATATGGTGAAAAGAAGCAGATTATTCAAATATAAGGTTAAGATTATTAGGTCTGTCCTTCCTTCCTGCAGGTTCTGTGGTAATGTAGCACCACCGACAGTCAACACAAACAGCAGCACAGTGTGGGTCACCTTCCGCTCTGATGGCAGCATCGCAGGCAGCGGCTTCACTGCACAGTACAGGGCCGTTCTGCCTGGACAAAGTCAGTATTCAGTATATAAGTGTATGTGTCTGCAAATACATGTACTCTTACGCTCACACCCATTTGCATTCACGTGCATCTGTGCGTGCATCTACTGTGTGTTTTCTCAGAGAGCTGCTCCAGAGAAGAGTTCATGTGTGACAGCGGTCGCTGCCTGCTGCCTGTGTCTGTGTGTGATGGTCATCCAAACTGCCATGACCAAACAGATGAGGCAAACTGCAGTCATAAACACAAAGGTGAGGGCATGCAGATAAAGTTAACATTGTACATTGCTTCTACCTGACCATAACCCTTTCACAGAATGTGGCGGGCAGAAGACCGGGCCGTTTGGTTACCTGTCAAGTCCAAACCACCCCAGACCTTATCCTCATCAGCAGGTACATTTATAACCACATTAGACTGTCAAACACACACAAACACAGTGGAACCTACATTCTTCACTAATCACATCTTCTTCTGTTTCCCTTCAGCTGTGCATATGGTACTTATCTGTTGAGGAGGGTCACGTCATCACACTGAGCTTCAGGAACTTCAGCCTGGAGACTCAGGATGTGTGTGAGTTTGATTACGTTGAGGTGCATGACAGTGTTGATACTGGAGCTGGAAGAGTGCTGGGAAGGTGAGACCCACTACAGCCTTGATTTTTTTATTCTGCCCATGTCAGATGTTAGATTCAAAATTACAGTAACTGTCACTTCGCACTTCACTTCCTTGTTGTTTCATATTTGCTTGTTGAGGGTAAATAAGGGTAAATGTCCTGAAACAGCTTTTCTTTCCTCTACCTCTGTCTCAGATTTTGTGGCACCTCCTCCCCTCCGGACCTGACCTCCTCTGGCCCCCACATGACTGTGGTGTTTGTAGCTGATGAGGGAGTGGCTGACAGCGGCTTCAATGCAACGTACCAGGCTGTGTCTGTTCGGGACAGTGAGTTCTTGCTTTTGTAAAGTGCCACTGGGATCTTTATTATTTCTCCTGTGTTTGTTTAACTTCCTGTCTCCTTTGCTCCTCTCCTTCTTCCTTCCTTCAAATCTTACCTCTTTTGACCATAGATTCTTTCTTCTCTGACATACTCTTATCACTCTTTGAAACTGTCGATTTATGCCTGACTCTTTGTTTAACCCCTCAAAAGGCCCAAATTATTTCCTGTTTCTTCCTTTCTATGTGCCTCTTCTTTTGTTTTTCACATTGTCACATTTTGCTTTCTATAAGCCCCTCCTGTGTGTTTCATTCTTTATTTAAAGGAACATGTGGTCCCAGCCAGTTTGCCTGCAGTACAGGCGAGTGTCTTCAGCAGCAGTGGTTGTGTGACGGATGGAACGACTGCCCTGACGGAGCCGATGAACAGGGCTGTGGCAACTCCACCTACCCTCCCTTCAGTGAGTGCGTTATCTCCTGTGAGAGGGTCACAGACACTGTTGTTTTACTTACTTTGAACCTCTGGTTCGCTGAACATTAGTTGTGAAATAAGAATAGTAACGATTTCTTTTCTCCACGCACTCAGCTTCATCATGTGAGCTCATTGAAGTGGAGATGTGTCAGGGTCTCAGCTACAACCTCACCTCTTTCCCAAACATCTGGCTGTCCATTGCTGATCAGAGGGAAGCTACCGCACTCCTACGACAGTACCGGGTAAAGCTCCCTTCAGAACCTATCTAAATCATGAACATTTTCCCGTTGCTACTCTATAACCTTTAAAAATTAGCCCAATTGGCAGCACAAACAAACCCAAACAATATATGAACCGACAGTCATAGCTTAATTCAACAACTGTACAGTTGTTTCAAAGCAGACATTCGATGTCACACACTTTATTTCTGTTTTCTTGTCCAGGTTCTGATGGAGCTGGCATGTTTCGAGCCCTTGCAGAGGCTGGTGTGTGGGATGTTTCTCCCTCAGTGCAGCCCTCAGGGTGGCGTCCTCCAGCCGTGTCGCTCAGTCTGCGCCTCTGCTGAGCAGCAATGCAGCCAAGCCCTGGATCTCTTCTCCTTCAGCTGGCCCTTCAACTGCCACCTCCTCCCTGACTCGCAGGACCCCATGGAGTGCTCGCTGCCTTGATGCTTCAGCAGTTTCTCTTGTGTTAGTAAAGAGATGATCATTGTCATCCCAGTCTACTTCACTGTTTCAGGACCTGCATTTTACAGACCCGGGGACTCATTTTCTGGACTCAGGCGTGAAGGTCCACCATACTCAGTTGTGTTGGGAAAAGCAATTTCACTTGTAACATGACTGCAACCCTCTTAACAATCTACTGCCTATAAAACCCATGGTGCATCAGAAAATTGTGGCACAGTAGCTATTTACAAAATATTTAAAGTATGTAGATGAAAGGTTTTCAGGTATTTGAGTGATTAAGACACCGAAGACAACTAAACAAAATTATTTTTTTCAATCTCTCCCTCCAGTAGAAATCTGTTGTACATTGTCTTTTTGCACTATTTATTGCTTTGATGTCAATCATATGAAAACAGATCTCATCTATGAAGAAAGAATACAAACAAAATACATTTAAAACAATCTTTATTGCATTGTTCATCACCACACCACATGACAGGCTTCTATTACTTCAGTGTTTGTAACAGTCCGGATTTGGTTTAGTCAGAGACTAACTGGGCGTAAGTTGAATCACACTGGACATGAAATGATGTGAAATCTGAATAGCTGTGCTTCACTGAGCCCACTTATTAAAATGCTCGCATTACAGTCATATGATAAAGAACTTTTATCACTCACTGACTCAAAAATTTAACTTAAGGTCCTTTTCATTGGTAACTGGTGAAGAAGATTTTAAGCTGAATTAAAGGATATGTAAGCATTTTTTAAAAGAATTAAGCAGTCCATAATTTTGATGGCCAACACCTGTTCTATGTCAGTGACATTAACACAGCCGGCCATCATCTTTATACACCTGACCAACGATAAAAAAAACACCTGAAAATCAGAAAGTGCACAAGTGGCAAAATGCTTCTCCTGAGTGTGATTCTCCCAGTCATAAATGAGAATGGGGGAATGAAAATATTTTGTATTCACATTGATTCCTGATAGGATTTTGCAACACAAAGATTGATTACAAGATCTTTGCATCACAATAATGATAGATGTGCTGTAATACTGCAAGCATGATTGAGTTTCTAAGAAGGAACAACGAGTTTCAGAGTATGGTCCAGGGCGACGGCTGTCAGGCCCCACACTCGATGCTTCCCGTTCCGAAACACCGGGAGGGTGTATCCGTATTTGTCGCCGACACGGAAGTGAGTGTATCCACGGTTCTGAGGGTTGCACAAGTGGGACAACGACAGGGTGAAAATCTCCTCCACCTGGAACAGAAACAGAGGAAGCACAATTTACAACTTGGTTTTAAACAGAACCAAAGAACAAACCAGAAGAGAGGTGTTATTTGTTTACTTGTCTATTCATTTGTATTTTTATGTTGATCGTTTTAAAAAAGACAGAAATGATGTTGGGATGATGATGAGATGAAATGAAGAGATGAAAAAAGTCACCCCAGGAGATTATTTAGTGAAAGTTCAATACTGTAAGTAACCTGACTGTGATAAACATCCGGGCCAAGGATAACTGTCGTGTGACATCATACTACAAAAAAGAGCCTTTATTTAAAACACATCTTCTATTTTGCAATATCTGTGACAGAAAATATCACTTACATAAACTAAAATAAAAACTAAAGAACATGACTTAAATACACATACGCATCATCACCATTACCACTGTGTCGAAGAAACAAAACCTCCAGCAATTTACTCACGTGGAAACCATTTTAAGTGGAAGTAAAATGTACCTCTTCAGGGTTTGGTTTGAAGGACAACTCCTCTAAGGGGCCGAGGTTAGCCAGCACAGGAGCTATCATCATCCCCGACTAGTGAGGTCGACAAAAGAAACAGTGTCACATTCACATACGCATTTAAACATATAAAATTTTTTTTTTTCCTGAATTTTTTTCCCCTTGTTGAATAGAATATACAGAGATTTAGAACTAAAGTTTGTCCTCAGACTCCACACAGTGGCTGCCTACTGCTCCTCAGAGATGGGTTAAATAAATAAACAAAATTAATGTCCCTGAATGTACAGAGCATGACTGTATGTGACAAAGAAGATTCTTTTGGTATTTAGTGACATTAAACAATTTGCTTATTTATTATGCAGACATATTCATAAGAAGTGTATTCAGGCTGAATCATACCAAATTTAAGCCTAGTGCTAGACTAATTATTGACTGAGTAGCCATCCAAAGAAATCTGATCATATACATCTCTGATAGTCAAGTAAGTGTTAAAATGACCTATGATATAATTTATATTATATATTATTTATATATTATATAATTTATAATGATTTGTCTGGTTTGTCTCTCTTACATAAATTTAATATTTTGGGGTTTTGAACTGTTGCGCAGATGAAACACGCAATTTGACAATGTTAACTGGAATTTGCAATATGCAAATATATAGAATGAAAGTTTAATTTACAAAAAAAATCATTGGCATACCACCATGGACTTACAATGCCCACCAGAAATTCATTAAACAAATCATAAAATTTTACAAAGTGGAGCATGAAAGGGATCTCAAACTCTTTAACTTAACAGCACTGGCACTCACCATGTCCCTGAGAGGCTTTAGGATGCCCCAGACACTCTCTTTAGCCACATTAACGCCCAACTCCTCTCTGGCTTCTCTCAACGCTGTGGCCACCACATCTCTGTCTGACGGATCACTCTTTCCTCCTGCAAAGCTACAAAGGATTGGAAATTAGGACAATGCAGCACTCTACTTTTACATTTCTGGAGTAGTTTAACCTGTTTTAAGCCTACCACTCACCTGACATCTCCCTTGTGTCTGCCCTTCAGTGTGCTGGAGCGCAGAGTAAAGAGAAAGGCCGGGTCTCCGTCAGCAGAGCAAAGAGAAACCAGGACCGATGCCCATTTCACCTGGCTCTTTGAACCCTTTCTCTCTTTGTCTGCCTCGTACAGCTTCGAGTTGGGCAGCAGGCTCTGTCGACACCTGTTTTCATTCCCTGGGGACAGACAGTCTCTCCATGTATCTGCCAAGTGAGAGGCAGCTGGATGAACAGCTCTGCTTTGAGGAAAAGAGATACTGGAGGGTTGTGGTTGACTGTGACAGTGGTTCAAAATCCATGGCTGATGTGTCAACAAGCAGAGAGATCTGGCCAAGTGCTGTCTATGACATAAAAACCTTTGAAGAAAGTTACACTGAGTCTTCTTGGTGAAAATGCATGACGGTTGGCAAATGTCCCAAGACCTTTGCCAGGCCTGGTGGCAAGTAGTGTTGATTAAACAGTCCCGGTAAATGTTCATAACTTTCAGGTTTTGCTTTAAATCCTCTGTTACAGTGCATTTCTGAGAGTCAAACACTTGTTTGTCCTTAGCAGAGGCAGAAACCTGAGGAGGGTGATGATGGCTGGACAAAATGGCTTTAGGTAGGGGGTTTTCAAATGAAGCTTGCTGATTATCACAGTCCAAGCTAAATGAAGACAGCTGCGTTGAATGGGACAAAGTCTCTGTGGACGATGATGACCCCTCCTTATTTCCATGGACACGTTCATAAGTCCTTTCTTTCGCTGCTGTTGCACCCTGCCATCCAGCACAAGTGCGTTTAGAGAAAGGAGCAAGGTGGGGCTCTCTCAGTAACAACAGTGGTCTTATAGCACAAGACCAAGTCAGGATCTCTGCACCCCTAAACATTCTATAACAAGAAAATAAAAGCATAGTAAGACAATCAGTTAATTAGTGTCACTGTGCACATCATATTTACACCAAAATGTGACTGCACGTGAAGCTCACACCTGATCACCTCCACAAGAGGAGTGACAACGTTTTGCTGAGCTTGGGGTCTATCAAAACCTGGCTGATCCCAAAATGATCAATTCTTTAACGTTAACTTACACTGTTTCTCAGTGCTCTCAAACGGATCCTGGCACGTCATGTAAGGTTAGCGGCAGAGTTCAGCTGTGGTGCGTTCATTTCACCTTACATGCTGGGCAATCGACACTGGTTACTCACGTCGGAAAAATAAAGATGGATTTTTCTACCAGGTTAACCCGCATTAGAAATACCAGTTGTTAATAACGTTAATAATGTACAAGTACAAGCTGGACTGAAATGTAGGTAGTACTGATTTAATGATACAAAAATAATAAGAAAAGGTACTATTAACTACTATATTCAGCAGTTGTCATTACGGTAGATGCACGGAGGATCCATCTTGGGATTGAGGTACAGTCTATCGGAAATCAGACTTCAAGGGGCGTTCCATTTACAATATTCGACTGTGGACTCAAAACTTTGGCTTTCCAGTTCAAAGCTTCCCAGTTAAAGCTTACGCGACGCTGATATATATGAACATCGCATTACGTTAAATTATCACTTTTGTGTCTTCTCCACTACCAACTACAGCTGTTTAAAACTGTTTCTAGTCGTGATGATCTTCTTTGGCTCTAAAAGCAGCGTTCGGGGTGTACGCAGGCTAATTAGCCTGCTAACACGTTAGCATACAACTGGTCAAATACAAAGCTAGGTTAGTGTCTTATTCTGGCGTTAACATTTAAATTTGCTCTGTGGTGAACAGTCAACCAAATCTACACGAAGTTAGAAGACACAAAAATGACCCACTTTGAACAATGAGATCTTACATGAAAGCAGATGACAGTCACCTTAAAAGTTGAATAAACAGCAGTTGGCCTGTCGCCCAGCTAGCCGACTGCCACTAGTCAATATGGCGCACAGTAGATTCATGCGCGTCACTGTTGCGCTCATTGCGCTGTGATGGCTTTAGGACTCATTCCACAATTCTTTCACTTAGGCCTACCTTGAATTTAGTGAGTGGAAGGTGTGGGTGAGACTGAGTATTCGCATTATTATTCGCACTTACACGCATTGTTTGCAGTGACATCACTAGTCACGTCCTCACTAGTGAAAAACCAGTCTGTCTAAATAATACTCTACATTAACCCCACCCAGGGTTAAACATTCATTCATCATTATAGATCTTGTATCTAAGGAGCCTCATAACATAACTGTGTGGCTCAAATTCTGAACTTTACACGATTCCAACAGCCGTGTGTTATTTGACAAACTGGAAAGCACCAATGACCTAAGCGAGATAAACTACTCACCCCACCTGTTTTACCAGCTCCACCCTGAGCCCAGGCTGCCTCAGTTTTTTAAGGAGCATGTGATTCATGTGAACTGGCATTTCAGACTTACCACTTTTAGGTGTCCTGAATTTTTAAGTCTGGGCAGCACCACTGGCAGCACCACATGGCCTCAGCCTGGTCAGAAGAGGAGACCTTTGTCTGCTCAGTATGTTTGGACATGCTGAAGGACCCAGCAACTCTACCCTGTGGACATTCATACTGTTTGGCTTGTATTCAGAACCACTGGGACAAAAGAGACAGCAAGGGTCAGTACAGCTGCCCCCAGTGTAGACAGGTCTTCAGCCCTCGACCCTCTCTGGCCAAGAGCACTGTGCTAGCAGAGATCATGGAGAAACTGAGAACAAATAGCCTCAAACAAAGCTCCTCCGCACCGCCTTCAATGCCTCTCTACCTTGAGGTACTACCAGATACAGGGCCACAACAGGGCAGCATGTACCCTCAGCTTCCCACAGTGGAGCCCAGACCTTGCCCTCAACACAACCGTCCTCTGGACCTATTTTGCCATGAAGACAAGGAGTGCGTGTGTGAAGTGTGCTACCAGCATGGACACAAGGGACATCGTGTGCTCAAACCACAGGAAGAGCGGATGGAGAGACAGGTATGAAATGGCAACGCAAACATCACCAGGGTAATGTTACCAGTTCTTTCAAAGTTTTTTTTTTCTTTTTTGTCATGTTGGTTTTAGTGTAGGTGCGGGTGAATGAAGAATTATGTTTTCGCAAGTCTAGCCTTTACAAAATGTAGCTGAACTTGAAGTACTTGTAAAACAGCTGTCTTCATTGTGTATTCCTTTCACATATCTGGGAGTGTTTTTTCTGGACAAAACATGTTGTAACATCACAAGTGACTCATCACATATTACAATCTAGGGTCATTACTGCCCCAAACTGCAGTACGTCTTCTATACTAAATCATGGATGGTGTGTGTGTGTGTGTGTGTGTGTATAGAAAGAGCTTGTTCAGATGCAGGTAGAGGTACAGAGGAGAATTCAGGAGACTGAAAAGAAGCTTCAAGAAATCCCACATGTTGCTCGCCAGAACAAGGTAAGTAACAATTCTGATTGTTTTGTTTACAAGCTTTTAAACCAAGTCACCATTTCTGATATCCTGCTTGTAGTTGCTTATTGTATAACCGTATATTATTGTATATTTTGCACTCTCTTTTGGCATTTTTTTTCATCCTTGATCTTCCTTGATACTTCTCTTCCACTACATGCACTCCCAGGCCTTGGTACAGGCTCTACAGCAAGAGAGCACAGATTTATTCTCTGAGCTTGTTAACAACATGAATGCAACAGGCACCCAGGTTGGTGAGCTCCTCAGCACTCATGAAGCCTCCTTAGGCAGCCAGGTTGAGGGGAAAATCCACATGCTGGAGCAGGAGGTGGCACAGCTGCGCTGGAAGAGTGCGGAGCTGTGCAGGCTGGCCGACATGCAGGACCACATCTGCTTCTTGAAGGTAATTAGTCTGAGGCAGGACGTTACTTGGAAATTCAGTTCCGTTGAATTTCATTCAGTAACTGGGGGATGGAGCTAAGCATTAATAAAATGAGATCAACTGTCTGTTTTTTCCACTGTAAAACATTGTGTCATGTGTGAATTTCCCCTCGGGATGATTAAAGGAGTTCTGATTTCTAGAATTTCCTCACCATGGAGCCGCTGTGTCAGAAAGGTACCACTGAAGAGTCCATACTGAGTCAGGAGGAAGTGGTGGTAGCTTCCGTCCGCTCAGCCATGAAAGAACTACAAGAGTTAATACAGAACCTCTGCAAAGCCAACCTAGCCAAGATTTTCAAAATAGGTCTGTATTTCTCTCCTCTTCTCTTCTTTTTTCTTGTCTTCTCTTCTCTTCTGACAGTTAAAACTTTGCTCTCCTTTTGTAGTGAATCATGAGCCTGTCATAGCTGCAACAGCCAATGGCGCAGCTGAAGCTGGCTCTACAGCCGTCCCTAACAGTGGTCAGGCCACCACGCAAAACACTGGTATGTAATCATCCAGTCATGTAAAATCATCCAGTGAAACACAAATTGCAGAATAAGTTCAAACTGAGGACAAGTTTGTTGTCATTCTTTAACTTGGGAAAAAAAGACACCTTCAGACATGTTTCTCACAACTCATCCACTCATTTTTGTAGTGTATGAGATGACAACAGACCCTCCACCTTTGCCCCCTCCGCGACCTCAGAGTAAGTTACTGTAGAAATATCATACCTGGCATATCTGTGACTCATAAAACAATGCTCTTGGACCTTAAAAATGTTCAAATTCATCTAATAGTATGTCCCTGAATTTATATTTTTGCTTCATTTTGCTTTATTGTTTTTCTCCCAGGGCATGAGGATTCATCCAAATTTCCAATTCAGCATCCTATATGTCCTCAAGGTAAGAATGAGGAACTCAGCTACAGTGCATGAAAAAAAGTTTCAGTGTTATTAGATGTCATGAATTTCAGATTTGATTTTTAATACCTGTCTCCTTTGCCCCCCCCCCCTCCATGAAGCTTCAGCTCCCCCTCCTCCTCAACCTCAGGGTAAATACAAAAGCATGTAGCTATAACTACTTCCCCTAGTAGAAATGGAAAGTGTGTTGTATATGACTGTTGATTCCTCATTTGATATATTCTACTTTGTTTTGTTTTTTTTTCTTTTCCTTATAGCATTTTCTGTAACAACAACAGAACTGGTTAATCCGCAACCAAAGACAAGAGGAGAATTGCTGAAATGTGAGTCCATGATACTCCATAGTATGAAACAGAATTTAGAACACAGTGTCAAAGCCCCTGAGTCTTCACTGAAATGCATCCTCTCATTTCAGTTCGCTTTGAACCCACCATGGATCCCAACACGGTGTATCGCCATGTGCGGCTGTCAGATGGAGATCGTAAGGCCACAATGCGTGCTGAGAACCTGAACCCACCAGACCATCCTGAACGTTTCGACTTCTGGAGACAGGTTCTCTGCAGAGAGCCTCTGGCAGGGAGCCCTTACTACTGGGAGGTGGAGTGGACAGGACAGAAGGTGGATCCTTAGATATCAGTGGTTGAATGGGTAGTTTCAGACATAACACACAAATGAACATCATTGCTAAATTTGCAGAAATTAAAACTTAGTGGCAGGTATAAAACAGCTCCCCAGCCTCCGTGGGTGACATTTCACAGCAAAATAGAAATGTCTCAATAGGAAACACTTTGGACATGGATGTTATGTCCTTGCGCATCCACAATTTGCACTTCCTGCTGTAAGAGATCTTTTTTCTCTTTTTAATAAGACAGAGTAAGAAGAAAAATGCAAATGTTGTTGATGGTGCTCTATTAAACTTCAGTGTTTGTTCTGCAAAGGGTACTGAGAAAATCTTTTTTTTCTTTTTTTAATTCAAAATAAAAACTGATACAAATTCTTTTTTCTTTAGTTTTAAAGGAAGAAACATCATCATTTACTAAGCAGACTGGTTTTGAGCACAGCAATCAGTCAGCCCACCACTCAGCACCTATTGGATGGGTTCCCATGAAATTACAGACATTTGTGGTTCCCAAAGAATGGATTAAACTGACTCTGATGATCCCTCCTCACTATACTGTTTTATTTTTTTTCCCTTTCCCACCATGCAGATCAACCTCGGCGTGGCCTATAAGGAGATGGAACGTAAAGGTTCTGCTAACAAAAGCCGTCTGGGCCACAATGCTCTGTCCTGGAGCTTGAACTGGTCTGGGACTGGCTTCTCCTTTTGGCATGATGGACAGGAAAAACTGTTGGGCTCACCTAAGGCCCAGCGGCTTGGCATCTATCTGGACCAACATGCAGGGATTCTGGCTTTTTACCGCATCTCCAACAATCAGGCTGATCTCATTTACCGGCATCAGAGCCAGTTCACTGGACCACTGTATCCAGGGTTCAGGTTCTGGGCAGGTGTGGGGGCAACAGTAACTGTTTGCCAGTTGGATTGAACTGTATATGAATTGTTATGAATATGTTGAATTGTTTTTGATATATCCTGCTGGTCCTGCTATCCGGTTGGAAGCATGTGACACTGAAAGGAAGTAAATGTCTTTCTCCTCTTTAGTGAGGAAACAAAGGATCAGAAATAACTGGTTTTCATATGATGCAAATTTTCTGAACATGTCTCTTGTAAGTTAATAAAAGAACAATGAACTAATTTCATCCATACATATTTTTTTGTTTACATATTTTTGGAATAAAGGTTAATCTCTCTTAAATCATTTAAATATTCTGTGGAAATTTGGTCTGTTGATATTTCAGAAGCACCCAGTATTAGCATGAATATTATATAGGCTAATAGAACTTCTGTAAGCATAACCAAAGGAATAAACAGAATACTGCTGATTTTATCTTTGATCGCAACACCTCAGTGTCCTGGATGTTTTTAAGTTCCCCATTCATTCTTAAGTTATCTGTGGTATCTTTAGTATTCCCACATGGATTTGAAGAGAACTATTTGACCTTCATAGGCCTTTTGTCCATCCATTCCTTTCTCTGGACACACCTGAGATTTTATGCACCGTCCTCATTTGTGTTTAATCAAAGATTTATTTTGAATTAAATTCTCAATTCCTCACTCAGTGTCAGGAAACAATTTACGCATAAAATGTTATTCCAAACATTTAGAAGCACAGCCTTGCTTTGTGCTAGTAAACTCAAGTAATTCAACACTATTCACAGAAGGACAAAGAAACTCTCATTTTACATGTGGTGGCAATAGCGTGTTGTGTCCTGGCCTGATTGAAAAAGTTGGACAAATTAGACAGCTGCTATTACTTCTGTTCTTCGACCCCACTTTCATGTATCTATTTATTTGTGTTTACATAGTACAATAAAATTGAAAAAGAAAGTTGAGTATAATAATAAATGTTGGCATGCATTCTGGGTGCAAAACATCTTGAACTGGAGATTAAAACATCTGCTGGTAGGGAAAACAACGCAATGTTTAACCTGAAGTGGATTGATGTGACTGATGCAAACCCCAGTCTCGGCTCACAATCTCACACACTCGCCTGTTCTGCCTCTTTTAAACAGGTATATGTGAAGAAAACTTGACAGCACTGTTGACACTGCAAACGTGTCAGTCTTTGATGTATAATAAAGCACTGCATGCTGCTTGCTAACATGGAGGAAAGATGCTATCTTTGTGTCCTGGTGAGAACACTGAGCCATGTGGACAACTTATCCCAGAGGATAGGCGTCACCTGACCTATATCTACAACACAGACTCTCGTGGACACTGTGTGTGTGTGTGTGTGTGTGGCTGTGTGAGATGATCCCACTCATATAGGTTTAGGCCTACAGGTATATGAATAACGTGAAGGCAAAATGGGTGGACTATAGGGGAAACAGGGAGGAGCTACTTGAAAACCAAAAGATTAGGACTGACAGGAAACAAATATATATAGGAGTGACTCTTGACCCTCCATCAGTCTTACACACTCCTCTGAAGCCATCATCAGTTGCCAGCGTCACCATGCGAGGTGAGTCTCTACATATCAAGAAAAAACAGGGTTGGAATCATTAAGTTATTATTAAGTGCAACTATAAAAGCAATCTATGAAGGGAGACATTTGAGATGCTGTTATGGGTAAAATTTTCTGTTCTCATAAGAGTCAATGTTATGATTCATTCTGGGTTTAGTGATATATGCCTTTGCTTTTCCTCTTCCAGCAATTGTATTGCTTTGTCTGTTGGAAGCAGCCATCATCCAGGCTAATGATTATTCTTGGGGAGGACCAGGCCAAAACACAGAGAATAGAGGCGCCGATCTCAACACAGAAAATGGTAAACAATTGATACGACAATAAGTCAAGCGACAGGATAGAGTCAGGTTGTCTGCATTTCCCCTGCAACCCACTGTATTTCTGTGTGTGTGTGTTCAGCGTGTCTTACAGACCAGGCGTCGTGTGGCTGCTGTCTGATGCAGCAACAGATACATAGGATGAAGATGTTCTTTAACACTAGCCTTAATGAGCTGGAGAAGGAACTGATGAAAACAAAGACCATCCTCAACAATGTCAGAGGTGAGATGCAGTGCGTTATCAAAACATCTTAAAGAATAAAAGACTTCTCTGCACACTTAAGATATCTGTCATGCAACCCAATTAAGGGTTTTCTCATGTTTTTCTCCTCTCCTCTGCACCTCCAGCCAGTCGCAGTGCCTTCTCTGTCGCTCTAACCACTGAAAGCAGTTTGAAATGCTTTGGTCCCTTTCGCGATGACAAGATCATCACCTACAAGCACACATTCATCAACCTGGGTGATGGCTACAACACTGATACTGGTATCTTCACTGTTCCCCGCTCTGGTGTCTACAGCCTCGCCCTCACCATCTACAGTGACGCTGGTGCTCCTGGCAACACTTTGGCCGCCTGCGCCAGTCTGCAGGTTAACGGCCAGGTGGTGGCAGGACCCAGAGAGAAAAATATGCAAGACCAAGAGGACAGTGCCACTATTGTTATGGCCATTCATCTGAAGGCTGGGGATCAGGTAGCTGTCAGCCTGCCCATTGGATGTTTCCTCTGCGATGACAACAGCAACTACAACACTTTCAGTGGTTTCCTGCTATATGCTACTGATTAAGTCAGGGAAATGTAGCTGCTGTGTATCTTTATTCTTGTCTGTGTATCCTTGTTCTTGTAACAGTCTGTCACTTTCTGATTTTATGTGATCAAAACCGTGATGGAAATGTGTGATATATCACTAAAATCACAAGAGAATAAATCAGGATTTTGAACAAAATATTTGCTTTATGAGATATTTTGTTTTAATCTTCACAATGGGACACTGGAAAGTTCAAAACATAACTCACAATGCACTGACATCAACAGTCAATTCATCAGACCTCACAGAGCTCCCTCTGTAGCCACAAACAGCATCATGCAACATATTGCACATATACAGCAGTACTCCTCAATACCTAAATATACTTTGATGTGTTACGCTGATGGAGTTCTCCTTGAAGACTGGGCAAACAGAGCTAACATCTTTATGTCTGAGCTCAGAATTTCAGCATATTTTTCTTGAACCTGCACACATTCTTATTTACTAACCAATTAACTATACTGTGCTACTAATCCATGTGGGCTCTCATCGGTGACACATTCCAGGTAAAGAACTACACTACCTGTTTATTCTGTTCATGGCCACAGGAGCTGTAAGCTGTCACAGTACACATTGGGTGAAATGGTGAAGTTCCATGTCCGTCACAGGACTAACACATACAGACACATTCATACCCACTTGCAATTTAGATGTCACCTAATTTGCATTTCTTGGTAAGAGCTGCCCAAGTTGGGTTCAAGCCTGGTACTTTTTTGCTGTAGGGCAACAGCTCTGAGTCACTTTTCTACAGTCATCTACCTGCAACAACTTACCTCTTCAGATTAACACTTGGCAAGCAAGACTTGTGTTTCTGATTAAACGGAAAGGATTTTACTCTTTAATAAAAAGTTCAGTCTCTCTGGGGATTCTTTCTGTAATGTTGTCAGACAGAGTAACAATCTCGGTCTGAGAGTGATAAAATAGACACTTCTAATTGACATAACTTTGGATTTGCCCTAAAGGATTACGTTTTAGCCACTGTATCTGTGTTGTGGCTGCCAGCTGAGGTAACCTACTGAACCAATTCCAAATCTTTTGGTAAATATGAATCATTTCCACACTAAAATATGTAAATATAGGGCTCAGATTTGAAAATAAGCATATTAGCACGCTGACAGTATTGGCTTTTGATGAGACACCTAAACAGGTGGCATGTTGAGCCTGTTCCTCCACTCTTTACAGCCTGAAACCAGGGTGAAAAGTGGTGACCACAGATTCATTCTCTTTGGGTGAGATTCAGTGTGAATCAGCAATAATTAATGAATCGTAGCTGAAGAGGAAAAATGTGGTAGTTCTATGTGCAATGCAGAGTTTTCTGTTACTTTAAGAAGGGAAGCATGCACTTATTGTTGGAACAAAAATCATGTACATTGAGAATAAAGAAATAATTTCAGCTATGCAGTGACACCATGAACCACCATGAACCACCATGAACCATGACGCATGGCTGCTGATGATAATACTGAACAAATTATCTCAGGTGACAGATGATACCTGGGTGGCATCAGCAACAAAGACCTGGAGGGCGTGTGTCTGCTAGTGTGCGATTTTTGGAAAATGAGAGCCTCTGGTGATGAGGAAATCTCCAGTTATAAAGTTATAAAGGCAAATTGTTCGGACAATAAAAAAAAAAAAATAGGAGGTGCGATGTCAGAAGAGGAGGAATAAAAATTAAACGTAACAAGGGAGGGGCTCTCAAAATATATACACATATATATCCACATAGTCTGACACACTCTCTCCATCCTTCCAAAGCCATCATTGTTCACCAGCATCATCATGAGAGGTGAGACAAGTTTCAGCTCCAGTGGTGTAATATTTGGGATTAATGCAGGCAACAGAATGACTTTCAGATGAAAGGTCTGGCTTAACGGAAGTAGATCAAGTTATAAATATCCCACTTTATTAGTGATTAGTTTAAAAAATGTTAATATAACGATTTGGTATGCCTGTATTTTAGGATTTAAAATAAATAATCTTTAACTAAAAAAAAAATGAAGAAGAATTGCGCAACTTCTTTAATGGACAGTCTTTTACTGAAGTTTGTACCTTCTCTCAGAATTAGAAAAAGAGTAGTAGTTGAAAGTCAGATGACTGAGAAAAGCGAAAGCATCTAATGTAAAGCTTCTTCTTCTTCTTTTTCTGGGTTTACTGCTACATGTGTTTGCCCTTTTACCCAGTTATTGTACTGCTGTGTCTGCTGCATGGTCAGTATGCCTGGGACGAACCTCAGTATTCCTGGGATCCGCCTGACCACAGCGACACAAGAACATATGTGGATCCAGCTCTTAGTGGTGAGAGATTATTAAGGATATACGCCCATAAACAGAGGTGTTTATACACAGTCAGTGTGTCTGCACATACTTTCATCAGCATGTCTTAATGTGTGTGTGTGTGTGTGTGTTTGTGTTAGCAGTCTGTCTTTTAGACCAGGGGTCGTGTGGCTGCTGTCTGATGCAGAAACAAATGCAGAGAATGGAGTGGCATTTTAACATCACCTATGCAGAAATGATGAAGGAGATGACAAAAACAAAAATGACCCTTGACAATATGAGAGGTAAGTAACACAAACGGGGAGACCATGCAGAATGTCATCAACGTGTCTTAAAGAACAAAACTGATCCACTCATGCTCTGTGCATTTTCAGCCAGCCGCAGTGCCTTCTCCGTCGCTCTTAACAGCGACCAAACGTTGAAGTGCTTTGGCCCTTTCAGTAACGACAAGCTTATCACGTACAAACATGTCTTCATAAACCTGGGAAATGGCTACAGTGTGCAGACAGGTATCTTCACTGTTCCCCGCTCGGGCGTCTACAGCCTCTCAGTCACCATCTACGCCGACGGTTCTTCCAGTGGCACCATGGCCGCCTGTGCCACACTGCAGGTTAACGGCAAACTGGTTTCTGAGCTCCTCGAACAAAATGGCCAGGACCTCGAGGACAGTGCCACCCTTGTTGTAGCCATGAAGCTGAAAGCTGGGGACCAGGTGGCTGTCAACCTGCCACAAGGATGTGTAATCTGCGATCAGAACAGGCATTATAACACTTTCACCGGCTTCCTGCTGTATGCTGACTAAATAAGCAAATGTAGCTTTTCTGAACTTTAAACCAGCTCTTGTCCTATGCTGACAGTTTTTGAATCTGTTAGATGAAATGCAGTCATGTTTCCTCTAATCTCTATCCCGACACAATGCTGCCTTCCCTTTTTTTGTTTGTTATATTCCATCATGGTTCATTATTCTTCCTGAAATCATGTCCCATTGATTATCAGTACTACCTTAAAAAATACATTTCTTTTCATGCCACACTGTTGAAGTATTTTGTTTGTAAGAGCTGTTGATCTGATCTTATCTGAAATACTCAAATGATGTGTTGTAAATTTTGATAGAATTGTGGATTTTAAAAAATCATTGTACCTGAAACCTACCAGCAAAATAAACCAGACTTTTAAACAAACTAATTGCATTCTGAGTTACTTTGTTTCAATATCTGTTAAAAAAATTAAGATGTTATTGTTGACTTATGTTGATCAAATAAAAAGCATAACTTAAGTGTGACTACAGCAACATATCTGTCATTTAACTCTCCAGTTAAAGAATGCCACCCAACGACAACTCAAATACTGTATATTATGAATCTTTTTATTCTGCACATAATTATAGACACACACCATATCTGTAAGGAAAGCAGTGAAGTAGATTGTATACGGTCTTTTTGATCACCACAACATTATTTAATGCAACAACAAGAACCGGTTTATTTTATTTAGCTTTTTGTAAGGACAAAACATATTAATCAGCATTCCCATAAATGTGCCAGTGTTAGCCAACTGGCTAATTTTTAACTGTAGTCACTTGATGAGATGTTTTGAAACCTCTGAAGTGATCAAAACATCAGAGACAACAAAATTCAGCAGACAGCAGCAACAACATGAATTCTAAAGATGAATCAAAAGATCATATTGGATACTGTAGAAAATCTGCGATAGCACAACAGTGCAGCTATCTGAGACAAAGGATGGGAATTTGTGGATGTCTGTGGGTCAACAAAAAGCTAAGAGCAGAGAATATAAAATAAGATAAAATAAAATAAAAATACCATCATGCAGCTTGTCTGCTGACGAGATTGCACAGTCACTTCTTTTCAGAAGTTAGATGATACCTGGCCTGGAACCAACTACACAAAGCCCTGGAAGGGTGTGTTTCTGTTGTGAGCGAGAGAACCTGGTGATGAAGATATGAAGATGAACCATGCCCATTTATACAGTTAGAAAGGCAAAATGAGGTGGACAATTAAAAAAGGAGGAGCGATAATAGAAGAGGAGAAATAAAACTGCGAAGTAACAAGGGAGGAGCTCTGACAAAATTATATATCCCTGACACTTCCTTTACTGACCAGTCCATCACAGCTACCATCCCTCTGAAGCTGCCATCGTTAAGTGCCAATATGAGAGGTAAGACATTTATAGAGTCTGCAGTAGTAAAGATATATAACCATATAATAACATGAACAAAAAAAACAAAGTTCCCTATGGGTTTAGTACTGCAAGTCTTTGCTCTTTCCCTCCCAGCTATTGTATTGCTGTGTCTGCTACATGCAGCTTTTGGTCAGAATACATATTCCTGGAATGGACCTGGCCGAGAGGAAGTGAATACAGATCCCAACGCAGACAGTGGTAAGATATTACGTATTGGGTGTGTCTGCTTGTATTCTTATTTGTAAGTATATTTCTGTGTTTTTGCGCTCAGCGTGTCAGACGGATCAGGGCTCTTGTGGCTGCTGTCTCATGGTGAGAACGGTGAACAGGCTGAGGACGTACTTTGGCACGAGCCTGAACGAGTTGGAGAAGGTGTACTTACAGACAAACCAAAGTCTCAGCAAAATTGAAGGTGAGTGACACATCGATGAGTTACACAAAGCAGGACAGAGTGCAAATATTAAAAGCATTCTGAAGAAGAAAACAATCTTCCACACACACACTTTACACTTTTCTCAGTGTTAAATAAACACCAAACTACTTTTTACACTCCTAACCTGTTGTCTCCCTTTTGCATCTTCAGCCAGCCGCACTGCATTCTCCGCCTGCCTGTACAATGATGATAATTTTAAATGTTTCGGCCCCTTCGCTGTCAACAACCGCATCATCTACGAACATGTCTTCCTTAACCTGGGCAATAGCTACAATGCAAAGACTGGCATCTTCACTGTTCGTCACTCTGGTGTCTACAGCCTTGCCCTCACAGTCTACAGTGATGCTGGTGCTCCTGGTAACAAATTGGCTGCCTGTGCCGGGCTGCAGATTAACGGCCAGACTGTGGCCGGGTCCAAAGATCAAAATACGAATGACCAAGAGGACAGTTCCTCTATTGTTATGGCCATCCATCTGAAGGCCGGTGACCAAGTGTCTGTCAACCTGCCTATTGGATGTTTCCTCTGTGATGACAGCAGCCACTATAACACTTTCAGTGCCTTTCTGCTTTATACTGAATAAGTTTTTTGTACTAACTCTTGCCCTATACTAATGAGGTTAGAGTCTTCCAGATTAGCTCTTTCTATGGTGACTCATCACAGTCTGCTCTTTCCAAGGGAAGCTATGGTTTATCACAAATGGATTTAACCTGTTCAGTTTAAAAGCTTACAAACCCAAAAGCATGAGTGTCTTTATTATGTAACGGCTTATCTTTTTCTTGCTGAAATGATGTCATGTAACAGTTGAAAGAAATACACTCGACCCCCAGTCATCTGTGAAATTACAAGAAAATAAATGACATTATAGTTGATTTTGTTTTAACTGAAGAGATGTGTGATGTCAATAATTAAAGTATTAAAATATTATTCTTAGTTTTATGTCTTTTTTTATTGAGATGCTTGACCTATTTTTTGGTATAAAATTAAAATTTTAGTTCATAACATACAAAATATTTAAATAAAGGAACAGTTTTATATCAACATTTTTGGGTACTCTGTGCAATGAAAAGGAAATCCATATCACCAGCCAGCTGATAGATATATAGTAATTTTAAGTTTTGTTCACCGTAATAAAAACACTAAAAACACACAACAGAGTAGACATGTACAAGTCCTGAGTTACTCGGTTAATTCACTCGGCTACTAAAATTAAGCAAGAATCATGAATCTCCCCCCTTAATTAACTCGGATCTGTTGAGTCCTTGGCTACATTTGCTGCTAACAACCCATATGAATACAAAATTATAAATTTATAATTTATAATAAATGTATAATTGATTTTTAGAGCTTTTTTGCTGCGCAGTTCAACTGAACCAAAACAATGAGCTGAACAACACTGTACAACTCCACAGAGCTTAGAGAAAGTGCAGTGGGGTGATAATTCTCTCTCTGTGGGTTACGTGCCACCTCTTTACCTACAAGTTATGTGACCTGTTGCTAATATGAAAATAGTGAACATACCCACTTTAATGACCAAATAACTTTAACTATTCTAAAGTACTATTCACATGTACTGCAAACAAATCCACAGTACATAATGATAGACAAGCTGAACTGTGTTCTATCTATAAACAATGCTGAAAACAGCAGTGACATTTCTTGTAAGATGGAAGCTCACGATTGTAAGAAGGACACAGCAGTGTCAGCATACAACAGCCCCAATCCCCAAATACCATATTAATTCTTAGTTTACTGTTTTTCTACGGGTCTGGAGCCCTGAGAATACACTTAACATTGTTTCATCAATTTGATATGATATGACGTTTCCCTAAAGTTATACAAAGTTGATTTTAAATACACACTGCCATGTTTCAGAATTCTGCGTGTTATTTAAGAGAGCAATCTTAAATTATTTGGATATTTTTAAGACCCATTAGCAAGACATAACCACTTGCTGACTGGCATTCATCCCAGGAAAATGAACTTGCGCATTTTCACCTGCATATCAAAAATCTCAGAAAGATGACCACTCTTATTTTCACCATTATGCACTGATTCAAAGCTCTGGTTTGAAATCACATCTGACTTCAGGGAACAGCACACTTCACACGACTGCTGTGTGAGTGAGCTCAAGAACTGGTTTGTTTTGAAGAGCTGTCTGCTAAGCAGACATAAAACACCTGATACACCCTGGCCTTCATCTAGCTGATAAGACTATACGAAGAACCGGGTCGGCTGACTTGGGACTCTATACACGAAATGGTGGCCATCAATAAACCACAGACAATGCACTGTCCCCCGGAGCCAAGTCAACCTTAAAAGTATGCGTGAACACAGGAAACACCCTGTTATCTAATAGGACTAGAGGAACAACAAGGGTAGTAACAAATGACCGTGCAACTTCAGGTTACACACAACAAGTAGGATTAAATGACAGTGGAACATTTTTGTACACACAGCTGTCATTTTGCTTTGAGCGCCATAAATATGGAGAGAGTAAAACATATAAGAAAACCTCCAGTACTTTACAGAGACTCACTTGCTCTTTATTACGTAACATTGTGCAAGTCAGCAGGCTGTGTTATGTTAAAGTGAATCTTTTGTTAATCTTTTAAAGCCCTTAATTTCCAGTGTTATTTGGCACTTATCTTCACATTCCAAAGAATTATACTGGCTGCATAATGATTATGTAAGTAAGTGATTGAATATGGTTACTGATTTGAGACTGTGGTATCATATGTTATTAGACAGGTTAGTTTAATGATCAATTTTTTATTGCATGTATTAACACAACAAAGAGCAGCTCCGTGAGGCTAACATCAGTATGGTAATGTGCACACAGTGACAACATTAATATGCTAATGTTTTCTATGGTCATCGTAGTATTAGCCTGTTAGAACACACTAATTAGCACCATGGATGTGCTAAGATTTGCTCAGACTTGCTGCCAGTTCATTCCAGTGGCCAGCCACAGTATTGCACTCACAATATCACTGAGCCAGCAAGTTTTTGTAAAAACCGTAAGAGTGACGTCTGTGAAACTGTTGACAGGACACGTCCAGATGCAATTATTGCCAAGGACTTTGTAGGAAAAAAAATACTTACCAACAGTTAAGCTGACAAATGAATAAATAAGAACAAAAGACCTAATAAGACCAAAATATCTTCAGGGTGGCTCCAAGCTTCTTTGTTGGTCTGTCTGTCAGAAATAGACTTTCCCTCTTGCTGTCATTGAAAAACAAGATGAAATGGCAACACCTAGTCATTTCTGTTAATGGCTTTGTGAATTATTATTGAGTAAATACTGGCCCACAGCAGAAGATCAATTCATCCACATGAATATAGAGTCCATTTAGCCAAGCGACTATCACATTTCTGCACCCACAACAAGCAAGAATCAATGCATCTGGGTTTTTAGTGGCATCCAAAGGGAAAGTGATCATGGGAACACGCAGTATCAATTCCCACATTTCTCTCTCCCTTCTGTCTCATCATGAGAAAAGGGGACACAGTACATTGTTCTCAGATCTAGGCCTTTATCGATGGACCGATAACTCTTTCCTATCAGCTTCTTTTGTCATCTTGTCATTATATCCTCAGGGACCCGACAACATTGTACTTCATGGCAACATTTCAGAGGAGCTGGTACCCTCGAGAAACATGGCAACTGGACACCGCTGTCCTAGAAAGTGCTATTATGGCCCAACAATAAGATGCCAAAAGGTGCAACAAGTTCAGTTCTTGTTCTTTCTCACTAAGGAAAAGCATCTATCTCACAGTATTATCAGGAACGTACGGGGCTTCTTTTTGGAAGGAATTGGAGTGTCGTTTGGCTGTGAGTCCTGTGTGTGTGAGGAGGTGGAGCTTCTGTTATTTACCTCGTCAGGGGGAGGATCACCTGGAGTGCATCAATAAGATGCCAAAACCATCCTCTGTTTAAAACTGTTCCACGAACTCTCAAGAACTTAACATAGTCTTTAAGCAGAAGGAAGAGGAAACAAAAAAACAGTAAGTTTTATGCTTCTATCCTGACATATTGCTCATTAATTATGTTGTGCAACAACAACAACAACAAAAAAAACCAAACAAATGTTGTAAATGCCTTAATTAAGACTGTGTCTGTTTTTATAGCTTTCTGTATCTCTCTCAAATACTTTTAATAATTAATGTTTATAATGTCTGAGTGGTGTGGCTTTGTGACATAAAAGCAGATGGGGCAGGTTTGGTTTGCAAGATATTGAAATGCATCTCAAATTTTGAGCGTGAGCACCTCTTTGTGAGTTGTGTTTCTGGTTTCCTGATGATTGTAAGTCCAGTAGTTACTTCTCTTTCAGCTCCGTTTTGGTCCAGATGAATAGCTCAGGTTTAAGATGCAAGATCTTTCAGTATCTTTAACTTGTGCTTTGTCGTTTAATTCTGGGCAGAGAGCTAACCTTGCCCTGTTCAGCTAATTCAGAGCAGAGTTGTGAAAGCTTCCCAGTAAGTACTGAGTTGGTGATATGCAGGTCAAACATTGTCTAGACATAATAGTTAAGAGCTTGCTAATTTTGTAGACATCTAGCTTAGATAAATCATTGTTCAATTAGTATTTAAGCAAATAAAACATTATTTAAACATGAAGACTTTTCTCACTATTACAAATTAAAGTCAATGTAATATTGCTGAACCAGATGTCATATGGCTTACATATCACTGGTGTTTCATGACAACAACCTGCCCTCCGTTATTTGCACACTGGGCAGTTAATGAGAGTAGTAAGACTCAATCATGCAGTGTATTTGTGGTCAGAAAACCAAAGAGTCAATATAAACATTTGGAAAAAAAAAAAATGCACTTTAAACAGAATTAATTCTGAATCTGCATCAACAAAATTTTGCTTCAGTCTACTGGAAAGAAAACATTAAATGTGACCCTGAGTGGTCCAACAAGTGATATCAGAGATGCATAATTACTGATTTGAGTTCAAATTTGTAAGAGATTCAAATGTAACTGCTTTACGATGGACTCAGCCCATGACTGATCAAATGCTGGCTTTGTTTCCAGATGACTGTATTACCAGTTTTGTTCCTGCTGGGGTCGCTGTTTCTCTGTGGTCATGTGGAGGCCCAGTCCAGCACCACCAGGATGCTGAAAGAGGCTGCACGTAATTCTCACGGATTGCCACATTTTATCCATTTCAACCAGCATTCATACATACACATTTCATATTTATTAACTATCCAGTTTTTGTCTTTTGTTATTGCTTTTCAACCCATAAATGTGACTTTTATACTTGGATACTTGCTTGGATAAAGTTGACAGATCAAACATGTTCATTTGCATCACATCCCTCTTCAAGCTGGCACAGTTACATACCTCTGCCCTCCACAATGAACTTGTCTCTCACATTGTCTTCCATTCCCCCTCTTCTCCTTTTCCTTTCTCACCATTCCCCCATCCAATTCCAGTCCAATGGGAGGGAACTCTGACCTGTGAGAAGTGGGACTGCAACTGTACTTTCAATTATCAGCGTGGCTGCTGTTGTGCGGCCAATGATATGTACCAAGTAGAAGAGGATACCTTCATGAGGATTAAAAATTTGTGGCACTCCATCAGCACACTGAATAGCAGAGTACAGGGACTCACAGGTAGACAAAGTGATGGATAGTAGTTTTGCTCTGATATTTGAGGCAATTTGCACATAAGACTTAAGTTTTGAAAACATTTGGAGGACACTGAGTTTTGTTATACTGTAGAATAAAACTCTTTTTCTTGCTCTCAGCTGGCGTCAAGGTTGCCTTCAAAGCCACCATTGACCCAAATATCGCCATCGCTATCCCTGGATCTACCGAACGTTGCTTTGGTCCTTTTAATACTAATGTGCCAATCCCCTACAGTTCCATCACCCTTAACCAGGGCGGGGGATATAACCCATCCTTAGGTAGGAAACACACACACACACTCTCATATAGAAGACTTAAGAATTGACCCACCATTTTAAGTTAAAGCCTTGTGTTGGACATACACCACTGCAATTCCAATAACACCTCGCCTCCCTCTCCAGGTGTCTTCACTGCCCCTCAGGCTGGTGTTTATTCCTTTTCCTGCACGGTCTACTCATATGTGGAAAGGAATGAGCGCATGTACCATAAAGTAAAAAAAAAAAAAACACATGCAAACAAATATATGATTTCAGAATACATTTCACTGCTTTATCTGCATAGCAATAGTAAACCTTTTTTCTCCTAACTTTAGAAGAAGTAGAAGAACTTTATTAATCTCTCCTGGAGGAATTAAATTTGTGCTTTATTGTATCTATAGGTTCAGCTGATGAAGAATGGGAAGCTGGCAGTCAGTGTGTGGGAGAACAATCGAGAAGATGGTGAAGACAGTGCCACTCAGGTAAGATTACTTAACAGGAGTAAAGTAACATAAAATAGTAAAATGGTCACTACAAAAAAAGTTTAATAATTCAATATCAAACTGGAAATCAAACAGAAAAATTGGGGGAAAAAAGACTTTTTCTTGTGACTTTGACATAATGTACTGTTTATGTTTTCAGGTTGTGATACTAGAGATGAAGAGAGGCGACCAGGTCTACATGGAGCTGATGTCTGGGAGGAAGCTCTGTAACCACTTGCAGTACAATATCTTTACTGGTTACATAGTTTACCCCAACATTGATGAGTAACACACCAACTGAAGGTCAGGGCTACTTAAAACTATCTGATTCCAGGACCTTGAAAGAGTCCATCACTCACCAGAGATTCTAATTCATGAAAATAAACTAGTGTTCTTTGCCACATGTTGACCCACAGTTGTGACCTATCATGGGACAAGCCCCATAGCTTAAGAACCCCAGTGGTAGAGATAAACAATCTTACATGTCTTACACACATAGACTGATACATGTGTATGCAGGCATTTAGGATATTTGCACAGAATATATATGTATATTTACACATGCAAAGAAAGACTCTCTTATGTGTTTGCAAGGCCTGAAAATGTTTGGAAAGATTTGCATCAATAAAAAATATGAACAATGTGAATAAACTTCCATAATTACAACAACTCTGTCTGTGTACATGAAATTGCTTTGATTAGCACTTAACAGTTTTTTATTTGCAAATTTGGTAGGTAGCAGTCAGAGGCTTTGATATGATTTGGGGATGATAACAGTAAGTCATAACACTGCCGCATTTGGCCTATGACAGTATTGTATAATACCTTAAACAAGTGCCTTTCATGGAAGCTCTAGAACCACAGCCAAAATAAATTCCTTCAACTGAATAAACACATGACGTAAGAGCAGCTTACGCACATGCTAAACAACTTTTAGCACATACTCGCAAGCAAGCACACACACACACACACACACACACAGTCATGGCAGTAGGAAGCATCTATGACATAGCGAGAAGTCGGGGTTAACAACATGTTTTAAACAAAAGGGACAATGTGTTACTTAGTGAGCTTTAGAGGTGTGGGTTGGTGACTCTTGTTTTCTTTGGACAGAGTCAGGCTGTTTCTCCCTAGTAGTTTTCAGTATTTATGCTAAGCTAACCACCTGCCTGATGTAATCTGACAATAACGGACTGATGTACTTTAGAGTATACATCTCCAATAGAACCAATAAGACACATGAGAATGGGGACAACAACATCAGTTCTGTTGACAATCCTAGAAAGATAATATTACAGAAGCAACACTGGAAAGACAGATGAGACAACATGGACTGTAAAAAAACAAAACATCTGTGACACTGGCAAGGTTTTGCTCTTAGCAAAGGAGTTATTGTGTGATTATGATGCAAATATGCATCAGCAAAATGTGGGAAGTAATTACAAGCCTGAACTCTCTGGATCTGCAAAGCTATTTTTAAGAGATAGACCAGTTAAATTCAGCCTAAGCGTTGAACTCTGTTATGTTATTGCCAACCAGTCATTGAGAATCTGGTTTGTTACTGCTTTGAGTTTCCCATCTGGTGTGTGATTTAACTTCAGACTTTCCACTGAGGCCAACTGCAGTTATAAGCGTGTATTCAATACTTATATTCAAACAGGACTGCCGTGCCAACAAGTGTCTGTAATGGAATGGAAGTGATGGAAATGAGTGGCGGTGGCAGTGTATACATGAACACATAAACACACACACTCACATATACACACTGGGTGCAGCTACTGAAGAGGACCCTGGACTTACATGGAGTTCTCTGTGTGAATGATGATTCTATCACTCCTCCTTACTCCCTTGCATTTTCCTCTCCTCTCCTTCATCATCTCCTTTCCTCCTAGTTCCTCTCCTCTTCTCATACAAACTTTTCTCTCCTTTTGTCCCCTTTAGCTTCCTTCCCTCCTTGCAAATAGAGAGTCATTTTTAACATTCCTCTGTCCTTACAATAGGATAGGACCAACACCTTAATTCTGTTTCCACACCCAGGGTCTCTTCCTGTATTTACTTTAAGTCCCAACTCTCCAATCTCTGCATCTTTACTCCTCCCTCTCCCTGTTTGAATCAGATCCAATTCCTCTCGCCATCTTGCTGCCACTTAGAACGAGGAGGGATGTGGTGAAAGTATTTGGAGAATTCCTGCTGACCAAACCAACGCTGCCTGGCTGCTTTCTCTCCTCTAGATGGAACAAGCTCTACCCAAATAAGGCTGGACTTTTTAACTAGACTGGAGGGGAAGAGACGCACAGACAGGGAGAGGGAGCTGCTGAAAGGCCTTTGCCCTTTTAAGGATGAAGTTTCCTTTTATCCTTCCCCTCTCTCCCTCCTATTTCTCCCTCATGCTCACTCCATCCTCCTCCCTCCCTCCATCCCTCCCTCTCTCTATCTCTAGTAGACTAGTGAAGTCATCTTGCCTCATCTGCTCCTTTTAAGCCGGCATTTTTGAGAGGGAGGTTCCTGCGACGCATATACAAACACTCAGCCAAACACTCACACCACACGCTGCACTAGTAGCCAGCAGAGAACTGAACTATTCCTTCACACAGTGAGTATACTTTCCTCTAATTCCTTTGTATATGATAAAGTTCCCAAACTGGATTTGGGACAGTTGCTCCCAACAAAGATGGTTGGCAGATGGTTTGTCAAGATGCTATCACTTTATAGATCAGAAAATCATTAAGTTTGAGGCCTTCCTAACTTCTTATTAAGAGTGTGTCCTTCATCTCCTGTGTTTGAAAAATGGGTGACAATAACGGAAGTTGTAGTCATATAAAACCAGAGCAAGTTCATCATTCAGTGTTGCAAGAAAAGGTCTGTATGTAAATATATACTCTTTAAAATGTATTATTAACTTGTTCTGTGTAATAATAACCTGTTATAGTTTTGATATTGACACTGGTTGAAAGCAAGTCATCTGCTTTTTATTGCAATAACCTGGTGGTGACGGAAGATATCGTTATTGTAAATAGACTCAGTGTTTATCCTTAATATGATTCAGATGTTTTTGAGGGGTTATGTGTTTTCCATGGCAGCCAGGAGAGAAGAAGCAGAGAGGTGAGCCAGACAGTGTTGCATATCTCTGTCAGTATACAAACTGTACTTTTATTTGCACAAGCAAATGATTCACTACCATACATGGGTTTTACACGAGAAGGCATGAAATGCAGCTACATTTCCTAATGAGGACAAATGGACAGAGACATACAAATGTTTAAACTCCTTTTATTAGAGAAAATTTATGCAATATCTAAAAGGTTGCTGGGATGTTTGGACTGAAGATCACAAGCCAATCACTAAAGATGGCGGCACATTCAGTGATTCCAGTAAAACCAGGCCAGCAGTAACAGAAAGGAAGTACCAGTGGGAGCAGATAAGACTATCTCCACTGCCAATGCTGTGGTAGCACATAAACACAACAGAACACAGCAGTATGCCCAGGAACTAGCCACGTCCGATGAATCAGACAGCATTATTCAGAAATACATCAGTTCAGACACACGGCAGCAATAAAGTTTGTCAGAATAATCAGAACCATGAAAGGCCTTGGCAGCGGATTCAGAAAATGCTTTCAGGGCTCATAAAAACAAGGCAGCCTGAGCAAAGCAGCAGATTTCTTTACAGTTGGCAGAAGTCAGAGACATGTAACAAAAGAACTCTGACTCTGAGGATGTAGTTAACAGCACATCAGCTAGCAAGAAGGGCGTCCTTCAACCTCGCCCTCCAAAAAGCTTATACTGAAGGATGAAACTGTTACAGCAACTGCTAACTGAACATGTCTGCCAGCAGTTTCATTATATGGTGGTTAAATGGTTAACTGAAGAGAAGGCCACAGCCCTCACACTGGTTTCCTGTTCTGGCATTAGGCAGATTTACCATGGTAATAGAGAAACAGAGTAGGAAAAACACAACGGGGAGACATGGATGGAAGGAAAGATGGAGGTGATGAAGTCATGTTTGTGGGATACAGCACTTTGGGACTTCTGAAAGGAGGCATTTAGGCTTTCTTTAACTTGAAATCTGTGGTTTTATCCTGTTTCAGATTTTTTGTTTTAGTCTCCATAATTTCCCTTCTGTATTGTAATCTTTTCTCTTTATTTATTATTTACATCCAAGGTCACTATTTTTATTATCACTCACTCATTTTATTTTTATTGAACCTCATTCCTTTTCTCTTTTCATGATTCCATCATAATTATTACAGTTACAGAAACAGATTTCATGCATTAATGATTCAGTTGTAGAAGTTAACTATTGATGCAGCAGAAGTAGCAGAAGTGGCTTTTATAGTGATGGTATAAAAAACTGCAGAATTCATAGTATCCCTTGTTTACAGTATATATCTTATGCTGTGGGGTTTTATAGAGTTTGTATCACAGTATTTTAATATTATGCGTCAAGTCAACACTCACTTACATTTTTAAGGAGAAGCAGCCAGACGGCACAGAAGCTTGTTTGGCAGATAGTCCTGAGTTATTGAACCTGGGCTGGTTCCCAAGGATAACAACATGTCCCTAGACATGAATAAATACTAGAAATAGTGATCAGACCCTAAAGGACTTATTTGACCTCAGAAAATATTATGTGATCTTGTATGGTTGTCATGCAATGCAGACATGCAGAGTGGAACAAGAACAGAGCATATGGCAGAAACTGTACTTCTCTTCTCTTCTCTTCTCTTCTCTTCTCTTCTCTTCTCTTCTCTTCTCTTCTCTTCTCTTCTCTTCTCTTCTCTTCTCTTCTCTTCTCTTCTCTTCTCTCATATGAAGGCATTGAGTGCACAATGTGGTCAACACGACTTCCATTTCTTTCCCAACCAAGAGTATAACGTGCGTGATTTGCAGTTGTGGTCCTGAAGTAGTTTATGAGGCTAAGAACTCGAGGCCAATGTAAAAAAAATAACAAGCTGACAGCATACCAGACAAACATCCATCCATTTTCTATATCGTTTATCCGTCAGGGTCGCGGGGGAGCTGGAGCCTATCCCAGCTGACTACAGGCGAAAGGCAGGGTACACCCTGGACTGGTCGCCAGTCAATCGCAGGGCTGACACACAAAGACAGACAACCACTCACGCACACACTCACACCTGAGGGTCAATATAGAGCAGCCAATTAACCTAATGTGCATGTTTTTGGTATTGTGGGAGGAAGCCGGAGTACAGGGAGAACATGCACTCCGCATATAAAGGCCCAGACCGGGATTCGAACCTGGAACCCTTTTGCTATGAGGCGACAGTGCTAACCACCGTGCACCACTGTGCACCACTGTGATGCCCCCAGACAAACATTACTCTGTAATAATGATTACATAATGACGCATATCAGTAAGAATAACAAGGGGTACCAGTGAGTGAGTGAACGTGTGTGTATGTGCCAGAAAGAGAGAAAAAAAGACAGACGAAGCTAAAATAAAGTATCTGAACTTGTGGTTGTAAGTGAGCGTGTTGCCCCATATGTCTGTTTGGTTTCTTGAGGTCTGGAGAAGCACCACAGGGAATGAAAAGAATATTAAACTGGGTTGGTGGTGACACTCTGCAAACATTCTGGGCCGGAATTTATTAGCATCATTGGCACACAGTCTGCTGGATGCATAGGCAACTTCAGGTTTTCTTTTCTAATGAAATCTTTGTATGAAAGAAAAAAAGAATGTAAAATGGAAAAGAAGGAAGGACGCAGTGGAGAAAAGACAGGAAGAAATAAGGAAAAGTACTACTTATATTTTATCTCTGTCTGTGTGTCGTCCTGTTGGTTGCAGCTTGTATCTCGATGATATGATGAGACAGTGTTACTTGAAACATATAAATGAATATGTCAGTCCAGTCTGTCACTTCATGGGATGCAGCCAATTGGAAAAATCTAGTGACGCATGGAAAAAGACTCCCTACACTCAACAATACACAAAAGGATTGTGTATTGTTCATAAACAATAGTTTACTGATGCCCTTGGTGACAACTTTCCCCATGCTGTGCCAAAGAGTCTCCTCCAGTCAACTGCTGCATCTGACCTTTAACATTTGAACTTTGAACCTCCCCAGGAACAGGAAGTTGAAGTGACCTGACAACAAGATGGCAACAAAGGTTGGATGGTGCAGACAGCACTTTGACATGGGTTTTGCACTTGGCTGTTGGCCCAAAGGCAATTCAAAAGCATAAGGCAAAAAAGTGCTGGCAATGATACATGTGTTGACAGAGACCAGGAGGGAGAGAGAGAGAGAGAGAGAGAGAGAGAGAGAGTGAGAGAGAGAGAGAGAGAGAGAGAGAGAGTGAGCGTGTGTGTGTGTATATAAAAGGATAAAATATGCAAAAATCAGTTGGCTGATATAGAGCTCCCACTGTACACCACTTTGCCTCGAACACAGGTCCTGACCGGCCTAAATGGTGTACATTAGGAGACAACACTGTTAATGCCGCTGTTCTGGGAGACTTATTTAAACTGTGTGCTGAGAATTTTACGCTTATTCACACGCTTTTGACCTGCATGTTTTCAGTGTTTGCATTGGTATAGTATCTGTATGTGTGTAAATATGCCGGCCTTCCAGATTTTTCGCACACCTATGCATGTGCATACGGGCTATATTCAAATACTATTGTAATGTGATGCGGGTGTTAGCTATCGTTTGTAGCTCATAAGAGCAAGCATTTTGGACCAAAAGGTAGTAATACTGGAACACTGCACAAGAAAACAGTAAGTTTATAAAAATCCGTATGTTGTCATGAATATACACGCTGGTGTAGATTGTTAAGGTGGGAGGAAGGTGAAAATTAATTTCCTGATCATCTCATATACTCAGATTTCATGCTTTCTCCTTTCAACATTTTATGTAAATTTTGTGTACTGTACTTGTACTTGTCCCACACTGCCTTGCCCATCCGTGTCCAATGTCCAATGTCTTCTCTATCCACCTCTCCTGCTCATTCTTTTTCCTTTTCCTCCATTTCACACTGACCTCTCAGGGAGTCAGCATGGCTAACAAAGGTCCATCCTATGGCATGAGCCGGCAGGTTCAGGATAAGATCGACAGCAAGTATGACCCTGAGCTTGAGCAGATCCTGGTGGAGTGGATCACCCGTCAGTGTGGCTCTGGTGTGGGAAGACCAGAGGCAGGCAAAATGGGATTCCAGACTTGGCTGAAAGATGGATGTGTGAGTGCAGTTTGCTTGTTTTTTTCTCTCAATATTATGATGCCTTGTGTTTAATATTTTTTTTTTCCATTTTTCCATTTCTTTCCATTTTTCCCCTTATATATCTTCTCCTCTGCCCTCTGTCACTCCATGTCATCTCCCCAGGTTCTGAGTGAACTGATTAATAGTCTGTTCGCTGGAGAGAAACCTGTAAAGAAGATCCAGACCTCAACCATGGCCTTCAAACAGATGGAGCAGATCTCCCAATTCCTCAATGCTGCCGAGAAATATGGTGTCACCAAGACTGATATGTTCCAGACTGTGGACCTTTGGGAAGGTCAGAGGGCTTTTATGGTCTTCATTCCCTGAAGACTGCTAGAAGACAAGACTTAGCTTACTTTGGGCCTAAGTTTGGACATTATGATGCACAGTGTGTGGAAACATAAACCGATCTTAGGGTGAATAATGCAAGCTGTGTGTGTGTGTGTGTGGACAGGTAAGGACCTGGCGGCAGTGCAGAGGACCCTGTCAGCTCTGGGTAGCTTGGCCATCACTAAGAATGAAGGGACATACAATGGGGATCCGAACTGGTTCTTCAAGTGAGTCCAATATGTGAAATGGAAACTGCTTTATTTCGTTGACTCCACTTACAAGTGGGAGTAATAATAGAACACTGGAATTTAGCCTTACTAATTTTGTGACATTTTCAATCTTGTCTTTTAGGAAAGCACAGGAGAACAAGCGGGATTTCAGCGATGAACAGATGAAGGCAGGAAAAAACGTGATTGGCCTACAGATGGGTTCTAATAAAGGAGCCAGTCAGGAGGGCATGAGCTATGGAAGACCCCGACAGATCCTGTAAAATCACTGTGCCACGCATACCCTTACACCATCTTAGAGCCTGTAAGCTTTCAACCGGTCCACTACAATTGCTCTTTCATCATTAAACCTTTCTGCTTTAGAATAGCCCCCAACTTCCTTGGTCCCTGAATCCCTTATGTAGATGCCTGCAGTGGTGACTATCGCAGAGCTCACCACGCTTAGTCCTCCCCTCTGCAGTTAGAACCAGCTCATGTTTGTAGTCTTAAGTGGAAAGAGAAACCTTAAAAATGACCAATACATTGACTTGGAGGTAAAAACACCAAAATAACCACATCCCAAATTCAAGCTGTTTCCTGTTTCTTCAGTGTACAGTGTTTAAGAAACGGCACGTATTACAGACAACTGACCAGTTTCATTTGGCTAGTTTTCATCTAGGCTCCCATGATTCTACACTTGCTGTGTCAGTGCCAATATTTTTGTACATTGTCTTATTAAATAATGAGTTTAAAATACATGTTTGAAGTGACTTCGTGATTGTGGGAAGTTTGAGAACTGGGAAGACTATCACCATATGCAAGATCATTCCTTAACCATCTATATTTCAAAGGATGATTAATTAATCTGGACACTTTCTGCATCCTGTCAGTTCAGCCTTAAGCCAGTTTGGAGATTTTAGGGGATCTGAAAGGTTACACATATATATGTTGCTTTGTGTTCTAATGAGATAACCAATAACTAGCCTTAATACGGTTGTGTGGTTTTTAATTAATAGTAATTGTTTCTATTTTTTAGTGATAGCAGTATTTAAACTTTATTGCCATGTTTTTATGTTTATGACCAAATACCTGAAAATCCAGACACTCTCATCAAGTGAGTTAGCATGCTAACAGACTAAATCAAGTGAACATCACCACGGTGGCATCATCATGCTCAAATCAGTATGTTAGCATTGGCATTAGGATAGTCATTAGTTGGCATTACGTTAGCAGGCTGAGGACAGCATTTAAATCAAAGCACTGCTGTGCACACAGCACCTCTAGCCAATATTTTTGCAACACTACACATACAGGAACACAACCATAATTATGTAATAATACCATAATAGAATGAGTATGACTGACTCTTCCAGTGTGTGATTTTGTTGTAACTGTGCTTCAAAAACTGTATTAACAATTTAAGAAGATATTGCAGTCTTTTATTATATTCAGATCAACTGTGACTTGCACAGCAAGCAGTTCTCAAATTCACTCCAAACACTCCTTACATTAAAAAATTAAAATACTTTAATACATTCTTAAAAACACTTGGTATAAATCATTAAAGTCAGTTGGTATATACCTGTACAGCAGGCACACACTGTGTATATATTACACTTGATAAAAAATACATGTGCAAATCCCACCCTTGAAAATCCCACTTCAAGTTTTTATCAGCAGTTGCTACCCGAAGGAAAAAGAACCCTTAAAAAAAATAAAATACATCAAATAAAATCCTCAGAAAATAAATCTTATACTAAAAATACATCAGTAGTATTTTGAAACCTCACATTTGAAGACACGTTTTCAAAGACCTTGTATATTGCACACCCAGTCCTGTCACAATACACACAGAACACACACTGAACAGATTCAATCCTTCCTGTATAGTGCACATTGGTGTTCCCCCATCCCACCAATGTGCACGCTCATTTCCTCTCGAGTTACACATTTCCATACAGACAAGCCTGCATGCACCCTTTCACACATGCAAACATGCTGTTGTACTGGGACATTAAGCTCTCATGTCCCTCTTTCAAACCACTCTAATCCAAACCTAATCGAGATGTGAAACATAGTCCTGCAACAGACACAATACCCTTACTTTGGAAGATTTTTCTCATTTTTGTCTTTCCTTGTGAGGACACTTTTTAAAAGGGCCAGGTGTACAAGAAAGAAAACACTCCTATGTGTACTGTCACAGCACAAACAAATGTTCATACAAGGCCACATGTTTGGGTAATGCAGACGAGGACAAAGAGTACACCCTACAATTACATTCATCTGCAGACCACACTGTGACCCCCACCACCACCACGGTTGACTGGAGATTGGGTGGGTGGGGAGGTTGAAAGCCTGAGATGTCTCATGAGCACAGACAGTGCTAGGCTCATCATCTGACTCTGCGCTATGTTGCCAACTGCTCTCCATCTAAAAGTGGCGCTTTGGCTTCAGAGTCCAACACTGAAAGCAACTCCACCCTCGAGTCCTGCTCCTCTTGCTCCCCATACTCCTCCTCTTGCAACGCCTCCTCCACTCCTCTCCCTCCACGCCCATTCCTGGCGCGGTGACCTCCCCGTCTCCTGCATCGGCAGAGGAGGCCCCTGAGGTCCACGTGGGTCAGTGTGACCTCCAGTGTGTAGTAGAGAGACCAGAAAAGAGCAAAGCAGCCCAGCAACAGCAGGGACTGAGGGTGAGGACAAGGGAGAGAAACAGAGGAGATAAATCACCAGCCACAAGGTTCTCTAAACCACTGACAGATGCATGTGTGGATGAAGTGGATGACAGCTACAAAGAGGGGGAAAGGGAACCAAGTGAAGGTAACACTATGATCTTAATTAGCTCAGTACTGGTGTTTTTCCTGGTTTAAAATTAGCTTAGCTTGGATCTATTACTGGCTGTCTATGAAATCACTTAGTATTTTTGGTAAAATAACACACATTAATAGTTGCATGACTTTTCTATATTTTACCAATAAAAATCACCACTCAACTTTTAACACAGTAAGTAAAAGTATCCCTTTGACTCTGGCAGAGTGAAAAGAAACCTGTCCATGCCTTGCAGAGGCTGAAAGACAGACACGGTAGACACATATAGTGTTGTTGTTTGGTGGCATACAGTTTACCTTGAGGCTGTTAGAGGTGAAGGGGCTGATGATCTCAGGAGGAATGTCCAGCCCTGGAGGGCACGGCAGAGAGAAGCTGCTATCCAGATACTTGCCACTCATAGCTTCTTCCACCAGCCTGTCAATCAGTCAGCAAGCAGAACATCTTTCTCGCTTTCATGTTCATCAAAACACTGAGCCAGTCATTATCATTCATTCAGGTTACAAGCATTTGATTTGATCAAATAAATAGAATACACTGCGATCTAAGGTAATTGTTCCAGACACTGCTGCATAATGAAAAAAATAATAGCAAAATACACCGAGTAGTTGCAACATTAAAACCAGCTGATTGATATTCTGTAGCTCCCCCTTGTGCTGCCAAAACAACGCTGACCCTTCAGGGGAAGGGACACGGGCCTCCAGGGCCCCCATCCTCAATACACAGAAACCAAAGGATCCAACAATCCAATGCAAGTGACCACAGAATACCCCCAGTGGTCCTGTGTCCCTTCCCTCGACATGTCAGGTCGCCCTCCAACCTGGAGGGTCTGAGGGTGGATTCGGCTTATTTTGGTGCATCCCACAGATTCTCGATCACGTTGGGATCTGGGTTTTCTGCAGGTCGCTGTTGTGGTCTTTGAGACATTCCTGAGCTATTTTTCAAATGTGTGCCAGAATCCAAGGTAGAACACTGCACTGTAAACAGATGATCAGTGTTATCCACTTCGCCCGTCAGCAGTTTTAATGTTGTGGCTGAACGGTGTATTGGGGAATAGGAATGAACACAGTTCCAAGAAAACAGTCCTAATCCAACAGGAAGGAAAATTCAACAGAACAATTAACTCTGAACACTGTCCAAACAGCAACAAGGTCCTACCTTTGTCTGTCCTTGACCTCGCTGTAGGTCATAGAGGAACCATAGAGGGTCAAAGCCCACTGCTTCAGCACTCCTGCAGTGGCACACTCCTCAAGAAATGGCTTCTCTACAGGAGCAGATAGAGAGGGGTCAGTGTGGACACTTGAGTGACATGACGTCACAAAGAAACAACATAAACAATACCACACAAGAGACCAGCAGGTAAGTGTTTGTGTTTCCCTCTAGTGAAAAGACATTCCTATGCCACCACTGACAATACACAGTAATTATTTGTGTCAGTGTGTGAATGCCTTACTGTGGTCAGATATCTTGAGGATGTACTGGCCTTCAGCTCTCTCTCCCCAGCAGCGTACAGTGGAGAAAGTCCAGTCCTGGTAGCCTGAAGGGTCTCTGTGTGCAAAGTACATGAAGACTACTTAATCAGACAAACATCTAAGACACTGTTATATATAATTAATGCTCATTTACTTCTGAGGCTTTAATAATGACACAGGTTTCATCCAGCTATTGGACTGATTTTAATCATGTTGTACTCTCTCCAAAACAATACAAGTGCATGGTTTAGTCACTGCATGTGTCTACCTGTCGATGGTACGCCGTGCTCCGATGACTGATGACATACCACTGGGGCAGACCAATACAATCTCCAAGTTGCCACGGCAAGGGTGGGTTATCGTCACGGTGACAGCCACATGCTCCAGCGTCTGCATTCCAGACTGTCTCAGGTCAGCAGCAGTGACTGAGAGGGAGAAGAGAGCAGTGTGTTGTGTGTTTAACCGTTTCCTGAACTGATGAGGGTACTCATGAGCCATAACAAATTTATGTGAACAACGTCCTCTGTGCTTCTACCTCATGTTTAAATGTGTGTATTTTTTTGTTTTACTTTTACATTCACTATATGTACTCTCTTTATGTAGCACTATGTAGCATCCTGAAGGAACGCTGTTTCATTGCCCTGTGTACTACACACACATGGTTGTAATGATTAGCAACATAAAATGGATAGATGGAGTAACCGATTAGAAACAATTAATTCATTTACATTATGGCTAACATGAGTCACTGTAAGTAGCAGCAGAGACAGTGTTATGTTCTCAGTTTGATGGTCTGAATTCAGTGCTCTTAAGGAATTTTTCAAGACCTATTTGCAAATTGTAGGAGCATTACATAGCTTATATAACACTGGGAATTTAGCAATAAATAAAGGTGAGGCTGAGATGGTGGCACATTGCAAAAAATTGGCAATTTAAAAATCTCTGAATTCAATCTTCAAAATCTGGATCTTTCTTCTCTACTTTCTCTCCTTGATAACTCTAACTAATCAGTCAATCTTTCTGACCACTTCCCGCCCTCCCACTGTAAGTGTCTGGTAATTTCCCAGTTTCCTGGGCTCTGACTGCTAATGGGCCGTGGTACTCTCTGACCATGTAGGGCTGCACACATCCTCAGGGCAGGGAGCGACTCAAAGGGATGAGGGAGTGAGGAGTGTAAACAGAGATGAGGAGGGAAAGACAGAAGTAGTGAAAGAGGGAGGGGATAGATGGTCATTGAATGGTGAGGGCAATGAAAGGAGGAAAGGAAAGAAGGCAAAGATTGAGAAAATATAACTGCAGGGAGAGAGAGAGGAAATGAAGGACAGAAGCAGGGTTAGACAAGTGAAAAGAAAATAATTTAGTACATTTGTATTTCTAACACTCATGCTGTGCTATAGAAAAAAGAAAACTCAGCTGAGGTGATATGTGGGGACTTAAGGTCCTGTCAAAAGCTCTGTGCTCTCTGTGCTATGCATGAACTGGCTGCAGGGTTTTATTCAATTTCTGGTTAAAAGTCATGTATTCAGTATCATTCGCCATGAATGCACCATTCTGGCACAGTTTAACTCTTTCTGCTGCATTTTTACAGCTGCACAATCATGGTCAAATGTGGTCCTGGAGACATCCATTGTAGTGAGTACCACCACAGAAGAGATTTTGAGAACAGTGCCAGGCATTTATATGTCTGTAGACAGATTATGTCAACGTGACAAGAGTCAGAGCCATGCAAGATGCAGGCATGGAATGGAAGTTTTGAAGACTAGTGTGGTCTGAGCAAGTTTTACAATTTAACATGAGTTTTAACTAAGACAAGTACGGAATCTATAAACACATCACATGCGATTGTGTCCCTGTTCAGCACTTTTGGGAATGAGTTTCCAAATGTCGAGTTGACAGGCAAAAGCACACCCACTCGTTGCTACAACTCAGTGATAACTCTAACTTCTTCAACTTATTATCATCAAGTAATCCATCATCCATCCTCAGGGAGAGGGAGGTTGGATGGACTGCTAAAATGGATGCTGCGTGCTGAGACATATGGATATGAAAACATTTGAAGTTTTGATGTGTATTTGCAAATGCAGATTTGTAAATAAAAAAAGAAGAAGATATCCAAAAAAAAAGACCAAAATCTGAGATGGTGACAAATTTATTTGGGTGGGCCACTCAAATAAACTGTAAATGCAATCATAAACTCTGAGCATGCTTTGCTGACATGAGGAGAGGATTAGTGCTGACTGCAGCTGTACTTTTTGTTCTCTCTTTCTCTCTCTCTTTGTGTTTTCCCCCTTTTTCAAATTCCAGCTGAATGGTGAACGTGCCAATTTTTTTTTTTTTTTTTTTTACCAATTTTTTTCTTTAATCACAATGTTTTTCCTTTGCTGAACTTCAGGATAACTGCAACTGCTGCATATTTTTCAAAAACACTCTGTGTCAGTAGGCTACCATGGAGATGTTGCTGGTCATTATTAGGTCAAAGTCGATCATTGCGTTCACATGGGAAGTCAGCAGCTTGAAATGCTTAAGGGGCAGTGCATCAGCCAATAAGGCAGCCAATACACATAGAAACTACAACAATAAACACTGTTGAGTAGTGTGTCAGCCAGACCTGCACTCTGTCAGTGACAAAAAGCCTGACAATGATTTGACCAAGACTGACTTGAACAGCTAATTAGGCTACAAAAGTTATAGAAGTTTAACGCACACACGTTCATACACACACTTTTCTTAGGCTGTGATGAAGATATGAAAGAGGGAGGAGACAAAAAGAGATGAGGGGGGAAGGAAAAATTTCTGCCACAATGAGGTCACCATGAGCTAATGTGAAAAAGTATGTGTGAGGCAAAAGCAGAGAGACACATGGCATACACAGAGAGAAACAGAGTGGCATGAAGTGAAAAAGAAATGAAAAACTACTGAGAGGAGCTGAAAAATGCAGAGACAGACTGGGGAAAGAAATGAAGTCTACTCTAACCCAGTATTTCAATGTGGAAGCAGAGAACATTACCTAATATGGAAAGGCAGCCTGACTGAGGAACAGGCAGGCAGAAAGGGAGGGAGGGAGGAAGGGGCTGAGCTACATAGTGTAGTGTGTAAACTCAACAAACAGATGTCTTAATACAGAACTGTGAGGAAGAGAGTGAGGAGCAGACAAGAGTTACCTTGCCAGGTGCGGATCAGCTCTTCAGTCGAGATGGACACTTCCTCTTTTATTACTGAGCTCTGATAGGATACAAGGAATGGCACTGACTCCCACACCTGAGAGAGAATAGAAAAAACTTTGGGCTCTGGTGGTAACTTCAAGGGTTCATAAGAAAACTCAACTCATGTTTGTAATTTCTTAGACTGATTGATCCATTAAAAATGAAAGAGATTGACTGAATTGACTGAATAGCAAGTGGTGGTGGCCCTACTTGTGTGTATGTGTGCATGTACCTTGGCAGCATTGACGAGTCTCCATGCATTGAGCAGACCGAAGCCGTGCTGGTGGCTGTGGTGGAAACCAGCTCCATTCACCTTCCAGTCTGCACTGTTATCACACTGTGAGAACAAAGACAACACACACACACACACACCACACACACAGCTAGTTAAAAGTTATATCTACATTGACTTCCAATGGTCATTACCATGAGGTTGTCAGGCAAATAATTATGAGCAATAATGCATCAGTTAACAAACTTAGAGGTGCTAGTGGCTCGGTGTTCACCCTCAATTCCAGCTGCTGGCTAACCAAATATAAGAGTAGTGCCAATCTCCTCATCTAACAAAGACGTGCATTTGCCAAAATGTAATTTATGTGTATTTTACTGTTCTTATGTCCTCAATACTTGGAAAAGAAACAAAATCACTAACATAATGATGGATGTTATTTTGTGAAATACATACAGTAGTGCTGAACCAGACACTAATTATTGTGATAGTTTAGTAATAATCTAAGTGTCACTGATTCTCACTTTCCAGCTTCTTCAATTTACTTCCCTCTCTCATATCAGGTCACTGAAATTAAATATTTTTACATTTAGCAGATTACATGCAATCAAATTAAAAAAAAAAACAGCTATAATCATATGAGATTACATCTTAATGTAATTAGATTATAGCTACATTGCCAAGGATTACTTGAATACATCTTTAAAACGTGTTAAGATAACCTGAACTGACCAGCTGTAAATGCTGAATATACAAAATTCATTCAATACGAATAAAATGAATTAAGTTAAGTTAAATTACATTTTTTGCAATCAAATGGATTATGGTACTAAGATTTTACAGCACATTTCTGTCACAAGTGTCCAGGAGAACTGAAAAAGACATACACTGGCCTGTTAGCAGTAATAATAACAATAAGTTTTATCAGGCCTACTTTGGTAGCAGTGAAGGTGATTATGTGCTGGACGTCCCTCCAGGTGAGGCAAGGACGGACCTGCAACATGAGGGCCACCATTCCTGCCGCCAGGGGGGCTGCGGCAGATGTGCCTGTGTGGCCCTCCGTACAGCCTGTCCCCCGCTGCATGGACCAGTCTGATGTCACCTGCAGGGACAGACAGATAGACAAACAGATTGAGTGGGGATGATACCACCATTTCTAGTACAGAACAAACAGTGCCACCGTGGTAAGAGCTCTGGCAGGAGGCCAAACACAAACACTCACATAGGTAAGCACACATTAATGATGATTCTGAGTGAAAACAGACATTTTACAGGGTATAGCCAACACAAACTATCCTGGACTTGAGCATTAAGTCTCTGTAACTACACCAACAAAGAACACTTAACCAGGCGCCAGTGTCACAGAGCCATCATGACATCTGACATCACATGACAAGTAACATCTTTACTGCAGGTGGGTTCAACACTGGTTGTGTCCAGGGTTTAAAGCCCTGGAGACGCTCAGCTTTTAAATAGATGAAAAGAAGTAAAAGAAAAAAGTGTGTACACACAGATAATGGAAATGTAGAGGAGTTGGAAAAAAGAGGTAGAAGAGTAAGAGATCAACTTTATGAACAAGCAAAATAAAAAAAGATCAATTTAATGTTAGTTTTGCAAGTTTGTCTCTTGTCATCATGGTGTGTGAGAACTAGTCAAGTCCACCCATATACAAGGCGAACAACTGCAAACATGATTAATATGTCATCAACATAAGACTCCTGTGACTACCCGTGTTAGTGACAGCGTGTCCTGAGACCTGGACCCCAGCGATGTGGGCTGAGGAATTCCCAGCACTCTGTGTTTACATGCGAATGACATGTCACATAAGCCTTTTCCAACAGTTGTTCAAGCCACGCAGAAGGTTTTGGGCTACTGCACAGTGTTGTTGTTGTGCATGCAGTGGGTTTCCGAACAGGACTAGTCTATGTGCATGTTCATCCAGAGCTGTCTATGTGGTCTGAGTGCACAAGCATCATCAGGAGACAGGGTCTGTATGTGAACATGCTACACATGTATGTTAGTAACATCGCCTAGTAAAACTATGCTTACTTTCATTTGGAAACACTGAATCTATTAGGGTCAATAGCTGAAAATAGGATCATGTGTCAAGTTTTAGTTAGCCATAGCAGTTTCTCATGGTTTATTTATAATCAAGAATCACTGACAAATCAATTTCTAGAATATCAATCAATCAGCAGAAGTCCGACACATAGGCACATATGAAAAATAAAATGCCCAGGTTGCCACCAAATTTCTGAAACTGGAACCTGAATCATAGATACCTCATCAAGAATGTCTCATTTTGGGACTTGGGTTTACATACTCGCTGTAGATAGAACACTGTGACAGAACACTGCAATAAAACGTATTTGTCAAAGCAGTTGTTCTTGGTAAACTCAAAATGAGTGCTCCAATGTGGTGAGCACTTGGCCTGTAAGAATACTGTGGTCAGTCTGCCGAGAGAGCCGGTCCTCGCTAGCTCTTCTTCCCCAGGCGATGACATCCCCAGTCCAAACTGCGTTGTCATGGTGACAACCAAAAACAGTGGCCAACAGAGGTCAGTGGCTTCAATGGCCACTCACTGCTGTCATCATCAGTCATCATTTCAGATGAAAATAGTTCCTCTTGATGTGGAGCTGCTCTTTCACGAGCTTTCAAACATTTGTCAGGTTTTTCAGACCACTTGATATCATTTTAAGAGAAAGTCTGACCAAAATAAAAACTTAAAATGAATAAAATAAAAAAGCTGGTACCAGGTCTTGCATGAATTCATACTCATACTGATCACTTAAAAGACAGCTTCTAAGAAGCAGATGAGTTTAATGGTAGTTTGGCTTTAGAATCCATGCTAATATCACATCTACTATCACAGAATACTGTGGTTGGCTTGCCTTGTCTTAACTCCATAAACTAACCGTACCAAAGTCTGTCTGAATCCAGACCCCCATGCTCCTTTTCAGGTGGTCTCAGGAAGGTTGTTTAGTTTGCAAAATGAACCAAAAATGAACCAAAAGACTACTAGCAAACACACCAGCTTGTTTGAAATGAACCAAACAGCTCCCTAATTCATTGTGACTGGACCAGCTCCACAACATGATGACATCATGATGACATCGTCTATTCATGCCTTTGTCACAGCCCTTATAAGGACAGCCTGTCCACTCCCTATTAATCCCACTGTACTGAAGTTGGCTGCAATTCACCGAGGGAGTACTCCTAAATTAGTCCTCAATGAACAGGAATGAATGGAGCTAAGTGGCTAAAATAACTATTTACACCTACTTCTGGACAAAAACGCCCAAATTTCATGTCAATTTTTACAAATATAGTATTGATTACAAATCAGAATTGAAAAGAAACAATACTAAAGCCTGTTTGTTTTCCTTACAGGGCAGGTGGTTTAGTCCATAAAGCGCTAGCATTCTGCTAATGTGTGCTGATTGGTTGGTTAAAGATTTACGACTAGCAGTGCTACTAGCAGTATCAACCACAATAACACGTTTTCTGTTTTGCGTATTATAGCCCTTATGCATTTTCCTAACGATAGCTACAGCAGACGGTAGAAGCCTGGTTAAAACAAAACACAAATTTGTGCTTGATTGATGTGTGAAACCAAAATGCCAAATGTCGTAACCTGAAAAAAAAAAAAAGAAAAAAAAAACCAAAATATTTTTTACACCATGAAAGTAACGTTTTGGGGCTACAGCTCTGTAAGCCCCCATTCATTTTGGACTACCTTGCGAGCGGCTCCTACATAACCAGAAACTTAGGGTAGTGGGAATTCTTTCTGTATTAGAGTTTCTTTGCCTTCCAGTGTAGGGAAGCTCAGCATCAGCTTCCTGTTTTCCTGCTTTCCTGCTGTCCTGTATGTCACCATTAGTCCAATCTCAGGTATAGTTTTTATTGTGTGTGTGTGTGTGTTCCAGTAATACTTACAATACTCCTCAGCTTTTCCCCACCGCTGCTAAAAGTGACAGCCAACATAGATGCACACTCTTCAGCATAGAAAGGCATCCTGCCTTTTTCATCGACTGCTCCTGCAACACACACACACACACTCAAAATGATCATTTATATGGCCGTATGCATGCACATCCACACCCAAAAAACAAGTGACCTTACAGAAGCACACATTCACACCCTGAGAGGCTCTGTGTCTTACCAATTGTGATGGTGTATATGGAGTTAGCGTAGCCATCATAGTTGCAGTTGTCATTGTACTGCCCTCCATTGCCACTGGCAACCACAAAGATGCTGCCGAAACCTTGCCTGCCTGCAATCACTCCATGCTGTAATGCTGCCTGTGGAGGAAAAATAAATCATGCTGTTAAAAAGAGGGAAAACAAAATGAACCAAGTTAAAACACTGTCCTTTCAGTTTTTCTTCATGATTCTGTAAATTATCTGTTATAGCTTACTGCCCCCTGCAGGACAAAAACAATGCTCCATTTTCTCTTTCTCTGACCTTGCCCAGTGGATGGGGGCCATCCACTGTGTGTCCATCATCATCTGGACCCCAACTAGAGGAGAAAAGAGTCTGAATCAGAAGCCACGAAGAAGACCTTGATAAGAAAATATTATGGCAAAGTAAAATATTACACCTACATTTCATAGAATATAAAGGCAGCAAAAGCATAATCAGCAGGATGTTCACAGAAAAAAATGAAAAACAAACATAATCCCTCTCAATCAACACTTATGACCCACTAGAAGTGTCTGGTGGTATAGTTATCCCCAGAGACCGTGCTCTTCGCCTGTATTTTTTGATTTTGCCAGGACATTTCTGGATGTCAACTTTAGGGCAGCCGTGTTTAGCCACCAGTCAAGAACAGCAGAAAGTCAGGACTCTGTGGTCTCTATCTCTCTATACCTGCAGATTTTTGTGTCTACAACAGTACATAGGATGGAGCCTGTGGTTTGGTTGTGTTCTCACAAAATCTGCATGGATGTGCAGAGGTGTGGGCATGCTAATCGACAGCAACTGAAAAATCCTGCAGATTATGCCTGTTACTTGCAAGTAAGCAAGCAAACAAGGGCTGTCCAAGGCTTGTGGAATCAAGACGCACATACACCTGTGATATTTTATTGTTAATAAAAGCCACGTTCCTAAAGGAAAAACCTAACAGGACAAGAAAGAGAGATGTTTGTTACCTGCAGCTGTAGATGTCATTGACCTGATAGTGCTTGTTGAAGGCTATGGCCTCCAGGCTGTCTGTCAGTGGGCCATCCAAGACTCTGATACCTGAACAGAGAGCAACAAGGGAAAGGTGTTTCACCATACACATTAACCACAAGTCCCAGCTTTTGTCTCAGTGGTTAAATATGGGCCTTCAACTTGAAAAACTAAATTCTCTTGTATGTACCTGCCACCTTGCTGCCATAGGCAACCCCTACAGCACAGAAGCTGTTGTTGGGAACGGCTGCGATCTCGCCAGCACATCGTGTCCCATGGTGGTTGCCGCTGTGGAAGTCTGGGTGAGGCATGGGGTCTGGGTCATTGGAGTTTAAGTCGTAACTACCCTCTGGACTCTGAGAAGGAAAAAATAATGAATAGTTGAAAAAAATGTAGTTGGATTTGATTTGAATTAGGTGCAGTAGCGACACAATCAGAAAAAACTGCTTCTAGTATGTGAAACTCTCACTACACATTCACAGTGCTCACTACTGAATTTGACGATGTCTGGGTTAAGCCCTGACACCTTTTTGGCCACTACTTTTCACTTTCCTTGTTGTTGCCATTAAATGTATGTTGAGTTGACGCTTTATGTAAGCCATGCAGATAACTAAACATCGACTATGAGGTAAAAAGAAACTGGCAGACTGAATTGTAGCAACTGCAGTCTTGCTGCTAAATGTATCTTGCAGTTCAGCCATGAACACAGGTCGCAATGTTCGTAAGTATGTAAATATCCACACCCCACTGATCATAGAACGGAAACACTATAATTTTTCACTCACATAGTTGGGCTGAATGTCCTGGTGAGTGTGTTCGACGCCGTCATCTACCACCACTACAGTGACTCCCCGACCAGTGATGTTGTGCTCCCACACGCCCGTTACATTGATGTCCATACCCTTATTGAGATCATTGTGCTACAAGAACAAGAGTAAAGAAAGAATGAGGTGATGGAAAGGGAACGAGGAAAGTAACTACAGGATAAAGTAAAAAGAGAGCCCACAGGAAAACCACAGGAAACCTGTGATGCAACCTATGACCTTTAAATACAAGTCAAATATGGCTATAACTGCACTGTGCTGAGCTCAAGATTGATGGGTGATGCTTACCTATATCTGTGTTCTTCATTTGCTCTTAGACTGTATGAAAGTCTCCATGTGTAGTTGACCAAACCTCTACAGCCATGTAAAGGCAGCAGAATAAATGTGTGGGCTCTATCTGCAGATTCTAACAGCATTTATCTTGATTAAAGGCCAACCAGCTCCAGGTTGGTAAAAAAAATAACCACATCATGTCTTTGCTTTTGCAAACATCTATAACTAACTAATGTTATTCGTCCAATTTATTTGTGAATCATCGCATGTCGTAAATGTGACAACCTATTCTAGTCATGTAACCAGGATTATTTAACAGGATTATCGTGTGGAATTGAGTCATTTCTTGCAGTCATCTAAACACTGACATCACTGTCGTAAATGTGACCCAGTCTCTAATGAACGCAGCCTTATTAAGTACTAGAGTAAAACTGCAAAAATCATGCGTGGAAAAACCCGGTTATCAGACTACAAATATATCTACAAATGTAATTTCAATTACAAAAACTAAACAATGTGACTTTCTGGCTTATATTATTGCTTTGACATCTGCATCTCAGTTTAACATTATTTTCAAGAGAAGCTGTCTACTCATTTCTCTGTTTGGTTAAGCTGGTCTTACATTGCTTTTGTGTGTTTGGCATAGTGGTTTAAAAGGTATGAGTAATGAGGATGGTTGTTGATTTATTACCTCAAGTGTCACATGTAGTGTATATTCCACTTTAACCAGTCCTGTGTGCCAAACTATTCATTTGTTAATTTTAGGGACTAACCTAAGCAAGACTTACTACTAGGCAATTAGAGTGAGCAAGATGGTAACACAGATTCTCACCAGATGCCACTGTTTAGGGTAGCGGGGATCATTGAAGGCCACTGATCTCTTAGAGCGGCTCAGTAATCTCTCTTGGGAGTGCCACAGGACATTAGGGTGGGCTGCCAGGACATCCCCAGGATGGACACCCTTGTTCAAAACACCAGCCACAGATCCATTTCCAGGTTTAACAGAACACAGCAAGTAGTGGCCTTCTAGCTGTCCAATCTGGCCCTGGTTCTGCAGCCCAGCATGCTCAGCTACCTGGGATGAAGAAAATACTGATATAAACACAAATTTGTCTGAGACAATACTTCTACAAGAAAGGAACTTGTGTTTTTTTCCCTGACGAGGCAATTTAAAAAGGTTAAGATTAAATTTAGATGATCCCTGCAAGGATATGGTTTTGTTGTTGAAAGTATGATACACATGGGGAGCACTAAACATATCACAAAAGACTATAAAATCTCCTGAAGTAAGGAAATAAAATAAAAATGCTAAAGCATCTCAGGCATGGCAGGAGAAAGAAAACCAAATTTAAGAGGGAATATATGTAAAAGTAAATCTATGCAGTAAAAAACAAAGCAATGCAAAATGAGTCTCACAATCAGCACCAAGCGAATAAATATTGTAGCACTCCTTATTTTATTTAGGGTGTCAGAAAGTGCCTGAACTTTGGGGTAAAATAACCAATATAAAAAGATTCAAACTTATCAGGAGACAGACTTCACAAAATTCTGTACCCTGTTGGCTATCACATCTAGGTGAACAGAACCCTGTTCACCATCTTCTTCCTCGTGATGTGAACCAGCATGGAGCCGGACAGCCCAGGACTGACCCAGCCTGCAGGAGGGTGACGGCCAAGGTGAGGGAGGGGAGGAAGAAAAAAAGGGAACTGATAGGGCAACAGTGGGCAGGAGGGTCACAAGAAAGAGGATGAAGGAGGACAGAGAAAAGAGGATCAGGAGGGCACGAAAATGGAGTGTTGCCATGGTAATGGAGGGCAAGATGCAGGGTCAACCAGTCAAACCCTCCTCATCTGAACAGCAACCTGGATGTGTGAGAAAGACAGTGAGAACAGAAGGTCTTGTTAGTAGAGAAGACAATCTGAGAATGAGTAGCTGGTTGCTTAACATCAGTGTGTTGCATTCAGAGGTCACTTATTAAATTCACAGTGTCACACTAACTGGATGCCAGCTCAGAGAGCTGTGGTCAAAGCATTTGATTAACACTATGTTGTTATATCAAAGTTCCTGCACTTACTACTGTGAAGAGGCTTTTATGGATGCATGCTATTTGATTGCCACCGTCAGAGTTGGAAAGGTTAAAGGTTCTACATATTAACTGCCACTAAATGTTGTACTAGAGCACCGACATCTCAGATGGAAACAAATGGGTGCATTGGAACTTTTTGTTAGCACTTCATTGCTAACAAAAAGATCACACTTCACAGATAAAAACAGTAAGTTGCAATACATTAGTAAGCGTGTACAGACAATACTAAATGTAAGATGAAATCTTTCAGTGAACTATTTCATTTGTAAATCAAATGTATATGACATAAACCCCACTCTGACACTAACACTGACACTGATTATGGACAGTAAATAAAGACAAAAAAATAACAAGATTGCAACTACTACATCCATAGTCAATAGCTACAAATAAACCAACTACCATAATAATTTCCAACTGTGTTACGAATATGACCCAATTATTTAAAAATTATCTAGAATTTCTATGCTAAAAGTTAGTTATTGGACATAATCTGCTGGCCAGGGTTCACGGTGTATCAAGCATCACATTCAGTGCCCACCTTGTCTGTCTGTCCTTGAGCAAAACAACGAACCTCAGTCGGCTTCTCTGTAGCCAAATATCGGTCTTTACCCATATTATTAAAAGGAAACACATAATACGTCTATATCAGAGACAGATAACGTTAGATGAAAGTGTTCTATCGCACGCACCTTTAAACATAACGGCTCGGCTTTAAATTGAGCTGTATAACGTTGGTTAAATTAACCGATATGTGCTACAACTGCTGCCCTTGCTAGAAAACCTGTCTTGTCTATCATACCTGTTAGGGTAAGCTCCCTGCTGTTAGCTAACCCCCGTTTTTGCTGATTGCTTAGTTTTCATTTAGCCAGCATGTCTGCTAGATAGTCGGGGAGCTAGCTGAGGTTAGTCATTTAATGAACGAGGAGTGTTCCAGTGTTAAAGCTATAATAAAGTATATGAACATGTATAAACTAAAAACAACAAAATCAAGTCAGAACACCCAGAGGTGGAGCTCTAGTTTCAACCGAAGCACTGTTGTTGTCGAAGTGAGTTAGCTAACTAGTGTCCTGATGCTAACCACTGAGATAGTTATTCTTCAGCGAAACATGACAGTTCGAATAAGTAACCGTAGTAATTTTGCGCGATTATACAATTATATCTTACCTTTAAACTGAGATCGCTGTTCTCATCTGCTACTAGTGGAAAATATGAGTAACGTCGAGCTTGTCATCTCACTTCCGAATACAAGTCTCAACCACACGGACTACGTCATACTGTTGTTGCGCAAACGTCCTACGTGCTACCTGGTTGGTCCAGAGCCTTAGCGCGAATACAGGTGCTGCACCCATGATATTACTACCGCAGCTGACACAAAAAGCACCTTTTGTGTCATCTGCGTGTTTTTTATGTCTTGATCATAAGATGTATAGAAGTAAACAACATTCATACACCTTTAAATTGGAATTTAGTGATGCATATTTTCGAACAAACGTTCAGCTCTTCAAATCACCACAGAGCAGTCAATAATCCAACCCTGGCAAGACAATGAGATTAAGGCAAACAGATGGAAAAATGTTTAAATAGTTGTGCTTATTCGAGACTAATACCCATGCCCTCTGGAGGTCATAAATATAACAACAGTGATCTTTAATCAGCTATGCATAGGTCATGTCCTACTTATACTAAAAAAGTTTAGTTTTTCTGATATCCCAATTTAGTAACATTTATTGAAAACAGCTCCACCATGCCCCAAATATTATTTTTTAGAACTGTGGAGTTTCTGCCTTTGTTATTTAGACTATGTATTTTTCATTATTTTTTTTACATGACATTTATTAGGTAAAACGACACTAAATCTTTGTACATTTTTCTTTTTTTTTTTACACTGAAACAGTGAAATTCACATGCTTCAGGTTATTTTGGATATTTTGTATGAATAAATGAAAATCACACCATGTTACAGTTACAATAAGTACTTTATTTGTTGAACAGTGCTGCCAGCGTCTGACAGATAAATATACAGTTCTGAGTTTACCTATGTACAGCTTGCTGAGAGACAATATAAACTGTCTCTTGTCGACATACATAGTGTTCTTTAGTGTGTAACATACTTTGGGCTGGTTTCCTTGTCCAAGCGTAAATGGTCCCCATTGAAAGATGTAGTTAGTTAGGCTGTTTCTGTCTCTGTGAAAGAAGCCCTATTAAGTCTTGGTTTGTTAACATGTAATGTGGTGTTACATGTGCAAATCATCAAATGGTGTAGCACTAGGATAAGCGATGTGTATTTTGTGTATGTGTACCTGCCCAGTAAACGATTTGGAATGCACAAATTTTGTGGACAATAGATATATTTAAGCTATCAGTATAAGAAGAAAAAGTGACATCTGATACTGAGTGTTCAGTAGTCTCAGTTTCGCACAAAGCAAAACTGATTTTATCCAGTAAATGCTCTTACAATCTGATATTTCATCAAATTAGCCTCTTTATGCTTCCTTAATTTGCAGAGTTCTTATAAAATAGTGTATTTTAATAGATGCTATTCATATTCAGTAGTATCATTTTCATTAAATCAGTCTGTATACTCTTCACTTACAGTGCAGCTGTGCACACATACAAGCATGCTCACACATATCAACCTTGTCTCATTCAGTCGCAAGCCACAAACAGTTGATCTATAAGCAAACACACATGTAACCACACACTCACACGTCCAAGTCACACCATGGCAAACCGCATTTGACTACACGCTGATTCACATCATTCCCCACTGTATTCACATCCAGTTCATGAGTCTCTTAGCCATGTTTCTACTTTGTTTTCTTTGTGTGGACGTCTGCAATGTTATGAGACAAACCTTTCAAAATTCCAAATCCAATCCGTCTCTGTGGTGTCTGATTATACACTGTTTATAAGAGCGAGCTGATTTTGTGTGTCTAATTTTTCCTATTGAAGTTCATCCAGCCATGCTGATCTGCATAGGTAGCTTTAACAGGCAAAGTTGGCACTGATGACAACAATTTTTTTCTTTTTCCTCCAGGTTAGTAATGGCTCTAGTTATCCTCAAGTGCTCTCCAATTTGAGGGCAGAACTGTTCACTGTGTATATACTGTATGTCAATATTTTTATGCTTCATATGTTACATTCTTGAATAACGTTCTCAAAGCTCCCTTTCAACAGCACCAACATTAACAGTGTACAACCATTTTACCACAATCCATCTATGTCCCAGGTTTCAAATGTAGGTCTCTATGACTCTTTTGTTTCCCCCTACCCCGTCATCATTTAAGGAGTGAGATGTCATCAGCAAAGTCTCCATGTGGGTGGATGCAGCGAGCGAAGCGCCACTGGCAGACCATGAGACACAGTGGCAGCATGAAAAGTGCGCAGATTCCCGCCATGATGTAGGCAATGGTCATAAGAGTGGACTCGTCCGTCTGAGGGATGTTGTAGCCACAGTCCTCCAAGTCGACACCATGGAACGGGCCTTTCACAGAAGCTGTGCGAAAGTCATCATGCACTACAAACAGGAGAATAGGATTGTAAGTATTTGTGAAATACAAACATAAGGATAACAGATACTGTACGTTATTATTACTGCAAATAAATATTAGGTGGGCTGCTATTAACATATATTCTGCATTTTCTATGTTACATTTTCTTGCCTTAAGCCCAACGCTTGAGCGTCCATAATTCTTCCTTCCTTTTCCCTTAACCCCTTCTCATCCCTTCCACCCTCTCCCACTCACCATGGCAGGTGCTAACGGCAAAGCCAATGCGTTTATTTTCTCGGTCAAAGACCACATAGAAACCTTCCATGATGACAGCCCCCATCACTGTACCAGTGCTAGACTGGGACACAGCAAACTTATAGCAGTCCTCCTGGGCAGAGGCCACATCCTCGACTGGCCGCAGGTATTGCTGCGTACACAAAAATGAAAAATAATAAAGAAAAGGAAAAAGGAGTGTAAAACAAGAACAGGACAAACACACACACCCTTAGCTAAGTGTAATGCCTAATACCAACACAGCTTTCACTTTAAATATAGTTATGTGCAACTTTATGCTAAATTATGAACAGGACCTTTTAATTCACTGTAAAATCTTATGTGGATTTGGTGACAACTTAACACTTCCTGTGTTATATTTCATATTTTTTCCAATGTGTTTTATATTTTCATGAAAGTAGATATGTTGTACAGTAGACCTGGTAGACCTTCTTATAAAAGGGAATACCCTGGGTTTTAACAGTTGCACCAACTGCAATTTTCTTAGCCAGTTTCAACTTTTTTTGTAAGTGTGACTTGCCAATATCAATTTTTTCCTATTCCGATTTTCTTTCTAAGAACTATAATTGACAACATATACAAACAAAAATCAACTTTTCTGAAATGCAAAGGTTTACTTTCATAATGAAAGAAATTGTTAAACTTCATAATTTCCTCTCAATATAAAGAAACTGGAAAGAGTTACAAATAACAATTAACTGAAAATAAGCTGTACACCCAGCTTTATCTGACATATTTTACTTTATCAAACAAAAGCTGGTGCAGCAGATCTATATAACAAAACAAATGTCATTTACTTAGAAATTCATTGCCACTGAGGTAATTTAGCAGATTTCTGAAGCCCCTATTCTCAATTACGGAAAAAGATTGCTCATCTAGGGCCATGAGTTACATAATTTTCCTCTGAATTGCTTTGGTTCTTTCACAGCTCATACCAAGGAAAGACAGTACAGTCTGCTGGCTTGTGTCTGGCACTGAGCTCTGGTTAGCTTTAGCTGCTTTTCCTTTGTTAACTTCTACAAGTTCCAAAATGTTTTCATGATAGTTCTCCATGGTTTACTTTGGGCTTACTTTTATTACAAATTGCAAGCTTTGTGTCTTCTTCACAAACAATGAAGATTACAGTATCAGAAGACAGACAAGTATTTACTATTCACAGATTTATGAAAACCTTAAGAAAATAAGAAAATATATTCAAAGGCAATTTTCTTTGAAATGTGGTCATTTTTTCTCATGGTGCCTAGCTAGGCTTTCATTCGTTGAGGGCTATTTAAAAGAGCATAGCTGAAGGTCAGGGTAACATATTGCGACCAGACTTGCTGTAAGAGTGCACAGGGAAATGAAAACACCTCATTCTGAAACCTCATAATTACAGAGGACATTACTCATACTAATGACAAAGTCATTTAAATTATTTTAAATGTAGAACCTTCTGAGAGACTGAATTAAACACCTGTCAGCAGCAGCAATTTCAAAGGGTCCCATTGAAACATCACAAAGTCAGCACATTCAGTTCCAGTACTCGGATACCTGCGGTAGGATGGAGATTCTGAAGGACTGGTTGTGGTTTTCACTCATCAGGTAGAGGGAGATGACCGGGAAGATGTGCCAGGGTGTAGTGCCAGCCTGCCAACATACCAGCTGCTCCCCAAGCCAGAAGCCAGAGGGAAACTGCTCTGTCTGAAAAACAGGGTCAGGAGGTTAGAGCAAAACAGAGTAGTGCAATCAGCATTTGGGTGGTGAGTAAAAGGAAGTACAGATAAAATGCAAGCTGAGCTAAACATTGAGGATAGATGCAGATGTAATTCATTAACTTTGTTAAAAGATATAAAATCTTGATTCCTAAAACGTTGGGACTCCGAGCAGACCGTACATAAAAACAGAACACTTGCAAACAAACCATTTTTACTGACAAAGTGTTTTACAGAGCGTTCCCATGTTGGCCCAGCCTTGCTAGTGAACAACTGAGCCTTTCGAGGACGCTTCTTTCATACCCAGTTATGATGATCACCTGTTACCAGTGGACCTGTTTACCTGTGGAATGTTCCAGACAGGTGTCCTCTGAGCATTTCACAACTTTCTTAGTCTTTTGTTGTCCCTGTTGCTGTTATCAAATTCAGAATCAGTATATATTTACATCAATGAAGGTGATGAGGTCATACATTCAATATACTGACTTTGAGAAAATATCTAAACAGGAACTGATCACGTTTTTTGTTACACTGCAGATATTCACCAGAAAATTTTGTCGGCACAAAAACTATTTGTTACTGTAATAGTAAGTCAACGGGAAAAAAAGTTGAGGTTTTTAGGAAATGAAGGCCTATGTATAAAGACTAACACGTCTCAAGTTTTTTAAATGCTATTTTTTTATAAGATCTAATATTACTATAGATGCAAGACATCCTGTCCACATCGGTTGTCTTCGCTAGTCTCTCACCATTGTATTAATGAGAAGTGTTTCCTTTTAAAAAATATCCATCTAATAAAACAAGTCTGTAGCTTTTCCTTGTTAAGCAAAACAATATCATCTGCTTTTATCATATATCTCAAGAAATCAGCCATGACTAGGGCAGCCAAAGTAACAAAGGATGAACAAAATTAACAGAACAGTCTTATGCTGATAATAACGAATAAGGAAATAAGGAAATTAAGGTATCTGTAGTATAGTAAGGACTTACCGAAGAGGCTGCTTCAATAGCTTTGACTGCAGCCTGGAAGACTTTTCTTGGCAGTCGAAGGTTAGTGGTGCCACTGTCCACAATACTCTTATCATAGTTGTACTGTGAAAGAAGATAAATACAAAGTAGAAATCTCTTTCTTAGCCTTTAGAAACAATGACTGACCATTAATTTTTTATTTCTTTCTTATTTACACTCAATCTATCTTACCTCTTTACAATCCATGTTGAGGTCCTGTCCATTCACTTCAATACGAACGATTATGACCTCATAGTACCACTCTCTGCGGATGGGAGTGTACCAAAGCTCTCCCACATAGAGTGATGGGTCCACTCCTCCGATTATCTAAAAGCATTTGGAAAAACAGAATCCAGTACTGGCTCCAAATATGATCTTAGATGGTGTGCAGCTGGGTATGTGCCTACGTGCATCTCACCATGCTGCCGCCAACAGTGGCGCTGCCCAGGGAGTAGTTTTGGGTGAAGCCGGCTCCACACAACTGGAGAGAGAAGAGGTTGGGGACAGGAGTCTGGCGAACGAGAGAGTCAAAGAAAGGCTCCAGTGTCTCATCAGGCTGGGGAGAGAGAATAGAGAGAGAGAGAGACACGTGTAGGATAGCTTTACTTTTGAATGGCAAACCCAAGCTGCTGTTATTAGCTTTCAGCTTTTAATTTTCAAAACCAAACCTCATCCTCCTCCTCCTCCTTCTGACCTATCAGCCTAAGTGCTGTCAAATCAGGTCTCATCCTGCCTCTCTTCTCCCCTCTCTCTCCTTCCCAGCAAAAACAGCTCTCTTCTGAATTTTTCTCAAAATACATTAAATACAGTTTTAAACAATAATAAAATACTATACCACATGCTCAATTCCATTTTACAGTCTACATATATAAGTAGAGTATAAATTTTGTCTTCTTTCACATCTGTCTGACCTGGGAGAAGGATCCCTCTTTGGCTCTTCCTGAGAAGATTTTTCAGACAAAGCAATTCGCTGCTCTTACCCGGGCAATGTCAGCATAGGCCAGCCCCAGGATTCCCTCCCAGTTGGATCCATTGATGAAAAAGCGATCTGACTGGGTGATTGCAGCGATATTGGCACGCAGCGTGGCGTTAGGGCCATGTGGAACAGAGACCAGGTCAGTGCCCAGCTCACCTTCCCAGCGACCCTGGGTGTAGGGTACATACACACTCCTACCCTGGTCACGGTATGAGCTGGAGCTGTGAAAGCAACAGAGTGGGAAAAAAAGTGAAGGAAGGGATAAAATAGTGGAGGAAAAAGAAAAGTGGTTGTTCCAGGGTTGTGGTATTACAGTAAATAATTTCAAGGTTTTAACGATGATATCAGAATCAGAATCAGAATCAGCTTTATTTGTCAAGTACGTGTGACCATATAAGACTCTGGATTTTCTCTCTCCTGTGCACCATACAAAATAACAAATAATAATAATAAAAATTGAAGAATAAAGTATTTACAAGAAGAAAAAAAAATATATATATATATATATAGATATATATATATATACATGTAGTGCAAGCAGTGTGATGGTTCATACAGTGGCATCACTGGCATCATTCATTAGGGTTCCTAGTCGGGGATTGTCAGGTGAATATGAACAAATATAAACGCTAACTTTAAACTTTTTATTCATTTTTCTTCTTCTTCTTCTTGTATGTAAAAGCATTGTCACTAAATTTAAATCAGTTTAATGCTATCCAAAGTAATATGATGCAGACTATGAGCCTATAATTTCCCACTGTGATGTCAGTTCTAACATTTAATTTGCCACATAAGATTCCTAAGCATGTAAGTATTACATGGTAAATCATGTTAGTACAGAGAACCTTAATCTGCCACAATACTTAATAACTTACACGGAAGCAAAAAAATCTGATTATTTTAAGTAAAACAGGAAAACACTGAAACACTGCAAACATTTTTAGAAGGAAATGCGAATGAGTGTCTCTACTCACAGTGACCGATGGTAGTATCTGCGCAGGAAGGGATGAGCAGCAGCCCCGACAGCAAAGTTACTGCTTCCAGTATCCACCAGGATGTTCAACTAATGAGACAGAAAGAGGAAGGGGACAGACAGAAAGGTTTATTAAGTTGTATGTTGTGTGCATCTTACAAAAATGGATAGTTTTATAGAAGTGATATCTGGGTTACACGTGTAACTGATTAAATGCAGTCTATGAAAGGAGGTTTAATGTATCTTTGCAAGCTTAGAGATAAACATGGTCATTTTCTGTGTAGGGCTTTTGATGTGGTATTTTATACTGTCTCATAAGCAATTTTTTCAAAAAAATTTCTCCATTACTGCAAGTAGCCATCTTACCTCTTACAGAATTTCTTATTTTATCTCTCTCTCTTGTAGTGTCCTGTACTGACTCTTGTTGCCCTAGATGTCCTTCTCTGTCCCCTCTCTGTCTCCATTCTAACCCTCTCCTCCTCTCAGGTTGCCCTCTCTCTCACATCTCCCCGTCTTCTGTCTGCATCTCTGTATCATATTTTGCACAATCAGTCAAAACAGTTAGTGAATGTGTGAATGGAGCACAATGGCAGTTGGTGATGAAGACAGACATATGAATGACCTACCGTATATGCACATCAACCATTATGAATTATACTCCACACATATATAAACTGCTGCTTGTCATAAATCTTTGGTACTTTGGGCGACTTATGCATTTTAGAGTTCAATTAAGACATTTTCACATGTATAGTTCTAATTAACACATACTACTGTTATGGTTGTGTGTTTAATTTTTGTTTCCTTTGTTACAGTGACATAAGCACATATTGTACTATTTTGTTTATTGACATATAAGGTGAAACAACAACTCCTAGACAGTGTGGTACAGGAAAACACAAAAAGAAGAAAAGATAGACAGTCACAGCTCCACAGCAAGCTGTTCAATAATAGATGGACTCTTTAAATATCCAGAGATGTACTGTCTCAAGGGCTGGGCCTGAAAGCCCAGAATAAATACTGACTCTGTCCACCTCACACCCACATGCATTAATGTCAGTATTACATACCTGTACCTATTGTCTCTACAAACACCACTTCTGTCACTGCTACATTGCTGTAGACAATCTGTCTTCCTCTCTTGGCCAGAGATTTGCTGACAACTCAGGCTAGATCTGTTTCTTTCATACACAAACACTCACAGCACACCACAGGATGCATCCTGACACACTGAGACCTCATGTCTTCCTCTGCTCTTTCTCTCTCTCTCTCTATCCATCTTCCTGTCCTCCCTGGCAAAGTGCCTGTCTCTTCCAGTCATTATATTTGCCCTTCCCCCCCTAACATGGAAGAGAAATTATCTAGTGGTTACAAGAAGGAAACACAACATATCTGAAAGTTAATGTTAATCAATGACTTGAGGTCAACTCTGCATCTACCCAGTATCAAAAGTCTGACATCAAAACCCTATATCATGGCCTTTCAGCAGTCCTGCTACTATGATCATTTGAGTTCAATTCATTTTATACACAGACTGATAAATTGATTCATATGAACCTGTACTCATCTAAAGGCAGGGACTACTAAAAACATTTAAAAGTCTTAAATAAATGTAGATAACCTGACAAAATATTTATTGAAACTTATTAATAACTTGCAAATGGTCTTTCCGTTATGGACATGTTTACCCTGACTGGTCATTTTAATTAATATTACAGTTACTGACCCCTGAGCAGCACTTTTCCACTTAGATTAATGTGCACAGGTCTGGGAACTGCTGTTATAACTGTACTACGGGTTATGCTTATTTACCTAAGTCTGTGAGGATCACCGAGCTTTGAGTGGTTAATAACACATTTTCCTGTGGTCTGGAAAACTCAGAACACATACTTAAAATTGCTTTACACAGACTTTAAATATACTGAGGGATCCTTCTGCTTTCACCTTAATTTTTGCAACATAAACTGTCCAAATTTAAGTTTACAAAAGTAGAAAAAGTCAGAAAGGGTAACATGTAGTGAGTGAAGATGAATGATTTAATATTCTGTAGCTCTAATATGATTTGTTGTGTTATAACTTGCAATATTTTCCCTTTTCTCTGAGCCCTTGTGCAACATTTATTACAAATTTTAAGCATGTTGTCTTTTGTAAACTGTAAAAACTACACAAAACTGGTGTCCACACCGGTGACAACCTATTTGCTCAACAGTAGCTATACCCAGGCGAAGCAGTTTGACACCATGAGCATGTCCAACAGTGCTCTGCACTTCTTCTTCTTCTCTCTGTATTTATTTATTAACGGATTGCAAACTAGCTTTAAAAGTCTCACTGCTGTTAGTCAGTGAGATACCCAGTAGACTGTAATTTCCCAACCAGCCAGATCTATCCGATACAGGACACTTGAGTATCTCTCGGTGGCAGACAGAGTGGGGTTTTGAGAGTGAGAAAGGGAGCTTTCGGTAAACAAATATCACACACACTTCGTTTTTGTCTTCCTGCCTTTTTCTCTCAAATTCTCACTTCCCCCCTCTCTCTTTCCTTCTGCTCTCACTCTCATTCACTCTTGCCCATCTAAATCTCTCTCACGTCATTCATTTCTCTGTTCCATTCCCTCTTTCACCTTCTTCTCCTCTTCTACCACTTCATCACTTTCTCTTCCTCCCTCTACCCGTCGCCCTCTGTGTGCCAGCCTGTACACCGCAGCTGCACCCAGCTGGCACTCCTCACTCTGCAGAATTAATGGTTCCATTATCTGTCTGAATCATTCAGACCTTTCTCTCACTTTCACTCACTCACACACACACACACACAGCCATCTGTCACTGCAGGGTCATTATTGGACAGTCAGACAGTATATTTCAGGTGCTTTAACATTAAATGACTTTAATGTTAATGTCTCTATTTAGTTGCAGAAATCTTACCCTACAAATATTAAAGTATAAGTATACTAACAATAATATAAGACACACACTGTAAACGGGTTGTTTTATGAGTTTATACCTCCCACCGAGTTGGACAGTACATCTTAGTGTGTGTGTTTTACTTCAAGTGTACTGAGATTTCAATTTGGCTGCTGCTGTTTCTATATCTTTAGAACTTGATAAAACAGAGCAAGATAAACAGATACACTGATACAAGGTTCAAGTGCCACAAATGTAAAACTGTATGTATTTAATGTTAATGCTCAGACGTTTTTTCACTTTAATATCAATAAAAAACACAGAATATTAATGAATATTTAAGGTGGTACCATAGACAGTTGGCACATTTAGTATTCTGCTATTAAATACAACATTCCTTCTAATAAAGCAGTTAAAATGTATTGCTTTTTGAGTGTAGTGTACGGGTTTGAAGTTATTTGAATTCATTTTGATAGATTTTGGATGCATAGGTCGAATGACACGCGACAAATGACTGTATACATTCAAGACTGCTGTAACAACATACTAATAAAGCCATGTACACACAACATTTACCTTCTGCGGAGGGGAGCCTACGGCCATTTCCACGTAGTATCCCTGACCAGACTTCCCACGCAGGTTATCAATCATGTCCACGAAGCTGATGCCGCTCGCTGCAGCTCCTCTTCGCCTGCGTGCAGCGTACTTTCCCGTGTTGCCGCGGGTAACGGCGGCGGCAGGTGGCAACTGCGGTGGCGATTCAGCGCGAGCACCTTGCCGCAGTGGCACGCGGATGGCGAGAGGCAGGCCCGAGGCGTCCAGCGCGGATTGACCGCTGCTGATGAGACACAACGTCGTCCATATGAACAGACCTGTCAACAAGCGAGGCCTTAACGTCGACGCCTCCATGTTGAAACTCATTAACATTGTGTTTTTAGTACGTTTGGTTTTGACTTCACGACTGTCCGTTCACTCTGACATCCAGTCTGCAGCGACACGGGAGAAGAGATCAGGTGGCGATGATGCTAAAATGACGGCTAAAACCATGATGGCAGCTGAAGCACAAACATGGACAGGGTCACTATGTTTTCTCTCCAGTTGTCTCACCGTTAACCGACACGGAAAAACAAATTGTGTACTACGATCAAATAACATATAAGCTCGTATAGAGTATCTTTCGAGATCTAATCACCCTGACAACCAGACCAGGCAACCCTCGGTGTCACAGATAATTTGAGACGATGGGTAAATTACAGGCTCTCCCTCCGTGTTCAGTGCATCAACAAACCGCAGGCCTGTGTCGTTTTCTCCGCATATCCTCATGTCAAAACATCGGAACCATCGTCGGTAGGGAGGCTGACCGGGGGGCTACCGTAATCCGCATCCTTCAGCTTTCCCGACCCGTTCATTCTGTTCCCCGCCTTCCAGTCTTTCACCTCCTCCTCCTCCTCCTCCTCCTCCATTCACCCGGCTGCATCCTTCAGCACTGTGAAAACAGAAGCATCACCACCGTCAAGCTATGATACAAAAACACACGACTTCCTGTAAGCCTTTTCTAAATAAGACAGCATAAAATTCCCTAACTAAAATGTCAAGCTACGTACCAGTTAGGATTAGTGCCTGAACCGATCTGTGAAAGTTTGCTTTTATTGTCTAGTTATCCCTCAGTGAAACATTATATGAGTTTCATGTGTGTGCTATAATGAGAAATGTTATACAAGGTAACTACGAAATGTTACACTAGATGAATATCATACAGCCTGTGTTTTCAATCCTATATAGACACCATGTATCACTTGGTTTTCGTCTTTTAATTTGAAGGCGCTGTCATGTCATGGCTCTCGTCGCTTCTTCGGGAAAGCCCTGGGATACTCACACACATTCTGGGTAATGAAGTTTTGCTTTGCTGGTCACACTTGTTTCTGTATGACATATGATGCATTGCCACGCGCTCTAACCCTGAACAACTACAATAATTATTATATTTGTATATTCCATACAATTATTATAATATAAGTACATAATACCAAAAAAATCAGCCATAGAGATTTCAGAGCGTAATTTTATTATCTCAAACAAGAGGTGAATGCATTGCAGTTGCAAAAATGTAATAAAGAGAAATTACTGTATGATTTTAATAATATTACTTGTGAGAATTACTATAGTGTGCTTGTTGTTCACAGCTGTGTGTTTGTAGGGTTTTAGTGTTTTGTGATTTTTGTGTGTCAGTGATGTATTGCTATTATAATTCTGTAGTACTTTACAGTGACTTGACTCCTGTTGTAAGCTACGGCATATAGTGTCACTGCTGGAAATCTATCATATTGCCCTAGTCATTATCTTTTTGATGGAATACTTGCATAATACACAGTTTATATTCCTGTAAATTGATTTTGCCAGGGAGACCACAAACTATATTTATGATTAAGCACACAATAAAGTTGTATGATATCAAATGAGGGACAAAGGACATTTGATTCAAAACTCGGCCAGTTTCTTTCCTTATGGCAGACTGCCGCTCTCTTGAGATGATCCTGGACAGTCCCAGTAGGAAGAAATAGGAAGGAAGGAAACAGGTGCTATTATACTGTGCACATCTTTCCTCCCTACAGTGAGCCCTACAGAGTCTTTACAGTGGTGGTACAGTTCACACTGTTCCATCAGCAGCTGGGCTGGGTCCTCCTGAACTGAGGATGCAGGAGAACACAGTTGGACAAGTATTAATCAGTATTAATATTAATTATTAATTAATTAAGAAGTTGTGCCAAAAGAAAATGAAAATTGGATTAAAATGTGCTATTGTATGAAAAGCAAACTAGTATGAAACAATATATGATGTTTATGATTAGGCATGTTGCACCCAACATATACAGTAACACACAGAGATAGATACTCACTGGTTGACATCTTTGAGTCCCAGCTTCTCTGCTCTCCAGTTTTGGTGATGAGTGGCTCTGCTCTGCCCTCTGGTGGACACCACACTGTTAAGTGTCCAGAACTACCCACCCTACACACATAAAAATATTACCCTACACATATATGGTCATATGTATGCGTATAATCACACAAGAATAGTAGGCATGCCCTTACATACATATGCAAACTCCTATAAACCACTCTCACAGTGTTATCGTGCATGGCCTACAACATGCCATGTCAGAACCCCCATTGCATTCAAAGGTCAAAGATTAGCTATCAGCGAGGCTGCTGCCTTATCAGTATGTACCAGCTGATAACAGACGTAATGATGCACCGTGATCTGGTCACAATTTCGGCTTGTCTTTCCAAAGAAAATGTTTGTTAATCAGGCAAAGTGTATTCAGACTTAGCTCACTGACTGAGAAACACTCACCTGTCCTGGGGTTCTGTAGTCCTGAAGCCTTTAGCAAATGGGTTGCTAGCAATTTTTAGCTGGGTGATCTGAATGAGACAAGGTGAGGGGAGCAAGATAAAACAGATATCATGCAAAGAAATTGCTCCCTAAATTATCACTTGATGCACAATGAAAACTTTTTGTGATTCATAGAAAGATGTCAAACATATACTTGATACAAATGTGTCAAACAGATGTGTGATGGTAATATTTAGTATAAAGTCTACTGATCCTGGGTTACCTACCCGGTGGTTCTGGTAGGCAGTGACGGCAATAAAGCGTGTCTCAGGGAAGGAAAAAGAGCAGAAGTTTCTGTATGCATTTAAGTTACTGTTTGGAGCTGGATCCACATACACCACGTGGAAGCGTGGCTGATAACGATGCATTGAGTTCAATATCATCTGACACACAGAAAAGTGGAGAAAACACAACAAGCAAATCAAAAAAGAGTAAAAAAAAAAGAGACATTTGTTTATGTTCTTTCATGATTAAAAACATTGACTGACATGTCCATTGTCATCCAGCAGGTTGTTGGTGAGCTTGAGTGTGTCGAAAGATACAGTCTGTTTCATCCACTGGGCTCCACAGGCAGGTGAGTCTGGGTGAAAATGCATCCTGCTTGGGGCTACAACATCTGCTCGCCCTGCCACCAACCAGGATGAGCTGTGGAAGGCATATCTGACACACACACATTTTTCAAACATATAAAACAGGACTGGTAAAGTAAGCTGCAGAGGGGAAAATAGCACAGATCTAGGTCAAAGGTTGACAGTGATGGTCTTAAATAAATTGATGTAAATACTAGAACAGATCTGAAATAAGCTAAAAACGTTTACTGTATGTTGGAAGAAGTAAGTCTGTTATACACTACACAACTTGGCACAGCACTCCTCACTCTGCATGCATGTCTGACCTGTATCTTTTGTCATCAACAGGGACAAAGTCCATGAGCAGGACATATTCGGCAGTAGGATCCATCCCAGAGATTTGAACCTGGAATGTTGGAAACATCCTCCTGCAGTTTGTGAACATAATGTAGTGTGAGACGCCAGACAAAAAGGAAAACTGAGATGCAAGATAAGGTAGTGAGAAATATAAACATGCACGTTATTGTTACCTTCCAGCTTTTGTTACAATCATCTCTGTGCCCAGATGATCAAACTGCTGCCAAAGTGCATGCATCTCCAGCTGGACATGTACCCCACTGACCTGGGGGGCCTTGGCACTCGACAGTGCCCCCTTGTCTGCACAGTAGGGCAGAGATAGCTCACAGTTCTGAGACAGCTGAGGACCTGAGGAGAGGAGGGGAGGGGAGGGGACACGAGAGGAGAGGAGAAATGTATGTTGAACTTTTCTTTTGTCTATAATCATTATCACGTAAATGTTTTTCCACTGAGCTCAGACAAGTTTGATCATAAAACAAACACTTACCATCCATCATTTGAAGATCTGCAATATAAGTAATATGAATGAATTTGCTGCTTTGTCTCTTCTCTTGATTTTTCTGTTCACTCCAGTCTGTTCGTTCAGTTCTTACCATAGGAAGCAGCTCCTGTCTTTACATAAGACTCACTACTGTGGTAGATGTACATCCAGGCGTGACTGCTTGTGTCCAGGAAAAAGCTGGTTTTATACACGGAGAGACACTCACTGGGGACCTGAGTGCCTGCCTCATCCATTACAATACTCATAGTGCCACTGACATGCACTAATCACAGCTGCACACACATGCATGCAAGCCTCCCAACGAACTGTGAATACATAAGTGCGCACATACACACACACAAAACCTTTTTGGAGCATGTTGAAATCCCTGTTTGGCTTTGTTATTGTGTCTTATAGCCTAAAGTCTTAACTGGAGCTTGTCTTGACCAAAATGTACGACATTAATAACATCCTAATCAGCCCAGTGTTACTGGGTGTGGACAGATGAAGACAGCAATAAACTGCTTTTATTATTCATAGCACCTGTTCTTGGGACAGCGTTTCAACACCATACTAATTAGAAAGTTAGCTATTCCCTAAAACTGACTTAGGCGGCTATTTCTGGTTTGCTTTGATGGAAACATTCTAACATACATATGAAATGCAACTTATCAAACTGTCAGGAATACACTAATAAAGTCCAAGATGCATGTCTATTGTTGTTCTTACTTGTTGTTAGCTATCTGAAAGTGTCTTTGTGTCACTGTTTGTGCATCGTGAAAGGTTTTGTGTCACTTGAATACATGTGTCATTGTTTGTAACCAAGTAATGGACAAATTATATATGTGATCTTGGAAATTTGGAAAATTCCTGTTGTTGTGGGGACAAGAATCTGTTTACACAGTCACATTGTGAGGACCTGCCTTGCTTATGGGAACAAAAAGCAAGTCCCCACAATGTAAATCATTAAATATTAGGGTGAAGAGTTGCTTTAAGGTTAGGTTGAGGTTAGGGTCCAAAAGTGATGGAAACAAGACTGTGTGTGTGTGTATGCAGAGACTCATGTGGCTCTAGGATGGGACAGTGTTGAAGGGTTCCTGCCTGAGGGATCCAAAGCAGAAAAGTGTACTTTCCACTAATAAAGCACAGGACGTAAGTTTGTCAATAGGCTGATTTTCACCCCCGATCAGCTCATTTATCACAGCTTTCAGTACCACAGGCGGAAATCTCTCACATGTTATTGGATGCCCCTCTTAAGTAGAACTGATTGTATTAATATTGCTCTTTTCCATTGGAGCTTGTGATCAATGATGACCCCGTCAAAGGGCTGTCTGTGTGATATGACCTTAGAGGCTCACTGAGGTCAAAAACACTCCTCTGAAGCTGAACTGTTATATTCCTGATATAATACATACATACATCTTTGCATGTATTTCAAAAGTTTAGATAAAATCAGCTATATTTTGATGTTGACTTTGAATGTGGCAGACACGGATGTAATAACAAAGAGAATTGCAGTGTGTTGTAGATTGTTGTAGATTGTTACTCAGCCCTGTGATTGACTGACAACCAGTCCAGGGTGTACTCCTCCTTTCCAGCCCCCCCCCCCCCACACACAGTGACCCTGCATGGATAAAGAAAATAGAAAAAATGGATGAATGGATGGATGGAATTCATAATAATCAGGCCAAAATAGATTTGAAAAAATGTGTAAATAGATTTAAGTTACATTGTCAGTGATTATTTTTTTACATCTTTGATCACGGCTTTCAAAGATAGCAGTTTTAAAACTATGAAACTTTTTTTCATGAATAAGAATATTCCAAATTTTACTCATCTCAGGCTGCCAGGTTTGTTGGTGACATGACTAACATTTGTTTTTGTTTTGTAATAATAATAGTAAGATGTTTTCTTTTTTCACTGAAATTGTAAGGTGAACATTTTGGGCTTCTCCGTTTTTTTCTTGTGGTTAAAAAAAAAGCAGCGTCAAAAACTCTCACTAAAGAAACAAATGCTACAGAATGCACGCAGAACACCTGTACCTTGTGTCAGTAGCGTTTCTGTAAGGCTTATTTAATTTGACTGTAAATGCTGAATACACAACATGAATTATATATATTTGCATTTGCGTTTTTTTTTGTTGTTGTCTATCTATATACCCTATATATGACATTGTTCAATTTAGAGTCAGAAAACAAAATAGTATAAACAGTCAGATGTTTATTGAGCTGTATTTCGTCATAGCACAGATTTCAGACAAGCATTATTACACAGAGGTTCACTTGTGATAATTCACACACAATTAATACACAAAATGTATGTAGTTGACTGTGGTATGCAAAGAGTAAAGCGTTTGTGTGTTAAACAAAGCATATATGTGTCTGTGTATGTGTTTGCTTGCATGTGCTTGAGCATGTGCGCATGAAGTAAGGTGTTTGGATGGGAGACAGAGAGCAAGAGTCCTGCCATTTTGTTGCTAAGAAGTACATCATTTAGGCATGAGCTTCATTTTAGGAGGTGGCCTGCATGTGCACGTGAGGAGAGATGGAATGGAGAGAAAGGGGGAATGGATCTAGGACAGGCACGTAGGGGAGGTTAGTTATAGAGACAGAGTAGAAAGAATTTAGCTCTTGGTGAGAGTAGAAGCAATGGCCTCGAAGATGTCATGGAGCTTTTGCTTGACATCCTCAGCTAAAGGTGTAATCTTCTCCTTCAGGGCAGTGAGCTCATCAGTGTTGATGGACTGTGCTTGGCTGTAGGCTTGCTTCAACTGCTCCTTGTATTCCTCAACATAGGGACTTGCCATCTGCTTCAGGTTCTCCAGACGCTCAGTAAGCTTGTTACGCACAGACTCCACAATGGGCATCAGGGCAGTCTTGGTCTCTTCCACGTTGGTAGCCACCTTGGTACGCAGCTCCGCCATTACGGGCTCCAGCTTGACCCTCAGAGCTTCCATCTCAGCTGCGTGCCTGGTTTGGTACTCTGTGATGATGGGCTCCAACTGGGTACGGTACTCTTCAATGTGTTTTGCAACAACTTCCCTCAGATGAGTACGCTTGGGTTCAATTTCGGCCTTCAGGGCATCAATATCGCTTATGACAGAGGCACGGAACTCAGCGGTGGCATCAGAGATGGTGTTGACAATGTTGTCAGTGACGGGGGAAACAGCTCCCTGCAGAGCTTTGATCTGATTGTACATATCTTCCATGCGCTGAGAGAGCATGGTCCTGGAAGAGGATAGAGAAGCGGAGCAAAAGTTAAATAAACATATCAATTAGAAAGTGGTGACAAGAGAACTCCAGAAAGGTGAATGAACCAGTGACATAGCAAGTATCAGTTATATAAATTGGGACTGACTGAAGTGAATGTTGAAGACTTACTTGAGTTCCCTGTACTCAGTGTCATCGAGATGTGCGAGGGCTTTGTTGGCACTGTCCTTTGCCTGGTTCATGTAGACATCCACAGCAGCCCGCAAGTGTGCCAGCTGAGAGGGAGCATCAGCCTGCAGGGAAGCGGCCTGAGAGCCTGAGAGAAGGAAAGGAAGGGAAAGGAAAGGAAAGGAAAGGAAAGATGGGGAAAAGAGATGAGCCGAAAGAGAGTGAGTTAAGTAAGCAATCAGAAAACACTGTATTTCAAATATCTTTTAAAATATTTCAAATGCTGTGTAATGTACGGACTGAGCAAAGCTGTACAGATTAAGTCTTTCCCTTGAGTAAGAAACAGTGCATTCAGTACTCACCGACAGCCAGCAGCAGGGTGAGAGCGAGAGCCACAAACTTCATGATGGTGGTCTAAAGTGGAAAGAGTGGTAACAAATATTCAGTACACGTAACACTCACAATACAACAGTTAAAGGAGTTTCAACAAAGAACAACTTAAAAATGGGAACCCATTAATCCATCGGGAATCCTCCATCTAAACCCACATGAAGGCCAGGGTAAGTAGGCTTAAAAGAAAAAGAATGCCTTAACATGCCATTAAAGCTACATACTCATCCCTGAATTGGCACACATGAGTTAACACTAAACATATGGTGGCTTCTTAAAAGAACCTGTAATCTGGGTAGATTAGGGATGACAACAAATTAGAGAGACAGCTCAAGCAGATTAGCTCTGAATTGCTATGTAATCTTGTTACAGGCTTTCCAGTAAATCACAGTAAGCAAAACATATCTTTGATCTCAAAATCTCAGTCCTGGATCACTTAAATTTATGAATCTCTTGATTTCCTGCTACAGCATTATCCCATAGTTACAGATAGATAAATGTAATATTATCAACAGTCATGGTTAAAAGTTTGAACAACTTCTTATTCTTGCACAGAATCTCTTTTGGCACCAGTTCACAACTTCATCAAAGTTTAAGAAGCTCTAACAGATCATCTTTTATGACAGCCTATTCCACAGCCAAAGTCCCAGTCAGAGCCACAGCAGTTGTTTGTCTTACCTGGTGGAGTTCTTGACGAAACTGAACAACTTCAGCAAGAGCAGACTTTTTATAGTGCCCCGTAGAGGGATGAGTCCATGTGGGGAGGAGGGGTGGGGGTGGAGGTATGAGGGCTATGTGTCTCCGTGGAGGTGGACCTCACCCCCCTGCCATCTCCCTCAGCAGGGGGACGGGGTTGAGAGTTCAATGGTCACCTGCTGGGAGGAGATCACTCAGCACAGATGCGGTCACAGATTCACTATACGTTATGAACATCAAAGATGTTCTGTAAGTTTTTCAGGAGTGCAACCATTTATTGACAATCTTCTAAATTCTTCATTTTTAGGGCATCATAACATTTTACTGGTGATACTTCTGGCAGAGCTATTAGCATTTCATTTCTTCTTGATAAAGGGTTTCTCATTTGTCCTGTAGTGAAACTGCTCATATTTGAGAAGAAGACGTGAAAGGCTGGCACAGTCGAAGAGTGATTAGGCTAAAAATTCAACAGAGGTACAAGACAGGAAACTTGATTTTTTTTTATGAAAGCAAACAAGAAATAGAGAGAGTAGAAGAAGAGAACACTCGCATAAAGAATGGGGATAAAATGGATGCCAACCAAATAGATATGAAAAAGACATACATAAAAAATAGACCGTATGATGGTATCTTTTTTTGGCATATACTACACTTCACTTCAAACAGCAGCTTAAGGTTCACCTCCTTTCATTGTTTTTTTTTTTTTTTTTTTTGCATCTGTTCGAGAAGAGTGCCTAGGACATGAAAGCCACATTATTTACAGTTCTGGTGATGCTAAGAGGCTGCCAAGACAAACAAACAAGAGCAAACAGAGAACACTGACTTGCTGCAGTCAATAATCCAAATGTAATCACGTTCAATCTGCAGTCACTAAATGTTGGATTACATATGCACAAGCACTCACATTTGCACAGACCCACACAATGTCACTTAACAGTGCAGTGATCTATACAGAATAGTTTAAAGACTTATCTCATTTTACGGATAACAAAGTTTGTGGCTAGTGTGTGTGTGTGATGATTAATAGGTCAAAGAGTGTTGTGTGCCATGCTGTTGTTTGTTGTCCTATCACCGATGGACTTTGTCCCCATGGCTTCATGTAATTTGAGGAATAGGAATGATCATAGTATAGAAAGTTGCCTCCGATTGTAAACACATACGCACATGATCACAATCACTGTAATGTAGTCTGTCACACAAGCAATATCCTCATCTAAGAACTGTCTATCAAATTCAATTGAGATTTTCAGTTGGTGAAATATAGTCCATTTCCCTTATTACACATACATTAAACATACTGAGTTGTACTCAAAGAGAAAAGGCAACATAATGTGTAATTAATGTGCTGATTCTGTAAAAGCAACTACATGCGCTGATACAGGGAAGGAAAATGTTGCTTCTATATGTCAGACCACATCTATCTCCTGAGTGAGCGCTGGTCGAACAGTGCGGGGTTATTAGGTGCAAGGTTAATCATTGTCATCAGTGGTTAGTGGCAATCATCTGTAACCAAGAGTCTGGTCTGTCTTTCTTGCACAATGTAGTTCCAGTAGCCTATATAATCAATACACAACTCTCTGAATACCACTACTCTCATATTCTTGTACTGAAAATACTTGCTCTGAGCAATTACAAACATACCTAGTTCATATCTTGGGCAATATGTGGCAAGATAACACAAGCATTTCACCTCAGTGAATAAAACATTTACAAGGTGGGAAATTCAAAATTAAAAGAAAAAGAGAAATCCAAGAGAGCAACTGAAAAAATCTTAAAACTGTGAACACTGTATGAAAGGGCACGTAAGCATCTGAAAAGCTTCATAAACAGCATCTGAAGAAATGGAATTTTATTTTAATTTTATTTCATTTCTCTTACTTCAGGCTTAATATGTACTTCAGATAACCCATTAAGGGCACATGATGGACTAAATAAAAGCTGATCATTCATATTAAAAACACAAAACATTTTCCCTTTTTGATTTCAGTGTGTCTGTAGCCTTTCTTATATGTCCTTTTAAATTCCCAAAGACATTATACCTTTCTTTGTCTTTCTCTGCCTCCATTTGCCTTTTGTTAATTATCATTTGACAGTGTGGTGTCTGTCTTCACTCTCACCCCTGACTATAAACTCATTCACATCACATTTTTTACAGAGAGGAGCCAAACTGAGTTTGATGAGGTTGCGAAGACGGAGGGGTGTGAGAGCCGTCACCTACACAAGCCACATCAAAGCCTGCCAGACTCAGACTGACGCTATCAACTCTCACCATTTGTCTAACACCAATTAGCAAAATAAAGGAGACAATTTGAAAGTGTTGTGAGGGAATTTTGAAGCTACCTTCCAAAAATATTTAATTTATCCAGGCAAACTGGACCAGCCAAGCAAGGACACCTCTGATTCTAAACCACTCTTTGGACAAAACAAGGAACTACAATGCAAGTTACATTTTCATCTTTTTCACTGTTTTCTGACGTTGTCCTGACTACAGAAGTCATCAGAAAAGAGTGAAGAAAGAATCATTAGTTGCATCCTCCAAAAGGCTGAACAGATCACAGAACATCACTCCTGTCAATGACTCCCCCTTGTAATGCTATTGTACAGGAGTCTGTAGGGCTTTTGCCCCCCCGGCCAGTGAGATAAGAAATTTCTACATATCAGCTGCTCTGGGCTCAGAGCTGCTGACCAAGTGTGAAACAGATCTTGTCAGAAGAATGACCCTTATCTGGAACAGCAACCTTTGAGACTGCTTACATTGCAGCACTTTGATTCAGCATCCACAGTGAACCATCAATCTACATTACTGCTGTTGTAACTGTTATCAACATGAACTCAGAACTAGCTGTCAAGACAATTGCTAAGGTTGCACGTTTTGAAACTGCAATGGCAGTTGAGCACGCAATTATTATTCTGAGCAACAAGAATATTTGAAATGAGCAAAGGGAAGCAAAAACACTTACCATCCTAAATCTAAAAATAGTTTAAATAGAGAAAAGTTTTGGCTGGCTGTTTTGGGCATTATCACGAAAACATCACAGAGTCAGCACCACTGCTGGGTTATAGCTGGATGGCTAGCAGAATTTCAGGCTAGATTTAAGACAATATAATTATATTGGAGAGAATATCCTGGGTTTAAAGGAAGAACTTGGTCTATATTTTGGGATTTCCATGACATCAACAGATATATGATATGAACACATTTCTAGGCTAATTGATGGGATTTACTGATGCTCTATAAAAAGAAGCTCTTTGTTGATGATCAACAGCCCATTTTACAGTGACCATCAAACAGCCAGGCAGATGTGGGGTAATTGCCTAGAGCTGATAAATATTTAATCCGAAAATCCACCATTTGATCAGGCCCTGGCTGAGGTTCAAAGGTCACGTCATTGTTCCAGCTGCCTCCATGATGGAGCACTGTTCTCAGACCAGCAGGGGAGGTTATCTCAGCTGTGAGCAACAGTGTGGAGCTCTCTCTCAGTTTCTCCACTTCAGATTGCTATACCCAAGTCCGCTTAACCGTAGTGATGTGGTTTTGCAATGTCACATCTGCTGAGGTCACTCCTGCTTTAATACAGATATTTGGACCAAAGCCCTGCTTGTAGAGTGTCACTGTAGGTTGCATCGCCCTGCGGGCTGTACAGCTTCACGACAAAACAAGAAAATCTACCGTGAACTCAGATAACCTAAATCATTCGAGGAGCAAAATGAAGGTGACAAACAGCCATCGGGGTATATTGTATAATCAAAAAAATAATCCACAAGCTCTCATAAATGCTGTCTTAATCAGTGAATAATGAGGACACTCTTCCTTCGCCATCCAACACGTAGTGAGTTGTTCTTACCAGTGATAGGGAACACTATCTTGTCATTTTACGAGCCCCTGTATCCATTTGCTGCTCTTGGAACGATTCCAAAGATAATGCAGTTTATTAAAGTGCACAGTTAAATGTTAGGGCAGGCCAACATAAAAAGAACATGTTCTTTGGTAAAGCGCTGCATTTGAATAAATGAAACCTTTAATGCTCAAGGGGAATTGGTTTTGCACTAAGAGCATTAAAAATATCAAACTAAACACAAACACCATACACGATAGCTTATAATACAACATAAGACATGAGCCTCATAAAGACACCATAAAAACATCATTTTGGGATATCAATTAAGGACATAATGCAAGTTCAATGAAGAGCCAAATTCAGACCATGTGATCAGAGTTTTTTAAGCAGCTGAGTGTCACATGGGACAAAGGGTGTTTCACTGTGACGGACACACTCACTTTATATATACAATGTATATATTGGTTTTCTACACATGTACATACCTGCATTTTAAATTTTTCTTAAAAAATTTGAATACAGTTTTTGTAAATACCTGTACTTTTTGAGATTTTAGTTTTTGTTTATCCTATCTTTATTGTTTATCCTATTTTTTATACTTCGCACTTTTCTTCTTTCTTGGTCGGGAATACTGCATGTGCAATGTCTGTAAGAACAAGAATTTCCCTCCAGGGATAAAAAAAAGAATTCTGATTCTGATTGTTCTTTTAGTCTGCATCCTCTGCATGCTGTACCTTAGCCCTGAAGGTAAGAGTACATTTTCTGACCATACTGGGTACAGGAGGTCAGCTATGATCTTATGAGTTTCAAAAAGTTGATGTAACAGCAAATGCTACACTAAACTACAAATAAACAGGTAACGGTACATAATGCACGTGTCCCCTGCTGTATCATTAGGCTTTAAAAGAAAAAATGCTTTTTACTCTACTTATTTTTACCTTTACATTTATTGACAGAAAATGACTATTAATACCTTATTTTTCATTCTCAAGAACACTTTAATGCTAAATGCTTTATATTTTACAAATAAAATTTGGAATACAATGGTCTTGAGTAAATTGTGATTATTACATAAATTCTTTGAATGTTTTTTCACCCCGGGTTTTAAACCGTGGCTAAACAAAGCATTGAATCCATCAGTTGTTGGTGAAAGAATCTGCACACTTTAGCTTGGCTCTGTTTCTCTTCTTATTTTCAAATGAAATTTAATGAAATTAGTCATGGTGCTTCACATATTGAATTGGTCAGCAACAGAGTTGTAACATCTACCGTCATCATAAAAGGAAAAGGATGAGCTGACTGACATTTTAACATTAAAAAAGATGAACTTGATGATTACCATACTGCATCTCACTCTCAAAGAGAAACATACAGTGCACGGTTCATGTTAGATGTGCTGAGACTGAACACACTGCGATGTCACATTTGTACGTGTGTTGTTTGGTGCAATTTAACATTTTTTTGTCAGTGTAGTTTGATGAGTAGGTGTTCAGTTGATCAACTGAGTTTCAAGGACACTTTGTAATTCTAAAGCTAGCATTGCCCAAGATGCAGAGTTCATTCACTCTGTTAGTAGAATCAAGCCGCCCACACCAAGACAAACACAGGAGGGTAAGAAAAGTTGTTTTTACCTGAAAACATCCATGTCAGTGATTCTAGACTGCATTTGGTAGGCTACACGTTATGTACTGTTACTTTATTAATATATGTTTCATTAGATTTGTGTCATATAATAGTGAGTATTTACTGAAAAGAGGCATATCTAGTGAGCAGGAAACAGATATGTCAGTGAAATATGATGATTCATATTCATAGATTAGTAGATTAATATTTGAATTATTGGCAACATATTAAACTAGAGAGTTGTACATTTCAGATGAGTTGTCTCAGTTGTGAGAGGTGGATAAAGACAAGACTGATAAAAACTGGCAAATGAATGGGTTATGTTACATCAGTCCTCCTCTCATCTGCCCTCTTGTGGTTAAAATAGTGAATAAAGAGATCAGGACAGAAGTCTAGATAACACTATATATTTGAAGCTATAATCCCACTCTGTGTACATACTACATCAGATAAAATTTAGAAAACCTTCTGTAAGACTGTGGACAGGAAACTTTTTCTAATTTACTGCTGGAGACAGGAGTCAACAATTGATTGCGTGAGAATGGTGTCAGCAATCTGATTTCCGCACCCTGGCTTCAGAACTGAACAAAGGCATCATTTAGCAACGCAGTCCTAATGAAGCCCCCAGCTGTGAATAAGAGGCTTGGGGACAGAAAGTGTCATTTGCAACACCACAGGGATCCTTACATTCAACTCCCCCCTCATAGTCACACACAAAACATGTCACATTTTTTCCTTTAGCAAAATAAAAACAGTTTTACTAAGCTAATTTTAACACATCTTTTATAAAAATCTACAAGCATACATTTATTTTATATGTAAACTTAGTTTTAATGCCAGCAATGTTGGCTTGAACAGTGTCATTATAAAAGGTTGAATGTTTCAAGTTGGGGGACATTTGGGACATTGTGTGGATGTCAAGTGTCAAGTGTTACTGTAGTTGTACACTGATTGATGCTTTCAGGTGCTTTAGGCACATTATGCAAACGAAGGACCCCATTAATTGTAAGCCTACTATTATTTAACAAAGATAAGGAACATAATCAGAATTCCTTTATTAATCCCTGGAGGGAAAAACATCTCATACTTCACAAAATACATTTCATCATAGGTTTTTGTTGCCTTGTCATGTTAATAAAACGTACTTCTATTTTAATGCAATATTTATGGTAAATTAATAAAAGTCGATTTAGTATTTCGTATTGTCTTTTCACTCTGGTGCTGAATCAAATGCAATTTTGTGACATTTTTAAATCAAACAAAAACCACCAACAAGACTGTAAAAATTAGATTTCAATAGTATCTGTATAACGATATGTGTTGACGAGTTAGGGGCTTACGTGGACACATGAACGCCTCACGTGGATCAGCCAGTCAGAGCCACGTTTCCATCGTCAACAGGAAGCGAGGGAAGCGTCCTTGGAGATGTTGTTAGTGTTGTAACTTTCACATCTTTCTCCCCTCTGCGTATGTAATGTTTGTGTTAAACAACTGACAGATAATCGACTTTGCCACAGAGGGTAATGAGAAAGCGATTAAACGTTGGAAAGGTAAATCAGTTATCACGAATACGTTGTTCTCCAGATACTTAGCTGGCTGCGCTAACGCTAAGTAGCTAGATAGCGCCCAGCTCAGTAAAGATAGCGGAGATGCTATTCTAATTAGCCTAGCCGGTCTCTTTTCTAGGTATGCCATTTATTTATGTACTTAAACTGTTTTCACGTCCATGTTGTTTGTTATCTACGTGTTAGTATGACTTTGCTGAATCACAATTTTCACGGGTTTAAGAATGTGTATTTCTATGTACAACATCCTAGCTATATTCACGAATGGATTTGTTAAGCTCATTAGTTGAGTATAAAGCAAGGTAACATTCCCAGAAATTATTACGTTATTTTGCACAGGATAGAAGAAGAAGAAGAAGAAGAAGAAGAATCAACTTTATTGGCAGTATATATATTTTTACATACACACACTGAATTCGTCTTCTGCATTTGACCCATCCTTAGTTGAACACACACATGCAACACCCGGCAAATTACATGCAGTGAAACACACACAGGAGCAGTGGGCAGCATCAGGCGCCCGGGGAGCATATTGGGGGGTTAAGTGCCTTGCTCAAGGGCACATCAGCCGGCTAATAGAGGGGGGGAGTATAGCAAGGGGGGAGGATAGCAAAGAGCTGAGGCTGCCGAGCGACAAGGACATCCTTCTGTAACTCTCTGCCACCTTGTTAAACATTACATTGTGTCTTCCATCCTTGTGCCAATCATTCTGGTTTGCATTTCCTCGTGTCTCTGCAGTAACCATGACTGCAGCTGCTCTCATAGGAGACCAGCTGATCCTTGAAGAAGACTATGATGAGAACTATATACCCTCTGAACAAGGTACACTGGGTTGAGAGTAATGCCCTGGGTATACAGTAGCTGGCAAGGCTATGATTTACTCACTGTACCTAGATGATACCAAAATAAAAATGTATAAAATCTTTAGCTGCAGGTAAAGTTTGCTAGCGGCTTATTGATGGCAGGGGTGAACTCCTTGGTTCAAATGGTTAACACTGATAGGATGACAGATAATGGAGGATCCTGGAGGAAGCAGTATGTAAAATCTTCAATGTTAATGTAGTTTTATTTACACCCATTATTTATTCAGTATCAGTAGAGTTTTTTTCCACTTCCAAACTCTTATATCATTCAGTCGTATCATGTTTTGTTTTGGGGGTGCCTCACTTTGGCTTAATGAGCTCGACTGTCACTTATACATTCAGCTCATCTCTTATCACATTTATTTTCTCATCAGAGATCCAAGAGTACGCCAGAGAGATTGGTATTGATCCCGACAGTGAGCCGGAGCTCCTGTGGCTGGCCAGGGAAGGCATCGTTGCTCCTCTGCCTGCTGAGTGGAAGCCTTGGTGAGTAAGGGAAGAGAAGCAGGGTTGTAGATCCTTGGCTCCATGGCCAGACTTAGACAGTGATCTGTTTAATGTGGAGCAGTGTATTTGCTTCCGCTTTGTAACCCTACATATATTATGGAATAATATGCTGATGTGGAGGCTGTGGTGTCACGGTGTTACTCTCAGTTTCTGTCACCCTGAATGAAAATTGAAAGTTGTTTTGAACATTCTTGGTGATCCCGTGTGGAGCACCACAGATACTAGCTGTCCCAGCAGCAAGTTCGATTTACCTGAGTGGATTTGACAGTCTTGTAGTACATGTGTGTTTGTGTCCTTGCAAGTAATCAAGGGTGAAGGTCTGCCACCTTGACACCCGAAAGCTGCAGTGCATTGCTGCCAACGTCTTCAAGGAAAAAGCCAGCTGCTGCGAAATTGTCTAAATAATGAGTCCTAGTTTATACCCTACTGAATATCAAGCTGCTTAATTGAAAGTGTAGTTCTAAGGGCATGTGTAGGATTGATAAAGCAACAAGCAGATTGCATCTAAAATATCTGAACAAGCTCAAAGTCTGTTTTCCTTCAAATTTGTTGGACTCAGTATTGCTCAAGCAAATAAAATATCCGTCCACTGTTTCTTCTCTGTATGCTCCTTTAAACTTGGTCTGGGCCCTTCTGTGCAGAGTTTGCGTGTTCTCCCTGTGCCTGCATGGGTTTTCTCTGGGTACTCGGGCTTCCACCCACAATCCCAAAGACGTGCACACTAGGTCAATTGGCTACTCTACATTGCCCCTAGGTGTGAGTGTGTGCATGTGTGGTTGTCTGCCCCCCTTGACCGACCCTGATGAATAAGCAATATAGAAAATGAATGGATATTTCATCTTCAATCTCATACTTTGAGTTAATGGAACTAATAATAGGGTTAGGGATATGACTGTACACAGTAATTATGAACTCAATTAAAATAATTAGTTACACACCCGTTGTTATGAAAACTAAACAAACAGCTTTAAACCTTTATGGCCCAACAGCATTTCTCTGTTTACTTGCCCATTCAATCATCACCTCACCCTCCCAACTCCTGGGGCTTTTTGGAGGTGCTGAAGTGACAAGCCCCCCCTCCTCTCTTCTGTCCTCCCCCGCAGCCAGGATGTGACAGGAGACATCTACTATTTCAACTTCTCCTCGGGACAGTCCACCTGGGATCACCCGTGTGATGAGCACTACCGCCGTCTGGTGGCCCAGGAGCGTGAGCGCGCCCAGCTGGCTGCCGCTGCAGGAGGCACAGGGGCGAAGAAGGACAAGGATAAGAAGAAGAAGAAAGAAAAGAAAGAGAAGAAAGAGAAGAAGAAGAAGGAGCCACTCAAGACCCCTGGAGTGAGTGTTTTTTTTTTTTTAAATCACAATTAAAACAATTTTTATATGTTTTGTTTATTTTGTTTTGTTTTGATAATGCTGTTTGTATATATATAATGGATATTATATATAAATATTCAGATTCAGTGGCAGAGGATGCCTCTTTTTTGCGAGGCATTGCTATCTGATCATGTAAAATATACTTTTATATACCCTCAGAAAATGTTTAAAACTGTGTTTAAACGTGTATTTGTCATTACTGTGTGAAGGGATATGGACCTCTTAACCAAATTTAGAACTGAATAAACAATTGTTTGTTGTTTGTCAAAATTATTTGGCACATCCATTCGACTATTTACTTGTTTGGAAGAGGGTACACTGAAAACACAATAGTAACAAAAAAAACAGAAAAGACAATGGTCAACATTCTCTCTTGGACTGAAACTATTTTTATATAGAGATGCCGATGTGTACCCTGTGGAGCTGTAAGCTAATACTAACTATCAGACCAAGGCTAATTATCACACCTTAAATTTACTCAGAATCAGGGATAAACTTGATATGGACACCCCTTATTAACTGCAGTGGGGATTCTAGATTTCATGAATTATTTAAGATTTTCTGATGTTGGGTTATTGTTGCTTACTTCTCCAATTGTGTCTCTTTTCCTGCAGGCCCTGAGTTCACCTTTGGGACCCCTACCATCCCCGCTGGGCAGCCTGGCTCCTCTGAGAGGTCTGGATGCCCCTGGACCAGGCCCACTTCCTGGTTCTGTTCCGTCTCTGCGACGGTCCCTCGGCACCTCAGGAGGACTGGAGCCCTTAAAGACCTCCCTTGGGGTACAGTCCTAGTGCTATGTGAATGATCATATGATACACATGTGCATTTTTAGCCTCTCACCCACCTCTATCTCAAACACTTTCAGTATACAATATACTATGTTCGGTTTCTTCCTCTGTCGGGGCCCTCAGAGCAGTGGAGTGTCTAGTGTTTGGGGCAGCAGGCAGGAGGAGAGGGTGTCTCTAGCTCTGCCTGGCTTTGATGATGATGATGACGATGATGAGAAAATCTCAGAAAACGAGGTAAAGCTCAACCTAAAGACAAATTAAGAAAGTAGGTCATTTTGCCACCTATGCATGGCTCTTAAATGTATTTATATCCTAGTCAAGCCAGATATTGTCACTTTTTCAGCTAAGTGCCCGTGATTCAGACCAATTAATGAAGAACCTTCATCTGGACCTGGATGCCCTTGGAGGAGGCCTACAGTATGAGGTAGACAGGATGAAATACGTGTTTTAATAAAAGAAAATGAGAACAGCTGTTAATAATTTGTAAAAAAACAACACTGGTGTTTTATAGATTTTGATTCATGTGATTTTTGGTATGCATGTTTTTTTAATTTAATGATTTATCAGTTTTGGTGTAAAGTTTTAGTATTGCACCTGTGTGTGTACTCAATGCCCTCAAGGACAGTGAGGCCAGTGGTGGAGCTCCAGCTGAGGAGAGGACAGAACCAGAGTTGCAGGACTTGGCCCTATCCGGAGACCACAGCCCTGAACCACCGTCTCAACAGGTAAAAACACACATATGCACACGCACACACACATATACATATACATTTCGTTCAATTTTGAAGTGGCTCCCAGCTTTCTTTTTGTCTTTTTTGCTCTCTCTGTCATTTCCATGCTGTGTATGTAACACCTGTGTACTGTATGGCTTGAATTGTCATAGTATGTTTTCACAGATAAGCTGATTATTATGGGTAATTATTTAGGTTAACCTTGCATTTTATGTTTAAGCCAGGCATTTTGTACAACACCAGCGTATATTGTCAAGTAAAGGGTCTCGTGTACCTTACCCCCGGTAAAAATGCAGTCTTTGATATGTATTTTCAGAATTAGGTTAGTCAATTATAAACGTAAACTTCATAATATCGGATTTGGATGCTGATATGTACATTTACTTTTGGTGCATTTTTCTTGTTTTGTCATGTAATCGAGATTCTAAACCATCTGTTATTCCTTCTCTTTCTTTCGTGCAACCTCTTTGACCTTTAACCCTCTCACCTTTGCACTGTGACCTGGGATGTGTTCATGCAGCTGCTGTGCTGCTGGGATCTGTCCTATGGGCACGGCTGCTACTGTGTCTTTCTCTTTGTCCTTCTGTCTTCCTACTGTCACTGTTACTGCTTTGCTGTCTGAAACCATGTATCAGGAGCATGTGGCATCACCATCAAAACAATGAATACTATAATTGCCCTCTGATTTATGTATTTATTCCCACTGGGATAGACCAGTACCACTCCTCACCACTGCTGTTAGATTCTGAGAATTCAGCCCTAATTTGTGAATCTTGCATCTTTTTTTACATTACCTACAAATTAATACATTTACACACTAAGTAATTTAGCAGAACTAATGCATATAGATTTTGAGATTTAGGAGGAGAAATGCTGGAACAATTAAATCACATTAACCAAACAAACCTGCTCATGCGTGTGAGCCTGTGTTTTAGTGACCCAGAACATTTGTATATTTTTCTGTTTTTATTAGTTCCTCTTGAATTTATTTTTCATGTGTTACTTGTCTGTCATGACTGTCCCTGTAAAGTGCATGATTCATCAGTTTTGCATGCAGTTGTGTAAAGATCATCACCCCCACCTCAACCCACCCCCACCACACCATATTTCAGTGGGAGTCACAATCTTTTTGTCTGCCTCTTTCCCTCATCCGCCTTCCTCCGTCCTTTCTCTCCCATGTGTCTCTGCACGCCTTCCTTTGTGCCTCTGTTTGGGATGGATGGACTTCCTATTCTGCTCCACCAAGGACTCTTTGAGGGGCCGTCACCTCCACCTGTCCTCGCTGGCTGGCAGCAGAAACCATGTCAGTGTGGAGGGGGCAGGTTCTGTCATGCCTGAACATGAGGAGGTAGCAGAGGAGTCAGTTGAGGTGGAGGACGAGGAGGAAGGAGAGCTGGAAGAAAAGAGAGAGAAGGCAGAGGATGAAGGCGGAGTGGAGGGAGGGGTGGAGGAGAAAGAAGAGGTAGGAAATGAGCTGGAAGATGGAGAGGCTCAGGATGAGGAACCAGAAGAGAGAACAAGCAGAGAAGAAGGGGATGGGATGGACGAAGGGCACGGAGGAAGTAAAGGGTCTGTAGAAAGCGAGAAAGAAGAGGAGGCCCTAGAGAGTGATGAAGTTATGGAGGAATGCTGTGAAGGTGATGATGAAGAGAACAGTGAAGGGGATGGCGGAGTGTCAGAAAACATGAAACACAGTGAGAAGCAGGATAGAAATGAAAAGGAAGAAAACAGCAGCAATGAGGAAGTAGAAGGTTATGTTGAAAGGCAGCATAATGAGTACAAAGACAGAGAAGAGAATGTGGAGAGTGATGAGGCTGTGGAGAGTTTAAGGAAGGAGAAAGAAGAGGTGAACACAGTGGAAGAGAAACATGAATTTGAGGAAAACAGTGACAAAGTTGTGGAGAAATGCTTTAAAAATAATCAAGAGGAGGTGGAGGACAAAAATGACAAAGAGAGAGATGAACTTGACAAAAACACAGATGATAAGGAAGGACAGAATGAGTGTGAGGAAGAGGAGGTCAAGACAAATAGTGAAAGAGAACAAGAGAAGGAAAAAGAGGAGGAGGGCAGTGACACAGGCAGTGATGAGGTTTTGGAGAGATGCTCCCTGAGTCAGAGGAGGCTTACGGAGAGCGAGGTGATAGAGAGATATGTACAGAGCGAAGCAGGAGAAACAGAAGGGGAGGGACTGGAAGTAGATGAGGAATCAAATGCCCCAAAGTCCCAGACTGCATCGGACAGTGAGGAGGAAGTCGTTGAGGTTTTTGAGGCTGGAACTTCTCAAGTCCAACCAGCCAAGCTAGACAAGAACACGACTCTGGGTGACCCTAAAACACTTGACCAGAAGAGAAAAACTCTTGCTGGCGAGATGAAGAATGTGACAAATAAATGCCCCCTTCCCTCAGAGGTAGGGTTTCGTATTGCCTCTGTGCGTGCTCACACCCCGACCCCCCTGCATTCACTACCTGACCTCAACTCTGGTCTTGTCTGATCTCTGCATGTAGCTTGCAGAATCCAACTCCACTGCTTTAGGGGCTGTCTCATCTCTCATCTTGTGTGACCTCACTTGCATATTGGAATATCAGTTTGGACAATCCTGAGGAGCCCCTAAGGACTGGATTGGATATTTCTGATCCCTTTTCCTATTGACAGTATAGGCTTCTATCTGCTTTTAGATTAGCAGTTGATTTGACCAGACATAGGTTTCTCACCTCCCACCATTGCCTGTCTGCTTGCTTTGATTACCGATTGCTTGATTTTCCCATACACCTGCCAACTTGCAGGCCTTTGTTGTGTTGTGTGCTCAGCTTTTGCCTTCTGCACTGTGTGCCTCTTTGGAAAATGCAGCATGCTTCGGTGTTTAGCGCTGGTTGTACAGTTTTGTTTGTTTACACATGTGCATGTGTGTGTTCACTCAGAGCTGTTAGCTTGTCACCAAGTGTGTTGGGTTGTGTTTTATTGCAGGAGTCTGATGCCGGTAAGAACACTGAGGAGGCTTCATCCTCCATGGATGTGAAGGTACTTTGATTGTGCGGTGTGACACCCAACCACCACTATTCATTTACTCAGTCACTCATTCATTCAGCTGTTTTGTGTCAGCCTGTTTTGTAATTTTTATGGTGTTGCATCCCAAAGCTGTCGGAGAAAGTTCTGGACATCGACCTGTTGGGCAGTGTCAATCCACTGGACAATGATGAAAAAGAGGAAAGAAAAGAAGATGAGGAGAATGAGGAGGAACCAAAGTCAAAGAGGGCAGATGCTGCCAAGGGGTTTGTTGTTATTATTATTTTTCTGATAATGTCCCTAAAAAACAGTTACTGTGCTGACTGAATTAATCCAGATGAGGAGTTTTTCAAATTTTGTTTGAAAAGCCTTTTTGATGCACTGAATCCACAACAAATTCAGCTGTTTTATTTTCACAAGGATTTCACCTGTGAAATTATGACTTATGAAAATTGTCAGGTGCCAAACATTTCTTTGTAAGAGTCCCAGCTATGACATTCATTTTACTTATTTTGATTAACATGTCAAAAGAACAGCATGGAGGAAAAGCACACAGCATGTCCATTGATAAAATCACACTGCAAGCGGTTTTCAGTCTTAAGATATTTTCAGCATTTATTTAACTGTGATAACAGTGTAAGACCTTTCCCCCTCTTCAGGCATTTGCAGGCTGCTGACAAAGGCAATGCTACAGGTCCTAAAGTTGACCGACTTGTCCTCCATCAGTCCAGCCTTTCACCCTCCCTCTCAAGCCCATCCCACTCAGAGCAAAGTGTGGGGCTCAACCTTAAAAGTGATGGCGTTGGCAGGTCTCTGGGTCTGCAACGGCCTGAAACCTCCAGAGGTCGGCTGGTCCGCACTTCCAACACCCAACTAGAAGACGCTAAACCTCCTTTGCAAAACCAAGAGAGCATACTGGAAGAAGAGGCAAGCTGGACAATCTGGAAAGATAGAGAGAAGAAAGAGGTGGAGGTGGAGGAGACAGAGAGGAGTCTTAGAGAGAGGAAGGAGGGGAGGGATAGCCAGATAAGCAAGCTTGCTCACGAGGTGGAGGAGGAAAGGGAGCATCTGATGAGGGAGAAGGATGAGAGAATGCGTGTCCTCCAGGAGGAGCTGAGGAGAGAGGAGGAGGAGGAGGAGAGGAAACTGAAGGAGGAGAGTAAGGAAAGACTGAGGTGGGTATGGAGAGTATAACACTATACTTTTACCTTCACATTACATCCACCTATGAAGTGACAGAGGTCTGTTAAACTCAAATTGCTGCACAAAACAATGATAATTATGATCATTTGTATTCTATGTTGTTTTCCTTCCCACTCTTAGTGGGTGAGTCTCTAAAGATTCTTCAGTTAAGACTCACTTAAACACACCTGCATTTCTTAAAACCTAATTTAAAAATAGTGTCTTAAATCCTAAAAGCACACGTCCCCCCCCAGGGCTCTGCAGCAGTTTCTCCTGTCTAAGAGGAGCGAGGAGGAGGCCAAGCTGAATGAGGAGTCTGACAGGATGCTGAAGGAACTCAGACAGTCTGTGCAAGAGGAGAGGGAGCAGAAGCAACACAGACTCAGGTCAGACATGCACATTAATGCATGACGCAAAGGTGCACTGGAGAAGAGGTTCTCAAAGTGATGCTAAACCTATAATACAGACTTTCTATATAAATGTCTTGCCTGATTACCTGGCTGGTTGATGACTTAATGTCTTATCATTACTTATTACTAACTTATTAATCAGCGTAACTTAAATCAGTTTAATTTGTGTGCCCTGTTCTCAGGGAGGAGAGTGAAGTCTTGCTGAAGGAGTTGCGCATCACTCTAGAGGAAGAGCAAGTAGCGGAGCGTGAGAGACTGAAGGCCCAGAAGAGGATGGACATGGAACGTCTGAAGGCTGAGTCGGAAGAGGAGCTCAAAGCAGAGAAGAGGAGGCTCCAGGGAGAGTGGGAGGAGAAGCTGGACTCTCTGAAACAGGAGGTGACCAAGGATGACGCTGACACATTTGTGTCTGGCTCAGTTTTTGATTTCAGCATTGTTAAGTCATTCAAATATCCTGGTTTAAATATTGTTGTTGCACCTAGCGTAACTTGAGACTGCTTTCTTTGCACAGAGTATTTGATTAAAAGCAAAATGAATTTAAAGTTAAGCACAAATACGAGAATGAGCAAAGCTAATAAATAGCTTGACAAACACTTGTGTCAAAATCGGTGTCATTTAAGTTCAATAACTAATTTCAAATTGTGCCACTGATATTAAAGAGTCCACAGTGAAAAGAAATGATTCATAGAGCTTCTTGACGTGCACTGGAAGTTAGAGGCACTCGAGTTAACCTGTATGCCCTGGATACCAGTTTTCATATGTAGGGGAAAGATCAGCCTGAAGCAGTTTTTTGTGGGTGGCCTCATGTTGTGTTACACAAGTCTTAGTGACTCACCTTCCTGTCACCCTCTGCAGCCCAGCTTTGGTTTTTACTTTCTCGTTCCTGTCAGTTGTTTTTGATGAACAGCGAGAGCACAAATTCTTGGTGAAGATGATGCTATGAAATGTTTGACCAATATATCTTGTATTAAAAATCAATGAAAAATATGCCTACAACAATTTTGGAAGTAAAATGTTGGTGCTACTGTATGGTTGAGTAAGGCTGCACTGTTTATTCTTTTTTAAAGAAAGACATTAACAGGATGTAATATGTGACCATGTTGTGTTAATGTGTTCTATTTGTGTAAACACCAGAGTGGAAGCACAAGTCAAAACAACATGAGAACTAAAAGTTTCCTTGCTCTATTTTGATGATACACGTGGAATTGCACACAGATTGATGATCTCTCTTTATGCCTGTCTCTGTTTTTGCACTGTTCTCTCTGTATAAAGGTTAAAATTACAGAGAGGAGGAGGGAGCTCATGAGTCCAAGACCCGAGCAACAACTGGCAGAGTACCACCGAGAGGTTAGAGGACACACAAACACACTCACACAATTTCATCATATCATTTGTATTCCCAATGTTAGCTGAGGCTTCCATTAAATTTTCACTGTAATATAAGTAATTGTGCTGTAAACTGACCTTAACTGTCACTGTCTAGCTGGCCGATGTTCTCCAGCAAGTGCGGGAGGAAGTGCAGCGTGATCACGAGAGGAAGCTGGAGCAGCTGAAGGAGGATCACAGGAGAGAGATGAACACCATCAGAGAGAAATACCTGGATGAGGTCAGAGAGTATTTATTTTTCTACATTTAGCTTATGCATGCCCTCATCCATCAGCAGCAATGAAAAATATCAGAGATAGCTCTGAGTAAATACTAATTGCTCCTAACTGGGTGGTTTTCCCAGTCTCACGATATTGTGTTTGTGTGTTCCAGGAGACAGACCAGAGGGAGCGCTTGCTTTCTACTCTACAGGAGGACAGAGAGCGTCTCCAGAGCTCACACACTGTCCAGCTGGAGAAACTCCGCTTGCAGCTCGACACACAGATACAAAAGACTCAGTTGACACATGTGCGCAAAGTGAGAACACACACATTTACTGATGCAGCACTGAACTTGTGATGCCATTACACTGACTTTCAATCAAACAGAAATCCTGTGGCTCCTTTCCTTTCCTTTCTAAAATAACAAGCACTTTCTTATGGTAGGAATCAGAACTGAAGGGTCTGGTGGATCAAATCGAGCTGAGAACCAAAGAGCTGAGGAGCCAGGAGGCCATGCTGCAGACTAAGGTCTTCCTTCCCATATTGTGTGTATTATTAATCACAGATACACTAACATAGACCCCATGGACTAATGGTTTCTGTCGCTTCTCAGGCAGCAGAGCTGAAGAGGAGGAGGAAGAAGCTTGAGGAGGAAGAGGATGAAGTAGACAGACAGATAGAGGTGGGACACATATGAGAAGAGAGATTATATCCACGCGCTTGTTTGTCAACCATTGATTTCTCCAACTATGTCTGTGTGTGTCCAGGCCTTGCCCCGCCTCATCCAGGAGAGAGACCAGCTAAGGGAGGAGCTGGAGAGGATGAGAGAGGAGAAACATCAAGCCAGAGAACTCATCCAGAGAGCGAGGGAGGAGAGGGACAAGGCCAAGGAGCAGGAGGAGAGACTAAGGGAGGAGAGAGACAAATCTGTGGAAGAGAGCAGGAGGGCTAAGATGGACAAGGAGCGACTGGAGAGCAAGGTGGTGCTGCTGCAGGAGAGATGCGACCATCTCAGTATTAGAGTCAGGTATAGTTGCACAGGACGTCTGTGCATCCTGTGTCTTTACTTTATAGTTTCAACAAATTGAATTATTTATCTGAGGAGGATGCAATGATTTCCAGTGTTAATGTGCAAGTTTGCTTACATTTTCAAAGAACTTATTTTGTCCAATCAGTGAGATGGACCAGGGCGAAGGAGTGAGCACCTCCCTCAGACCAGAACCCAAACAGGAGAAGAAGAAGGCAGAGAAAGCAGAGGTGACAGCACCCTCCAGTGACAAGATAGACTCATCGCTACATGTCGAAGATCTGGATAACTCTCCACTCTCCCCGTTACCTGACAGCCACAGCAGCGTGGACGAGTAAGGGGAGAGACAACAAACAGAGAACAAATTTGTGGTTATATAATGTGGTTATGAAGAAGTGAAGAGAATGAGTTTGTATTGTATCCGTTTCGTCAAAGTTGAGGTGACGATTGCACATGGTTGTGGTTTTGGTGAAGGATCTAAGAACAGTTATTATCATTTCAAGTTACATTTTTGTTTAAAGAAGTTGTCTTGTACCCATGTTTTCACTTCAGCAAGGTAGAGAGAGAAAGAGCTGGACACCATGGTGACGGGGGTTGCCAAGGGTGACCATGTAAAGACTAAACAAGAGATGCCAAGCACTGGGGGACACCTTGGGGTTCATGTACCTTTCGCTGATAGACAGACCTAATAGTTTACTAATAGATTATTAATAAGAGCTGGATCACTGTTCAGTATTCATGGGTTAGAGGATATCCATGTGAGCCGAGGATGAGTGTGTATCCCCACTTCTGCATGTGTGCAGCTTCAGACGCTACATCTCTTCGCATGGCGCATCCATCCAAAAAACCAAACTCTTCCTGGAGAGGGAGAGCAGCCGGCTGATGGAGAGACAAGCAGCTCTGCGGGCAGCCCAGACCAACCAGGAAGCCCCTGCCCAGGAAGAAGGGGCGACTGAGGAAATGACAAGAAACCTGCAGGAGGTAATGAGCAGTGTGACCCACCTCCTGCTGAATAATAATTGAGGGTGATGACTGTTGAGCTAGGGTTGATTTAAAGGAAATGTTAAATGCTGGTTATTCTCCTCTTGTTGTGTAAGGAGGCTAGAAATTTGATGGAGCTGCAGCGGACGGTTCAGAGAGGAAACACTCTCCTGCGGAGAAAAGAGGAGCAGCTCCAGCAGCTAGAGAGCTCTATAGCTGAAGAGGTCAGGACCATACATCAGTGCAGCATGTATCTGTACAGTAAACTCAGTTCAAATGATACTTCACTTTGGTTAGAGCTTTTATAGCACTTCATGCAGTCAACCAGCATCTTTACTTTCAAATATAATACATTTGTAGTTTCCTTCTGCCACTTTTATCACTTATGTTTTATTTCCTTGTTCTTTGTGTTCACGTAAAGATTTGTAGCTGCTGGTAACCTGTGTTAAAGTAATTCTGGATGATAATTTACATAAAATTAAAATGTACTGTATGTTTGTGATGTTTTGTTTTGTTTTTGAGCTGTTGAATTAAGATACATGCAGGCAAATCATAGTTGTTACTCACTGTGCTTTGTCTGATTGCTTTCTCTGTTAAGCCACTGTTTGAGGATCTGTCTCGGCTGGCAGGAGAAAGGAAGGTGACCTTTGATGTGACTGACTCTGACCTCAGCAGCTCTGTGGACCCACCTGATGGGACAGGTAACTCATAGTTTTATCAAGGAACCTGTTGTATACATTGACATAATTGCTGTATTGCTGATGTTTCCCACAGTCCTATACTCCTCTCAGATTATTATATTTTTCCAGTGTTGTTGACGTTGTGTTCCTCTTTTTCTCTCCTATTCTTGCTCACTCTCTGATCAGGAGGCCATCCCACTGTCCCAGATAAAGTTCAGGTGTTAGCAGAGTCCTTACAACAGATCTCAGGCCAGCTTAACACAGTCCTGAGTGCGTTAGGTTCACTGGCCCAGAGGCAGACCACCACTCCCTATACAGTGTTCTCTCTGCCTCTGTCTCAGCCTCAGTTCACCCCAGCCCCCACCTCTTCCACCTCCACCTCTGCTACAGTCATGCCCCAGATACACACCTTGGGCTCCTTAGCCCCACCTCCGCCAGTGAAGCTCTCTGAGCCGTCCTGGAACTGGGCGCCCCAAGGTTCCTCTGCAGCCACCCCTCTCTTCAGCACCCCCATCAGTAGTGGGCTGAGGGCCTCTGAGGACCTCATTAACAGCCGATGGAGCCAGATATTCCCCGGTATGCCAAGATACTCCTCATTATGCTTCAAAATGAGTTAATCTCCAATAATGGGATAATAAAAAGGAATTACTATCAGATGCCATCATTGTTGCTGGTTTTGCACTGTTGTTCTGTTCTCCAGGAGCAGCTATGGACCCAATCATCTCCAGCACCACGAGGCCAACCTCAGCTTACTCATCATACACACCTGCTAGGTAACCTGCAATATACCTTTAACCATGCTATCATTATAAATTACATACACATCCTCGCTGTCTTAAATGAACGTAAAACCATTCTAAACGCTGTGTGTCTATGTGTGTCTTAGCGAACATGGTCGTAATCTGCGGTCCATGCAGAAGTCAGTGGAGGTAGACGGCCAGAGGCTGCAGGGGTTGATCGATGGCAACAAGAGATGGCTGGAGATGCGCAAGAAAGACACCAGCGTGTATCCTTCTATCACACATATTCATCCGAATGTGCGTATGCACGTACACACACACACACACACACATATATATATATGTATATACAGTATATATATATATATAGTTACTGTGTTGAAGCTACATGAAGAGCACACAATCTAATCTAATCTCATTTTTAAGATCAGTGCTCCTGCTGTAGACTGGCATGTTAACATGCTTTATGTTTATACCATTACAATGTACATGTCCATGACTGTGGAACCCTGAAATGCAGTAAACTTCATGCACTGTTTGCGTGTGTTGTGTGTAACTAACAATCAAGTTAAGCAATTGAAAAGACTTTTGCTAGAAAAGTAGAAAGCTTTATGTCTTTTTTGCGGTCCATTTTGATTATTTAACTAACAATGTTATTCATTGACTTTGTTGTGTTTTTGACTTATTTGACTTTTACTACTTGACTTTGTTGCCATCCATTGTCTAAATCACGCCAGTATTTGTCACACTGTTTAATGAACTAACTTAACTCTGCACTCCAGACCCCTGTTTACTCGCTATCAGGCTTCTTCAGCCAAGAGCGGCCTGGTCCAGCTGGGCTTGGATGATAACAACCAGATCAGAGTCTATCATTACTGAGGACATGACGCACAATTCAGTCCTTTGTACTGCGAGCGTCACTGAGGACTTTGGAGCATTAATGACTGTGACGGGGCACACCTTACAGAGTCCTGTGTCCTTTTTGATTCACTCCTTTTGAAATTTTCAGTGCAAAGGTTTTCAGGCAAAGTCCGACCTTCTCTGCTGTGATTGGAGGAAAAGATGACTGCAGCCAGTATGACAGTTCAGGGAGCAATATGTCACCGAGGCCTGAGGACTTTTATCCTCCAACATAACGTAAGATATGTCTTACACTTTATTAAACCACTTACAGTGTCACGTTTACAGATCATAGCTCTGTGCCAGATTTGCGTGTGCTTACTCTGATGTCAGGTGGAAATGGTTACTTCCTTCAGGGTTAAATAAGCTGAGACAATCACAGATGTATGTAAAAGTTCTTTTACTGACCTTTTGTCAGACGTCATGTGACTTATCTCTTCATAAGTCATGTTGAACTGCAGGCAGGACATAACACTAAAAAACAGTGGGTTGCGTTTACTGTATGTATCTATAGTTTTGTTAATGACTTGTGTTTCATCAGCCTTTCAAAACAGAAATCACTGTTGTTTTTATAAGGGTGAAGCCAGTCCACTTTTATTTTATGTTAATTACATTTATGTTAATTAATTTCCATATTCCACAGTGGTTTGCACCAACGTAGCATTTAGCTGTTGATTAGTGTAGATTTAACATGTGCAGTCAGAGAAAGTTTTGTGCATATATATTTCTGTAAATAAATGATGTATTTTTCTATGTAATATTTTAGTAAATATAATTTTATATACATTAATCTGTTTCTTGTCTAGTGTTACCCTGTTGTTTTGGGCAAGTGCATGTACATTTCAGACAAATATCCACACCCTGATTATCATACTGTATTTCATTCAGAGAACAACCTGTAGGGCCTCAAACGAGCCAGTTTCTTTTTGCTCAGATTAATAAATTAGGTTAAGGTTCGTCAAGTTGAAGGAGAAGAGTCACCATCAGAACACAAAGAAAATGGCAGGGAAAAAGTATCTGAAAATGAGACCTTTATTCAGTAACCGCTGCAATGTTTGACATTAAAGTTAGCTGTTCTAAACAGTACAGTGCAAAAAAAAACTCATTTGCATTCATACTTGAGGGCAGTCAAGAAGTAAATACAATCATCATATTCTTCAATGAGAAGGACAGCTGGAGGATCTGACCAATCAGAGCACAGTATGTGACTAACATGATTAGAACATTAAAGGCCACTGACAGACTGGACAGAATTCATGTTCATGTACATTAACATTGGTAAAGACACTCACACCTGTACAAACACTCACACAGCATATAAACAGCATATAAACTGTAATTTCAAAATGTATTGTTGGCTTGCAGTTGAAATGTTATGCAGACAGTATAAAATAAGTTAATTCAGATGTGTTTATTCTAGTAAGTGTGTACATTGTTATCTTCATCATCAGCTGTAAGTAAACATGGACCACAGTTATATTGATGATGGCAGCAAGTGGACAGAACATTTCAGAATCACTCAACGCCACCACAGCTCCTCACTGGCACATTTGTGTCCATACAAGTGGTGGGAGGGGCTACTGCCCTTTCCTGACTGGCTGATTGGCTGTGAGAAGCAGAGAGGTTCTCAAAGCCTGGCAAAAAAATACAGGCTGCTGGCTGTGCTTTTTCTTTAAAACATGAAGGAGACGCAGACAGAGAAAGATGATGAGGCAATAAGGCAGAGAGGCAGAGCTGAGCCCATCACACGAGATCTCACAAATCTAGAAGACAAAGATCTTGTCTCTCTGGACGGTGTCAAGGTCATCATCCATGGTGAGGAGGACCTATGAAGGAACGAGGGAGGAGAGGTGTTAGAACACAGGATGGATTCCTATTCCAACAATATCTTTAGGTTTTCTATTTAAAATATCACATTTTTAAACTATCAGGTAGCCCCAAGTATTGACTGTTATTCACATTCATTGTTTAATGAATATTAAGCTAATAACTGTGTGCAGCATGTATATATATACACACACAAATATAATCATACCAGGAAGGATCCAAACATGGCGATGGACGACAGGAAGTGCCAAATGTCATGGTCGTCAAAGAATGAAAGTAGGATGCAGTCCCTGTTGTGCTCACGAGACTCTGCTGGAGTTTTCTGTATCAGCAGAGTGAATCACACACAGTCAGCTCAAGTCACGTTATGCAGAAATTCAAGAAATTTTCTTTCCACTTTTCTGTGCAACTCTAAGTGCACATGTGTGCGTTACTCACCTGCCAAGTGCTGAGACCCTGGAAGAAGAAGTACAGTGCAAAGCCCCACACCACAGCTGTGAACAGAATACACACCAAAGCCAGACACTGGATTCTCTCCCCGCTCCGCAGCTAGGCACACACAGAAAACAGAGCTTTAGATACACAGAACATTACTGCTCTTTGATAAATCTAAAAGCTACTTAAAATCATGGATGCCCGCATATATACATATACATACACACACCTTCATAATGATGTAAAAGGCAAAGTAGAGCAGCAAGTTGCAGATGGCAATGGCCAACAGGTAGGAGGCAAAGTCATTAGGCCTCTCTATGAGGCCGTAGGCAGCTCTGCAGAGGGGGAGCAGGAAAATGATGTCATCATTTAATCCTGCATTGTACATTATAGTGAATTTTGTCTCTGTTTTTTACAAGTTAAAAAAAAAAAAAACAACATTGTTTACTTACAAAGACCAGTTGACTATGTTCCCCATTACAAGCAGAACCATCCGGTCCTGTCACACAGAAAAAGAGGAAAAAATGATTCACAAGCAGGTGATCCAGATTTGTGAGTATAGGACACAGAGACTCATTTAATACAATACTCACAATATACATAGGTCCACTGCACTGTCTGATGCAGTCTGTGTAGATGACATACACAATCCTGCGCAGCACCCCGGAGTCTGACACATGGACAAAGCAGTCAAACACCACTCCAAAACGTGCAGTTCAAATCTATGGCACCCAGGCAGTAAATGTCAAGTTCACCCTTTAAAATAACTTGTGCACTACAAACTACGTGAAATTTTATAAAACAGCTTACAGTTAAACTGCATGGCTGCACATGAAAAGGTTTCTAGCTGTGATCTTACCCAACCTCCACCGGCCCATGTAGTAGAGCTGTGTGCTGAGAAGCAGAGTGGCCAGAATGTGGATCACTGAGAAAACGATCCAGAACACCATGTTTCCTCTCCCAAATACCTGCAAACAGACCGTCACAGACATCAGGAAATATCTATGTGTGTTTTTGTGTGTATTAAATGTCCTCATCTATCACGTGATCTGCGTGTGTGTGTGTGTGTGTGCATACCACTCCCAGCACAGAAAAGAAGATGACAACAGCCAGGCAGGCATAGGCAGTGTAAGCACTTGCGTTAATGTCTGGGTGTCTCTTTTGATACAGCTTCAACATACACAGTCCAGCAATCATATACATGAAGGAGGTGTCTGCAAAGAAAGACACAGTTTACAGTCACATCTACCTGTAATTCCAGCCATCTCAAATGGTCAAAGATTAAGAAGGAAGTCACTGCAGATTTTTGTCACTGAGTAACACTTCAGATTTATTGTGAACTGGAAATTACCTGGGACCCTGGGATGCATTTAGACCTGATTTATGTAGAGATTGTACTGTATTGTGGTTGCTATGTGGTAAGATCCATGATTAAATTTAATTAAAAGAAGAAAATCTGATTCTGTAGTTTTAAATAATGTACATCATGTCAAAAAAGCAAAGGATGCACACTAGTGTAGGTTAAAAACTATTGATACATCGGAGTACCGCAATACTGTGTTTTGTGTTACTGTGTCTCCCAAAAATGCTGTAATCATTTTTAAGTAATAGTTTACCTGCAAATATTTGTGAACTGAAACCAATACATCAACTTGCTTACAGTTTCTGAATATATTCAATTCCAGCAGTAACACAATCGGTCTTACCAAACTGGAAGTTGGTGTAGTTGGGACAGACGTGATAGCAGGCACTGAGCAAGCCTTCCATCATCAGAGCCGTGCCCATGGCATAAAACAGGCCAAAGTGCTTTGGGATACCACATTCCTTTGGGGTGGAAGAAAGAAAAACTGAACTGACAACTTCATAGACTCTATCTATATAATAAGCTATCTGACAGCAGCATGTCTAAACAATAACATGACACTTATGTTCACATTTTGGATCGCTAACAATCATGATTTAATCTAGGAATAGATTTTGCCGTACATCTGTCTGTGCGTATGCGTCTTACCAGTGCGTTTAGATCATTGCGGACGAGGGCACGATTGTGGACGATATCTCTTTTGAGGACGATCAGGAGGAAGAGGAGTCCCAGCAACACGTAACCGAGGTTACTGAGGATGTTGTTGAACGAGCTGCGTATGACAAGAGCTGAGAGTCAGTCGTGACATCACAATCTGTTCGCCATGCTGTGGTTGTAATATCATGTTGGGGCACAGCAAACACATGCCAAGCACACACCTGAGGGCTCCCAGGGGGTGGGCACACAGGAAGTTGTAGAAGCAGATGTCCTGGTTTCCTGTAACATTGACCACCTGAAGAACAGAGAGTCAGCTAAACATTAGTGTGTTGACTTATATTCACAATATTTCTCAATCATATATCACAGTGGATTTCTCAGTGTACCGTCTGATAGGTGATGACCAGCTGGATGACTGGCAGCGCATAAAACACAGCAATAGTCGCAATGTTCCTGAAGGGAAAAGAATCATTAGACTTGTGAATGATGATGACAGGCTGACTAGAAGCCGCCATTATATCATATCTTCCTGTAACAAATGAACAATAATAATATCATCTCTATTAATGTAACTGTTCTGACTAGCTTAGTTTTACAGCACTGTATACTACGATAAGTGCAGAACATACGTAGAATTTCAGCTCAAAACAGTTAAGGATTTGTGGATCCTGTGGATTTGACTTGGACTGGGATGTAAAGGAATCAAGTAGTAGTTGCTTCTACTCTTCAACAGCTTTTGTCATTAATCAGGTGTCCTCACCAGAAGTAGATTTGGTATTTCTTGCTGAGGATCCTTTTGTCTTTGCGAGCCAAGTCAGACACACATAGAAATTTCTGTAATAATGAGAGGATATTATCATAAGAAAGGGTGACATTTATATATCATGACAGAGTGACTTAGTCCTAACTGCTATGATCCCTCCCCCCCGCCCAAAAAAAAAAAAAAAAGAAGAGAGGGGGCACACCTTGGTGCGGACAATGTTTTTGTCTGAGTCAATGTCGTCCAGTGTGTCGTAGTCATCCTCCTCCACAGAGCTCAGAGACTCCTGCCTGCTTCGTCCAACACTGTCCAATGATCGCTCTGATAGAGGGAGGGAAGAGAGGAGAGAAGGAGGTCACCACCAATAAATACAAATATTCAATGTCATCAGATCAGGAATGCAAGTCTCACTGATGTATGATTCATATAGTTCTGACTGGTTTGGTGTAAATCTCAGAAATGGTTTGGCCAATTACACGGCTGTGTGTCATCAGTGCGGATGGCTATGTGGGGTCCTTATGAACAAAGACACAGAAAACCTGTGATGGACCACAGCTGCTTGCAGACAGTGAACTGCAGACTGAGGAGACATACTGCAAAGTGACAGACATGGGCCAGAAAAACGTTTGTGTGTTTATGTTTGTTTGTCCATACCCATGTATCCATAGTTGTTGTCAGTTGATGTAGCGCTGTCAGTGATAGCCTCTGAACTGAGCGGGCTGCCATTATCAGCTGGAGAAGAGGAAGAGGAGGACAAAAAACAGCTATTTAATTCCATCTCTACGTGAATAAAGACATCAGCAAAATCAGAAGGGTGCAAAACCCACCAAAGGAGCCATATTCATACGATGAGGCTGGAGTCTTGCCTGTGGAGACATGCACATTTAAAACTCCCACCTGACCATGTGTAAAAAAAAAATGTATGTACATTAACTAACACCACTACATCCATTACTGGTTAGTATTCTAATACTGCATATTAAAGCGCCACAGCAGCTGAATTGTCAGTACATAAACACAGAGAGGTGAAGAGGCAGAATGGTGCAGAGGCTTATTTAATGTGATGAGTGGTGACTGCTGCAGTGAAAAGTCAAGTCATGCCAGCGCACAGTGCGGAGAATAGGTACAAATACACACTGAGACACTGAGAGGTAGTCTTGGACTGAAGAACCACATAAGCAGTATAAATATTCATGTCAGTGATTATCTGATGTATATTTTCATGGAACTACTTCTGTTTCGTACTGTTGTTGGTCTGTCATGTCACTAGCACTGCTGAGTATAATGATGTGTGTTTCTTCAGCCAACAAACTGCATACCTGTGAGGACAATACCACCGTCACTAGTCGTCATGTGTATCTGTACCTCTACGATGCAAGCCACAAAAGCTTAACCAATTTAATGGAACAGTACAATGTTTATGTTACTACACACTACAACTTATTTTCTATGGTTGCTGGCAAGACAGTTACAGAATGTCAGCTAATGCATGCAGAGCATCTGCAGACAAGCAATACGGTGTGAGGGAGTTCAGTAAGTGCAAGACTGGAGTAACTGTGTTGTTATACCATCTCCATTCTTCCCAAGCAGAGAGGCTGAACCACACATTAGCATGAGGGAGAGAGAGCATAAGACACATGTTCAGTATACACAGACATGTTAAAGTCTATATGAAAAGCTTAACAGTTCAATGATTAATACAAAGCATGTTAAGTGTAGTTTAACATTGTATTTATACTATGGTATCCACTCTACAGTACAGGTTCATGACATCAAGGAAATGGTATGTGCTGCACACCCTCTGACGAGCCTCTAATAGGCCAGTCCATCACATCTAGTTGCTGGGTTACCTGTCTCAGCAGGCGACATGTCAGCAGGATTGTGAAACACCTCTCTCTTCTTATTCATTCTGCAGCAAGAGAGAGGAAAACATGCAAATTCAAATCAGTCTGCATTCACTGATGCAGTTGTTCAAATCTACATTCTCTGATTAGAGATCCAAACCCATGGGTGGAACTGAGACCAAATATACATGCACACTTATGAACATTGTGAACTTCCATTTAATAATTTTCTGGTCTTTTACCAAATTTAACAAGACGAAATCCACTGAATCCTCTGGGCCTTTTTTCTGGGCCTTCTTTTTTTTTTGTTTTTACAGGATCTTGTAAGTGCAAACAGCTTATTTTTAGCAAAATTTTAAATGAGACGTGTGGAAAAAAGTGAGTTTGCCAAACATGTCTAGTTCAATAGCTGTCAGAAATTTGAATATGTGACAGTAGTAACTTTTGTTTTTATAGTTTCGGGCTACTACAAATTGAGAAATTTTGGCAATTTTTGAATGACAGCAGGCCTTTCAAACCTGCTAGTGGGGTTTTCAGATTCTGAGGGTTAAAGTCAATTAAACTGTCTCTGAAATTTTAACAACTGTAATGAGGACTGTCTGTGGCTACAAGGTAGATACCGGGGGAGATGTTTGTATCACTACAAAGAAAAGACTCATATATGCAAATATCTCAGCAGTGAAACAACTAACTGTTGCTTTAGTTGTGGAGAAAAATGTAAAATCTTACTGCTTGTTCTCCAGACAGGCTACCAGAAAGGTGAGCAAGTAGAAGAAGAGGAAGATACCCAGACAGAACAGCATGCCCATCACGTACACCTCCGCTGCAGAGAGAGAATACAGATGTACTTACTGTAAGCATAGTCATGTACTGATACCGCATGATGCTGACTACACTGTATAATGGAACGATTTAGCATCAACATTTACAGCTTACAATCTGGAAAGAACATAACTTTTATTCACTAGTTTTAATTTAACAGTGTTTTTCCACCGTTACATGGTATATTTTGCTGACATATACCAAAAGTGCTGAAACTGAAGTGACAAAAACACAAATCTGATTTTTAATCAGGACACCTGTTGTGTACAACAAATATATATGAGTTATGGGGTTGGGCAATCATTTTCAGCTTCATATCATCCAGTCTTATCTACTATATAATATCATGATGCAATATCAATATCAATATCAATATCATGAGCAGGCATATGGAGGATGGAAATGCAGGGTGCCAAGAGAGCAAGTGCAAACTGGTTGGCTGAGCATGCGGACATGCATCTACAAATACACAGTAGGGAATATATTTTAAAGATAACATCACATTTATAACATTTTTAAGTTTTATGACATCTTAGGTTTGAGGGTACATTATTTTAAAATGATATTATATATCATTTTAAATTTTATATTATTTTATATTTTATATATACTGTATATATATAATCATATATATGATCGCCAAGTGGAACAAGCCTAATGTGTTGTCCTTCAGTCTGAGTAGTTCATATTTGTAAACGAGTGACTTACAGTTGATAGCTGGGGAGACCACCACATCGAGGACCTTGGTGCGGTTACCAGCGTCGATCAGCTCATCAGGAAGAAGAGGATAGAAGCGCAGCGGGCCTCCGCATGCCTCATCCTCTGTTTTTACAACTACCACCACATAGAAACTGTTGCTAGGAAAATCTTTCCTCTAAATGACAGAAAGACACATGAGAAGATATGATATGTCTCTGTTTGTGTGTTTTCGGAGGGGGTCTATACTGTGAGCTTTGTCAGAAACATGTCATGTGTCAAACACGACCTGCACAGTGATTGCACCCTTTTTGGTCATAGTCTGGTACATCCCAATGAAGGCCACATTGTTGTCAAGGTCATAGACAGGGCACTGAAAGGAAAGAGAGAGAGACAGATGGACATATGATGTTAATAATATATGATAATAGTATATTAAATGATTAAAGGCAAAAGGGAAAGAACAGGATTCAAAAACAGTAATATTTAGAAAAAAACAAAGGGAGTAAAATTTCAGCTAAATCTTTTCAGAGTGTCAAAAAAAATTATAACATTTCCTTTGCATTGCACTGACATTGTTGCAATCAACTCAACTATGTCTTTGTGTGGCCCGAGAGTGCTACTGCATGCTGACCACAATGCCAGGGGCCACTTGAGGACAGCAGCCAGCTGCTTTGGGTTAGGCTTAGGGGTTATGGACAGTGAGTGAGTATACCTGGATGTCCTGGACGGACATAACGGAGCAGGGAAAGGCCATGTCTGAGCTGACCTTGACAATCACAGTGTCCACCCCATCTGGGAAGACATACTTGAAATACTGAGAGAAAGGGCAAGAGAAAGAAAAGATAAGGAGTCAAGGAGGGGAGTAATTAGGGGAGATTAGAAAACAAAGACTGAGACAAATTCAAGCTTTTTACTGTTTCCAGTCTTTCTTCGCTATCTCATATACTGTATGTATGAGGATGTGACCATTTTCACACCAATGAACACAAAATGATGAAACAAAACTAGATAAAATGAAATACCATGTAGCAACTACGACTAGCTTGATGGACTACAAGGTTTATCAGAAAGGCACTACAAGAGACCAAAATGAAAACACAAATTTATCCTCTCACCCTGTTTGCAGTCTACATTTATGTAACTAAACTTACTTGTTGAAAAGGAGTACTGAGTGTTCCAACTACAGACATACAAAGTTGTTGTACATCAATATATTCTGTACCTGAGGTTGGGATGGTGATGCGGTGAAGCTGAATTTCTTATCTGTCCTGTAAAGCAAGGTGAAAACAACATGTCAAACATACCACTGAGTCACTAATTCGTTCTTACAAACCCTGAAATGGATAGCAAATACATTAATCTGAGAATTCGGGCAGGTATTGCGTAGCGTGATTATATCAAATCTATCACTCACTGCAGGGTGAAGCTTTCAACACGGCTGACCCTGAGCTGGTAGTTTGTACCCTGGCTGGACAGGGTGGACACATCCACAAAGAAGTATTGGGTCTCGGAGGCAGCCCGAGTCGGAGGCTGGCACAGTGTCCGACCCACATGATCGTACGGGTACTTCCTCTGGTAGCTGGAGATAGAGGTAAACAGAAGGAAGAAACAGAGACAGAGAGAATGTGAAGTTGACAAACAGAGAAAGAAAAGCAAAAGTAGTTCACATTCAAATGGAGCTAAAATGATTATTTGTTGTAAATGAATTGTATCTAATCTTACTCTATCTGTTAACTTACTTCTTTTGCATTGGATAGCATAGGTAGACACTTTAAAATGACAAAATCAAACCAATAGATGGACATGTTAAACGATGATGAGGGACAGGGATTGCTGTGTCAGGATCAGATGACCTAACTAGATGAGGGCTCTTCAATACGCTATAAACAAAACCAATAAAAACCCAGCTGCAGAAAATGTTGCTGAATGCATGCAGCACAGGCAAATACACAGAAGTAGATTTTCATTTTTAGAAAGCATGTGACAGAAACAACGTAGAACAGAAGTAACTACACTCTGATGATTTTGTCATAACTCTTCTGCAGTAAGCTGAGCTTCCCTAATCTGAACTGTTGAAACTCAGAGGAGGAAGTAAAAGTCCAGGGTCCATCAGTTCTTGACTGGAACTAGCCACGAGATAACAAGACTATGATGAGGTCATTTTGCAGATGCACAACCACAGAGACTACTTCAGAGTGTGGGAGAACAGACCACATTGCAAATGGGCTATTGGCCAATACCTAATAACCAGCTGAACTTCTAACCTGTTATGAAACCCCACCTGATTAAGAGCAGTTACAAAAGCTGTGTGCCCTAAAACCAATGAGAGGCAACATATATTAAAAATTGTACATTTTGTAATTTTACCACCCATAATGTAAAATAACAGATAAAATTAATGTTAACTCTATCCAGGGAAGAAATTATGACTGCAATTCAAGCAAATTTCTAGATGCGACCATTACATCTCCAAATGACCAATGAATTCAGACATTATTTGAATTCAGCACCTCCTAGAATAAATCTGACTTTGGGTATCAGATCTAAAAATCATCTAAATCCATCACATCTACAGATGATTCTACAATAGGCACAACACTGACAGATTTCATTCTTTTATACAGCAAGTACGTACACATGCAGCTTTCCACAGCAAACGAGAAAATCAGCTTCAGCGCATGACCTGAAGTCATTAGAGTTTACAATCTTGGGACAAACAGCAGCTACAGCCAGACACTCCCCAGGAGGAACCTTAAACAATTACTTAGTTACTGTAGTTAGTTAAACAAATACAAAGGCCCAGTACAGGAGCAGTGGACACTTGCCATACACGGCACTTAGAATTTATTTGGTCGGTTTAGGTATTGCGAGAAAATATCATGACACACAGCTTGATCTGTACCTACAGCTAATGTGTTCCCCTTTCTTTCCATTCTCCATGGAGGAGTGTGCACATCAAATGCCGTTTGATATCCAGCATTTGAATGTGTAATTGTGCAATTCAATATATTTAAAACACAGAACATGAATCATTCATATATGATCGGTATTTATCGTATGTGACCCTATTCATGCTACTCGAAAAGAGACAGCTGTGACACATACTCATATACATACAGGCTAATATGCTGTGTAACAGCAAATCATGCACAATCACATGTTATGTTCTCTCTGTAATCTTAGGAAACAGTGAAAATACCGTTGGGATGTGAGGAGTTCAGGTAGGACACAATCTACATGAGTTTCTTTTCAGCTGATTAGTACGGATACTCACAGGCCTCTTAGTATGAGAGGGACTTGAAAAGACAGGACAGCCTGCTTCTGCCGCACCACAAACAGGATAGGACTCTCCAAACCCTGTGACAACACATCCACAGACACACGCACTCCCTCCGTCTGAAACACCCGAAAAAGAGAAGAAACATCATATTATATCAACATCACTTAATAGCATTTAGAGGAGAACTACTACATTGACTATATAAACTCACCTTATTCCTGGAGACGGTGTGATTGAAAGCATACATGGTTTGGTTTTCACTAGTAACCGTGTCATTATAGGTGACATCAAATTCTGCATCTTTCTGGACCACATTTTTGGTCCCCCCCGCTGCTTCGCTGCCGCAAGTAAACTGGGTCACACATAACCAAAACAGGGCTGCCAATCCTGATCGGATCCAAAACGGAGTCGGTCCAGAGTTGTTTTTATGTCGCGATTTCCAGCAACTCCTTAACACCATTTTGTATGAGACCGTTTTCCTACACTGGCAACGGACCTACCCAACGTTGTTTTAGCCTATGCGGCAATACTAATAACAACTCCACCCCATTCGGCTACAGTTACTCGGATAACAACTTGACTAGCTTAACTGTGCCAATTCCAGCTATGACCGACGGTAACAGCAGTTGCTAAATGACTAAAGCTGAAGAGGCAGTGGCGAGTTTACATTAGCTACAGACGGGTCCATTCTCTTTTAGACATTCGTAACAAATTCAAAGCTACCAATTGTGCAACCACTGACAGCAAGATCACAGCGACACCCTGTTCCTTTATCTGAAACGCAAAAGCCTTGCAGAATGTTAGCTAGTTGTGCTAAAGCTAGCACCGTAAGATAGCTTCATGTTTTTATAACGCTGTCGGTTCCAACGTCGCGGAACGTGTGAAAACATAAAACAGCACCAAGTATTTTTCCAAGTCTATCCAATGTAATCGCCTGTCACGGTCTGTGCTCACGGCGTCGTGGCATTGTGCAAGTATTTCTCGTGGGGGAGATGAAGAGATTGAGTGTTTACATTGTGAATTATTTTTGCCATTAGCGCCCCCACACGCTCAGACAGTAAACAACCAGTAGTGCGACGTCATGACGTCACTGGTCTGCACTCTTCCAATCAGATAAGAGATAAGATAAGATAATAACTTTATTGATCCCGCAGGAAATTGTTGTGCCAGGGTTGTAGTACAAAGAGGCAAACGAAAGTGTCAAGTAGTCACACAAAAAATAAAATAACAGAATAATATAAAAATAACTGAGTACTATAAAAAAAATAATAATAAGAGTATTGTTGAAGCACACTTGCTTCCCCGAGTAGGTTGACATTTGCATACAGCAGGTCCAGTGTTTTAATCAAATAAGCCGTATGATGTACGGAATTATGTATTTGATATGATCTTGTACCTAATGTACCTTATGGCTTATATGGGGGAAGAGTATATTTCCTGCATAACTCAGTTCTTTCACAAAGTTTGGACTAAGCTTTTGTATGATACTTTTTACCTCTGTGTGGTAAGTAGACATGTATCATCTCCCAGTTTGCAGGATATCTTACACAGGCACTCTCTTTATCATGAAAACGTCTGGAGAGATTTAGTGCAAATCAACTGAATAAACAGTGAATTGATGTCAATATCTAACAGATTACCTATTTCCAGAGTACATTTCCCCCAAATGTTCATTTTCACACAGACTTTGGTTAGGTCAGTTATCTCTATATAACTCAGTATTATTTGTGTAATAGCATGGATCAGAGAGTGATCTATGCCTTATGTACACTGTTGCCTCCAGTTACTATTCAAGAACAGAACACACAACAGATTATATATGGTAACTTTGTTGTATTTTGCTTATAGCCCTTGAAACCAACTAGTGCCCCTAAGTTAATTGCATTCGAGACTTCAAGCACTTCCTGAACCTGGGATCTATGTGTGTCAAATGGTCTATTTCAACAAAAATTTATTTAAGAATATGAACAAACATGTTTCCCCAGGACTAGATTTTGACATAGGACCAATTTACAAACTTGTGCCTTAAGTTTAGATTGCAGGCATGCAGGGCCTGCTTTATGACATATACCTCAGCTGGACACTGGAACTCAGTGTTGCTGCCTGCTTTGCCCTATTGGCAATCCAGTTGTGAGTAACAGGATGCAGGAACTCCTCTCTACCATGGAGTGGTGCTGTCTACAACCTATAGAATAGAATAAGACCATTGAATCACAGCTCTCTTAGAAAAGAGCCACAGAAAGTCTACAGAACAGGTTAGAGTAAATATGACAGTATAGCAACTATTACATTTTCAGGTTTTTCACTGATGTAAGTGTACTGAATTACTTATTGCTAGTGCCAGTGTTTTGGCTGCATTTATAACTTCAGCATGTATTGTGTTTTTATTCTTTTATTCTTCTACAAGACAAGGTCTCAAAACGTTATAATAATAATAATAATAATAGTTATTATTATTGTTGTTGTTATTATTAGCATTGTTGCTGTTGTTGTTGTTGTTGTGAAGATGAGCTTATCTCTTTTACAGTCTGATGATCAGGAGCACATACAGCTAAGCACAAAATATGTGTGTTCTCTGTTTCTGCACATGAAAAATATATATATACAATTACAGTGTTCTAAAATGTCTTCTGTGGCACACTTCTTTTGATCAAGGCTACCAATCAGATTTTGATTTATGTTTCAGTTTAAATAATTATATATATATATATATTTAAAGCAGTTTCTTCTAGCTACCATGCAAAGTGATCCAGGGACTCCTATCAATGTCTACTATACAGGACACACTTCTTCACACTGGATTTTGGTACCTCTTTGATTTTAATACTAATGATACTAATTTGGGAATTAATAATACACTAATAGTAGTTAGTATTAGTAGTAGTTTCTGTAAAATTTAAGGAATTACACTAGACCAATTAAGTGTACGTTTTTAATCTTAATCTTCAATTTTCTGAGTAAGGATGAAGATATCAAAGAAAAAAACTGTATTGTGACATTGAAACAGCAATTAACTAACTGTCAACTGCCAACACTGAATGAAACTGTATATGTGCATGAATCTCATACATTGGAATGATTTATCTTTACCTTCTCGTGGTATTGCAGGTTCGACTGCCAAACACAGTAAACGTACCTTTGTGTAAATATTAATAACATCAGTTATGTGCATTCGAACACTTCGATGTCATTGCAGTGTTAGATACCTTTAAAACGCTATAAAGCTCTTCGATCTTACACAGTGCAGCAGGGAATCACTGAATCATGGGAACCACAGCGATAATGCGCACTTCTTTGTCGCCAAGGCAACCACAATACGTTTCTGTGGATGAAGTCATTTGTTACGCTGATCGTTACCATGGTTACAACCTAGAGAGGGCGCTGCGGAGGAGCGTTCCACGTAAAATGACGCAGGGCGGGGGCGTGCCCGAGATGCGCGCTGCGCAAGGCTGCTTGTTGTTCCCGCAGAGAGGCGAGAAGATGGCGGCCGTGTCAAGCGGAGGTGCTGCTGGGTCCACTGCGGCCGGGATTACGCACTCTGCCCGACCGACCCACGCAGGCATGGGCTCCCAGAACCGAGCCCAGCCATCCTCCGGGATCAGCCACTCCAGTCGTACCAGCACGGCCACTGGGTGCATCACCAATCCTGGCCACACTTCGGCCACCAGGCCCCCCCCAGCCCGAGTGGGCCACTACGAAATCGAGCGGACCATCGGCAAGGGAAATTTCGCGGTTGTCAAACTAGCCACACACATCATTACCAAAGCAAAGGTAAGACGACTGGTGTCCGAGCACTAGAACAGAACAATTACAAGTTGTCATTGTTTTATTTCAAGCCTTTTCGACCATGTACTCAGGATGACGCTGGGGCCTTCAGGCTCTGGAGACACAACGGCCAGCCCGCTTTGGTGACACCGCTGCTTGGTGTTTTGAGGGGGGGGATGTCCGTTCCCCACGGGGCATCACCTCTTAACTGTTAGGTACAAACACATTTCCACAAGATACTTACGATTTCACACAGTGAAGTAGTAGTATTTATATTTCAAAAACTAGAAAGGCCCGGGGTTCATGTGTGGCAACGCGCAGAGGACGGAGAGAAGGGTATTGACGAAGATGAAAAAGAGGAGACACCGAACCTTCCGACTGTAGTGGCTAGCTTAGCTTACTAGCTAATTAGCTGTTTAGCAATATACAAATAAATTACAGGGGGATACTGTCACACAACTTATAAAGTTTACAGCACCGTACTGGGTAACTTTAAATTAACAGTGAACTTCCAAAGCTGATAGGTCTAGGTGGCCCAAGTGTCGATAACTCTGTTTGAAATTGAACGTCAAAGGTCCAGCAAAAACTGGTTAAAGCCAACTATTGCAGAGCCTTATTTAGCTTTTAATTCAATTAGTTTGAAAGAAAATGATTTTTAAAGAAACAAAAAACTAAGTATGGGGAAACCTCGCGCCTTTCCTGTCAAATGGAACCATTTTGTCATGGAGTAACTTAACGAGTTGGTCAAAGCTGCATTTCAACTCACAACATTCGAAATTGCTATTACACTTGTGTACGTTAATTCTTTTGCGTATTGTTGGTGCCAGCAGTATAGTGATCGGTATACACACTCACTAACATACACATTTATCAACAAATGATCTTCATGCAAAACATCATCACACTTGATGAGTAGCTGTGTTGAATCGAGGTGTGCCACAATTCACTCCTGTGCTACAGATCTATTATTCTGATCTTGACATTTAACATTGGACCCAGACTCATTTTTTCATTAGTGTTTGAGTAAAACAGAAGGTTTGGAGCTTTCATGGCGGTTCTGGTGGAAGTTTGTAGTTTTCTTTTGTACTCACCTGTTGGATCATTTGCCACAGTGTTTCAAGGCTTTATTTGCCTGTGAGTGATCTTTTGCCACTCCCGATATGTTGGCTATGTCTTCATCTACTCAGAACCGTACTTGCTCTAAGATAAAAAAAAAAACTTCTTCTGATGTGACTGTTATGATCAGTATGCACATTCTTTATAATGGATGAAAGGTTGAACACTCATAAGAAATAGCAGGTGCTGGAAAAAACAAACAATTACAATTCATTCCTACAGAATTATAATTGTTTGTTTTTTAAGCCTGATGAAAAGCCCTTAATTCCGATGGCACAAATAAAGGTGTTTCAAGGCAGCTGAGTGTGCAGTTTTACCATTATGCCCTTGTTGACATACACACAGGCAGACAGACACGAGTCATTTGGGTGCTTAGTACCACGTAGCCCAGAGAACCTTCCATTTAGTGCCATGAGGCCAAAATAAACTTGTCAGTGAGTGCAATGTAGTGTTTTTCAACACTGCAGATGGTTTTTGAAGGACATTAACAGTGTTGATATGATTATAATGAAATTTACAGAGTGTTAGGCATGGGAGCATGTGTTGAATCTGAGCAACACAAAGTTAGTTGTGTGTTATAGTGAGATATGGATGAGCTGGTTATGAAGTTGTATTCCTTGTGTGTGAGCCTGTTTATGCTTGTCTGGATGTGTGTGTCTAGCTGCCTGAGTGTGAGAGACAGGCAGAGGACAAAATGACAGTGGAACACTGACAGACAGAATGAAAGAGAGTCCTTGTTTGTTATCTGTTGATGGTGGTCACAGAGAGACCAGTCAGCTCATGATTTTCATCAACTAGCAGGGGTTTCACCATCCCCAGTTACTCATAAATATCAGAAGAATGGGAGTGTGCTTTTACATGCCCGTGGATATCATGAATATGGATATGATAATCAGTCATCAGATGAAATGCGCTTTAGAGCCTTGTTTTGTGGCCTAGGTTTTTATAACAATCCAATGAGAAATGCTGACTAGTCAAAAATAGCCTAACGTCTCTCAGTTGTTATATGAAGCTGGATGATATCCTGCAGTGCAGTTACACAGAAGAGGATCTGGTTATTTATACTCAGTAGTTTAGAAGCACAGAAGGGGATGGTCCCTTTCTATGCCTCATTTACTCCATGTTGTTTCCCATCACCTAAAACCGGCAACCTGTGTTAAGTTTATTTTCCCTATATACACTACCATTTCATCTGCATGTTTTGCAAATTCTTGTGGAACGGGGGCTGCTGGTGTTGCTAGCGCAGAGGCAGTCACACAACAAAACCCACTGATGACACACAGTCAGTGTGCTGCATCTGGATGTTGTAATAGTGAAAGTTCATCTCTTCTAGACAAAGGCCAGCCCACGAAGTGGAAGTCAGAACAGGAGTTCTGACAGTCTCATAAAGTTGCTGTGCTTGAGGCAGTTTTGCTGCTCTCCTGATAAATGCTGATTTGGTCTCTCTGTTAATTTTAACGCTGGTCATGACCCTTCAGTAAGGGACATTGGTGACTCTATAAACTGTTCATTTTATGTGTGGTTTTAATACTTCATTTTGTTGAATTTGGGGGCTCCGACCACCAACTTTGACCATGCTGAAAAGTGTTTTTCTGTTGACCAAGGTTATAGAGCTGATCGCCCTGCAATTTGATAAGCTATTAATCAGGCCTATCTCGTGCTGTGGTGCACTCTACTTGAGATGACATTTCACATCCCGGCTACTAGTGTCAATATGACCAGTTGATAAAAAAAACAACACAGTATTGATCCCACAATAATGCAAAACAACAAACACCAATCTCAGTCTGTATTAAGGTGTAATTTGAAATTTCTTCTTTCATAATAGACTGTATTGATAAAAGAATCAAGATTTTAATGTTCTGTCAATCCTGTAATAGCTAATTGTGTCAGCCTTACTAGTCTCCACATTCTGAGCTGCTTTTTGTCCTCAGTAATCTTCCTGTATGCCAGCTATCATATTTGAGAGGATATTTTAGCACAATGTTTTTGTTGTGAGTGGTTGTCAAATTTGATAAGCCCACGGAAAAACAGGGAACGCGCTTAGCTGCCATTGGATGTTTGTGTATGTGCCTACTTGTGTGTAATTGCTTGTAATTGTGTAATTGACAAAGATGGTATGGTCAGTGTCCTTGTTTGACCTGACTACGGATAAAGTGAAGACACAATTTGAAAAGCCCTTGTTGTGCCCACAGCAAGGTGAGCAAGATTGGTAAAAGATGGCACCGTGTGGCATGTCCTGACCTGTCTCTCTGTGGGAAATTAGGCCCTCTCCCCTGCTCTTTTTTCTCTTTTTCCTATGTTTTTCCCTTTCATCTCAAGTGTTTTTAGGCACAAAAAGGATGAGCTGGAGGAAGAGGGCAGACCGAATGGCAAGCGTTAGGTAACAGACCTAATGTACTGTGTAACAATTTCACATGCTCCCTCAGTCACACTCGCTCGCGCACATACTCATGCAGAGCATAGCTCTCTTAACACACAACATACAGCATCCGTTCTCTTTTTCTCAGATATCCCCACACTCAGTTGTGATTGCATTTGGATGAATAATATGACAAAGACTGTGTTCTGCTTGACTTATTTTCCTGCCCTCTAGTCGTAGTCTACTGCATTTTTAGTTGTCCAAAACTGAAGCCTGCTGACTTCAAGAGGCGAAGAACACAGTCCAGACTGTGTGAGTGTCTCTGTTACATGACACAAGGGAAGACAGTATGAGCTTGTTCCTCGTGAAGCATATCAGCACCCATGTTTCTGTCCCCGACTCATTGTACATGTGTGCTTTTGTGAATGTACATAACAGCCTGCACCATGGCAGTTACTCTGCGCCATCATCGTGCACAGCACTGTTTATTTTCAGAGGCAACCGTGTGTTGCCAGGACTCCTAGTTGGAGAAAGGTCGCTTCACTCCATATGAGTCTTACTGGTTTCCATAGCATTGATGGTGGTTCCAGCCCTGAAAAACTAATTCTGAATGGAGCGGACTTGGCTGTCATTGGCTGCGCTTATTGTCTGTCACGAAGACACTGTCTTTTATTATGTGGTTTTGTTTACCAGCGCTATAAGGTGGATGCGACTGAGTTTGTCAGGGGTTTTGTTTCCCACGTCAGTATTTCAGACAGGCTCGATTAATCTACTAATAATTGCAGCTGTGCTATGAAAATTTGATTGCAGTAGACACATAGTAATGATATGAGTGATGATGGAGGGCCTATGAATGGAAAACCTGTTGCAGCTAATGACAAAATAATTCAAATAAAGCAGCAGAGGAAGAGTAGAGATTCGAAAAGAAAGATTCTGAAATCTTATATTAACATTTGTTCTGTGTTGTAGTAATGAAGAAGTTTTTGACTGACTGGAAGGTTATGTGATATAAAAAACTTTTCTCAGTTGCAACTTTAGGTGATGAAGATTTACTTACTCAAAAAGATACATCCTTGTGATATTTCTTAAAGAAGAGTTTGATATAATTTCATTTCCTGCTTCTGCTGTAATCCATATTGATTTTGTAGTTGTGGTTGCCATTATAGAACTAATGCTGCTTGTTGTCATGTCCTGTTACCTTATGCAACTGGTCATTATCATGTATGTGTAAAAGCCTGTTGCAAAAAAACAAAAAATACTGGTTATGTTTAGATCTGCTGCATGTTCCTCAGAATTTACTTGCCACAAATTGTGGGCTCTGCTGTTCTAGCAGGGAAGAAATTGCAAATGGTAGATGAATGTGAGATGTCCAGTTTTCCACACTGTAGCATGTCTCCAGTCTTGTACTTTCAGCCTGACCCACTCAACTGAGTCATTTCTGCACATAAACTCAAACAAGTGCACAACACACAAGTAAAACATCGCTGAAAGGCATTGTGCTGACTCATATTGCCTGCACACTTTCATCTGTGTGTGCACATGCACAGTACAGTCATAGTGCTGACCTGCCATCACCTTATCTTGTGTGCATGACGCTGTGTGATGTCGTCGTGACATTGTACAAACACACACACACACAAGTCACAATTTTAGCTCCATACCAAGCAGCCTCTAGTAAACTATTGTAAACACTGAATTCACAGATAACCATGGTGCCATGCTTTTGGCCTGATCACGTGTGTGTGTGCATGTGTATGCACACGAGCCAGTGTGAATTAAACCATCTCACATGCTGATATGGGTTAAGCCTGAGCATTACAACCCCTGTGGGTGTTGTAATCTGTGTCACCTGTTGATGAAGGTTAACCTCATCCATAATAGCACAACACCCTCGTCTCAACACGCTTCTCTGAGCTTCCCACTGTAGACGTTACACCATAGACGCAATTCTGTGTTTAGTCACAGATGGATGTTTTCAAAGGCAATCTCTGAAAGAATGCTGGAAGTTCATTTGAACATCATATATAAATATTGTTTACCTTTTAATGCTGTGTGAAATGTTTTAATTTTTGTGCTACATTAAAATGATTTTTTGTTTTCATTCTTAAATCTAAACCTTTGTAATTGACCCAGGAAAGCCAATGTATGCAACTCTTGTCAGAGCATTGTAACAATTCTCTTTCACTTCTTATAGTATTATTTCATCACAGAACATCAGGATGAAAATGGCGAGGACTGTGATATTATTTATTTATTAATTCTTATTTTGTGGTCAGTTTTTCATTTTAGAGACTATGCTGAGTTAACAGTTTATTTGGCTAAAACTAAAGCAGTGTAGCACAGCGGTCCTGCAACATATACTGCATTATACTAGGGGAAGTACTGCCTTATAAGAGGTACTCCACATTTTATCAGTGGGGACAGTCTAAATAAATATTGATATTATTGTACAGTTATACACAGGGCTTGAAGATAACTCTTTCTCATGTAGTTCATGTACTCATAAATGGAAAAAAAAAAATAGGGAGAGAGTGAAAAATGTTTAAGTTCATTCCCAATCAGTTTGCTTTTTCATACTATCCATGTTTGTGTGCATTTAATGTTGTAAACTTAAGTCAGATAGTAAGCATATTCAAAAAGAATTCATTTGTCTTAAGTAAACAATTACTAAGTAGGTTTACGTGTAGAGAGTAGTAATGTTTAGTCAAATAATCTAGAGCAAGAAAATTTGTGTCTGTTTCAGCAAATAAAGTACCTCATACATTGTTGAGTCATGGTTTGATGTCTGATCATAGGCTTATCAAACATCAGACACAAACACACACACAAGGGGGATGTGTGAGGAAGATATAGTTTGTTGATTCAAATCATCTTTTTTCTTCATTTTTAGTGATGTCTGTACCACAAACAGGCTTTTCTGCTCAATTCCTGCACAGAAAACCACAGATAAGACTTTCATGATCTTGAGAAACTGCATTGTTTATAAACCTTAACCTATGCACTGTATACTGTATACATCACTTTTCTGCACTGCCCTGTTCAAGAGCTGCTGATATGCACATATTAACTTATAACTTGTTGTACCAGTACATTTCTCAGAATTGTTCACCTTTCTCTCACTTCCCCAGCAGAGGCATCACAGAAAGGTCTACTATGGAATGTGGGACTCACAGGTTTTGAACAAGAGATTAACAGTAGGATACAACTTTTCCGCTTCGCACATATCTATTTTTAGGCGCACTGTCAAGCCCTCATACGGGTATTTCAAAAATCTAGGATTTTTCAGAAAGGCACATTACTATGCTCAACATTTCCAAAAGTCATCAAGTGTTATACACTTATGCGAATGAGTCAAATAAGTCTTGACATAGATTGATACATGTTTATTAAGATAAACCAGTGTATTGTTTTCCAAAACATCACTGTGCTGAAAATATGTTGTTGTTGTTTTTACTGTGTTCAGTGCTATCCACTGAAATTTCCCTGGTATAGTCAAACTAACAAAAGTCTGCATGAGGTCAGGTGTGTTTAACAATTAAATTTTAATACACCAAGCAGTCTAATGTGCTTGCCTCAGCCAATACATTTACTTTGCCATACAGTGCACTCTTAATATCTCTTTTACCTCTAACTTTAAAAATGCAAATTGTAGAGCTCTTCATCTTTCAACTTGACACTGCATATCTCAACATTACATTCAAGAATTGCATTCAGGTCTGACACTATCCACTAATGAAGGATATGTGGAAATCATAATATGTAACATATTCCCTTAGCTGAGAATCTGTATAGCTCACCAAGAATACTTTCACAATTGGTGAAAGGACAGTGCTGTTAAGCCATTTTAATTCAAAACTCTGAACACAGTCTCCTCCAGACCTGGTTAGGTGTGCAGAATAAGTTACCATTGTGATCTAAATAGGTTAAAAAAAAAGAAGCCTTCTTCATGACACTGACAACCTTAACTTGAGGCTCAGCATAGTTCACTAACCATTAATCTTGTTTCGTAGCACACACCACAGATATTAAATACATGAGCTGTTGTCCAATGGTTATGTTGATAATCAGATATGACTGTCAGAATCTGCCCGAATCAACTCAGTTGTTGACAATAACTTATCTATTACATTACGCAATTGCTTTGCAGTAGTCAGAGCAGCGTGTTGGTATGTCAGAAAAAGAGAGTGCTTAAAGTTTTTACAAGTTAACATTCCAGTTTAGCGGGGATTTGGGAGAAAAAAACTCAACTTGTGCTCTTGATTAGATACCAGGCTGGTGTTACCTGAGCTGAAATGACAGTCATCATCATGATAAATAAAGTTTCACTTACATGCATTAAATGCAAACCAGAATAAAAATTTAAAACAGATAATCACAAAACAGTTCCTTGTTGGAATGTGCCATGAGTGACACACATTCACAATCAAATTAATTAAATTTAAAAAACAAATTTTCGAAGGGTACCTCTACTACATTGTGTCCCCTCTAATGCGGTGATACCAAGAACAAATTTGCTGACGTGAAGCAAAGCATAACTGGATTTTTTTTATGTTGTTTTTGTTTTTTAACTACTTTTTAATTTCCCCTTGCATTCCTGGATTTTTTTGCACAAGATGGTATTTTATTTTAAACTTTAAAAGTTTCTTTTGTTTCCATTAGCTGGTGGTGCTGTAGGTTTTGCCGTGTACAGTAAATGGTCTGTACTACTCTGCTGGGCACCAGCTGCTCTGGTATAGTGCTGTGTTGAGGTCAGTGTCTTGTGATCAGAGGGGCTATGTGACACTTCATCTCATTGCAGCCGGCCTCTCAGGACCGTGTGGGTGTGTGAACTCAGATCTTTTGACGGAAAATTCCATTGCCATAGAAGCTAGTGCAAAGCAGGCTGAACTTAGATGAAGTTGCTAAGGTACCCAGTCTCAGCCACAACACATTTATTGTACCTTGGCTGGAGCTAAAGCTGGAAATCCGACCTTTGAGATATACTGGTCACATGTTTGTGTGCCGAATACAACTTACCCACTAGCATCACCGTTCATCTGGCTATATGTATGCTTTGTACCATGACAGCATTTTCTGTTCTAACATGAAATGCAAATCCTCATGGTGCACAGTCACTGGATCTGTTCAAGATGCCAAGTAGACAGATCCTATTCCTTTTCGACGGAGAGTAGGAGATTTAAAGGTGTGATGATCATTGCACTGCGAGTTGATTGATCATTCACCAAATTTGCACGACTCAGCCTCTACCTTGTGGTCATGAAATCATATCAAAATGTCAAGCTAGGCAACACAGATAAAATGTGGATCCAGATTCTGTTATTTAGTTCCCTATTTTTTGCTTAAAATGTTTTTCGAGACATATCTTAGTCCAGTGTCCTTAATTGAAAAAGGACAGGTCGAAACCAAGCACCGCTCAGCTTGCAGTTACGTTACCCATCAGCCACAGTTCCCATTTGTCCAGTGTGTTCAGATATGTCCTCACCAGATTCCTTTTGTTTACATCATAAGAAATGCCCTTAATTGATTTTTTCTATCGTAGACAAAACACAGTAACAATTTAACCTGAACTGTTTGCAAATCTGCTTTGTCAGTCAGCTCCAAACTATCCCAGCTGTGTCACGAATCCCCCTGCCATGTTTATATTCATTCACACACCAAGCTTGTGTACAGCTGTAATTGTTGCAGAGTTTCCCCATTTACAGAATGACTTGTTCTCCTCAAAATGAGCATAATGTGTACATGTAGATATTGACATATGTGATCCAGATGTCCTGTTGTTACCCTCCAGAAGATGCACAGGGGAATGATTACATCAGCTGAACTGGATGTCTGCCAGTGACAAAAATAGATTCCTACTGCTTAAAATACCACATAGACCCACATAAACAGATAAACATACATGGATACATACATACACTCTTTTCAGATGTTCAGTATCACTGTTTTTTAAGACTCCAGTGACAATATACCCATGCAAAGAGTAAAATTATCATTGTTTTTGCTGGTCTGTAAGCTCATTCATAAAAAATGGCCCATTGAATTTGAAACTACAAAACCCCAACTTTGACATACTGACGTCTTTTTAAATGTGTAAATTTTGGGATGACATGAACTATATCCATACACATGTTTTTCACAATTGTCAAATGCCCTTGAAGGGAAACCACACACAGACACACACTGATCTGGATTAATGCCACAGTTCTGTGCTCTCTCAGGAGCTCCCTCGCTTCCTCTTCCTGTCTGTAACAGGAAGTCAGCCTTGTCAGGCTTCAGAAGGCCAAGTCGGCCAAATCATCATGTCTTTTATCAGGAAAAGAAGACCTTGTAATGCCACACGACAGAATTTGATGGATAAGATTCTGTCTGTGTCCGTCCATCTGTCTGTGTGTGTTAATGCAGGATGCATGCTTTTCATTTTTTTCACACACTAACAGACTGCACTCACTCATCTACTTTTGGAAGGCACTGTGTTGTGGGGCAGCCCCATTAGCTTCGCTTGATTAAGTCATTAAAGCGCTCTACCCATTCCTAAGTGGCAGAGCAAAGCTCCTGTCACAGACCATCACTGTCCACACTACTGGAGCCATTGTTGAGGGCTCAGCAGTTGCGCAAGAGTCGTGCTTGCAGTCAAAGGTCATGGCTTAGGTCAGGTTACCCAAACAAGCTGGAATCCAGAGAAAACATCATGTTTAGCTATTCATCATCTTAAGAAATGGCTGCATTTCCTTGTGCTGTCTTGTTTTCTTTTTTCTTTTTCTTTTTTTTTTTAAACTCAAGCTGGTGGTAGCTGATATTTGAGTTTATTACTTACTTACTTGCCTGTGTGTTCATGGATTAGAGGTGTCAGGTATTGTTGGATTGTGTGTCTGACTTGCCCTGGTCCCTACCCTTTGCTGCTCCTTTGCTGGTTGGCACTTTGCTCCTCCGTGAGAATTGTGTCATTGCAGCATTATTACAAGGGCACTGGACCTGTGTCCTGAAATTGTTGCCCATAATTTAAGTGTCAGATTAATATCATTAATGTGAATATATTATCTGCATTTTGTACATTAAAGAGCTGGTAAACATATTGTGTGGAATTCTTTTCTGTTTATCCCCTCTCTATTTCTGAATCTTTCTGGTTTCCATATGCCCTTCTTCCCTCAATGTTTCCTTTTTAATCTCACCCTCTCTCTTTGCTTCTTCACCCTTTCTTCCTTTATCATCATTTATCCTTAACTCTCCCTCCGTCTGTTTCTTGTCTCTCTGTCTCCAGGTGGCTATAAAAATAGTGGATAAGACCCAGCTGGATGATGAGAACCTGAAAAAGATCTTCAGAGAGGTGCAAATCATGAAGTTGCTGAAGCACCCCCACATCATCCGCCTCTACCAGGTATATACTTACAATCACCCACAGAGCTGATAACGCACACTGCTCACATCTTACATCTGAGATCCATGGCCCAATAGGTAAAGGTCAAACAAAGTATGTCTTCATTTAGCAGGATCTGATATTACATGCAGTTTTTTTTTTTAACTGTACCAAAGTATTTAATATTGTAGGCACTGGTTGGTATTAAGTTTTAAGATTTATGTGGGAAAAAATAGTCAGTTCAGTTTTTACAGAGTTTCTCACAGAAAATAAACAGTTCTTTTTCACATCCGTTGGTTTTACATCAGGGGTGCTGCCCAATATAGCCATGATCTTCTGACTGGGAGCTTCTGTCTGTTGAAGTGGTCTCAAATAAATTTTTACAATGTCTTTTCTGATACCGTCCCCAGCAATTTTAATATCAGGAATAATACTGAAATCCTCATACACATTCGTTGAACACTACACTGAGCAATTTTTGTTCTATTTACCTCTGTTGTTTTTATACCTAACAATGCTTATTCATTCTGTTGTGAACCACCAACACATCACTTGATGTTGGCCTGTCAGATGATCTGAGGATCATGGTTGTTATTATTTGTTTATGTGTTTAGGTGATGGAGACAGAGAGGATGATCTATCTGGTAACAGAGTATGCTAGCGGTGGAGAGATATTTGGTAAGAAAATTCCAAATTGTTACCCTGATGTAGATTGACTTTGACATTACCTGCCCTTGTGCTTGACAGCTTGTGTTTTTAAATTTTCTGACATCAAAATGTAATGAACATTTTGCTGATGAGGATTTTCTAAACTTGCACTGCATGTTCATTCTTGAACTGAGCTTGATTTTATGTTTTTCTGTGATTGTCTTTTGTGCAACTTACTTACAGAGTTAAAATGTCTGTCTGAAACCATGTTCAATATTCTGTGTCCTATTTTTATGTTTTCTAAAAGAATACAAAAGTCCTTTTGACCTTTCATTTTGATGTGTTGCTGTGATATCCTAAACCAGACCAGTGTCAGGTTTCACTTTCTGTATATTATGTATATATTATCTGTAAGATATCAGAATCAGAATCAGAATTCCTTTATTAATCCCTGGAGGGAAATTCTTGATACTGTGAATATTTAAACTGTACAATATGTTTGTGTGTGCTTTTAGACCACTTGGTGGCTCATGGGCGTATGGCAGAAAAGGATGCTAGGAAGAAGTTCAAGCAGATTGTTGCAGCAGTCCATTTCTGTCACTGCCGCAACATTGTACACAGAGACTTAAAGGCAGAGAATCTGCTGCTGGACCACAACCTCAACATCAAAATTGCAGGTATGTGTTATGTGTGTGTTTTTTCACCTAAGAATGTGTGGGTGGGAAACTTAATATAGCGGTTTTCAACTGTCTTGGTGAGTGGGCGTAGGCAAGCATCAACATGTACTTTAGGAGCATTTTACTGGGTTGATTGAATTTACTCTGTATAGGACATTGGTTAGATTGAATAATCCTCTCGTTTTTCCCTGTCAGATTTTGGCTTCAGTAACATGTTCTCTCGAGGCCAGCTTTTAAAAACATGGTGTGGTAGTCCTCCCTATGCTGCACCTGAACTCTTTGAGGGCAAAGAGTACGATGGACCTAAAGTAGATATATGGGTGAGTAGATTTTGAGGTATGAATAACACCCCATTAGGCTGCAGCACAGGAGTCGGCTAACTAGCTTGAGCTTCCCAGGAAAACAAATACAAAAAGAATAAATGAATGAGAGGCCCTAACATGTTTTTGTTTGGAAAATAGTGCCAGTTTTTTCACCGATAGTCTATAGTGCTCAATTAATAATTTTAATTGTTTTTTTTTAAAGTCCTATTTGAAAAAGTCTTTTTCCTGCTTTTTTTTCTTTCTGCTGTGCAGAGCTTAGGTGTGGTGTTGTATGTATTGGTGTGCGGCGCCCTGCCTTTTGACGGCAGCACTCTACAAAATTTGCGGGCGCGTGTCCTCAGTGGCAAGTTCCGCATCCCCTTCTTCATGTCCACAGGTAGGTCTCCAGTCAGTGTGTACTCTTTCTTTTTTCCCTCCTTCAATCCATATCTTACTTGGTGCAAGCTGTCATCCAGCTTTTTTTTTTCCACCCAAGGTCCAAGCAAATTAGAAAATGCCGCTACACCCAAAATCGATTTCTTTGTCATCAAGCACTATTGGCTTAAAATTGGTAGAGGTCCCATGTGGTATTTTCTGGTAAAGAAAGTTAAACTTTCAGTGTTTGGCCCTGTTATGTCTCTAAGTTCTAATAAACATTTTGAATGTGTTTCCTTCCTCAGAGAACATTTGCAAAGTTGAATTTACATCATGCAGTATATATATTAGTGTTGGCTTAGCAGTCTTAATCACTGCTTTTATGAGAGCATTACTATTTTAGTAGGTGCTGGTTATCTCCATAAACTTATGATCAATACTATAGTGTGACACAGATGGCAAAGTGTGAATGGTCCCACTCATGAGAGTGCTACATACGTCTTTGTGCACAGTACAAAGAAAACATGGAACTGCATTTGAAAATATTGCACCTATAGTGCTCCTAGTGGTCAAATATTCCACACGGTACCTTTTAACACGGGGTTTGGTCAGCTTGAATTTGTGTTGGTTACATTTGTTTGTTATTGCAGACTGTGAGTACTTGATCAGACACATGTTAGTGCTGGAGCCCAGTAAACGGTTGACCATGGAGCAGATCTGTAAGAACAAGTGGATGAGACAAGGAGACCCGGACCCAGAGTTCGACAGGGTGAGACCCCCGTGGAAGTATTCAACAGTATATCTTGATTTAGATTCATTTACCTAAAGCAAAAGAACATCACCTGCCTAATTTTTCATTTTGGTGTCAGGTAATTGTCTTCCTCCTCTGCTGACTGAGTAGTGAGTGTTTAAAAGCTAATTATGATAGCAGCACCAATACCAGTACCCTTACAGTGATACCTGCACTAATAGAGCACTTAATTTGATATGTTCTGGCACACTGAGAAGCCAGCTCTCAAATACACAGTGCTTGACTTCACCCCAGAACAGACGTAAGCATTGTAGCTGCTGAAAGTCACGAGCTAAAGTGAAGAAAACTTGCTGTGATTGGCTCTGAGCAAACCATACAAATGGTCAGGGTGTTTTTAGAGGTGCACCGATTGCGTTAATCTTGGTTAATTCCGATTTCCTTTTCCTTTTTTAAGCGTGACCTGCCCATACTGATTTTTGGCAGTTCCTTCTAAGAACTATAATTGACAGCATACACAAACAAAATTCAACTTTTGAAATTTTAAATTCATAATAAAAGAAATTGTTATATTTTATAATTTCCTCTCAATATAAAGCAACTGGAAAGAGCTACAAATAACAATTAACTGAAAATGAGCTGTACACCCAGCTTTATTTGACATATTTTACTTTACCAAACAAAAGCAGGTGCAGCAGATCTATATAACAAAATAAATGTTAGTGTCTCATATCATTTTACAGCATACATGCATCAGGGCTGAGATAATTTAGCAGATTTCTCAAGCCTCTTGTTAACCTTTTCTCTGCATGGTTTCCGGACAGAGGTCATTAATCTGCGATTTCCTCTTGGGCCCAAGCTCACTTATGCTTTGGGGCAAAGATTTCACTTTACAAACAGTGATGAAACGACACACTGGAGCTCTGCTTGGTCTTGACAAGTCGTAGCATTTATTTACCAATTGACTGTGACTGGACATTTACAGTCAGCTCACATTTATGGCTAACTCTGCACATACCATCACTCGCTGCTCTCTTGCTCTCTCATGGAATCAGAGATAAGGAGGCTGACCAGCTGGTTTCTGGTCTAAGCCAAGAACACGGAAAACCAGCTGTTCCTGGCCAGTCAATCGGTGCACCTCTTTTTTTTATAAAAATAGATCTTTGTACAAAAAGAGTAAAATGCAGGTTTTGCTTGACTACAGAAGTTTTGATACTTGGTACTGGGTTATTATGTTTGGGTTGGGTTATGATTGCTGTTATGATATTGCCGTTTTGCTTTTTCGGGCTTTGAAAATTTAGCATAATTGTCTTTTGCTGCTGCCCTGAGGCTTGCTATCAGTCACCCTTTCATCACTTCTCCCTTGTAGCTGATAGCGGAGTGTGAGCAGGTGAAGACGGAGAGAGAGACGGAGCTCGTCCTTGAGCAGGTGCTGACAGCCATGTCTGAGATGGGCCTGGACAGAGAGCGCACACTGCAGGTTGGACATAGTACATAGTCGATTTGCACTAATATGTTTAAGTTTTTAAAGTTTCATTTTGTCAGACTTAAGCCCTTGCTTCTCATTTCTATTCTGCGTTTTCCTCTGTAGTCCCTACAAACAGATGCATACGATCACTTCAGTGCCATTTACAGTCTGCTGGCTGACCGCCTCAAAAAACACAAGACCTTGCCTGTTGCCCTACCTACACCGCGCTCCATTAGCTATCCTCTTAACGCTGTACAGGTAATTCATTGCCTGAATGTTGTGATTGTGGCTTTACAGCATACACATGTCAGTTTCTAAAATGGCTCTGTGGTAATCTGGAGAGTTGTGTTGTTGTTGTTGTAATCAAGATTTCTGCTCTAATATATGTAAAAATAGAATTGTTGTGGATATGTTGTCTTCGTCATTCTCATATAAATAACGGTGGATTGAACAAGAGCGGTTTTGTTAGAGGTGCCTTTTTTGCAGTACTGTTTCATCGGTCTGACTAGAAGTGGTCATCATTTCTGTCCACTGAATGGAGTTGATTGGCTTCAAATCACATTTGCCAATCCCACTGCACTAAGGGGATTGTTTGAAAATTAGTGCAATCCTCACATGACCTGTGTGTATTTGTGTGCGTGCCCAGCAGACGGATCCGCAGGGTAATCCCGTCAGCATGACTGTTCCCCATGTCCAGCTCATCAACCCAGAGAACCAGATTGTTGAGGTAAGTTGACCCTGTTGCTTCAACCTGGCAGTGGGTGTCCAGCACCTTGCACCTTTAACAGTACACACCACATTTATAGCCACCGGTAATGTGTTCAGAATTTACTATTACAGTTTACTACTGTTCGTGTAGCTGCTCCCTAGAGTATTATCAGACCCACATAATCACACATACATGCACACACACTCAAACATAACTCATACAGCCTCAAAGCTGACTCACAAATGCTGTTGAACCCAAAAAAAGCATCAGATCACTGCATTGCAGCAATTTTAATAGAAGACCTGAACTTTGAAACGTTTGCATGAGAGCTGAAATATTAATCCTTTTGGGGTATGTTATGTACATGAACACAAGCGTGCAACTCATTACTGAAGGGCAATGCCAATGATCAAATATCTTTGTGAATTTATTGTTTAGCCCGAGGGCAGCATGTCACTGGACAGTGATGAAGGAGAAGAGCCCTCTCCCGAGGCCATGGCTCGCTACCTGTCGATGAGGCGGCACACTGTGGGTGTACCCGACCAAAGGTACAGAATAAACACACAACTCTGCAATCTGCTTTCAGCGATGTTTGTGTTATTGCTTCTGTCTCTGTGAGAGAGGTCTAACTCTAACTCTGTAGGGATCTTTTCTGTAATGTTATTAGACTCTCAGAATTAAAATCTGAACCTGTCAGTGACAAAAAAAGCACTTTAAGTGGACTTATTTGATGGTCAGTGTTACCCCTAGCATTAGGTTGCAGTCATTATGGCCCACTTGACAGCTGCAGCCTGAGGTGATCTGCTTGACCAATTCCAAAACGTTTTGTTTCTGTCATTCTTCCTCCTCTGACCACAGGACAGAGATGCAGGAGGACCTCCAGAAACTGCCACCAGGTTTCCCTCGTGGTGCCGTGCCCCAGCCTCCCTTCCCCCCACTCGCCCCCACAATGGGCCAAATGCACACTCTCATGCCCACACAGAGTTTGCAACCCACACAGCAGCTAGAGTACAAGGTACAGTCAGTTGGGTCAGATTTGATGCGAGGCCTTTCAGGTGACATTAGAAGGCCTCACTTAATCTGCATCTCCTGCATGTGAAGATTCTAAATATTAACTTTATGGATCTCCTCAATCTTCCCACGTCTGCTGAACCTACAGGAGCAGTCCTTGCTGCAACCCCCTACCTTGCAGTTGCTCAATGGAATGGGGCCTCTTGGTAGAAGAGCATCTGATGGCGGGGCCAACATTCAATTACACGCTCAACTCCTTAAGAGGCCCCGGGGGCCCTCACCACTTGTCGCCAGCCCGGTGAGGAACTGGAGTTGTGCACATGTCGATTTGTATTTGCTCCCCTCATACAAGCTAAAGGAGTGTTGACTGGTAAACTCTTCATCTCTCTTAGCACCCCATCCCTGCAGTAGCTCCAGTGGATGAGGAGGGTTCGGATGGAGAACCAGACCAAGAGGCAGTACAGAGGTAACCCACGATGACGGTTGTAGTGAAGGGCTATACTGTACAGAGGTGCTGTCTAAACTGGATGCTCTGGAGGGCCTGTAACCTGTGACGACAGGTTGGTAGGTTCTGTGTGAATGTTGAAATAAGGAAAGGTAGCTTAACAATAAGTAATCACCTGAAAGCATACACTTTTAAACAGTTTTTTATCTCTTTATCGCTTTTATCTCTTGAGCCTTGATGTCACATCATTTGCTGTGATTTATCAGTTGAAGTTTGGAATACAGATCTGTGTAAACCAGGCTTTTACAAGCCTGAAACAGAATTTCAGAAAAATAAGAGTTTTGACATAAAAGGATCTAACATTAGGGCTGGGTAAGGATAGACACAGGTATGGTATCTGGAGTTGGTGTGTTGGATTCAGAAGTCCAGGTTAGGGTTTCCCCAGTTTGTCCTCTTCAGACAGCACTTTCTGTAGACTTCGCTGGTGTCCTGGGTTGCTGGGAGTGAGTGCCTCTAGGCTGCTCTGCTTTTTCTCATGGGAGATGGCCACTCTGCTGTGGTGCTTACTCCATTTCTCCTCCTATCTCCATTGCGCAAGTGCCTTCTGCCACAGATCCAAACTAAATCTGCCACCAAATTCAACCCTCCTATCTCTCAAACTCTTTGACCGAAAGCTTCTTTATCTTTCCTATTCCAAGGCGTGCCAAATTATTCTCCAGACTTTCTCACCCTTTCTCACACAGCTTTGCTAACTCTGGAGCTTGCAAAAACAATGATTAAAAATGGCAAATAGTCACTGTTTAAATTGGAAGCTGCGGGGTTGTGGGATATCCATAAGCTATAACCGCCACCTTTGGTGTAATTTTTTCTTATGTTTTCTGATTGGCTAAGCTGATATAAATGATGGCACCCATTGGTAGAGGTGGGAAGGGATGGGCCTTTCCCCCCGTCGCCATTAGCCATTGAGGACAGAGAGCTGACCAGCGCTGCTTCCTGTCTCCCACCCTCACCCCCATCCTCCCCCCTCCCTGCGGCCCAGGTACCTGGCGAACCGCTCCAAGCGGCACACGACGCACGCGCTCACGAGCACATCGCATGGCGAGCCCTCGGCAGAGTCACAGCGGCCCCAGGGCCCCCGCCAGAGGGGGGGCTGGGCCCCCGACACACACACCCGGTGAGGGGACACGCCCACTCCGAGCTGTATATGCACAAACACACACACAAACATACTCTCACATTAAATGGGCATATTAAGCCAAGCTTTCTTTTTCTCTCTCTCTCACACACACACACCCACGCACACAGCTGATCTCCCACAAACATTGATGATGATGTACTCGCATCAGGTGACTATTGTGCACCTTCCAATCAGAATGGATATAGTTGTAATAGTGGTTTTGGAGGTGAAGGGTGTGGCACATGACAGACATATCTCCACATCATCAGGAAACCACGATTCATAATTACTGTTTCTGTCCACAGACATGGAACAAGCAGGTATGTTTAAGGTTCACTCCAGCGATCTAGCGGGTTTTTGTTTTTGACTGAGCAGTCCCTCAAAGCTAAATCATACCTCTGTGTATTTTCTCTACTGTAGCAGTCAAATGTTTGTGTTTTGTTGTTGTCCTATGTTGTAATTTCAGCTGTTGTTTCCTATACGCATCTTTCTTTAACTCAGTTTAGAAAAATTGTTGAGATGTGTACTTTTTCAGTTTTGTTCAAGTTTTGTGTTTGGATGCAGTGGTCAGGGTTGCCATTCAGTATGGACAAGTATGTAATTTGATTTTACTAATGTCCAGATCTCGGTAAGTATGGAGAAAATATGAAAAATATTTGGTTTTTTTACGCTATTATCGCTATTCTGTTTTTGAAAAAAAAAAATGAATTTATAAAAATAAATCAGTCATACAAGCAGAATTCTCTTATTTTATGGCTTTTGGAGCAGGCAGCCAATGCCACCAAAATGTTTACCAGTGCATGGTGTGCAACTGAATACACTTTCCTTCCTCTTTGCATGTATGTCACAAGCCTGCAAAATGCCTTGTAACTGTACAAACCAGATATCTGCAACCAAATTATTTTGACAGAAAATGAGCCACTGTTTCTGAATTGCATCACAAATACCATGCCTAGCTGCAACTTTCTGGCAGTTATTTGGCACCATCATAGCATGCATAGTTAGAATGTAACATACATGTTAATAGTTAATAGTTGAATTTTAAAACTATTTATTTACATAATGAACTTCAGACTTTGTACTGTAATGTCATATATGGTCTACAAAGAATTCTAGAAATACGAAAAGTATTGAATTTTGAAATGGAAATTTTGTGGTAGGTAAATTTGAGTGGTGGGCAGATCCTGTTTTCTAAAATGCAGCTTGATAATATGAATTTGTACCTGCACCAGCAGATGCTGTGATCTCATGATCTCACCGACATCAGCTCTTAATGAAATGCAGTGACTGTATCATCATCAGATGCTTTGTCTGGTGATATCTGTGCAAGTTATGCAAGCAAGAGCTCAAAATTTTCATGTCTCTTCCTGTGTCTGTATTACTGACTATGCGTATGTCAATGTGTCTGTGTTATCTGTCACGTTGTGTGTGTGTGTGTGTGTGTGTGTGTGTGTATTTTTGTATACATATGTGTTTGTGTCTGCTGCCTGTGGTCCATCCCCTCCCCACAGATCCAGCTATAAGGACTGTAACACCCTTCATCTCCCCATGGAGCGCTTCTCACCTGTCAGACGGTTTTCTGATGGCGCTGCCACCATCCAGGCATTCAAGGCTCATTTAGAGAACAGCAGCTTGATCAAGCAACTCAAGCAGGTATGTCAGATTTTTTTTTTAGAGCTACAAGCTACAATGAGAAGTTAATGGTAACAAAAAAAAACAGAACAGGACTGGTGAGCTTACAGTGTTAAAGTGGTCAGATCTGGAGATAGAAAATTAAGATATGCTATATAGACAAAAGTATTGGAACACCAGGCCATTACTTCAAGAGGAACTTTAATGACATTTCATTCTAAATATATAAAACTAATAAACTAAACTGTTGTTACAAAGCATAACATTGGTATACTGAGGCGTAAGATTTCCCTTCACTGGAAATAAGAGGCCAAGCCCAACCCCTGAATAACAGCCCCATACCACACATGAATTCAGAAATAAATTCATGAATAAATAAAACACATGAATTCTTTTAACATGTATACATGTCAATACAGTAACACCATTTGAATATTAGATAACATCCTTATGGGAAAAAAGATATTTGCCATTAAATATATTCCCATACCTGCATGTGATCAGCACTCTAAATGCACCGTAAGATGAAACTGGTGTAAGATTTTCTTATGATGTTTGAAGCACAGCAGAATTTATTACCTTCAAATAGGAAAAATGTCTGGTGATCCTGACAAAATAAAGTTTAAAGTGAAAGGGTTGACATCATGCTGACAGGGAATGAAATTCAGGTCTATATATCGCTTCACTAATCTTTATCCTACTTTCCAGCTGCTAAGCAAGTGAGCTTTAAAGTGTGAACCACACGAATCGCTCTGAGCATTGTCCTCAAAGACTGATATTATTTAAACTTGACGTACAACATACAGGGTTTCTTAAGGTGAGTTTAAAGTTGAGTTCAAGCTACTCCTTGAGACATCACATCATTTGTAGTGACACTGCAACGAGATTACCTCTCCCAGTCGGGGGCGTAGGTAGGGAGAAGGATAATCATCTTGGGCAGGCAGCGGGTGCCTCATCTTAGGCTTGTACTGACGTGTTGGGTTTATCAGTACTCCCAAGTGTTAAGAGGGTTAATATGGATAGAGGAGAGGTTAACACACATATATAACCTATAGCTAGGAAAGGACAGTTCAAAAATGAAAAAGCTTATTGAGTTATTTGCTACCAAGACTGCGCAGATATTACAACTGTGAGTGCAGGGTGGACTATATGAACTTAGTTAGTTAGTTAGTTAGTTAGTTTAAATGTATTATAGCTGATCACATGAGCAGAAAAGTTCATAGACTTCATAAAGCGTCATTAACTTCAACATCTCACTCATGAAAATATGTGCTTTTTCAGTGTTAGCAATGCAATTAATTTTACCAACTAAACGTCAGTAGTATAATTAAGCAAGGCATTCGCCTGGCTTGTTCAGCCAAACGATGCATAGCTTAATGCATGGTGTTTGGAGATGTAAAGTAGATGCAATGGTAAACTTCATGAGCAGGGTTTTTCCTACCATATAAGGCTTAGGTGCAGCGCCCAAGTGGTTTTGGGCACCACATAAGCTGAATGAATGTAAAATCATTGTGAAGAAAACTAAGTAATGCAAGGCTCAGACGCCAGAAGCGTTAGACTGATTTTAATCCTGACCATAGTAAGTACGTACGTTTGGGAATGTGATGCATTTATGGATCTTCCAAACTGCTCGGAGACTCACTGTGGCTGCTTCAATTAATGTCAGACATGTTTGATATTTAGGATTTAAAATCTGTATAATAACGTCAGTACTTTTTCACCAGCGACGGAAATACATTGTTGCTCTTGAGGCCAACATTACATGGTGTAATACTGTTGACAGATAAACCGGACAGTTTAGTATCTCACCTTCAGTGCTTGCTGAAGAATAGACAATGTGTGTTGACCACGTGTCCTGACCATTTTCTCATCCAGGCTCGTTTCGGCTTTTCCCACTATAAAGCACTGCCACAGCAAGTTGTTGCACCTCAGTCTCCTTTTTGTTTACATTTGCTTCCCCATGAGATCACTTGAGAGGCATCATGAGGTGATGCAGTTCTTCCTCTGACAAAAATATCCTGATAATATCCTGTAGTTTATTTTCAAATCTTGTAGTCCCTACTTGTTTGAGATTGTGCATGATGTGACCAGATTTTGAAATCGATTAGGATGCAGTACGTTTTATTTATCCAGTTATTGGTGGTGAACTTTAACCATTGTTTGATCAAGTGTTGACTGCTTTTTTTCTTTTTTAGATCTGTCACATTACATGCAATTGAAACTGCTTTTCATGTTAGCATGTAAATTGCATGTCTGTGTTTACAATAGGAGTGTGAGCAGCTCCAGAAAATGTATGCTGCCCAGCAGGATGAGCGATTACTGGAACACACCCAGCAGCAGCATGTCCTTTACCAGCAAGAGCAACAAATCCTCCACCAGCAAATCCAGGTATTTGCACCTGTCAAATGGCTGTCATAAAGATGCCATTATGAGCCAAACCCATCCATGAAGGTTACACAAAGCACTGTGATCCTTTTATAGTTTATAATCATTTATGTGGGATGGGCAGAGCTGTGCTGCTTTACCTCATACAACATTGTGATTGTACTTGCTTTGTGTTATGAAAGCTTAAAGCAAGTCTTCATCACCCTTACATTATGCATGTGTAATACTGAATTACTCACATTATCTTTAAAACATACATACAGGCCTCCTAAAAAGTGCCATTGATTTGGTTCAGCTGAGGCTTGGATATCCTGCACTGTGGCCTCAATTGTTGACTCAACTTGATTCTTAATTTGAGATTCATGCTTTATATGAATGTTTACATAATCTCACGCAGCCAGCTTCAGTTAGTATTAATCACTTTAACAAATCATCATACTGAAGCCTTCAGTCAGATGTTATTTCTCTTTACCTACAGGGTCTGTCTTTAGGCCATGGAGAGAGCCAGCCCAGTCACCTAACCCACCAGCTTCAGAGGTGAACACACACACACTCACACTCTCTGACACAAGCACATTACTCATCTGCTATTGAACGGTGAACAGTGAACTTGATACTGTGGTGCAGTGCTATCGACTGAAGTGTTACATCATTGTCATATCTCTCTCTTCTCCTCTCCTACTCTGTCCTCTCCTCCCTCAGGTTGCGTATCCAGCCCTCCAGCCCTCCGCCAACACATCCCAGCAACCACCTCTTCAGACAGCCCAACCAGAGCCCTCCGTCTGGCTCTGCAGGCATAATGCAAGGGCATGGTTAGTACTACCGCTGCTAGAGCTCTTAAATGCTTCTTATCTTGTAATCAGTTTAGATGCAGTGGTCTTTGAACTTGGAATTTTAAGTAGACATGGATTAGTCCATCTTTCTCTGTCTTTGCAGACTTTGTAAACAGGTAACTGGTCATTTGAAAGCTCAGTTTTGACTGATGAGTCAACCTTACGTTACATGTTAGTCATGATTGTATGACACTCGTGGTTGAAAATGTAGCTTTACTCCTCCAAACTTTTTGTGTGGGGAAACTTAATTGTTCCCTCTTAGTAAAAAATCTCCCCTCTTCTCTCTTAGGTCCGCCGTCAGTGCAGTACCAGCACGGTACTCCTGCGCTGTATCAGGGCCAGAGTGGCAGCCCACCTCCCACAGGCCTGCCACGAGTCTCTCTACCAACCAATCAACAAGCAGCATCTGCTCGTCCCACTGTCCCATTGGCACAGGGTGTACCTCAGCAACAGCAGGTGTCTGCAGACAGCCAGTTAAATTTTGTTTTTGTCATTTTTCTTTCTGCTGATGGTTACATGTTTTGTTTATTAATGATCTGGCTTTGACTGTACAGGTGACCATTCAGGTTCAGGAAGTGGAGCTTGGAGGTGGTGCACAGAGACAGGGCAGCTTTTTGTCCACACCAGGGGGACACAGAGTCCTTGGGAAGCAGCTGAGTGCAGACAACGCAGAGTCGCACAGGTGACCCCACCCTTCCTGTCACTACATCCCCTGATGGCGGCCAAACCCTGTCAACAATACCAAAGGACTGTTTTCTGTGTCTTGTTTTTCCAACTTTTAGTTTTATTTTTGTTGTATATTTGCCCTGAGCTTTCCACTCACAACAGACACCTTTATGTATTCACCTTATATATTTTTATTTGTTGTATTTTTATGTTTATATTTTATCCTTCTCGTCATCTTGTTTTTGTTTTAGATTTCTGCCATGTTCGTTCATTTTCTACAAATTGTATGCTAAAAATTCTGACTGTATTACTACTGGTCAGGACAGAGATTTTATCTCCAACTTTAACCACACTCTTTGTTACTGGTATTGAAAATTCTTGTAAATTTCTCATCAACTTTGCTGAGATGACATCCTCAACAAAATCTTCACCTCAGTGTAGCTGGGTGAGTTGGTGGATGTAAATGTTTTGGAAGTACATGTAGAGTAGATGATCAGTCGTCCTGTGAACCCTGACATCATCACCCCTGTGAACAGTCTCATGTAACCAGGACTGCCTTCACTGAGAGAACGTGTAAGAGTCAATTTTATTGTTTTGCAAAGTTGTTACACCTCTCAGTGAATACGTAAACCTTGACTATAGCTGAAGTGTTTGCTAGGTTGTCTGTTTTCTGTGGATTGTTGAATGACAGGTGAAGTTTTTATATTGTATAGAGAGGATTGGAAGGATGTTGGCGTCAGACAACGGACAGCTAATTAGCCTGTACACTTCTTGTTTTTCTCCAGTCGCAGCCTTGGCCGCTTCACATCGGGCTATGACCAGGCTCAGTTCAATCCCCATCTCTTCTCTGGTGACGCCGCCTCCCGCGGTGCCTCTGGAGTGGTGGGTTCTTACAGCCCCTACTTGCAGGGAGCCTCACTCAAAGTCCCTGGCCTGGAGGGTTACCAGAGCGGAGTGGTGGGGACCAGCAGCTACGGGACCCCCTCTACACTACAGCAGGCCCTACTCTCCCCAACTCCTTTGGACTACCGTCCCCCACAGCAACATGTCACGCCCACTCTGCAGGGCCTCCTGTCCCCCCGCCACTCTTTAACAGGTCACGCTGACCCCAGACTGCCCCCCCAAGACCTAGCTGCGCTGCTGAAGAGGCAGAGCCCCCGGCCATGCCAAGCACCCCCCACACCACCCAGTGGTGCACCCCAAGAGTATGGAGAGATGCTGCTTCTCCACCAGCTGAGCCAGGGTGAGAGCTTGGAGCCACCAACACCGCAAGGTGCCTCTGGGGGCCAACACTACCACCACCTCCTCCAGATTCGACCTCCGGAGGTCCAGCCACAGCAGCATCCGGCCCAGGCAACTTGCCCTAGCTTACCTCATTCAGAAAGCATGGAGGAGGATGAGGTGCCCACTGGCTACCACCACCCACATGAGGGCCTGCTGTCCAAGGCAGGCGAAGGTCACGAGCTCCTCGGGCCTCCACGAGGGGGCACCCCACCTTACAGCTCCCCTACACACAGGCACGGTGGCTACATAAGGAATGCACCAGCAGCTAGAGGTAAGACCTCTAACCATAGTAAAAGTGGCTACAGCAGCTTAGAATCCAGTGTCTGTTCTCACAAATATTTTTGCTACCTTCACTTTTTTCTTTCATTTAAAGATTTCAGGAATTAAGATTTGCGTGAGAGCAGTTTATTAATATTATAATTATTAGTATTATTATTATTATAGGTTTTTTGACAAATCATCACGTACTATATTCACTATATACACATGGTTTATCTTTTCTGTCAGAGTCTGAACATGTGGAGTGCAGGCCCACAGGGCAGGCCATGGAGATGCCTGATCATAACGGCGTGGGCTATTCGCGAGGTCCCCAGGGTGACACCTATAGGTCCCGTGGTCAACTACAGCGCCACCACACCATCCAGACCTGTGACGATGCCTACGTGAGTGAAACCTTGCTGGTGGTTTCTGCAGACCTCACTGATCACACTTCATTATGAGAAGCTGTAGTGAAGCCTGTAGCATGAGAAATGACTCATCGAACAAGGTGTTTCTTTGTTCAATAAGTGTGATAACACGCACAAGGGATCACTGGAACAATCTCATATTTGTAGGGCAGATTAATCATTTGTAGGGCAGATTAATCAGCAGCAGCAGCCCCCTTTTTGGCCAGGTGGCTGATTGGAGAGTCTGATGCAGCTCATCAGTTCATCTTGCTTGCTAGTGAGACAGCTGAAAGAAGAAATATGTTTTCTGGAGCCGTGGACTCACTGTTAATATACCCAGTCATCAAAAGAACTTTCTGACTGACTGAAGCTGTTAATTAGCTATAATTAGTTTTTTTCCCCAGTAGACTGTTTTCCAAACTGTTCACTTTCTGTTCAGGATCAGGCAGACTCCATGTCTGGGATGAGCTTGTTAGCTGGGAAAGCACTAAGCTCCGCTCGCATGTCGGACATTCTCAGCCAGACATCACTGACAGGAAGCCAGCAGCTCCACCAGCGGGAAGAGTCGGGTCAGTATGAGACAAACAGCTACCTTCAAATACACCTGAAATATTTTCTTTGTCCATGTCAGTGAACGATGTGTTTCTTATGCAGTGTGTGACGTCGAAGGGGAGCTTCATGCAGCCGCCTGTTACCCCTCCTCCTGCACCAGTGACATGCTCCTCAGCTACAAGCCCCCTGACCTGCAGTACAGCATGGAGCAGGCTGGGGTCTAGCACAGGTACACACACACAGCAAAACTTTGATAGTAAGAGATAACCTCCACTTTCTACACTGTACCTTTTATACTTCAGACACAGTTAACAGCTGCATATACAAATATACATTTTTTTGACTGTCTTTAAGGCATATGTGTGGCCTCAAGCTACATCAGCTGTTTAATCCTAAATGAGAACAGTTGCAGCCAAACATACATGATAAAACCGTAATCAGTGGTTTTGACCTTTCTCTTGAGATATCTTGAGTTTTAGTCTCGGATTTGCATCAAACTCCAGAAACAATTGTTCCTGCAGTTCCCATAACACAACTCAACTGTGTTTTCCATCGGACACTGTCTGGTGCATTCCCATGCCTTTCAAACTCCACTCCACTAAGGGTGCAACGCAGCAGGTTTTCACTGAGTTTACATTCATTCTTTCTTCTTTCCATCTGTCCTCTTTTAGGACGGGGTGTATCCTGTGTACAGTGGTCCGTATCAACCATCCTGAGTTGTGTTGACTTGAGTTGAGCAGCATCACGCCAAACCACCGTCGTCTGCCCAAGTGGGGGCGCTCTACGTCCATCTGTCTGTCTCCACCTGTCCCTGGGAGGGCAGTCTGCGCTAGAGAGGGGTTCATTGTGGGTGGGTGTTGACATTAGCAGGGTGGGGGTGAGAGGTGAGGCCTCGGGGTTCAAAAGTCAAAGTGCCAGCATTTTCTGCACAGACATCCAGCATTCATTGCTGCAGATTGTTTCTTCTTTTTCTTCACATCATAGGTAGATTGGGATTCTACTCCTCCCTTGTTTAACTTGACCTGCCCACCCCTACACACTCACACACACACACACACACACACACACGCACTCTCTCTCTCTCCCCCACTGTCCCACCTGCTGTTCTGACCCAACCTCTGCCCCTCACCCTTCATCTTCTATTAACTTTTGGCATACTTCATTACGTGCCTCATTGGCCAGCGCATCGATAACGTTCTACTTGCAAGAACATAGAGTCCAACAACACAAACATACAAACTGCTACCACAAACCCAAAGTATTCACATTAGGTGTGAGTGTGTGCGTGACTGAGAGGAAGAGGTGAGTGGAGGGGAAGGTGTCTGTGAGGTTCAGCCTGCTCCTCCGCCCGCCACCCCACGTCCCGCCCCCACTCCCGCTGTCCGGCAGCAGATCATTCCGGAGTGGGCTGAAGTCTCAGCAGCAGCAGCCCCCTTTTCGGCCGGGTGGCTGATGTTTTGGGTCAACAGAACCGCTCTCTCCAAAGATGGAGTACAGTGACATCGCACAGGACAAACCAGCTCTCTCATTGTTTGTTTGTTTGTTTGTTTTCTGGCTTTCATTTTCTTATTTTGTTTCATTTTAAAATTCATTTTTACGGCTAATGTCCATGTAGGCATTATGGTCAATATTGTTACTCTTATTGTTGATTACTGTTTTCTGTAACAGAGGTTTTATTATAATGATTATTATTGTTATTATTATTATTAAATGAAAAACAGTTCTGTGTTGCAAGGAAGACAACATTGTTCTTTAATTACTTAAGTAATTCTGCACTTTCAGTTCAAGCTATTCTCTCTCTCTGTGTTTCCACCCCTCCTCGCAGTTCCTCACTCTCTGTCTCCCCCCACCTCCTGCAGCCCTAACTATCCCCACCTTGTGTTACCTCTTTTCTCCATTCTCCTTTCCCGTATCAGTGACGGTGTATTGCATTGTGGGTAGTTTTACCAGACATTTGATCCTTTCCTTGTACAGTGATGCCATGTATAGCTATTGCAATTTCTGTATCAAGTCTCTTCTTTCTTTGTTACTTTTTTGGTTTTGTTTTTTAGATGTTGCTGGGGAGGCTTTTTATATTGGTATTGTTTATCATTTGTATTTTTGGATGTCTTCAAATGTTTTCTTTTTTTTGTTTTATGAATCTTGAGATTTCTAGCCAAAAGAGGACAGAGAGAAGAGAGACAGTGCTCTCTCTGTGTCGGAAAAAAGATTGTTCTTATTTGTTTTAATATTATTATATCGAGACACTTGAATAAGAGGAGAGTAATTATTTTGTGTTGCTTTTTAAAGTATCATTTCAATTGATGTTGTGACTGTCATTCTTGTTGATGTTGGGCCTGTTTTCTGTTGATGAGGTAGTTGTGGCATATACAGGGTCAGGCAATGGGCTTTGTCTGGGTTGGTTTGGGTGCTACAGAGACTTGACACTCTTTGGAAAAAAAAAAAAAAAAAAGAAAAACGAGGGAATAACTTGTAAAATAGCTGACATATCATCCAAAACATCACAAGTATGGAGACGGACAAATCCACTTCTCTCATTCTCTTGCTGCCCTGCCTATCTGTTGTGATCCTCCCTCCATATTTTACTACATCGGCCTCTGATCGGACGACTCTTTACAGATATGGTCCCCTCCTGCCAAACTAACCTTGTCGCTATGGCAGCCAAGGAGGAAACAGCTGTTACCCAACTCCCTGTCCCCCTCCTTCGGTTTTCTTCAACTCAGCCCGTTTCGGCCACGTGTTCTCCCACCCAAAACTGGAACTGAAGATGGGAGGCTGCGTTTCATAAACAGTCGATGGATCTTACTGTAGTTGGATACACGGGGATGCACCTCCAAACCATAAAAGGGAAACATTTCAGGAGGTGACCATTGGAATGAACTGTTTAAATTGGACTTCCACTTTAGAGGAATTATAAGGTTGTGACCAGAGAGAGGCAGGGTGTGATCACATTTAATATGTCCACCAAGGTTTGTGTCTGAAGCTGAGCTAGGCTCAAGCACAGCCAGATGGAGGTTACAGCACACTGGGGACCACAGCAGAAGGTTGATCCCGTTTGTAATTTTTATTGTTTGACCTCTATTTATCCTCCCATATACGATACCCTTAGATGTTGAGTCTATAATGGGCTAGCAAGAGACTGTGGTGCAAACAATAAAGCTCCACTTGTATGTGTTTATAATGGCCAGTTTTCACAATTCCTGGCTGCACGGTTGACTTTTCTTATGCTATGTACATCTGAGAACTGTAGATGGTGTCATACAGCGCCTGTGCTTTCCATTTGCACCACGTCACTTCCTGTTTACCAACTTTCACTCTTTGTCAGAGCAGGTGGTATTAGCTTTAGCAGTAAATCGGAATTTCTTAAACAACAGTGCAATACAGGAGTGAGAGTGGGCGGTTTTCATGAAATTAACTCTGTTTTCTGTTTCTTACCAAACTGAGTTGGTGTGTCATCAGGCAGAAGAAGCTTGTTTCCTTTCCATTCAGTTCTCATTCACTCCTCTTTCAGATCCACCCTCCTTTTTTCTCGCATTGTTTACACCAAGCCAAAACTGAGATCTGGAAAGGAAAGGAATTGAGTACTTTGTAGGGAATTGGAGAGGAAACGGCTTGAATGGAAGACATGTCTTTAATCCCATGGCAGAAACTCTAAAATTAAGACCAGAGGCTCCACTTTGTCTAATGTCGTGTCCAGCACCAGAGCTGTTGTTTGGGGTAAGAGCAGAGGCGCACAGGAAGGGACAGCTCAAGTGAATGGAAAGCACGGCAGATGATTCAGAGGTAATAGGGAGGAGAGCGCTGTTTCACACACATCTTCTGCCTGATCAGACTGACTCTCAAACTCCCCCTCTTTCTTCTGTCTAACTCTTCCACCCCTCCCCCTCGTCTTTTCTCACCATCCCAGCCTCCCCGCTCAGCAAGCCAGCTCTCTGCTCTACTCCTGTTTCTTAGGTTCATTTTTGTTTTCTATCAGTTCTTTTGTCTTTTTTTTTTTTTGTTTTTATGTTCATTTCTGTTGAGTACAAAAATACTAAAGTGCAACAATTAAAAAAGAATATCAACCAAACTGAGATGAATAAATAAATATATATAAATAAAGAAATAATTTAAAAAGGTCATAGCTAGTGTGTGTTTGTGTTACCTGTTGCATGCCTGTGAAAAAAACACTTTCAGCTCTCAGTGCAGTTTACAGTATTTATCAGACTGCCAAAAAGGACCACACCACGTTTTTTTAAAATGGATTGGAAAATGATCACACAAGATAAATGAAAGTAGCAATGCTGAAAATGGAGAAACTGGAAAGAGGACTTGTTTTGCCAGTTTTGCTTGAAAAGTGACTGAGCAATGGCCAGAATGGTTTCAAGATACAAGATACAAGATAGGTTTATTTGTCACATACACAATCATACACGGTACAATGTGCAGTGAAATTCTTTGTGTCCCTGCTACCAAAAAATAGGTAAATAAAAATTTTTAATTTAAAGAAAAAAATAATAAAATTGAAATTAAATTTAAAAAAAGTGAAAATGTGCATTATTTACATGAGTTGGTTTCTTATCAATTAAGTGACTAATCAACTCTATAATGCAGTTTTTAAGTGCAAATTCATTTTGAAAATTACCACACAATGGTAACCAAAAAATAAAACAACAATAGTGGGGGAAGAGCTAGTAAAACTGAAAAAAATCTAAACAACAAAGGCATATCACCTAAAAAAAACTGAGAAATTAGATTTAATTGATGAGGATGAAAGAAAGTCTGCCACCATGCATCATTCTAATGGTAAAAAAGACAGAAAGAGGGAGAAGCCTCACAATATTTGGTATTTTAGTAATTCATTCATCAATTCATCAAATGAATAGCTTGCGAGAGTGGATGATTGTATTGCAATTGTTACCCAGTTGAATCTGATAATGATATTTCAGAGTTTTAAAGAAAACTAAAAAAATTGGCCTACATCAGCCAGTAGTATTTCTTTCTTTCTTTCTTTTCTTTTACACATGAACAATCCTGATTGCTATTTCTGAAATTTGTTTAAGCAGTTGTGTTGAAGACACTGAGAGAGTCACTTGTCAGTGCTGTCTGGTGGACAGACTACGTAATTGTGTTTTTTAATTACAACAAACCTACTTTGGAATTTCTGTAGTTCTCAGCTGACACATAAACTGACATAAGCGTATGTCTCAGTCTGGCTGTCTGGCTCTAGAAGGTTTTCACTGACAAAGTCACTGTCATCATGAGACCTCGCCGTCTCCTAACCTTCTGCTGACCTTGTTTCACATATGACTGAAGTCACAGGAAAAAGGATGTACACTATTTGCTAGGTGCATAGCTTTTTGAACTTCTCGCTGAAGCACCTTTGTCAGGCAGAGAATTTAAGAATAGAGACAGAAAATATCAGGCATGTTCTTCAAAGAATGCAAACAAAAACAATGATTTTTATTACAATGGCAAAAGATAAAATTCTAAGATGTATTTCCTGAAGAGTAATTTGAGATTTTGGAGATACACTGTTTCTATGGGTAGTTTCTTTTGTCTGGCTTTTGGCTGCAGTGCTCTGCGTGCTGCTGCTCAGGTCTGTACAGCTGCACTGCAGAGGCTTTTCAGTCTGAAGTAATTGAACTCAGACAATCTGGGGTTACTTTAACATGCCTGCTGGTGGACAGGAATAACGAATGACAGCGAGGGATCTGCTAATCCCTCTGAACTGACAGCTTACTCTCCTCTATCCACCACATGATGCTAACAGATCGTTAAAACGTTGTCCATTGCACAGAGCTTCTTTTCCTGTCTTCCAGCGTGCATCCTCCTCTCTCCTCTCCCTCACTGGATCTTTTTGCATCCCTCACGACTCGGTGCCCACTCTCCTCCCCCTTCGCCTCCTCTCTTTCTCCATCCTCTGCTCCCTTCTCTTTTCTTTCTACCTTCATTCTCTCCTCTCCCTCGTTCCCTCATCTCCACAAATGCCAAACTCTTTTTCTCTCTCCCTCCCCTCCTCCCTTCCCACTGTCTTGTCCTCAGAGTGGCGGCAGTGTGACTGCCTGCGTCAGCCAACCCCTGCCCGCTAGTGAACGCTGCTACGGGAGCCGCTGTACCCTGCAAGAGCCTTGTGTGTGTGTGTGTATGTGTGAAATAGAGAGAGAGTGTATGAGTGTACGCAGATGGGAAAGCAACTGAGTCAGGGAGGGCTGCCTCTCATCTCCTTGCTGTTATCACCATCTTTCACTCTCCCTCCTCTCCTCCTGTGCTGCCATGGAGCTCCAGCAGGCTGAATCACAACAGCGTCTGCAGAAAGGGCTGAGGTAATACTGCGTGTGTTGTGGAGGGCTTTCTTTATGTATTCACGTACAAACATCTCCAGTGAAATGCCTGCATGCAGCCTTACAAACTGCAGTATGTGTGTGTGTGTGTTAGATGACGAGATAATGTGTAGCCCCTTGCTGCCTGTCATTATTGCTCTGATTGTCAGTGCAATCCAAGCATCGTCAAACCCGAGGGCAAAGAGCTGGAACACCTCCTGTCAGATGTGCATATGTTAAAATGAATGTTCTTGGTCATCTCTATGTGTTGATGATGATCATGATCAACATATGATCGTGAGGGTTTCCTTGACGGCTCAGTTCCTGCTTTCGTCTGAGGTACTCACACAGGTCACGTGACGGATTGCATGCAAGCAGCAGACATACTCGCCAACACTTACTGTGTGTGTGTGTGTGTGTGTGTGTGTGTGTGCATGATCTACAAACACTTTTCAATGTAGTAATAGAGTAAGTCTGCAAATCAAAGTTGGACAGACAATGAATTATTGTGAAGGAGCATGCCACTGCTTGTGAACAGTTTACTTTCTTCTCCAGATAGATGTGTATGAGTGTGTGGAGTTTCTTTGGGCCAGTATGGAGCGTGTGTGTCTTAGAAGATGGGCATCGGGCTCTGCTGTTGTGTTTCTTCACACACTGGCCTTATCCTGGACAGGTAAGGTACACGGAAACTGCAATTTAGTATACATGACCTTTGCTTAATTGGAAACCAAAACTGACCTAATCATGGCTGGTGTCACATCCATTTTCAAACAAACTTGGTCCTTTACCTTGAACATGAATCACAATCACAAGATTTGAGAATAATAAACTGAATGTTCATTGTTAATATTTGTTTAAAAGTAGCATTGGCTACAAAGAGAGTTCTAGCTGATCAGATTTTGGATGGACGGAAGTTTATTTAGCCTAAACTTCTGTAGAAGATAAACACTGAAAAGCACTTTTTAAGACCTGAGCAATCTGCAACCACACCACCAGATGCCACTAAATCCACTATATCCTACACACTATGAGAGAGATATCAGTCTTTTTATGTAACTCACTGAAGGAAACCAATATTTCCCAAAATGTCAAAGTGTTTCTTTCACATGTAATAATTATATAGAGTGACACTTATACAAAATACAGAAATACTTTTTGCTCCCTTTTCTGTCAGGCTAGATAAAAGATGAAATGTTTTAATTTGCCACGTTTTGCTGACACAGTGTTATTACATCAACCTCAACATTAATCCTGTACTCACAGGTGCAATTGAGCCCTCTCCCAAAATTGATGGACAGCACCGGGCAGCTGTGATACTGCAGGAGAACATGACACACCAGTTCAAGTGCCAGTCAGATGGCTGGGATCCCCGTGCCCCACCCTTGCTAACTTGGTACCTGAACGGGGAGCGACAGAGAGAACCATCATCTAACCGTGGGCGCCTGGTGATGACATCGCAGGAAGACTCCGAAGTCATGAGACCAGGGACCAATCAGAACAGCACTTTCTCTCTGCGGGCCAGGAAATGGGACAGGGAGCTGGTGTGTGTCGCATCAAACCCCAGGACGGGAGAAAGCTACAATGCCACGATCACACTAAATGTCCAATGTGAGTCTGTGTGAAATATCTCAAGATTGAAAATGGAGCGGGCAGCACAGTGGTGCAGTGGTTAGCACTGTCGCCTCCAGGTTCAAATCCCGGTCTGGGCCCTTCTATGTAGAGTTTGCACGTTCTCCCTGTGTCTGCGTGGGTTTTCTCCGGGTTCTCCGGCTTCCTCCCACAATACCAAAAACATGCACATTAGGTTAATTGGCTACTCTAAATTGCCCCTAGGTGTGAGTGTGAGAGTGTGTGGTTGTCTGTCTTTGTGTGTTGGCCCTGCGATGGACTGGCGACCAGTCCAGGGTGTACCCCGCCTCTCGCCCGTAGTCAGATGGGATAGGCTCCAGCTCCCCCGCGACCCTGACGGATAAGCGGTATAGAAAATGGATGGATGGATGGATGAAAGTGGAGCCATTTTCTGTTGACAGTGAGAAAATGTTGAGCTGTTCCTCATCTTTGTCTTCCAGTTAAGCCAGAGATCCTCAGGGTGAATGCCCACTACACTGAAACCTCAGACCCTGGCCTCTCACTCATCCTCTTTGCCTTGGTACGATCCAACCCTCCTGCCACCATCACCTTCGTGGACCAGTCTGGCCAGCTGGTGGCCAATACCTCTGACTTCCTCATCCTGGACTCACGAAGCTACCCCTGGTTGACTAATCACACGCTGAGGGTCATGCTCAGTAGCCTATCAGGGAATGTCTCACTGAATGCCAGCAACAGCGTGGGAACAGTGCAGAGTAATCTCACACTGACAGGTATGTGATGGTAAAAGGCAACAGTGAAATTTCTTCAAGGAAATGAATAAAGTGTCAAACGGTTCCTTGAACTCCCACTTTAATTCTGTCCCCAGAGTTCCTGCATTCTCGTGTGGAGGTGCCTATGCTGGGAATAGTGACTGGTGGAGCCATGGCCTTCATGGCCCTCCTTATCCTCAGTCTGATAGTTCTCTGCCTCATGCAAAAAAACAAGCGCAAATCCTTTGGTGAGACTAGAGCATGACTGGGAGCAAGTCAGCTAGAAAAATGGTCACAGTAGCATGCTCTGTGGTGTAACACTGTAGTATAACCTCAGGATAATACATCTTCTCATATTATGTTACAGATGAACCAGTGGAGATTCTGATGACCAAGAAAAGGTAAATGAAGTAAAGTAAATAATATTAAATAAAATAATGATAATATTAATTGTTAGAATTAGAATTGTTTAAATTAAATTAAACTGAATCAGGCACATAACACTGGTTAAATATTTTTCTAGATATGTAATGGTTGTCAGTTTTTCTTTTTGGCCACAAGTGGTGATAATTTTACTTATATTTTGCTTTGTGTCCATGAAGAAGAGAGTGAAATAAGTGGATGCCTTTTTGAAAGTTTTAAGACTGACTACCAGAAGAAATACGTTAGTCAAGCATTGTTCTAACAACAACTTTTTTTCATTTACTACATGTCAAATATCAAGTACTATATAAAAAAAAATATGATCAAATATTTTAAGACACCTTCATATAAATTATCCTTGGTGACTCATTTAAAGAAATAAGTTGATATTTTGCTTCTAGCTTAGCTTAGCATTAACACTGAGAACAGGGGAAACAGCTGGTGTGGTTCTGTTCAAACAAAACAAATTCCACATCGAGTCACGTCCTCAGCGGAAGATGACGTTCAACCAGTGTGTCATTTTAACACTTTGATTTTTGTACAGATTTAAAAAATGAGATTCAAAGAATTGAACTTTAGAGGTGTTTGTAGGTGTGTTGTGTGCTGGTTTGTGCTGTTGGACAGAGCCAGGCTAGCTCCTTTTCATTGTTTTAAGTCTACGAGCCTTGTTAAGCTAACAAGTTGCTGGCAGTAGCTTCATATTAACATTTGGCAGCTTCATATTAACATTTGGCAGTTAATATATACATTTTCCCATGTTGAACTGTTCTTTTAAAGTGTTGCATCTTCAATCCACATTGAGGTTCATACCTCACACTCAATGTGAACACTGGGCACAGGTGGAAACAGTGCACACCCCCATTCTTTCTGTTATGATTCCTAAAACCGCTGACACAGTATCACACACCTATCTCCCATCCCATTTAGTAATTTCCATTACAGCATCACTGGAAGGAAAATACTGATGAAAGCATTTTTGTACTCTTATGAATACTTTATATCCATCCTGCAGACCAATAACGCATCTAATCCAAGTTGAAAATCTCTTCTCCGTATTTCTTGTACAGTGACTCCACCAATCTAAAGGCAGGGAAAGCTGATAAGATCCACATCCCCAGAGAGAACATGTCCCTGCCTTCCAACATGCAGCTCAATGATCTCAGCACTTTGAGAAAAGGTAAGAGGGTCTAAGAGGACAAAAAACCCCACCTCAGACACAGATGGGTGGAGCTGGGGTGGTTGGTGGTTCTGCTAGCTTGCAATATGCAGTTTCAGCCCAGGTTCCTTTTACAAGCATGAAAGTTATTCAATGCATAATTTGTCCAGGACTTGAATGCAACATAAAATGGTTGTGGCTGGATTACAGATGCTGCCCATGTGTCATGTAAAACAAAGTGTTACAACAGGCTGCAAATGTTCAGAATTCTTTCGTTGAGTGAAGGCATCAATTAAATTTTAGCCTTTCGGAAACGCAACGCGAAGATGAAAGATGTATCAAGAGGCCTCAAGATTCACTGTTAAATTGATGAAGTCCAGATATTGATGTCTTATTCTAAAAAATATCCACACAAGGATTTTATGGAGGTGGAAGAGGATACATGTAGTTTCACTAGTGGTTAGATAAACGCCACACAGTCAAAGTACTTTGACATTTTGGGAAAAATGCATATTTGCTGAAGATCATATGATGAAGTTTTATACCATTCTCATGTAACATGTCATGTGACTTTACAGCTAGTAGCCAGTTAGCTTAGGGGTAGGCAGCTGAGGTTTAGGTTGCTTGAAATCCTTATAGTAGCACCTATAAAGGTTACCACATATCCATCCATCCACCGCTTATCTGTCAGGGTCACGGGGGTACCTAATGTGCATGTTTTTGGGATTGTGGGAGGAAGCCGGAGAAAACCCACACAAGCAATTCCACATAGAAGGGCCCAGACCAGGATTCGAACCTGGAACCCTCTTGCTATGAGACAACAGTGCTAACCACTGCACCACCGTGCTGCCCATACCACATATAGTTTCTTTAATCTATAGACAAACCACAGATTAAAATGCTAAACTTATGGTTTTATGTTCTGGGTATATATCAGCCAGTAGGAGGGAGACTCCTATTGGTTGCTCTGTCTCCTGTCTCAAACTAAGCTAGCCATCTTGTGGGTGTAGCTTCACGGTAAATTAAAGTGAGAGTAGTATCAATCTGCTTATCTAACTAGTAGCAAAATAAATGAAAATAAATAAATAAATTGTACTTCCTGAAATTTCTTCAAACTCATGCTTACATCTCTTGTGCATTTTGTTGTGTCCTCTATCCTTCTATCACATCTTGAAGCCCGAGAGGCAGCCCAGCACAACAGTGTGGGAGAGGAGAAGAAAGTGGAAGAGGAGGAGGAAGATCTGTCCTTAGCCTACGCCGCCAGAGGTCAGGGAAATATTCTCTCATATTCTCTCATGATTTGTACGTTAGATTCAGCCCAGAGGAACAGCAGTGAGTATTTTGTTCTTTGGCGCCATGTTCTTTCTGAAACCCTTTCTCTGATGATTCTCAGGTTTTGCCAGGTATCCGATGGTGGGATATATCTATAAAGTGAACAGCACAAGCAGTGAGGAGATCTGGCTGTGACTGATCTCAAAGTTACACAAATACACATATATGATGTACATGCATGCAAAAGTACAACAGTGCAGCTTTCCAAAAGGAAACCCAGAGCAACTGCCGGTCAGTCAATCAACCAATCATCCATCACCTCTAAGCAGGACCAGGATGACCAGGGACCAGAAACTATCTTGATGTGGAGATCTTATCTATTACTGGGTTACATATGGTATTACCACACTCCGTTTCTTTGACAGGTTCATCCATGAACTTGAATTCCTTGTTCACAAAACAAAACTGTCGATGCTTTTGTCTGTCTGAATCAAGTGCTCTGGTCTATACACTGCTGATGTGTTGTCTCAACAATGCAAAGTATAAACATGAACTACAGACCTACATGTTCTGTATGTTTGGACAAGATTTCACCCTGTAACCACATGTTCATGTCCTCTACCCTCCCTTTTGCATTACTGGAATGCATTTATTGTTCTATGCTATCACCAGAGTGTCCAAGATAAAGTACTGTATGCAAGATTTTGCATTTTGACCAATCATATTCAATTATAATGCTATGTAATTATAGAATATGTATTTGTTTATGGACATTTAACATGTTATGTACTGTATATTTGTATCCATATGCATATGTATATAAAAGAGTGAGTCTAATAAAGATGGTCTTGAACTTATTTGAAGTAATTGCTCTACTTGCTGCTGCTTTTATTGGCACTCACCAGGGGGCGCTATAATGTGCTTTATAAGCTGAAAAATATGGAAGAGTTTCTGTCAGCGGTGAGGATGATGTGTTTTTGACATGCACTAGAGTGTGCATGTATTGTGTGATTGTGAAAGCATTTCTGCATTTGGAGAAGAAGAAATCTTATACTATTCGTTATTTATTTATTTATTTATTTTACAATAGCAGGTGCAAGAGACAAATAATTCTTGTGTCTATGTTTGCCTTTGTGTGTGTGTGTGTGTGTGTGCCAGGTGTTGGCTCTAGGTCACAGGTTGTTGTGGCTTTTCTTCAGACAGGAAGCCACGTTGTGTTGTGGGAGCTTCTCTTTGTGCTCTCTCTCTGTTGCTTCTCTGCAGAACAGGGAATGTAATCTGTCACACACAGCAGGACAAACGTTAGACAAACGTTACAAAGCATGGAGAACTGCAATATTAATCTGAACACCCGCGCACAGTTGTGTACATGTCTTTGTTTTACCAGATGGAGCTGCTCCGCACAACACATCTCCCAAAGCAACTACTTAGCAAGTAGCAATCATTTCAGCTAATATGTGGCTTAGTGTGGCTTTATTTCCACAGCCAATGTGAAGCTATTCCTTAGCAACTTTCTTTTGGTAAATGTGGGAGCTGCTTTCACTAAAATTAAGCATGAAGGTAAAATCTGTGAAACAACATGTTTCAACGGTTTTGCCACATTTAAGTGCTTGAGCATGTATAGCAATAATATAAAGTTAGTACTTGAACAGCGTGAATCAATAGTACTCTCACTCTCAATAGTTTACCACACATCATTTTTATTTAAATCCACTGATGGTATATCCTAACTTGAAAGAAGTACTCAGATACTTTACTTTACTGAAAATAACACACTGTAACAGTTCTACAAGTAAAAATCCTGCACTAAAAGCCTTGTTATTAGCAAAATGCAAAATGACCATGCTACTTTATACAGTGTTTGGATAGTTTATAATAGTACATCATATTTTATAATGCCTTATTTTGTATGTAAAATCTTTATTTGTTAGGTAAGTGTAATGGCTCAAGCTCTCAAATAAATGTAGTGAAGTTAAAAGTACAACACTTCCCTCTAAATTCTAGTGGGAAAGAAGGGTCAAACAGCCTGCAACTCAATAATACTCAAAATAAAAGTATTAAAATACATACTTGCACTTGTATATGTCTTTTTCTTAAAGTCACAGAGACACAGAGTCCTCCAGATGTAGAAATCAACAAAGCCTGCTGAGATGGAAAATAAACCAATCACACTCACTTCCTACTCTCTCTCTCTCTCACACACACACACACACATACGCACGGGGAGAGAGTGATAGCGAGACATTTCAACGAAGACTGGATGGTTTGACAGCAGCTCTTTATTTTGAGGTCAGTACTTTTATTTAAAATTGACTCAATGTCAGATTTGCTGGATATATTTTCAAGTTTTTTTCACAGTTATGTTTTTACTGTGCACTTGTATATGTTTTCATAGAAACAAAATAATATTTTTTTATATATAAAATCAACTAAAACCAAAATCAGAGTTTGCATTATAAATAACCTAAAATGACTCTTGAAATAACACCCCTCATCATCAATTATTTGTTACAGTAAGATGAATAAAATGGTTGACAGAGCAGAAAATGGCGTCTTTCCTGTTTTCTGTCTATGTGTCTACTCTTACCTACAGTGATGTGAAATATCTCCTTCTGTCATCAGTAAACTCACAATGAAATGCCAGACGTTGCTACCGGCCTGTTTGCTGCTGCTCTGGATGCTGACAGGTAGGCCTCTTTCATGATTTCAAAAGGAGGACACGTTAGACATCTTACATCAGTCAGACTTGTTTCTTAAATTGACCTTTAATTCTTTAATGGTAGCAAATTCTTTGGCAGTAAATGTTTTGCTGTTTCTTTCCAAATTTCTCCCACAGCACCTGCCAGGTGTCAAGGTAAGAAGACTGCTTTGACAGTTCAGTGGAGTCGTGTAATAGTAACTGCATGTGTGAAAGAATGTTACATATTCAGCATTTTGATGGTGTCTTACGTTTCTCCAAAAATCTCTTTTTCTTACACAGGGGCTGGGGATAAAAAGGATAAAATGGAAGTGATAAATAAATCTGATGGGATAGAGATAAAATGTCCACCCGACTATGAAATATACAGTACAGTAACTAACGACGGAGTTCCTGGCGCTAAGGTAACATATAAGGATGACAACACAGGAGAGTACATATGTAAGGCAACTAATAATGGAGATGATGGAGCAAAAATCTTCGTGAAATTTCGGTGTAAGTTCTTCTCCACAACTTGTGTCTTGTAGCGTGTTGTATGGATTTTGAGTGTGTGCTTTAGTACTTACTTGTATTTACACTATATTATGAGTACAATATTTCTTGACAGTAACCGTGTTTCAAAAATATTATATTCTTAAAAGGTGTTTTTGTGTGTGTGCGTGTCCAGCCTGTGACAACTGCATAGAACTGGATGTATCTTCAGTAACGGGAATAGTTGTAGGAAACGTGGTGGCTACAGCTGTCATTGGAGTGGCTGTCTATCTCGTTGCATCTCAGGCTCGGGTTGCTTCAGGAGCTCCAGACACCTCTCACAAGAAAGGTAAAATATCTGTCTGTCTGTCTGACTGCCTGTCTGACTGTCTGTCTCTACTAACACTCTTGTTTGAAATGCAAATTCACGCACATTTGTTATAAAACACGACTGAGATTAGAAAGAGAAAGCAATAGGCAGTGGATGAAAACATGATTGTTTTAATTTCCAAAATAATCTTACAAAGTTACAGTGTTTGAATGCAATTTTTAAGTCTCCAAAAATGTATGTGACAACTCATTACAAAGGAATGTTTTAATGTCCAGTATGAACAGCAGGAATGATCATAGAAAACAAAAGCGTATTTCAATATTCATATAAGCAAGTCACATTCATGTAATGATAGACTTGAAAAAATTTGAACCTACCCATCCATCCATTTTCTGTACTGCTTCTCCATAGGCCTATTTTATCAGCCTATCCCGGCTGAGAGGCGAGGTACACCCTGGCCTGGTCACCAGTCAGTAATTAATTAATTCAACCACAGCAGCTACAGCAGCCAGACTGCAAACACAGCTTTGCACCAGGCTAACTGCTTCCCCCCGTGTCCAGTCTTCATGCTGGGCTGAGCTAACTAGCTGCTAGGTCCAGCTATATATTTAGCGTACAGAGGACAGTGGTATCAATTTACTTATCTAGTTTCTGCAAGAAACCAAAAACATATTTCCCAAACTACTAGTTAAGGACTTGTTAAGTTTTAAATGTCTTCAAAGGGTTCCTTAGTTAGTTTTTCAGCCCCTGTCATATGTTACAAGCCACTAAATCTGCGCTCAAGTATTTTAACTCAGAGTCTACTACATATCCAAAAAACAAGAAAAAACATTATGCATTCATGATTTAATAACTTCAAAGTACAACTATATATAGGAGTGCAAAAGGTACTCAAAACTTTACAAAATGGCTGCTTCAGTGTGAACTCACACAGACATACTTACAAAGCTAGTAACAGAACATTGTATTAATCATATTTCAAATGCATTAAATAGATTAGCCTGTGTTCGACATGTAACCCTGCTGGTTGATACTTGCATATTAACATCGTGTATGTATCAATATATCTACCCTCAGGCTCTGACAGGCAGCACCTTGTTCCAAATGAAATGAACCACAGAGTCCCCAATGACCATTATCAGGTAAGCTCAAACGTGAGGGCCTTTTCAATTGGAATTTTATGTGATCATTATAAAAATTAAATGACAAATAATTTTTTCTTTTTGTCTTTTTACTTTCTTTACCCCACCATTCCTCCTTCAGCCCCTGAACCTCAAACAACAGAGGGACATGTATGATGTACTTCACAGAAAATAGAGGAGATAGAGTTCCTCGCTGCCTGAGACCTCACCTCGTGTGTTCTTGTGACTCAGATATCTGCAGGGAGGAAAAGTCTGTTATCTCTGATTGGGGTCACACATCCCCAGTGTATGTTTCTCTGTATGATGGTGTTTTAGCTTCGGATGTCCTATTTTTTTTTCTGCCATGCCTGTAAAAGGTTGCTCCTTGTAAATCAGTCCCTAACATGAGTGACATGTTGTGCTGCTGTATGTCTCAGTGTTTGTTATCTCTTGTTCTATTTTGGTAGCATGTTATTCATTCATTATCTGTGTATTTTTTTCTTCACATAATGTAAGTAGGACTGCAACAACTGCCATCTCATATAATGGCTTTGCATAGATGTGTTTGTTTGACAGACAAAAGTCACATTATCATGATACTAAATTAAAAATTTAATTGTGCTCTCTTGTCATATTGGCAACTATTGCCAGTGTTCATTTTCAATACATTTCAGAGATAAATACTGTGCTTTTATTTCCCAACATTTATTTGAAAGCCATGATTGCCAGTAATGCAGAATCTATATTTTTAGAGGGCAAGAGAAGCTGTGACTAGTACAGGCAACCCCCATGTGAACACCCCTGGTGGTGGTGGTGGTGGTTTTGGATTGGGGGGGCAACAGCCAAAAACTGGGATGTGAGGAGTTAATCCCTGATGAGTTCATCCTGGGTACTGGATGGAGTGAAGGTGAATGGGCTATAGGATGGTCACAGAGATTTTGCTCTTAAGTAACAGCTGAGAGAGGTAGAGAGGGCAACAGATTTAAAGACTGGCAGCAGTGACCCGCCTGGCTGATGAAAAATCATTGCAAATCACTTTTTTTTAATTTAAAAGTATTTTTGATCCTTTAATGTTAAAAAATCTCAAGATTGTCATAATATCCAACTCAGCTTTGAATTCCATTTATTATTGCTACTGCCATTCTCACACTAGACTATGGCATTAATTTAATCCAGTGTTAGTGTTTGCAGATTTATCTAATTGATTTAGATAAATCAATTTTTTGCCCATTCATGAAGCAGAGCATTTGTGAGCTCAAACACTGATGTTGGACTAAAAGGCCTGGTGAGTCTAGATACTTTTATAAAGTGTACCTGTAGTATTAAACCATACTGAAGGTGTCCCCAAATAAACCAGGACAAAAATCCTGAGGATTACTAGTGCATTTGGATGATTTCGTAGTGTGATTTGTGTGATTTTGTTTTAGAGGTAGAATATTTAACTTGGGCTTTTTCTTGTAACAGAGAATTTTTACATTGTTTGATATTGATATTTTTTACACAAGTAAAGGATCTGAATACTTCCAACCACCACTTGCTGCTACTACTGTATTTCGTTACATGCCATAAGGATGTGAGCCTTCAGAGGTCTATTTAAATCTGTTGAAGCAAAGATATAAATAGATAGGAGGAGGAACGATAGAAAGAGTTGCACAATAATGCGTATATAGAAAGAGCATAGAGAAAAATGAAAAGACATAAAGGTTAAAATGTTGAAAGAAAGGGTAAGGAAATGGAGAAGAGGACAGAAACTCCCCATGTCAGATAATGTGATCGTTTAAATTCTTTGATGACTGCTCAGAGTCTTCCGCCTTCTTTTTGACGCTACTGTGACAAAGCCACACACTGCAGTTTTCAAACCGAGGAAGAGAAGAGAGATCAAACAATGAAGCTTAGACATCTCGGCTCAGAAACACAACCTCTGATCAACCCCCCACACACTGACACACACACACACACACACACCTGGCTCATGTGCACACACTTTCATGCACTCATAAACAAGCTCATGTGCACATTCTCGCATAACACAAATGGGTGTGTTCATGCACAGATGACACAACCACATACACTCGTCGAGCAGATGTAGGTCTGTGTGTGGGAAGCGTTTGTCTTAAGACAGTCAGATACAGGAGCACATCGTATACAACCCCCACCCTCCTCTCCTTCTCCTGTACTTCTTTGTTTTTCTCTCGCACAAACATAAAGCAGATGTAGATGATGATAACTGAGCAGTAAGTGTGGGAGTGTTTCCACTAAACACTGCACCTCTGACTATTACATATAGTGTAAGGGACTGATAAACTATAAGTAGTCTGCATGAAGAGGCATGAGATATTACGTGGTATCATGTCTTATGCTTTCATTTCCATCAGCACAGCTGTGCTCTGTCACTACTAAGAAAACACAGATGTACAAAAACAAGGGAAAGACAATAACACAGTATTTCCTCAGTGCACACAGTAGATATTACAAATCCAAACATAATATGTGTGCATGCATTGAGATATGTCAGATGTTTCCGAAGACAGAATTGCATAGCATTTACACAAGAGAGACTCTAACGATGAAGACATGTTGATGGTGACGACAGATACGAGCTGGGGCTCTGAGGACGCTTCATGAATCGCATACTGTTATATCCGCAGAAACCTCTCAGTACAGTTTCCAACCATGAGCAAAGAAGAAAACGAGAACAGCGGTGACTGTGGTTCATTTATTAGTGACACATGTTGCACCCCTTACAGGAACAGGAAGATTTAAAAGAAAACAGTAAGCAAATTGATGAACAGTAACGTTTTACATGTCTGACAAAAATGAACCGACCTTTATACAATGTGATAGGTCAGCACTTACATTAACACCCAATATATGTACAGAAAACAGAAAATACAAGTTAGGATTTTTATTCCTGACATCACTGTAAAATATACAATAGTCTGCTAACTTTTTGTATTAAAGGGTCGGTACAGTCTAAGAGGTGTTTTGAAATGCTGTAAATATGAAAGACAAATGCCTGTCTATGTACAGGACAACACCACCACTAGCCAGGACCTCAGTGCTAAAACATATTTATTTATCACCACTATGATAATGTTAAACAACTTGGACATTATAAGCATCATGGACTTTGTGGGAGAACAGTTGTATTGGACTGCATTAGACTGTACAGTGGCAACTGAGCTAAAATAAACACTAAATGTTAATAAAATAAACACTGAAACATTTTTTCACTCACTTCTAATGGTTTCTATGGAAGCCGAATGGCTGAGCTGGCAATATTTTTTAAAAATATCGTTATCTAGAGACCACAAGTTCTTTAATTTGTTATCTCAAGATAATAAATGCATGTTTTCTTGTGGTAATCGGTTCATTTATCTCATTATCTTGTAACAAACAAAAGACAGCTTTCTTGAAATAATGCGATAATTTATCATGAAAAAACAATTTCGTATGATTCCTCAGAATGGACAATGACATAAACACAGCTCTGTGCAGTGCGTTTGGGAGCTTAAGGCAAGCCATAAAACTTTGTCATGACTTGTGCGAAGTTTTCTCTAAGGATTTCATATGAGGGTTGATTATTGTGAGAGATGGGCTTATAAACTTAAATTAGTACTCAGTTACAATCAGTACTTAGTTACAATCAGAAAGACTGTCATTGGCAAGGAGGAACTGGAAAAAACTACCATCAACAGTGGCCGTTTGAATGGTATAATAAAATAGGCATACAATTAAGGTAGATTAAAGTACAGTCCGATGCACCGATCAGTAATGCGTAATCCTTACTAATCAGTAATCTGTAATCCTTGCAGTATTTGATTTTGTTTGTCCAGATACCTCTTTGTGAGATATCTGGCTGCACACAAATCATAATCTAAATTAGCCAGGCTACACAATCTTTTCTCTCATCTGCTGCTAACTGCAGAAGTACCCTCAGGAAACTTATGACAAGATGGCGCCGCAAATGGCAGCCTTGTTACTGCGCTCTACACTTTCTTTGTTCTCGTTCATTCTGTGTGTTTTGCTTCACAAGCACGATCACTTTCAGTAGAGAAGAAGTGTCCAACAGCAGTTTACTCCAGACAATTTTTCTCCAAATTTCACAAACCCAGAAAGATTTATTATTCCATAATATGCAGACACTCATATATCACATCCATTCTACACATGAAGAAACAAATTCCTTGTGTGTGCTAACTCACTAAGCCAATAAAACCTGTTTCTGAGATTTGGAATTTGGTTGCAGCAACATACAGAAACAATGTCCCTGTTGCCAAACAGTTTTTGTGGAGACTATTGTTCAGAAGAGAGTAGTCCCTAAGTAGTTTTTGGAATATAATTTTTAAGTCCTTTGAGAACTACAAACTAAAGGCCATTCATCTCTGTTGTACTTGGACAAATTAAACAATTACCACTGGTGATGTAATTCTGGGGGTAAGTGAGAAAATGTGTCTTTGCTGTGCCATTTGGGTTAAAAGACCCTGTAAAGTCAAAAGAGCAAAAAAGGAAGTTCTTACACGCTACTGGGAGAATGATCACTGTTCATGTATGTCGTCAATATTTGCCTCCATCCTCGCAGCCTCTGAACCAGTACTCTGGCACAGTCAGGTAACTTCCCTCTAGCTCATCTTGTTCATGGCGGAGTAAGTATCCTGGGAGAGCGTGTGAGGGTTCAGGCTCTGCCAAAACACAACATAAAGAGTGCTAAGTCTTTCACAGATTCATATAGCGCCTAAAATGTGTGAGTGTTTTTGTTTTAAAATGGTTAAATCACAACACACAATGGCGACTGTAAATCGGTCACACTTCCAGGAACATATGTAAACTTGGCAGGAAATAACGTTCACATATGCAATATCTACCTCATAGTCAGGAGATGGCACAGGTGGACCCCGGGCCACTGAACGAGCAGGTCCTAGAAGATAATAGCAGAAACAGGTGTGCTGTCAGACAAATTATTTATTTGCCTGCATATTTATTTATTTATTATTTAATGTTTTAAGAGTAAAAATTAAACCTATGTAATGAGTCCACACTCAGTTTAACACTTTAAACACTTAAAAATGGAATAGACATACAATGCTGTTACTAAACTGCAGATAAGTCTGCAAAGTCAGCATGTATCAACACTAAAAAGTGCATGATATGTGGTTTTAAGTCCAAGGGACAACAAATAACATTTTACATATCTGTTGATGCTGTGTAATTTTGTGCTTTTTGTGATCTTCTTCGATGCATTCTTACCCCTGGAAGTGTGAACGGGTCCAGCTGAGCCCCTCTTCTTGGTGCACCTATAGATGATGGCCATCAAAAATCCCGTCACGAACACGTCCACAATGATAACCAGCAAAAGCAAAAGCCCATCCAGCTCAAAACAGTTTTCACACGCTGGAGGTCAAAGAACAGAAGACGTACAAGCAGAAGGTCAGTCAGGACAATCAGCACAGATGAGATGATAACTTGAGATGTTGTGGTTTTACTCACCTTTTCCTTGCACATAGAAATAATAATGTTGTTTTGTGCCTGTGACTGTCTCATCGTAATCACAGTGATAAATGCCTTTCTTGTCATTTTCATATTGTATTTTCAATTCTTTTCCTGTTTCCGGTCTTTTTTCGCCTTTTTCGTACCAGCTGGTTCCGTTTTCTGGACAGGTCAGTGTGACTTTTTTCCCAGAGAATGTTACTTGAAACACACAGACAGATATTCAGTTACTTCACTGTACTTGCTTTGGTTTCCTCATTCTGTTCATTCAGAACAGATGATGACCAGAAAGCTAAGGAGTGTTTCCGAGACTCAACTCATCTTCATGTACCTTTAGGTCTGATCATTTTTCCTCTGTGTTACTGTGCAATACATTGTGCCGTTGTCTTATATACAGATTTTGAAATGTTTCCAACAATATAATGGCAAAAAATACGACTAGTCATCAAAATAAGATGTATCCACACTTTTCAGGTAACCACATGCCATACATACAACAATGCAATAAAAATAAATCACATTACCACGCATTAACACTTTATAATACAAAATAAAATAAAACAGAATGTAGTATTTACCAGGATCAGCCTTCACGGGAGCTATGAACAGGAGGAGGACAGCAATCGCAGCCCGAACACCCATGCTGTTCGTTTTCTTGAGACGACTTCTGTTTGTTGTAACCGTCTTTCTTGAGCTTTCTGCTCTAAGGCACAATTTGTGAATGTCTCCACTACAAGTTACAGAAAAACATCAAGCTGTCTGTTCCATAAGACAAAAAGATTCAAAGAAGTAGTCTTGATGTTTCTCCCTCTCTTTCTCTCTCTCTCTCTCTCTCTCTCTCTCTCTCGCTCTCTCTTTCACATGCACACACACACACACACACACACACACACCACAGGAAGTGATTTTTTTCAAGACGAATTCATGTTTGAAACTCCAAATGAAGTCAAACTGATTGAATATGGTGTATAGAAAAACTGCAGGATTTATTCTAGTCATTTGAAATTTGATTCCTGATTGATTTGTGATAACGACAAAAGTAAGCTACACTCAAGCTACTTATGTGAGTATTGTTAATTTATGATTGTATTTTATTTTTTTGCATCATGTGTTTATATTCAAAATGTATATGATTGTTTTTCAGTGTCTTCTGTCATTTTTTGTGTGTCCAGGTCTCACTTGGAAATGAGATCTTACAATTTTTTTAATTGCTAATTTGCATGTTTCTGTGTGGATTTCATGTTTTCAAAACTCTTCACATGCATCTGCATATATTCCACATACTGAGTCATACTGTAATCCCAATGGACTTTTGGTTTGTACAAAAACAATATATAACAATACCATAAAACACATTTTAATAAAAAGCCAATTCAAAAGCATTTCTTTACACTGGAACTACTTTTTCAAAACATATTCAGCGCAACAGAATTCAGCGTGGACTAAACAATGACCATGTTTCACTGCTTGGATCCAAAATACAGTTGATGACCACATCGTTCAAAACATGACACAACTAAAAAAAAATACATGAACACATTAGAGGGACACAGTGATGTGATGTTTTTCTCCCAGTCACAGAGTCACATTCCCTCTTGGACACAATGAACGCTGCATTTAAACCTCCTTTATTAAAATATGTCTACCAAGAATTAGTTGCAGCCCTGTACAACATACTAAAACTTTTCCATTCCACAACCCCCCACAAACTCATTAAAAATTATTACATTACCATAAGCAGATATGAAGTTTAATCCCCAGTTTAATCAAACTACAAACATACACCACAACCTCTGAAGCATATTAAAGGCTGTTATTCGCTGTTAGCACAATTAATATAACAACCAAACAATGACTCAAAGTCCTAATACCTGCGCACCAGTATACACAACCTGTCAGAGAAACCCACTCTCATCTTCCCACAGAGAGTCGAGACAGGAGACACACTGACACTGAATAAACATGAGACTCAGACATGTTGCGCAGCTCGGGTCAACTTTAGCTTGTTGCCCCATGTACTGGGATTTGTGTAGAACCATCCATCTGAACCCCGATATTGTGTGCCCCCCACGTAACACAACCACTGAGTCGATGTACACACTACTGTTGTTTGCAAGAGTGGATGGAGAGACACAAAAAATTCTTTCAAAAGGTGCATCAGAAAAGAGGACATGAGGTGTGGCGTGGATGAAAACTTGCAGACTGGCGCTGTTGTGTTCCTATGTCTGTAGCTATCTTATACAAAGATGTATAGTTAATATGTACATCTTTGTACTGCATTACTAGAATTATTTATCCTCTTAAGGGGATTTAACTGATTAAAGTTACAGACAACCGGAACAGCTACAAAAACAACAGTTTGAATTAGATACTCATAGTGAAGGCATCATATAACAATGCATATGAATATCTTAATGCACTTTTGTTGTAGTAAAACATAGAGTAAAACTAATTTTCATATAAACAATGCATACAATTATTACTTCCTCACTCTCTTTGAAATATGAGCACACTGTAAATACTCAGTTTCATATTTTTTTGCACACTGTTTAGTCAGTCGGAACTTAATAATCTTATTATTAATTCTTATGATTGTCTTATGCAAAATTGAGTTTTTATGGACAGTAAAACAGTTCATATTTTGAATGGTTAATATGTATTGCATGTCATTTTACCGCTTCCTTGGTACAATGTTTTCCTCAGTTTGTCATTTTATGTCACAGCCCTTGGGCTTATACTGCATGGTTGTAAGTTATGAAGCTGATATGTAGCAGTTCATGTCTGACGATGTCAAACATCTATACGGGTCACAGATTTTTGAAGATGTCCTTTTTCAGGTTGCCTGTCAGGTTGCCTGCTCGCCCACATCTTTGAATACCAGTCTTTTGAACCTTCTGCACCTGCTTCAGACTCGACGGTGTACATCAAAGTGCAGCTCTGCCCCCAAGTGGTTCAAACCAGCACCCAACCAGTTTCATATGAAACAGTGCAGTTTTCTGAGGTCTCCCATAAGAGAGAGGAGCCATTCACACTCACACCTCACGGTTTGTTTTTACAGTCAAGACAGAATCAGAATCAGCTTTGTGGCTTTTGACACAGATGAACAGTTATTACTATTGTTGTTGTTGTAATTATTACAATTTGCATCTGGTGAAGTAAAATTTCCTTTTAACCATTTTGTATCGCCGATGAACTTTAATAATCAAGAAGAAAAATGAAAACCAAACAATTAAAGAAACAAAGCCATTAAGTCTAACAAAGATGACATATTACACTTGTCAAAACTATGCATCATACGTCACGTCATAAAGAGTCATTAAAGTCTCTTATTTGTCTGAATCACGATGTCACGGCGCACAACCTGGCTCCATGTGTTCTCCTATTACACATGTAACATCGGATCATAACCAGATCATACGTGGTATGTGCCGTCTACACAAAGCTGATGAAGCGTCCTGGACACGTGTTTACGCAACAGCTTTGGTATGGCACCACTTATATGTTTTACGCAGCAGCAGAACAGGTTGGGCGACGATGAAGAATTTGTCAGCTTTGGGTTTAACGTGTGTGAGAGATAAGAAAGCAGCGAGAAGACTGGACGACTTTGTTACTCCGCCCGGAAAATGTGGTGGGAGGGTGCTGAGATGAAATGTATGAGGGCAGTAGCGAGTTGGGGCGCGTCTTTGGAGAGACAGGGCGGAGGAGAGGATTGACCATAATTTCCATGTTTTTGTTCCTCACGAAAAGGGATCCACAGACTTGTCGGCCGGGTTTCCTGTCACTGTGAGTCGGCGGAGGAGCCTCAGTGGGTTGGTTGACTCGGTCTCTCTCTCGGTCATCGGACAGCCTGCTGCCCATCCAATGTGCGTAAAGTGGCTCTGTTTCCTCACCGTCCTGTATGGACTCGCAGCTTCAGGTGAGACCCCGGTGCAGTGTGAGAGGATAAACCTGGTGAAAAGTTCATGTCGAGTTGATGTGGTGAGCTGTTGTTCAACACTTTATTTGTCCTGGGCATCATAAAGTAGTGTGATCTATCTAAATATACCTTTTGTGTTTTAGATTTATTTGATTGTTTTACTTGCTAAATGTTCGTCCTATAGGATTAGAACTACACATGCTACATTCTTCAACGAGTAAACGATTTCCTTTATAGGACAATGATATACAATCTAAACTATCCACTTGGCCGGTAGCCTCTGGCCTTTCCAGAAGTTGACATTGGCGGTGTTTTTTTCCACATCCCACAAGTGTTCTTTGACAAGCCGAGCGACTCTTCTGACATTTTCAAAGTAAAAGAGAAATCTGTGATTCTCTAATAGTGAAAGCTCCGTTGGGAGTCCTAACCTCCATCTGTGAGCATCCGCCGTGCGTCATCAGGAAGCAGAGAACTTGGTACAGAGGCACCGGGAGGGTCGTTTACGATTTCTTGTGAAAGCTGTAAAAGAGTCCTAGCGGAATCAGACTAACGAGTTTACAGTATTGACCGACATCAGATCCGTGGCCGCATATTGTGTCGTGGTTTTATGCAACCCTACTCGTTTCCTGCCTATTAATGTGCATCCGTGCTTTGAAGTGGACTGGTGGACGCAAGATAAGTCCACCTGCTTCCCGTAACAGGGGGGTCGAGGATATGTCAGTTGGATCATAACAACTTGTATGATACGCACAACTACGGACATTAATAGACTATATCCGATCTTTGTGGCTGCTCATGCTGTAACTGGACGGCTAATGGAAAACGTTTTAATATCACAAATTGGCACATCAGTGGCAATTCATTCAGGTTGTTTAACCTTGAAGTAATCTGTGTCCATCCCAGTTAAGTGGATTATATTGATTGGACATTTCCATCCACTGCCAAAGCACCATGTCGGGATTCACTATAGTAGCAAGCTGCTTATGTTTACAAGGAGCATGTGCCTGCAGATCAGTCCTAACAGGCTGACAGAGCAGGAGGATGACTAAATAAACTGGATGGAGAGGGACAGATAATCAAATAACAGCATGTGGATGAAGAAAAGCATGTTGGAACCGATTACAGCTGAGCAGCATCTCTGCCCTCATGTCTGCTATGCTGTAATCACTTCCATTGCCTTTGGCTTTTTGTTATGTTGGCAAAACGACATGGCATGATGAAAATAGCAGACCAATCGCATTTTCATGAGAATTGTGTGGTATAAAATTATAACTATGTATGCAACATATTTCTGATTTGATTCCCTTTCTTATACCCGTCCTCCCTCCCTTCGGGTGCACACTGACATTAAAATTTACCCATCAGCCCTTCAGTGTTTTGACACACACTGCACGGATCAAAGACAGTATTCATCTGCAGCATTGCTACAAAGAGACTGTGTTTAAAGAGGTATAGATCAAACAGAATAAGTGGTAAAAATGCCTCATCACTCTTAAAAATAAATGCAGTACTCCTTTGTGTGTTTTGTAATGTGTGTTTTTCTCGTGATTCTCTTGGAGATGGAGGTACAGATTGGCTCCTGAAAAAAACGTAAAAATAAATAGTAGTGATAGATGTACTACATGAGTGATGATGACGATGAAGTACTAAGTGAGTAATTTGTTCAAAATTGTCAGTATTATATTCTTTAAACTTGTTTGCTTCTCTAAATAACTTATATGTGTATAACCCGCAATATAAAAAAAAATGAGCATAACATAATTCAACATAATTGATGGGTCAAATAAACCCAACTGAAAAGGTTAATGTAAACCATTATTGGGTCAAAAGGTCACAACCATTTTCTGAGTTACTGTAACCCAACGTCCCTGTCAGAATAATATCTGGGTGGATTAAGCTACCCACATCGCGTTTGCTGTCCAATAGTGACTCAGCAGCTGGGTAAGAAACCACCCAATTTGGGTCGTTTTCAACCCAGTAGTTTTTAGAGAGCAGTAACCACCTCTACAGTCAGAATGACATCATTGCATCTGGTCACACCAGAAACGTGTCCTGCAACGTGTTTTCTGCCTATTTTTCAGAGACAGTACATGTTATCAGCCACAGGTCGCCACAAAGACCCAAAATCTTTTTTGTGCCGAAATATCTCAGTCAGATTCAGCCAATTAATTCAACTCAACTCAAAGTGTGAGCAAAGGTTCAAAACTAGATTTTAACACAAGAGGACCCCCCCCCTCCCCCAGTACACGCTTTAGTCTAAGATGACCAAAAACAATATACACAAGGTTAACATTTGGCTCTTGGGAAAAGTTTTGGACTGCTTGGATTCTGACTTATTAGAAAATGAAACACACTGAAAAGAAATATTATAGATCTATTGTCAACATAAACCAGATCACGCTTGTGTCTCCTGTCTTATTAAACACATACAGGTGGCTCAGAGTCTTTTTGTAACATTTTGAGATCCCCTGCTGACAAACCTGTTTTTTTCCCTCTTTTTTGTGCTTTACTTTAATTCCTTCCGTCTTCCTCTAACTTTTCCCCCTCAACCAGATGCCTGAATCACACACATGCTGACATGTGCCAGCCTGTCCTGACTTACAGGTTTAGCACAAACACGCAGGCACGCACAGTCGACCAGAAGCTTAAGCAAGTTGTTCAGGCTTCAGTTTAACTCAGGTTTACGGTTGACAAGCAGGCTCTTATGAGGATATAACAGTTATCTCTGTGTCTCAGCAATCTCAGCACAATAATAGGTCAGTATAACAAAGCATTGCTGTGGTTTTTGACATGCTGTGCTGTGTTGACACACCTAGGAGGACGCCTGGCCTTTATGTTGCGTTGAAGGGTTTGTCTGGGGGTGTGTAGCGGCAATGACACCTTCATATGCAAGAACACATCAGTCCCCAACTCAATGGTCTTACGGCTCATCTGTGAAGTGTTTGAGTGTGAAGGCAAGGCACTCCCTTAGTAATGTTTAAAATCACAAAGCTGTGCTCAGCTCCAAGTGTAAACAGGGATTTGAAATACATTTCTCACTGAATAGAAAGTGTTTGTGTTCACACACACGGTCAATGTTCAGCTGAATCCGGGCAAATGCAAATACTGCAGATTTGTTAGCATGAGTTTCTGTTTGTGTAGTCCCATCCTTACGCACTCCGTTGGCTGGCCATTTGTTCTGTAAAGTGTTTTGAATTTTGGTACACAAGTAGATCAACCACAACTTTCCACAAAAATTTCAGGGGTTCCTTCTGACTTATCTGGTCTGCAGAAAGCCAAGAGGAATTTCGTCAGCAGCTGCCTTTACTTAAATATTTGTCGTTGAATGTACAGCAGTCATGATGATAGAATTTCCCAGGCTGGGAACTTACTCTGTCTTAGTCTCCTTTCCTTTTCCAGCGTCTGACTTTTGTATTGATATCTAAACTGAAAAATAAAAATAATTTCTACATTAAGACAACAGCAGAGGCAGCTGTCCAGACTTAATCATCTGACAATTTAAAAGAATGAGTGTAATTTGACAGAAGGATGGAGCTAATGTGTGAAGCAGATGAAGGACAGGAAGCATTGGTTCATTCATGCTTGTACAGTTCAATGTTCCGTCCTCATTCATGTCCACTGTAACCCATGTGACTGCCATATGTAAATTGTGATTTCAGTGTTAGTACAGTATAACTCTGGCAGATTTGCAAAAATTCATATCCTTGCTCATATATGGTAGCTATATGTGCATGACATGGTTCCTTAGTTATTTAGTAATGCACTTTCATCAAATTCACAAGAATTTTCCAATGGTGTTAATGCAGCACAGGCCAAGCTCTCCTGACTGAGTCCCTCATATCACTCCAGCTTAAAAAATGCTGCATCCCAAATACTCCAAAATGCAACTCAGTGCCATCTTTCAATAGATCCTGCCCTCCTGGTAATTACCCAGCTCTTTCATCTTTATAATGTCTTTCCCAATTTTGCAACTGAGGCCCTCTTTTGTAAATTTGAAGTCTCAAGCCAAATTTGAGATGTTATCAGGGCTATTTTCTTATACTTTGAAGCCAGACACTGGTGTTTTGGCAGGGCTCAAAGCCCAACACACAATCACTGTACTTATGCATGTAGGAGAAAATAGACTTGAAGCTTTATAACATGTTTCTGATAATAGTTATACACATGTAATGCATGTGAAATATGAGTCTTTCCACAAGCTATGAAGAAAGCTGGATTGATTAAAATAAACATGTATCAGTTCCATCAGACACACATAGGATGGTGTGCCCAAAATGTTTTTGGTGTGGACACACAGTTAGTGAATAAAATTGAACAGGGGCACGTTTAATGTATTATTTATTCGATTTTTCAAATGTTAGTGGAGAATGACTTGTTTCTTTTTCTAGGAAAAGCTGAACAGCGATGCCTTAAAAAAAGCCTCCTTTGGAGCCTAAGAAATTATAGACAACTGATTACAGGCTGAGTAGTACATTTTGTGACAAGTAAACAGATCTTTATTTGTGAAATTTCTGGGATGATCCTTTAAGTTGGAAACAAAAGAGCGAAGGTCTGCCTCCTTCTCAGCGTAGTTTTGGATCTAAGTCTATACGGTCAGTAGGTGACTTATGCTCAGGAGCTGAGGTGGAAGCCACAGTGGAAGTGGATTCACTCTGACTCACACCACTGCAGGACACTTAACATACAGCTAGTCTACTCTCGTAGCACATATCGTGTGAAACTAAGGTTGTCTTTCATTTATTGGACCATCCTTCCAATAGATGCCTGTGGGTATGTTGTTGAATTGAAGTATATGTGTTGGACCCCCCTGCCGCCAGGAGTTTGTAATCCCCTGGAGAAGTTGTTGAGTCAGCTGCAAGGTGGTTGTGGAAGAGGTTTGATGGATTAAACTCTTATCCTCACCCACCCACTACACGTTTCGTGCAGACACTGCCGCCTGATGAATTACAATTGGCTTGGAAGGAGCAGGCAGAGGAAAGACAGAGAGGAAGAAAGAGTTAGAAAAAGAGATTGATGTTTGGTCTGTGTTTGGACTGACCGTTACAGTGTATTCCAACACATTTTTGTGGGAGAAATGCTATTTTTCCTCTTTAAAAACAAAGAATTATTCCTTATAAATCAAGTCAATGAAAGTTTTAAGATCTACAATTCCAAACATCAATGTTCAACTTAATTTGGAGTCATATGCATAAACAGCAATTTTACAGACCTGAACTGAATACAGTGTTGACAAAGAAAGGTGGTACTTGCTCTGGTATGTGCATGTCTTTACTTTTATCATATATTACGTGACCACAAGTATGTGGATGTCTGAATATTACATCTATATGTGATAGTTGCATAAGTCATGTCAGAAACTATGTACATAAATCTACTGCTCTAAAAGCCTTCAGTCTTCTGGAGACACTCCAAATCAACCACAAGAGTATTAGTAAGGCTGCTTCTTATGTTGGGCAATTAGGCCTAGTTTGCAGTTGGTGTTCAGTTCATTACAAATGTGTTAGATGGGGTTGAGGTCAGGGCTTTGTGCTTGCCAATCGAAGTCTTTTACACCTTCATAAACTTTTTGCTTTGTGCACTGAGGCATGTATTGTTGTAGTATGGATATTTCCTTTAACTGGAACTAAGGAGCCCAAACCATGGCAACAGTCCCAAGCAAAATCACAGAAGAGTGTGTGAACACACACCTTTGTCCAAACATTTGCTTGTTTAACATGTCCTCATACTGCAATGACTGAATAGACTGATTGGCAGTAACTCCCATAACCATGACTATTCCCATAATACATATATGACCACTGAAGGGTTCTTGCAGCGGGTGTATAGGACCTTCATCATACGTCCTTTGTTGTCACACAGTTGATGTCATACAACAGAAAAAACAATGCTTTGGGTCAAAATACATACAGTTACTTAATTTACTTACATGATGATATGTACGTGACATTCAATTGTATTCCGTGTATTTATATAGTACCAATTCACAGCAAAAGTTACCTCATGACCCTTCCCAGTTAGAGCAGGTCTAGACCAAGCTCTTTAATTAAATTGTAATATAGAGAACCCAACACTCCCCAAAGTTACCCATAACCATCTGCCTATGCAGAGTTTGTCGCTCTTTAAGCTACTTCACTTGATGTCCTCCTTCACTATGGCCACTAGTGGCCGCTACCTAACAGTTAATGTAAATATGGGTCATAACAAGCTACGTGTACAGAAGACCTGAGTGGCTGTTTTTCTGACGGAGATGGGCTGGCTTGTTTTGACGCAACTGCATGTCTGTGACTAAGTGCAATGAATGTTAACCTGTACAGAAAAAATGTACAGCGCAGACTGTTAAACACAGCTGTGTCAATTTCAGGGACTCCCTCCTGTTATGCCACTCAGTGCTTACCCTCTCCCTCAACTCAGTGTCTTTCTGCTCCTGTTACCTGAACCTGCTATTACCAATCTTCAGTCCAGCCCTGCATGAAAGAAAGGCCTTGTTAAAAAAAAAAAAAAGAAAAAAAGAAAACTAACCTGGGCTTGTGAAACCTCTCACAAAGCAGAGAAGAGATTCTTTGTAATGCAAGGAGGTCTTTGTGTGCCTGGTCCCAACGTAAGTGTTTCCTCCAAAACCGGTAACAGAGAATCAGGTTTCCTCTGGTGGTCCCTTTGTTTTTGAGTCATAATGAAGTGAGGAAAGGCACAAACACACAACGTCTAGGAAATAAAGTAATGAAACCAATTTCCTGATGTAGGAAGCTGTGTCAACTACTTGATTTCTCCTGCAGCGTTTCCTCTGCTATTGTAAAGTCCAAGATGGCTTAACATCCTTTTAAAGACCAGCTCTACAGTGTATATGACAAAGGAAGCCCCTCTTAATAGGAATTAGTAACTTTATGGTATCTGCATGGTATCTGGATGTCATCATGTTCTGTTTGATTATGGATATTATTAAATTGTAAAAGCAATAAAAACAGCTCTGTTCTTTTTACTTTTTCTTGACAAACATTGACAAAGATTTTGATTGTACATCAAGGCAGACGTGGTTGGTTCATGTGGATTCTCTGGATTGTTTTTAAGATATTCAAAGAAAATATTTGAAATACCAGAGAATGTTCGCAGAGCAGTTATGACTTAAGTTCAATATACCAAGCATGCCTCACTGTAGTGTGAAACACATTCAGAATGGCCTGAAGATCCTGAGGTTTGGCAAAAGCCAGAGTAATTCTATCTATACACGCTTTTTTGTTGCTAGATGAATATCTCAAAAAGTGGAGACATTTTTGTGAAGTGTGGCAGTAAGTTAGGCTATGGTTCAAGGAGTTCATATTTTGTTGTTATTGTTATTATTATTATTATTATTATTTTCGCAGAAATTTCAGATTTCAGATTGTTGTTCAGCCTTGGCAGAAGGAAACACTATCTGAGTGCACTGGTTAACCAGATGATAAACATAGAATCTAATATGCGAGCCCTGATAATAGCAATTGACTAATTGTAGCTCAGTAGCTACTGCAGTAGACAGCTTTGGATTTCTCCACATAAACGCATACAAGGGACTGTAGTAAGAGCAATACATCTTACTACACAAGGACACAAGGCCTGGCCTGCTCTTTTTGGATATGGGTAAGTTTATACTTGAGCAGTCAAACTTGTTAAATGGCATATTGTTGACCAAATACATTGATTTGTTCTCATCTTGAAGCTGTCTTGAAATGCTAAAAGTGAAAACTTACTGTTTGAAATATTCTTAAAAAAACAGATCACTGCTGTTTCTTTATTTCCACGCCCCAGTGTGTTAGCTGTGACCGAAGTCTTTTAGCACAACATATCTGTCAAGTGCATTATGAAGGGAGTGCAAGTGAGACCTTTGTAAAAGCTTCTCATTTTAAAACATAGCAGTTCAACTGGCTTCATTAGTCAAGTTGTGGAGCTAGCATTAACTCAAAATTGCCAGTTGTCAGCTAAATTGCCACCATTACAACTGCATAGGTACTGTGTGAGAATGGAAAGTGTGACAGACATAGTGAGAGTAATTAATTGGGTGGGGCTTAGTAGGGCTTCTGTACTGGCACGTCACATAGATATATCTATAAATATAAGACTAAAGCAGCTTTAAACCTGCCTGAACTCTTTGACATTGGGTGAAATCTAATATGGGCAGGTCAAACACCATTTGATAGATTTTTTTGGCCTCTTTGGAAGGTTTTTATACATCTTGGGATGACTGCCAAGCTAAGCAGACCTAATCACACTTGAGTGGGCTTGGTTTGATGATTTTGCACTGGACGAAAGTTTCTGACCTCTCTGGCTTCAGACAAGCCAGTGAACCAGTGCAGTTTGTAACAAGTAGCGTTGACAGGTAGTATAAAGTGCATCAAAGGTTCAGCAAGTTCATTTTATTGTGAGAACATGTCAACAGATATTATGGACTAATGCCAACACTGGTACATCTACAATGTGACAATGTGTGTGTGTGTCAGCAGTGAGCCCCATGAGAGGCACCATACACACACAAACACAAGGTCGACGCACACATAACAATGGAAGATAATATTTTACCACCCGTTCCAGCTTTTCCTGGTGCTATATCTGTTCGAAAATAGAAACAGCTGGAGTTTGCATTGACACACACAAACACATGTGCACACATACTTTCTGCAGACGTTCATGTTCGATAAGATGCTGACCTGAGATAAAATCCCATGTGAGAAACTCTTCACTTGTTACTATAATAGTTTTAAGCTGAGCAATGAGACACCAACAAATATTTTGCCTTTTTAATAACCAGTGAAGAGTAGCTCTCTTTCACAAGAGGTCTTTAACACAATGCGCACAATGCTAACATTTGAAAAATATTATTATTTTTTTTTCCTATGATTTAAATGATCTGAAATTTAATTTTCTTGTACTAATTCATCAGGACCTTTGATTAGAGGTATGTAATTATTTCAAATAATAACACCTATTCCTAGAGCAATAAATTAAAAATTAAACCTGTAACTTTATCTTTCATTGTTCCACAATATTTGAAATATAATGAGGATAAATTCCTGTATTTGTCTGCACTTTGGCCCTCCCACCCCACTCTGGGGTACATAACTCCAACTTAATAAGCCCTAAAAGCTCCCTGTCTCTGGATACTGGGTGTGGTCAGTACGGGCTGGACAGGATACTCAGACATAAACAAGTGAGTGACTTCGACTGGACAGAGAGACATGCTAGAGTAGAAGAATGTACAGAAAAACAAGCGAGAAAACAATCAGTACTATCTTATCTCCTCCTTACAGATTGCAGTGATGTACGAGAATACATTTTCCATCATAGTCTTATCATCCAGTTCCATCCTCTCATGATTCCCTCCATCATCTTTGTCTTCATCATCACTTATGCTCACTCATTTTTGCTTGGTTATCTTGCTTCTCTCTTTCTGTAAATGAGCTAAATTTTGTCCTTACAGATGTAATGGCATGCATCTTCCTCAGGAATTAGTGTCTGCTAATGACTGTTTAAATCGTGATCATGTACTTTCAGCCACAGGGACAAATTAGTACTGTAATTGAGGCACTGCACATGGACCTAACTGTTCTGTCACTTCGCTAATATTCATTTTGCCTTGGAAAAGGCCTAATTAACCTTAATTCTTAATCAGCTCAGCTTGCATCGAAAGACGACGTAGTTGAGAGTGTTTTACTTTATTGTTGTTGAAAGGAGATTAGCAACGCTTATTTAAATTCATCGACTGTAAATAGATTGGTTATGGGAAGAATGTGAAATGAGGTGTTTTAGCCTGGAGGACTTGCTTTCTCGCCTGGTACATGAAGCATGATGAATTATTTCGGCATGAGCTCTTAAATAATGTGATAGAGGAGGATAGGCATTGCACTATATTGCTAATCTTCTGTGTGTCAAAATAGAGGGGTTGAACTGTGGATACTGATTTGATGAGTAATGTTATTATGCAGGCTTACACCTTCTTCTCCATAAGCAGACCACAGTCTACTCATAGACCCATTATACAGATGTAGTGGCTCTCTCAGGTAGTACAGCAGTGTTTTCAGCTAAATGTTAATGTCACCAATCTAACATGCTCTGATAACAATGTTTATAAGTGGATGTTTTTCAGGTATAATATTTACCAGGTTTCCTAAATGAATTTAGCATATTAGCATGCTAACACTGATAAGCACTAAATAGAAAGTACAGCTCAGGCTGGTGGCATTAGTTTTGCAGGTGGACAGAATAAAATGTTCATCTGATGATAAGCACTAGATGAAGATTTAAGGATCACCAAAGTGATTACAATTCACATTTCAATCAAAACCAAATATGTCAGTCTCTTTGTGGCACTAGATGAAAAGTCAGGGTATCACCAGAGACAAAAGGATTGATCTTCTGTGGACCACAAGCTTCTGCGCAAAAATTCATAGTTATACATTCAGCACAAGTGGTGAACCTACTGATGGACCTAAACCTTGCTGCTATGGCTAAACATAGAAGTATTTTAGTTTGAAATTAGGCACTTGTACTTGTTTGCAGGGGTCATAGTAATTTCTGTGTGCAGCTGAATATTAAACACTTTCTGCTCCCACTCTTCTGCTCTTCCCGCCATCTCTTTCTTTTTGTCAACCTTTCCATGGAATATGAAGCATGAGACCTTTACCTGCTGCATTGGACTCTCTGAGCTTTGACACACACACACACACTTGTAGTCAAGGAAGGAGGGAGTCATTAGGGATTCTACTGAAACAGCCAGTGCTGTATCTTCCTAATGAATATCCTCAACACAGGCAGTTTAATCCACTGACTTTCACCAGCGGGTAGAAGATGAAGAGAGAGAGCGTGGCAGAGGAGACTTGTCCCCACTGAAGTTGATTCTATAATACAGAAAGTAATAGATTTGTTTTTCTCTATACAAGCAAAAAATACCTGCCAGTGTGGTCAGCTTTGTTGCACTGCAATTCAATTTGTTTTAACATCTTTCTTAACTTAAGGAGCAATTTATTAATGCTGGTTGAGGTACCTGCAGAAAAAAATCAAAACAAGTAAATACCACAGTTCCACTCTGATGACTTACGTTTTTCCTGAAAAATACAAAATCTAAATCTGACAGAGTTGATGATTTGCAAAGCTGGATATTTCTTGCAGTGTGTATTCTGCCTGTATTGCTCACTCATACACAGTCGTTCTAGGTTTCATCAGGCTCATTTAAAACACATTAGGCTGTTAGAGCGCTGTCAGGGCCTGGTGATGAGGGAGAAGCTTGTCTGTTTAATGCTGTGCAGGGGCCGTCTGGTCGCCCTACTCTCTCATCCCAGCCCACAGGAAACTCTCTCCAGTCTGATAAGGAACAGAACATGCCGCCTTAGGAGCCAAGCCCCTGCTGGCATTTTCCCATTTAGCTCCTGCTTTAATGCCCACTGTAGTTATAATTCAGGGGTAACACTATAGCTCAATTTGCCTTTCTGGATTTTTCTTATTTCTATGCCTGGTGTCTTATATTGCTATTCAAGATAGAACAAATCTACCTAAAGTCACTTAATTTAAATTAGAATTGTATATAAATTTCAATACATCCACAGAGTAAGACAATAATCTTGATGTTAGCTGATATTTTCAACAAAAACTAATTATCTCAGATATAAAGCTGAGGCCTGAGCTGACACACACACTCAGGTAATGCATCAACTCACACACACACCTTATCTGTCAGATTGAACTGCCTCTGATAGTCAGAGCTCCCAAGTGTTTGTCATGGTCTGAACAATAATCATATAGTGTGCTGATGACATCAAAATAAGTCTTGACTACCCTGTGCACATTGTGGCTCCTCGCTCTGCAGATGGCCTGCTGTGTGCTTGAGGGTTCCCTTTAATAAGGCTACACATGGCTCTTGATATTATTAGGATAGCGCTCTCTCTAAAAATAGACCAGGTGATTTGCACTAGACAGCCCGCACATAAACTTCCACTGACACTCATACACACATACTCACTGAGTTGCTTTAGAATAAGGTTAGATGTGCCTCAGTGAAGAAGACTCTGCTATCCTGGGGAGAGGGACATGTGATCGGCTGACTCCTGATGTGATGCTGACCCTCTGCCAGACAGAAACTCAGCATTAAGCATGTCTTTGTCAGTGCATGACTGTGTCTATGCAGCCTGTGCATGTGCAGTGTGTGTCACATCTAACTCCATTCTGGAGAGCTCCATCTATCATTATGCGGAAGAGCCACATCGTTGCCAATATCCCTATCCACTCTTCCAGTCCATTCATTTTCCATCTAATAGGTCTACCACGTACTGTAAAGATTGATATAGTCCATATCCACATAATATACAACAGACCATCAATTTTATCCCTGTCTCAGCTGTGGTGGTGTAGCTAAAGTGGCTATTATTCATTAAATGTCATAGATTTGGCCTACTGATCTGAAACTTTCAGGGCTTTCCGGATGTAATTACAGCTATGTTTGAGTTCACTCACTAGCCACATGTCTAATGTAATATCTTATATTTTCAGCGCATGGACCAACTTGTGGGATTGACACCCAAAGTAATATACTGTATGTATCTCATGCACTTATAGTGACATCTTGGAGGTTATCTTTTTCGTGCTGCAGCACTGTGGAGGCAGGGGTAGGGTCAATGCATGCACTCACCGGGCAGGAATTTACTGAGGTTGAATTCATACTGCATATGTTGCCTTGTATTTTTGTATACATATTTGTGTTTCTCTCACACAGTAATTTATGTATAGATTTTTGCTCTGTGTGCTCTGGATTTTGCTTCTGAAATAAACACTGCTGTGCCATGTGCTTGTTCCTTTGCAGGCATGCTGCGGGTCAGTGGGATGCATATATATACGGCTGGGGATGTGGAGGCAGTCAATGGAACGGATGTTCGTCTGAAGTGCACCTTCCACAGTTCCTCTCCCATCAATCCCAGCAACATCATGATCTCCTGGAGCTTCAGATCCCTGAAACAAGGCAGAGAAGAATCAGTAAGTGTATATGTGTCTGTGTGTCTCTGCAGGAAAATGAGATCAACCCTCAAACCTCCCTCACTGTGTCAGTGAGCATCCACCCCCTCAGTCAACTGAGAGAGGAGTCAGTGAGTCATCAGGCTCCCTACAGAGCGTCCAAGACGGCCTCCGTGTCTGTGTGTGTGTGTGTGTGTGTGTGTGTGCGTAGATGTGTGCATATGAGTATAGAGTGAAAAAGGCAGCAGGTCTGGCTTTAGGTCTGGTCTTTCTTTCTCTGTGAGTATATAATAGCTTTCTTTACCAGAAAGACTTCGATATGACTTTTTATCTGTGACAATCCATTCAATCAAAACCATAAATCCAACCAAATCTACCCATCAATTTGCTTTCTTAGGTGTTCTATTACCATCAGCGACCATATCCTCCACCAGAAGGCCTTTTCAGGAAGCGTGTCGCCTGGGCTGGTGATGTCATGGGTCGTGACGCCTCCATCATACTTCAACAGGTTAAGTTTACCTACAACGGCACTTACATCTGCCAGGTCAAGAATCCACCAGATGTTCATGGCATGGCTGGAGAGATTCGCCTCCGTGTGGTCACCACAGGTCTGCAGTGTAATATTCAGATAAAATCTTCCTTTGTATATGCCACAAACTGTGTGGCTTTGTGTCTGAAAATGAAAAAAAAAGTCCTTGTAGTAATTACGACTTTCAGCAGACACACACTTAAACACACACTTGAGCAGTTATGATGTCTTGTTGAGCAAGCACACTCAGTCTGCATTTCTATCTTTCCTTCTCATCTGCAGCCTCTTTCTCCGAGCTTCTCCTTCTGGCATTGGCCATCGGGGGCGGTGTTGCCGCTGTGGTCTTCCTTCTCATCATCATTGTGTCCTGCAGGCGGTGCAAAAAGAGGAGACAGAGACAGCGGGAAGGGAACGAGGAAGCTCCCCGCAAAGAAAGAAAAGACCCCACTGCGTGGTAAGACCAAGACAAAGGCAGAGGGAGAAGAAGGTGATAGATAGAGGAACTGACGAATCATGCACTTCCTCTCTCGCTCTCTGTCTAACTCTGGGGACTGGGGACTGGGGACTGGGGCGCTCCTTCTTGGGGTCTGGGGCTTTTTTACTACTGGACACTTGACTTTCATCTTCCTCTCCAACCACAGTCTTTGGATCCCAAATCTGGACCAGTTGATGGGCAGCTGTCAAAAGTTAAAAATGTACCTTTGTGTAGACACAGAACCTTAGCCAGACTGCTGTGTTTCTTTATGTCACCATGTGCCTTTTACTTCTGGAGAGAAACAACTGCTTTATCACTTCATCTCCCAGCTTAATGGGCTTCCAAACACATTTCCTGTTTAGAGTAAATGTTTTGATGATGTAGAGGTAGAACAATGGAGTATTCCCGCTGTTTATGTCCCTACTAATACATTTCATACCCTAACACCAATGCAGTACAAGCCACATGTTTGATGTATTTTTTCAACAAACAATGGAAGCTGTGGAACAATAAATGAACAGTTTCCTAGCTCATTTTGAAATTTACTTTTAATTGCTAGGTGATGGGAAACAAGCTGAAATCTCTATACAAAGCTTTCATCAACCCTCACTTCAATGGTCGTACATGTCAGCTGTCTGACCTACTTTACTGTTGTTCCTCTGAATCCACAGGAGGATGCTGGTGTACATTATTTTTTTGTTTCACTGCTGAAGTTACATTGCTGTATTTTTCTGAGACTCTGTGGTGTTGTTATCCTCATGTTGAGACTCCTGCAGAAATGATCAAGGTGCTATCAAATAATCAAAATCTGATGAAGAGCGCTTGTTGGAAACAGACATTTCATGAGGTACATTTGTAACCGGCACTAGTGAAACACAACATTGATTTTAAATTTCATTGTCAAAGTTAATTTTTTTTTTATTTATTTTTTTAACCAACCAAAAGCATCCCTGATGGCTGATTGTCTGTTTTGAACAATGAGTTGTTTTTGTCAAAACTTCTTTATGGGCTCGTGGGATTTCTTTGCTTCTCTCTTGGGTTTTCAGATCTCTCAGTAATAGTTGGTGTAGCTGGTTTCCATCAAAACTGTGTTACGATAACTCACCATACACACCAGACTTTAAAAGCCAAACCTCTCAAGGAAAAGTTGACAGTTTTGCTGTTATCTTGATCAGATTCATTCAGACTTCAAACTGAATCTTTCATTGTAAAATTTGGCAGGGGAAGGAAATATATTTACCCCAATCAGATGTAGACATGTAAACAGAGATTTTGATCCTAAAATTGCTCTCAATTTGGGACGATTTAACCCTGTGTGATGCTAACCCTTTGTCCCTGCTGCTTGTTTGTGCTGTTTGCTTGTCTTTGTCCTGTCCCCATTTTGTGTGACTTCTGCACATGCATATACATGAATAATTCATGGACATGTCATGTGTGAATTCCTATCCTGGTGTGTGTGTACATGTGTGCTATGTTGCTCTTACCTCCCCTGGATGCATGTCTCCCGGTCTTACTCCTGTGCGTGTGTGTCCCAGCCACCCATCTAGAGCCGTCCACCTCTACCTATCAGAGACGTCCATAGAGATTGACAGTTCAGACGGCATGATCTCAGATGCCAGTACCAAAGACTCAAGCTCCTCTGAGGAGGAGAGCCGGAGCTCAGATGACGACGGCGGTAATGACTCCGACTGAGGAGGTGGGAACAGACTTAGAGACAGAAACACTGATGCAAAGCCAGTCAGGAAGCTCGCTGGAGGGATGCCCAGATGGCACCCATGGATTACGGTACGGGGTACTACCGAGTGGAAGCTAGACCAAGTGAGCGCTGCTGCTGTGTTGAAAACAAGCACATTATGCAGGAATGGGAGAAAAGTGGAAAGAAAGTTCAGTTTTAAAGTTTCTGAGTAAGAAGAAAGATTAGAGCGATGCTTTTGATGAAACTTTAAAACTGGATCAAAAGTAGAGTAATTTTACTTTTGAGAGAGTCCAGAAATATTCAAGAGATAAGAAATGCTGGATATAACCCACAGGGCTTCAGAAGTGAAAGGCACTGTAATCCTGAAGCTGGCTTGGCTACTGGGAAAAAGGATCAATTTATGTTCAATAACTGTCTGTTGTTTTAGAGTTGAATCTTGTTAAGTGTGGGAAGTCAATACCAGCTGTGACATGCAATTGAAAGCAGTCAGAATCAGTGTGTTTTCTGCCATAATGAGCCATATCAGGACCCTCTGCGGTTGAATGACTTTTGTAAACTATTTTCTGGTTGGCTTAAAGGGCAAAATCTTGTAGAATCTGTAGGGTCAGCTTTCATACTTTAGTTTTATACTTCAGAGTCACTGGGGATAATGCACGTCTCGCATTTCAGTCAGTCGTGTACACCATAACAATACCTGCCAGTGTCAGAGCACTAGTCTTGTTAAAAGCACTTTTATCCTCCAACTGATGGGCTTATGTCACATTAGATTACTTGGATAAAATAGCATAAATGTGATGTTGCTGTCATAAAATGTGAAAGCCAAACATTTGATCAGTCAGTGAGCAACTGCATGCCCACACCTGTCCTGCATGCTGTGTGGGAGCACAAAGCCAGATCTGAAAACCCTTTGATTGCAAAATGTCCTTGAGAGCCTGTTTTCTCTCTATGCATATGTGAATGCATCACATTTACTAACAAATGATTGTAAATCCTGTCTTTTCTTCCTTTTCATGGCTGAATTTTGTACTTGTGATGTAATACCGAGCAGATAGATTTTTATCTGTTTCTATTTTTTTAGATAATGCCATAAGTATTTTGCTATGTTGTTTCAAATGTCTCTGTATGTTTGTTTTAGAGCTTATATATATATAAAAGATGATCTAATAAAAATACCTTCAAATCTTGACCACATTGTGTCATATAAATATCACAACACAAAGGAGATCTGGGCAGTTAGCCCATAAAACAAATAATCACACACCACTTGGCAAGATTTGATAGAACTCATCTATTATGTAAGAGAAGAATCTTGTTATCCACCATTTATTATGCATCATTATCTTTAATGCACTACCTCCAGTTGTGTGCTTATGATGTGTCTGTTTGTAGAGCTTTTCACTTGTTTACCTGTAAGCACTGCAGCAGTGAATCACTGTTTAATTTGTTGCAGGTCCAATAAGCTTATGCCTGCCTTAGTGACTTCACTCTGTGTTTGCTTGTTTGTTGCATGAGGTGGTTCATGACTATGAATATGTTACTTTATATCTTTGTGTGTGTGTGTATGCACTGATCAAAGTCTGTCCTGTGGGAGCAGCAGTTACTGAATGACAGACCTTAAGTGTGTTCGTGTGTGCGAATGTGTTGTCGGGGGCACTGAGGAGAGGGACCGGGCAGGCAGGAGACTGAGTCTGTTTATCCCAGTTAAATAATTACATTTTGCTGTAATGAAAGGCCACTGGTGTTGAACTGATAAAACAACAGTGAAGTCTCTAGATAATCTCATTTGTATCATCAAGGCTTCTGTTAATTACTCTTCCAGAGCTCAGACATTGGCCTCCAAACAATTCTGCCACTTCATTAATCAACTCCAGCGGCTGTGGAAATTACCAGAGTTTGTTAATGTTAATGCTGTATGCTGTTGGATAGCAGTCATGTACAGAAATTTTGCATTTAATAGATGTGAGAAATATTTCTTTAGCACAACCTATTTTAACACCAATATTCAACAACCGTTGTTTTAGGCAAACCAGATATGCCATTTTCTCCAGTGACGACATCCTGAAAAGACCAGAACGTACCGCACAAAGCACTTTGACTCAAAAATATGACCTTTACGATGCTATCATCACCGCCGCCCCTTTCACCACCCTGACAAACAGAACTGCATCTGTAGGCATTTCACAAGCATGCTCTAGTAGTTACCGAAAGGCATAATGCAGGAAAGTATTAAAGTATTAAATAATGGCTGTTGCTTCCAAAACCACCTCCCAATCATGGCTTTGGCACTTAACCAAGTAAAATAAAGATACATTTAAATGTTGAACATCTCTTATTGAAAGATCTTCTGCGTGAGTCCAGACTGATTGTGTGTTACATCATCTGTCCGTCTTACTGTTGCATCTACAGGGTAATGTGATGTGAACCAAACTGCTGGGAGAGGTGTTCTCAACCATTCCTTGATAATGACTCATCAAATAAGCAATTCTCCCCTATAGTACTTTTATTATTGCAACATACACATAAATCATTTCTGTTAAGAATAGACAAATGTGGGCTTTTTTTAGCTAAGGAAAGGGAAACATTCAACCATTGAAAAAGCTAAATGTCTTTTTCACTCTCTCTATGGCTTAGTTTCCATCTTTGTTTCATCCCTCTTTTTTTAAACTGCATTCCACACCTTAGGATGGGCTGTACCTGGCACAGTAATGTGGAGAAACACTAAATCCCTTCACACACACACACTCACACACAAACATGGGTTTGGCAGGTTGCAGAAGAAAGAAAAAACAAGTCACCTCACTGGTATGCAACTATGTCTGAATGTTGTTCTGTAACTTATACTGATGGCTTTACTTCTGTGCTTGTCCCTACACTCATACAGACACTGACATAACCACTCAAATACTAAAGTTAATTCATTCACTTAAGTTGGAGAGTCAGTACATTGTGTAGACTAGGGCCTACTATAGCCAAATAGTGCTGTGCTGTCATACTTGTTTTTGACAGCCCTGAGAAAAGTTTCTCTGTATGTGAAACTTTTAAATTATATTCAATGCAATACAGTGCAGCCAATACAATTTTTCAGCAACTATTCAGTTCATGAAGTGCATATAAGTCAATGAAAAGGCTGAAAAACTCACATTTGTTGCAGAAGGACAATGGCTACATACACTGTCTGGTCCCAGCTATTTAAATCACCTTTATTAGTTCCATCCAGTGTTGACAACAGAAGAACAGTTCTCTTGTTGACCAGTCGCCAGAAAGCCAGAGAGTGGGGAGAGCCTTCATTGTGACTGGGAAGATTTCAGCTGAAACTAGAGACCAAACTACTGTAACCGGACAGAGAGTCCCTGTATTCACACACAATAGATAACACAGTGTGATGGTGTGTGTGAAAGTACCCAGGTAAGAGGCATTAGACTTTATCTTCCAACAGAGGATGGGGAGCCTATTAAAACTCAAGCAGATTGTATGGTATAGTCAACTCAATACAATGCTGTGGAACTTAGCAGACATGAAGGCTCCCAGGCTAGGCAAGTCTGGTAACTCAGCATCTATTCAAAAACTGAAGAGGTATCCCTGACCCAGCGTGGAAACGGTTACATAATATCGCTGACAGATACAATACAAATGCTGAAGTTGTGAATGGATGCAGGGAGGAGCAAGCCTGTGTCTAAGTCTTTGCATCTTTATCTCTACACCTTTATCTCATGTTGCAAAGACCTGAACATAAACACAAAGTACAGCCAGGTTAGAGCATGAGTCACAAATGCTGAGTATATCAATACCTCTGTCTATGAAGGATTGTTCCATTGCTACAACTGCTGCTTTATTATAAGTCAATCTCACTGTACTGGTCCTTCCTTGCTGAAATATTTTTCACTTGGCCTGTAGTATATTAGAAGTTAGTTATACAGTGAATCACATGAGCTCATTTGTATTTGTTGCATGACAACCCTACGTTTTTGCAGTCCTTCATCAGAGACCCTCAAGGCTCTACTGCTTTTTCATTTTAATCAAGTATGGATGCCAATGGTGAACTCATTAACTTTTGTGTAGTTCTTGCTATACAGTTAGTTTGTTGAGTACACAGGGGACTTTTTTTGCAGTGGTGTATTTAACACCAAATGAAATATCCACATATACAGACTGTAATTCTGTCAAACAGTGAATCAGATTATGGCATACAGCTGACACATACATTGTGTATTAGGGGGACAAAGACTCATAGTAATAGAAGATGTTGTTCTCATTCGATATTCTCTGATGTGAAATGAAATGAGGTTATGCAACATGACTACAGCATCTCCGTTGTCAGAACGGAGGAAACGCTCTTGGCAGACCAGATGGATACAAGGATGGAAATGACAATCCACACCAAATAAAGACATAAATAAACTTCAAAAGGACCCTGTATAAACATGTAGTGGAGAGATAAATCATTACAGCAGAGTGAAAGTGAACCAGCAAAGATTACAAAAACAAATACCTTCTCCCATTAGAGATAATTACAACAGTAAAGGCAGCAGACTGGGGACAGGGATAGTGGACTAATATGCCTAAAAATAGCAGGGGAGTCCCACCAGAGCATCTGTGGTTTTATACAGAAACTGGCAGGGGAGATAAGGCAAGGACTGGGCCTCAGGCCTGCACACAGAGGGGTCATACGAGTGGATGGAGATGTGCAAAGAGAATGTAATATATTTTAATATGGTTACAGTTTAGCTCCAAAGTCCTTGCTTGTTTCAGAAATGTGATTCTCACTCTTATACACCAATGCTTGGTCAAACTCATTATCCTGAAAAAGCTTTGGCACTTTATTCTGAAAGGAACTGCACTATTATTATTAATGTTATTGTTGTCATTTAGTTGACCTAAAATAAACTGGCAGACGCTGCATACCTGCTTTGTTCCCCACCTTGCCTCCCTAACAGAGAATGCCTAACATATTCCTCAACAGGAAGTTTGGGAAGTTACGCCACAGCCTCAGCTACAACATCGTCGCTCTTCAAACTCTTTGCACGGGATATCAGAGTAAATTAGTTGGTATAAAAGTGCGATATAACCCTCGATTTTCGATCGAGTTATACGCACACCGATCAGTCACTACTAAATTCGTAGTTGTATGATTGATCATAATCTTAATCTCCGGGTGTTTTAAAGTGAAGTGTTCTTTTAGTGATCAACAGTCTCACTTCCTGATACACCTGTTTGTCAGGTAGGCTCGTCAGCGCTCAGCTCTCTCGTGGCGCAACGGAGAGGCTGAGTCATGACAATTTAGACTATGGGCGGAATTTTACCCAAACTTTAACTTTTACATTTTTTTTTTTGCCCGTCGAGCGATCGAGCCCATTTTCACACCATAAGATGCGTCGACCTTTCCAAGGAAACACCACGCTAAACATCGTTTTGCTGCTGTATTTGATCGGCTTTTTCGGTAAGTAAACGCGCTTTCACGTCGCTGTTACAATATAGAAACTCCGTCTATATCTAACTTCAAGTTTGTAATTACAAGTATGCTGGCAGGCCTACTGCTGGGTCTAGACGCTGGGCTACTCTTGATACCGAAATTTCTTAGGTTTGAATGCTCTGTTCTAACTAACTCCTAATAGTCCACGTTTCACTTCTACCGCACAACCACCGCATACACAGCTCTAAGAAAAGACGTGTCTACTGGACAAAGTTCCACAGCTCTGTACACACTGTGATTATACGGCCCCTGTTTTATTTTTAAATGATCAGTGGACCACTTGAGGAAGACTGAGGCCTAACGCTAACAGCCTGTGGATTTCAGATAGGCCCACAGCAAACACACTTCCCAAGAGGACATAGTCATTATCATGAAGTTGTGGGGAACTTCACCTGAGACATATCTGAAGCCTTATTCGTCCGCAGATAAAGAAGGACTTGTGTGTGGAAAAAGTAGTTTATAGAAATCGGGCAGCTGCCACAGTGGACACAGGGACAGCCCGTAATAGTGACAGGCCAGTGCAAAAAAAGCCAGGCTCACAGGGATTTGGACTTCTGGTACGCAGTGATTTTCTAAAAAATGCTGTCTTTTTGCCAAGTGCATGACAAACATGGCTGTAAACTGTGGGCAGTCGTATGCCTCTCCCTGAAAGCATCTGACCTGTTATTGAAGGCATAATAATGGGAGTTACATAAAGGAATGGCTGCTGTGTACTGGCTTAGTCAGAACACAGGCAACGTGAAAATATTGGAGTGGATTATTATCATTTCGGTTCGTTTTTATGTGACAAACACTTTATCTTATATTTGCGACCAGTAGCCAGGGTCAGATCAGGACAGTGAGGAAAAAGAACACAGTGCTATACTGTTATCGCTGACTTTTAGCCCCCCCGAGTTATGTGTTCAGACATGTAGTAGGAACTAGGTGTCAGCATGACCACTGATGAGCTGCCAACTTTCATATCCCATCACCAACCATGTTTTCAAGTTCAAGAGCAGTTCAGCTTTCAAGGCTTCTCTGCTTGATTTCCACTTTTATGAGGAGATAGCTTTGTTCATGTTGTCGACTCGCTCACCCCGAGGTCTTTGCAGATGATCCGGGCTGATTGCATGGTATCTCTTGCACTCTTTATTGTAACATAAACTTTGTCCTTATCGCGGCTTTTGGGGTCTCAGATGGACCCAGTGGTGTCAGTCTAAGATCGGATATACCATCTGAAAGCTGTGCTGAAGGCGCTTTGTGGCCTTTGCTTTGAAATGGAGGACTGTTTCATTTATGTCCTCAAAACAGCTGTGTATTAGTGTCACTAATGAGTTGTTGGCACGCAAATATGGCCATTTTTCCATGATGGGTTCAGGTTAAAGGTCAGATGGACAGTGTTCCATCAAGATGATACTTTTTGTTTTTAACTAGTGGTTTGGCACTATGGACTGTGTTCACTGCTAAACTCAGGGCTGGGTGATGTGGCTGAAATATTTCTAACAATAAAATGTTTCATTTCTGTTTAAAATGATAATTGTTGATATTTTTTTTTATCAATCCAATGACCGATTTAGACAAGATGAAAATAGATTTAACAGCTGTATGTTTGTTGGTTTGGGCTGTGAACAGGCTGATACTGTGTAGCGTAAACTCAGCATTGTGTTTGCTACGTGCTAATGTCCTGAATAACTGATATATATCTAATATTTACACTCTGCTTGACATTAAAGAAACAAACAAAATGAAGTGGGTGGGAGAGAAGACGGTGAATCATCTCTTTGTGAGTTTGTTGGTTGTGGACATGTCCTTAGACCAGCTGTCCTGCTATGCTTGGCTTCTGCACCTCAGGACTCAACTATCAACCAAGGATTAGTTAATAAATACGACTTATTAATGACTCAATGTCACTAAATATTTTAAGGTTCTTGCTCAAGATAAGCTGTCAGCGTGCAGCACTTGCTCATGGGTACGTTGAGCAAGCTCCTAAGGGCCATTTGTTGCAGACGCTGTAACAATGGACAAAAAAAAATCTATAGACACAGGGACGCAGCATTTCCAGCAGGTGAAGGCCACTGCCAAACAGATGTGTAGCAAGTCAAATACAAGAGAGGCTAGTGAGGGACTTGTATTACAGTGTCAGTTTGTAGTTTACCAGAAGGAATTTGCTTTGCTGTAGTTTTTATGCCACCACAATATGGACATATGTCCAGATGCTATCAGGGTTTTTATTTACTCTTTTCGCCTATATTTTTTCGCCTCGTCTTTCTGTCCCTCCTTCTCCCTAGTCGTCTTGTTCTTTTTGAACATCTGAACATTTAAATTTGCTTTTTCTCTTTCATCCTTGCTCTCTGCATATGAAAAATACATGAATGATACAGCAGTTCATTATAATTTCAGTCTTGTGAAATGTTAAAATCATATTGAGGGGGTATCAAAAGTGAAACTGAACAGATGAATCAGATGAATGAAATTTTTACGAGTTGAGATTTTGTTTTACTTGTCTTTTTAGTAATGTCGTTCTCATGTTGTTAACTGCTTTCCTGCTTGTACAACATCCATTGCACGTCTGCCCGTCCTGGGTGAGGGATCCCTCCTCTGTTGCTCACCCATTTTTTCCTGTTAAAGGTTTTTCTGGGGGTTTTTCCTTAGTCGATGTGAGGGTCAAAGGGCAGAGGATGTTGCTGATGTTATGTTAAGCCCTTTGAGACAAACTGCTTGTAAAAATGGGCTGTACAAATAAAGTTGTCTTGTCTTGTCTTGTCTGCAACTCATCTTCTTCTGCACCTTCTTTCTACCATTTCACCTCCAGCGCCTTCCCTAGTCTCCTCCATCACAGTGAGGACTCCAGCAGAGCTCCATGCGTCTAAAGGGGATAGAGTCACTTTGTCCTGCACTTTCACTTCCACCAGTACGCCGACCAGTAAGATGACTGTCGACTGGTCCTATAGGCCTCAGAGTGGAGGGCCACCACAGACAGTGAGTATACATTTAACGGAATTACTGTGAGAACGAGGCTGTATTATTTTAAGCAGCTGCAAAACGAACACGTTTCGATTGCTGCCACAGGTGCTGTCCATTCAGTGTAGCTGACTCTGAAGTTAGAAAATGTAGCCAAACCATTCTCCATGGAACACTAACCCTAACCCTAAAAATATAATATATAAATAAATATAAAAATATAAAGTGACAAATTATATAGTATATATAAATTATATAATTGATTAATTAAATACGTAAGAGATGAACATCATTCACCTTCATATTTATGTTCTCTTATCTTTTTATTTTTACATTGGTGGTCTGGGATGTTTTGATTTAAGTTATACAGAATGACATATGTGCTCATGAATCACTTGCAGTGTAAAGAAAATAAAACATAGCATTAATAGTTAGCTACTTGTGAGTGTAAAGAAATGTTTTCTGACGTTTTGAAATGTTTTTAAAAGTGATTAGTAGATTTAAAAGAGTCTGCAGATTGTTCAGCAAAGAAAACAGTTGTTAATTGCACATGTAATGTGTTTTAGAAAACGTAATACTTATTCCAATTTTATTTTGAAGACCTCTTTAAGATCTCACAGACTCCTCAAATAGTTCATTGTGACTTCCATTCCTCTCTCTGTACAAGCATGACTTGTTTAAATATCCGGTTTCTTTATTTGCATTTTTGACCGGCTTGACTTCTCTTGATTTCCACATGACACAAACTCATTTGGTCTCAGTTTAAATGCAGATACTGCATGTACCAGTATGTTTGATTTATCATCACTAAGGTAATGTACAGGGTTTAGCTATTCACATTCCCTCCCAGCTTTTGTGGCTTCTCCAGGAAACCTGGTCAGCTGCTACAATACCCCTTCCTGTGACGTGCTTTTGTGGTCTTGTTTAAAATGCGTTCAGATGTATCCATCTCAACCCATAACTGCACTCAGTCCTCTAACATCGCATACACTGGGTCCAGTTTCAGTGACCATTCCACTAAAAATTCACCGCATGATTTAAGCAGCTCCATTTGTACTTGAAGATACCCATCAAGTGTGGTTCTATGTAATTGCATTTAGAACATGGGAATCCATAGTGTGGTAGCTGCAACCTTATAGCCATCAGTTCCTATAGGAGCACTCAGAGTTAAGTGGTGGCTAATGTTTTGTGGCTCTGGTCATATGGAGTGCTGTTGGTTTAGTCCTTAAGATGCAGTTGTCTGGTCTCAAAGTGTGTAAGGGGAGGAGGAGGAGGACATGGTAGATAATATTGAAGGAGTGTTAGAGTGTGTATATGCACATATGTGTCAGTCAGCAGATAACCTGGTATTACCTGACAAAACCACACACGTATTAGGTGTGTCTGGAAAAAAACACAAAAGGGCACATATTTCTTTTGACCAAGCCCAACTAGTTTATTCTCTTCCTCACAGATGAATAATGTGTGACACTTTCCTGATACGATCCATAGATGGAACCAAGTCTGGAAGTTTCTAATTTCTCTTTCTAAGTCTTCATTCACTTTCCATCCAATTTCATTAGCAGTTTTGGCCGCTTTATTGGCCTGTGTGTCCTCGGCCGTATATCACACTTGGAAAGACCGTGAATAAGCATGTGAAAAGCTCCATCAGAAAATACAATTTTGCTGCCAAGGCTTTAGTGTCAATCTGAAATGCTGCAGTGCCTCGGTGGCTTGCATAATTACCTCAGTCCTGATGAGAATTAATTTTGCAGATTGGAGAAGAGAGACTGAATGTTCAATCAAATATCAATGGGTGCTGATGGTAATTGGAGGATTTGGCAATTTGATTCTGCTGAATAATGCTAAAAATAAATCTATTATGACGATCTCAAACCTCTGTAAGGTTGAAGCTTTTGTCTAAATTATGAAATAGATTTATAGAATAGGTGGCCCCATGGGGAAACAAATCAACTTTCTTGGCAGATGTTGCAGCTTCTCTAGTGAGTTTAAAAGGATCACTGTGTCTAATGTTTGTTTCCAGACTGAGACACACTCATGTGGTCAGTAACACAGACCTGCTGTCACGTGGGCTGAGCTCTTCCAGGTCCTCAAATGATCAGCCATTGGATGAATAACAGGGAGGTGAGGCCTACCGTCAGTCTCAGCTGATGAAAGCACAGACTGTTGTAAAACTGTAAAAGCATATCAGCATCAGTGATTGTTCAGGTTATTCTGTTTGCTGTTTGTTTTGCCTCAGTTTACTGAAAGGCCATACACTGTTATACATGTTGACACTGCTGTTAGTGTGTAAACCTTTAGGCAGTAAAAATACTCTCTTCACACATATGTTTTTGCATGGTTTTGATTTAGGCTGCCCTGTTACTGCCTCCTTGGACTGTTTTTACACATATTTCATTTTCATCAAAGCACATACTTACACTTCCTGCACATACTGTATTGCCGTGTGGAGACCTACCATTTATATATTTTTTATTTTCCGTTTATACAGCAGTTTTTTTCTGGTAGATTGGTGAAATGAAGTTCACACTTTAGATTTTTTTGAGGGGTGATATTTAATTATACTTTAATAGGTGTGCATTGAGCCACTACTAGAATATTTCTTAGTATTCTATTCAAAGAGGCTCAACTTCTCTGCTCACTGAAGTTTGTTACAAAACACTGATGGTCACAGTGGGGCATCCGAATGACACTGGCTTTCCTTGTGCTGCCTGCCTGTGTCAGTGTGGACAAACATCAAGGACCCTTCACTGATGTACATGAAGGTTGTGCAGTGGCTATGAGCTAATGAGCCTCTGCTCACCAGAGTGGTGCCTCTTGAGATCACTTTGGACTTTGTTTTGTTGGTGGTGCAGTGACCAGTGCAGGTTGGTATTTTTCTGACCTTGATATTTGCTTTTCCCATCAGTGCGGTATTTTACACCCAGACGTAAACTGGGTTTACCTTCATTAAATCATGTGCAGATGACAAAAGGCTGCTACGGAATAACAACACACACCAGCCTAGTTGGTTGTAACTCTTTATTCTGCATGTCCATGTGAGAGACATTGAATTACTAGAACTCATTAATCTTGATATTTTTAATTTGTTCGTGCAAAAGCTGCCATCCATCTGCCTCTGGCTGCAGATTTGTGTTGCTGTGTGTTCACATTGTGACACACTGCACCATCCAGACAACAATCTGCTTTCCTGAAGAAGCCGGTTCCTCATTTGTTGAGCTGTTTTGGACCTGTCTCACCATGATTGGCACAGCTGATTCAGAGCGACAAGAGCAGGGAAGTGACTGGCTGACAGTGAATTTATTGATCTATATTCACCTTCACCAGGCTCTTTTGCACTTTGGGCTGCTGCATTTACATGAACTAAAATAGCAGTTTGAAGACACTGACAGAGTCACACCCAAGACGTGCTGTTTTGCACTTGTTGTTGCTCTTGAAAGGTTAAAATGGGCCCCTTTAGGTCTAATGTGAATTGGCTGGATGCAAAAACATTCTTGGTGTTTTAAGAAGAAATCGATAAGCCCCTTTTGCTGTGATTTTGTAAGCGCAGCTGAAGGCCGTGCTCTGATCTTATCCTACAAATAATATAAAAGCCTCTTGATGTCTTCATGTTCCTTATCCGATTCAACCAGCTCTGTACGAGACATAGTGAGGAAGAGTAATGACCAGCTGCTCATATTACATGACTATTTGCAAATTGTATTTCTTGATCTTAATGTGAGGATTTCTTTCCTGATCTAGTTAAAAGTTTTATCATTTTTAAGCATTCAAGTTGGGGTAGATTGAACCACTGAATAATCAGCTGGAATTAGATCTTTAATTCTCACAGTTGCACTCATTCATACCAGTGCATGAACTTGAGTCAGTTTCACTTAAAATGCTTTCATTTTCTTTTGCTTGTCTTTCGGTTTCTTGTTTGACACATGAACTTCTTTCAGCCCTATTATCAGTAGCTTAAGATGTACAAACAGTATTTTAGATCAATAGGGAAAAGTAAATATATTCAGGATCAACCCCTCTGTCTCTTTGCACCTCCATGAAGTCGCTTGTCATTTTTCTATTTGTGTTTGTTTTTAAGCCTCAGAGTTTTGCTACCCAAGCCTCTGGGTCATGTTGTCATGAAACTTATTAAAACACAAACTCTCGCTCATAGTTTACTCTGTGAAAAACATATCCTGTAGTATTTCCACAATTTTTTTTTTCCCCCTTCTCCACCCACACATGCAGCACACTCATACTCTGGATGTCGTGATTTGAAGAGGTCCAGGTCAGCCTGACGTGGGAGTAATGACGTGTAGTTTGTCGCTGAAAACAAGCTTGTGTGGTAAATGTTGAACTAAAATGTACCAATTCACAGGCACCTGTAGTTCAGAATTTCTCTCTCTGCAAGACTCTCTCACACACACATTTGAATTTCTTTGCTTTGTGCTTGGTGAGATTCATATTTCAGATATTGAACAGGCAGCCCTCTTCACTCTGCTTTCGGTATTGCCAAAAGAAAATGTCCCACCACCATCTGTCCCACCACCTGTTGCTTCAGACACTTCTCCCTTAGGCAGAAAAATGAATTAGATAAGTTAGATACGCTATTATATGCTGTCTGAATAAGAGAGCTGATCACAGAGTTGATTTAGATGTTACACTCCAGGTGAGACTACATGCCTGAGAGAGTAGACAGCAAAGACATAATACATCACCATATGTCAATATTTCCTATAGTATATAGGATAGTTACCTATCCAGTCATGGTAGTAACTAAGGCCATGAGTTTTTTTCTCATGGCCAAAAGACTTAATTAGAGAGAATGTCACACCTTTGCTCACAGCACTTTCTGATTGACTGCACCCATCTGTCTCATGCAATTAACATGACTTTTTTCACCCCCTCTCCTCTCCTTTCAGTTTTTCCACTTCTCCTCGCGGGCGTTCCCTCGGCTCGACGGTCAGTTTGCTGGTCGTATCCACTGGCAGGGAAGCCCGGCGCGTGGGGATGCCTCCATCTCTCTGATCAACTCCACGCTGAATGATAATGGGACCTACACGTGCTCAGTCAGAAACCCTCCTGACGTCCACGGGTCCCCGACTTCACACACTGTGCTCACTGTCACACCAAGGGGTAAGATTTGCAAAAATAACCCCAGTGTCATATTTCTTTACCTGCATATTTAGTCATGGGTGTTTGGACTTCCTCAAATGGGTTTAGTTGGGTGCATACCTGAAATCTGGACTTTTGTGACTCCATCTAGGTGTTTATCCCATAAAACAGCAGATTTTAAATCCCTAAACTTGCTGGTCCTGATTTCACTTCAGCTGTCTGGTTTTGTTTTTCTCATAGTTAATAAATACACTATGTATACACAGAGACATGGCTGAGGAAAAAGTTGTTTAAATTTTCACTGCCAGGTAGCAGCCTAATCCAAACATCAAGTATGTGTAAGCCTGTCATGTTAGCTGTATTGGCTCACACATACATGCCTACCTCTGCTGTCAGAGAAGACTGTAGATGGTTAGAAGCAGTGATGTAGCGGAAACTAACTCCTCAAATAGTTCTGATCGATCTAAATGATCTTTTACCAAAATGGTTGTCATCCGTCTAAGATTCAGTAAACTAATATAAATACTAAAACAAAAACAAAGCAAAACTGCTATATTAATTATGTTTTGACTGACCATTTCCTCTACTTAGAGCAGATTCAAAAAACATGTACATTACCAGGTGGCAGTTGCTCTTGGCTGTCTGAAAGCACCTTTGCCTTAGATAACAAGATCAATGCCCTCTGGCTTGTGTGTAAATATGAAACTGAAGCTAGCAGCTGTGAAGCTTAGCTTAGCATTAAAACTAAAAACAAGGTGAACAGCACCTCAGCAGCACGTTTTATCTTGTTTGTTTATTTCGTGGCTGAGAGAATATTCCAGGCAGCCAGTGGAGTTACAGGCTGTTGGCTTCAGATACAAATTTACTGTACAGACATGACAGTGGTGTAAATGTTTTCATCTAACTCTTGGCAAGAAATCAAAAAAAACATATTCCCCAAAATGTCCTAACTTGTTTGAATCAGGGTTGTGAGTATGACATGATGTTGTGCTTATATGTGGTCATAAACGCCTTGTTAATGTGTGTCTAATGACCTCACATCCTCCTCCCCAGCGCCCAGCATTCGCTTCTCTGATGTTGCAGTCCTCCTCGCTTTTGTCCTCATCCCTTCCGCTATCATCACGATCTTTCTGACTGGACGGATGCTCTGTCCCAAGAAACAGCGCAACCAATCGAAGGCCTACAGATCGCCCATAGAGGTCACAGAGGGGTGAGTAGTTTTATTCAACCAGTCGCTGCTGTGGGTCTCCTTGGGGTAGATATGGCCACTGCAGGATTTGATGGTTACAGATGTGCTTCTGAATTGCTAATGCAATCAAGGTTAACCAAGAATTCGATAAAGAGCACAGCACTAGTCTCTTATTAGCTGACCTGCATGCAGGTTAATAGTATTGCAGAGTTACTCCTGGAGGTTTGAAGTCAGGACCTTTCCCTTTTGGCTCATATAACAGAGGAATATACACATTAAACATGCCAGTGCTTTTGTGAAATCAGAAAAACTAAATAGAACAATTAAACAGTGATCTGAAATTCAAGTTTATTGTTGGCTCATTAATTTCGGTTTTGATCATTCAGAAAGCCTATTTATTAGTGATGCACCATATTTATTAGGTCTAATTTATATTATTGGCCATTACTGGCTTGATAATAAATTTATAGCTGATAAAATAGAGCTGAAAATAATGAGCTAAATTTGGTAGAGCCACAAACTGTGAGCTAGAAAGCCAAAGTTGTTGATGGTGTGGACATTTTCTACAGTTTTAGAGGAAAACAATACAATTGCAATTTTAACACAACAGATGTTATTAGGGTTATGTAATAATAGATCATCCATCTTTGCTCAGTGCATCTTAGCCTTTTTGATTCTCACGTGTACATAAACTACAAGCTACGAACTTTTGTAAATGCAAAAATGTGAAATTATCTTTTACTGGTAATGGTTGAAAAATATCTTTTATCTTTAAAAATACCATTGTGTAGCTTACTGTATTTTTGATTTTTGTCTTTTTTTTTTTTTTTAGTAAATTGAGGTGTTCTGTCTAAATCTGTAGCATTACCCGCATCTCTTTTTGTTTCTCTTTCCACTGTTACATGGATTTCCGAAAACCACAATGAGATGACCCTGTTACTGTAAAGTGCACTCTTCGTATCATCTTACAGCAGGAAACAGAAGGCAGTTTTAAAAGTGTAGTTAATCATGAAGGAAATATGCTTATTTGCTCTCTTGCCAAAAGTTTGATGAGAAGATTTGATTTCTCATTATTGAAATATGAAGCTGGACATCCAACAGCCTTTTAGCTAGACTGGTTTAGAAATAGTTCTGCACATAATAATTCATAAACAAATTGTCCTTTATGATGCAGTATTTTAATGTGTGCAGTTTGGAGTGACATGAAGGCAGTGAAGCTAAGCTAATTGGCTATTGTCTCCAGCTTAATACAGAGAGTTCAAATCCTCTCATCTACCTCTGTGAATTGGCACATTTTCCAAAATGTTGAACTCTTTTTCTTTGGGTGAGAATCGGTTTCATTTTTGGTTATTTGGTGTAAATCAGTAAAATCCAAAATGATGAGCCTCTGTTTATAGCATTTAAATTCAGAATAAGTCAGAATACTACAGGCACTTTCATGGCAATTGTGAGGGTAATTATTAAACCATCTTAACTGTCCATTCTGCATTTCTACAGAGAAGAGTATGCTATCCACCCACTAGAGGACAAAGAAAAGAGGACCTCATGCTGTGCCCTATATCTGATGGTACAGTACAGAATGTTTCTTTATATCACACTATCTTCCAGGCCATAAATAACTTAATGAGACATGTCTTCCAGATCTGTTTCATGTTAAATTTTGCATGCCCTCTTTATCTGTCAACAGGATTTGAGGGCTTATAAAATATTGATTTTTTTTTTTTTTTTTCAGAGTTGTTTTGTGTCTGGGTCTATATGTGTGTCTGCATCTGTCTGTTTGTATGTGGCTTCATTTGACTGCCTTGTTTTTTTTTTTATTTATTTGTTTGGTCTATCCAGGACTCAGAGGATGAAGATGAGTATTACAATCTAAAAAAGAGGCCTCCTGTTGATGAAGACTATGCTGAGTCTCAGTGCTAGAGAACCCTGCTGGTTGAGTGATGTAACTACAACACCCAGAGACACCCTTGCCTTACATACAGGAGGTAATGGATGGAAATTAATGCTGGATGCTTGTCTTCTGTGGCACAGTCAACCACTTAACCATTCACTTTTGTGATGTGTACTTTTTGTGGTGACCCTTTGGAATAATACTTGTATTTTCTCTAAACTATGCATTTCCAGCATTGTATATTTACACTATAAAATGTGTCACTAATTTGATTTACAATTTGCCTACAAGCTCCTAAATTTGCGAAGGCTTCTCCAGAGCCAGTCTGCTGTTTCTGTACCAGTGAGCTGTGAAACAGCTGAGGTTTCAATTCCTAAATTTTGGGGCTTGTGGTCTTGATGAGATAAGTTTTTTGTTTGTTCTGTATGTACAGGTAAGCAGCTGGTATCATTCTGCTGTGTACCAGCTGATGAGCACTATGTATGTTTTTATATCTTGAGGATTTCTATGTATTACTTTCTTGTTATGAAGGAGATAAATGTGTCTAATTTATTGCATGTGTCAGAACGTCTGTGTGAAATCGGCCTCTTTGTTGAGGTGTAGTGGAACACTTATGTTCTATCCATTTGGACGGAAAATAAATTGTTTCATTTCAAATGTCACCTGGGACCAAATAGTACTATTTAAGCTCTATATTATGTATTTTCTGTGTATCCACTCTTTGTACCATGTCATGATTTCAACATGGACAGTAAAAGCAGCAGGTCACCTTACTAGTCAGTATATTTGGGGGCGTGTGATTTTGGATGCAGTCTTTCATGGATATGCTTATTTCATGTCACATAACAAGATGGAGTCTTTTTGGATATGAAGTTTTGCTTCATTAATTAATTTTTTCCAACATATTTGCCTAAATAAATTGTTTAAGAGCAGATTCTTTTGGCTTTGTAAAGGTATGAGCATGACTTCTTTAAGAGATCCTCCTAGTGAGTTAATAAAAGAATTTGTTCATTAAACTGATGGGTCTTTGCTTGCAAACCGAGACAATTTGTTGGTGCAGCTGACACCATAAATGGCCACCATTTTCTCCTCTGCTGTCTCTTTGTTTGGTCTGTTGCACTCTTCGTGAAAGCTGTTGAATATCCCTTTTAAAAACTCTAAGGACAGGCTGGGGTCTCAGAGCTTCACTGGCACATTGCGGCAGCATCTGTTTCATTCACACAGTCGTGTGACTTGAGAATCATATAAAGATCTAATAAAAATCCACCGATGAAACACACACAAAACAATAAGTCCTAATTCTGTCTCATTTCTTTTCTGCTTCTCATTCATGTCCTCTAGCTTTTAATAATTCACACACTGCTATGGTTGAACAATTATCATTCCTGCTTCATCTCAACTGCCATGGCAACAGCTTACTCGTGTCAGGGGGAAAAAAAAAAGTAAAAATTGATTGAAGAAAGAAAATATGCAGCTGACTGCCTGGGCTCAATTTTTCTGGACAAACGATGTGGAGGGGGGTCGTTCAGATTTTGTAGCCTCCAACTTAAAGCGACATAACATTGCTGTTCCATATTGTCGTTAACATGCACATATTTATGATTGCATTGTCTACTCTGATCTACTTACTGCTACTTATTCTAAGCCATATTGTGCTTAAACATGTTCACCATTTGCCAACCTAAATTTTATAATTGGATTTAACAGAGGCGGATCCAAAGTGCTGTAGATCTGTCTTATTTATACAAATTTATTTCAGCTGATGGGTATTGTTAGTTGGGAGAAATCTAAGTGGACAGGAAATATTAACACAAATCTCAATACTAAAATATAAAACTCTCCTAAACAGCAGTATCCAGAGAAAGCCAGACCCATCAACAATGTCTGAATATGAAACCAGACCCGCTCCTGCATTCATAATTGATATCAACGTGTGTGTAATACTGAGGTAAGCAGTGTCATATTCAGATTAAATGATCAGAAGTGTCACACTTCAGTCCTTGAGGCACACACATTTAAAAGGTGCATGTTTCCTCAAGGAATAAATTGGTAGTTTCTAGTATGAAGAACTGAAGAAGAGAGAGCATGGGAGCAACAGTAGTGATACTGAAAGTTGTTTATGGCTGAACTAAATCTTCAAAACTTTGTAGGAACCAGGAAAAACTTCAAGTAGGGTGAGAAGTTAATACTAAGGTAAATTACAATTTGTCCATTTATCCAGGAAATTGATGCTGAAATCGAATAGATAAATGTCTACTGCCTGTATCAAGGATGTTTTATAAATACATTTCACAATCAATAAAATGTGTAAGAAAAAAATAAAACTACAAATGAGATATACGGATGGAATAAGCCCATGAATATTTCATTAGTATTTCTCTGTAAAATACATGATTTATTTTGTATTCCTTGCTAAATGGACGGTTGAGTATATCACTATAATTTGATGCCTTAAAACTTTAGGCTAGAGCTAAAAAAAAAAAAAACCCGAAAAACAAAACAAAATAAAAAAACAAAACAAAACAAAACAATAAAAGAACCCTGTTCCACTGTAACAGTTACATTTATGCTATTAGATTCCTTCCTCTCCATTTATCTGTTCTTGTATGCTCAGCTGGCAAAGGTGTCATTGTCATCTTTGACCAGCCAGGCATACACGTATTAGCAGTCACTGTGATGCTTTATTTTGACATTTGGACCAGTCACACTTCTGCTCATAAATGCTCTTTAAAAATAATTTCTGCTCAAAAGTAAATCACTGTCTTCTATGTGTATCAATTAAGCAACTCTCATTCCTATCTTTCCCCCACTGGTATTGGTGTTTAGACATAGTAACACCTGCAATACATTATCCAGCATGAAAAGACAGTGTGCAAGTTATGATAATGTTTAGTGCAAAAAGGTCACTTGTGGGAACTGTTAACTCCATATTCTTTTGTCGACCATTAGACAACAGACAGAGCTGTGAGAGGTGCTTACCACTCCAATCTTAATATTTTGCGTTATATTTTCATCCTTCTTCTACAGAGGTTTTTGATATCTGCACTAATGAGCTAACTTCTTCTGGCCATATTGTCAGTTGTTAATGGACAACGTGATCTGTGATGAAGGTCTTTGATGCTCCTGTAATTATTTGCCCACCAAAACAGTCTGAATCACTAAGGATTACTCATTGGACCCTGAAGGCCAAGCATTTCTTAAAACATCAAGAGTTCATTATATCTGTGGGGGAATAAATTATCTACACTAACAGTTTATCAACACTAACAGTTCATGTAACCTTTTGACAATTCTTACTTTTTGACAACCTTTTACGCAACCATTTGACAATTTCAAAAGCTGCAATAAAATGCTATCATCTGTAGCGCCTGTGTTAGCATCTTGTTTTTGTAAATAAAATTGGATAAGCAAACCACAGTTGGTAACATCTTCGTAAAGAGCAGTTAAATGATTACAATGTGGATTTTATCTCAGTATTTTAAGATAACTTGCAGTTGGTAAACTGCACGGGCATTTCATGGTCTCTCACAAGTTCAATGACCTTTAGTACAAATGAGGAGCTCATCACATTCAGTCTGAAAGGACACAGATTTCATTTAGATGTGTACCGATAGACTGAAAGATTTACATGTAGAAATCGAGTTGATTCATATAAGCACTTAGTTGAGCTTTAAACAAATGAAGAATGAAATGACTAATGTGGACTTGTGTATTGATGGCTGTTTTCCGCACAATAGCTCAATGCTTTTTACGTTTTGTCACCTGTAAGAAGACACATTTGGAGGTGGCACAGTACTTGATATGCAACACTTGAAGTGTGCTTTATTTGAATATAAATAGGCTAGAAAAATAAGAATAGCACTGCTCCAAAGGAACACACACTCAGATCAGTTGAGAAACAAATAACCTGGGATTAGGGTGGGTAGAATTTAAATGGAAAGTTGAGGACACACTGTAAACTGGGTGTCCCATTTTTGACTTCATGTTAAATAAGAGACTACACAGACAACACAAAAATGATTTGTAATCACAGTACCCTACAGTAAAGAGTTGTCAGAACATACCTGCTGATAGCTTCTCCATACGTTGGGGCATCACTGATCTGTGTGGTCGGTACAGCAGCCGGTTCATCTGCTTAACAGCTGAATGACAGAACACATAGAAGTATATGAAGATGTCAAGATAAGGAGAAGTTAGTGGGTCAGTTTGTAGTCAACTGCTGGCCAACCTACTGCAATTGCAGATGGATTGTTTTCAAAGACCAACCCACACACTCTTTCTCTCTGTTTCTTTAGCTACCACTGCCCTGGCCTCAGCTTGATTTGGCTCTCAGGGATTTCAGTATTTGGATTTTTCGTTTTCATTGACGCAAGCCCAATCATTTGTTAAGGGTTTATGTTGCTGTTTTTTTTTTTATTCCTCTCTTGCAGGACTTGTAATGATGTTCCAAGTGTGGGGACTTGATTTGAAGTAATTAGCCACTCGATATTTTAATGTTGTTTCCATGAAGCTTTTCAGCAAGAGGCAGCATATATTTGTTATTGAACAAATGCCTTTGGATCAAAATAAAGTAAATAGAATAGAAAAGCATGGTACATGATTATAAAGATGGATGAGAAACACACAGTACATCTAGAAAGTATTCACACTGCTTTGCTTTTGCACATTTTGTTATGTTACAGTCTCATTTCAAAATGGATTAAATTGAGTTTCTCAAAATTCTACGCAAAATACCTCATAATGACAAAGTGAAACAAGTTTGCTTGAATTTTGGAATGGGATTGTAACATAACAAAATGTGCAAAAAGCAAAGCGGTGTGAATACTTTCTGGTTGCACAGTAAATCATCTTGGTAAGGTGGGCCACCATAGAATATGCTGATGCTCCATCCATCCATTTTCTATACCGCTTATCCGTCAGGGTCGCGGGGGAGCTGGAGCCTATCCCAGCTGACTACGGACGAGAGGCGGGGTACACCCTGGACTGGTTGCCAGTCAATCACAGGGCCAACACACAAAGACAGAAAACTACACACTCTCACACTCACACCCGGAGAAAACCCATGCAGCCACAGGGAGAACATGCAAACTCCACATAGAAGGATATATTGATGGTATATTGGTATATTGATGAAAATGTGTTGCTATGTGTCATTTCTCTCCAAAATCTCTCATTGGTGTTTAGTTGGGTGGTGTAACTCACCATAATTATCAATTAATCTGACCATTATATTGTTAATACATACCCTGTCAGAGAATAGTGAGAAATGCCCATCATAATTCCGCAGGGTTCAAGTTGTTTAACTTGGCTTGTTTTGTCTAATATTCATGTGATGTAACTTGATAGAACAGGTAAAGAAGAAAAACAGTGAATATTTACAAAACTAGTGATGTTTTGGCTTCCTTTGCTAAAAAATGACAAACAATTAGGTCAAACAATTTTTGCCATTTACTTTCCTTTAGCTAATCAGTTAATCATTCAGCTCTAGTTTGGTGACTAGTGAAGACAACAGCATGTGACTCACATCAAACTTATAATTATGTTTCTAGCTTCAATTCCTCAGTCTTGTACTAATTCTTCACCTGTTTGGAAATTTGAAGCCCCCTGGCATGTGCAGAAGTGAGATCTTGGGCAACTTTGTCAAATCTAGACAGATGTAGTCAGTCATTTAACCTTATGTAAAGCACTCATTTGCTAGTTATTCCTGTAAAGTGGCCCAGTAGGGGACGGTGAGCCGGCAGTTGTGTGAATGTGCATAAGTAAAGCCAGGCAGTGCTGAGAAAAACCATGCGTACTCAGCAGAACCCTGCATCATTACAGCGTCTGTGTCAGACAGCCCGCTTTAGAACATGATGACACATAGTGATGATGTAGTGCAGTCAAGTAATGGTGCGAGATGTGCCTGTGTGGCAGCAGCGACCACCGGGAAGGCTGTGGCTCAGCGGTGCAGGTTAATGATTTCCCCTCAGTGAACTGGATGTGGAATAATCCTGTAAGAGAAAAGAACAGTGGAGCACAACCCCCCCAAGACCTTTTCCTCCACCTCTTTCCTCCATCCACCCCTCTCACTGTCTATCCTCCTGGTCTCCATCCCTCTCTCCATCCTCATTGTGTCTGTAAAATCTGCTGGTGCTCACCGGTGTCAGAGCGGGGGTGGGGACTCTTCTGACACCACAGTGTGTGTTTTTGTGTGTGTACATATATTATGAAAAATAAATACAGAATGTGGGTGTTTGCATGAGCATGCGCCTGCAAACCTCACTATACGGTAATAGTTAGAAATGTAGTTGTGGGGATAATGTGTGTGTTGTGCCCGCTCATTAAACCAGACTGTGTGCAAATGTGGGCACAGAGGCAGAAAAAAGGGGGAGGGAGAGAGAAAGAGAGGCAGTTTGCCTCGCTTGCCTGTCTGCCACACCCGGCACTCTTGCTTCCTCCTCCTGCCTCCATCCCTTTCTCTTCCTCCATCTCTCTCTCTCTCTCTCACTCACACACACACACACACTCCTCCTCTGCTCTTCTAGTCTATCTGCTGGTGTTTCCATGAGAACAGAGAGTGCTGGGTATGGGTGGGTGGGTTGGTGGTGCGGGTGACGTGTCCTAAGAGCACACAGTGTGTGTGTGTGTGTGTGTATGCATGTACCGCGCAATACTGCTCTCTTCCACACGTCTCTCCTGGCAAGAGCTGCTCCCGGCTGTGCCAGAAAACATGTTTTTGGCATTGTTGTGGCAATTTGGCTGCAGAGCTCACAATCTCATAACACTAATCAGAGACCCAGAGAATGTATAACACAGGGAGCCTGAGCAATCAGTGGATGCGATTTCCGTTTGGGAGCTTTTTAAGAAAAAAAAAAGCTACACATCTCCTTGTGTGAGGAAGGGGAGGGGATAAAACAGAGGGACAGTGACTGTAGTTAGAGATAAAAAAATAAAGCACAATTTAAAAAAAAAAAAAGGCAAAAATTGGAGGTATCCAGTCAGTCATTAAGTGAGAGCCTTTTTAGGGTGGGGCCGCAGCTTTTGCTGGAGCCAGGCTGAAAGAGGAGAGGAGAGGAGAAGGAGGGGGGTTGAGAAGATGTAGAAGAGAGGAGTGCTGATCTAAAGGAGGTGGTGGTAAGGGGGGGGTTCATCACTATGATCAAGAAGAGGAGGAGGAGGAGGAGGAGGAGGATAGTGTGAAGGAAAGAGGGGAGGAGAGTGGGATGGAGGGAGCGCGGTGAAGGGAGGGGTTTTAAAGGGTGGGCTTGTAGTCATTGTCAGGCTGCGAGTAAGAGAGGGAGAGAGAGAGGTGCGCCCAGGCAGACCGACTGAAGAGCGTGTGTGTGCAGACTGGGATGAGTAAATGCACTGGGCAGCTTAGCTGTTGATACAGCCAGAGAGAACGAGAGAGAGAGAGTGTGTGTGTGTGCACGAAAGCGAGCGAGAGAGAGAGAGAGAGCGAGAGAGAGAGAGAGAGGGTGAGAGAGAAGAAGTGAAAGGAAGAAAAAAGGGAAGAAAGAAGCAGAGAATTTAGAGGGAGGATACAACAGCTACAACTATGCTGTGCTGCATAAGAAGAACCAAACCGGTAAAGTGCTATGATTTGCTTTATCAGAATTTTCTGCTCTTCCATGTGACAAAATGATGACATCTTAACTCTAAACTTTGTGACTGTTGGTTTGTAGTCAGATCAGATTGCTTGAGGAAGGATTAGAGAACATGTTGGTGTAATTTCCTTTGACTCAGGGCCCAGCTTGTCTTTATAGAAGTCTATCCACAGAGCCCAGACACGCCTTGTTAATGTGATTATCCTGCATGAATGGATTTTGCCACAATGCCTCTCAGACCTCACACTGTACTTGCTGAGAGGCACAAGACTGTAACTCAATCTTGGGCAGCTGGGCATCCCCTCATATTGATCAGGCACTTGAAAAAAGTGAAAGATTATTGAAAGGCACTTGGCATATTTCGTATTACCTCCACTATTAATGCTGAAACACTCCCTCGTTTATTCAGGAGCTCTACTGAAGTCAGCATATAAACCATTGTTAATGATGATTCATGCTACTTGGAGCAACCTATATGCTGTTAATTAGTACCTTAAAAATGGTTGTTATCATCATTTGTACTTCTGTTATCTTGAGCGCAAATGGGTGACACAGGAAAGTAAATTTCCACAGAGAGGAAAAAAAGGGCGGGGTACAGATTGAGTGAGCAGCACCATCATGTCAGTGGCCTCGGGGGAATACAATGGGAATAAATGAGTCTAAATGGATTATCATAGCCCTCCAGCTTTATAAGTGGATGCTGTCAATGGAGGGTACTATGGAGTGAGCACTTATTTAAAGGGTGTGAAAAAGTGGTGTTGGCCAGTTTATAATAACCCATGGCTACTCTCGGTAGAAGAGAATGATCAAAAAAAAAAAAGGTGTTGCATGGGAGCGGGTGGGTCTGGACAGTGGAGAGGAGGGTGGCACTCTCCGCTTCACTCTGTTGTATTCCAACAGCTGTCCTGGTGGTTTTGTGTGTGATCAGGACTGGTTTCCTGCTGCTATCTCAAACTGAGTATGATTTTATCAGACTGATATCACACTGGATTCCGATGGCAGTTGATTGCTTCTTAAATGTTAGACTGGATGAGTCATATAAGCTCTGACAGGGAGGAGAGAGAGAGAGAGAAAGGAAGCAAGGCTTGCCAAATGAAAGACACGCAGAAAAAGCAGGATTCAGAGAGGCAGACAGGCAGGGAGAGAATAAGCATCAGGGTGGAGTGTAGCTAGCGCACATGCAGGTAGATGGGGGTGGGGGGGCTAGAGGAGCTAGAATCTGGTGGGGAGAATAGAGATTTGGAAAAAAAAAAAAAGGCTGACTGAGGGCGGTTGCAAGGTATGGAGAAAGGTAGGGAGAGGCAGGCATGCAGCAAAAGGCAAAGAGTGAACGAAACTGGAAGGCAGCTACTGCCGGCAGGCATTGTGGTGGGGACATAGGGAGGAATGATGGTTGGAGGAGGTGAGCAGGCGCAAAGGTGAGAAGATCAAAGAGAATGAAGACGGTGCACTGGACACTGCAGCCATGTGGGTGAGGCACCGGCTTTTCCCACAGAATGCTTTTGCTGCCTTGAGCGTGCATGTCTCACCACAGGGACAAATAGCCTCCCGGCCTACAAGCAGTTTTCCTCCTGCTCCTGCTTTTGAGAAGCAGAGGAATAAATTAATCCAGACAGACTCTGAGGTCTTCATGGATGAATGGGCAGAGAGCACAGTTTTCTGCTTTAAATATATTGCAACACTGCTGTGGGTCCTGCCATTGTAGAGTGTTAAGTGCCGTTGCAACATCTCCACTATGGGAGTGGCATACTTTATTTAAGTCTACTCAGTAGCTCCAACCACTAGATTTACCATTAGTTTTAGAACAAAATTCACCATCATACTTGTCCTTGCCTAAGGCCTTGGTGAAAGAACAAGAATCAAGTTCAGGTCCATCTTAGGTCTGGGTACTTCTTAAAATTGGGTCTTCCACCACCATCAGGCCTATTCAAAGCTGTTTCCACATATGAGGACTTCAAATCCCACCCATATGTGCTCTTCTCCAACTCCGCTCCATCCACAGTTCTCATTCTAGCACCAGGACTACACCTGCTTCTCCTGTCTAGCTCTGCCAATGCATTTTAGACCGAACTCCAAAGTCAAGACCCAATCGGTACTACTACTACTGTGGCTCCCCATGCACTCAAAACTCATTTCCCCAGAGTCAGCCTGGCCTCAGCCAAAGCACCAGCCACTGCCCCTTCTTCCAGTTCCTGCCTCCACCAAAACCCATCATGTCCAACCCCCATAATTCCTTTCCTCTAGCTGTTCTCCACTTTGACTTGCCCCTCTCTACAGCCCCACCACTCCTCTCCTTATCCTCATCCCCAGCCCCTACGAGATCAGTGGTGATTGTGGAGCCTTTGTTCAGGCAGAGACTCAGTGTAATTGAATTAAAGGCAGCTCCAGAGGATGTAATGACTCTGGCATATGGCTGCTTATTAGTTGCTTCAGAGCATCTTTTTTCAGGCCATCGTAAAAGAAGCATCCTGTAACATCGCTCGTCAATTCGTCGTCAAAGGACAGGGGGAGAGAAAGGGAGAAGGAGAGGGAGAGAGATGGCGAGCAGAGGCTGTGGCAGTCACCACCTGAGCGCCCCTCTCCTCGTCTGCAGGAGATAGCTTGCTAAAAGGGTGTGGTGCTCCGCTGTGTCTGCTTGTGTGTGTGCGAGAGAAAGAGAGAGAGAATGAGTGGGTAGCAGTTTGTTCAGTGAGGAACAGAGTGAAAGCCGACAGAAAGCGAGAGAAGGAGAGGGAGGTATTCAGCAGTTGCAGACAGCAGCCAGTCTTTTCTCTTTGGTGTCTGGATGGTTCCTGCAGAAAAGCAGACAGCCATTGAAATCATGCTGGGTTTTCTAGGAGAGAGGTGTCATTGCAGGAAGTATTTGTGCCACCAGCAGGGTGGCTAATATTATCTCTGCTTGCACAGGAACTGTGGCAATATGACAGATGTTTGCTGAGTTTTTCCATTTGATTTAAATTTGTCAATGCACTTATTATTTTATTTGCAATAATATCTGGTTTAATATATACAAATTTCCAATAATTACACATTAAAGTGAGTTAAATCAAATAAATCAAGCAGCTGATTGTTGGCTTTGTGATAAAGGGCCTCTGCAAAGCAACCTTCTGTAACTTCACCGTTATCAGCACAAATATTACCTTTAATATTTTCTCTCCCCTCTTGCTAGTGGCATTCAAGCCTGGGTGGAGTGGGGAGGTGAAAATGGAGTCTCTTGCTTGAATGGGTCAGAATTTGAAAAAAAAAACAAAAAACACACACACAAAAAGAAAACATGGTTATACGCACGCCTGGTGTGTGCTTTAGCGTGGGCTGTGGTTCTCTGGTATTTCAACCAGAATGAACTCCCTCACTCCACCATGTCTTCCTCCATTTCTCTTCCCTTCTCCCCCTCCCTCTCGGCTGAAACAAGTCCCTAATGGCACTGGCAATGAGGCGGTGGGAAGGTGGTGGATTGTTACTGTGTGTCGCCATTGGGGGATGGTGTGTGTGTGTGTGTGTGTGTGTGTGTGTGTGTGTGTGGTTATGGATCTGTCAGTAAAGCCATTGACTCTCGGGTGTGGTTCTCACGACAGCCGGTGCCCACCCAAGGACAGAGACATGCAGAGAGAGAGCATAGACTGAATAGTCATAATCAGACATCAGACAATGTATTTATGTATTTAGATAAATTAATCCATGAGCTAAATTCTGAACATGAAAATGGCAGCCATTATTTGTCATCTACATCTACTAAAGTGTCCTACAGCAAGCTTTTAATGTTGCTACATTATGTTGTTAATGTTATAAGGAGGATTGCACAATCATGTAAGAAAAGCAATTTTATATTGCACACATCTCAATTTTGCTGTATAATAAAAACAGTTTTCAGTGTTTAATGTTGTTTATCCAGAAACACCATGTTCCAAGGACAGGCACCACACTGCCAATTGTAAAAAGTGATTTGATTGACCTGATAACACAAATACATTGTCTCAGTGCAAATGAATGAAGGAAGAGTTGAAACGGTCATGCAGTCTTGGTGTGAGGACTTGAAGGGAGTGCACCTTGTACCTTTGAGAGGTGCTGCTGTATTTATGAATGAAAATGTGTGCCGCACAGACACCGAGCGGAACAACGCCTGCAGGAGGGTACGTGACCAGGGTTCAGTTAACAGTTAGAGTCTTCAAGAAGCAATTCTTAAAGGATTTGCACTAATGTTTCTGTTTAAATGATATAAAATTCTATTGTAGTCACTATCTCACTCATTAACCAGTGGTGCATTGTATATTACAATATAATATTTTTGATGTGACAGGGAAAAGTAGCTCAGTATTAAATCGTATGGACCATGGAAACAGGCTACAGGAGCCAGATAATCACAGCGCAGCTCTCCTGAGGGTGATGCACAGTCATATATCAATAATTTAAATGATGACGCTACAGTGGTGGTCAAACCATGATGGTGATCTTTCTTCCTACACTGACATGAGATCACTTGGTACTCTGCTGGTATTTTATTACATTTGCACTCAAACACACCCAGATCTCTAAAGTAAATGACATCCCCTCCGTTCCAATAATGATGTCATACCCCCATATTCCCAAACACCCTCAGCCATCACTTTCTTTTTCTCTTTTCTGTCTGACTCACTATATGCAGCCAGGAAGTAATTCTATTTAGAGTTAAGTGCTTGGGTCACTTTTTTGGCAATTGTAAGCACTCATGAGATCAGACATAATAAAATTCAAAATAACTCACCGGAGGCCTGCTTATTATTAAGAACAGAGGGTGTGCCGGTGGTGCTTTGTCTGTCTCCACCATTTTCTAATACTGTATTTCCACACTTAATAGCTGCTTGTTAAGCAAACAGCATAAGTTCAGCTTTTACACATAAATCACTATATTTTCAGCAGCAATGTTAATCCTGGAAATCCACCATCCTTCAGCCAGCACTACCACGCCTTTTTTTAAAAAAAATGTTACATTGCCCAAAATTGCTTCAGGAAGATGGTGTATATTAAGAAATTGCAGAAAGGTTCGGAGCAGGATTTACACCCTGAACCCTGGGGATGGCATGTGAATAAAGGTGGAGGAGGTGAATATACCAACACAGCTGTACCTTGGCCTCTCTGCTCCAATATTGGACTGACACACTGACCCTGAATAAGACGTGTTGCTTTAGGGCCTCTGGCTCTTAAATCATGTCACACAGATGTGATTCTTCACACAGGCAGCTGCCCAAGTCAAACCTAATATTCAATATAATGACACTATCAGAGGTAGAAGGTAGTAGGAAACAAACTGTAGCTCAATGTAGCTAAGGAATCACATTTTTAAAACTATTTCCACTGAAATTCACTGACAAGATATCATTGCTTAGTGACACAGACCATCAGCACTGATACATACACACACATATAAACCCTTTGACCCCCCATCGGCCTCACACCACACCCTGCCATTGTACCACACACAACCCCTTCTTAGCCATGCTGATTGCTTCACTTGATTTACGAGTTCCTATTGGCCTGCTCCCCGGAGGGGTCAGTTGCACTGCCAATCAGGTTGACTTAAAGTCTTTCATAGCACCAACCAGCAGACAACGCCGTGATGAGTTAGCACTCTGGTTGTCAAGGTAACCTTTGATGGTTAGGGGGGGGCGGGGTATGGCAGTGAATGCTGAGGAGGTAGTAGCAGGCAGCTCGTTCCCTAGCAGCCAGAGATGGAGCCGTAGAAAGCTACTGTAACCAGAGAACAGAAGCTGGCTCATTATTTTGGAGAGAGAGAGAGAGACTCGGTTTTATACACTTAAATTTTTCTGGTTACAATTTAGAAAATATCATGAACAGTGAGTGCAGGCAATGTTAACAAATGCCATGGAGATGTTTCACATTTTCGTTTAATTATTCACTAAATCTATTTCAGCACCATTATCAAGAAGACAATATCAACCTCAAGCCCTGATTGAATAACTACAATAAATGCCTAGAGTCATTTGTCGTGTTCCAAATCCCAGTGTATCCAATTCATTATGTGGAGACAATTGACCCCCTAACACACACACATCCGTGATTCACAATGGCACCACATGACATAATAAGATTCTGTATATTTGTTATATTGCTAAACCAACTGCTGGTGCATAACAATGCCTTGATACATGGAAGATTTTATCTTCACATCTTGATCATTTGGCTAACTGATGCTACACTGCCTGCTTGCTTCTTTACAATTTGTGTTTGATTCATGTTGCTTATTCACATTCATCTAAGGTACCCATTTAAAGCTTCTGATGGGTTGAATCTTGGTTAGAGAATATTTTACCTTGATTTATTTGCCTATTCATTTTGAATGTACTGATTCATTTTGTTTGCCACTTTCAGTGCTCATCATTCATTCTTTTATTTGATTTGATTTCTTTTCATTAGATTTATATGACTCATAGCACAACCCACTATTTGATGGACAGCTACTGTATGGATCCAGTTACCAAAGGTAATATCATGGAACGCCTCTCAGTATTACATTGTGAACTGTCCTATTCCTAACCCTGTCCCTCATCCAGTCCTACTCAAATACTCAATTCCAAACCAGTCCTGAAACCCTAACCCACCATTTTCCAGTCAACAATTCTCCAGTAATGTTATGAATACATTAACTCAGTTAGTTAGTTAACAAATAAACCCTCTCCTTTCATATACATTTGACTTTTTTGACAACTGATCTATTAACTCATAACACAGTGTGCCTGTTTTTGGTAGGATTCTAATCCCAGATTGAAGTATTCGAGTATTAGATTTTGAGATGATCATCCTCACACCACAGTGAAGGGATTCATTGCAAGTTTTGCTATAACAACTAGTACATTGCTTTGCTGGTTTCCAGTGGACCTGCATGATAGCTGACTATGGATGTTAATTTGCTGTATTTTCTCTTGTCCATCAGGTGGAGAAGAATGAAGAGGCGGACCAGAAGATTGAACAGGATGGTACCACCAACAAACCTGAGGACAAGGCCCACAAGGCTGCCACCAAAATACAGGCCAGCTTTCGTGGACACATAACTCGGAAAAAGATGAAAGATGGAGAGGAAGAGAAGGAGGGAGATAGTCCTGCTGCTGCAGAGGAGGCAACAGAGGGAGGAGATGAGGCAAAGAAAGCAGAGGGAGAGGAGGCACCTGTAAAGGAGGAGGAAGCTGCAGGAGAGGAGGCCAAGAAGGAGGAGGAGACGAGCCAAGCCAAAACACCAGTGGTAGACCAGCCAGCTAACTCTCCAGCAGCTGCTGCTGCCTCTCCTGCAGGCGCAGCGACATCTCCTGTAGCAGCAGCACCTGCTGCTGCCTCTCCCACGGCTGCCACAGCGCCCTCTGAGCCCCAGAAAGGGGAGCCAAAGGCGGAGGAGAAAGCAGAGGAGAAGCCCAAAGAGGTGGAGACTCCAGTGGCAGCAGCCAAGAGTCCCACCACAGCCACAGCTGAGGAGAAGAAGGAGGAGGAGAGTGAAGAGAAAAAGGAGGAGGCCAGACAAGCCGATGTGCCTGCTGCTGTCAGCCCGACAGCTGAGAAGGAGGAGCCTAACCAAACAAAAGATAAACAAGGTATGCAGACTACACTAAAGCTTTTAACATCCATTCCTTACAGTAGGATTCATTAAATCAACAAATGAATGAAAGAATTAATGAATTAATGAATAATTAATGAATTAATGAAATAAAACCATGACATGCACAGAAGCACATGCCTACAAGAAGGTTCTCAAGATCTCTGAATTATATACTTGTTTGTTGTTTGTCAGGACACTGTGTTCAGGGATAAACATAATTCCAGACACACTCAGCAATCAAGAAGCAATTACTTACTGTAAAATACTTATAAAGAACAATAGGTGAGCTCTCCCATAGTCTGCTTGGCAGGCACCACTGGAAATAAGTGCTTGTCGAGCCTTTGGGATTTAAAGATCTTTGGCAGCACTCCACCATTCACTGGTTAACACAGAGACACAGCGCAGTATTAGATTAGACACCCTTGTATCTCAGCCTCTGCAAGATGGAAATACTGGCCATACTGATGAGGGAGAGACTGAACTTCATGAACATCTTAGTCTCCAAGATACCATGATACCAAGATCAACATGCTAAGGAAGTTTTTAAAAACAACAACAAACAGTGGTAAAAAGTGGTTGACTCAATAAATCCTTTTTACACACTACACACCAGCTAATAGATATAAAAGCAAACCACCATTTGATGTCTCTTGTGGAAACGGATATCTGAGGTGGAACTGGAAAGCTGTGAAATTTCATTATAACACTGATACAGTAAAATCTCTCAGCATACATACAGCGCTTGACATGATGTCATATTTCTGGTCCAAGGACTCTCAGACTGGGTCAGACAGGTAGTTAATGGAGCATGCTCAGTCTCGAGTAGGTGGGGGTGTGAGGGGGGAAACACAGGCACACACACATGGACACAGACACACACACACTAAGTGGAGAACTACAAGGAAACTAGGTCACCTAGGCAGTACTGTCTCCCTGTTGTCATAGTTACCACCTCGATGGGATAGCTGGCCTGCATGGAACAGAGCAGGGATAACAGGTGCTCTGATTTCAATGAATGATTAATGATCCATACTGGTCACAATCCTAACCTGGGAAGTCTATCACAAACAAACACTACTTGACAAAGAAACTGCTAATTAAAAATCCACTGCTGGCCACTGCTTTACCATGTGACTCAGAGAGGTAATAAATATTTATAAGTTCCTTGGTTGGTTTGTCACTATACAGATCAGAATCACATGCACAGGGATGCCAGGTACTCTGATCGGCCTGAATAATTTATGAAGCAGACGGTGTATGATCCAGATTCTCCACCAAGGACGATCTACACCAATGGCTTTCACTTAGTTACATCCAACCAAGTTGTTAAATGTCACAACATGATTACGTAGCACTGCATAATCACATATAGTAATAAAACAGTCCACTTCATTTATATAACCTTTTACACATGAAACGCAGCTCAAAGTGCAGATGACTACATTTAAGATTTCAAATACGTTTGTGGTAGTCCTGTTGGTTCATTTTTTTTCTTGACCATTTTAGAAAAATAACAAGGATCTCTGTCTTATTGTAAATTAATATGAAGAAATCTTGGGATATTTAGAAATAAAGGAAGAAAAGAGGCATCAGATAAAAAGCCATATAGAGTTGGGTGTCATCTGCATAGCAGTGATAATCAGTAATGTGCTTATGGATGAAGATCCCTAGTGGTAACAAAGACTGTAGCAGACACAGGACAAAGTCTTGCTGCACTACATGTGGACTGTGTGTTACTTGTCTTGAGACACTTTGAAGTGAAACCAAAAGGCGTGTTTAAAAACAAAATTACAAATGTAAATAGAAGTTGGAAAACTTCATGCGCATCAATATATTTAAGGTGGTGATGACTGATCCAGTGAAGTCCAGTGCTTTCTTTATCATTAGCTCTACTTCATATCTGAGTTACAAGTTCCACAGACAATTATGTGTCATACCCTCATTAATATTGTTTACTGAGAACTCAGGGGGTGGAACTAACAAACCGTAACAAAGATCACAGGAATTTGGGTGTTTGTTTTCCCACCTCTAATTCCTATTTGCAAATGCATCAGAAAAACTAAACCAGCATTTTAGTTATTGGTATAGATAACTGAGCTTGCATTGATGTCAGAATACCAGAAATGACAGGCCTTGGCTCTGTGAATAGGGTGACATTGCATTTGCATCATGCAGTTCAGTGACTGTAAAGAAGAACTCTGTCATAGTAGCTAACAAGCTTATTACCTCTTACCTGGAAGATTATGCAGTCTTGAGACACTCACACACACACACACATACAAGCGCAAACACAGTCATGATCCACCCCACTTCTCTCTCTCTCTTTGTGCCTCGCCCTTACACACACTCACATATATACACACAAACCCACACATGCACTCTATCACCCTAATCTCCTATGCAATGATGTCATTCTTTGATGTCTCCTCTTTCTATTAAAAGAGTATGAGATCATCATGGTATGACATCACTGCTCTCAGGGCACTTGAACAATAGGTTTGGTCAGAAACAACAAAATGAAGGTCCTCAAATTATTTTAGCCTGTATACTGTATGAGAAGGTCTAATCAGGAAATGTCACAATGTACATGTAATAATAATAGCAATTTCTTAGCAGCAGAATAACTCAGTTCAGGATTTTAAAAAAAAAAGCAGAACAGAACAGTACAATGAAAAATATAAAGCATCAGAGCAGTGTTGCTCAACAAACTTAATTAGTAAAGGCTTAGTGATGTATCATGGATCTTTATTCAGCAATATTCACCTCTTAGTAAGCCACCACTGGATGTTATTACAGTGCAGCACACTGTGAGCATCTCACAGTATCAGATGTGACAGGCCGAGATACTGCTGTTAGCGTTGTGATGTCAGTTCAAATGCTTCATGGGTCCATTAGGAGCACTCTCTTTCTTTATTATTTACAAGGCCAATGTGGGATTTCAGGTTGCACCTTCTGAAATGCGCTCAGTTTCATCAGAGTTGACATCTTAACAACAACATAGAACATTCCTTATTTTTTGGAGAATAATCCACATTTTCATGATCTTAAAATCTTAGGCTAGTTTCTGGTCTGAGGTGATGTATTTAAAACATCAAATGTAGCAGCTGACGTAAAATCTTTGATGCTCAGTATCATGGAAGACCCAGACAGTGTTATTACCGTATTCCAACCTCACAAGGTAGAACCTTCTCTCCACAGGCTAATTTTCTCCCTTCCTCCCTCCTTTCTCCAACCTTTTATCTATCATTCTCCCTTTCCAACCACCCTTATATCTCATTTTTCTCCACTTGCCTTGCTTTGCCTCTTTACCCTTAATCCTCCCTCCCTCCATTCACCCAGATGCTGCAGAGGAATCTAAAGCAGAGGAGGCCACCCCAGCAGATGCAGCGGCGGAGGCCACCGAGTCCAAGGATGACTAAGGCAAAGTCTAACCTAAAGAAAGCAAAATTAAGAGTATGAAGAATAACACAAAAACAAAAATCTTAAAAGGTTGCTCTTTGCCTTCCCAATGTGAGGGCAGTCCGTTTCTATTTGTTTGTCATTTTTAGTGTGGCAATGATTTTCTCATGTTGGGGGAGTTTCCAGCGTGAAGTTTTTTGGCTCAAGCTAATACTATGAGGAAGTGATGGTGATGATTATGATGATAATATTGTTGTTGATTATGAATAATGATTGTTACCTTGATGATGTTGATGATGATGAGGAGGAGGAGGAGCAGAAGGGGGAGGAGGATTTGATTTGGTACATCTTCACTACCTATTGTAAGTGAATCATTGGTGGAGTGATTGCTCCCAACTGGATATTTACACATTTAAAATGCATTGTGAATGCACCATACTTTATTTGCATTGCAATGCACCTTCTTTAAACACATTTTGCAAATAAAATCCATACTTCTGCAAATGCACGCACAAAAACAAGCTGGTTTTAAAATGCAAATATTGTTTTCAACACAGTACAAGTGTATTGAGAACATAGCAAAATAGGTAAAGAACTGACACATCGATGGAGAATAGAATGTATAATTAAATGTGTGACTTTTCCAGTTGGGCAGCTTTATTCTGGATCCAAAAACTGCATATAGGACAAGACTATTACTCTCTCTCTATTCTGCTTGAGTCATTCAAGCTTGGTTTACACCCCTTTTACAAACTCTGTTTACTCACATAAACAATAAAGGACCTGTTGCTATTTAAATAACATGATCATATAAACTATAGAAATCAGCTACTGATGTAACTGGCTCTTACATGACGATTTATGTTCTGACAACCAAACGTGAGAACAGTAGCATGAACCATCGAACCAGATGCATGATGGGAACTCTCCCTCTGAGAGGAACTTTTTCGCAGTCACAAAAACTTAAGAGGTGTGGCGGCTTCTTTTTGATGTCTTTGGTGTTGTTATGACAGTTTATATGAATTGGAAAAATACTCTTGCACTGATGTTACAAAAAAAAGTAAAAAATCAAACAAATGAGCAAACAAAACTACTTTTCCCATGTTCCAGTGAGTGCAATGTCCAGTTTCAACCTTATCAAAGAGTTCAAACTTGTGAGAAAAAAATATGAAAAAATAAAAATGGTTTCAATGTCTGTTTTCAAAATAAAGCAAATGTGCCAATTACCATCATAAACTGTCGAGTTTGTTTAAAGCCATGGTATGCTTTTACATCAAAGAGTAGAATATAGACTGACTGACTTTAAGGAGCAGAGAGACTTTTAGGGGATTTGCTAATTCATGTTTTTGTTGAGAGTTAGATGAGAAAATTGATATCACTCAGCTACAGCCAGCAGCCACGTAGCTTGGCACAATACTGGAGATGCAACAACAGCTTGTCTGGTTTAGTGCAAAGGCGGTTTAATCCACGTTTCTGAAGCCACTGTTCCCATGTCATTATGGCAGCCCTGAGGGTCAAAACAACAGCATTTCAAAAACCATCACAACACTTCAGAAAACACAAGGTTTCATACGGGAAAAATTAAATCACAACAACATCTCAGATTTCTGAAAGGGAGACAATCCTTCTTGTTTGTGATTGGTCATAAGGGACTATTTTAATAAGTGACACTCATATAATGCTATATCGACTATGCTTTCAACATATCATGACATTAAAATGTCGATGAAAGAACCATAAAAGCACACTTGAAATAATTAGAACTGAGTAGAAGGGGCAGCTGCTCTTCAACAAGTGACATCAGAAAGACTGTCATACATTTTTCTTGACTGTAGGCATACTAAAACTGGTACTATGCACACAAATATTGATGTATCTTCTGAAATATTTTCTTCTGTGTAATAATGTGTTTTGACCTTTAGGGCCATGTATGCAGTACTTCAAGAACATGATCATAACTGGGATAGTAATGTGCACGTAATCTCATCCAGTCTTAGATCTGATTTGAAAGAATCAATCTTAAATATCCCAAATATTAGAATGAGATCATTATTCAAAGGTCCAATTGGACTCTTGTGACTTCTGTTGAGATAGCATGGTTCAGTAGGCATGAAATATAAAATAATAACTGCAAGGTTAACATAAATGGCATCCTCAGTCTTACAAAAGCTGTATAACCTTCGCACTAATGAAGCTGCTTTGCTGAACGAGCAGGCCTGAATTGAGGATTATTTCTCTTCAAAGTTTCTTTAATGTGAAAACTCAGAAAGGAGTTCTGAATCATACACTATCACATACTGTCCTTCCTTTATGTATGCTCACCTTCAAATTGGACAAAAAATCCAGTAGTGCCCTATTATTATTTATTTTTTACATCTCTCTATTTTTCTGAAACAAAGCTGAAAACATAGGCTCATTTTTACTGTTGTGTTCAGCATCTCTGGATAATAACAGCTATGGTATTTATAAAATAGATCTAGTTCACCACCCACATCTTTCCAGCTGGTGGGGGGTTTGTGCACGAAAGTCTGCAGCTTGTTTTTCTAACCTTTGACACTGCTACATTCCCTGTTCATCCTCAGAGTCTAATAATGATGCAGAATAATGTGCTTGCGTCCCCATTCTGCCAAATACCATGACACAGTGAGGGCATTAATTGGTGTGTTATGACACCTTGTGGTGAAACATTTAACTGCAGCAGTTCCTACGACAGTACGCTGCACAGCACACAAAGAGAAACTGGATCAGTCACTTGGTGATGAGCTCAATGTTAGTTGTGTTTCTCAAAAGACAAAAGACAAAAATGTCTTCCAGAGAGAATATAACAATACATATATTATTTTATTTGCATGTTACATGGTGATAAACACAACAGTACCATAAAGATTCTGTGTGTTCCAAGCTATCTTCAAAACAAAAGGTTTCTTGCTCCAGCATCTCAAATCACATTCAAATACAGAACAATGAACTCAAACAACTTTATTTTGTGTTATGAACATTTTCTCATATACCTTCATTACATATCATTTTTCAGAAACTGGCTGCAATCACCTTATGCCATAATAAAGTAAAGTAAAATAAAATAATGGGACACAGCTGTGTCATAATCCATGAATGAATCTTAATTTCCCATTTCAAAGGGAAGGGCGTATAAATGTGATAGTTACATTTTCTGTTCAAATTTTTAAATGTTGAGTTGTATAAACATGATCTTATGGATTTGCGGACTTCACAACATTCTACTGTAGAAACATCATAGTGTATATACACACAGAGGAGAAAAAGTAACAACTTAAAACTTAAAATAGAGGGTTACCACTGTAACCATCTACAGAAAGTAGAAAGTTGGCTGTTTGGCCAACTCATCATGTATCTCATGCCTCATGTTAATTTCTCAGATTGTAATAATAATAATGGACACAGTCAGAATCAGAGTACACACACGCACAAACATAAGCCAACAGTGAAGCGATGGGGATGTTCTGCGGCTATGCTCAATAGTAAACGAGATAGCTGTATCTACAGTCTTCAGTAGATATCCAGGTCTGTCTACAGGGGGTAGGTGCTGTGTCCATAGGCTGGCTGTTGGTTTATGAGCAGTGGAAGGAGAGTATTTTCTTATTCCTTTATGCTCTCTGGATAAGACAGAGCTCCATGGCTTTTACATATGTGGTCTTAGTATCAGTCAGTGCTTATTGGCTGGTTTTAACCTGCAAGGACACACGCTGGTGAGGTTCATCTCACATGAAAATCACCTGAATGGTAGAAAGTTTAGACGATGACAGTCAATTATCTGTAGAATCCTTTAAAATAAGATTCCTCATGCTATTTGCTTTGATGCAGTGAACTCATGCAATCCAGGCAGGTTAAAATAAATGCTGAGCACAATTAGGAGATATTTGACCCTGCTCTGGCTCTCCCCCAGCAAGAAATCAAAACAGAACACATTTTCATTTGTCTGAGAGTATGCCCAAGGCCAGCCTAGCTCCACCCTGAGTTTTTCTTTTTTTTTTGTATGTGACACATAATGACTCACTGTAACAGACATGTAGCACAGATCACTCCCATGCGAAGTGATCATGAAGAGCAATTTCACCACAGGGTTCAGATCATTCACTTCCTACTGCAGTAAGAAGATAATTGCTGCTGATGAATTACCAATGTGGATTAGCTATGGGCTAAAAAGCGGCAGCAGAGTCTGCAGAAACACCAGTGTAGTAGAAAAACATCAGGAGTTAATCCACGTTCGAAGTGGGTACACCGGAATTTATAGTTGCAGAAAATAAACTTAAAAAGTATGTGTAAGACATGAAAGCATAAAAACAACTTTTTTTTTTCCTCCACTTCTCAGACTGAGAGATCAAATTATAAGATGCTATTAATGTTTGATGATGTTTGTACTGTTTAAATGTTTCAGCTTTCATTGAAATTGTGACCTGTTTCATTCTGTATATAGCTGTACTTGTCCCACTTCACCCCATGAAAGTTACACTGGATCAGATTGCATTACCAACACCACAAAATCACACAGCCATGGCCTCAGAAGCATTTACAATGAAAACACTGGGAACATTGTCTTTAATGTATGGCAAAGATGACATTAATTACACATGCGTTTTACAGTACTGATACTATCTCAGCTTGGTTATAAGAGCAGTCGAGGAGCTGAGCTGGACACTGGAGTCCATCCACTATTAGTCAAAGTCAAAATAAATGGCAAAAAAGGCAGCTAAATAGTGCACCGGTTTCACAACAGCAGTGACCTCTGAACTGTTTCCTGAAAGAACCGCACTGTTTGAAAGAGCTTCTTCTCACAAGTTTTACAAAATATGACGTGTATAGTGCTCATTTCACAATTATGTTCATGAAGAAATAAATTTAATGGTCAGGATAAGTGTAATGATAAAATGTGTTAGGGATGTAATTTGTATGCATTGCATGTAATTTAATGGTATTATTCTGTTAGAGGCCCATCAGAGTTGAGAATAAGCATTTAGTATTCCTTTTGTTTTCTACTCTCTTTTTGAATTCCTTCTATATGAAACAGCATTACAAACTAAACACAATCTCCCATTCCCAATAACATCATGTTATAGCACTTTTAGCATCTCAAGAACAGGTACAATAACTGCACAAAACTATCCGTTTTTTATGCTAGACCCTTCATTGTTTAAAAAAAGAGAAAACATCATTGTCTAATGGGCTTCAGTTCACATGATAGAGTAGGGTTGCCACTTCTACAAATTCTTCATTCTCAACAAATTGCTACCCTACTGAGAAATAGAAATATGGACACATAAAGTTTTCCTTTTCATATAGTATGAGGACATGAGAACATTGGATTCAAGTATGTATATGTGTATATGTATATCTATATCTATATATATATAGATATATATATATGCAACTAATATGAATGAGGTAAAGACAAAAAAAATAACCTCAATATCAATATATTATGAATTATTCTGTATCGTCTCATATTAAAACACACATACTTCTTTAAAAGAGAGAAACCAAAAAAGTCATTCATTGGTGTCATACATTTTTTTCCCCAAATTCCAGCAGTATAGAAGTATGATCCTAAAAGTTGTCAACTAAATGCAAACACTGTATATGGTACAGTATGTGTAGCTAAATGCGGCGCAGCCTGCTGTGGAGCCGAGACAAACTGCACGGTATGGTTGTTTGGTCTTCAAACAATCAGCATACACTGTAACAGTTTCCTCTGTTTCCTTTTCTTACAGTGGCAGAGCAAGTTGTTTTATCATAGACAAATACAAAATTTTACTATGTACATTTCGCATCATTATAACCTACTGTGTTTCTTTTCCTGCTGCAAAAGAAAAGAGGAATTCTTTTGGAATAAAGGCAGGTAGTTGCAATACCGCTGAATGAAGATGTAGGTATCCATCACCAGGTAAACTAATTTCCTCATGTTTGTACTCTGCATGGTTTAGCTCTACAGGATCAAGTCAGTTCTATTCACCGCATCATGGACTTGACAGCAACAACTCAAATGAAACAATGTCATTGATTGGAGAGATAACAGGGCTAATGCTCTATATCTTTGTTTCAGCCTAGTAGCATCAGGTTATGGTAGTACTGTATATCAAGCTATAATCTCATCACAGACTCAGCTGCAGTATTTTCCCTTTGATTTCTGAATGTGTTTAGTTTATGGATATTTGGCAGATACTTTGCATGTTGCTCATTAATGCACTGGTTAAACACTTCGTTAAATCTAAAGTTTAAGTTAACATAATGCATTATAATGGGAGAAAGAAGAAATATCCCTTATGTCTTCAGGACTTCTGGAGCCAAATGACTGTTGGCATCCTTGTCAGTGAGGTGTCTCTGCTTTCATTCCCATGAAGACAAAAATACAACAAATCCCAAACCCGATCCAGACCCCCACAACAGAAACAAAGAAGTGCATACAAATTAAAAAGAAGAAGAATGCAACTCTTTAAAAGAGCACTGTTTGCTTGTTCTGTCCTTTGTTTCACTGTTTTGTTTTTTTTGTTATTCTTGTAACATTTTACTCATGACCCATCTCATCTCATTTTTCGTAATATCTCTAAGCAGTGCTCGAGAGCACATTAGGTTTTTGTATCATGGTGCAAACAGTCTGCAGGTGGTAAAGTTGGTAATAAGGTAGCAATAAGGATGTCGGTGTTTCGAGGGTAGAAGGAAAAGGAGGGAAGGCCAGGACTGGGAAGAAGAAGAAGAAGAAGAAGAAGGAGAAGGAGGAGGACAGCAGTATTAACATTTGAAGAAAAGGCAGGCGAAGGAGGCCAGCAGGAGCCACAGTGATTGAGATACACAGGCAGCACCGTTGATATCTCGACCTGTCCCAGGTCCTGCACAGAGACAGAGATAGAGACAGAGACACAGACAGAGATGGTCAGAGAGGAGTTTTAATGCTGAAGTGAAGAGTCGCTGCCAGAGACCTCATTCAAACCGGAAGACCCACTGCCTTGAGAAAAAAGATATATTGCCACTGCTTTATCAAGAGAGAAAACAAACATTCACCATTTTTGCTTTCTACAGATATTATTGATATTTCTAACACCACTAACAAATGCATTATTCTGGTGCTATAAATTGCATACATATTACATACATAACATATAACATAATGACTTCCTCTGTGTCAGCAAATACATAAAATGTTATGTTAGTTACAAACAGACATTGAGGCTCTTTGAGAGCTATTTGGTGACATCTGGTGGCCATTTTGTGCTCTTGACTGCAGTGATGGAGGCTCAAGCCCAATTCATGCTTCAGAGAACACAAAAGAGGTATAAGCTATACTCTATCTGTGTACAGAAATATATGGTGGCACTGAAAGCTCAGCACACTGCAACTTGAAAAAAATACATGCAAATAGACCACACGCAAGCAAACAAAGAAAATATCTTGAGCATTCGGTGAAATACAGGAAAGCTGCAAGTTGAACAGAACACAGAGGAAAACAACAGAACTTCCCAAGAGACAGTGAAAAGTGCTGAGAACACACTCAGACACACCTAGGGGGCAATATTTGTTGAGTCATGGCTCTTAAAGTTACTTCAGAAGTTACATTAGTCATCATGAGCAAACATTGTCATTTTTGATCTAGTTTTTCTGGACCTGCTGTCAGTTTAACTTTCAGCCTTTAGCAGATTATTACCAGTTTAAGTAATGATGCATCATCATCAGTGATGTTGCAGCAGATGTTTAGCCTTTGAGAGCTGAGTTGCATTTGGCAGGGTTGGGCACACTGGCTTAACAGGAGCACTGCTGGCAAATGAGGCAGCAGGTATGACACTGACTCTGTATCTGACATCAGCCACTACAGCCATGTGAAATATGGTCGGTTTCGTGTATGATGCTTGTTGTTTGTGTGTCAAATGTAAAGCACCCGAGCAAAACACCTGCTGTGACATCACTGACTGGGATGTGGCCAGCGGGGCAACGTGCTTCAAGGCCGTATCCTAATGGGCAGTTCAAGCTGTTTTCTGCCTGTTGCAACTGTGAAAGAGGGTCAGTCATAGTGCAACAATCATGGAGAATCATCACTCATCTCTTTAGCACTACCTCCTGCAGCCTCTCTCTCCCTACCTCTGCTCCAGCCCCAATCTCCAGCTGTTGGTATGGTCACTCTCCCAGACCACTGCTCACCTCAGCTGCTGCCTGCTTTCCTCACTCCACTTGCTCCACACAGCCAGCCATCCACTCTGCCCTGCTTTTCTCTGCCTCAAAAACACATTCATTCAACCCCACAATGAATCTTTAACGTCCCCACCTATCTCTGCCTTGCACTTGGGCTTAGTAGTCGAGCCATAATATGTTAAGCTTTTTGGTGTCTTCTAGCTCAACCTTTAATTGTATGGTTTAGTCTGTGCGGTTCTCAACAACCATATGCACTCATTACCAGTGCAATCCATCCATCCATTATCTATACCGCTGATTCGCCAGAGTCATGGGGGGGGGGTCTGGAGCCTAACCCAGCTGACTACAGGCGAGAGGCGGGGTACACCCTGGACTGGTCACCAGTCAATCGCAGGGCCAACAAAGACAGACAAACACACACACTCACACCTATAGGCAACGTAGAGTAGCCAGTTAACCTAATGTGCATTTCTTTGAGATTGTGGGAGGAAGCCGGAGTACCCGGAGAAAACCCACGCAGGCACAGGGAGAAGATACACACTCCACATAGAAGGGCACAGACCTGGATTTGAACCTGATTGCAACCCTCATGCTATGAGGTGACAGTGCTAACCACTGCACCACCGTGCTGCCCAGGGCAATAGGTTCGATAAATTCCCATGGTGTTTGAGTAGGCCTATCTAGTAGCTGAAGTCAGGAGGAGTTGATGGTTAAAAGATAAAGATAAAAGCGCAGTGAAAATTGGACATACTGGACATATTGGACATATTAATGTGTATGAAAATTAAAATAAGGGTTCCTGGGAAGCCTTGGAAACGGTTTCAGTTCTCATGCAGAGTTGAGCACACAATTAGCTTAATGGCTAAAAATGACTACACAGAAAGTTCTCATGCTAGCTTCCAAATATTCAGTGAAGCATAAAGAAAAGCACAGACCTACAGTGAATTACCTGACTGCTGATCTACAGTGATTCAATTCGAAATTAGGTTAATAGAATTAACACTTCAAATTCATTCAGCCACACCTTGAAACTCACAATAACTAGCATTTTCTGCAAACACAGACATGACACAATAGTCTTGCTGTGATATTTCAAGCACAATGCTTTACTTGTGTTTTGAGGAGTAAAATCCCTATACAATTTATGTTGTTTGTAGGGCTGTATAACTTTAAGAAAAAGACATTAATGTCTACACTCACTGTAGAGGAAGAGACTGGCATTCTGGATGCCCAGTCGGTTTGAGGCCACACAGGTGTAGTTCCCATAATCCTCTTCGGTGACATTGGCAATCATGAGAATTGTGGTAGTGCCAAGAATTTGGATGTTGATGCCCTGGGAATTGGAAAGCCTAGAGAGATGACACAGACAAAAAGAACTTCATTTTAGGTAAACGGCAAAGTTATTAAAATTAAAGTTTAAACCAGAAGGGTGTTAGTGACATTTTGGGGAAAATTATGAAGTGCAATACAGTGCAGTGTCTGTACAGAATAAGGACAATTCATGTCAATTCATTAATAAACAAAATCCACTGATTTTATAAGGGAATGCACACTTACCAAAATAGTCACACATGGGGCATGTTACATTTCTTCATGTTCAAATCATATTTGATTTTATTTTATATTAATGTGACAGTTTTTGCAAAACTACTGTACACTGAAAGCTGTGAATCAGTCAAATCCATATGCTTAAACAAAAATAACAGTTAACCACTCAGCCTCAAAAATGCCGGAATACATGTCATATTTACAGTACTGTAATTGAGTAAGGGTCTTTAAATAGCTAAAAGTATTAATCACATTCCATAATGAGTTCTAATTTCATGCTGAATCACTTTGCAAAAGGAAGGGTCAGTGTCATGTCACTGAACTGACAGGCGTGTAGGCGTTGGAGGGAGATAAGCCTTTCCCATGTTGGAATAAACCTTTTTCATTAACAGATCAACACAATGCCGCACCAGAAAGCAATCCTTGACCACTGATTACGTGAGAAGCAAAGAAAACAAGATGGAGTTTTCAGAGAGCCAGCGTCACTGTCCAGCCTGTACATTTTTTAAGTTTGCAGAAATGTAGCGAATAATACAAGGAGCCAATGTGGTTCAAACATTTAAATGTGATTATTTTCTTTCTATTTCGACAGACTAAATCATTGCCATCAAACAAACAAACAGGAACATTGTTACCTCGTTTTTGGATGAAGATTGATATGCTGCTGAGGTCCATCCCTTAATAACCACCAAACTTCTGACAATCAATTATGCCAACCTTGAACCCCTTTCAGCACAAATTAATCAATACAATTTGCTGACTCAGACTGTATACCTCACTGATAAGCTGTTCCTAACATCATCACAACCAAATAAAACCCTTTAAATAACACGGTACACATAATGGATTCTGCTTGTTCTGGACTGATTGAACCCCTTTGCATCATGAATGAGGTGAAGTTCATTTAAGGCGCCTCAACTTAATCCTGCTTAAGTCTGGGTAATGTGGTAATCGGAATTTGAGCAGGGGAGCGAGAAGTTTATGCTGACTCACAGTTGGCTGATAGGAGGTATTAACATAAAAAGGAAAACGCACATCTTGGCAATTTGACTCACTAGGGAGCAGGGTCTTGATAAAGTGCTGAGGTCCTTCCCATAGGGGCACCTTGGGAACAGCGGTAGTGTGTATGTGCATGTGTGTGTCTGTTAAAGTGAGGGAGCGAAAGCAAAAGAGAGACCTAAAGGAGGACAAGTGCTCCAGCAGTGTCCCCAATTCATTTAAAAGCAAACCCCCCCTACCACGATAAAGAAGATATATTCTACAGCGTACCTTCATGAGAAGTGGCGGCACTATTAAAAAGGCCTGCCTGCCCCCAGAGCATGCTGGGAAGATCCTGATAGTACACAACACCACAGGGAACTGAGAGCAAACAGCTATTTTTACTATAGATTACAGAACTTGATTCTAATGCGGTACCAGGGGAATAAACTGACCTAAACAAGTCAAAACAGACACAACTCTCTTTTGTTTATGCTGGGAGCCTTTCAGGTTTGGCGAATTTCTTGCTTTATTCGCATGCATGCTTTGAGTTTAAACAGAAAACTGGAGTGCAAACAACTGTATCCCCAGCCTCTCAGTGTGCGTCATCTTTTCTATTAGCATTTATTAAGCTCAACATTTCTGCTGCCCCTTTAACTTTTAACATGTTGGCACATGCAAAACTGCAGCTGACAACTTCTCTCACTTTTGATTTCAAGTCTCTGCCAGCTTCTTCATCTGGCATAATAGACTGGAATACATTATCAGAGAAGTTGGCAGAAGTCATGCACATCAACCTTTTCTGGAGGGGAGTCTTTCAAGTGTTCTCATCATCACTGTATGGTACTTCATGTCTTCCTCACAGGTAGAGGGCAGCAGTGCTCTTCTGGATATCTTCAGTAATCATTTATCGACGCACAGTGCCACTCCGTCACATTAAACCCTAGACTGAAATGACTTGACCCCTCTATTTGGCGGAGGGCATGCAGTGTGTGAGCAGGGTTGCAGTCACAGGCCGGTAGAGATGAAAGACCAGACCAAATCATCAAATGGACAGATTTGATTCTGTAGCGTGTGGGAGCATCTAAAGTAGGTTATCACTGCCAGAGAAAGTGACAGACCTGTTATGATTCAAGGCCGATGATAAATGAAATCAAGTGGAGAGTCCTGCTGAGACTTGTAACTCAGAGGTGATTGAAAACAGTGCAGTGACTGTGGCAGCCATGTATCAGCTGACAGAACAACAAACAGATCTGTCTGTCACGTTAACTAACAGCTCGTTTTGGGTTTTCTCATGATATAAACATGGATGGAGTGATTCACTGCAAGAAGAGCAGGAGCAACATCCTACTTTAAAAGATGCCTTTGTAGCCAAACTGTCCGAATCTATGAACGTAATTCTCAAGACATGCGCACAGTAAGGAGCTCATGGAGCTTTTGCATGTTATTATTTTCTCTCAGATTTGTGGTTTCTCCTTCAAGTTACAAAAAAAATCACAGAATGATTAGAAAACATAAGGCTGAAGGGGCAACCAATTTACAGTTTACAGAAGAGAAAAAAATAGCAGGGAGGCTCATGAAGTTATCAGTTATGAGCTATCATCATGATACATTGATTCCTACTGAGGCTGACTGCGTCTGTGTGTCTGACTGAGACTCAGATCCTGGTGAAGCCTGTGATGGGAGATTTTTATTGAGTTATGTTTCATCACCTTAGGTGGTCCTCATTTTCATCTGGATATTAAGACTGACAGGATGAATTTGCACAAGGTTAGGTGAGTTAAGTCTCTGAAGTCAGAGGGGGAGAGGGGAGTGAACTCTGCAGCCCAGTGTGTGTTCACCAGCTTGTGCCAAGCAGTCTGTTTGAACTCTGGAGTATTTACTCCTTCACTTTGTATTGTTTGGGCGGGATGCTTTTTGAACTTGGCACTGATAACCGGACCAACAAAATGTGTGTCTCTACTCTATTCCAAGAGCGCTGTGCTGGTGGTTTGTTTGAGGTAACATAACCCAGCAACAGGAAATGAAAATCAAAAGTTGGAAAATGTCAGAATGAACAGGTCTGAACCAAAAGACAAGGTCTCATTTCAAATTTGTCACTTTATCAAACTATTAAGAAAAAATTAAAAGACTGCACTTAGGTTGTAGGAATAGTTTTAACACTTACATTGTCCAATGTAGAAGCCAAAAACAAAAGGTATTAAAAAGATAACAGGGGATTAAGGAAAACAATTAATCAATGTCAAATATGGTGAGACATTCCAAAGATAAATCCTACATCTGAAGGGTATCGGTAATTAAAATCCGAAAGATGATAGTTTAGTTTATCTTTCAAAATACTGTTAAAATAAGGGATTACAGAATGCTTAATTCAACAAAGGACCCAACAACTCTAAAAATGTGGGACAAAACCCACTGTTTGTGTGGGAGGCTGAAACAATGACAAATGACAAATCGATTTGTTTGAAACTTGTTTTTCTGTCTCCTCACTTTTCATGTGTTTTAACCAGTACGACCAGAGCAGGTGAATTTTACATTTGTCACTTCTATGTATCTCTTGTAAGGGTGCAACCACACACTTGATTTGTGCTTTTTTTTTTGACAAAATGGGATTTCTTTTGACTCCTTCACTGCCAACATGATAATCTTGGGAAGGTACCCTGTTCTAATTAAAAATGGTGCAGGAGACAAGGTCTGATTCAAGCTGTAATTACACAGCTGGTGACAGTCAAAATATAGAAAGAGTCCAGAAAGTAATATTTTTTACTGGCTCTGGAAAACAAAGCACGCCAAAGGTCCTGATGACCACGGACTATGGCTGCACTAACAACTTACTCCAAAATTACAAAACTATACATTTTTTACATATATAATGAAATATTCCAAATCTAACCACTATGCTAAACCTCTGCCTGAAAGAATGGAATAGCTTAATAACCTCAAGTAGGATAACAGTAGGATTCGTACACATCTGTGTGTATAGGCCTGTGGTAAGATCAGCACTCAGTATGTTATGGAGACTGGAGAGTGTTATTTTCTTTCCAAAAACCATAAATGCATGAGTAAAAGTCTGAGGCCAGTGAGCTGCTGATTCGGCCAGTGACAGTGATGATTTATTATAGTGAGGTCACTTTGAAGATTTGTTGATAAAGATTTGCTCATACATGTACTGCATACCTCTAATGCTGACTTTGGGTGCAGGACAAACGGCTGTAGTCTCAAACTTTCAGCACAATAACACGCATGTAGCCTTAAAGTATATACTTAGCACTTCTTTAGCAGGGTTGTCCTGTTGAAATGGGCCTTTTAATCAACACACAGGACTACTGTTGACTAACTGAAATTTGTCATTTCAGCCGGCAAAATAAGGAATAAGTAAATTGCTGTTGTCTACTTCTGAAACAAAGATCCCAGATTGTTTAATTTTTTTTTAAGCAATAAGTCCAGCATTCACTGTAGGTTGTGCATGTCTCATGTCAGAATCGAAGGCTTGGCAGTAACCATGACCAGAATAATTTCTGTGTGATTTCAATGCACTGATGAGGTTAAACTGGTTAAAACTAAAACACGTGCAGGGGCAGGACCCCACATTGACAATCAGGTAAATAAGACACAATAGGCATTAGCTTCAATTCATGGGGAGGGGGACTATAAAATCAACTAACCAAGCAAGGATAAATGATATTATTATGGTGCATTAACATTGTCATCCAAGGAGAAAGTGCAATAACACTTTCCACTTGCACAGAGGGAGATGGGGCCTGGAACAGGCACATAGCCAAAATTCTCCAGGGGACAAAACAACTGAGATAGATGGAGGTTGGAAACAACAGATAATGCAAAATATTTCAACAACCATAAATCTTTCTTTTCAAGCATTGGCGTGATAGGCCTATTACTTTAGAGACCATATCCGTGATAACACTTGTGACACTCCTCCAATATTTTCCCTCCAATCTTCAGTGAACTTTTTACTGCTTCAGTTTGGGTGTGAGTGAAATTGCTGATCACGCCTGCTGTGAATGTGCAGTTTTCTTATCATTAGCTGTTTCTGTGCAAGCTCCTCCACTCCCAGACTGACTCATGTGGTGAGTTTGCTGCAGATGGGGGACTCTCTCGCGTTATTAAATGACAAGTGTTGAAATGGGGAGACTGGGTTCTCATTGTCTTTTGAATGTTATTATGCTTCGATCTTCTTCAAGTGTTTTTTCCAGATACATGCATATGACACTCAAACTGATAGCTTTCCAATGAACATCTGTGTCTGGTAACACAGTATGGTGCCAGGAGCCCGATTTTCATCTCAGTGGAATCGTCTGCTATGAGAAAAGAGCTTCTCAGATTATGGTATATAAACTGCATGCAGGAGAATAGCTGATATGCTCTCCCCTTTTCTATTCTCAAAATAATACCACATACTCCACTGCTGTCTTATGGAATAACATTCAATTAACAATGGCATAACAGCCTAGTGAGTGATTAAGTGGGTGATTAGTCATTATCAAACTACACAGATGATGTCATCAAATTAACATTGGGATGTGACAATGGGACCACTGCGAGGGCAGATTTGACAAAGAGATCACAGAGATCCATTATAACCACTGTGCATAACAATATGGAGCGTGCCTGGCACAAGACTAAAGTGATGAAGCTTCTGCCACATTTTGGAGATGAGGAGAAATATGCTCAGGAGAAAGCGTAAAAAGCTTCTGACCCACGCCATTTAAAAAAGGTCACAGGCCTTAGCTCAGTGTAGTCCTGTTGCTCAGAGACAGCTCAGAGATGAATGCTCATACAGTGTTCACCAAATATTTGCATAGAGGACAGGGTTCTGTATGATTTCTAGTTTAGAAAGAAATGCTATTCATTAACTGGCCCTTAATTGTGTTCACAACAGGAAACAGAGGAGCCTCTTTACAGCTGTCACTGTCATGCTTAAGTAAATTCAATGTAAATCTCATTACTTAACCTCATTATCTTACTTGTAATGGCAGCAACACAAAACAAGTTTGCTTCTTACATCAAGGGAACTCAGGTCAAGTCAATTTAAGGTGATTTCTGCAACCTATTATCACACGCATGTCACCAGTAGGACTCTATAGCTGCAACTGATTACCAATCAATACAAAATCCACCAAAATATACCACAGGGAAACTGCATAATCCACTGTGATACACTGTGAAGAATTACGACACAAACTTTCCAAAACTAATGCAATGCATATACAGTAAGAGCTTTTCAAAGTGTTATGATGGCATAGTGTTTTTTTCTAAGACTTGCCAGTAATTCAAATTGATAGAGTTAGAAGGTTTTCCATCCTGGAAACATTACGTGAGATCATTACAGTAATAAAGGGGCTTCAGAGCATTAGGGTGGATCAGTCTTACAGTTGATATACTTGTTTGTGATAAAGAGGGCTAATGGCTAGTACTCTATTTAATGGCTTGTTTGACTGGTTGTATTTTCCTTCACTCTTTTAACCTTTGGTTGAGCTCCAGCATGAAAAATGCACAGATTGTGGAACATCATCCTGAGTCAGGACGCTTGGCCTCTAACTACGACCTGCCAAGTGTTTCTGTTTTTTACTTGATCTTGAGATGTCCTAGAATGATCTCTTCAAAAATTGGCTTAAAGTTTGGTCATCTTGCCATTTCTTTTTGGAGCTTTACTGTGATTTCCTTTGGAGGCAAGATCAGTGATATGCAGGTCTGTACAAGCGTGCATGTGCGTCAAGTTTTACCTTTTTTCGTCTCTGTACCATTCAAACTCTGGGGTGGGCACAGCGGTTGCGTCACACTGCAGCGTTCCCAAGCGGCCCACCGGAGTCTCTGAGCTCTGCGTTTTCTTTATTGTTGGAGGGTCTGCAGAATCACACAGTGTCAAAGTTAAGTGACATCATAAAAGCAATAACCATCATTTAATTATTATGCTTGCCTTAAATAAAACCATTTTATGTTGAAATTTGTTTTCCTTTCACTAAAAGGTGAATTCATTTTTTTTTGTCCAGTATGTCTGAATCACATCATTGATATAAGGCTGCAACAGAAGAAAAGCCCTCTCATATGATGACAAATCCTCTGAATTGAATCTCAAACAACAAACAAACCAACAAATATCTTGGAAAAGCTCAGGAAACTGAGAATTTGTTCTATGTGCTTCAGTCAGTAGAGCAGAATTTAATTCTTGTTTTAGTCCTTTGAGTCCTTTGAAACCAATGTTATATAAATTACTTGGAGCTTGACTTAAAAGAACTGTCAGTGCTGAAACTTCAAATTCATCATGCACACATAATGATTTCTACAAACATCACAAGGGCCAGAAATATATTTGATGTGGATTAATGCCCATTTTCCATTTAGGATTATATACTAAGAAATGGATTAATATAGAAATCTTTATCATTTAATTCAGGCACTCAGACTTGGCCAAAGTACGGCTCGGGCAACCAGCCACACATGATTTGTTCTGATCAAAGAGAATTCCATAACTCCCCCTGGGAAGGCCACTTTGTGATGTCTCATGAGCTGTTCTTCAATCCTGAGAAGCCAATGCATGAATCGCACTCCTCAGATCCAACATGGACCCCTGACAAGATGTAATTAGGAGATTTTGTTTTGAAATGCTAAGTGCCTCTTAAATGGAAATGACAGTTGCAATCAAAGCTAGGGACCTTTCTCTTTCTACCTGGATTCATCTTGAGAATGCTGAAGTGTCCTCAAAAACTTTCCAGACACGGTCTTCACTGCCTGTCACACTAGACTCTACATGTCTCTACTCTTAACTCCAATTCTGACTTGTATATACTTTTATCTGTCAGGTGTATCATCTGGGCATGATGACGAGTGCAGGGCTTGGAACATAGCATGCACTGTGGTCTGTCATTACTTACAGTTGACAACCACATTGACATATTTGACATCAGGTGTGGCGACGTCATTGCTGGCCTTGCATTCATAACGACCTGCTTGGTTTCGCATGATACCTATAATGTCCAGGTACTCCTCTCCATCCAGCGGCTCTGCTGCAGAGAGACAGAAAGAATGAAAGAGAGGAGAAGGAGAGATTGGGGAAAAGGAACAGAGAGAGAGAGAGAGAGAGAGAGAGAGAGAGAGAGAGAGAGAGAGAGAGAGAGAGAGAGGGAAGGAGAGAAAGAAGGAGGAGGGATGAAGAAAAAGTTAATGTTTGAGCGGTTTTTACTTTCAACTCTTACTTTTCTCTGAATATCAGTTCAAATGGATGATAGATTTTCACTGGATGATCATGTTGAACGACAACTGAGTGCAGGCGAAGAGCTTTTGGACTTACAGGAACAGTTTGAGAAATGTGTTCATTTTTTAAAATCTTTTTTATTTGACAAAAGCTAGGTGAGAAGAATGGTACCAGTCAGTTAGCTTAGCATAAAGATGGGAAACCTAGGAAAACAGCTAGCCTAGCTCTGCCCAAAATACAGAAAAAAAAGCCTAAAAATGATTAAATTATATCTTGTTTGTGTTACCCACAAGTGGCAAGTTGTGGTTTTATGGAAGGGTGGTGTATGTGTTCAGTTATTTCTTAGGCAAGGACAGTCCCCGTCTGTGGTCTCACAACGATGACAAGGCTCCAGGAAGCCACTGCTGTATACACCATATACATGCATTACTCTGCTGCATGCTGTCTTTGAAGATACAATGTTCAGATGTACATTGTTACTATACACTTGTTTTACACTTTGTCTGGCATCTTTGTGTTTAATACTATTACTACTACTGATGTTTCCTTTTAATTGCATTTTTTTGCAGTTGACATGAAAAACAATTTATCATTTTCATGATACATGAGTAAATCTGGCCTCCCTCGAGAGTACTGCTACTATTTCACCACCCACATCAGCTTGGCATGATGACTATTAACGCTGAGAACACAAAGCTGGTTTATTAAAGAGGAAGCAAATTGTCCAGTCTGAACAGGACTCAGTATTCACTCAGAACTTTCAGGAACGTATGTATGTGTATGCAAAATGCTGCTTACTCTCTCACATCCACACACCTGATCAGTTGCTGTGTGATGTAGGTGTACTTGGGGTTTTGGAAAGTTGCAAAAATTGTCAGAGATCTCCAAATTCCCACAAACACTTCGGTCGAATCACACTGACACATTTAGGTCTGAGTTTTCCTTTTGATGAAGTAAAATAAATAATAAATAAAGAAATAAGACAGCAATCTGAACTATGGTATGCTTCCACACTTGTACTACTCAGAAGCAATTCAAATTCACAGTCCAGTCATGTTGAAAAACTGAAAGACATCAGCTGAAAGTGCATTTAATATTCAATAAGTTGTTAAGCAGACCTTTAGCTATCATTTGTCTAAAAGCTTCAATGAACAGAGGAATAATATCTGCAAATGTCAAACAAAACTTCTGAACACAGTGCAAGAAAACCACAGAGACTAGCAGACAGATATCTGACTAACTGTTTAATGAGCAATCTAAACTAATTAGCCATGTAAAGGACATAGCGTCTCAGCGTCTCATTAGGAAAGATGCAATGTCTTATTAAAGATCTGTGGGTGGGCCAGTAGGATGAAACGACACATTCCTTGATGTGCTGTCATGTTGATTGCACTTCATGTTTTATCACATATGAAAATAGCACTGTTGTGAAGACCCTACACATAATTATTTGTGATTTCAATTGATTTATTTGGTGGATGTGTGTGTGACACTGCAATTATTAGATAGAGATGTGATAATTGATGCTGTATGTGATAATACCCTCAATTTGCACATGATGCAAAGCAATAGAGTTTGTTCATTTGACTTTAACATCTATTTTACATGGGAAAATAAAATTATTGGAAATTGTAGTAACTTGATGAGCAATCATCTGCTTGCACCCAACATATTTCTCAAAAAGGTACAATTATCTGCAGTGAATAAGGGAGAAAGTCTCATAGGAGCCAGCAAATGTAATAACTACAGTAACCTCGAGTGATACTTCCCTTAATCTAACAAAATAACAAGTGATGGAATCTTGGTGGGGGAAATGAATTGCGCAGAGGAGATCTCTGGGGTGAATGTGGAAAATGGACTGTTTGTAACAACAGTAAATGTCAGTAGTCGCAGTTGGAGGGAAAGTTCATGCTCATGTTCACGAGTGAGGGACTGCAGCCTATGAGAGAATGAAGCAAGGAGACCCGAGAAATGAACTGGCAACAAAAAGGACTCTGATACGGGAGGTTAGTTGAAAAACAGCTAGTTTGGTTTGGATTGCACACATAAATGCTGTACCATTTCATGTCATAAAGCTTGCAAAGACATCAGGTAACTACACCTCAAAAACATAAGTGCAAAATGCTAAATATCTCCAAGAATCTAGTCTGGTCTCTGTGTTTGAAACAGAAAGAGAAAAATAACTGAATGATCCAAATCAAGTGCATGATGGAAATGGAGGTCAGCTGGTTTAGTATCATTTCACATTGATTGAAAGATCAGTGGGATCATGATCAAAGTATAAACCAGATCATATTCAGCTCTCCCTGGACGAACTGCCAGAGTAACGTGATTGGAGAGGTATGATTGAAAATCTGTTGCCATGGAAATTCTATTGAAGCTCAATCTCTTCTTCAGTGCTTTGGTTTGGTGCTGGATAAAGAGAGAGAAAGAAAACCAGGTGACTGCAAAGATCAAAGAACAAAGAGGAGAGAGGAGAATTTAGATGAGAGGTGAGAGGAAACAGCGAGAATTGTTTTTTTAAAGCGAACCAATTAACTTTCAGTAATCTCACCTGGTGAGTATAGAGAGTGACTCAGTCATGACTGATGAATGGGAGGTGATGTATTGTCTAAAGAAACAATTAATTACAAGGCAACATTTCATGCGTCTTTGTCCAATGCCCAGAGGAGAATATCACTTCCTGCACATTAACTGTCGTGCTTCACATGTTAACTGTTTAATGAAGTGTAATGAAGATTGACTGGTTAATCTTGAACGGAGGGAACTGATTTGAGTGTGTGTACATTATAAGTGTGCACACGTGCCCGTGCTTACATGTGGAGGTGTTGTCTCTATGGTGTGTATGATGCATATGTAAACTGGGGTGAAGACACATGTCCCTGAAGGCTTTCAAGGAGCACTAATAGCAGTGGCTGATTCAAAGTGTGCACATTAGAATAGCCCCATGAATCCTGGCATTACACTTTATTAGATCATCACCTTTTTATGCTAATCTGGATGGAGGAAGGAGAGTCAGCGACGTACAGAAAAGAGAAGATTAAGTAAGTAAAGGGAAGCATGCAAATTTTTTTTATATGCACATATATTTATATATTTTCAGGTTTTTCTGAATTTTGATCATTTTTCTGATGCTTAGCAGTTGTAGCCCTAATGTGTACTGTCTATATGTTTATTTTCATTTACCGCAGCTATCAAGATACTTCACAGAAAAAGTAAAGTACATGAAAGGTAGGGTGACCATCAAAGTCAGCGCTTCATTTGAATCCAATAGTTGCTGAGATATTTGGGTCTTATGATAATATTGCAAAGTGTTGTTTTGCTCACTGGTAGCAGCCATATAGTTGGTTAGTTAAAATATAATGACAAATTGCTGGTAATAATTTCCTTTGCAGCTCCTGTAAAGCTCCTGAAGATATGGATTCAGAGCTTCTGGGGTACTATGCGTAAAGTTATCATACAATGTGTTTATGTGTTGATCAGTTGTTTTTCAGTTACTTTCACCACCCGCAGAACTACCTGTGAGGTTCCTGAAATCCACAAGAGCAGAACTTTCCACTATTCTGTTCACCAGCCACACACACCCACTCTTTATTTCTTTAAAACACCAAACGTGGTAGAGAGTGGTATTCTTCTGACTATAATTAATTAGCCTTAGATGAATAAGTTCATGAACACCTGTTGTCCTTATAGCTGGTGAATTCAATATATGGCAGCTCAAGTTATTCTGAACTTTCAGTTGCAACAGCTTCTTAAGGCAATATTAATAATATACTGAAGTTTAGTCACATTTTATAGGCCACATTACGTGCTTGAATAATTGCAGTAATAATGAAAAACAATGAATTTTAAGATAGATAGACTGACTTTGAAACTCTTCTTCTTTAGCAGTACCAGTTTAGGCAGAACATCCTTTCTTACACTGTTTTTCTGTACAAACACACAAACACACACACACACACACACACACACACACGCTTCCTCTTTCACCTATAAGTCTGTGAATGCAGGTCAGAGCCTGAATCCCTGCCAAAAAAAAGCAGTGCATTTGTTGCATGCCTTTTCATTACATTTCCATGTTGGGAGTCTTTTTCTATCACTTTTCTCTTGGTATAGCCTACTTGGTGTGGAGTGCACAAAGTGTCAGTTGCCTTGAGCTACTCTGACAATAGAATTCACAATAAGGAAATGAGAGGAAATAGGTGGCAACATCTAGTGTGTTTTTTCTCCTCTGAGAGAATAGCATTAACTGGAGAAGAGACTAGTGGTCGCAAAAGGAGTTTTGGCAGAGAGAGCAGCCCCCTGTCAAAAATATGAAGTACTTGGATATGCTTGTATGCAGGTATCATTGGGAAAGAAAAATGCTGAGTGTAGTAATTCATCCAAATTTGTCCTTGTTATATTTTTTTAGCTGAACGCCTTATTTTAGAATGAAACTATTTCATGATTATCAGAGAGAACCGTATAACCTGCCTGCAAAAATCCTAAATTAAGTTACTTTTGCTGAGTTGCTATTGGCGAATGGAAACGTTTGCTCTTTTTTTTTTTTTTTTTTTAGGAAGCATTGTTATATGAGCTGTTGAAAAATGTGATGTGGGAAAAACACTGCAGTTATAACCCTTCAGTGTCAGAAATAATAGAAATACATGGAAAAAACACTCCTGTTCCATGTACTTCATACTATTGCGACTACGAGACGATATACAGTAACCTCCATTACATCTGCCTACAGCTGTGAAGTGATGTCCTAAATGAAGCACTTCAGCCAGCAGCTTGTCTTCACAGCCATTATCATTTGAAAGCTTATGGAGTTTGTTTGGAAAACTAGATGAAAGTTGAACATTTGTGACAGTCCAAACTGCAAACTTGTAAGGTAGAGCACACACTTAGAGCTGAGCAGTGAAAACGCATCAATTTTTATTGTTATTTTATTTTATAAGATGTTTAAAACTGCTCTTTGAACATACCTTTCACTCCTTCTTGGATATTGATTGTTTTTCTGTGATTCCCTAATTTGCCTTGCAGCCTGGTGCTACCCATACTGAGGAGACAGTGGAAATAATTGCTGTCTTTTCTACTCATTACACTGCTGAAAGCCCTGCAGCCTTTGGGATATGCAACAGCAGGCTTTTGTATAGTGAGTTAGGAAGAGTTGAGGGTTCTGGAAGAACTACACTTTGACAAATGCCTATTGGATACTGATTTACATTGGACCGTGTTTGTGTGAACAAGTACAAGTTTTCTATGTCAATTAAAGTACTCTGCATGAGTGAGGGACAGCAGTGGGATGGGAGCACCAACACGCTTTCTGCAGGTCCATAAATGCCCCCCCGCCCAAACTAGAAAGCGGGGAGGGAGAAAGAGGGAGAAATAGAGAGAAGGGGGGGTGGGGGGGAGCCGAGTGTTGAGGATGTAAATCATAAACCAGCAACTTCAGCTGGCAACTGGATGATGCTCATTTACATATTCTCATGCATCATTCATTAGCATCACTTTACCACAGTGCGAAACATTACATTTATTTTGCAAATGCTAATTTATGTTAAGCAGCTGATTTGAGAAACTTCAGAGTTGAGAAGCATAAAAGACCCTGCGACATTTACTTTCTTTTTGTCTGCTTGAGTGTGACAGTATGTGTGCTGGTGTCTGTGTACGTGCACATACCCATCCCTCCCCTCTGGACCTTCAACTCTGTGTGTGTGTGCGTGTATTCGAGCATGTGCATTTGTGTTTGGACAGTTGGTTCTGGCTACACATCACACAGATGGCAGTTATCTTTCCTTTTAAATGATGGGTCGACATAAAATCACAGAGTAACCGTCCTAATAAACACAGTCATCATGGTGGAGAGACTCAAGGTTAAATGAAACCTAAGTTCACTTATGACTCTATTAACAGTGTGTTGCTAAAACCAAACACAAGATACAATGCAAATATCCATGCACAGGACTCTGTAAGATACTATCTCAGTGCACTCAAGGTTCAAATACATGTGATTTCACTGTGTTTGGCATTGGTTTAAAGAATGTATCTTAAATAATTCTTCCTCTGGTAGCTCAGGAAAAATCACTTACGACCTGAAATGTCTTCATTACTTGAAATGAAAGCACCACAAACATTCTTGCAGGAGTCCTTCTGTTGATGTGCTCTGTTTTATTGCCTGAATTCGAATGTCTTATTACACTTGGCTGCAATTCTGCATATCTGCAAAGAAGTCCTACATGAACTATCTTTTCAGCAGGCTGAGGACAAAAGGAGAACTTCCACTTCTTTTCACAAGCCATTTGCTGCCACTGCTGCTGGCAGTGCAGAAATAACACAGGTGTTGGAGCCAAAAACACGACGGCTGTTTATTTGCCGCTTCCTGAGCTGGAGAAATGATATGCACAACGAAGCAGTGCGGCAGTCTGTTTTTACTGAATGCAATCCTCTCTCTATCTCACTCTCCTCCTCTTCTCCTTCTTCTTCTGCCTTTGCTGTTCTTTGAGGCAGCCTCACTGCGGCTTCTCTTGGTATGGCCATACATTGTTTAACATTGGAGACTGTTTGGGTGCTTGTGCTATTGAAGTCCGAGGCTTTAAATGGAGATTAATTGTTGATAAAAGAGAATAGGGTTTAGTGATTGAATTCCCATGAAGGGTAGTTTGGTTGTCTGCTTTCTCTTATGCTCGGCTGATAAATGGATCTAGCCTATTGTTGTAGGAAGACTTCTCATTACTGTGTGGATAGATTCAATGGGCTTGTGTGTGCTATGGGAGATGAGGCTTTGTGTTAAGCAAGGAGAGCAAGGTCAGGGCTCAGAATATCACCGCTTACTTTTCTGTCACTGTTTTTATCTGCACTGTCTCCCTTTCTTTCTCTGTCATGCACGCACCATGCATGCAAAGACACATATACACACATGATCGCATCATTCATATTGCTTCATGTTTTAATTATGTTGTGTCTCTACATAAAAGGCTTGACTTCAGGGATAAAGTCATCAGAAGGTATAAGATATAAGTGCAGGGAGGTGTGTTTATGCATGTGTATGTGTCCACTTGATTAGATGTGTTGTCAGTAAGCCAAGGTTCTATCCTTGTCATGTGAAATCATCACTCCACATGACCATGACTCTATCACTTCTATTTAGTTACTGAACGTAGCATCCGCATTACCACTCGTAAATTACTTGTCTCTTGCAGAGAGACGTCAGAAAGTGTTTTATTTGTTTGTATTAATCTTACAGAACCTTAGCAGTTTCATGACAAAAACTGTTCTTTGGAAAAACAGAATCTGAGATTTTGGGAAGAATAAATTCACAATGTTTCAGAAGGGTGACAATGTTCTGAGAAAAAGTTAGAATATGTGTTCTGATATTTTGATAGTTATATCACAAATGGGCAAACATTTTCTGCTCACGCATATACTCACAATGTTGTATTAGGTTTTGAAATAGTAAGACGTGATTCCACAGACATTCTTTTTCACAGTTAAACTATCAGAGTGGTCAATGTCCTAATTAGGAAAGCTTACACTACCCTCACAGATGGGAAAAAATGTGTCTTAAACAAACTTTATCAGCAATTAACAATTTAAAAATGTTATAATATCTTGTTATCTGTTCAGTTTACAACAAAATTTCAAAGACCTACAGGCTACAGTGTGAATTTTGTTAATGGTAATAATCACGACAGATTCAAAGAGCATTTTTGTAACAAGTCTTGTACTTCAATTTGAAGGATGCTGTTTGTCCTTGTTAATGTGCTCACAAATATCATAGCTGTTCGGATCAAAGTTTAACCGAAATCAGCTCACTTTGCAGACTTTGGCACGAGACCGTTACAACACGCCATATACACAATAATGGAGGTATGTGCAAAAGCTCTGCTTGTGAATGCAACATTAGTAAGATACTGTTCCATTGGGAGCCTCCAGAACAACTTCAGCGCTTTTGGCCGAGATTGTACAACACTACTGCAGAGGTGAACAGCTTTCTTCCAACAGCTATTCTCTCAGTTGTGTAGGAGAGAGCTCTCTAACTAGCACATCACTCCTGTAGGTGATCATTTTTATACTCATCACACTCATATACGCTGTTTAGAAGCATCTGTTAGATTTCTCATTTATTTAGGTTTTTCCTTTAATTTCTCATTTATTTGTACATGGGAGCTTCCCAGTCTGACCACATTATTTCAGCACAGACTACTTAATTCCCCCGGAGCCACAGGGGACCTGCTCAAAGACACTGAAAATGAGATGAAGAGGGTAAAATAGAGAGAAGGCCACGTGTTTCCATTCTCCTCTCTTGCTCCTATTTCCTTACCCTGTGTGGGGATTCAAACCAGAAACCTTCAAACCTTTGTTTCTTCTTCAGGCTACGGCCGCCCACAAGGGCTGTGTGACTTCAGGCTCTTGAAAAAGTGCTTATGGACAGGAAACAAAGTGCTGAGTTTCTGTACAGTTGTGACTTTAAACAAGTGTGAGCACAAGTGTTCAGCCAGCCCAGTGGTGACTACACCTAATGAGGCTGGGCAGACACAGGGCATGCTGTGCTCATGATGTTCGGTGCACTGTGTGACAGCAGACTGATTTCAGACCAGCTGCTGATGGGGCTGATTGTAAACAAACAAGTGAACAGTGACAGTCAGCAGATCTGGGGCCTGCTGAGAGACGGATGAGCAGCTGTCTTCTCTTGCTTCTCAAAGGGTTGGTGTTGAACTGATTCACACACACACACACACAGATACACACAGCTGGAGACATGGAGCAGGAGGGTTGACCTAGGTTGCTCTGACAAGAACCTGTCACCACCTTACACTTCAGTCCCACAATCAGCAGGCTTGTCAGCTACTCTCTGTCACTGACAGCTTGGCACACAATGATGTGTGTGTGTGTGTGTGTGTGTGTGTGTCTCCTGTCTAATCTGCTCACTCACTCCTACTACATGGGAGTTACACTACTAAGGCACCTAGGTTTCTCCACTCTTGCAGGTTCCACTCTCTCCTGACAGCCAGATATATATATGTGTGTGTGTGTGCTGTTCTGTGCTCTCTAGCACTATGTCTCTCCCCAGACACTGAGATGAGGTGCCGAAAGGACAATTGAAGTGACTGTCATACTCTGCCGAAGGAAGAGATGGGAGGATGATGGAAAGAGGAGGAGACAATGAGAGCGAAAATGGGGGAGAGGAAGACAGAGTAACAGCTGAAGATGGATAGACAAAGAGTCGCAAGGATGAACAGGAAGAGAGAGCTTTCTATAGACAGTCCAGGGGAGACTTGCCTGAGACTGGTCTTGGAGCGTGGCCGGGGCTGGCATAGGAGGGATGTCAAGGGCACTCAGCATCAAACTTCTAAAAGGCTGCCCCGCCAAGCACTGCTATAAAAGTCTTATGACTTCAATATTCAGCTGGATCATATAGCATAGGAGCATGGGCTGTGGTCCAAATCAATTCATTTGGACAGATGTCTTTGTTGCAATGAAACTGTTGTAGTAGATTCATGGCTTACCATTTACAGTTAGCTGATGCTATTACCCAGGATACTTTAAGAGTTCAGTGTGTTGCTCAAGGACACTGTGACAGTGAACATGACTGCTAATGGACAGGTAACTGGTGCAGAGGAACGTAAACCAACCACTGATAGGCTGGTTACAAAACACCACTCGTAGCCATTTGTCCATTGAGCCGCAAGGGTGCAGCATTGTAAACAAGTAAAGGCTTCTTTATGACTTGAATTTAAATCATCACATCATTACTACTTTCACTGAAAATTTTACAGATACTCAGATGGGTGTGTGTGTGTGTGTCTTTGCCTGAGTGGGTTGGAGGTTCACTGTGGTTGTCTTCCCTGCAGTGCTAAATGACTGACAAACTCTATTACACCAGAGAGGTGAGAGGATCTCGAATGCATAATTGAACATTAATTAACTACTGGAGTTACTATAACTAATGATAAGAATGATTGCACATCTAATGAAACTGTCCATTTGCATACTAAAACTCTGTTCTGTCTTTTCCCTCTCCGTCTCCTGCCCATCTCCCTTATCTCTTCTCTTTGTTTCTTTCCTTTCCTTATTTTCTTCTTTGATAGCATAACTTTGACCAGTCTCTCCTCTTTCCAGTTCTGTGTGGGTCCTTGTTGTGTCATGAACACCAGAGGCAGCCGGAGGGGCATGTATTTTTCATACTTGTCTGGCCTCTATTTTTGTGGTCTAAGAGGCATGCAGTGAAGGATTCCTTGCTTGACCAGCGGCTCCATTTCCCCACTCATTGTGCTCGACGGGGTGCTGCCATTCTCCTGCCCTCCCACCACCCAGGAGCACCAGTCTATCACCTTTGGAAAGTATGCTTGGGGAGTTAAAAAAAACACTAGTGGACTCAAGCTGAGAACCAGCCAACTAAAGACTTCAACACCCATCATGCTTGAAGGTCTCTGCACATGCATGTTGCCTTCCACCTTTATTAGACACACTAATGTAATACACGTTCATTCATGCTCTTTCGCTGTTTCTCTCTCTCACACACACACTCTACACTTCTCCTCACCATTCTCTTTTACCTCCTTTCCTTCCTCTCATCCCTCTGAATATCCGTTCACCTCTGCTCTCCTCCCTGTCCCTCTATGCTCTATTGATCATTCGCCTCACAAGTCTGAGCAATGACTTATTCAGTCAATATTCACAGCAGTGCCCACGCAGAAGCGGAACAGAGAGTGTTCAAACATAAAGTACAAGAACTAAAAGACAGTGTGCTACCTACAGCACGCCCACCAGCTCAGACAGGTATAATAGATGCTTCAATAGCATACACTGTGTCCGCCTCAGGTCTTCAGCGTCTCTTTGGCTGATTTTGCTTGCTGTGATCAAAGGAACTAATCTAATTAGACATCCATGTGATGACAAACATGATGGGTGCGTTCGTGGTGCTGGTCCTTGATGTTAACACCAAACCAAATGGAGCTAATGTAAGTCAATATTTTCACTCTCAAATATTGTGCACAGTGCTGTGGAAGGATGAAAAAACCAAACAGACCAAACAAACCAAAAAAAACGAGAGCAACCCCTCCTCTCCTGATGAATCACATTGATGAAGGGAATCAAGTTAAAAAGCCATTAATGCTTCTCAATCTATAAAAGGTTGTCTTTGCAACACAGACAATGAGATGAATTAGAGGACTTTTAGGCTCACATAAAACTGCAAAACACATGTCCTCCAAATGAAATGACAAAATACAACATTTGGAACTACCCTTTAGATGGAGACATTAGTGTTTTCTGATCTGAGGCCCCTACAAACAACAGCATTTTCAAAAATCCTTTATGGGCTGCTTGCTGAAAAGACTGAACTGCCTGACTGAAAAGATTCTACCTTTATTTTTTAGGACAAAAAAGAGTGGATAAAAGAAAGAGTTAATCATTAAACTCAGTTTCTTACAGACTTTTATATGTGATTGTGGTAATTGCTACACTTTCCTTGTTATCTGCCTTGGCAATGTAACAAACAACAAATAAAACTTTCTGGGTGAGCTGGTACATGTAGCACTTTAATGAGCACCTTGTTTGCTCTGCCCACAAAAGTCTATGTCCATACTCATAATGAAATATCTCCTGCCTCACTGTCATCCCAGATCAGGCTGAGAGGGCTGTAATATTTACCAAGCCGCAGCATTACGTATTTCACATGATGGCTTCGCACAGTCTCGACACAGCAGGTGCAGAAATCTCTGCCTCAGACCTGCTCTAGCAATGCTTTAGGAGACCTTGGGAAAATTCTTTCAATTCACTACCCCAATCCATTAATTACAAATGTAGCTCAGAGATGTGCAAGCCATAACCTGCCTGATTTCTTGTCTCAGTGACACACAAAGAGTATCTTTGATGGAGTCTACAAAATTATGTACATACACGCATATCCACAGCCCTGAAAATGCTCTTTCTATTTATCTTTCAATCTATCCAGCATGCCATTTGTCATTACGAAACCTAACACGTCAGTTATAATCTAATTAGCTTCGTGATAACCCAGCAAGAGAGGCAACAATAACAGAGAAATAAGATTGTGTAGAAAAAGTGCAGCTTCAGCCTGTATGGCAACGCAGAAACAGATGACAGCCTTAATCAGTGTGGACACCCTGAGAATCCCTGCTATTAACTATCTCATAAACAAATCCTCGGCTGGAATACCAATTTAGACCGACTGCTGAAAACGCTCAATCCCAGCACTGGAGGCATCATTTGTCTCTAAGGTTATATGAGTTGTGGAGCTCTGCTTCAGGTTTTACTGAGCCTCTGAGAAAAGAACTCTGATGGACAAAACTTTACAGCTGGCTCACACATCACAGTCTGTAGTCTGATAACTTTCTGGGTTGTTAAAGTAAAGTTTTTTAGATTGGTTTGATGCAGTATAAATTTGTCAGTCCGATCAAAAACCGTTTTCTCACCCCTCAAGCCTCTCCTTTGACATGAACTGCCAGCTGAGTTTCAAAACATTTGCGAAAAGGTATTGAACCGTGACATTACACTTTGGGTTTAATAAACTTGGTGGCCTCTGAAGTTAGACATCTGTATAATCGTATGTAAATCTATTTCACTAAGCCTGCATTGTGATACTGTGGTAATACATTTGTCATAAACTTGCAAGTGTGCTTACATTTCATGATTTCTGCAACTAATGATTCTTATTATCATTAAGAAAAATTCCTTTTGAAGAAGTACAATGTGTAAAGAAGGTTTGTTTTCTTCCCTTAGTTTTCATTTCTATTATTTCTTGTTTGAAACTGTATTCTCTTCTCCCTATTGGACATTATAAAAAATACTTAGATCTGTTCATAAATTTGTTGCGAGTACATACAGCCGACCTGTATGTTAGTTAGGTGCCTCCAGTCATTTTTGAATCCCACCTGTGCACTTCTCATGTAATTATATACAGTATATCTCTTTTGTTTTATTTCACTCCATGCACAAGTAAAGACTTACAGATCAATCTGTGAATTATTTCCTCATCAACAGATTAATTGGCATTCCACAATATTTCAGAAAATGGTGAAAAATTCACTACCACAATTTTACGTTGGAATCAGAGAACTTTGGAACTAAAAATCACTGAAAAGGACTGATTGTCACAACAGCTCCCAGTTACTTTTATGACCAATCAGTTAATCAACTAATTGCTTCAGCTCGAAATATGAGCACTTGAATATTGACAAAGTATAAATTCTCTATCATATCGAACTGCCATGTTGTTACTAAGCCTTATTCACTCTATTTACTTCACGCAAAGTTCTTGGGTTTGTTCTCCTTAAAAGTTGGCAAGAAAGACAGATGCAAGATGGGCCTTTAGAAACAAAAGTACTTATTTTTAGTGCTTTGTAAGATTAAGAAAATTTGATCTGACCAACAACAACAAAGAAAAGGTAGCGCGTTATGGCCCAGATTACAGCAGTAACATCAGCACCAACAACAACAGGCTGGGTTGTTGTTTTAAGCTGTATACAGCAGGAGCTGTGTTGTGTTGTGTTGTTGTGTTTACTGAATAGTACCCATCTCCCCTGGGGTATTCAAACTGTCAGTGTATATTTATTATTTCTTCTTCGACACTTAAACATCAACATTCAAGCACTTTGTTCTTCTGTCAAGGCCAAGCAAATTGTTTCTCTTTAAATCACTTCTCATTAAACACCTGAAAACAATGCACTTTTAAAGAGAATTTCCAGTTGAAATGACCAGCAACGTATCACCTCTGTGACAGACCAACATCATTGGGCTGCTGTGCTCAGGGCCACCGGTGGAAAATAACAAATTACATTTAATCAAGTATTCTACTTGGGTACAAATTTGATGTACTTTTCTTGATATATTTCTACACCACTATATTTTAACTTCTCTTTGATTTCAATAATGTTTGATTGATTGCCACAAAGGCAAATTTAATATTTCACAATAAATAAAAGAGGACAGAAAATTCCAAAAACTGAGAACAGATTTGTGCATCAGAACAGCTTTTTTTCTTCTTTCCTCCCAATCATCATCTCACAACTCCTCCTGTTTATCTGGTGATGCTTTGAAGGAGCCTGCAAAGTAGGTGTGAAGGGCTGACAGACTGTAGTCGCCCTGTGTTGTTTTCACTTTGATTTAATTTTCATTTCATTGCATTTTTATCTGGAGGACTGTTGTCGCTTGTTGTGGCTTGATGAGTAACACAAAATGGCTGATGAATAACACACAAATGTCTCGAGCCATTTCACGTGTTATCGGGAGGCATCTTTGCTTTTTATTTTGCTTTCTGTGTCCCATTTAACCCTATTTGCATTAAGAATTTTTTGTGTCATTTTAAGAGCAAATGTCACAGATAAAGTGAAGAGAAAATGCTAGCTGATGTAATCTGAAGAGCGAGAAAGTCCGCACATGGAGGAGGCTGGAGTGGTGGATGAATCAAACAAATATAGGACTCACCCAGGGGACTAGTGTTCAAGTGCTATGTGAAACTGAAAACAAAGGTCAAGGGTTAAAGGCTATTTTACCACACACCCTGAAGTTAATTAACATAGTGTTTTTAACTGATGTCACATACATCACACATGATGTACATTATGTAAATAAAACCATTTCAAGTGTTTTTTTTTTAAAGTAAACTGATACCTAAAGCTGACCAAACTGTGACTGCAGGCCGGGTGAGTAAGATAACAAAGATTCTGCCATGAACCTGACATCATCCTTTCCTGCAAGCCTGAAACATAAGAAAATGAGGATGCTGTTAAATAACACAAAAAGCTGGGGTGACATGTGGTGGAGTGTGTTAATGTGCTCACCCCATGGACAGAAGGTTGAAATCTTTTCATAACACTGACCAAGGTTTGAGTTTGGCCTACATGTCTTCCCCCTCTGTCTCAACCCCAATTTCCCGTCACTCTCTCTGACTGTTCTATCCATTAAAGGCATAAAAAATTAAAAAAATACACAAAAAAGCTTAAAATATGCGAATTGACAGGCTAAATGTCCTTTAAAGTGGCATGCTATTTATATGGCACCCCATGAGATATCAGGCTAAATGAAGTGATTTTGGCAGGTTCTCATTGTTAAGTCTTTGGTGCTGGGTTGGAATTAGATATCAGTTAAGGACAGGTTTAAATTATGCATACAGCGGTCAAGTTTATAATCTGAATCAACAATGTAGTCACTGGAGAGTGCCACTGAATTTTCACACATTTGTGTCCAGCAACACGTGCGCAGTCATCAATCTGAACATGAATATGCATGCAGTTATGCAAGGAGGAGCTTGAGCCAGATTTTGGCAGCACAGGTACCCTGTGACTCATACATTGACAAGTCAAATTTGACTTGTTGTCTGTACTGATTTCATATTTTACTTGAATTTGAGTTACTGATGAATAGTAAGTCTTTTAAAGACTAGTGAGGCATTACAATTATTTTTTGATGATTTTTTTTTTTTTTTTTTTTTTACATCAGAATGGAGACCTGCTGTCAGTATAATTATCCATTAGTGTTAGCATTCACCTTATGTAACTGCCTCTCTGGATGATTACATGCTCTGATTCACCTTCTGTTTGAATGGAAAAATCAGGTGTCCTTTTTCCATTTAATTGCCAATGGTAGCCAATTGCTAATTGCTAATTTCAGTCAGTTTCTGATGCAGGATAGTATTACTTGTTACTGCATTACAGATGCAATATTGGTACTGCAGATTGGCCAACTTACTGTATTTCAGTTGTTTGTTTATCTATCGAGATATTCAACTGCTTCTAATCATATGTATGCTCTTTTTGCCTTCTGCTGGCTTAAATGCATTCTGTTTCTGTATCAACTTGACAAAGTTCTATATTTGTCCATTGGTGTTTGGTTTTAAAAATAGTGGGAGAAAGAAAAGGTTTTGTGTAATCACAGTAGTTGTTCATTTATGCCCTATTTACTTCTAAAAAAAAAATACAATTCAGAAATAAAATTAACACAAACAGCCACGTTCATAGTAATTCTAAACCATTATGGACACTTGAGTTTGATCCTCATACTGCAGAATTGAGACTTGACTTGGCTCTGAATAAAAAGACTTGAGTCCTGACTTGGACTGGCATTTTGTGACTCAAGAAACATCTGTTGTCCCAGCAAGTAGTTGAGAGCCTCGCTAGCAGAGCAAAACAGCGTTACCACCCAGACAGGCAAAGGCATGAAGCAGTGAGGCCACGGGCTGCCAGACATCATTATCTCTCTCAGCAGTCCCCCACATGCTCTCAAACTGGGTTAGTCTTATGTATACTGGGGGGGGATATCCGCAAAACACCAACAAAAACAACAACCGTGTCTGAGTTTGCAAATGGTGAAGCAGCCCATCTCTGGAGCCACATATGCTTGTGTGGACTTACAGGCTCCATTCCTGCCAGGATGTTGATTATCATACCGTTTCGCCATTCACACTGTTTCAATCAAGAACAAAGACTTGTTGAAGGTGCTCTCCCCACTTCCTCAACAACACACAGAGAAAGGGAATGAGCCACCTTATAAGAGAAATCGCACTGAACTTGCAGAGGTGTAGCTATTAGGGCTCAGTCCAGCCTGAAATGTCTACCGTTGGATATTGCTTTTTCTTTCCTTGTATAACTACATCTATTTCCATTTCATTGGAACAAAAGCTGTTTAAACTTTAAACTTCACTTACAACTTTGCTAGGCATCTGAACTTTGATGGGCCCATCTTAGTTTCAAAGGAAGAAAATTAAACTTTTATTTTTCACCTCAGATCTGTAAAGCAGCCAAGCAGATCCATATGGCTTGCTGGATTAATCTGAACAAATCACTTTCCTTTAATGCAAATGGACAAAGGAAACAAATACACCGATCCAAGTTGTTCAGCTTCCAGGTGGGAGAAACAGATGTATTTGATGAAACATGTCTGGAGTGCTGACAAACTGACACAGTAATTGATAAAGAACCAGAAATAGAATGGCCTCAATCAGCACAAGACTGCTATCAGACAGCGATGTTGTCAGCTCAAGTATCTCCATCCATCACACCACAAGCCTTTCAGATCAGACATTATTCTTGTCTCTGAAATTGGATTAAACCACAAAACAGAATATGTACGAACAACTGTGAAGAGATGTACCGACACACATGTGTGCACACTTGTGCAAATGTGCAAACATCAACATGGCTATCACACGTGAGCACTATGTAAGGGACTCCTATGGCTTAAACACAATACAATACTTTATCAATGTACCTGACTTAATTAAAAATATAGCATATTAGAGGAAGAAGTCTTAACAGCGGGAAATTGAAAGTCAGAGTGTTATTGGTGTTATTTCATAATAATGTGTATGTAATGAGAAGAGACACAGGTGGTCTTGTTCTTGAGTTGGTATGAAATGCCCATGATGATAAATCACAAAGGTGAAAAAATGCTCTGGGAGAAGGTCCAGATGATTTGTGAAAAGAAGAAAATCAAAAAGCTATTAAAAATCTGAAACGTTCTTGCAAATTTTCATGCATTTTTGAAACGGCCCCTAACTTCAGCCTGACAGTTTCCCATTCACTGTCAAGTCACTCATATATCATGGCCTCAATACTAGATCATAAGGTGAAAATAACAGTAACAGATGCGAATACCAGTCAAGCTCTACCCTGGGTTATCTAACACATGTGGTCATGACTGATGACAAGTCAGCAAAGATAAGCCTTCCTATACACTGGTATTTTGGTATTTTCTAACATCTTGGCACTTTTGTATCATGTAACTTAGTGTCACTTTGGCTGCTAGAAGTTCCTGTTTTCATAACGTTTTGATAACGTTCTAAAGAGAGCTTAGTATCCAGGTCTATCTTCAATGGAAATCCACCACTGTCACCACTATAAAGAGTGATTTTCACTGATTATGGCAGTGTGCAAAAAAAGTGGTGCAACATTTATGGCAAACTGTAAGAAATATTACTGTAGAAATTAGGATACTGTTTGTTTCTCTTGCCTCTGTAGCCCTTACATATAGCAAGCCATAGAGCTAATGTTCTAAGAGAAATTTAGCCCCTTGTATCTCTAAAAAAACAGGTATTTAGATGATGTAAGAATCTGGCATTGGCCAGACATCTAGACTGACACAAATGATAATGTGCAGTGATTAGATGATTCTTACCTGAGGGGTTGAGCAGCCGCCAGGTGATTGTAGGGTCCGGCCTGCCACTGGCCAAACAACTGAGTGTCACGTTACTGCCTTCATTCACTGTGATGTCTTCTGACACCTTGTAGATATTGGCTGGAACTGGAGGCACAAGAGAAATGACATTAAAGTTAATAAGACTGCTATTATGAAGAGTTTTATCTCAACATAAGTTGAAATTTTCTGTTCTTGTTTGTTGTTGTTGTTGAGTGAAATCTTTTCACTCAACAGAATAACAGACACATTTCCATTAAAAATTCTACTAGTGTTCAATGCCAGTTGCTTTGCTCCCATAAAACCCTTTGCTATCTTTTCATAGAAACTATTGGCAGCAAAACAAAGGTTAAATGCAGGCACAAGCTGCCCTCTCTCAGTGAGAGGAAGGGTTTAGAAAAGGTTTGGAGAACCTTTTTCCTACTGCTACAGCCCTCAGTGGTACTTACAGTAAACTTTCTAAACCCAGGATCCAAAAAAGCTATTTAATCTCCTGCCCCGGGACCTGCGCTCATGAAAACAGATTGCTTCTCTTGTCATATGGGGACCCACCAGACGCTTGGCACTGATTCTTGGTTCAGACACATACTTTCAGAAAAGTAGGCTTCAACATATGAACTAAAATTTCAAGGTGAAATGAAGATTCTTTTTATATGGGTGTGTATGTGACACTGATGTTGAAAGTAACACAGAGTTATTTCATCTTGGCAGAGCGTTTATTGATCACCCCACCTCAATATCACCATCTACTCCTCACTCCTACTGGCCTTACTCACACACAAACAAACAGAAACCTAGTGACAGGGTGGGGTGGGGTGGGTGGTGTGTGGGTCCTGCACTCTGGAATAAACAAGTCAGATGAATTAAGAAGGTACAGTCTGTTTTAAAGCAAGCAAGCAGCAAAGATGCAATCAATCATGAAGAATGCAGGGTGCATACATCGCTGTATTAACAAACTGTGGGTGCAGTAGTTGGGACAAGGTATGGTATGAGGCCGGAAATACAAATAATGCTCAATGACTGCAATATGATGAATGCTGGTGCTTGCATAATGCGGGCAAATGAAGAAGAGTAATTTTGTTTTTATCTCTAAAACTATGACAAGTGGATTTGCTATTCTAATTTTAATTTTAATCTGTGCCTGCATGTGTGTGCATCAGGTCAACATTTCTTTCAGGCTTGACACACTTCAGGCCATGATGTCTCTCTCAGATTAACCTCATCATTCACCGTTAAACACTTACATTCAATTCAAATAAGCATGAACTCATTGGTGTCAATCAACATTTAATTAAATGCATAAGAACAAAAATGTTAATCAGTTTTGACTCTTCAACAACTCTTATGTGTTGCTGTTGGCAATCCAAACAACAGATGCAATTATGTCTCACTCTCCTGAATAGTTTACTATTGCTACTGTAAATAGCTGTCTATGTAACTTAGTGGTTCAGATGTTTTGAGTGAAGGTCTATTATTTTCAGTTTTCTCCAATGCTGTTGTAAGAACTTAGCTGTTAGTTAAACCAAAAACTTTTCAACTTTGCTATAATAGTTGTATTACTGAGATAAGTTATGATGTCAGTCAGAGACATTTACCTCAATGGAGCTGAGCATTTCACAAACAGACTCTGGTCTTTTGAGGGAAGTCTCAAAAAAATCCACACAGTCCAATAGCACAAATATAGCAAAAATCACAGTGGAAAGTGTCACTTGTTGTTATAATGGCTGTGCTGTACATCTGAATGAACATAATTCTTCTCTACTACTTTGCCTTTTTATGCTTCAGGTGTGGCTGCTGTTCACCAAGCTAGACCTGCTCCACTCTTGACCTGCATTTATTGCATGCCGTGTACTGAGCACAGTCACAATATCAGCTTGTCATTCAAAAGTCAATTTATAAATAATCCCTAAATATCCTTTTGCATTAGTGGGGCAAAAAAGCAGAGAAAAAGCTTGCTGAATCACTCGCTGTTCCTGCTTCTGCTGCGACCCTGCTGAGGTGTTGCAAACGGTCAATGCAGATTTTGACCTTTTTTTTTCCATTTAGTGTTTTCATCATACACTATACTATGTACTGCAGCTTTACCTACACACAATCAGTTCTTCTACATACCTAAGGTCAAGAAATAAAAAAAAAGTGTTCTGAAAATGCCCACAAACACACAAAATACCTGTTTATATTGTATTTTAACTCATTTGATTTGCAGCCTTATTTTTGAATGTGTGAATCTTCTTCTAACTTGCGTCTCTAATATAATTTTCTCAAACCACTACATATATGACATTCATAAAAATATATTTGGCTTTTCCACAGTTTTGAATATTGTGTTTTGGGATCCATGCTTGTAATTCTGATCGGAAAGTAATAGATAATTTAGAGGTATTTCTTAAAAATTAAAACACAACAAACAACTCTTCTCCAGTGCACCATGATTTGTTCAACAAAAGCTTTTGGCTCTCATGCCTTCAATGGGGTGCTTTCCTTATATACAATCCATTGATCAGTCATGTGACCATAGAACTGTAGACAAATGCAGAACATATATCTTCAATATATTCAGTATACTTTAGCAAATACATTTTTTTCACCTTAACCCATTAAAAGTTAAAATGCTGCAAATGAATTTTTCAGTGCAAGGGAATAAAATCTGTATTCTTTCAACCTCACTGTTCAGAGTAATTCAAATTCAAAACAGAGTATACTCCAATCCTTGAAATAAACAAACAGCTCGCTTGCTGCAGGAGTCCAATATCCATGTATTTAATGCACCAATACGCTATACTCCAATTCTTTCTGTCACTTTACATTCATGAATAGCCCTTTCAAACTGCAGTTTTACTTTCTTTTAACAAAAACGAAAAAAAACTTGTTTGAGAACAAATATAATCCAGCAGACCCAATAAAGCCTGAGAGGGTTAAATGAGGGATAAGACCTGAAGCTATTTTTGATGGATTTGCACTGAAGCTCACACTAGCCTGCACCTTACTGTGTGTGCTCTTAAAGGAAGAAAAATGTCCTTCTCAATTCACACAGTCATTCAGACAAAGTGTGAATTTAGGAGGTGGAAAAGTGACAACATTTTTTTAATTATGCAATTGCATCGGAGAGTGTGGCTTTGACGTGCGCATGCATTAAAGATAAACGGTAATGCAATAAAGAAGAACAACAGTCTATACTCTTCAGAAATCACAATCACACTTATTTAGCCATCCAAATTATTTGCACATAAAAAAACAGGGTTGTGAAGTAAACCATTAAAGTTTATGGGTTACCTGCTTAAAAGTGTCAACAGCGGCACAATCAGTTGCAAAAGGGAAAGTAACAGACTCTGCCAGCTCTCAAGAACTGTTGTCAGTTTGTCCATAAACAGGGCATTTAAACTGCAACTGCTCCATTAAAGTTACTCAGTAGCTCTACTAATAAAGAATGCACTATATTGTTGCAGGTGTTATCCATGCCAGCAGGTACTGCGGCTTCCTCTTTTAGTGAGGCATTTTTCCAGTTTCACACCTTTGATTTTGGTGCATGTATAAAGCTTTAAAGACTTAACTTGTATACAAAACAATCTGTATTTGCTTAGCTGACTGTGTAACTACAAAAACACATATGGTAAAACTTTACTTAAGGCATTTAAGAATTCCAAATGGTGAACACATTTGCGAGAGCCACATCATATGGGAATTCATAAGCGATCCAAATCAGATACGAGTTGCTGTGTTGAATTGAAATAAAGCTGCCTCGTTCATTCCTTCCTATCGACCATGTTTCCCAAGAAACAATATTTCAGTGTTTATCTCTTTCAGATTGTTTCTCCAGCAAGGTTATTATTGAAGCTTTGTCTCTGTACAGCATCACCAACAGCTCTCACCCAGCTCTCTCTCTCTCTCTCCACACACACCATCCCAGAGTAACTCATCTCTCTAATACCAAGTGACAAGAGTTTTGCAATCGTGCCAAACAGCATTTTAAATGAAGTCAAAGAGAGTTATTGCTGTAGTCAAATCACCATACCAAAATGAAGATGTGTTTTCCAGATACAGGGAGATGGAGCAGGGGGGCATGGCAGGGCGGAGGCACTCGATTGAGGTGACAAAGAATCCAAATAGCTTTTTTTTTTTTTTCCACCCCTCAAAAACAACTAAAGCGGGGCGAAGCGGAATGGGGATGTTGATTGGCTGAGTTGGGTATGTGACTGGAGAATTAATCCTTCGAACACAGATAAAAATGGATCGGGTAAGAAACAACTGCTCATACTCTGATAACCCTGTCACCTCTGTAAATGGAAGGGATGGGATGGGAAGGGAAAATGTAGAGAAAAGTGAAAAAGGAGAAGAGATGAAGAAAGGATGACAGTAGTGAAGAAAAGAATCGTGAATGACATTTTTGGCTCTCATGGCCCTATAGAGCACTGTGTCCAGCTGTCAAGAAGGAAGAGGGAGGAAGGAGAAGAAAGGAGTGAATTGTAATCTTAGTCATAGGTCAACCTTCAAGGAACAATGTTGGAAAGGGCAGATCTTTGAAAAGCACTTCACCTCTGTAACTGCAGGGTGGATGAATTCCACAGAGATACACTACTCTTTGTGCTAATGTTTTCCCTATGGCTGGCTTTGTGTTAGCTATGGTAATAATTCACCCTCACACCCACAGGCGTGGGTTAAAAACATTCACATTTAACATGATGTTGTGTACAACAGAAAGGTGCACACATATACATTTTCACATATACATGCAGAACTCTCCACTCTGGAGAATTTATATTCATTTCTATTCACAATGAACATCACTAGCTACAGTAAGGAATCATTTTCCATCTTCAGGCTTGGCGGTTTTCACCACTCTGTAAAGAAAATAATAATAATAATAATAATAATAATAATAATAATAATAATAATAATAATAATAATAATAATAATAATAATAATAAAAACATCTTGTTCTCTCTGGCTAATGATCTCCTGTTTGGTTTGGTTTTTCAATCCTTCAAAAATAATAAATCTCTGATGAAAATGTTATAAATACACTGACCTTACTTTCAACTCTAATTTCAAACTTCAAAGAAAGAAAGACAGGAAAGAGGGAAAGACAAAGAGTGAGCAAGAGGAGAGAGATGCAGAAAGATCAAGAGTAATTAGGTGGGGTGTGCGTTTGTAGGTTTGTGCATTAACTGTGTGCTTGCATAAGGAAGAGAGAGAGAGAGAGACAAATACAGAAAGAGAGACAGCTACAGGCAGTTCCGTAGTCCATGTGACAGGTTCCTCACAATGGGGAGAAATGGAAGGCCATGAAAGCACTAAACTTGTATCTTCGCATGATTAACCATTCACTCTCCTTTCATCACCGGCTATATACGATACGATAATATAAGATAAGCCTCTAAGGATCCCCTGGGAGGAAATTCAGTTGCCGCAGTAGCACAAAGACAGAGTAAGCACAGATCCAGCACGATAGAAGTAGGTTAGGGTGGGTAAGCGGATGCATAGCATGTCCAATTTTCAAGCGGGAGACCTGGGTTTGCCTATAACTCTCAGGAAGCCACCTGAAGCTTTGGGAAAACACAAATTTGAGATTGACATTAACTTTCCTGACCTTAACAGAGTGCTGTAATTGCCTAAGGCTAACTATGCCTTAACCACATTGCATTTACGATAACCACAATCTGTATACCTACACCATTACCACAAGCATGATATTTGTCATGGGCAGATATTGCAGCAGACAAAATTTTAACTCTGGCAAGGAGTGTGGAAAACAACAACAACAACAACATTGAAACAGAATGTAATTCAGTAATCCTGTTCTGCACAATCAAAGCATGCATAGATCACTTTCAAAATATGTGCAGCCAGTATGAACAAGACAGCTAGTGTTAATCATACATGCATGTACATGACTAAGGACAATGAACTAAATCCCACCTACTCCACATCTGCTAGTGCAGATGTAGCTGCTCCTTCAAAACAGATGCTAATTCAAAGCAAAAGTTTTCCATATATGATAAAAAACAAGCTTATCAAACAGTGGCAGCCGAAGTGTGGTTGACCTCTTGTACGGGAAAAACAAGACAAACTTTATTGGCAGAGGTTCTACTAAATGTGATTCAGAAAAACTAAGGTGTTTAATTTAACAGCTGGCTTGTTCAATTTAAAACACAACATGGGTTGTCTGTTCCCTTATTTCCTTGTGTTCTCCTTTGTTTTCCTCCACCTTATGTCTTGACTTGTTTCTGTTTGTCCTCCCCCCTTGTCTCTGTGTGTTTGTGTAAGTCACCCTGTCGTTGGACATGGCTATCCAGTCCTTCCCGCCTACTCACCTGAATCATACCTGCTCATCATCTACTACCGTCTGTATTTGAAGGCCGGCTTATTTCTCCTGTATTTATCCTCTTTGCCAGATTGTACAGTTCCATCAAGTGGTATTGTGTCTCAGGCCAAATTTTTTTTTTATTCATTTGTTTGTTTGTGTGTTATTCATTGTCGGCACCTGCATCCAAGTAATCTTTGATCTATATGTTCTCCAGGTTCAGTTCCTTGTTGCTCTCAGCTCTCCATGCCCAGTTCCAAGAAACCTCTCTGGATAGCCAGCCCTCAGGTCACCTGTCTTCCCAGAAACCTTCTCCTGGATAACCTACCAGTTTTCTCTGCCTTGCCTCAGCTCTCTGCCTCTCTTTTAAAGACTCCTGTCTCTGCGTTGTGGTATACTGCATAGTGGGTACAAAGAACGGGGGGAAGGGTGATGATGTGTACACTGTACTCATAATAAAGACGCTAATAAATATGGTTTGAGCTGTTATAGCAAGAAATAACTTTGCACAGCATTTCTTGGTTCTGCCACAAAACCTGTGCCCCCTGGGAAACCAAATTCTGAATAGATGCTGGTCACACAATTTCCCAGTATTCTCTCTCTCTCATTCTGCAGGTGGTCTATACTCCGATGTATCTAAAATAAGTAAATAAATAAATACAATAAAATAAACTAAATACATAAAATTAGAAAACAGAATAAAATTACAAACAAACAGCAAAAAAAGCCAACATTCATGCTTGGTTCATCTCATGCAGGTGTATAGAGCATGAAATTAGCATTTGAACAAAAGCAGGTAATATAGGATGCAACCTCGCCCACCTGGACTCTGTCAGATTGCTTCATATTCAATCTAAAGTGTTCATCAAATTCAAGAATCACTGCACCAAACTACATATATTTCAATCTGGAAACAATAACCAACGCAACAGCTTTGGGTTTTAACTGGGATCGTCACTCTCTTATCTCACACCATCAAATGCTATTGGTCTAAATACTTCAGATGCATGTGAGTTCATGGACAAAAAAATAACAAGTAGTGTAAGAGTTAAATAACATTTTGGAGTGATTTATATTCTTACAAGTACAGCATCAGCACAGCAACACTTCTTTTATATCAAACACAAAGTATCACAGAGTAATAAATCTTCTACACCGTCATTTGTTTTGTGCATACCATTATATATGTTTTGTGTTTTTCACTGTGGGCACATTTAGTTTCCTCCTACATTTACCCCCCACCAGCTCCTGAAGCAACCCTTGCAGAAGTGATGTGGCAGTAAGTGTGGAAGAGGCATGAAATAATCTGAAACCATTAGAAGATAATCAAGAGAAACCAATCACAGCTCCTTAGCTTTTAGGTTTTGGTGCTCGGAAGCTTCACTGCCAATTACCTGCTTACTATAAAACAAGTCTGGATTAAAACCTACCCTACAAAGACAGGAACAATATCACCAGCCTGTTGGCCACCAGGGTGGCTCTTGTTACAACTCAGGCACTGAATAACAATGTCATAAACAAGCATCTGCTGTGCCTTAACGCTTCTGTGTGTTTGTGTCCATAGCTTTGTGCACTAGATTTGGGTCTTTTTCTGAATCTCCAATTTGGCACCTTGACCTTACAAGGCAATCTGTGAACTGTAGAAAGTGAGCGAGCAACAATCGAGGACTCTTGATCATTCAAGGACCGAAAATCCTTCTTTCAGAGGCAGAAGACAGTGAAGTACACACACACTTTTTCTTTGATAAATCTGCTGCAGAAATTTGCAGCTTTACACATAATATGATTTTTGAAAGAGCCAAAGGGCTAAAGGAACTAGTAGCCGTGCAAGGAGAAACTAGAGAAAAAAGTAATCACAGCACTACATCTCTGAAAGGCGCTTGTGTTGATAAAGAATATCTCTTTAGATGGACACTAAGCCTTGTGGCTGAGACATTGGTAGTGGTCTTTCTGCTGATTGATGCTCACACACCTGTATGCATGCACACAAGTACAGTGATAAAGACACATTTTGTTTTTTCCCCTTACTGTGTGACTCATTGTTAATATCCGCTGTCGATCCCTTCAATTATTCATGTTGACATTGTTACTTGATGTACCAACACGATACTTCTGCAGTATATGAGTTGGTCGCTCACACACACACACACACACACTTTTGGCTGTGCCATCACATCACAGTATGCAAAATACAGAGGAGGACTGATCTCATTTGATCCGAGACCTCAGGGTGAATTTTGTGGAGCGACACACACACACACACACACACACGCACTAATTCCTCTCTGCCTGGTGCTGCAGAATTGAAAATAGACAGAATGCATGGATGTGAGAAGTAGGCTGGCACTATTGTTACTGCTGCAGGAGAAGAAGCTCAAGGGATCTGGCAATGCCAGTGGCCTCTACTCCTCCCTACATTCTCCGAGCTTTTGCAGAACAGAAGACGAAAAGGTAAGATGAGGGAGAGAGAGAGAGGGGGGATGACAGAGAAGAAGACACCACCTCCTCCTAAACCCTACCATAGCTATGAGCAGCGGCAGCTTTAAAAACCCTGTGAGATGCCTGAGAAACTTTCAGAGTACTGGATAGGAGATAGATGCAATGGCCTGCCGGAGGCGCCGATGGAAGAGAGTAGGAAAAAAAGCTTTTTCTGAAGGAGGATTTTCTGCATTTGAGAGCCATCACGTTTCCTTCCTGATATGCAGACCTCGTTCTACTTGGGGACACCAAGGTGATTAATTAAAGAGATGTTTTTCAGTCTGTGTTGGGAGGTGTTTTTTCCAGTGAGGGTCTCACAAGTTCAGTAACTCGTAAATCACATGAACATTTAATTGGTGTTTGCACAGAAAGAGGGAAAACAGAGGTGTAAGGTAGAAAGGTGGACTTTTGCTAACAAGCTCTACACAGGCAGCCAGGGAGGGTCAAAGAAAAAGAGAAAATGCTACATATACATACAGTATATAGATAGATAGCTACATAGATAGATATACACATATGTTTTTTGTTTTTTTTCCCCAGAAAACCAACTAATCGCAGCTCTTGCCCTTATGACAAATGTCTGTGTTTATATAGCCCCTGTATGCTGTAATTCTTATCGAGGCATGACAGAGGTACCTCTGTAAATCCTTTGCCTCCTCAGGAGCAATAGATTTATACTTTAAGCTTGGCAAGTGTGGAGGGCTTGCCAAAAAGGTAAAGCAGACTTTGTAGTCAAGCCATTAGATGATTTAGAGGCTTACGATCCTTCAGCTCATGATAATGAGAAAAACAAAGATGGCTAGACAAGCTAAACCCAAGGTTATAGAATCTTGGTTGCAATGTCCACCTTTCCCTCTGCAGGCACCATTTCTTCAAATGTTTAATGCCACTTTCTGCCCTTTGTTCTTCCACTTCCAAATACCATTCCTAATTATGCCACTCTGTCCAGACAAGGGTTATTAGAGATCACAAGCCCTCCCATAACCCACAGAGCTATGCAGCTCAGTTCAGATGCCTTTTTACACCCCACCACTTCCCATTTTCCTCCCAGTGTGAAACCACCATCACCTCATCTTTCTTATTCCAAAGCCATTTCCAGTACAGCTGGTTCAGCAAAACCTGGCTTCATGATAGTGAGTCAGATGTGCTGTGCAAATTAAGTTTTTCCGCTCATGTTTCTCTCATTGCTGTTCCAATAAGAACAAACAAAACAGTGATTTTACTTTTTAATGTGTTCATAACTTATTCATAAATCTTTTACGTAGCAATAATTAAGTTAATTACGATGCCAATGAATCTCTTGAGGAATTGAACTGATATAATAAAGCTTAAAACTCAGTAATTATATTCAAAATCAAAAAGTTTTAAATCTGAATGTGTTGTGGGAGTTTAACTGAACAAATAACTATTTTATGGGTGATGATTTTGTTAGTCTATTGATTTATGCAAACTGAAAGTAAAACCAGAGGTTCAAAGCAGCATCATACTGTCTCATTGTTCACTCAGGCATTAAAAGAAGTCTGTCAAATTACAGCTTGACTTATTGTGGCAGTCAGATGGCCTTTCAGCATAATTCCCCTGATCCTTAAAAGCCCTCCAAGATGTTCTCTGGAAGACAAACCAGCAATCAGCACTAACTAATCAATACCACATGATTTGCCCCCATTTGCTACAAACACAACATTACCGTGTAGTTGTGTATATCTCTATGTGTGCATGGATATATAAGTGTGTGTGTGTGGAACCATTACAATCCAGACTGAGAATAGTGGCCTCCAGACTCCTGGGTTAGCAGCCATTAACTTCTACCCTGAGATTGGGTCCAAAGTTTGTTCATTTCATTCTGCAGCTTCACTAATGGACTCTCATCACTCTAATGCTTATGACACAGGAAATTTGCATACCCTAAAAAGTGAAGTAAAGGGCATCAACATGTAGTTTGATTGACGCCCTCTGTGAGAGCAGATTGTTTTACTCCACTCATCAGATGAACAAAAAACAATTAAATAAAAAAATTACAGTAATGTCTCACTTTACAGGCCAAATAGTTTCCTCACAGTGCACTAGGTAGGTAAAATGAAGGCAATATGTGTTTACCCTGCTTCCCATTAAATAACCTGACTTAATTACTGGAATCTTTCAGCCAGTGCATGATTTCGATTGAACATATAAAAATGAACCATTTTTTCTACAGGCAAGCATACATTTCAACAAATACGGAAAGAAAATAAATATTTAAATGAATGTTTACTTGTGTTTAAATAGCTCTCTGTCACATTTTCCAATCCAGTTAATATTTTAACAGTTCTTTTAAGGAAATTTCTTCAGAAAAACAAAAAAAACAAAAAACAACCGCTTGTACTCAAAAGACTGAAAAATCAGGAGCTGAGGCAAATCTTAAAAAAAACACCAATGCCAATATCTTTCCATGCCCCAGGCAGACTTTATATATATATATATATATATATATATATATATATGTATATGTATATTTTCTTTTTTTTCTGACAAGCTCCCTCTGCAGTTACAGACAACATTATACATCTGTTTTCACAGGCTATGTAGTATTCCTCATAGTCTGACTCAGTGTGGACCGTTGGTATAAACCACCTATTTCAGATCTTTCTGCTATCTTCATGTTACTGTTTTCAGATTTCCAGTAACTACAGGCAACAACAACAACAACCTCCAAGATAGCAACCTACATGCTAAAAATGGCAAGTTACTGTAACATATGCGAATGATTCACCAAAACAAGTTCTCTTCCCAACACTATTACAGGGTTGATAATGGGTGCAGCCAGTGTTTTGTCGCAGTACTATGGAGATAGCTCTGGCTAAATGAGATTAAATTCTTCAGAGTGAACTCTAGGTGTAAAATCTAAAAAAAAAAAAAAGTGTGATCTTTTAACAATAAACAGAAATGACCAATTATATGCATACTTACATCAAAACTGTATAGATATAGATACTTCTTGGAAAGCACAGTATCTTAAATGATAAAATCTGTCTGTCAGTGTTATAAACTTGCTAAAGTCCCTTGCTGACATCCTCTTAATGCTTTATTATTCTGTTTCGAATGCACAGAATCATGAAAGCAACATGCTCTCAGTGCTATTCATTTGTGACTTTAGTTTTAGCTTCCAAATATGTGACATTAGTCTTCCATCAGACCATGTAATCCACATGACAGTCAGCGGTCAGCCTTTAGTATTCTCACACTGAGCTAAATAAGACTTAAATGGATGAGAACCCAACAGCCCATTTTATGGATGCACCTGAGGCTCTCTGTGATACTGCCGTAATCAGCTTACAGCACTCCATACTCCTGACCCGCACAATACAGTAGGCACTTTCAACGGTTTAGCGCCTGTGTGAGCACTATACAGTACATTCACGATACAGCACAAGCCTCGCCCAGGCTGTCACAGGGAGTTTCATGGGCTGCTTATTTTTTCCTCAGTAAGGCCAAGCGCCAAGGGCAAAGTGCTTGTTGGTATACCACCCGAGCATGTTAAAGGGATACAGCACAGCAAAAGCAGTTTAATCAGAACTGATCTGATCAGGTTTCCAATCCCACTGTTTTATGAAGCATGGCAGAGACACTGTAAGTGTAGCTGGGGCTGTGGTTTCTTCATGTTAGAAAAAGAGAAGAGGTTTAATTAATTGAATCCCTTAGATGTAAATCCTATATATCCTATTTCCAGCTTCTCAAAGGTTAGGGGTTTCTATGTTTTATATAATCTGTTAATTGAATATCTTTAGGTTGTAGACAGTCGGACAAAAACGGCAATTTTAATGCCCAGAGTGTAATTTCTGTTGCTATGGGCTTCTCAGTTGTTGTCTTCATTGTTAAACAACCACAAGCACCCATGTAAAGCTATCTGATGTTTAGGCTGATTACATAATCAATTGATACATAAAATAACTATAATAGCAAATGAAAATGGATGTTTGATTTAGATATTCATACATTAGAGTATGATTATAAGCAACTTTAAACAACTGAAAAGACACACAGGATTAGAAATAAGGATTAATATTGAGTATTATAATCTAAGCACACAGAGTTTGAACAACTTGCTGAGTCTGTCATTTGCTCAGAAATGTGAAAATGAAGAGCTGCCTTTGTGTTAGCGATGACTGGGTTCCAGATCTGTAGACTCTCAACAAACTTGTTGGTTCTCGCTGTGTGAAGAGCTGTGAACAGCTGGTAGAGAGCAGTGCACCTGACATACTCAGCTGGAGACCATCACACTGTGCTCCTCTCTCACACACTCTCAAACACACACACTGAATCCAGGACTGGGTTCACAGCTGCTGTTGCTGTTATACCAGCTGGTGGGAGTGTGTGTGTGTGTGTGTGTGTGTGTGTGTGGCGGTGGGGTGTGTTTGCCATCGCGCTGTCTCTCCTGTATCTCAGTGGGTGTTACTCTCACTGGCCTTCAACTTCCTCTTTTATCAGCTCCTTTTCTCTTTTTAACAAACACGCACCCTTGAACTCCAATTCATTTTGTGCATATTTGTTAGACACACACAACACAATCTCTGTCATTTCCTCTCTCCCATCACGGCCTGCCTTTCTTCTGCTTTATGTTTTCTGCCATGCTATCTCTTCTGCTCTTTCCTCATCCCTGCCACTCTCTCGTTGTCTCCTTTCCTCACTTTTTCGTTCCTTCTCTCTCTTACTGTGCTTTGCTTCGAGCTACAGTCTAATGAGCAAGTGGCTGGTGTTGGGGTTTTCTCAGTCTGAGGAGAGATAACAAGGCCATATGTTATTTACCACAGTGGCCACTGCTGCAGCCGACCAGTGCCAACTCTCAAAGACCCTCCCAGGGAAAACTATTTCCCATCAAACCCATAGCTGTGTGATCAAAGTGCCGGAGAAGAGGCACACACTCAAGAACACTCTGTTCCTGCTTGAGATGCCTAAGCATTAGAGAACAGCATAATGTAATGAAGAGTCATAAATATTTTCCCTCTATAAGTGCTAAGCAATTTTTTTCTCATTAGTGAGATATATCTTTAGTTTCTCTGAGGGACTCCATTTTGATTACAATGCATATGTGTGCTTCTGAAAGAAAAACTTTAACCTGAGTATGGAATAAGTGTAAAGAAAGCAGTGTGAAGATAACAGTTTAAATCACTTTATGGAGGGCAAATCCTTTCTGAGTTTTATTCATCTAACAGAAAATATAGCCAATTGACAAGAACTTTTCTGAAAAACTTTACACAATTTACAACCAAATACTTGAATAGAATTCAGTGAGTAACCACTTATTAAAAACAAAAAACAGTTTTCAGCCCGCTGAAACCCAGCATCTTGAAAAGCAGTCTCCATCAAAAAGACATCAAAGATGACATATGCTCCTTCACCAGAAGTGTTTAGCACTCTCCTGCCACACAGACGAATTGGTATGTGAAGCATTGCATCAGCACTGGCGACCATATGGTCCAACTAAATAACATGCCAGACATCTGGTGGGACATCGGGCACTGGGAGAAGGAGCAGCCAAATACACTCACTAGAAAGCACTGAGGATGTGCATGAGAAAGGAGAGCAGGGCATCTTGTCATACAGATGAGTTGTCACACTGGGCTATCTCCAACACCAGAGAGTGCTATCTCAATAAATAAATAAATCTGTTGCATGTGCAACTCACTGTTCTCAAATCACTTTGCTATTCATAAATTATAAATACACTGTAATTTTTATATAATATTTTATTAATAAAACTTTGATAAGTATGATCAATTCTATTATTTTTGCAAAATATCAAGAAGAGAAGGTGAATCCTGCACTCAAGCTAGCTTGTGGAATAGCTACCACTCTAGGCCAAGATGTCTCAGAGCTTTAGAGGCGCAGTATGCAGTGCAATAACCAGCACATCAAGTGGACACAAGAGGTGTTTATTCCAGCGTCTGAAATTCATTCGTGTCAGAACTGAGACTCAGAATGGGCATTGTAGCATATGTCAGTGACAAAAATGAAACTATGCTGAGCTCGCCAGTTCGGATGATTCATGTTGCATTTTGGTTTTATACTGATACTGAAAAATGTCATTGTTCAAGATGAATTTGCTTTTTGTGATTTGCTAGCTTATTTATATGCTTTAGTGCATGTGTGGTTTCTGATTTTTTTAATGCACTTAGATTGATGAAGCCTTCATATTTGAAACATCTGTCTAAATAAATCAAACTTTTAAATAAATATAATGCAAATATTAGAACCACTACTTTGAAATACTTGTGCAATAAACAATGGCATAAAAAGCCTGCATTTCTCAGTGAATAAGTGTATAGGCATCTGTGAGGCTGTACTAAGGCACAATATTTTCTGCACTTTGGACTTAACACTAACATGCTCACAGTGAAAACGCTCACAGGCTAGCAAATTTACCATTTTAGCATGTTAGCACACTAAGAGTAGTAAGCATGGTCCAAATAAAACTAAAAACAAAATACAGTTACGGCTCATGAAAATGTCCTTAGTTTTGCAGGACTGGTCATAAACTAAAGTATTGGACAAATGCAAATTTTGACCTAATGATTGAACTAAATGAAAGGTTAAGGGGTCACCAAAGTTATTACAATTTATCCTCAGTGGGACACAGAAGCTGATGGCAATCCATCCGATGGTTGTGTCAACAGTTCACTCAAAACCGTAAATGTCAAAGTCGTGGGGGTGGAAAAGTAGAGAAAAAAAATCATCCTGTTGGAAACATCAGTGTCTGCAAACAATTTCAAGGCAATCCATCTGTTTGTTTTTTAGATATTTCAGTCAAGATCAACTGACAGGCCAACAAACAGACATTGATATCCCTCTAGCTAGACTGTAGGGGAGGCTAAACAGAGAATCATTCATAGCACTATTATAGATCTGTACTTCTTTTTTTCCTGGCAGGAAAGGGAAGCTGAGGAAAGCTAGGGGAAGTAGTTTAAATCCACATGGGCCCAAGCAGTGCTGGGTTTGGTAGAAATAGCCATCAGGAAGCCTCTGAAATCTGACATCTCCCAGCGTGTGTCCTGAAGTGCAGGCTTGTGTGACTAACACACAGCAAGTGCACTCATAACAAAACACGATTCTTCACGCTGTTCCCTTACCTTCAACAACCTAAATGGACCTAAAATGTGGAAGTTATTAGTTGATCACAGCAGTAACCTACTAGTCTCACCAATTAGAAATGAGCAATTTTTGTTAGCTGCCTGCTCTATTCAGTACTGTTGTCATGTCTCCAAGAAGCACCCACACGTTTACCTCTTTGCTATGATCCAGCCCATTGTGATAAAAGTGGGATCAAGGCCAAGTAGTAAGATTGACCTGAACACCAGTGGGCCAGATATGAGTGGCAGAAGGTTCTCACACCCTCACAACATTTGTAGCACACACACATACAACAGGTGACTGAGTATTGTAGGGAACAGACGCTGAAGAAAAGGTGACAGCATTCAATGCAGTGTTAAAAAAGCCACAGTAACAAGCCCATATATTTAGCTATACAGGACCATGCAACCAATGCTGTATGTTGTGACACATACTGATGCAACCTCACACACCTAAATTCATCCTTTCCCTTCAGAGAAAGCAGGTGAGGTCAGTTAACCAGTGCCACTCAATCCCACTTCCAGAGGGATGAGACCGTACCAAAGGGCTGTCCATCTATCTGACAGGCCCAGGTCACAGAGAGGATGGAAAAAGATGGAGGGAAAGGATACTGGCAGGTTATAGGCAGGTGGTCAGGGAGGAGAGGCACTGGAGAAAGATATAGTGATCCTCTATATCAAAGACCAGTAGACATTGTCCAGAACCAATGGCCACTGGCTCGCCTGGTTAGACTGTGAAATATGACCCTGATGGCTCACCTGCAGCCCTCGTCAATACCCCTGCTGTCATTTGTGTCCATGGGATGGCCCCATTTAAATGCATGAGAGCACCTCTTGTAGCCAGCATAAAGAAGATTAAAGGAGACTGCAGTTTAATTTTTTATTTTATTTTATTTTTTTCATTTTTGAAAGATCCTGTCGAAGCAACATAAGCTCAGCAGCAATGGAGGAAAAAGGGAATGGTAAATTGTTGCCTTCATTAAAACTTCAAGCAGTCAGTTTCATTATGAAAGTTCAAAGGCAAAGGGAAATGTGTGTGGCAGCTTTCTCCTAGTATCTCTCTCTCTGCATGTCTTTCCTCTACTTCACCCAACTGGGTAGCTGCACTGGGAATAATAGGCAATGTGACAACAACATGTAATCTTCTGCCTGGAGGGCTGGTGTATATGGATACGTGTCTAGTCGCTTATCTGCTGTCATGCTCACAGCAGGCATAATGAGTCATGGCAGGGCTTACTGCTGGCCTTCATACAAGCCAATGCCTCTGCAGGGTTTACTGTAGGTTTATCAAGTGCTCCAACCTAGGACTTTCATTTCCTATCCTGGATATGTAAAGGCTATAAGTACGGCACTGCAACTTTACTGTTGTGGCTCAGTGTCACTGTTCCCATAGAGCTGTACAGGCCACGTCAGGCAGCTGTTTTCAGTGAAAAAGTTTTAAACATCTCCCAAGCACAATACAACAGATCATGTTAATGACTAGCTGGTGAATAAATTGGAGCCTTTATCAACTTAAGAGACAGAAATTTCCCTCAGGAGTTGGTGGTACCCAAAAACAGAGCTAAAATAGTGAATATACATGCCTCCAAATGAAGTCTAACGTTTCTCTGTGTGTGTTGAATGAGTAAATATGCATCTCTTTCTCCTCCAATTTTATTAATTATGTTTACAGCTTGTTCTGCTGCCCTCCTGTGGCCACAAAATACTATAAATACAGTTTTCCATCCATCCATCTTCTTCCGCTTCATCTGGGACCGGGTCATGGGGGCAGCAGCTTGAGCAGGCACGTCCAGACTTCCCTCTCCCCAGACACTTCCTCCAGCTCTTCCAGGTGGACCCCAAGGCATTCCCAGGCCAGCCGAGTGACATAGTTCCTCCAGCGTGTCCTGGGTCTTTCTCGGGGCCTCTTCCTGGTGGGGCATGCCCGGAACACCTCCCCAGGGAGGCGTCCAGGGGGCATCCGAAACAGATGCCCGAGCCACCTCAACTGACTCCTCTTGATGTGGAGAAGCAGTGGCTCTACTCCAGGCTGCTCCTGGGTGACAGAGGTCCTCATCCTATCCCTAATGGACTAAATACAGTTTTAAGAAAATGAATCATCAAACCTAAGGTTGTAAAGAAGACAGGACATCTGAACCCAAATCTGCTTGGAATTAATTTGAAATAATTTCAAAAACAGTTTTCTCAAACATTCCCACATTTCTGTGAGATGTTAACCCAAACTTTGGAATGCCCACTGCAGCAAGCTGAAATTGTAACACATTTATCTATATGATTTTATGAGCTTGGTCCATTTACCTCCCTTAACCCTCAGGAGTCGACAGACGCGCCGGCGTGTCCTTATCACAAGACCACTTTAAGACCACGTAGCTGCAAGACGCAGCCTCGCTGAATCCCAGTTTTTTTTGTGTCGAAAGTGGGCACTTCAAACTATATACCAGTTTTTAAATTTTGTTAATATGTCAAGTAAAACCCGAGTTATGATAAAAAATATACGCACTGTTTTTTTCATGACCATTGCCATCACGTTTGGTGCGCGTTTGGGGCGCGCATTTTATTCAAGAAGACGCAGTAAACACCAGCGCATTGAGCGCACTTCATTCAGCGCATTTCAGCGCATTTTCCCCAGTCGGATTTTAGAGTTTTGTGTGATTTTAGCTCCAGTGTGTCAATACAGTATGTCAAAATGAAAAAAACAACAGTAAATCACACTTGTGAGGTTGTGCTGATCAAAAATGATTCCAAAATGGCAAGATAAAAAAAATTCTAAGTTGAAATATAAAATTAGAATCTAAAATAGTCAACAACTGACAATTATACATGACTTCAGAGGGTTAATCAAAGCACTTTATTGTCTTGCTGTTGATATGTTGCAAACTGTAGAGTGGGTAGCACCAAGGGTGGTGTATAATGTAAATACTTGCACATCGGGCTAAATTGTATTCAGTACTTCAAGTGCGCTGTTCCCTATGTTCCTTGGCTGCTGCAAAACCCTTGATGATCAACAATTTTGCCAAGAGTCTCAATGAAGGCTCCTTACAGCTGCTGGATAGAGTTTGGTGAAGAAGAAATCTTGTTGATTTGTTTCTCTTTTCTCCTTTGGTGAGTGGAAAGTGAGTTCTTTTAACAAGCCTTTTTTTAGAGACAAGTAAGGAAGGAACACTCAGCAAAAAGAACATAGTCTGACCTCCTTGGCTGGCAGCAGTGCAAGCAATAATGTGTATGTGGGCGTGATCATGGTGCTATAGCGGTAGAGCCAGACAGCCTGATACTGAGAATTCATGATAGTCATATACCTAATATACTCAATTCGCCCCCACATCACTTTCACTTGCTCTGCTTTTCCAAGTATTTTTATCTGCCTTCTTGTCCATATAACCCCGTAGTTAGTGAGAGGGTAAGTAACAAAACACCTCAGCAACAGCACAGATAATGGGGTGGTCCAAGACCAAGTGTGAGGGGTGTGCTGAAGCAAAGGAAAAAAAGGAGGGCTTCAAGGAGATGGGAAGAGGTGGAGAGGCTTTACAGGCGCCACTGAAAGGTTCTGATTGTCCCATGATAATTGTTAAAAGGTCAGTCCTCTTCCTTGGGCAGACTGTGGAGCAGAAGATATGCGTAAACGCTGTCACACATATGAGGACACACATGCCCCTCCTGCTAGTGCTCTTTGGAGTGACATGACTGCTGTTAGAGAGTTCTGTGAATTAGGTCCTTAATTTAAATAACACAACATTGTGATACAAGGATGGAAGAAATAAAAGGATGAAGGGAGTCTGGAGTCTAAAATTCAAAGATGCATAGTAGGGATAAAGGATTTTTCCTCTGTCTGAGTTAGAGTCAATAATATGGTTAGGGCTCAGACCATAAAAAACAAGCATAAGAGCATTTTACAGATACAAAATAAAGGTTAAAGCTACCAACATGCTGCAGGCAAATGTAGATAAAAAGGAAAAAAGATTTTCTATGGGTTCTTTCTTTACAGCAAGATTAAATTATACTATAACACTGCACCAGGCTATAACTGTATTTGTCTGATATTGGGCTGTGGACAAAATGGCACACAAAACATCCTGTTGTTACATTAATTCTGACAATTCTCCATGCTACAGAACAAGTGTCTGCAGTACAGTTACATGTGTCACTTCTCAATGGACACAACACATTTAAATGGGGTCACAGAAGCCAGGAAACAGCTGCTTATGGGACTATTAACTTTGTCTGCTACTTTATAGTCACACTCTTTCTGTGACATTTATGAATGGATAATGCCATCTGTCTTAGAGGAAAAGCTGCTCGCACGGAAGGTTTGAACGATAACTTGTAGATTTAAGAGCTCATCCAGATTGCTTACCCAGACTCGCTCTAGTCATAAAACCAACAAAAATAAGATTTATGATGTTATACTAAAAAATAAGCAAGAATAAAGAGTCTCAAGAATATGGCTTGTTCTGTCACCTTTGCTGCACTGCATTCTAACACTAAAGCAAGTTTTAAAAAAGAATTGTTCAACAAGGTAAAGATTAACAAAGATGCTTAAATCATTTGATAAAGGTCAATGCATGTTTAAGTGCTGTCTTTGGTTCAGAAATGATAGTATAATATCTGCGTTGATTTGAATCAACTGATCAAGCACTGCCATCATCCAAGTGAAAAAGAAAAACTGTTAATCTTTCAGCATCAACGCTGCTATAGGCCTATACTGCTGGGGGACACAAACATGATCCACCGAGCAGTTCCCTCACCTCCCAACAACACCACCATCTCTACTCTCCCACTTCCTCTCTTCTTCCTCTCCCCTCCTCTCCTCTCATCAGATCAACATATAATTCATTATTTTATGTCACTAACTGTGTGTCCAGTTCTCCTCGTAGTTTTGTGTCTCTCCCTCCCTTTCTTTCTCTCTCTGTATCTTTCTGCAGGTCTCTCTCCATTTGGGTCTACATGTTGAACTGCATCTGGCCCTCTGACAAACCCAGAGTTTTTCCTTGCCGCTGTCTGCTTGCTCAGGGGTTCAGGCTCTGGGTCTCTGTAAAGCATCTAGAGAAAATTTTGGTTTGTAAGGTGCTACGTAAATAAATAAATAAATAAATTGAAATTGAAAAAGAACAAAAAGGAACTGAGAAAGCACGTTATTGCAAATTGGAGAACAAGAAATCAATGTTATTGACATGCTTCAATGAACCTATAGTATCTGATAAACAACCAACACATGTTCTTGTATAATTGGGAGGATGGATTAGTAGCCTACACACAGAGAGACATATGTGCACGTACAGCCCTTATATAATCACTGACAGCAGGGTGAAGCAACAGCGGATGTCAAAATGGCTCCTTCAGCTTGGGATGCACAATTTAACTGACAGATTTTTGATTTACTCATGGCGAGAGATTGGACCAGTCATTTGAGACCCTGCTCACTCAAAGACAAATCACTTGCCGGCTACTATTGATCAAATCACATCAAATCAATACGGGCTGTAGGGTACACTGTTGGAAATCAGACTTCAGCAAGATGTAATATTTCTGATTAGGGTCAGCAGTCTGCAGTCACATTGGCAGTTACAGTAATTGCTAAATGAACTTAAAGTTCAACTCCTGTGGGATGAGCAATATACTGTAGGGCGACCTCACGAGATGAATGAATCACTCCCCAGTCACTGCATTTTATAAAACACATTTGCATAGCATGTTGAGATTTGCTGAATTTGCTGAAATACTGCTGCTGTTGATAATGGTTGTATGAAAATTATCGGGGTGGGGATTGGAGCTATATTTGGGCTTGTGTGTTGCAGACATGGTCTGTATAGGTGGGGAAGGCAGTGGTGCAAAACCTGACAAGATAACACAATACTTGACAACAGCATAAGAATGGAGCTTACATTTGGGACTTTGGTGTGTTACGTGGTCAATAATGTTGCAGTGGTCGCAGTTTTGGCATCAGAACTACTTAATTAGGTTTAGGCAATAGAACTACATTGTTGGGTTCAGGAAAAGATCATAAATTTGGTTAAAACAACTATGTTAATTGAATTAGGTCATTAATAATAAATAAAAGGCATAGTTCATCCCAAAATCAATGTTAGTGCTGTTTGTCCATGTAGATTGTTTTGATGTCAGTTTTGGAGTTGTTGGCTGTGGAGAAGTCTGCCTTCTCTTGAGTGTAATGCAACTAGACAGCAATTCTATTCTACATTTTTGGCCCAGTAGAGTAGTGAGAAAAAAAGTAAAATTATATCTACAATTATTTCAGATAATTTGATGTCCCAAGTTACATTGGTCTTAACACAAATGTATTTAAAAATTATCAGAATTATTTAGTATGACAATAGTTTTAAAGAATAAGCTATTAATGTTTTTAATATGCCTAGCATTTTTCTTTCACATTTGGAGAAATGTACTCCTGCTGTGTATCCTTGAGGAGTGGTATAGTATTGTTAATGACAGCCAAGCAGTTTATATGTACTACAGACAGGATTTAACGCTGTGCATATCAACATGAAAGCACTGTTCCCTCTCAGTGGGACTGCTGTCAGACGCAGCATCTACAGACTATACTTTTTCCAGCTTGATCAAATGGTAGAATATTTCACTAAACTGAACTTAATGCAAACTCCAAAAATCCCATCTGTGCAGCAAAGTTATCATTTTAATGGGGTGATATTTTGTTCATGTTCAAAGTCGAGTGTATATTACTGTATAATACCTCTCCACAGACTGTGTGAAAACTGAAATGGATAGGTTTACTGATGAAAGAAAAACATTTTTCATGACATACATCTGTGACCATAATTCAAACAAGGCTACAACAGTATATGTGCATATAAAAAGCATAAACATCTCTTGAATAACTAATACACTTGGGAGACATCAAAGTGAAACCTTGAAATCATCACAACAGTAGCCATGGCTTGCCCATCAGCTAAACTTCTACGTCCGTGTTTCATAAAAATCAAATTGTGTTGGGCAAGCCTGCCATTATATTGCAATTCTTGTCATGTGCAGTGACCCTGCTGCCTGGTACTGCTCGTCTCAGCCCTGCGAGTCCGCCACTTTTTCATCCATCGCAAATTTACTTTGTCTGATCATTTGTTTTCCAATTACGTCCCTGTCCCTGCTAGCAGAAAATTGTCAGCTTTGGTTATGTGAACCCGCGCTTGGGTCTGTAACCAGGGGCAATGTTTGATGTTTGGAACATTTTCATACCTATTAAACGATGAAGGGAGGGGGAATTATTATCCCTCAGAGTTGATTGGATTTTTGGGGGTGGTTTAGGTTTCTGTGTGTGATATATATGTATAGTGAAGCAACACACAAATACACATTCTTATCTTACCTCAGCTCAGTGATTTTCAAACATTATTCTGGCATGTCCCACTTCTGAAGCCAAAAACAATTCTGATCCCCCACCACACAACTCTAATAAATTTTTTGCAGTGGTAGAGGAATCAAAATTCTTTTATTCTGAAATAAAGGTCACCACAAGTATAGTATATAGTATCAGCAAACTCTTAATTTCTTCATTTGTCCTACATGAATCATATTCATTCATTCAAATGAGTTTCACTTCATATTTGACCCCCACATCCCCACCCCCTTGCAGTGGCTGTATGTGCCCCGGTTTGAAAACCATTGCCTTTGTGAAAGAATTAAACCTGCATATAGCAGAAAAAATGACCAAAGACAGCTAGACCAAAGTTACAATTGGTGGATTGTTCATGAAGCAAGCATTTTACTTATTCACTCTTGTTATTTAATGAGTATTCCTCATTCAGTAGCTTCCTCACAACCGTGTTCAATATTTGAGACAGCTTAGAATTAAATAAAACTTAACATTAACACATTCACGGTAATTGCCAGAAAGCTATGCCTTCAGCACAGCGCTACAATTTAGATGAAAGATGCTGAACTGAACCTCAAGGAGAAGATTACACCCACATAGTGAGCAAATACAACAGATGAGCATAACAATGGCAGCAAAATTGAATGGGACTTTAAGAGGCAGAGCAGGGGACAAATAGCAAGGAAAGAAAGCAACAGAATCAATGTTTGGCTGTAACTGTCGCATTAGCCATGATAAACGAGGCCACTGACTGAAACTCTGGAAGTCCACACAGGACATTGCAATGATCTAGTGCTGCATAATCAGACACAATGGATTCTGGGAAGGAGAGGCAATTTGCTACCATGGTGCCAACAAAAGGGGCATCAATTCACATATTGACCTTTAAAAATGTTGTAAATGGATGATATCTTAGGTTCATAGCCAGATGAGAAGTTCTGCATTAGGCCACTATGTGTGGTGAAATTACACTGTGTTGCATGTCCTCCACTGACAGCCCGTAGTATTCATCTGGGGGTGGGATGCACGTCAGGCAGTCAGTGTGTTTAAAATGAAAAATCCAGTTGAAACAAACTCAGATTAATGGAACAATCATCTATGGTGAAATGTCTTGCCCTACAACATTAGATTTGTCACTGTTCATATACAGCACTCCACGTCATGCTTCAGCGTATTTTGTCCCCACACGTGCAAACAAACAAACAAACCGAAAGAGATCTCATTTTTGAACACTCAGGTATTGCACTTTTGTCTGTCAGGCAGCCTGTTTCTGACAGGTTAAGAACAGTTCCCGTCAACCAACTGTCTGTTTGGAAAATGACACTACAGAGACTTTGCTGTGGTATTTTGATGGATAATGAACTCTTTTTTTCGGGCTTTATGCACAGCTCAGTGTTTTTATTGCTCTTATTCTTTCATGGTCCCGAGAGGTTGCTAACAAATCAGAAATGTTTCAGGTGTTAAATAAGAACTAAAAGGGCCGAGTATTCTGACAGTTAAAAACAGTTACCACACTGCAGTTTCAGCAGCATAGAGAAATGAGGAGATCAGAATAAAGGTTTTAATGAGGATGCTTTTGCCAAGAATATCATTTTTCTCTTCATTTGACACTGGTGACAGACAGCAATTCAAATTGCTTGACATAAGATCAAAAAGAGAATATAAAAGACACTCCAGGCCAAATGAAAAGACAGATGCAATCAGGATTTAAAAAGAATGCAGTGAAATATTAGATACAAACTATGACCAGATGATTTGAGAGATTGGGATCAATCATGATATGCGACAGGATCTAAAATGGATCCTGGCCATTTAAATGTGAGTCCATAATAGCATCAAAATTTATAATCATAGTTAAATATATAATCGAGTTTTAATCATTTTTATTTGGTAACTAAAAACAATTATTTCTGTTTAATTTTTGGTATGTTCAATCACTGAATTTGTAAATGCCCCATTAGCTGCCTCCAATCACCATTTTGTAAATTTGTGGGTTGTTCGCATACGATAAAAGATACTTAACACTTAACACAACAAAATTCAAAACCTATAAGACTTTGCAGGTAAGATAAGTGTTAAGTTCTTGAAAAAAAACTCTTGTGAATAATTACTGTGTAATAAATTTATTACACAGTAATTATTCACAAGAGTTTTTATGTGCACACTTTCAAAAAAAAAACAAAAACAAAAAAAAAAACACACACAACTGTACGTCTTTGCATATATATACCTTTTTGTCAGCACTCTCAGGTGCAACAATTCATGATATTGTAGGATTGCTTTTTCTTTCATCACAGAAGCTAAAACCTTCAAACCCAAAAGATAACTTTTAGAGGACATAAATAAGTAAAACTTAATTTCTTCAATGCCTTGTACCAAATCATGCAGCACCTTCTCTCTCTAACTCTCTTCATGATTATCTCTCACACTCAACTTTCTTGCTGTCTCCATTCAGGAGAAATAACTTCCTGTCCTTTGAAATGGAAAACTATTGCTGAAGGCTTTTCAAGTGTACTTCAGATTCGTTTGAACTGGAACAAGAAATTCTGTTACTGTGGGCCGGCGTTTTTGACATGTAGCCTTTTTTCATGATGATACATATTCAATTATTTTCCTTACAGGAATCTTAGAGGGACACGTTTCAACATTTAATAATAGAGTAGTAGTGACAGTGGTGTCTGCTGCGTGTGTGTTGCTCAACACTGACGTCTCAGACTCAGGAGACATTTCAAATATCTAAAATGTGTAAACACTGGTGAACAGCAGTAAGCTTCTCTTGAGCATATTGACCCAATTTCCAAGTTCATATCTTTCCAGTTGGCATGTATAGATAGTGTGTTAAATGCTCCCCCTTTGCTGCTAGTGTTCATGTGGCTGCCACCTACCTTGTACAATGAGGTAGACCTGTGAGGTCTTGGGCTGCTGTTTGGTCTGTATAGAACAGGTGTACGACCCCTCGTCATACACATCCACCTACACACAATATAATAGAATAATATTATTTCAAATGTTATTTTAAATGCTTTATTATTTAATCTTACTGCACAAAAAATATCAAAATAAATACTTAAATTCAACTTAAAATTCCTACTTTTTTGAGTTTACATAAACATGAGCTCTCCTGATTTGCCTTTTGAACTGACATAATGGGATGAATGAATGTACTGGTGAGATTTCAATGAAATTCATTTAATTAAGCTTATTCACAAACATGATCTTTCTGTTTTTAAAATGTGTTACATTAAGTTGTGCTTCTCTCGTCTCATAATAATCTGGAACTTTGACTCACACTGAATGTACATCCCACACTGGACCAAGTGTTGCACCGTAATATCATTTGGACTAATATTTAATGCTGCTTTTTTTTTTCAAATTTTGTTGGGAATGATTGATTTGCTTTTTTCTAGGTATTTATTCCAGATTGTGTCATTAGCTATTTTTTCTGTGAATCTAATGTAAGCAATGGATTAACACATTCAGAGAGAATTTGCTTTCTTGCTGGGAATTATAAAAGAATTTTGATATCAATTTTTTATCTGTAATGAATGAATACATTTTTGGCTAGCTTAGCCTAGTGGCTTCTAGTCTGCTAGGCAAAGCCAACATCCTCCCTCCAGCTTAATATTTAGTGGATGCATAAAAATAAAATTAAAATTGATAACTAAAAATTGAAACAAAAAAAATCTGTTCTCCCCTGTCTCTGAATGTCATTGCCATTTAATTTCAACTCATAATGAATGAAATAAGCATTGTAGTGCCAGTTTCTAGGTATTACCTTCTGTATGCGGAGGCTGTACTCCAGCTGTCCTTTAGTGACCAGATCCACTCTGGGGTCCAGGGACCACTTGTCCTGGCCTGCGAAGATGATGTTGGATCGATTGAGCCAGGCCACCTTGGACACTTTGTCATCAACATAACATCTGTGGGCACAAGAGTGAGTGAGGTGAGGAGAAGGAAATAAAAGGATTCGTTTCTGATAAGGGCTGCAATGTGAGAAGACTTCTACAATCATACTGAGTAGATGTATGAAACTCAGAGAAAATTCTCAGTGAAGATTGAAAAGGACAATAATTTCTTGAAAGAACAGACAAAGCTGGTCATACTGCAACACAGGTCAGCAGTGCTGAGCTTGACACAGCTGAGCAGCAGGTGTAATTCAGAGTTTATTAACCTAATCAGATAACTCAGCTCAGCTTTTATCCTGAGGTCTTTAAAGAAAAGCCAAAGTTAAGGAGCATGTCTTTCTCTTTACCATCTTCAATTCATCCTCTGTACACTCTCTTCCCCCCCTCAGTGTCTCTCTTTACCCCCTCTCTCCTTCTCAGTGTCCTTCTTTAAATCTGCCTCCCTTCCCCTCTCTGATAAATACATCTCCTTTAACAGCAAGTCTATTCCTGTAGATGAGAAAGGACACCGGTATCCTCTTGTTTACTTCTTGTTGCACACTGTCAGAACATAACGCCAAGTAAGCTCGAGCTAAGACATCTTGCATGGGAGGGATGGGAGTCGAGCGTCTGCCTAATGAATAAATGTAAATGTGAGAAGACGTCGGAATCAATGAGAATGGATATCAGCCGTAATGCAAGCCGACAGAGGTTGTGCTTCACATGCAAATTCCCATGGCTCCCCGAGCCTTGGCTGTGCACACTGCTTTGGAGTGTGTTGGGCTACAAGAGAGTAGATTAGCGAGGCAGTGGAGTGAGGCTGTCTTTGGCAGGTGACCCCAGGTGATGCACAAAAGTGGTGGTGCAGTCACCCCAGCCTGTTACCCAGTGGGAGCTGGATGTCAGATTTGTTGAAGGTATGTGGTCACAGCTTAAATCCCTGTTGATGTTGCTTTCCTTTGTGCAGAACCAAGATAGCTCTCTGTATTTATTGACTTGCTCTGATATCTACCTTCTACTTTCCTCACTGCTAAGTTGTTTGTTTTGTTTCAGACACATTCTTCTAAGTCACAGAGAGCTATATGAACAACTCTTTCCCAAAATTATATAAGCATGGATCCTGTGAAACCAGGAAAAACAACTGTAGCACTAACATCCATATAAGGTTTTGAGTTTTAACTTCACCCTGCAGTGCATGACACATACAAGTTACATGTACAAGCCCTCAGAGCTTCAATTTATGAAAGGTGCAAAAACACAATTTAGAATGAATGGGAATGAATACAAAAGTGCATATTAGTGCAATATTAAAATGCTTCACTGACTAAAATTGTGATATAATGTACTGTAGCTCCAGTGTATCCCTGAAACAGGCAAATGCAGCATATATGTAGACAACAGTCTGTGACACTGTTACACAGGATGGGGGAAAGGGTCAACAGTATGTGATCTACTGAGATGTGTGGTGTCTGTCTTTGTTCACCACCTTTTCATTATCATTCAATCAAAAAAGGTACTGTAAAGAACTTCTGACATTTTTATTTGCAGGTGCGATGTACAAAATATAATTTTGTCAGATTGCTCATGATTATAAATATATGATGAAAAGGAAGCTGATATTTATGTGTAAAGGTTCTAGCACTGTGAGTGAACTTTCTGCAGCTCCTCTGTTGTCAAAGCGATAATGCTTAATGAAAGATATTGACACACTGTGACAACTTGAACGGCTTTTAAGTTTTGCAGCGAAGGGTTGCATGTTGTTTGTTTTCTCTGAGGTTGCTTTTCACCTCCTTTGCTACCAGTTGTCTCCTGCTGTGAAGTAAACAGGAGGAGATGAAAAAAAAAAACAGTGAAAAGAGTGTGAAAAAAGTGATACAAAAGTAGGAGATGTGAACAGAATCACTTGTTGCCTTCAGCTGTTCCTTTCAAAAACATGAAACACTATACTATTCGTGAAATCATGATCTTGAAAGCATATCTAGAGTATAAGACGGCTGTCTCCTGTACAGACTTTTAATAGCTTAAGATCAAACTACAAAACACAAATGTTTGACAAATAATAAATCCTTGAAGTGTATGAATTTAATAGTTGAAATTATGTAGCCATAATCTACAGATCTGTAATGATTAGTCTGTGATTGTCTTCATCTTTTACTGAATTACAGAGGAACTAATGGGAGCTCAGCTCTCATGAAAAGGACACAACCTCACCTAAAAGCTTACACTGAGCTATTTAGGAGGGGACCAAAAACGTTGTCCATTTTTATATCACATATAACACATTTTTTGTTTTTGTTGTGTGTAGGGATTAGTGCATTAGTGTGGTGCAGGTTCGGGTCATCTTACATGAAAATAATACAGGTCTGAGTGGGCAGGTCCATAATCCTAATACTAACAGCAATGGTCCACTATCCACCTCACTCTTTTGTCTTTCAAACTGTGTGTGAAAAAAAGAGTCCACGTTTTTAATGAAGCACTACTTGATTGCTAGCATTCAGCAATAAAGAACACTGTTTCGAACAATTTGTCTGTTTATTTAGTTTAGATCTTCCCACTACAGTAAGTATGCAGAGAAAGAGGGAAGAGAAAGAAGTGCTGTTGCTCCCAGCAGCAGGGCCTGATCAGCACCTTGGAGAGCACTGTGATTGTCAGCGTTGTCTCAGTCATTGTGTCTGTTCTCAGAGAGGACAACTGTGCCAAAATAACACATGAAGTTGACAATTTATGGGTCAGCTAGTGCAGACTGGCTCTTATAAGGGGTTGGGTGGGTGCAGATATTGAAAAAAAAAACCAAAAAAAAAACCCTGCGCATCAGTACTGTCCATGATTCTGAAACAGAGAGGAGGAGAACAAGTCACTCAGTTCTGTTGCTTGTTTGCTTTTGGTGGTTTTAAATGTCTAATTCCTAGTGTTACACGAACAAAAATTTGTTGACTGAAATTGTCACGACACACTCTCAATTTCATAACTATTCCTTTTATTTACAGAGCAAACAGAGACTATTGTCCAAGGAAAGATTGATGTGGCACACTGCTGCTTTCTGCTGTGTCGATGCAGCATGGCTTTTCTTTCGCCGTTCTGAAGCTGCCTGAACGATGCTTTGTGATCACCCAAAACATGGTTCAGAGACTGCTGAATTCACTCAGCCAGTTGTAAATAGACATTCATCATGCAATTAATATGTAAATGTGAAAGGCTTTAAACTCCTCAAGTGGATTTGAGATAAGGTGAAACTTGTGGGGAGAGTGGGTAATTGAAAGGAGCTGTTGCTGTAGTTTTCTGCACAGAAAGAGAAAATAAACCACACTTTGTAAATAATTACAGCATTAAAGTTGATAGAAACAGCTGTGAAGTGTATATAAACACATGGAAATTACAGATTACAAATTTCCCACAGCTGATAAGTAAAAGATGTTTAATAAACATATTAATTGGTACAATAATCATTTACTGAAGTATGAAGTGGAAGTGTAGAAGCAGTATAGCATATAAATTCATATGAATTCAAAGAGTCTACAGTCATGTTAGTGGTCTGTGAGGCTGTACTTGGTCACAGCAGCGCTTCAGGCTAAATGTTAGCTTTCTCATGCCCCTTACAGTGACAATGCTAAAATGCTAATGTTTAGCAGGTGCAGTGTTTAGCTTGTACTCTTAGCTTGCTTGGACAATTTTAAGCTGTTGATAGTGGTAAAGGGAAAGTTATTGGATAAAGAAAAGCTGTGAAAAATTATTTTGAAGGGGGAATGCATGTATGCACTAAATTTCACAGCAACCATCCATGAATTGTTGAGGTATTACATTCAAATCTACAAATGTCAACCTCGGGATGACCTGAGAAGAAGTCAGGGGATCGCTGAAATCCTAATCATTCATACATACAAAATTCAGTCCATCTAATATGTGTAGTGATTTCAGTGGATTTTGACCTGCAGGTGGGACTGAATGAAAAGTCAGCAGATTATGGGGACCTTGAATGTCTGCACCTAATTTCATGGCAATCCATTCAATAGTTTTTTAAATATTTCAGGGGCAGTTGAACCAACAAATGACCAACAGACTGATATCATATCAGTGATATGATGCCCATCACTACAGCAATGAAATGCTTTTACTTGTTTTACAAAGCACACTTGTATTATTTGATTTGATTTGAACTTCCTGGCCATGGGAAAATATTCTAAAAATAAAATCCTAAAATGGCACTTCTATACTTCTACTCTGACAGAGGTACTCTGAGCAAACTGCAGTTTCCAGATCACGATGGAATGAGGTGCAGTGCAGCATGCACATCATTATACCCTTTGTGTAAGTGAGACAAGCAGTTTTAATTTGGAATTGTACTAACACTGTGAACGTGACTCTTCCTAAGGATCATGGAAGCTCTTGGATAAATACAGGTGTTTGGGATTATTTATCATCCAAATGTCCCTAATTTCTCCTTCCAGTTTGCAGGGACCATATGCTGCTCCATATGGGTCAAAGAAATTGCTAAATAGATACACAACACATGATGCTGCACATGCCAGCACACTCAAAACTTCAATCAGGACCATATTCCAACTGTTCAAAATGCTCCCATCTTTCCTTTGCCTTATCTCTATCTCTCTCATCTCTTTGCACTTTTGCCTCGCCACTCGTCCACTTCTCTTCCTCTTGCTAGCCTTATTTTTTTCATCTTGTCTGCCTTTCATCCTGGTCATCCTTACTCCCCCAAGTTTCTTCTGGCCTCTCATCTCGCCATCAACACTCTGGAGCAAAGGTGGACAGCGTGGAATAGAAATGAAAGGATCAGGTTTCTCTGCTACTTCTTGCCTTCCGCTTTGTCTGTCTTCCCCTGAAATGCTGAAGGCTCCAGAGGGACCTGACAACCCTTGGTGCAGAATGTAGAGCATTCACAATATTGGCTATTTCCTGTTCTCACTAATGAGCAACTCCTCGAGAAATAGAGAACTTCCTATCACTTGTCAGAAGAGTTGTTTGCCTGTAGCTCTTGCTTCATTCTAGCAGAGTAGCTGTCAAGGTGTGTCAAGGTAGGGCCAGGTTTCTGGTGAACCAGAATGAGAAATAACAGCATGGCTGTGCACGGATGGTCTGATCTGTGGCACAGTCAACAAGTGGCTTGCACGGAACTCAATTTGATTGGAATAGCCATGGTTGAACAATTTGTAATGAAAATCCATCCCATTAACTGGCTGCAGCCCTCACAATGATGCAGTATCTCAGCTGTGTTATTTGGCCGACGTGCGTGACTTTATTTATTTGAAGGTTTGGCAAAAAAATCAACCCCCTTTTTTTTTAATCACAATAGCATTTCCATGTTCAAAACCCTCTGCAGAATTCTCTCCTAGCACATAATCCTCCGCAGAATACCTAGTCTCCACTAACATAAAAAAACCTTGTAAATACATAGTAAATATTTGCTGATGCTTGTAAACAAAAAGCCTGTTAACTGCACTTTATTTTTCTTTTTACTAGATTTACAAAGTGATGTTGTTGTTTATCAGCCCCTTCAGAGACCGGGGCTGGGTTTACATGGGGTCCCTGCTTGTGATGGATGCCTTGCTTGCTGTCCTGCACTGTTTTACCCTGAGTTTTGTTGATGGATGCTCTGCTGTGCTATATTATACTCTTTTTCTGTCCCGCTGTGCTGTGCCAATATGGACTGGCCAATAGGCTATGGCTGACAGGGGACTGTGTGGGCTGACAGATGCCTGGGCCAGAGCTGCTGAGCTGGGCTTGTGTTGACAGGAGGACTGGGCTGGATGGATCCATGCTCCAGGGCTAGCCGTGGGGGAGGACCAAAGAGTAGGCTGAAGCCAGGAAGTGAAACTGTAATGAGAGGAACGATGTGCCAAGACTGACAGAATAACTCCACCACCCGCTATCCCCATCAATACCCAGTTCTCCTCATCTCACCTCGCATTTTCACTCACTCATTTTTTTTTTTTGCTTTTTTGCCTCTCTGACACCTTTCACCCCTTAACAAAACATTTTTTTCCCTCTATTTTCTCTTTGTAGTGCTCCTATTATGTTATGGCCTCCACCCTCTTCAACCTTCTGCCTCCATCTCATTCCCCTTTACTCTCCTTTTCTGCTTTTTATCATCATATTGCATTGTAAGGGTGGATGTCTGAGAGAGAGAATCTGAAATCTTTTCGCTGAAAAAGTCAACTTGTTTTAGAAATCAATAAAGATGGAAGAGAAGACTGTCACACTCACTATTTGATTGAAATCTGCCTCACTCCAGCCTCATGAGCAAGCAAGGTCTGTGTTTTTGTTGCCTATAGGCATGTGGCAGGGGGCACAGAGGAAGGGAGACAGAAAGATAAAGATGCAACACAAAAGAAAGTGACACCAAGAAAAGAGGGAAAGAGTAAACGTAGGCTATGGGACAGAAGCAAAGCTAAAAGCTGCATACCGAATCAAAGCCAGGTCATTCCTTTATAGCCCTTAAAGCAACTTCTTGGCCCAGATATTCTCTGAATAGCAGGTTATGTGTATTTCTGGTAAGGTCTACGCTTATCCACTAGGAATGAGCCTAGCAAAGCTTTTATGAAAATTAATTTTATTAAATTTAATTTACACTTTAACATAAATTAAGTAAGTAAATATTAGGAGTTGCATTATTTAGACTCACAGAAACGTATGAATGTATTGTGCCTTTACAAATTGGTGTTGAGACCAGTAGTAAACTGGTCACTTTAATAATAGTGATGTGAAAAGGTGCAAAATGTTTGAAGCTTGTTTGTGAAATTTCTTGTACAGATTTAATGAAGCATCTTGATGAGGGGGACATATTAAGTGTGATAAACCGTCTCCTTTCACAAATAGTGATTTTAAACAAAGCTGTTAACAACAGGAAGAGCCTCATCCTGGTCCCTGTCTTTCTACGCCTAAGATCCAAATATGAAGAAGATGAACACAGACAGCAACAAAGCTGTTATAACCCTCTAACTTTTTCAAGGTCTGTCATCAGTCACTACAGTGACTTCAGTCAAGCCAAACCCTGAAGCCAATCCCTGTAGGGAAATCCCTATTGACATAAAAACGTCGGAACAGACTGGGAGTAACCTTTGCTACTCAGTTGATTTATTCTCTCTGTTTCAAAGCAACCAAACAGCCACAAATCTACATATAATTCTCCAATCATGACGCCCCTTCATCTTGGTTGGCATGCACCAGTACTTAGAGCAAGTCATTAATCAGGGCAGGAAAGATTGTGCAAAGAATTTGCAGATTTGTTTGGTCCAAACATGCTTGGCATAATTTCGAGATTTGGAAATGCCAGGGCAGTTAAAATTTGGTGTTTTGAGTTTCTTTCTGTTCCACTGAGGAGTTGTGCATTGGTCTGCTGCGACGTGCAAAATTTGAAATCTCCACAGCAGCTGTTGGGGCAGATGGAAAAGGGCAAAAGGAGGAACCTGTACCAGCAGAGACCAATCAACTTATTCTCATCTGAGGACAAGGTACCCTTTATTGCCTGGGCCGACACATAAAGCCTAAGGCCCCTTGCAGCTCGTCCAGACACACATGGGTACCTTCTACCGCACCAAAATGTCAGCATTTGACATGCTGGAAATAATACTGGGCTTAACCAACATCTAACTGCTGATCAGAGTTCATACTGTGCATGCCAGCAGTGCGGGAGCCCTGACTCTTCTCCTGTCAGTCTAGTTTCACTTCAACCCATTCATCCTCATTTTAAAGTCAATATGACAACTCCTTCATGCTTTCCTCCTTCTCCTCCTATGTGTTTTTAAGCAGGGCTGGAGTGTGAGAAAGCTTGGATGTAACGAGCCCATGACAGATGGTGCCTCATTGAGACGTAGGCAGGAGGATCTATGGCAGGAGCAGGATGCTGCTATTAAATCTCAGGAGATGTACTGTGCTTCCCTCCTCTGTCATATCTTGCCTTCTTGTCACTCTGGTCCTTCCCTCTCTTTCTGCTGTTTTGTATCTTCTCTTGTGTTTCTGTTTTTGCCCTTCCCTCTCTACCTCATTTTTGTCCCATCACCTGTCTGTCAATCTTCTTGTTCTTCTTTTCCTCTACCCATCCCATCCTTTGCTCATTCTCTTATTCCTCTACCTCTTATTACTTCCCCATATTACTCTGATCCAACTGTAAACAACACAGTGAAGCTTATTTTACATTTTGAGCATCTGAGAACTCTGACAAGAGGATATCCTGTATCCATGTTCATGCTTATGAATCTGTGCTGTTTTATATTGACACAAGTGTGTAAGTGTAGGGGAGAACAATATTATTACTTATGTAAGTCACATGCCTCTTACAGCTGCAAATTATACTCTTTATTCCACAATTACTGGCTGCAAAGTGTCGACCTTCCCCATTCAGTACTGTATTTAAGTTGCGTTCCCTTTTCAACACACAGCCTGCTCTTATGATTACAGGGTGTAACATAAGGCCATGTCTCCAAGTGTGACACTATGGAACTACTACCTAATTTCTCTGCTCTCTACATTTACCTCTCGTGCGATCCATCACTGTGTTCTGCTTTGGTGCATTACGGGCAGAAAGAGGTGAATCAGTTGATGATGCAGTGCCACTGAAGGAGAGCAGAGGCAAGAGGGGAAAAAAGATAAGTGCTAAAATACTCCAGACCTGGCTGCCTCTATTTAGGCTGTGAAATGAAATGCAGCATCATAAATTCTGTCTGAAATGAAATAGGCTTATTTGAATTTGTTGGCCCAGCACACTATTTATGTTTCTTGGGAAAGCTTCTGATAATGTACAAAGTACAACTACCAAAACCTGCACTACATCTCAACAGCATAGATTCCACTTGCATCTAGTAGAGCTTTGGCAGAACCCAGAAAATCGTACAAATAAAAGCCAAGAGCGTTGCTACCTTTTCTCTAAAGTCATTTTATCTCAAAGGTAACACTTTGAACAGAACATGTGACTTAAATAATTATGGAGGGTATCAGAGCTTGGGGTGCAGTTCGTTTCATCATCATTTCCTTTGTGAGAATTGGCTTTTATACCCTCTTGCCACACTAATCAGCATTTCTCCCTTGTGGGCTTATTTTCAAAAGCACAGCCTTATTAGTTTGTTGAGAGCAATGCAATTTAAAGATGCATCTACAGTACTTAGCCTTGTGGGTGAACTTTAAAGGTTAGCCAGCAGTGGTATGGGAGTCAGAATATCAAATACGTAACTGGCAGGTGTCATGTCAAAAGAGAAGGTCAAAAGGTCTTCTGTGATTTGTTGTCAAGGATGGAATAGTTAATTCACATGCCGATGTAGTGGAAGAAGCTGAAAGTCTGACAGCTACTCTTCCTGTCTATGTGGTGAAATCTTACAGGCAACTGGGGAAGCTGCCTGTATCATTTATGCATATATTTTACATGCATCCCTTTACACTTTATTTATGTCATGTAGAACATTTTGAAAACACTGAACTTATCTTGTCTCACACATGCCAAAGATTAACACTGACAGAGAGGCCAGCTGACTTATTAACTATTTTGCTTTTTACATTTCTTATTGTTTTGAACTGAACATATAGCTTTAAATATGAAATATTTCTCTATTAATTTGGCATTTATGGCTAAATAAGTCAAAATAATAATTACAATACACTTGCAGTGCTTTGAGGGTGTGAACTGATCAAAAGTTTGATCAAAGTCACCTAACAATCCAATAAACATTATCAGTGTCTCATTCAAATGTAGCCAGCACATTCTGGTTGGAACAGTCAGGACTTCCTATTAGCAACCTGGGATGCAGTATTTTAGATGCAGACAACATATCAAAAAAATATCCACATAAATATTTTTCAATTAACATTTTCTTAAAATAAACACATAAAGAAAGAAAGAAAAAAGAAAAATATTGCCAGTGGCCATCCAAATACCCTCTCAGATCTAATTCAGCAGTACAGTGTCTTTAGTTTTACTGACTTGCACATTAGTACATTTAAAATTAGTAAAGAACAATGTTACTGCATGCAGATGTATTTGGTTTTCCTGCACTTCACTCTACAAAATATAAGACATTATTTGATAAATTCTCAAGGGAACTAATAATGCATAAAATGTTATGTTTCTTAAAAAAAATGCAGTTTACATTCTTATGACAAAAATAAATTGATTTATAGCCAACATATTTGTATTGTATTTTCAAGAACAGTAGTTACAGTAATAGAATGAATGGTAGTTGAAATATAGCTAGATGCATGATAGCAGATTTAGTGGACAGATGATTAATCATAATTTCCTCCAAACACAAAATCAATACTTGGAAAATTTAACAACTGTATTACTCCTTGGTCTTTTCTTGTTACCACTGAACCTTAGAATTGAAGAATTGGCAATATAATTCTGAGATGACCTTCTGTAGACAGTCTTGGTCAGGAGAAATTTGTGTGTTGCTTTAAAATAGCTGTCCACTGTAGTGATGGATGTCTTGACAGATGTCTGAACGTCCTGAACATGTTGATGTCAAGAAGACAACTGTCATTTAAATGCTTCAATTTAATGCTTCGTCACACAAGAGCAGGAAGCAGCTATAAAGCTGTTAGTGCAGTCATTGCTTTGCATTCTGAAGAGAACTTTGATGATATACACGAATAAATAAATAAGATAATAAATAAGACCATACTTTAGACTCCAGTATTCACACATAAGGTACAGCGTGGAAAATCCACTTTGCTTATTTGGTTGCATATTTCACAAAAAAAGTCTGTGGAAGGGAGACTACCAATTCTCACAACTACAAAATTGTGTAGCCATGACAACAATAAAACGTGTCACAATCCTGACATATGTTCGTATATGATATATCGTATCATTGTAGTTAGTCCCTATGACTACCATTTCAATTTGGGCTACATGAACTCAGCATGCATGCCAATGCTATTAAATATTTCACAGCATTTTAACACCAAGGATAACTTACCTTTTCAAGTGGTCCCCTGAGTGTGCACATGGTTAACCACTGTTAACAATCACTGCACACTGGACAGGGTGCAAGTGTGAAAGGTTTTGATTCTGTCAGTTCCAAGTGATTTTCTGATTCACTTTATGCTGAGTTGGCATCTGTCTACTGATCAAAGAACAAGGAACCCATGAGCCTAACAGACTGACATGGAGATGTTGATCTCTGTGCCCACAATGCTCTAACACAATCCTTCACAACAGGGAGGCTGTTACAGTACATTTCAGGCTCTTAGACTGCAATCTCATCCGAATCACAATGCATAATGATGATGAAATGTAAATGTATTGATTAATTGATTCTTTCATTAAGTTATTCATGCAGCACCGCAGAGCCCCAGAAGTGCTATTAAACTGTTATTTAACTCATTGCCACAAAATAATGATATTTTAAGACCATAATTTAGACACAGTAGGGGACTCATAAATGAATGCAAATAAATTACAATCTTATCTTTGACCTAAATTACTGTTTAATTGCATGGCAGAGCCTATCAAGAGATAAACAAACAAGAGAAGCGCATCTTTTTAGCACCTTGTCCCTTACTGTAAACACGCAACAGATCATTGATCACAGAGACAGAGCTTAGATAATGAATTATATGAAAACAGCAGTTCACTTTCATTAAAAAATATAGTTACACCAAATGTAAATGTACCTTTATTCCACGACTCCGATAACCGCATACAGAATTTAACATAAACTGCCACAATATCAACAAGCAATACCGGTGACAAAAAAAATACATCATGAAAACATATTTTTAAAAATAAAAAATGAAAATATTATTATTGACTCTGATAGGACAGTTCTGTTTCAAGTGCTGCATACAACAACATCTACACTGGAAGTGCACAAGCAGTCTGACTTTGGGTAAGTTAACTAGCTAAAAGCCAATATAGCCTTGATATTATAAGCAATAGGACCTCATACCTGACAGCCAACTGATTACTAACTGATGTATTTGGTGACATAAAAATGTCGTGTTAATTTGTCCTTCACATTAGCATCATAATGTATTTGTTTGTACTGGGTATCAAAATGAATGTTGATGTATTCTTTAAATACCAGCAGATCACTAAATCAGATGCTTTCTGCAAAGCTGCAATCTTTATTATTCAACCTGTGTTTTTCATGAGAGAATGAAAATCTTATGAGGAATAAGTTTGACTGAAATGGCAAAATAATAATAATAATAATTATTTTAGCTGGACTAGGCTGACTGAAAAAAAAGAAAAACAAAAGCAAACAGGATGAGGATGACTAAATATGGTAAAAACTGCAGAGGACATTTGGAACAACACCAGACTGAATAAAAATAATAGCTGACAAAATGAACACCAGTAATAACTGAAATTGCACGTCTAAATGAATTTACAGTATATAAAGTATACTGGTGCCCTGACATCCTTATCTCATCCTAATGGTAATCCTTGATGTACCATTTTTGCAGCAATGCCAAGAAAGAGCAAGTGCATATGTCATGCGTGATTTATATTTAATAATTAGCATTTGTTACTTTAAAAGCATGTGAAGCGGTGTGTGCATGTAGTGCATGGCCAGTGTGCAGTATATATATTTATATATATATATATATATATATATGACATGAAGAAAATAAAAGAAAGAGAAAAAAAGAAAAAAATTCAAAAGAAAAAACAGTGAAGATTTATAACTTGCACGATAACTGAGAATAAAAGACCTCATGCGCTCAAGTCCTGTCATGCGTGGCAGCACGTGAGCCAGCATTCAGAAGGCCTCATCTGCACACTGAGAGGTAGCCATGAGTAAAACAAAGACTCTGGGTAATGATCCAGCAATGTGTTATTATCATAACAGCCTGGGAACCTTCTCTGAGATGGTATAAACACAGACAATCTAGCAGATTCCCTTTTTAATTGCTTTCAGATAAAGGGGGGGTAGAGGCAGGGATAGAAAGGCAGAGGGGAAAGGGTGGGGTGTGGGGTTTGTCTTGTTCCTCAGAGCAACTGTTCCAGCAGATGATACCAAGCAACCCTGACAGGGAAAAGGGATGAGTGGGACCAAGAGGAAAGGGGAGGCAGAAGAATGTGTTTTTCTGGGCTTTAAATCATACCGACTTTTTTTCCTTCTTTTGCCACAACAAAAGAGACAGAGAGAGAAAGTTTGATGCTAATAATAATGTGCAAAATGCTCAACTGACAATAGAAAATAAACAAGTAGATGACGGTAATTTTATCACAGTGGTGGTTTGATGACAAAAGAAACTCTTCTATTGTTGTAAAATTCACACTCTGTGCAAGAGGAAATTAGCCTCTGGCACATACAAGGATTAGCAGGGTTTTTAGAACATTAAAACAAAATGCCACACGCTGTTTGTCTGTTCACATAGTGCTACTTAATGCAACAGCGTTGCCTCTAGAAATCACCAGTAAACCCAATGAATAGTTGCTGCTGATCCACAGTTACTGCCGAGGGCATGGCTTACTAAGCCTGTAACTGAGGTCGAATAGGCTCTTAAAAGAGCTACAAATTATGTCATATGTCTCAGCTACTGATAACTGCATTACTGCTTATTTTTCAATTTTGCGTTTCATTCATTTTATGTGTACTACTTCAAACTTACTTAATATGTAATCCATTATAAGGAACATGTCATTGGTTGAATTCTTTTGATCGAACTTACCTCACATACATTATCTGAGGCTGGGAGCTGTTGTGAGGCGATTGCAGGAACTTAAACGTGGCTATAATTGATAGACAGTGGGGAATTACCATGACAAAATGAATAGCGTCACTCATAGTGAGGGGACTAAAGAGAATTATCACCTGATTCGGCAACTCCCTTTGAAGCACTAATATTCTGTGGTTGAGCTTTCAAAAACATATATACGCATGTGAAGATTTTCTGCTGCCATCTATCAAGCCGTGGATACTAGAACATCTATTCATAACAGTCCCTTTATAGTCAAAAACTGCATTAATGTCTCATGATCCCACGACATAGATGAGGAGGTAAAATCCTAGATGCACAGTTAGCCTGTGGGGTGTAAGAGGTTATTGTGGACAACAAAGGGATAGTAAACTTTCCTTTCCCAGTCTGCAACATGACCTGCCTCTGCCAAATGACATTGCCACATTCCAACAGTGTGAACCAACAAGCCACTGGACCACCATTACTGTTTGGAGCAATCTTAACTTCAACTGATTCTGATTCCCCTCCAAGTCACTTGCTTTGGTGCTCTTGCTCACATCACCTGGAAAACCCATTTTGCTGGTCCTCAGCCCAGCCAATTTCGATCTGTCACAGGTAGTGGGGAATTGACTGTGCGACATGTAGCATATCACTTTAAAGTGACAGTAAAACGGGAAATCACTTTGTGCCAGCCACATGCTCTTGTCACCTCCCATAAGAACTTTGTTCAGTCAGAGGGAAAAGTCCTTAAAGCTAAACGGTTTGTGTGGGGAAAAGATAGCAATTCAGTGCCAAGTCCAGTCTCCTTGCACCCATTCAGGACACACAGCGCAACAAGGAACTGGGTCTCAGAAGTGTGTGCTTTAAATTGATGAACACACTCAAGACATGAACCAACATATGCACAGGAACACCCATTCATGTGGCATTAAACCAAACATTCCCACTGTGTGTCTACACCCACTGACTCTAGCAGCTGCATGGCCACCTAAAAGGCTACACAGACACAGACTTATTCAAAAATGCACAATGAGTATTAACTACTCACACAAAGAAGCAAACACACACCCATGCATATAACTGTATCTAACAATCTGAACTCTAAGGGCAAACTGGGCAGTTTGCAGTTTATATTACCTGGTAACTCATCTAAGACAACTGCACACCAACTTCAGACCAATTTCTATAGCTACACAACCACTGACAGATGATCAAATTTAATCCCGAGAAAACAAGACAAACAAGACTGAAGGAGTATTTTCAGCCACAGGTATCTGCAGTCCTACATTCATGCATGAGCTAACACCGATGAGGTTATTTCTTGGATTCTTGTCACAATAGATTTGACAGTAAATGAAACTTGAAATGTGACTGTAGAAAGGTGGAAACCAAATTTTGACCCATGGATCTATGTCCATAACCATAATTATCTTGCTATTGACACTGAAACCTTTAAAAATCAAACGCTACAAACCATTTAAAGCATATTCATTTTCCTATGACTGTAAAAGTCAAGCAAATTAAAAGGCTTATTATTTTTCACATTTATCTAGATACTATTTATGACTGTACAGGCACTCTGGTTTTACATTCATGGTGAGAAAAGTAATCAATATATGCAATGTATACTCCTTTAAAAACAACTGAATTTACAGTGTGCTGTTGAAGCATTGTGAAAAAGGACAGTTCATTTTGGTGTGAAAGCTGTTTATGCGTTTGTGAGCATTTTGATGTCTCTTTTAAATGACTCTGTCGGGTTTATCGTGTTGACTATCAGCCAGTGACAGAAAGGCACGCGGGAAACAGAGAGACAGAGACGGTGAGAAAAATGGTTTGGGGAGGAAGACAGATTGCAGAGGCGGTGGAACAGCAGGAAATGATAAGTGTTTATACAGTGTATTTGCATGTAAAAGGAGGCTTGCAAGTATGTAGTGGCTCTTATGTATGTATGTGTTTATTAGTATGTATGTGTGCAAGCTGTGATAACCTTCTGGTGTTGAATGCTAAGGGGAAAAGTGGGGGAAAGAGTAATTTAAAGTGAACTTCACATAACTTAAAAGCGTCTCTGATGTATCTGATGGAAAGTGAAGCTCTTCCTCTGTCACATCCAGACTGTGTGCCGCATTGTGTGTGCGTGCAAGTCGTTAATCATTGGACAGCTCTCTGCTTCTGCTGCAGTTCAAACAGTGTCAGAGAGTAGCAAGGACTTCACAACAGGAAAATATAATGTTATTATTTATTTATTTTTTCCTGCGAACACCATGGGGCTGTCAGTTTTTAGATTTGCATGCAGGTCTTCGGAGAGGACCAGAGAGAGGCGAAAGCAGCAAGTTCTTGAGACCCATTGTTTCAAAGAAAAACTCCTCTGTGATGAAGTAGCTCTGTCTTAGATGTGAATAGAACTTCATTTTATGAAATACTTTTGATTTATGAGGCTTTTCCCTGAGCCAGTTTACTAGTATTTTTGTCAAAGCAGCAGAGTTCATATCATGCTTCAGGGTCAGATCAAGACTTTTTAGGACCCAAAGCTCTATTTAGTTTGCTTATGTAACAGGTTCAGTGTGTTATGTTGTTTTATTTTGGTGAGATTTCTCAGAATGGAACTGTGTAATATTTATTTTACTTTAATATACAGTTGTAAATATTGCGTTGTGGTACTGCCAGTTTTAATTTAAGATAAATATGCCTCCCTTATTCATTATACCTGTTGTAGCTGGGCACACGTTAGTCACCAATAACTGCAGACTCACAGCAAAGGTTATGCAGAGCTCGTGCTGTAAATTCTTGTGCATCTTGATGTGCTGTCCTGATTTAACAGTCAAATGTGTTTTTAAGTTTTGTCAGAGTTTGTGGCTGAAGAAAATTGAAAGGGTTTTGGTTTTTGTGGATGCTTTTCTTCCTGGTTAAAGCATGAAAGCTGGACTGTTGGAAAAAGATGTCAAGTATTTCCAAGCACCAATCAGTTCAGCAATAAAATCACATGACAACTGTTTCCTTAAGAAGCTGCTTTGGTACTTATTTATTCATGAACATGTAATGCCACAGAATTTTCAGGGGCTTTAAGTACAGTTGCGAGGTATCAATGTTTATATGCCTTTATGTTAGACCTGCATTAAAAAGAACTTAAAGTACTCAACTGAAAAATAAAATTTTAATAGAACTTCAGTTAAATCTAATATGATATGATTTTGAATCTCCAATCAAACAAATGACGGAGAACAAACGTCAACACCCCAAATTCTAGTAGAACAGATGTTACTAATAACATTAACTACGGTTCAGTCCATACAAGTGCCACAGTAAGCTGTGACAGTGTGACAGTGAGCCAGCATGCAACATACCTGAACCCTGAAGCTGAAGAAGCTAAATGAAATTCAGCCATGATTCACTTTTTCATTTACACCTCTTTCCTACTGTGACGTGTGAAAAAGTCTTTTGTGCAACAGGCCTACGCTTCCAGCGTTCATCTGTTCAACACCACTTACAACATCCTACATGTTTATAGTGCTTGATGAGTGTTTTTCTGTGCTTCTGTTCAGAGAGGATACTTCACAAACATCCAACACAAGGGAAACAACCAGAGACAGATACAACATGAAAAATAAGCTGGGGACATATAGACCGCCTTGCTGTGTCATGAGAGGTCATGAGTTACAGAGGTTTTGACTGGCTTTCACAATATTACTGCTGACTGCCTTGTTAGAATGTTTTGTTGCTGAGAGACACTGCAGCCAAGACGGGCCAAACATCAATCCTTCCGTCTGGCATGGCTTGTAGTTTTGGACTCGATATACACTGTCGCAGATCAACTTGAACACTCAATGAAAAGAATTTCGAAGTAAGTTCTCCACAGTTGCTGCTGGAAGTAAGCTAATGGCCAAATCAGATCACTCAAGTCAGAAATCCATCCAATGCCACAGGATATATACTGACTAGACCCAGTGAAGTGGACACATTCTCTGAGTTGGTCTGGCAGCTGATTAAGCTCCCTGACAAAAAACTAAAATATACCTAGCATACAAACAATTTAATAGTGTTTTTAAGTAGCACTCTGAATTTTACTCTTACAGTTATAAAGTGAGGCTTTATTGGCAGCTATATCTTTTAAATTCCCATTCTTTGGTAGCTAATGACAAATAGCAAATCAACAAGTCAAGTCATCAGCTGGACTCTATGCTCAAATCTGAAATCGCCTACGGCTGTTGGCCATCCTCTCTCTGTCCACCAAAGAGAATTCTTTTTTTTTTTTTTTTCCAGCAAATGTGTGTGTGTGTGTGTGGGTTTTTCCTACAGCACATTAGGCGCCCCAACATTTGAAAGAGAGCTATGCTGGCCTCTGGGATGTTCACCTCTCCAATGTTACAGGCCTTCAGAAGAGAAAATAAACCCAACTATGGTTAGTTCATGAAACTTAGTGTGGATATTGAGTATCACTTAAAAAAGTAGAACTTTTTACCTATGTACAGTACAATACATGACAGAGTTGAACGTAGGATTGTTTGACATAAATATAACAACTTGTTGATGTAATTATATAATAATATGTAGAAAATGACTTCCACTTAAATGTCCTCGACAAGGGGGAACGTCAGTGTCTGGTTGAGTTCTGCCGATGATAACACGTAATATGATCTAGATTATTTCCTATATCGCTTATCTGTCAGGGTTGCAGGGTGGGGGGCTGGAGCCTATTTCAGCTGACTGGCGCGAGGCAGGGTACACCTTGGCAGGCAACTGCAGGGCTGACACACAAAGAAAGACAGCCACACACACTCACACCTATGGGCAATGTAGAGTAGCCAATTAAAAAATGTGTGTATTTTTTGGGACTGTGGGAGGAAGCCAGAGTACGTGGAAAGAACCTACACAGGCACAGAGAGAACATGCAAACTCCCCACAGAGTCTGGGATTCAAATTTGGAACCCTCTTGCTGTGAGGTGAAAGTGCTAACCACTGTACCATCATGCCACCCTAGATTGTGTCAGTTGGAATTTTCTATTTAAATTAAATGTATATTAAAAAATGGAAATTAGCAACTTGCATCTTCAAATTGCTTCCAGTATTTTTCCAAATCAACACATTTGTAAAAAAAAATATCTCAACAATATTTTTCCATTGCGGCCTACTCATTCTTCTTTAGCTTCAAGACCAACTTTACACTGTATGGTATTTCATCCTTTACATATACTTATTGGGTAATAAGGGTCAATGAATGAAAAAGATTGGCCTTTGGGTAAAAAAGAGAAAATTTATGACAGCAAAACTGATTTCTATCTGTCACAGGATATCAGGAAACTGACTGTCCTGAACCTAACCAAGTCATTTTTGTGGCAGTATTATAATGAGAACTGAAATGTATCTCAAAGGCTGTGGTGTGATAATAGCATGGAAACATGACCAGAGGAAGTCCCAAGCACTCAATATATTGTGTATACTATAGTTTGTGTCTCACTCAGTGGTTGGTGTGGTTTTGTTCTCTGCTCTTACATTTGGCTTTTTTGAAATATTATTCGAAGGAGCAGCAACAAAACAGCTTTGGCGCCAAAGTGACACAACGTTGTATTTTGCCATCACAAATAGAGTGGGCTAGTTAGGGTGATCATGCTTTGCTGCTGCAACATATGCATCTCACACCACACGGCCATACTAGCTGCAAGTGATCTTTTGCTTGCTCTCACTTCCGGCTGCCTTTAAACTACTCTTTGTGGGGAGTGATACCAAACAGAATCAGCGAACTAAAATCCCATTTTTTTCTTTTTCTTTTCATTTGTGTATCTGACTTGCCTGATAGAAATGCATTATTCATTCAATTTCTATGTGACCTTAATGTTAACACAACCATTGTGCTTTTTCAGGCTTGCCTCTTTGTTATGGAGGGAAGCTTTGATTCTGATATCTGAAAATATGTAACTGGTGGAAGTATAAATAATAAAACTCCTCAGTAAATAGTTCCCATGGCATTGACTTCGAGGCAGTAACACTTCTAAGAGTTTCATTGTCATTGTATATTTTCAAGGCATAATATGCACCAGTTTCCTCATGTATAATGATATATAGTCTCATACAAAACTGATATCTCTCAATCATCACTCACATCACCCTCTAGATGTGTGTGGTGGGATCTGTATCTGCAGAGAGTCTGCCCTCTGTCTGTATTTCCTTATTTGCTTAGTACTTTGCTATGTTGGGACATATGTGAGCTGCTGTGAGAAGGCCAGGAGCGCAGAGGCAGGATGAAGCCTGCACTATGGCTCTATTCACACAAAATCCGGAGGGTTGTGCAGAGGTTTGGATAGTTTATTTGTGTTTTAGAAAGCAACTGCTGTAAAACAATCAAAAATAATGGTTTACCTCAGCGACTCACTGCTCAGTTCATGCTAACTCTCTCTCATACTGAAATTAAAGCATTTGGTGGTTATGAATGTACCTCTGGAATAAACTGCATGCAATGCACGGTAACAAGCTGAACCTAGTGATTTGGGAACTGACATTAATGCCACTCAAAGAGATTAAATGTTGCCTGAACAAATCTCCTCTTATTATCACGGAGATGATATATTTATCTGCTAGCTACTCAGTTAATTCACTAATTGCAATTTGCAGTTTTGTAGTGATGATAACTGACATTTATAATTAGTGGCTTTCTAATCTATAATCTGTAAATGTCTTTAAGACACACATAATTTTCTTAGAAGACATAATTAAAGATAAAACATGCTTTTGTTTACTTTCAACAGGGCAAGATGGAGTAGCTACACAGAATGAATTAAGAATTTACTGAGAAGTCCTTATTCTTTAATTTTAAAATACTAAAATCTAATGGTTAACACCATTTTGAATAGTTAACACTCTTCTTCTATGCTCTTTTATTGTAACTGCACCAGAAAGTCTGAAAAGTAACGTCATGCTTGCTCAGTGATCCATGAGATCAGAATCATCAAGTTTGAGGGTGATTTTTTCTGATTAAGGACTGGAGTGTAGAGAGAAAACTCAAAGATACAGCTCACACCTCGTCAAATACTCACGAGATATTAAACTACACATTCATCACTGTTTTGATCACAGCAACATCAAGGCAAGTCAAACGCTGAGCTAACAGAAGAGTCTAATCTCAAGTGCTGATCCTAAATCGATACACTGTAGGCCCAGGGCATCTTCTGATGTGAGTCTGGGTGTGTAGGTTCAGCTTTAATGCTGTCTGCCAGCTCAGGCTTTGGCTCTGTGGCACCCTGCCAGGACACCACTGGGAATCTGAAGCATGGATCTGTCAGTCTGGAACACTGACTGATGACTGATCTCCCCACAAGCACACTGTCAGCTAGTCTATTCATTAAAAGGAAAATCACCCAAAGTCAGAGTAGATAGGTTGTATTTCTTTGTAGATGGAAAGTTAGAAAATACAATGATTTTAGTGATTCTCCGGTAATGATGTCCAATTTGACAGAAAATAGAAGCCATAAAGGTTTATTGAGATGCGTGATGTGACTGGCTGATTTTTGTTTGTCTAGATCAGACTTGGAGTAAGTCCATTCTTCTTCCAAGCTGCTCAGAAAGCAATTCTGTATGTGTCACACTGACATAGCAATTCAAAGGCCAAAATAAAGAGTGAAATACCAGTTAGATAAAACTTTTACATTTCCATTCCAGTGGCAATTTATTGCAGGCACAGGTGTAAAAAGCGTGTGGATATCAGAATAGATGATGTGCATGTTAGCACTGGCATCAAAGGTTCACATCCTGTCTCAGTAACATCTTTTATTATCCAACAAATATGGACCCTTAACTCAAAGGTGCACTAATTGATATCTTCATTTTAACAATGTATAAAATGTCACAGTATAATACTAAAGATGTTGTTGCGATAAACCCACAGCAACAAACTGTGGAGTGTTTTTGTTCAGCTAACTGCTTTGGTTTTTGGGCTTGCAATGTTAACATTTTCATCATCAAGAAGGCAGCTGTTTTCAGTGAAAAAGCCCGTACATACCACAGTAGGCTACTTGTCATGCATAGAATTGCAGATAGACAAAGTTAGCAGCTACAATATACAGACACCAAATGGGACTTTAATGACATCACATTGTAAATACACAGACATGAGTCCCACCCCACCTGCAGCTGTAACAGCTTCTACTCTTCTGGGAAGAAGAGTAGAGCATCACGCAGTAGAGCATTTATGAGCTCAAACACTGATGTTGGACTAAAAGGCCTGGCTCACAATCTCTGTTCCAGTTCATCCCAAAGGTGTTGGATGGGGTTGAGGTCAGGACTCTGTGTGGGCCAGTCAAGTTCTTCCACACCAAACTCATCCAGCCATGTCATTATGTGCTTTGCTTTGTGCACTGCAGTCATGCTGGAATAGAAAAGGGTCTTCCCCAAACTGTTGCCACAAAGGAGGAAAAATAGCATTGTCCAAAATGTCTTGGTATGCTGATGCATAAAGTTTTCCCTTCATCCCTTAGCAGTGCTGCTAAGGACTTGGCTACAAATGATTCCCTGTTGCTCAGTGAACTGTTTCTCATCTTCACTCCTGGATCTTTTAAAACACCACTTTATCTTATTTATTTAATTTTGATTTGAAAATTTTGATATTACCTGCAGGCTACTCTGCGAATAGATGACATTTTTGCTGTGGTGTATTCAGGTGCTTTGCAAACCTCCAACACAAACATTTCATGACTTGAAAGTTGTCATAAGCTGCTTAATGTTTGTTTGGTAGGATTGATTTTCTGACAGCACAGCTCATGCACACTACACACATACTACACACACACACACACACACACACACACACACACACACACACACACACACACACACAGCTGCACAGGCAGAGAGAGTGACCCATGTTCCACAACTTGGATAGCAGTTACCACTGGGCTGTGAGACAAGAATCCAAAGCAAAAGTGTTAAATGTTATGTTATGTGTTAAATACTATAAAATATACTATAGCTCAGTTAATAAATGAGCAATAAAGGAGAGGTCAGCACCTCATCAAAAGGCACATCTGATAGACTTTTATGAAATAACATAAAATGAATTTGCTTTTACAAAAGCCAACAGGAATTTGTCTACTGTAGAGGCACGTAATAAAGGAGAATATGAGAAACTTTAACCCTGTATCCAGTCTGGCAGCCAAAACAGCATCCATAGTACTATAAACTATAAAACTATAAAAAGGTTATGGAAATGCATTCTAAATTAAAGGATATTTTGTACATTATTTTACTTTTACTTACTACACCATAATATACATAGTAAATCTACCATGGGTACGATGACATATGGTGGATGGATGGGCAGAGGGGGCAGTTACACTTCTAAAAGTTTCACTGCACATCTCTTTAGTTGGCTTGCAGCCCTCCGAAGTAATTATGAAGAACAACATACCCCCATAGAGAGGTAGAGTGGTGGAAGCAGCCTGACAATTATCCCTAAGGTGCCTCTTTGAGGCAAAGCCACACAGAGTAGGGAGACCATCCCCTAGTTATTGAACTAGTTTGAGTTGTGGTGCCACTGTCAGCTTTCTGTGCTGGGATGCACTCAGTCTCCATTCACAAATGGAATTGCTAAGATTGTTGCACTGTCTGTGCATGTACATGTACCTCTGAGTGCAAGTGAGTTAGCAGCTTCTTTGGAGTCAGGAAAAGGAAAGCTTCTGTCTGGAGCTGATTATCCAGAGTGCACAGTAGCTAGACATTTCTGGCATTCAGGTGCTTGGCTAATGAAGTGCCTTGTCAGGGTGTATGCATGTGTGTGTAGGTGTGTAAAGTGTCCCATTGTGGTATTATATTTAATAGAACTTGGTTCACAAACTATTGGATTGGAAAGTGTAGACAGACACATGGACACATACTTTTTAACAACCTGCACAAAGGCACATAAGCACAGTCAGTGTCATGTAAGGGTTGGATCACAATAATAATTCCTTTCAACCACATTTTAAACAAGATAAGCCCACTGTCAATTACCTTTATGGAAGTCATATCAACAATGTAAGTTGGTTTGACTGACATCAAACAATTTTATTACAGTGATGTTCTATTAAATGCATCTCTTCCAGCAATAAAAAAAGACATTGATAAATGACTGTAATCAGAAATGCCATATTACTCTACATAACACCCACAACATTTCGAGGGATACTCAATTATTGAAGCAGCCTTCAAAATGAACTCCCAGAATAGGTGACAGCATAATTTTCATGCTGTCTAATGATTGCAGCATAGTTACATCAATGAATTTGTATTATCCCATATTTAGTCTCTCATCAGACCCACGCTAGACAACATATTCACAGCTGCCAGAGGTAAGGTAAAAACCTGTCTTTCCCACAGCAATGACAGTGCAGCTCTTGGCCAAAAAAGGGAAAAACACTGTTGCTTTTCTGTCATCCAAACAGCTTGCCAGAAAAAACTTACATCTCTAAATGAAGACTTCCAGGGGCAAAGAAAAAGACGCGCAACCCTCCTTGTATAAAACGTAGTGGGCATAAAGCGATGTTTACATTCTCCTGTCTGCTCTGACACACGAGAGGCAAGTTAAGCGGCGGTGGTCTCCAGAATGAATGAGTCGCCCAAGGCCTGCTCCTGGATAGAGGTGATCCCAAGCTCAATGGTGTTGCTGCTACGAATATGTGTAGTTGTGCACATTGGTGTGCTTTTGCATGTTGCTGTAACGTGTTAGTGCTTCAGGGCTTGTTATTTTGTCAGAGCAGACAGGAACTTAAAAATGTCAGTATGTTTCCCAAAAGCACATCAAATATATGCTTGTGATTTTCCTGTAAGTGAATGTATGTATGTAGAAAACTGTGTATACCATATGCCTTACAGGGGGCTTCTTTGTGAAAGTAAGAAGAGTGATTTGAGCATTCAGTGGCCAGCATATGTAGTCTAATTTGATGCAAAAACGTTCATGAAAACCTAGCCCCTAGATGCTTAAGAGGCAACTGATCAGAGGTTTCAAAGACTGGGTGAATGTTTCTGTGTTTATACCAGTGGGTGAACAGATGGACGGATAGAGAAACAGATGACTGAATGAATGAATGACAGATACATACTGAGCCGAATGAAAAGCTAATGATGGATGGATATTTTTGTTGTGTTATATTCGTAGTGTAAGTGTACAGACCGTGCTGCAACATTGCCTCACTACACCTGATGCGCCAACAGCTGCTCATTCACCCATCATCTGCATCTGAGACAAGATATAGGAGCTACAGCTAACCCCACATTACTAGAAATTTCATTTAATTACAAGCCAATTAGGCTGTTCCTGCTCAGCTATAATCAATAATTTCACATTATGTATATGCAACAGTTGTTAATTGAGCTTACGTGTATGTATTAGTATGTGGACACATTACATAACAGAGTGTGAATGTCTGTAAGCATGTCTATGCACATGATGGTGCATAAGAGTTCGGTGAGAGATTAAACCTTATTGAGGGCGGCACGGTGGTGCAGTGGTTAGCACTGTCACCTCATAGCAAGAGGGTTCCAGGTTCGAATCCCGGTCTGGGCCCTTCTATGTGGAGTTTGCATGTTCTCCCTGTGCCTGCGTGGGTTTTCTCCGGGTACTCCAGCTTCCTCCCACAATACCAAAAACATGCACATTAGGTTAACTGGCTACTCTAAATTGCCCCTAGGTGTGAGTGTGAGAGTGTATGGTTGTCTGTCTTTGTGTGTTGGCCCTGCGATTGACTGGCGACCAGTCCAGGGTGTACCCCGCCTCTCGCCCGTAGTCAGCTGGGATAGGCTCCAGCTCCCCTGCGACCCTGACGGATAAGCGGTATAGAAAATGGATGGATGGGTTAAACCTTATTGATCCCTATGGGAAAACTACATCAGTCATCACAGAATACAGCACAGAGCAGATCATAATGAGAAAGATACGAAAGGCAAATACAAATAGTACTTTAAACCTGATAACATGACAGTTACACAGATATCAGCACCAACCACAGTATGCTCAGTACTACTTTCTTGTATTTGTTAGCAATAACTACTGGATTGCAGTGACAAACAAAGGCATCCAGGGTGCATGGATGTGCAAATGTTACTCAACTATGTACGTTTTACACTTGCAGACAAGAGAAAGCACAGTCTTGTTGCAAGACAAGAGAAAATATACAATGTAGAAGAGTACTTCGCTGATTTAGCGTTCCACTCCCACAACACTGTTGGACACACAATGGACAGTTAGCTGCTGTGCAAGGAGGCTGACCTGCCAGGTACCTTGTTCAAGGACAATTCAACATGTAGAAAGTCAGATAATGAACTTCCAGCCTTGTGTTTGCTAAACAACCCACTCTACCATCCTGAGCAGCAAACCCTGTAAACAGCACTCTGATGTGTAAAATCAGTGGAGTTCTCACTTAAGAACTCTGACTGAGTGGAAACTGTGTAAATGTGTGGAAAATAGAGATCAAACAAACAAAACAAAACAATTATCGCAAACCCAGAAATTATTATTATGGGAGTAAAGCAAAGACAGACTGCTATGTTTTTAAGACCTGTAAAACCAGATCTCAAAAGGCAGAGGCAACTGCTGTATGGTATATGTTGGTAGTTTTTCATTTTGAAAATTACCCACTGTGTGCAGCAAGGCTATCACGTAACAAATGTCGCAAGATCACAAAATACAAACATGATTCTCCAGTGTCTGGTTTTCTGCCTAAAACCATACGAATAAACACTACCTGCTCAGCAGGTAATTACACTCCTGTGTCTTTCTTCAGCGCTTGTTTCTTATTGAAAACAAAACAAAACAAAGAAAAAAACAAACAAAACAAAACAAAAAAAATGCTCATTCGACTGTGGTGGAAAAGTGGAAATAAACAGATAAATATTTGTTTTGGGGAGTAGGGATTTATACTGCACTTTACATTCTGGCTGTTAACTGCAGAGAAAAACCTTCTGATGTAAAGAGGCTTTTTTTTGATGATTTCCTTTGTTCAAGATTAATCTATGGGTATTGGCTGTACTGTGATGCTTTTAAGCCGTTACTGTCAAACCATGCATAAAAGGAGGCTTCAATTTGACAGCTGAAATTCACAAGCATGTACGAAGCAATTATGCTGTACATACAGTATATGCCGATTAAAGTTATTTACAATGAGAACGTGAGGTGGATACCATCTCTTCGTCTCTTCTCATACCCACTATCACTCCTCATCTTGTCAGCTGTCTTGTTGATGTTTTCATCTTTGCTCAGATATCCAAAACACTTACATTTTGCCTCAGTCCGTTGTCCTCAAACTTTTTTTTTTACATCCCATGTGGCAAGTGTCACAGACTGACACGTCATAAAAATGTATTCATAGCGAGAATGGGTATCCATGACTGTGTGGTTTAAAGTTGGATAAAGCTATGCATTCATCAAAAACAAAACCAAGTGAGTGAGCTGGGTTGACTGATGCAGATTAAAGCAACACAGCCATGTTTGGGAGTTTTTGCCTTCTAAGGCCCTGAAATGGGTCAGCTGTGGATAGCAGGGCTTCAAGTCTGCATATGTGGATCTTAAAACAACACTGAAGCCCTCTTGACAGAGTGTAAGTCTGTCTGTCATTCCTCATTGCCGTCTGAATCATGACTTTTCCCAGGCGTATCCCTTTCCTCCCAATAATCCAGCCCACTCTTTCTATTTATCAGTCCCCTTTGTTGTCTTAATCATCACTCCTCGCTGGTGAATTCCTCCCCCCACCCCCCAACTCCCTATTCCTCTTGTTGTGATGTTGGGGCTGTTGGAATAAACACAACATACTTCTATCTATCTTGCCACAGGCCACTCCCTTATCCCCATTAGACAGGACTGAGGGGAAAGATGCCGCCAACAAACAAATGTTCCGCCCGCCCACAGACACATGCACACAGACAAACATTTAAAAACGCACAAACACACAAGCGGATACTAAACTTTTTAACACTCCGCCTAAGGACAAGTAAACTGTCTTTAAATCTTTTATGTTTAACATAAAACTCATTTTCTAAACAACTGATAATCTCCTAGTGCTCTAATTTTGATTGTTTGTTTGTTCAATATGGTTTCTACATTGTGCCATGGTTTTTAATGGGCCAGCACGATTAGTTATTCTTTTGGATTCAATTTGAGGGTGCAATGAGCCACAGTTAAGCCCAAATGAGTGGACATTTTAATGTGTGTTGCTAATGCATAATGCGAAAAATATCATCATCATAATTTTGCAATAAATTTGCTCTGCTGAGCATGCCTTTATGAAGCCAACAGTCTTTTGCTTCTTTAAGTAGTTAAAGTTGCTGGGGACTTTAACAAAGAAATAGATAAACAAATATAGTTCTTATTACTGACAATTGTGCAGACTGGGGTATATACTGTCCTACACAATCAAGGATTTGACATGAATATCTCATCATCCTCTGGATAACTTTCGGCTTTCTTTCTTTTTAGTTTTCTTACATTTTTTTCCTCTCCCATTGGCATTGCATTTCACATCAATCAGAGTTTACTCTTGGCAAGCTCATTTCAAACAGTGTGGAAAGATAGTGGGTCTTTCTTCTGTTCTTTCTGGGTGGCAGCGTGCGTACGTGTGCACGTGTGTGTGTCTCTCTCTCTCTTCTCGCACACATTCATACAAGTAAACACACAAAGAGACAAGAGATTAAAGCATTAGGCTTTTCAGCATCATGTGCCAGGCCTAGAACATGACGATCTTGTTTGTTCCCCTAAAATGCCAGAAAAGTTAGATCATTAATAATAGCACTACTCTTGTTTGCCTCTTGTACTCTTTCACTTTTTTCACCTCTCTCCACCTACTCCTTCACTCACCCATCAGCCCACCAACCCCAAATGCTCAAGAGGAACAAAAAAAAAAATTCTGCATTTTGCAAAGGTCTTGATTTTGGTTGTTATATATTTTTAATGTCTAATGCCAACCCTTTTAACAATGCTAACACATATATGATATAGTTAAAATTAAGCAAAGGTCAAGGCAAATAAAACCTCTGACGTGCCACAAGCCATTCCACTGTCCCGTCCTCCACTCTCTGACTGTACTTTCCACTTGATACATAAAAGTAGCATTTCACTGACCTTTCGTAATGCATGTATATATGACATGCAGAATCATCCAATATGGATATAAATCCTAAGGACACAAACACATAAAAACTCTCTGGAACCCTCCTCTGTCTCCATGCTTAATGCTTAGTGCAGTTCAGAGGTGCAGCTCCTTTGTTTTCTGGTACAACAAAAATGAATGTGCGGCACACAGAAAATTAAGCTCTCCTGAAGGGTGAATGAAAAGTGTTATCAGTCTGAGATGACAAGAAAAGGAAGTAGAGAAGGAAGGTGGAAGGTGTGGGGGGTTACTGTTTCAATGTCAATCTGTCATTCAGCCTTCAAGCAAGGGAAAGTGAGACTGAAGAGCAGAAAGCTAAGTGTGAGGGACAGATGGCAGAAGAACCTGCAATGGAAGGGGGGGCTACTTGAAGAAAGGTGGAGGAATGTGCATGTGGAGTGAGGTGAAAAGCAACTAACAATACAAGGTTTTGATTAGGATTGTGTAGGCATTCACATGTGTATGTGAGTTATTGTGTTTGTGTCAAACCAGTGAGCCCACTTTAACTGTCAGAACAAAGCAGAGCATAGAACTCCTGTTGTCAGTGGCCAAGTGAACTCCCAGAAACAGGGCTGGGATACACTGAACAAACCTGTGCAAGTTCCAAGCACATTGTTGAATTCATAAGAGTGCAAAATCTCTACTTGCCTTGCAGGCATTAGTGAACTGACTGTGTTACAATGTGATTACACACAGAATATGAGATGTTTCTCCCCAACACAGTTTACCAAAACTGTTTCCTGGATAAATATTTTATCGCCATTTAGGAGATTACGGTTTATTTTCAGCAAACAGATGGAAACTGTGTTTGGGAAAAGGCATGGTAAGATGGCCGCAGGACACGATGGATAACCATAAACCCCTTTGAGGACTGTGGAGATCTAGTTAGGCGGAAAAATGCTAAGCAATAAAACAATTAGGCAGTTTGTTCTATAATATGGACTTGGGATGGAGTAGCTGTACCACACCGACATATCAAATGAGAAAGAGAGAGGAAGGAAGAGGCTGAACCTAGTGACCGCCACTCCTTCCTATTGTTTAACAGCACTGCCTTGCCAAGAGTTGAACAAAGATCATTTTCTTGTCCATCTGCAAATTCCATCTGGTGTATCCAAGATATTGTAACTTACAAACCTCAAAACAGACACTCCATATTGAAAAAAGAGTACTATTAGACTGCTAGAGAAAACAAGCTAGTTCTATTTAATTTATTGTATCTGCATAACTTTTCAACAATGCACTATGCAAATTTTCTGTTGAAGAGGATAGAAACTTTTATATTGAGCCATGTTGTCAGTGATTCTTTATTTATTCAAAACAAACATGAATATTAAATGAACTCTTTTTTGTTTTGAAGTGATTACAGTGAAGGAGACTGGATATAAAAGGGCTGGGGGGTCAAGTGGTGAAACTAATGAAATTAATTTGAATGTAATTTGATTTTTTATTTAGGCATTTTGAACATATCATGGAACATGCTATTTGTCTTAAAATAATTTTACGACTGATTGTATTTAGCGTGATACACCACAGTTCTTGCTCTGTGCTTCGTATTGGTAGAACACTTAACGTGGTCATGGATTAACACTGGCTTTTCAACCTCCACTTAAGTACCCTTTGTTTCACAGACCTGACTGGAGGGCTGAATAATGTCATGGTAGCAGTTCATGTGATGGCACAAGATCAGGGACTAGTTTGTAGGCTGCATGCTTAGGGACAAGTTTGAGACCTGATGTTTCAGTGCACCAGAAGGCATGTCTGCAGTACCTGACTGAAACAGCCGTTCAGAAAAGAAGTTAAAGGCCAAAAAGCAGTTGGAAAAAGATGATGTCACATACTACCTTAGCATGGTGTTGTCATGGTGACAGTGGTGGTATTTGTATGCTTTTGTTGTTAATCAAATCTGATCATGATGAACAATGAAGCGGATTATATGAGTTTTTATGTTTTTGAAATGAAGATACCTGACTTAACTTTGATTGTCGCTTATTTAGTTTGTCATACTAGGATTAAATAACTTTCTTTCAGAGCTTTTAATAAAATAAACTTTGGATAGGTTGAAATCCTATTAATTCTTTGCTGAGGTGCAGTATAAATGTGTGTGATTAGCCTGAAGCTGTAGATCTAAATCCATTTGATGTGTTAATAATTTGGCTCAAGTTGCTTCACACTTAAATTTGTATGTTGGAGACATATTTACTAACAAAACTGTGGAAGTAAGCCAACAGGCTGAATCAGTCCAAAATGTAAAAAAAACCCAAAAAACTGTGGGTTCATTTATTTCTTTATTTATTTGGTCAATGACCAGGATAAGCCATTCTAAAGTGTGTGTAAAAGGATTTCAAAGCACTCTGCTTCACTTTGGGTGGTTCTGTCCTTCCTGTTCTTTGGTGGATTATCTCTTACATGTCAATCAGCTGTATGAAAAAAAAAGTAAAATTGGATTCGACTCCAGGGACTTAAATAACTACTTAAAAACTAAGCTGAAATCTTATCCTTTGTTTTGAGTGAAGTTGACTTGCCTCAAGGTTAAGCTGTGGTCCTATAGCTGTGTGCCTGTAGCTTACTATTTTTTTTTTTCCCTCTACCCTGAAACCACATTCTTAGGTCGCTACAGGCTCAAGGTACTTTTCTACGGTGACACCTTCAAAGAGAAAATCTCTCTGACATATCACAGAGCCACTAAATGCCACAGAAAACGTGCTTTCTTCCACACACCCCATATTGACACTGAAAGGTTCTGTTTAACTTTAAAATCTACATTTTTTTTCAGCACAAATGTTAAATGAAATGGCAAAGGAGCTAGAAACAAAGGACAAACTTTTGGGAAACAAAGACAAAAGTTTGTGAGTGACCAAATAAAATTGATTGGACTGTCAAAATCCCAAAGGAAAAATACAAACAAACAAAAAAGCAGAATTTCTGTTCCTCCGCGATCACATTTGAGCTGAGGTTCAAACAGTGACCTGTTACAGTGTCTCCTGCTCTGCTGTGCTCAAATCAGAGCGAGGATCAGTGTGCCCAGCAGAAACTGAAGAAATGTACTTGCAGTGGGGAGCATCCAGCCCCCATGCCTTGCTGAGTTAACTGAACACATAAATTAAGAAAAACACAGTTGAAGCTGACTTCCTCTGTGTGGTTGCTCTACCGCACAAGCCGGCAGCGTGTTTTAGTATGTGTGAGGATGTTTCTGTCTCTGTGTGTGTGTGCCTACACAGCTAGCTCAGACATTATTATGTGATGGTGAGATGGAAGACACGTCAGCTGAGCAGTTGAAAACAGCTGTTTAATTTTGCACAATCTACCAACACTCTTTTACAACCCCCCCCACACCCCCCACCCCAACTACCTCCTCCATATCTGTCCAAACCTTATGCCCTCTCTCCCTGCTGAATGTACACTGATGACTTTCAGGCAGCAGCCTCTTAGGTCTTTCAAACCCATTTGGGTGACACACAAACACGGGCACAGACACACTCAGACATACACACACACAAACACACAAATACAGCTTGTTCTGACCCAGACCACTGGACTGAGTCAACATTTCAATTATTTATCACAACTTTCCGACAACACACAGGGGCTGTCCAGCAGAGGGATTGAGCGAGTTGTCACCACAATAACAACAGTGATGAGTTCTTGTTACTCGGCTCAGCGTTTTTCTACTAATACGACAAATTGCACTTCCAACACCATAGGACTGAAAACCATTACTTGTCATCATTCAGTGGAGCTCTTTGCCTCCTTTTCCTTGTTCCACTGTCTTGCTTTGTTTTCTCTTCCACACAAACACACACCACAGTATGAAGAACCTTGTCCAAAGCTCAACTGTTCCTTCAGCTATCCAGAGGACTTTCACTGAATACAGTTAAAATGAGGGACATGCACTCTATAGCTTTTTGGATAACACAAAATTAGTTCTACAAATCAACACACCTTTTGTTTTTACTTTGTATCTGATATTTTTGCTTTCAAAAAAGGGAAAATCCTTGAGACAACTTCAAGAAAGCTTCATGCAAAACCACCACTGATGAAAAGACTTGCTTTTAAGCACATACACACGAGTAACTTAACAAATAATGTTGCATTCACCTGTACTTTGAATTTTCTCTTAATTCAGAGTGTTTCAGACCTGTCAGCAGACCATCCAAAGGGGAAACAATGCCTTAATAAGAGTTTAAATGGGGTTTAAATATGACAATAAAATAATAAGACAAACTTAACGCTAGATGATAATGCTGTTCATGGCTTATTCGCTGAGAGGATTTTTAGGTTGTATTTTTATTGGTACATTTTTGGCACAGCAGCTCACACATCGCTAATTTTGGAAAGCTCTCTCACTTTGACAGCTGCTTCCAGGTCTTTATGCAGATCTCTGTCCAGTGTCATTCTCTGTCAATATCACAATGTAACATCACCCACTATTTTGGCCATTCTTTTTTAAAAGATGGTTTGCAACATCTAACATCACCCCCTCTTTATTTCTGTCCCAGTACAGACAGGTTAGGAATATAAAAAATGTTCTAGCAAGAGGCCAAATATCACTTTCTCTCTCTCTCCTGCTGTCACACACAATCAGACACACACTTAGCTGTTGTTCCCTGGGCTCAGCTGGTGGTATTTTTTGTGAAGATCGGCAAAACAGTGAAGAGCTACTTACACAATGGCTGTTACCCGAAGATCACCTCACTTACTGCAACATGACCTGCCTTCAATTGATCCTCGCTGCACTTGATGCAACAGATAAGCAACAACACGCACATATGTTCTTATAAAGCCACGCTGACACCCGGGCTTCAGCTAAATTAACTCAATCTAAATGGTTTAAAAAAGGTGGTTGCCCCAGAGGCATTGGCAGCAGTTTCAACCTAGTCGGAGAAGAGACAAAGGATGGAAAGAGAAAGTGAGGTAGAGTTATATATAGACAGAGTAACTGATGTATCACTCATCTCTATCATCATAATGTATTCACTTCAGTTATCATGAATCTGTTTTCAAGAAAGCATGGGCTCAGATTTTGTGTCCAATTTCCAGTTTGCCTTGAGACACATAAAGAGCGCAGGGCCACTTAAAGTGAACAGACGCCTGACGCTTCCTCAACAAATCTACTGAATGAGGCTCCATTCAGTCTTGGCTCAAAAATCTCACCATGCGTTACACATCATGTAGTTTGCTGTTATTGATCTGGCCATGATTATTATAGTGGCACCAGTGTTGTCTATTTGAAAGTCCCAAAGAAACACATCCAAGGACACTTTGCTGCAGATATTTGTGCAAACCCTGGTAATATCAGTACCATAATAAAGATTTATAGTTTCTAGTCATAAAAGCAGAAAGTGAATCATTACTTTTGATTGGTTCATTTCTTTGCCAGAATCTAAAGCTCGTGTTTTTACCTCACAGTTTTTTTTGTTTTATTAAGATAATAAGGTCAGTGGTTCATGTATGGCTGAAAGTGTTTCTCTTTTTTCTTAAATAAATTATGTTACCACATAAAGTGCATTTGTGATTATTGCCTTGTTACATAACCATGCTTTTAGCATCTTGTTTTTTTAGTATCTTTAGTGTCTTTTAGTATCTGGAATGTTAATTTCGCCCAAAGGACATCTCCTTTGGATGAAATTAACATTCCAAATTGTCCTTGGTGACTCTGCACCCTGTAGACAAGCTTTGCTTTTCTCTGAGGGGATTGGAACTGAACTGAACTCTCCTCTCTGTTGTGAAACTGTCAAGCAGCAGGAGGGAGTGAAGTACTTTTTAAAGGAGTAAGAGGAGAATCGGCTGTGGTTACCGATAGCTCCCAACACACACAGTGATGATGATTTCCACCTAATCCTCCTAAGTCCTTTGGTTCTCTACATGGCTTTACATCATGCACCAGCTTGACATGTCTGGAAAATACAGATCTTTTTATCTAAAAATTGAAAATCTTAACTGTGTGGCTTGTCTTGTTCAGCTTTGTGTCTGTGTACGTGATGTTCCATCTGCTATTTGAGGCAGTTTTATTACTTGTAGCTGTTATGCCACTCAGGTGCCTACCAGACAGTGTGGTCACACTTCAAGCCATTTTCAAGATAGACTCTGAGACACAATGTCACACCCACAATTCTACCTAACTCTCCCTAGAGAGATGTTAAAAATATGCCATCCATGACAGCAGCCTTACATCAGCTAAGCATCTCTTTGTTATGTCTCTGGTAGAGTTTGGCTGCTCTTTTTCATATGATTTATTCCCTTTTATCTTTTTTGAGAAAGTCAGAATATCTAGCACTGAATGTACTGCACACATGAAAGTAACTATGTTTTTAGAGACAAATAAATAATTTCCAAATTGCCTTTCTGTTGTGTTGTGCTTGACCTCTTAACTAGCATCTGTCCTAACACAACAAGTCAGTGTTTGCTGTGCATTGTTAGCTTTGGAGGCTCCAGTGTGAGTTCAAGTTTAAGGATGAAAAAATATAGTTCATAACTGTAACTGTAAGAATTATTTTCAAGCAAATGTACTGGGAGAGAAACTGGAAACTGTATATTCCTATGATTCAGGGCTGGAACTGCTTTAAAAATGCTGATAAAACAGAAATTTTCTCATGCTACTTTGCAAAATGCAAATGTAAATTTGTCATTCATAGCAGCATTTCACACCTTTACTGAATTACATGTCTTCAGAGATTTTTTTTTTCATATGAAATCAAATAAATGGAACTTAAAGACGTGGAAAAAACAGTGTTGCATTTGCATACAATAATAAATGTTACATATAAAAGTATAAAAAAAGAACAAAATAAATGAATTTGATAAATGGATAATAAATAAATGAAATAATAAATAAATAAATGGATTTACCATAGTACTTGGATTTGAGCCACTAACCATATGCATGATTGACATTGACACATTACTACTTCGCAGAGCTTATGCTAAAATGCCATTTGTCTCACTGTTTCATGTCTCCACACATTTAGATAAAATATTTCTGGAAGCTCGTCTTGCATAATTAGATTATGATTCTGTAAGTATCAGGAATCAACAAGCAGGAATTTTCTAACAAAATCTGATGTTATGCATAGACAAGCACAAACTCGGTTGAATCACAGAGTTCTAAAATATTTTTATTGTACACTGTAAAGCCTATGTTATAATACGTCTTGCCGTGTAATAAACTACTGTATACAGTTTAAGTCTAGATATGCTACATATTTAACTGAAGTGAAACTAGCTGTGTTGACAAACTTGAAGAACTTATAATAAATTCCTAGAAAGGCAACTCAACTGAATCAAGAGAGCGAAACTTCAGTAATTTACTATGAAGACAAACATGAGTGTTAATTGTGTAACTTAAAGCATGTGGTAACATCAAAGATAAAGAACATCAAAGAGAAGGATTCATTTATTCCTGCAGGCACATTTCATCTAAATGAAAATCAGCATGAAACTGGGGTAAGAAAGTGCCCGCATGTAAAATACATGATACACATATTCCAGTAATTGTCTCAAAGAATAAAACAATCTTTTATTTCTTCAATTCTCTTTCCTAGAAATTATATTCATACACAACTACTTTTTAAGAGTAAATACATTTATAACGGAAATGTAATCACTGCCTGGATTATGTTCTGGGAAAACTTTCATCTGACTGAATGAAACACTGCATTCATGTGCCACGTCGTACGGTGGGCATACAAAGTGACTCTGACAGCAGTCCAGACTCCTGTCAGTGGCTAAGTTTAAGCAACAAAAACAACTTTTGTTTTATTTTTTAGTCTCCAGGGACATTTTTGCATTTTTGAAAAAGAAATAGGAATTTTCAAACATATTTGTTATTGCTAATTAGCTGTATACAAATGTAATTTCTAGGAGGCAGGGCTGTATTTCTTACAGTGAAAGACATCAATCTTCTCTTGTACACATAGTTTTCAGAACATGAGTTGGATGCTTTGTAGAAGAAATAGCCCTTTTGTTTAAAAAAAAAAAAAAACAAACAAAAAAAACATATCCTTGGATTCCTGAACAAAGAAAACACCTAGTGTCTCTTGCCTCTTTCTTCCCTGAGGACATGTATTGAGTCATTTTTTTCGATTTTGCGGCATGACAAAACACTGCACATATCTAGTCAAAAGGAATATGGCATGTAATACACCGTAGGACTTTAAATGATTGAGAAACCTCACACAGTCCAGCTCTTTATAGTCAATGATGGTGAAAATTCGGAGTTTGTTACAGGAAGTGCAACTGCACTAAATTAAACGAAGTATGTCAGGCATCCTGGATGTGAATGCTCCCCATAGTCAATCATTATCACACAGGGCCCTGCAGGCACATCGCTCGGCTGGCACAGAGATCAAGTTATGCCATCGGCTGTGCAGAGAGATGTGTCAGTCTGCCATACTCATACCTGCACTTAGCACACTTGTTGGCTCAAAGTGTAATCGTGGACAAGCATTTTAATCATTCTGACTGGCCAAAGCAGCAGCTTCCACCAGCTCTCTCACTCACTCATGGCCATTCAAATACACACATTAGTTAAGTCTCTCTGCAGCTCTTTTCCCTTTCATCCTTCAAAATGACAGAAAATAATTCAGTTGTTTCAGAGTTGAGCTGCCTCTCTAACTGATTCTAACTGTTACAGGCGACTGCATTCCTGCTTGCCTCTCAGCGGAGGCCATATGGACATGAGATTTGGGGGCTGGAAGGGCTTGGCCTGCAGTGCAGCTTCACAGCTGTCCTCTGGCAGCGCCAACCCCCCTGCTGGTAGGCCTCCATCATTAAAAGGGGTTGTGGCTGCACGGGAGGATCTCTTCAACCCCAGGGTGAGCAATCTATAATTTCCATGGCCTGACAGACAGATCACGTCCAGGCGGAAGGAGAAAGCTGAGAGAAATGCAGAGGGGACAGGCAAATATAGATACTGTTGCATAATGTCAGGAGGTATGTCTGCACATACATCTGCACATAGAAGAGCTAACCCCTCATAGGCCACAGCTTATTATGACACTACTATAATTCCCTCCAAAATACAGTTTCATTAATTGCGAGATTTGAAATAAAGAAACATGTCTACCTGCCTGAGAGGCAGGGTACACCCTGGACTGGTTGCCAGTCAATCACAGGGCCGACACACAAAGACAGACAACCACACACACACACACACACCCACACCTAGGGACAATGTAGAGTGTAGTCAATTAACCTAATGTGCATGTTTTTGGGATTGTGGGAGGGAGCCGAGTACCCGGAGAAAACCCACGCAGGCACAGGGAGAACATGCAAACTCCACATAGAAGGGCCCAGACTGGGATTTGAATCTGGACCTCTCTTGCCCTGAGGAGACAGTGCTAACCACTGCACCACCATGTCACCCTTCAGGTTTACATTTTTTACTTTTGCTTTACCTGGGTGAATTTTTTTTTCCTCTCTAAACTGCAATTAACTGTCCAAACTTGTTTTGGTTGTCAATACAAAAACTATTAGCAGAACCAGGTCGTGGAACCTGCACCCACATTAGTTCCATGTTATTAGTTCTGGCTAGAGAACAAACAGTAATTAAAGAAGATCCTTTCTAACCGAATCTTAACTCAAGTCAGCCATGAGACAGTGTAAGGATTCTTTGGATATATGGCGTACCTCTAAATTCTGTTTTCATCACATCAAGGATTAAAACAATGACAGAAAAATGTCATGTTAAGGATACTGGTAAGCAAATTTTCCCATTGCAAGACAATAAAGGAAATCTTATCTTAGTAACACCATCAATAACAACATCAGCATTAACTAACCATTTTAAATCTTCTACAAAAGTTATACACCACAGTTTCCAAGATGCCAATTTCACATAATTTACCTTCTTGTATGAAATAATAAACTGATGAGTGAGTAAACCAGTGTGAACCAAATTAATATCAGCCTATGTTGCTTTATGACTTCTGAGTATTGACTGTCTCCATGTTTAAAAAAGACCTCTAAGAAATTAAATAAGCAAATGTCAAAGTGTGTGTTACTAACCATATTTATTTCCCTGACATTTTTTTTTTTTGGATGGAAAATAGGAGCACAGAATAGACCAATACTTCTTATCCTTTCTCAAAGCAATCATGCTGTTGTCTTCACTTTTTTAACCCATATAATTGGAAATCTGTTTCCCTTGTGCAAACCAATCATCCCCATCTGTATAACAAGACTGTTGCCACACATACAAATAGAACATTTAGTTGTTCCTAATGACTCCCTATGCTCTGTTCTGATGACGTTACCAACAACCAGATGGGTTCCGAACCTTAGCAGAACACCGTGCCCACTGTCAGCCTTGTTTCCATGAATTAGTCATAAAGGTGTCATGTCTATAACATCCACAAAGTGTGCAGATGTTCTCTGTATCGCTGTAGTCAGCCGTAGCAGACTAGTTTACATTTGCTACCCAATGATGTCAAAACACATCAGCAGAGATCTGAAGAACCACAGGGAAGAATTTGGCTGAGCTAAGTTTTTGCATTCCCCTGTCAGCCAGCAGGGAAGCATCATACCCTTCAGTCAGCTGCTGGATTTATGAATGGCATTTTGAACAGGCTAAATAGCTTCACAGTATGTACACACAGAGGATATTACGGATTACTTCATATGCCACAGCACACTGTGTGAGTCAGACACTATGGGCAGGATAAGCCTTGAAGAAGCCTTAGCACATCTGGACCATTAAAGTCTGATTTGGTTTAATTCAGGTAAACAGCATCCACGAAAATGAGTTGGATGCTGTGACTGGATGCAGCTATTCATTTCAAGCCGTACAGTTCGGTACAATGACTAGTACAATACACTCAGAGAAAGTGACATAATAGTAGTTCACTTTGAGGAAGACTTCACTACTCACTTTATAAAGGAATGGACAATTTTTTTTTTTGATAATTCAAACATTCGAAAGCAGCTAGCTCCCTCTAAAGGATATGAAAAGCACTGAGGGGTAGAGTGTAACACAGGCATATTGTAAACAGGACTGCGAGCATACTGATGCCTTGGCATATAATATAAAAAGCCTCTGTTTCAAGATATGTTAAAAATGTCAACAAAATGAATGGCTGTCTTTTTAAAGGAGAGTCCACTGAACTGTGACACAGTGCAACAAAAAGCTTTCCTTTGATCAACTGGGAACAAAGTCAATAGGACTGCCTGTAGTTGCATTCATTTTTCTGTTTAGGCAGAAAATTTTGGGAGTTTATACTGTACATACTGTAAAGGTCTTGAAGTACATTTGCGATTTACAACACTGGGCTATATAAATAAAATGTTGACCTGACCTGATTAGAACTACTGAATACAGAAAGAGAACGCATTTTCCACACACTATGCTAGAAATCACTGAGTCAAAAACCATAAACACATCCACAGCCTCATCCACCCCAGCCAAACTGTGCTCACAGCCAGTCACTGTGTACTGTCAGAGCTTGGCCTTTTGAAAGGAGTAATTAGCAATAAATGCATCATATAAAGTGCCACACCTTCTCTCCTTTCAGTAGTATCTGCAGTGTTTCCTTTAACTCTTAGTCCTGATCTGGGGGAATGTAAAACTTACTATACAAATGCAAATGGACAAAACACGGGCAAATTAAGAAAACATTTTCATCAACGACCTGCAGACACACACGACAACATGTTACAAAAACACACTGCAAGTACAGAAAAAGACAAAGGGAGTGTTTTCCAGACAACATTAGTGATGAGTGCTGGCTGTTGTTGAGTCTGTGACTCATAAGCTTATTAAAACCAGGTGGATGCTCACTACGAGCCAATTTTCTTTTCCCAAGATGTGATGAGAGACCTGCCCTACTCAGCCTCTGACTGTGTAATACATGTTGCCTCTGTTGGGTGTGTTGCTTAGGTTTAGGCAGGAGGAAGAGTGATTGGTTAGGGTCAGAATAAGAATATCACAGTAAGTCACTTTTTGTGCATTTACAGACTAAATCAGTTGCACAATGTCAGTCAGTAACGCACAAAAACATATGGCACACAGTTCATACACTGTAGCAACAAGATTAGCACTCGTGTCCCCTGGAAACATTTCTGAAGGAGTTTTCTATTAACTTGTCTTAATTGATGAAGTTGTTGGTGAGGATGTTTGTGTTGAGCTCTCTCGGCCACTGTACAACAATGGCTGAAGTATTAAGCAAATAAAGAGCTCAAATTAGAGCAACAGAGAGGTGGGGAAGTGGGAGGGTGGCATTCAAATATTACCATCATCCATAATTAAGTTGGAGAATTCACAGCCACATATAATCCTCATGTGGCACACACACACAGTCATACTCCACCAGGTTAATCTCTTTCTTCTACACCAGTTAGAAGTCATTATGCAGCTTGCAGTTAGTCTGCCAATGTACATTATCACAGTTAGAGCTCTAACACGTTATTTCTGGTGCTATGCGTGTACACATTTTTGACCAGTAATGACGCTCATGGGTTTGTAACTACTGTGATTCAATATTTTCAGGAATAAAACACAATTTCAATGAACAAAGCAGCATGATTAATGCGCTGTATTTTACCACTAATCTTATTCTCTTCAGAATCAACGATTGCACATTTGCTCGTGCCTGTGAATTTCACATATTAATCGTGCATATTGACTTAAGTGTCAGGGTGGTGGTATTTCAGTTTTGCTTTATTACTTCCATCTCCAGCTCATGTTATTTGTTTTCACTGAGGAGAGAATTAAAGCAACTTTACCACACTTACAACTTTGAGTAAGTTGCTGTTTGGAGAAGGCCCAACTTATGCTGTTTCTCTATCTGTTCACCACGGTCACAGTTAGCTGTGACAGGGTCAGCCATCTTCCCTCTGACTAATTTAAAGTGTGAAAATGCAACAGGTAGGCGTTTGTAGTGGACTAATGCATCAGGCTGTGAGATTATTTGTTCAATAGAATGTACAATTTTTCCAGCAGTTTTAATATGCTGGAAAAATTAGAATCCCCCCATTCACTACCACTACCACACACACACACACACACACACACACACTTGTTTGCATAAACAGCAGCGAAGCATCCATCCAAATCATTCCAATCAACAGGAACAGCAAAACAAACTTCCTTCACTAACAAATAAGATTGCTCTCTTCTCTTCTTTTTCTCATTAATTTTGTTTATGTGTGTGTGTGTCCATGTTTGTGCTCATGCTCTTGTACAAATGTAACAAAACAACAGTGATCAATCTTTCATTCAGGGACCAACTACTTTAGTCTTGCAATAAAAGCAAAGGTTTAAGAGTCACAACACAATATGCGACACATACACAATGCTATGCAATTGTAACGTTTCATTTCATTTTAGTGCTGAGAATTCTCCTTTCTATCACCTCATGCAAAGAAACCGGAGCACTTTCCTTTGAAAGATACCATCCAAAACTGCTCTGGAGAAAATAATTTTGTTCTGTTTGCTACTTTAAAGTAATAAGTCACAATATCTGACAAGAGAAAGTGATGGCACTGAACATCATGCAACTGACGCATGCATGTCTGACTGAAGCGCCACATCAATGACAAGCTGTCTGTTTGATTGACTGGCTGACCGTCCAGCTGATAAAGCAAGCAGACTCGCTTCAGATCGACAGAGTAACCGACTGTTATGCTGACTTGACCGACTAACTAACTGGCAGGTGACACGCTGCTGATTGGCAGATGTCACATCAGTCAGTGGGTGGCCAGAGAAGCAGGTTGGATGGAGGGTGTTGTTGTGTGAATAGGTGATGAATGCAGAGCTGCTCATGTTGCTAAAGACAGGAAAAAAGAAGGAAGAGGACAAGGTGGTGAAGTAAAGTCAGAGAAGCAGAGAGCACCATGTTTTCCTGTGATGCAAAAACACCTTCTGAATTTTTGTGTGTTTGTCTTGGACCCGGGGATTCTGGGAAGGCAGACAGCTATAATAACCTCTGGCTGCCAGCATGACACTGTGAGTCAGAATGAAATGCCAGAAGGCACAAGTGGAGTGTGTGTGTGTGTGTGTGTGGGTGGGTGGGTGTACAGTATGTGTGCTTGTACATACCCTTTTACTTAGACTTGCATGCATGCACATTTCAGTGTGTATGTGTGTTTCTGTGAACCCAGTTAGTAGCTCTTTAACAGGGCACACCCCCCTGAGCAGTTTCATCAACAGCCACAGCCTCACAATAGCTCCAGCTAAATTGTGTGCCAAACACAGGGATATTTGTGACAAATGCAAACTGGGCTCAGCTGGCCAGAACTGGCATTTTGACGGTCAGACCCTCCAAACTGAATAAAATGGCACCAGCTTGGCATGTGTGAAAATAGCATCTTCTTTCTTTTTGTGACACCAATGGCAGCTTGTGCCCAGCCAGCTAAATCTCTGCAAGCTCACCTCAGGTGTAGTGGGAATTGAAATTATATTCAGTTTTACAGACAGAAGTGGCCAGAGGTGTCATTGAAGCTTGTGTCAAGAAAACTGAAGAAAGGATACATGTCAAACTATTTTAACGAGTGATGCCATGTGTGGTGATTTTCAGGGAGATCTGGTTCAGGAAGGCATATTCGCAACCATGAAATCACTGGATGTTTAAACAGTTCCTGATGAAATGTCCATGAACCCAGAGTTGACTGCCAGAGAGAATGATTTGAAGACATGAAGAGATACAGCTGACTGGTGAATGTCAATACAATTAATTAAACTTAGATAAATAGCTAAATTTAGTTAAAAGTAAGGCCGTACAACCTTTCAGAAGACAACTGACATGCTTAAATCTTAAAACAACTTAAATTATACAAAACAATTACGTGAAACATGATACATATTGTTTCAAGTACGTCCTATTTACATTTACTTTCTTGCAATTCAAAGAAAAATGTCTTAAAATGACAATTATTAACATTTCGTGTTTAATAGCTGAATGGAATTGTTTTACATTGTGATGCCACATACGAACCAAACCACAGCGCAGAAAGCAAATTGAAGAGTGCTAATGCATTGTTGTTCTGCATAGACTTGCCAATACAAAATGCAAAACATGTCATTGGTTTAAATGAGGGGGTGCAAGAGTGTTTTAGTTATTTATTCATTTATTTTTTCAAATGAAAAAAGCTGTATTCAGTTGTGACAATTATTACTCCAGTTTGGTTTTAAAAAAATACCATCATATGTACTCTGGATGGGACTACAATCACTAGTGTTAGCAATGTTAAAACTAAGTTTCATTTAGTGTAAAGGAATGAAATATTGCATTTCAGTCTGCTGACTGTGAATACTATTACCTGTAACTGTACCTTTTTTATGTTCACAAATAGTCGATAAAAGTGAAGCGGGATTAAGTATATCTGAGATTCAACTGCACAGAAAATGCAGCACTGAGACGGAGTTTACATTTGTTATACATCCATTTAACTTCAACTAGAAATACTGGCTGCAATTTGTTGCCATTCTGTTTCATTGCGAAAACTTAATGAAAACCATCCATCTCCTCAAAAGCATTTGTCTGATTGCTGTTGTAGACTATAGATCCCTGTGGCAGCTAATTTCAGAGGTTCCTTGCAAAAAAGTGATAATGGTTAACATGCAGGGATGCAAAATATGTGACAGTATTTCATCCAAGAATAGAATATTAATTTAAATGAGAGAGAAGATTCAGGAGGACAGTTCAGTAAAAGCTCATGGGTGTTTATAAAGTTAATGTCATTGAGGCAATCAGGAGTTTTCTCTTCACATCCTTTAGGCTTCCTCCATATGGCACTGGAATGACTTTCACAATTCATACTTCACACATCTTACTTCATCCTCCTGTAATGGTTCTCCGGAAGCAAAGCTGTGCTGATGATAATCTTGCCAGATGGTGTAAGCAGTAAAACAGTAGAGGCAGCTTTCTTTCTTCATTTAAATACCACTTTCTCAGCAGGGAATACAGCTTTGGATGGGGAAATCTGGGTGAAAATGTATAGGGAAAGTGATAACCTCTGTGTGAGATACATCTCACTGACATGCAGTGTGTATATGGCCTTTGAATGAAAACAAATGAAAAAAGGAAAATTTTGGATTTAATTCTGAATATGTGAAATCTTATGTAATTTAACTAGACGGTGGGTCAATACAAACGTTCATCCAACATCCAAACCTTTTCACAAAGCTTGACCTGACTTATTCATACTATTGACTGACGCTGAAGAAGGAAATAAAATACAGTACACCACATCAATGTTATAATCAATGGTGCCCCACACAACATTTCATCCTTGAATCTGCCTTTCAGACCAAATATCTGAACTCTTTCTAGAATACCAGAGAGGTCAAAGTAGGCCTGCCTGGCAGGCAGCTACATAAGATGAACATGTTATGTCTCAGGGATAAAAACCTTGGATGAGCAAATTATTCATGAGGCCATGTCTCCACAAATGATCCCTTCACATTTGCATTAATAAAAAACATGCTAGTGGCAGAGAAAGATGTTCGTCGCTGAGTTCAGTATCAGGCTAGAGGACACGAGTGAGGAACAAATTAATGAAAAATACATGCACTTAGCAGCAAAGTCTAGACTTAATGCACAACATTTTGCCAGTGGGAAAGAAAATTCATAAGCCGACTTTGTGCATTTTCTTTTTAATCTTTGCACTTGTCATACTCACAATGACAACAATGCTCCAACTATTCTTAAGGAATTGTGCTGGCTATTGGGATATCTTAAGCTTTTATAGTTATTCATGAAAATATCAGACAGGTCAGACAGAAACAATATTGTGGCACCACATTATTCCTGTACACGGACTGCGATAACTTGGTTTGTTGCCATGGAAATGTGGCATACCAAGGCAACTCAGATTACTCAGATTGAAAAAAAAAAAGTTACCCTTTGCTCATCATCTATGACAATGGAGCTTTTAAGGACACTCCATTCTACCTCTGCACAAAGAAAAAAAGATTAAATTCAGCTTTAACATATCTGAATGAGAAAGTTTCTCTATGTAGCCACAACAAGAAGTAAGAAGTTTTGTAAGGATTCATAAGCTACTGACACATTCACTGTTTATCTCCCTGGAGGAACAGAAGAAGTCTGACTGTGGAAGTAGACCATGAAACCACAAACACAGCCTCTTTTCCCCTCTCTGTCCCCTCCCTCAACCCCTCTGATTTGCTCTAAACCTTCCCTTTCCTAATAGAAATCAGTCACTAAGCTTCACAGGGACAACCTCATTAGAAGAGCAGAGCAGACAAGCGGACCTCCATCTGTCTCTCAGTCTACTAGTTTAATGAGCTTTTACTTGTGTGCTTCACCAATCGCAAAACATAGTTGTGTTATTCATTGAGAACATCTTCATCCCATGAGGCCAATCTACTTACAGTACAGTAATGGTTTGAAGTTTCTTTGTAATTAGTTTCCTGTTTTATTTTGTAATTTTTCTCCTCTTGTGCCTTGTTTAGATTTTATTTTCCTGTCCTTGTCTGCCTTCTCTCCAATTTTGACTGCATACCCCACCCTGATTGTTTTCACCTGTGTCTACTCTCCTTTGCCTACAAAAGCTGCTCTGTGTGTTTCCTCTGTGCCAGTTTGTCTGTGTTGCTCTGAATTCATTGCGTCTTTTTCATTTTTCTTTTTTAGATTCTGGACTCCTTTTCTTTTGTTCAGTTTATCCCTTGCGTCTGTGTCTGTATTTTGGGTCCTGATTTTTGAACTGACTTTACTAGTATGAACTTTTTTCCTTCCTGATTTCCAGCCTCTGATCCGTCCTCATGACTGGTGAGGCGGTAGTGAATTTTTTTAGATTGGTCGATGAGGACAAGCCTGTTCTGGCTAGGAGGTTGATGACATCTCGCTAGGAGTCTGTGGAGTGTGAGGTTGCAGTCTCAGTGCTCCCCAGTACTCTGCAACATAGAACTGTGCATTTGTGTTGACATGTTAATATCAGCGTATACTGTAATGTATCACTGTAAGACAGAACAAACTTGGTGTTTTTGGTCAAGGAGAGTCACTGGAGCAATGTGTCAACTGAACTTGTTGACCAGGACAAAAAAAAAGATCACATTTTTCCCTTTTTGATTTCAAGGCCTCGCTCCTAGCTTTATCTCAGCCACCCACCTGAGCAGGTGAAGATTCAGCGAATGTCCTCACCCACAAACTGCATGTTTATGATGACTTTTTGACACAGAAGAGGTTCAAGGGCTGAAAACCCCTCATTTTTTTGTTGGGCTTAAATCATGTACAACACATGATTGTACAGATTGATACACATGATTGTACTCTAGAGCTATGTTTCTTCCTACATGGTAAAAATAAGATACTCACTCTTCTTTTAGTTTTATTTTGATTCAAGACAACTCCTAAGCAAAATAATGGCCTCTTGGTAATGGTTTACCAGCTAGTTGTTAAATTTGTCTGTCTTTGTCAAACAATGGGTCTCTTAGAGATTTTTTCCTTAAAACCAGTTGCCAGTTGTTGGTATGTGAGAGTGATTCATCCATGCATGTCACGGAGGGGCTGCAGCCTGTCTCAGCTGACTGTGGGCAAGAGGCGGGGTACACCCTGGACTGGTCAACCGCAGGACTGACACACAAAGACAGACAACCACATATGAGGGGCAATGTAGAGTGGCCAATTAACCTAATGTGCATGTTTTGGAACTGTGGGAGGAAGTGCCCTGAGAAAATCCATTGTTAATATATAAAAATATTGATTGATGCTCTTTAAAATATCTTTAAAGTCTCCTAATTGCTTCAGCAGTGTTATTAAAAGGGCTATAAAGGTGATGAATACTTGGCTATTGTGTATTTTTACATAAATAAAGAATGAATTTGTCAGCAAGGAAAAAAAAACTAAAAGGAAAAAAAAATCTATTTTGCTATCCTTCCCTCTCATGAAGGCCATTTACCTCCACCTTTCCATGATTCCCAATCGTCCCGTTGTTTATAACACCAAGCGGCCAGCACTGTTCCTGATCAAATCAAAATCCCAGCCAGCCAGGATTGCAGGCAAGCATTAAGCAAAGGGAATAAACCCTCAAATTCAAGTTCATTTAAAAATCAATCAGGTCGTCACCTTAGCAACTTCCTCCCGACACCTCTCTCCATCTCCCTTTCTCCCTTTCGGCATCTCTCTTGCTTCGCCACGTCGCTGCCTCACCCCAAATGATCGGGGCCACTGAGCCATGCAAGCGTTAAAATGAAATAGGGAGGTGAAAAATGCATGAAATAACTAAACGTATGAAAATTTTTCAGGTGTTTATGTTTCAGCTAGCAAAAGGGACATGAGGCAGGGGTGTTATTTCCTTCAAGTCTGCTGGTGGAAATGGCATGAAATACAGTCTATTTCACAAGCTGCTGGGTGGAGCGGGGCACAAATGACACAGTGCCACTCTTCACTCACTCTCAATTAAACACTTCACTTCGCAATGAGGCATAAGGTGATGAACCCATGCTCAGTGTGACCACACTGTGGAACGGGGACATGTATGCAGGAATGGGTGTTGAATTCAACGTGTGTGTCTGTTACTGCTGTGATCAATACTTGAGCACGAGGATAATGTGTATGCGACTGCACGTACAAGCCAGTGTGTATGCACAAGTGAACTATCACAGATGGCTGGCGTTATTTTCCTGATCACAGAAACAAAATCTTTCACAGGTAAAATCCGCAGCTGAAGCAAACAAAGCAGTACCCGATTTTTGTTATCATTATCACACTACTGTACTTTTTCTTTACACGATGCATGCTGAAGTATGTTGTCTATGAATACTTAAAAGTAGATGAATATTCTCTGGTCACATTCTGACGAGACACAATTCCCTGTGCTGAGCAAAAAGGAATTTATGCATACAATCAACAGTGAAAATGACACATAATGAGACTGAATGAAATCAGAGAGTGATTGTTTCAATGCCAAAGAGGAAGTGTGATCTTCAAAATCCCATTACATGAGAGAGCATTTTAACATTCCACTTGACAACATTGTTTGGTCACCTCAACTGTATGCTCAGGAGCAAGCTCACTAGCATATCTGGCCTTACAAGCAGATGAAGCTGAGTAAGCTCTATACCATCGGGGCAAGAGATAAAGCTTGAGCATCCTGACAGACAGTTTTCATCCTCTGTTTTGTCCATGTGAGTCTCCATATTATAGGGTGCCTTTTGACAGCCAAAACTGTTTTAGGAGGTCTTTTTTAGCAGTGAAAAAAAGCACAAATATTTCTCCACAGCACAGGTTTTGTAGTTTATTCTGTAATTGAAAGTTGTGGTAGATTGTTGCCACATTAGTTCACATGTTAATTGTTCTGGTCCTTTTATTATGATTTGGAGAATCAATGACAATTTCCACTCAGGCAGACAGTAAGGTTAGTATTCTCGTCAGCATCATTCCTTCAGTCTGAGAAGTGGAAACATTCTGTATCAGGCACATATGAGAAATGAAGTGTGGAAGTTCACTGTTGCCTGTCTTCTTTGGTAAAATATGAAATTTGCTTTAAATGAAATCAGGGACCGAGCCTGGGGACATCATTGGTTTGCAAAAGACTTTCAGCACGTGTGGTTGCAAGCTCATCCTTGCCAACAACAGACAACAGTACATGCAAACACAAAACAGTCCAGTTCAAATGGTCATAGCCCCATGAGGCAAACTGAGTTTACAGGCACGGCTCTAAATACAAATCACCACTTCATATACCATGTAAATGTACTAAACATGTATGTGGAACACACACATACACACACTCACATAGCCTTAGTAATCCACCCTCCTGAAGTGTTTGATGTTGTCCTCGTCCAGGGGTGTCAAAGTCATTGATGTCAAGTGGGCCGGACCAGTAAAATCACAGTATAATTACCTATAAATAACAATAAGTTCATGTTTTTCCCTTTGTTTTAGAGCAAAGAAGTACAAGTACATTAGGAAAATCTTTATATTTAATGAACTATCCCTTTACAAAACATATTATAAACAACCTCAGATTTCTTAAGAAAAACATTTGCGATCAGTTTATCATTTACAAAGTCTTGATTTTCCCTCGGGATCAATAAAGTTTCTATCTATCTACACGTGTGCATTACAACTGATCACAGTGATTGTACAAAGGCACAAATCTTTAAGTCACAGGAATTTGGAATTGAAAATAGTATTGCACTTCAATATTAAATCAGCTTATCAAGATCTAGGAATTATTTTAACTCTATTTTTCACGTGCATAACAATTCTCAAAACTTAAATTGACTCCCGACACCTTACAAACTAACGTGTGAACCGTTTTAAATGTATAAGGAAGAGAGTAATCACCTGCCCTGTAAATGTATAAACTTTATACATGAAACATACATAAAATGTATGTACAGGATTCCACCAAACCAAACTGCTTTGTAGCGAAGCTGTTGACTAACATTAAATTGCACGTTTTCTGTATTCTTCAGAGCGCAAAACGTAGAGAAAAGTTTTACAGGAGTTAGTCTTGACTAGATTTTGCTTTTGCTCCTGAAGCTTGGCACCTTGGGACACACGAGTTCTGCAGCCTTCAGCATGCATGTTTTAACGAACTCACCTTCGCTTTGATGCTGATGCTATTTCGCTAGCAGTTAGGTAGCTGGTTTTTACGTTTGTTTCACTGACCTCTGGGCCCCGGGTGAAAACAGAGCACCACCAGCAATTCATTTATCTTCTCTCTTTTCAGTTGTCTTTGCAAGTTGTTGTATGCTATGCTGAGTCTCACAGTTGCACCAAATACAGTATCATATTCCTTGAACACTGAAATTTATTGCATACACACCAAGCACACAGGTTTCCAGCATCGTGTCACATCATCTACCCTGACTAAAACAGTGCACGCCTAGCGGACAATTGAGGATGTTTTTTAAAAATTTCTAGGTCATGTCTTTTATGCATTTTTCCACTTTCAAATTCATCCTGTGGGCCGGACTGAATCCTCTAGTGGGACAGTTTTGGCCTGTGGACCGTAGGTTTGACAACCCTGGCGTGCTTTCTCTATTAACTTTCATGATATAGAACATTATTTTGTATGTGATTACACTCTGTCAGGGTAATTGTCACTTGCACAGACAGAGTTACACATCTGTCAGGCCAGATCAGGTGCATTAGCAAGAGAGCCCTTGACGCCTTCGACACAGAGTGAGGTATAGCACGAAAGAGCCAAGCCAAATGGCTTCTCTGCCTTCTGTGCTCAGGGTGCGCTTGATTCATTTTCTCATGATCAACTAAGGGGAATAAAACAGTCAAGCGAGAGCAAAGATATTATGTGAACAACATTAACATCACAGATACTGCGGGAATATGACTTTACACATTATTATTTGATATGTACCAGATTTGGGTCAGCTGCAGTGCTGACCTCATAACAGAAACATGGTAAAATCAGTATGTGAGATGAGACAAATCATCCTCACCCTATTCATATCCTGGTGCCACAAATATAAGAAACAGGCTTAAAATAGAGATGAATCATGAACTAATAATGGCCGATGCATGAATCCAGTGCAGAACGTGACCTTGTATGGCAAAGGTGAAACTTCTTTATGTTGAACTATTTTTGTTTTTTTGTTTGTTTTTTTGCAATGAATCAGATACAGCAGAACTTTTGTGTAGTTTTGCGAGTCTTAATTTTAAGGTGTCAACACACCAGCTTATGAACGCACAACAGATGCCAATTTTCTCACATTATTTCAGAACATGATTCATTTACTTGCAACAGTACTGAAGTCAATAATTTAAAAAGAACATCCCACTCAGTCCACATGACATCACCACCTCCAGACTCTGAGTATCACAGCTATCTTAGATATGCCTTCAGCCACGGTCAGGTGCACTCTTAAGGCATTCCTCCACCTGCTTTTACTGGGGTACATTAGCCCATTCCTATTTACTCTGCAGCTCCTGAGAGACTGTGATAAAAACATCTAACCTAGCTTCTCAAGTGCCTCTAAGGTCTAAGTCAGTAAGTGTGCATCTCCTCATGTGCCTGAGAGGAAGTGTGGTCATGTTTTTATCAGATCCTCCTCAGTGCGCATGTACTAACAGTCCATTCTAAGGTGTCTTATTGAATGAACAACACAGAGGCACTGCTAAGCTCCTCTCGTTTGTGTTCCATCTCTATGTGATAACTTCTTCACCATCTTCTCCACTCAGCTTCTATCCTTTCCACCTCATCCATAATACATGGAGCACAACCTCACTCGTCAGTTGCAAGAAGGGACACAGATGTAAAATTCACGGCTGGTGACTCAGAGGGAATAAGGTGTATGGTTGTTCCTTCCGAATTCATTCCCTCTCCATTAGCAGGGCACCTCGCTTTGTAATGCATGCTTACAAGCACAAGAATGAATGCATGCCGTAAAGTGAAATATAGCAGAGTGGAAGGTTTATGATGTTTTATTTGGTTCCTTGCAGAGCTTGGCCTGACTTTGCATATATGTGGGGGTAAAAAAATGAACTTCCTTAAACTAGAGAAAGCCACATTACCTAATATACCAGTAAACCAGGCAGAATGAACAATTTCATATTTTGCAACATTCAGGTGTACGGAAGGCCACAGGCGTTGTGAATTTTGGAAGGCTATGCTAGTGTGCCAGAGCATGTAATGCGGCCTCTAGGAGGTCACTCAAGGCTCCAGATAGCATCATTCTGAAGAACATCATACACAATGACAATAGAGAAATTTATTTTCTGGCTTATCCCTATCTGACAAGCATCCATGTGGACATAATAGTAAAGGGGTCAGAGCAGAGGAGCTGTCTCTGGAGCACTGAATTGGTTGAGTGTGTTGCTGAAGGCCGTGTCAGACTAGGTGGACACTGACAGCGACCTTCTGGCCACACAACACCTGACCCGAACAGGCAGACTGTCAAGAGTACTAATCCAACATCCCCACTGGGCACTTTAACTGCTTTCTTTTAGAGGATGTGAATTTTTTTTCTCCCAGTATATACTAATAACCCCATATCCCAACTTCACTGATTTAATCCACCAATAGTTCTACGGTTAGAAATCAAATTAGAAATCAATCTGCTGTTATCTTGGACATGAGTCAACTCAGAGCATTTTGTTACCATGTAAAACAGCGGCAAAGTCAAAGCTTCAGTTCTACTTTAAAAGGTGTCTTCTGTTGACGATTAAAGGATCATGACAAAGCACTGAGAAAAATATGTTTCTTTCAACAGTTTGTAGTATCTTCTCTTTATGCTTCCTTGCGTGGAGAAGAAGAAAACATAAAAAAACAGCACCATTAATGTCAAAAATAATTGCCCACACTAACTTTCATGTAGCCTCATCAGTCAACTAGCGGGAAATAATTAATTCCATCTGTCCGCTATCGAAAGTGGTTTACATATTTGATATCATGGCTTCAGGAGTGGAGCCGAGGCCCAGGAGAGAGTCAGCCTCGACAAGCCCCAGCTCCACATGGCTGCATTTAATTAGGAGGGATGCTGGAGAGGATGTGGGGGTGGTGCTTATGTTAACTGATTTCCCTCTTTAATCAGTGCTAATCTCCAGTCATTTTCACAGCACAATGTCGGCTCATTCATGAAGTCAAATTAATAAGTGAGGAATATAGTGCTGGCTGGCTTTGCCTGGCATCATATGATTTTGGAGTCCTATCTCTTCCAGTTTCTCTTTTTCTCAATTATTTTATCTGTTCCTTAGGGGAGGTTGAAAAATTCTCTACAAGAAATGGGGTGAAATAGATTGTGCGTGTGCATGTCATGTGAGACCTAATGAAGGCATGAAAGACAAGGAGAGAAAATTCACTGCTTTCACTGGTATTAATATTGCATTATTACATAGATTAATACCTGTATACCTGATGTCCTGTCTTTCTCTGTCTTAGAGAGAAGCAACCTTAATTGATATGGCAGTAATGTTTTGAAATGCATCTTGAATTTTGAAACAGACAGGCGGCGCATGTGTGAGACAGAACTGGAGACAGAGGGAGGAAGTCTCTTTGAAATAAGAGGTGCTTTTGTCTGTCTGACCACAATCATTAAGGCGAGCGATGACTTGATTGTGATAATCCCAAAGCTGTGCCTTTCCCTGGTGTCATAAAATTAAATTGAATTGGGGAGAGGATGCAGCTAAAGTGAAGTAGAGACAGGAAAAGGCTGCAGCTTCTCAAATAATGCAGCAAATGGTTTGGACAACTTCTATGCTCCAGCCATCACACTGCCCAGCTTAGGTTTTTTTGAGGGCCTAACAAAAGATTACTGCTGTGGGTCTGTGCCTTTGTGGGTGTAAAATAAGAAAAGAGTTTCTGTGGCCTTGAGATGTTGGAAAATAAAATTAATACAGATACTGCTGGAGAAAGTCTGAAAAAGGAGAGACAGAGAGACTCTTACGTGAAGCTAGCAGATGTGGAGGTAGGAGGTAGAGAAAGATGGCAGCGGATGTGTGTAGAAATGCATGTGTCACAGAGAATGAGAGAGAGACAGAGAAAGTAGAGGTGGCCATCTGTAGGATTATTACAGGGGGCTTTGCCAGGTTAAATGAGCCAGAAGGCGGAAATATTTAGTGACACATGTTCAGTAACAGTGTACACATACGCACACATGCAGCACACCTGCACGCATATGCATTCACTCATTTATGTTAACGACTGAGTAGTGCCACACTCCTGTGTCAAAAGCAGCTCCTCTGGATTAAGACCTTTCTCATTGCTCTGTGGCATGAACCAAATTAAAAAGTAACTGCTCCGGTGAGGGATTAAGGATCTATTTTGGGTTTTGTCCTGTTCACCACCACAGTCTGCCCTGTACATTGTCTGAACCTCTGTTTTTTCCATCACTTTCCTTCTTTCTTTCTTTCTCTCATCCCTGCAGTAAATAATTTCAAATCTAGTTATTTCCTTTGCTGTTGCACTTTGCTGGTGTAGCATATCTATGCATATGACACAGTCCCAGTTCACTAGTTTAGTTCTACAATGTAATCTAGCCGTAGGACTGAATAAGTATAGCTTCCTTACAACAACCTCTGTCTACATAGCAAGACAACATTGCTGGCTCTTGCTTAGTTATGAAGCTGTAATAAACAAGCTATTATTGTAAATATTTTACAAGCAAAGCTGGTTCCCAACAAATTTGTTCTGTAAAGTGTTTCAGCAATAATTACTGAAGATTACTGTTAAAACTTCAGGTTCAACAATAATTACTGAAGATGAGAAGTCTGTTTGTAGATATGCAGCTCGAGCATCCTGAGCTTATTTACAACAGATTTTGAAGCTTTGTACGCTGGTTTCTTGGGAATGCTTCTAAGGTCTAATTAAAAGAAGATTAATCTTAACTGTAAATGCTTTTTATTAAAGATGATTCATTGGTACTGTGCTCAAACTTGGATTGCCCTCCAATGTATTTTAATGTATTTGCTTAATGTCTGCTTCTGTGTGAGCCTTGTTTTGTGTCTGTTTTCAAATTATAACCTCAGCACACTTGTTGAGGGCTACTGCACTTCAGTGTGTTTTTCTGGGTTTAAGTAAACTGAAATTAATAAACCATTCATCTGTGGTTTTACTTGTGCTACTGTAAGAAAGTAATGAGTAACTTCTCCCTTAAAATTTCTGACAATGTGGTTTGTGCTTTTGCCAGTCAGGTCCCACAACAGCTGCTGTCATGTCTTTTCATAAAATAATAAAAATATTTTTTTCAAATTTCCTTGCAAGCAACTAAATTAATTCCCATATTATGGTTGACAAATCATAATGGCATATTAGAATATGTCACACATAACACATTCATGTTTTTAGTCAAATCTGGTTACAGTGTCTATGTCCTGGTACATTCTGATCAGCTGCACATAAATCAGTGTTATTAACAGTTAAATGACACGTGTACATTGATAATCTAAATGTTATTATCTAATTAAGCACCAATGTCTTTGAATGTTTCTATATGATTCTTTTGTGGTGATGACTCAAGTTCGGAATGTCGGTTTCTTAGGAAGTGTTTCTGCCCATCCATGTACCTCTTTGGTTCAACACAACAAGCATCAGCCATTACTGCACAGTATCAAAAATCACCAGAGGATTAATTCTTAATCATTTTGGTCACTAAATTTACATGAAAGCTGGTGTACATATTCATGATAGTGGTTGGATCCTTTACTTTCAGCTACATTTTATCCAAAGTCTTAAAAGTAAAAGCACATTTTCTGCTGTAAAATTAGTACATTCAAATATATTATGAGATTATTAATGCCGATGCATCAACGTGTAAGTAGCATTTTCATTTTGTAGATGCTTGAGCAATATATTTGACAAAACAGTACAATATTTCTTTCTGAACAGTAGAGGAGCACAATAATAAAGTAGCATAAAATGGAAATTCTAGAGCGTTGGGTAGAAGTACCTCAAAATTGATAACTACAGAACAAGATTAGATGTACTCGGTTACTTTCTACCACTGAAACTTGTGCTCTTTCCTCTTAGTGTGGAGTGAGTATGTGTGCTAGTAACTTAGTATATTACTTCCATAAAGTTGGTGGACTTGCAACAGATAGATGAAAAAAGGAATGTTCAAAGTTGTTTCAGCCCAGGATAACTATTCTAAAATCTAGTTCCTTTTTCCATTCAAGTTTCAAAAATTCAAAAATTCAGAATCCTACAGTTCCCATGATGCAAATTAAAAACATCTTTTATTAGACCTACCGTGCCTCTCCATTTCCCTCATCTAATAATCTCCATATAACCAGTTTATAATGCAAATTTGTCTCAAGTGCTTCCATTTAGTGCCAGTGACAGGACTAAACCCAATTACAAACTTAACATGGTATGATGGAAAGCTTTTCCGTAATTGATTCTGTCTTGTGTTGTCACTATAGTAGTTGTGGTGCCTGAAATGCCACAACAACCAACACAAAGATATGGTAAGTAGAAAAACAAAGGTCAAGGGGAAAATGATACAGCCACCTTTTTTTCAGAAGTACTGTGGTAAGTCCTATGAGGAACATAATGAGAGTTTTCTTTAATATCTGGCTTTGTTGCCAAATTAAAAGACTGGAGCAGAGCACGTCAGAAGGTGAATGACTAAAAGATTCAAGAGACTTTGTATTGTACTATTTAGACTCTCTCTGATCTTACTTGGCATCCTTCGAATGAATGCATAAGCATGTAATGCAATATTCACACATTGCATGTGCCTGCGTGTGTGAGCCTGTGTATGTGTGTGTTAACTGAAGGTCAGTTATGCTCCCCATCCTCACAAATCCCCCTAGCACTTCTCACATACTCTCACCAAAACACCATTACACGCACACCCAGACACTCAGAGACCAGCACACATCTCTTCTTCCTTATTGCCAAGACTGTGTCTATGTTGAGCCTGACAACACAACAGCCCTTAATCCCTCTACCTGTGACTTTTTACAAACAGGATTAGTCCCAGTTTCCCCACTAAATTCCCCCTCAAATACCGGTAAATCCAGGGCTGCCGGCTGATCTACAGGCCATGGCCCCAACCCTCTGTTTCACTTCCTGAATACACTGCTGCTCTTATCTAAATGAACAGCTCTGCTCTGGATGTGATGCACTCCCATTTCTCATTCGCACACTCTTCAGCATGCTGCCATGTGGACAGAATAGCAGAGCTGAATACATGCATGACCAGCACACACCAGTGAATGTCCAGCAGTGAGAAAAAAAATGCTAATCCCTTCCCTTTCCACAGATGCAGAACCACATTAACACCCAGACAAAATCACTAAACCTGCAAATGAAACATGACATCTATAATGCAGCAATACGGCGCATACCACAGAATGACAACCAGTATACATCAGCTTGATTTTCTGGACATCAATAACAGGGTTTAATGCAGGAGAGAGAGAGAGAGAGAGAGAGATTAGAGGAATACCAACAGCAACTTACTTATCACGCTAAACAAGTCATACATCTAAACATTGTGAAGCTGAACAAGTTATACATCTAAACGCTGTGAAGTAGCACATTTGAAATTTATGAACAGCATAGTCGGCAAAGCCAGACATATAAATGAAACCAACTAACTTCCCAGGTGTAGAGGACTGTGGGGGTTGTATTTAAAGTATGACACTGTAAGATGAATGTCTACAGCACTAATAGACTGACATCTCTTGTCATATTTTGTATTTCATTGTTATTAAGTCAGTTTATTTACATGATGAGTTGTGAAAATTGTTCATGATATATTACCTGAATACAGATTTTTTTTTTTCAATTAGTCACACAAACAACATAATAATAAAGCTTAGATAAAGGTTAGATATTGCTTTCCTCAATGCTACACTGTCACGATGCAATACTTGAATAATATGAAAATGGAAAAAACATGTTGCGGTATATACAGGGCTTTAAATATTTAGAAAATACAACTTTTTTTTTTTTAGTTCAAAGAAAATAATCAATAAAATTCTAACTGGCGAAAACAACTGTCTGAGAGCCTACCAGAAACACTAGGAAGAACCTGGAGCCATACTAGGGTCACTGCCATGCTTCGGGATCACAATGACAACGCCAATAGACATATTTTGACCTGATGATGGCACTTGAAAAGATGTAAAGCCAATACCAATATGATTACAGTTTAATCATAAGGGTCTGTAGCAAATTCCATGGCAGTCAATGTGAACAGCCACTGAGAACCAGACAAACAGACCAGCCCTGCTGTCCCAAGTAGTCACCATGTTTAAAAAGCCACATTTAAGAGAATTACCGAAAGTCTTTTGGTTTTATGACATTTTAAGGTTTAACTCTGGATGCAGCTTCATGGTAAGCAGACTGATAAAATTCATTTATGGTCCTCCTAAATTCTAGCAAATGCCAGTTACAACCCACCTCCTGTAACACATGCATTTTTTGATGAAAAGAAGAGACACTAGATTTCTTGTCAAGAGCTAGAGCACAAATTCCAATATTTCTCTAATAACAAGAGGATGGTTAGCTTAGCTTAGCATTAGCTTAACATAAAGACAGGGAACGGGGAAACACTTAACCTGGCTGTATCTAACATGGAGTCTGCAAAGGAGGTGTTGTACGAGCAGCACAGTAACATCAGCAGAGCTCTGTCAGTGTCTGCAGAGGATGCCATCAGGCACAGTGTTGACTGTAGGTCACCCATGTTAAGGCAGAGCTCAGAGCCCAATGAACGATCACAGTAACAAATGTAAAACAGAAAGAAATAAAAAGTGTAAAAAACATGGATTTATACACATGTAACTTTAGCAAAAGGGCACTGTGTAGACAGAAGTATTGATTACAACAGGAGTGCATTTGACACTTATCTCTGATTTGTGTGCGATGGATGAAACATATGTCTGAAATAACTCCTGGGGAGACACGCCAAGCTGTTGTCTAACTCTTAGCAAGAAAAAAAGAAGTCCACTATTATGCAACGTGAATGAATAGCGTTCTCCATGTGTCCATTAATTTGTCTTGTGACTCCTTTTGCTGTATCTCCTTTCATTCTAACTAGTTTAAATCTGACCACCAACAGTAAAGAACTGTGCAACTGGAAAAGAAAAATAATGTTCCAGTGAAAGGACATAAGCATCTCCTTCCAATAAGAAGTGACACTACTTCTAACTGAACCTGATAGGAAAGGAAAATTACACCATCGTGGTGGTGAGAGACAGCTTCTGATCTTTTCCACTTTGACCAAGTTTTGTACTCTAACTACTGGCTTTGGGAGATAAACACTTTCACAGCTTTTAAGAATCCCTTAGCCACATCTGAGAGTGAGTTGAGGGGACTATTCCGATGGATATAGCAAGACACTTCAAGCCTGTAGCTGTCCAATGGGTTTATTAGGTCTCCCTCTTAGTGAAGAGGGATTTGAGAGAGGAGAGCATCTGAAGTGATAGTGTGTGACACATCAAGCCACAAACCCTTCTTTGGATTTTCTTATAACTGTCCACTAGTCTAAAGGAGAAATCAGCAATATGAAGTGGTTATATGAGCCAATGCACGTGTGTGTTTATGTGTGTGTGGGTGCATGTGCATGTGCATATATGTCTGTGTGTGTATTCATACGGGATGAGAGGAAGCAGCACTGATTACAATGCTTTCAACAGAAAAAAATTGCTTTGTGATTCACAGACTGTGACAGCAATCTCTATTTTAAAATCTGAGACTTTCAGCAGCATATGAATGTTTAATAAGATTCAGGAGTGGGCATTGAGTATGCAAATACAAGTTCATACTAAGTCCTTAGCTATACCTTCATGTCAGTGATGCAAACTTTAGGACCGTCACTACTAAGTGGTCCTGGTGGTCCTGTTTATTCTGCTAAGCCCAAAAATTCATACTGTCCAGATGACATAGCTGTCTTACCTTTAGTAAGAAGTGTGTGTGACACGGATCATTCAAGGAGATGACAGATGCAGACATGTCCCCCAAAGACCATGAAAGACAAAAAGAAAAACAAAAGCATTGTTAGCCATAGCACTGATGAATTAGTGTGCGAGACAATTCTGTAAAAGCAGGTGCTAGAAAGTCCATTTCTGTGTTGAATACAATGGAAAGGAAGGAAGGATCACATCAGTATCACATTATCTCATATGTTTATCCCCGTCCCGAATTTATTCAGCTTGTCATGCCAGTCAAAAATTCCTATAAATTCCTATTCCTAGTTATTTATGAAATTTAAGATAAATTAATCATAAAAAGGGGATTGTTTGTTGCAGAAGATCTGGCACCACTGTCCTTTATCATCATCACTGTCAATACAGTACAATCAGCACCACTTAATCTCAACCACCATCACCAACACTACTAATACTGCCATTATCAGTAGTTTCCCAACAGAACTCAAACACCACTTGTAGTACAAAAATGATTTCAGATTCAGTTACCTTACCGTTACCTTTACCTTGAAGTACCTCAAAGTTCTATTAAAGAATTTTAAGATGCTTTTACTTTTTGAAGAAGCATCAGAAAGGTTATGTATAAAACTGCTGTATGGAGACCACAGTGACATTCTGCACTATTCAGTGTGTTGGAAAAATAGACAGGGGTTAGATTTTCTCATGGCCACTTATTCCCTCAACTACCTCTTGAGTTGACAAAGAAGTTATTTCATATGTTTTTAAAGTACTACAGGTATTTAGCTGGAGAGAAAGTTGAGGCAATTTCCACTGCCTGAGCTATCCCCTTACATGCTCATGCCCCTCATGATAAACAACCTGCCAGATGGAGAGGGTTCCATTTCCTGTTCAGGTTGGAGCCCAATTCCCTGTCTAGTCTGTCCTCTCAATGGGTGTGACCTTTCAACTTCCCCGACTTCTCATCGCAGCTCCCTGTGGGGCTTTATAAAGAGATAGACGGCTGTTATAAATGGCAGCATTGCTTCTATGCTGCTGCTGGTGATTTCATGTTTCAGCAAGGAAAGGTCTGTGACAGATCTCTGCTGTTCCAGGGACAGGTGTTGAGTTGTGGTGCAGGCCCTGCCTCACTAAAATGGCAGAGTATTGATTGGGATGATGGAAGACTTAAAAGCTTGAGCAGGGGTGTCCTTGGGCAAGGTCATGCACTCCATCAACCATTATGACTAACAACCACAGTAAAACGTGGACGTCAACATACACTTTACATGTGTAAACATGCGGAGAAGCAGATAGAAAAATTCAATGAACACACACACACAGAAGCTACACTATGAGGAATTACTATTGAGCAACCACCCAAGGCTTTTTCCAATAATAAAAATCTCTTTCAATAATAACCACATAAAATGGCAAGATGAAATTCTGCATGGCGACACATAATCTGTTTGGTTGTCTTGAGTTATGAGCATAATGAGAAAATGGCTTCAAGTTCACAAGTACAACTGCTTGTTGATTTGATCATAAAGTGCCTGCAGTTGCCTTAGAGATATTAATTCTTAACAGCATTGGCAAGAGTTCAGCCAGCACAGGTAAGAATAAAGGGCAGCTATAATTAAAGGTATCACATCTTAATAAAAGATCAGTAAAATTGGGTTAAGAATGCATTCTTCTAATGCATGACTTCAGGGCATGTACATGAGTATTTCATTAAGCTGACATGCCCTAACAGAAGTTAACGGGCCAATGTGTTTTAATAAGACAAGTCTTGCCACAGGGCTCCACGCAAATAATGAACCACTTTAAAATCAGGCCATAATAAAATTACACACAGAGACTATATAACAACAAAAGAATAAATGTGATGGGATAGTGCCCTGTCTTATTCACCTCAGGGTCTTGAGACCATGAGTGAGAAGTGAAAAGGTTGCTTCCTCTGAAATACTGAATGGAGAAGGTTAATGAGAAGGCCAGAGAGAAGCTTTGCCACTTAACTGACATTTAATTAACTCAGCAGTTACTGTATGTTGAGAGGTTATGAACATCTAGTGCTTTCCTTACAACCAAATGTGCCTTGCTGTGCTATACACAGGCAGGTTTAATAGTGAGCTTTAAATGAAACACTTTTAGTCTATGTAGTCTATCTAACTGTATACAACTTTTGGTTTGGTTAATGCAAGCAAGCATTTGAGACATGACTTATCAGATGTCAATGTGTCAAAATTCTAAAATTTTATTCTGCACTTTGAAAATAACACCATGATTCTAAGACTGTGGGTACGTGGGTGGTTATTAAATACCTTCAAATCAGTTAAATCTTGCAAGAATTGTACCTGTATTTTGACATATGGACAAATGGGAAGACTAAATGCATGGCACGTTCTCTTTTAAGAAACCATATGTACTGCTTTGAAATGTAGGATGGACTCATATGGTCACAACTCTGAAATAACAGAATTCACCTTTTGGTGAGGGAAAAACATAACCACGACCTCAGTACTTCTCAACTTCTCAACTTATACAACTAATATCAATCGTTTCTGTCACTTGCAGACTTGCAAAATGACTTGACAGAAGTTTCTGATTTCTTTCAGCATTGGCTATGGCAAATACAAGCGAGGTTATTCCCAGGAGGGAACAAATGTCATTCCATTTAAAATCACTTTATAAGATATGCTCCAACTGGTTATGTCTTCTTGCAAACCACCTAGCTAACCTTCATCTCAGTATCATAGCATTTCAATTTGGGCCCAAGGATTGAAAAGGCTTTTTCATCAGCAGGCAGTCTTAGATAGTTCTCTCACAGAGACACCACCTTTCTCTGTACAAAGTGAATCAAGGGCAGAAATGAGTCCAGAATGAGGCAATGTTGGAAAGAACTGGCTGTGGTTTGAGGTTTGGGGGCCGTAAGTATTAAGCTGTCGGACACTGCTGGGATTTTAGGATTGCACTTTCAGCAAAGGGTGAGAGTACAAAAATGATACTTTTCAATCAGATGGGATTCTTTCATGGCATATACAGTACAGTGCAAAAGTTTTAGGCAAGTTACAAAATGCCCTTTGCCTTCAAACCAACATCAATTCTTATAGGTATACTTGCACAGTCAGAGATTTTGTAGGATTATAGTCGGGTGTGTGATCAACCAGTTATATCAAATAGATGCTAATGATCATCAATTTCACATGTAGGTTGAAACACAGTCATTAACTGAAAACAGAAACAGCTGTAAAACTAGGTGAGGAACAGCCAAACTCTGCTACCAATTTGAGGTTTTGGAAGAAAGATTCATGTCACAGGTCATACACCATGGCAAGACAGCAACAAGACACAAGGTGGTTATACTGCATCAGCAAGGTCTCTCCCAGACAAAGATTTCAAAGCAGACTGAAGCTTCAACATGTGCTGTTCAAACTCTTTTGGAGAAGCACAAAGAAACGGGCAACACTGAGGATTGTAGAAGCAGTGGTCAGCCAAGGATAACTTAATGCAGTAGACGAAAAATACATCAAGCTTATTATTATATATTATTATTATTTCCTTTCGAAACGGAAAGATGTCCAGCAGTGCCATCAGCTCAGAACTGGCAGAAACCAGGGGATCCAGGTACAACCCTCTGCTGTTTGGAGAAGCCTAGTCAGAAGTGGTGTTCAAGGAACAGTTGCAGCCGAAAAGCCATACGTCCGACATGGAAACAAGGCCAAGCAACTCAACTATGCACAAAAACATAGGAACTGGGGTACAGAAAAAAAGTGCCCTGGACTGATGAGTCAAAATCTGAAATATTTGGCCAAAGGGCTGGAGAATGGCACAATAATGAGTGTCTGCAGGCAATAGTGAAGCATGGTGGAGGTTCCTTGCAAGGTTGGGGCTGTATTTCTGCAAATGGAGCTGGACATTTGGTCAGGATTAATGGTGTATTCAATGCTGAAAAATACAGGCAGATACTCATCCATCATGCAATACCATCAGGGAGGCATATGATCGGCACCAAATCTATTTTGTAGCAGGACAACAATCCCAAACATACAGTCAATGTCATTAAGAACTATCTTCAGTGTAAAAACGAAGAAGAAATCTTGGAAGAGATGGTATGGCCCCCACAGAGCCCTGATCTCGACATCATCAAGTCTGTCTGGGATTACATGAAGAGACAGAAGGATTTGAGGAAGCCTACATCCACATCCACAGAAGATCAGTGGTTAGGTCTCCAAGATGCTTGGAACAACCTACCAGGTTTTTTCTTCAAAAACTGTGCGTGAGTGTACCTTTTTTTTTTTTAATTGTTTTAGTTTGCATTCCACACTATGTGCCAAGTAAATGACAAGCCATTCAGGTACAGAAACAGACCTACTGTATTTTGTTGAACTCAGGGTTTGTCCTCTCTTTATGCTTGTGCTTCTGAACACTATGTTTGATTCCTATCAGAGAATGTCCCTCTGGGTGAGAGCCAGCTGACAATTGCCGTTTGTATTCCGTCTACAGCACGTGTGTTTGATTCAGTCATTGATTGTTTGTGGCGTTTTGTTCAACAGTCCGAAGGGGATGACAAGTGTTGAAATTGCACATTTCATTCAAGATAGAACGATGATGCAGAGTGATCTGCAGCCAACACTAGCACAAAAGCACACAAAACACACACATACAAACAAACACCAACCTAATCAATCTGTCGGACAACCTCTACTGGGCATTATTGGAGGGAAAGAAAGGATGAGAAAATCAATAGGGCCGTGGCCACCCTGAAATAGCTGCTGCTGTGCCATCACACATCTTTTCCACATGTGTACTGCTCCTATCTTGGACTGAAAGAAGATGGAAATAAATACAAGGAAGGATGTTGAAAAGGCCAAAGGTTCTCGCCAAATGTTTTATGTGATGAATTTGTGGGTCATTCATTAAATTTGTGAAACATGCAGTTAGATGTTTGTTGAATGGCTGGAAATATAATGTGACTCAAAAATAGAAATGAATCTTTCTCCATGCAGCAGTGCAATCAAGCTTGAATGAATGTGAATAGGAGGTGTGAAGCGAGCAATTACTGAATGTGGTCCTCTTAAGGCCAAACGCCCACTTAAAGATGTTTTGTCTGAAGCCAAGCCCCAATTCCTGAATGTAATTTCCACACTCATGCCAGAGGAGTAGGCACAGGAAGAGCATTTAAGGACATGGGGCAGCACCATTCAAGGTGAGGATACACATGCTAGCACTAAAATCATATGGTTCAGATCTGATCGCGCTCTTTTTTTCCCCACACCTAACCGAGCAATCAACCATTTACCCATTAAAATAAGGATGGGAATTTACATTATGTCCTAATTTGAAAGAGCAACCATCAATATGACATTCACATACATGCCTGGTGAAGTGATAGATCAGCTGTGTCAAAGTGAGAAAGTAAGTAGGATTCAAACTTTTCTCAAGCTCTTTTTTCACTTACACTTTGTCCAACAAGTCGGACTGGTCGTTTTGTAAGAAAATCCAGTCTTAAGGGAGTGCAAAGAAGTCAAATAATGTAAAACTGGACATCATAGTTTTCAACTCTGATCCCAAAAAAGGTTGGGTTTTGTAAAACATAAACAGACGGTGATAATTTCTTTAAAGTTTGTCATGAAAGGCTCAGTCATTTACCACATTGTGAAAAACATATTGTCTAAAGGATATTACTATTTTTATGTAGCTGTTGCTGGTAAACACAGCTCATTTGCAAATTATTGTTTTCTGTTTTCACATTTTACACAGCATCCCAAAGTTTTAGGAATCAGGATTGTAAATGTCGCTTTGAGGTCATAAAGAATATTGATGCTGGATACTTCAACAAAACACCAGATTACACTACACTCCACTAGTATTTGTTGTCCAATGCCTTTCTACAGTATACATCTAATATATGGTTAGGGTTAGACAACTGAAATACTTAGATATACGTTATCATGATATGGTAGTTAGATATATTGTATGATTTTCAGTGCTAATGTAAACTGTGCTTTATGGTTAAGCATTACAACATGTAGAACCTTAAAATCTGTCAATTTTGTAAAATGGTAACTAATAAATCACATATGATACAATTTCACATGATGAATGAGTTCACCATATTATTTTTCTTGTTTACCTGAATCCTAAATCAGAAACAATGAAGCAAGTAAGATGTTACAATTGTGTAACAAAATGTAACTTTTAGTGGTAGGATTACAAAAGATAACTTTAAAGTTAGTCAAAAGGACAGTTGTCTGTTCTTTTAGTTCCTGAAGCTGTCTTTGTATTGTGGAGTTATTACAAAGAATCAGGCAGCAGCGGAGGAAGAAAAGGGTGTTGATGTAGGCTGAGGAACAGAGAACGGTAACGGCTGGGTGTCAAGCCTGGATGAGCATGACAAAAGGCTGCATCTCAAAGGTCAAGATGGAACCTGTTGATTGGTTCTCTCACATGCCACCCCTCCTCACCCCTCTTCCTCCTTATCCCCTCCTCAGTATGTGTTACAGGGAGCCTCCGGTTCCTCCCCTGGCTCACCTTCTCAAGCACAGTTTGGAGGACAGAGCAAATAGAGGGAAATCATCATTAATGTGGGGGTTAAAAAAATGTGTGAGATGTGTTTGAGTCGGACACTATAGACCATGCACACACAGAAAAACACACACTCTCACACATTCACACAATATATTTGGGTGTTCAGCTTTCTCACAGCAAGCAGGGAACAACATGTACACGACTCGATGTGGTTACTGCTGCTGGTTCTCTACACAGAGATTCTGAAAGGCTTATATTTGTGTGTTTGTGTGTGTGTTCCCCTGGGAGTGAAGAGGATGGAGGGTGAGTGTGAACGAAGAAAGTGAAGAGATGAAGAGGTTCGCAGATGCATGCAGTGTTATCTCTCTTCCCACACCGGAGGAAAGAAGAGGTGGAAGATGAAGAAAGAGGGATAGAGAGACACCGGGGATTTGTAGATCCAGTCCACAGAGGTCTGCAGGACTTGAGAGACTGGGTGAAGTGAGAGGGAGAAATGAAAGGGAAGAAGGAGAGCATGAAGGCATGTCAGTTCGAACTGGCTTATCAGCTAGTTTTCCCCAGGAGAGGCAAGGAAGGAGGAGGGTGAGGACAAGAGAGAAATAAAAAGAGAGACCAAGAGAAAAGAGGGTGAGGATGAGTCAAACAGCAGGAAGGAGGTGGAAAATTGCATCAAGTATGAGTGAAGAAAAAGTAAATGAGGGGTGAGACTGAAATAAAAGCAAAGGGTAAATGGAAGAGCAGACCGTGGGGGCCACATGTGAGATAATTGCTTGGAAAGGAGTTAGATGAGGGAAGAGTATAGAACTCATGGCGGTGAACTGGAAAAAACAAAAGGAAATGTGATGGAAGAGTTGGGAGCTGGATTCAGAGAGTGTGAGAATGAGTAAAATGAAAGCAAAGAATAAGGGCGATGAAGACTGATTAAAAGGATGAATGGAGGCAGGGAGAAGGGGGAAAGGAAGGAGGGGATCATGACTTTGCGACAACCAGAAAAGCAACAAATGGCCAGTTGAAAGAGGCTTTACCAACAGGGAGAGACATCAGTGTGCCTGACACGCCCACCTCCATCCTCGCTGCTGTTTAATAAAACATCACCCTGCAGCGATCAATACTCACCTACACACTGAGACACAATGCACACATGTGGTATGCACAGGTACACACACAGGCACACACTGCTTCACATTCTGCACCATCACTGCACTGAGAGTCTGAGGAGGAACTTCAGAAAATGTGTCATCGATGCATCCATTTAGCCACTCTTCCACCTCACTCACATCACTCATCCCTCCTTGCCCTGTGTCCTTCATTACTTAAAATCAGTCTTCTAATTTGAGTTTGGCTGGAGACATCACACACAAACCAAGTATTTCATGGACCAATTTACAAGTTCTGCCTAGAGTTTGTTTCACAGCATGTACGCTTTGCACCTATCCTCCTAAAGATGGAATTTTAGTTGTACAAACATCTATAGAAGGCAGTGCTTTGCTTTGAAATCAGTTGGTGCAGTGGTTAGCACTGTCCCCTCACAGCCAGGAGGATCCAGGTTCGAATCCTGGTCTGGGCCCTTCTATGCAGAGTTTGTGTGTTCTCCCTGTGCCTGCATGGGTTTTCTCTGGTCACTCTGGCTTCCTTTGGCCAAAAGCATGAGCATTTGGTCTATTGGCTACTCTACATTGCCCCTTGGTGTGAGTGTGTGGTTGTGTGTCGATCCTGAAATTTACTGCCGACCAGTCCAGGGTGTACCCCACCTCTCGCTTGTTGTCAGTTGGTATAGTCTCCAGTCCCCCCCCGTAACCCTGCATGGATAAAACGGTATGGAAAATGAAAATGGATGGGTGGATTACTTCATGTTTTGTGGTTGTGCAATACAGGACTGATGCCAGATTTAGGGTCATTTTCAATCAAAGAAAGAAGCATAGAAAGTTACAATACAAAGGAAAGGAAGGACAGCTTGAAAAGTCATTCAACTGTTACAGGTTAATAGATGATTTAATTAGTGTGATTACTAATACAGTCAATTAATACTTTAAACATTCCCAACTTCATACACCAAATGGGAGACAGATGATTTATAATTACCACTAGAAGTGAACACCTTTTTTGGGGGGGTTTTAAAATCTGATATATACATGATTTATGAAGCTTTATGAAATATGCTGGGATATGTTGGAGGGGGGTGTCAAAAAGAACAACCAATTATTTGGAAGTTTCTCACCCTCAAATCAAATTTAAATCATGCCAACTACCGTTAACCCCAGGTATCATGGTGTGGTTTGGTAGCTCTGCTAAGGGTGAGAAAAATATATCCTCCAGAGTGTCAGTGTAGAGAAGATCATTAGGTTATGTTTCTACACTGTAGAGTCTCCGTGTAACTGCAGCAGGGACAAAGCACCCTTAGTGGCTCTTCTCCTGGCAGAACACCAAGTACAACTGACACAGAAGATTTTGGAAATCCATAGTCTGTGGGAAAGCATAGTAGGTTACCCACTAGTTAGTTATGATGTTTTAAAATAATTTCTGGGCCATTATTACAGTTTTTCTTTAAAAAGATAATTCCAGGTTTGTACAATTTGGGTTGTATTCACATAGAACTGGCCAACATCCCTATCTGTAATACTCCCATTGTACTGCTAAACTTAATTGCTGATGTTTTAGAGAGCAGCTACATTGAAGGCAGACAGGGTAAAAAAAAACAGATGACAGATTTAAATAAAACAAGAACAAAACAAATAACAAGGCTCGCCAAACTTATTTGGAAGAGGAAAGAAAAGTAAAAAGGAAAATAATTACTTGTTGTAAACACTCATTGCAATTTACAGAAGCACCAGTGTAGCATTGCTAGCTGGCTACTTGAATTGTAGCAAAGGTTTATCAGCAAATGAGTGTCCTTAGAGGTTACAGCAAAGAGGAAAAAAACAACAGACTTATTAATGAATGTGCTATGATTGTGTTGTTTAACCTCTGTTTAGTTAAGCTAAACAGTACCAAGCCAGTCCCACAATAATATGGCATTATATTCCTGTACATTATGAATATTCAAGCAAACTTAGATTTTGAAAACTACATCTAAGGGGCCTTTCAACATAAATTACATTCCAGTTTTTCCATCAGAGTTCTGCTATGGCCCTTGTTAAAATATCAAAAATAAGACCAAAGCTGTAATAAACCAGAAGTATTTTTTAAGTTAAGTTTCCTAAGGGAACATTTGTGTGCATTTAAGAAAAAAGGGGTAAAAGCAGCTTATGATCCAGTGAGAACTTCATAACTTTAGTCCAGTCTCAGGCTTAATCATTGTGTTTATGCAGCCATGCAGCACTGCTAAGTGCATGTAATTAAAAGTATTACAGCGACCGTAAATTAGTTTAAAATGGTCACACCCTGAGAGTCCATTTGTATTATTTAGGGTACTTAGTCAAGTCTAATGTTCTCTATGCTGAACTTGTACTTGAATAGATTCACAGCCCCAGTCATTTACACAATCCTCTGTAGAGATAACCCCAATTACTGCTCGGCTACAATATAATGTCTGATGTACTCAGGAACTGAGAGCCGGGAGTCAAGAAGATAAGACTGTGACGATAAAGATGGAGAGGGAGAGAGAGGCAAGCAGGGAGAGCAAGGTCTTGGCCATTTGAATTAAAATGAGGTCAAAGGTCAGAATACAAAGAAAAGCTGATAATGGCACCAGAGACCTGGACTTAAGCATGACCTCTGCTCTCCTCTCTCTCTCTCTCCTTCTTTTTGTGTTTTCCTCCATCAGTGTGTGTGTGTGTGTGTATGTATATCAACACTTAACTCTCTCTTTCTGGCTGACATGAGTGTAACCTTCAGTCCTACTCCCACAGTCCCACAAAGTTCTGTTCTGCTTTGGGCCCACATTTATTCAACATTTGCACACCATTAGAAAATATGGGTAGCAGTTTAATTGCCACTGAGATGTCACACAGATTTGTTTATTTATTTGATGAGCCTGATATTACTTCTTCTTGACTCTCTCTGTCTGCATGTGGGACATTAAAACTTGGATGCACTTGGATGCAAATCAACTGTTCAAAAACTAGAAATAGAAATATTTTGAATGGCACTGTCTAAACTATAAATAAAGTAAGAAAAATAGATTTAGATTAAAACTTAATCCAGGTAAGATTACCGTAATGCCCTGCATTATGGCCTACCACCACTTATCACTCATAAACTTTAATATGTTCAAAATTTTGCTGCCCATATAACTCCAGTTTTCCTTGTTTTGCACTGTCTCATTGTTTACTCTAGTCCTCATCTATCTGCCAGTCTAAAGCTGTTCATAAATCTGTGTTCCATTATCTCAGTGGCATCATTAAGAAGCACACACCCTCCTACCCACAGTGACTAGAGGTCCACTGGTTCTCTACCAACGCAGCACTGATCTACTGAATGTGGGCAAACCCCCGCAGTGACCCAGCGTTTGAAATGCTCTGCCTGAAGAGGTCAGGATTTCACCCAGTTTTTCTAACTTTAAGAAACTTCTTAAAACACATGGTTTTAAATATGCTTTAAAGAAACTTTAGTTGCCTACCATTGTCAAATTTTATTTGGCAAAAACACTCAATAAAAGTATTGACTTCATCCTCAACTTCAGTGGTAATTTGTCTTTGTGCTAAGTAGCAAATTTTAGCCTACTAGACTATGGTGAACGTGTATACATTCCTGCTTAGCATTATCATGTTGGCATTGTCATAATGGCAGGCTGATGTTAGCTGAGAGCACTACTCTGCCCAAGCAGAGCTTTGCAGAGGACGGCTTCATTTTGCAGTCTTCTTCCAAGAATGATGCAAATAACCACTTATGATTCATTGGTCCATAAAAATGAATGAAGAAGTATTTTTGTATTTTGTGTGATATACTAACCCTCAACTTTATGAACAAGAAGTGTGTTTTCTCCTACTACCGTTCATGCCATATTTGCATATTTACCACTGTTAGCCCATGCCCACCAGCATACTTGGCCCATCCAGGCTACCTTCATGTTTGACCTGCATCCTCACATCAGTTAATGTTAATAAATTTAATTGCTGTTCTCTGTGTCGTGAAGAGGTAACAATCTCTAAACGTTTATGATCATCAGCTCTACTGTGCAACAAAGACAATGCTAGTTTTAATTCTACAGGAGAGGCGAACACAGGGAACACTGCTTTCAGTAACGGGCCTTGATGTCTAAAGGTTAAACTGTCTGTTTGCTAAATAGTGATGGTACTTCATGTAACGGCTACAGTTATTTCAAAGTAGTACAAAGGTTGCTGTTAGGCAGGCCTGGAAGTTCTCTTTGGTTCAGCAATGACCAGAGACTGTGTGTGTCTATGTATAAGTCAGTGTGTGCAATGTCTGCAAGTCCTCGCTGATTTTCTCGTACCTGGAGCAAGCACACATACACACACACACACATACAGTCTCACTTCCATCACTTTTGAGGGCATTACATAAAGCAATAAGCTGTTAACACATGTGTTTGCAAACATTTCTCTATTTACACATCCAGCAGACAAGGAGCAACATCAGCATTTGTTTAGAGCTTTGTTTAGCCCTGGTATGGTATTTAACTCCTATGAGGAATATTTATCTCTTACTTATCTTTAATTGCTAGTTTCTAAATTTGTGTGTCTACCCTTTGGTGCTTAGCTGTTAGTGTGTAGTCTGATCACAGCTTATTCACAGAAAAAGGCTACCTGTTACTGCTCATGACAAAGGTGAGGCTAAACCAAAACAGAAAAGCTGCAGATTCCAAAACAGAAAATTAAAAGAGAGGCTAATACTGTTGAGGTGAACTGCAGAGTTGGGTGATAATTCATTTTTGGATTTGTCACTGATCACCCCTCTAACAATTTATTTAATTCATTGTTAATATAAAATATTGTTTCATGCAGCTTTAAAATTTCCTGGATCAACAACAAAAACAAATTGTTTGTTCAGTTCCAAAATTCACTGAAGCCTATTGACAACTTGCGACCACTTATTCTATAACCAAAAGCCTGTAAAAGGATAATTACAAAACCTCCCTTATAGAAATGACAATTTGACTGATACAGGCTAATCTGTTAATCGTTTACAAAACAAGTCCAAGCAACGCATCAGTGTCCCAACTTTTGTTACAACATGATCCCCATTGTCTGACATTTTATGGGCATGAGAAAAATGAATGAATGGGTACAGACCAAACAATACTGTTTTGCCCACTTTCATCATTTTTGATAACTGGAGCAGCAAGCATTCTGTAACTAAGCTTGAAATCTGGAAACCAAACTTGTCTCATTGCATATGGATGCTAAACTGTTTACATGGACCTCTGAACGGCTACTATATTTTCTTTGCAGTAGTAAGAAGTGGGACTTGTCATTCAAAGACGAAAATCATGTTTCACTATTCCAACTCATACGACACGCCAAAGAAGAACTCACCCACAACTAGACATGAGCTCTGCTGGCTTCAAGTCATCTCCCCAAATCAAAGCTTTAGCAGCTGAGCTGTGTAAGTTTGTTTTGAAATGATTTGCACAGTCTGTATGCTTCTAGTGGGAAAGTTAACTTACATCAATTGAAGATTTTTTTTCTTTGCATGAAAGTACACAAATTGGAGTTTCTTAACTCATGAAAGCACAGAAATGTTGTGGTTCTTCATCTGTGGAATTCAAATGCAGTATTTCTTTTCTGCCTCTCCCACCTCTGCTGTTCAGTGGGCCTTGATCCTCCAAGCATTGGGAAATGGTAATTGCATAACAGGATTAAAGGCTGAGACAGTTCCTGAGGTACGGCTGGTGGTAAAATACCATCCTCGATTAGGAACCTCCTCTGCTACTGCCACCAGACCCCGAGGCTTGTGAGTGCTTCCTGACAAACTGGCCTGTCTTTATGGATGACAATGATTGATCATGGCCTCCAGGGAGCTATGAGCAATAAAGTTATTTCTAATTGAAAGTTCACACAATGCAATTGTTTGCACACACACACACACTCTCATAGTCCTTCACAGAAGTCCTGCAGGTGCAAACCCCACATTAGGGATTGGTACACATACATTCAGCATTTGCAAATGTCTGTGCAGATTGCAAGACACAGACAGACAGTTAAACATACAGTATTTCACACTTACACACACACACACACACACACACACACACACAACTGTGTGTCAGCTAGTTAGGCAGAGCTTGGCTGACATAATCGACCAGGAGAGTCAGAGTGCATGCACAGCCTTGTCTAGCCTTCCCTTGTGTGGCATGACCAACATACCAGATAGAATCTGTCCACACACCCGAAAAGCACCCCTACTCTGTTCCTTTAATTATACTTTTTGTGTTTTATTGTCTGTTTACACATTTTTTTCTGTCTCCAGCTGTAGCTCTGTGCCCCAGTGACTCTCTTGTTCTTTATTCTCCACGCAAAAGACAAATTTTGTTTTCTGTCCTCTCCAGTCTACTTGGTTTTTCACTCAGTCTTTTGGCTGCTACCCCTGACTCTTGCCACCCCCGTCTGCCCCTCTCCCACCTGCTCCGCATTTCTCCCTCCATAATGAATAGATGTTTGTAAGTGTGTTGGCCTGGCTAAACTATTAATTAATCCCAGAGAGTGTGGAACAGCATGGTTGGGGGTGGGGGTGGTGGGTGGTGGGGAGGGGGGGTACTCTAAAAAGCCCAAAGGGACAGGGAAGCAGCAAGCTGACAGTTCAAACATTTTAATCACAAGGCAGCAACAAATATGCAAACTGACTGTGTGTGTGTGTGTACTGTATGCCAGTGTGCTGAGATGGATAAAAATGCATGAGCAAATATTAAGAATGGACATTAAGATAATGCAAAACACACTTTTGTTGAAGATAACGAGAACCATATCACACCTGTGTACGCATGCGCACACACACACACACACACACGCAAACTGAAAGGTGGATTTATTTTGTAAGGAGGAAATGAATCCACTCCTCAGACTGCTTCTGCAGTCTCTAGAAACCGTATATCTCTGGCTGTTTGACAGTGGATCAAACTCTGGGTCATTAAGAACAGCCACTGGTGTCTGGTGTGTGTGTGAAAGAGAGAGAGAGAGAGAACTGAGGAGACAGAGGGACAACGAGGGATGAAAACACAGAAAGAGAGAGAGAGCTCATGGTGCAGCCCACAGCCAACTCAGTCTAAATGGCTCCTTAGGGAACTACTAAAGTGGAACAATTGATTTTAACAATGGATGGCTTTAAGAATGAAAAAAAGGACCACAATGTCCCTTCCTCACTCCACCTTCAGTTGTTTGCTCCTATACTATTAGCTAATTTCCCTCACTTATTAACTGATTCCTTCACTAAGAGAGAAGTAATGAGAAAGGTGCCCCTGGAGCTCTAAAGATTGCTTCCAATGCTTCCAAAAGTCCTGCTTTCCTGCAAGGTGTTCAATCGTCTCCATTTGGTCTGTATAACAAGGGAATTGCGATTATGCCATCCATCCATTCTCTGTAATGCTTATCCATTAAAAAATAGGCTAGCTTCAGAAGCTTCAGCTTCTAGTTTCACTAGAATGGTATCCAACCAAAGGGTTGTGTGGGGAAGTGACAGAGTCAGGTACAGTAGGCACATTAGCAGTGAGAAAAAATGGTGGAAACTTTTGAAAAAGTACAAAATTACGCATTTGTGCATGTTTCATTACCACTGCACAATGACAAATATGCTTGTCAAAAACTAAAAAAACAATCAACAGACACCTGAGCTGGTTAAGCAGTTCTATCATACACTGGTTGACTGGAGACCAAACAATTTGCCATATTCATTGTTTGTGCAATGCAAATGCGTAAGGTCTATATGGTCAGAGTTCTCAGAGCATTCTCATACAATCCTCTGGATACATAGGCAAGTGTGTGAACAATTCATTCATGATGCAGACTGCTGTCGATGTAAAGATGAGGTTATAAAGCAAGTGCAGCTCCAGTCTTACTTCCTTTATACAGCATCCCTACTGGCACCACATATCACCCATGAGTACCTTTAAGTAGCTTTGGACTCTAATCATACCCAAGGCACACCCGGAGCAAACCAGTGGTACACATACTTTGCCCTCTTTCGCTGGTGTTTTAAGGTGAGTAGGTCACAACAGCCTCACAGAAAATCACAGTAACAAGGTTATAGGAGGGCAGGAGATCCTCAGATAATTTGCGCATAATACAAACAAATAAATAAATAAAGACATGACAAAAAGTGTCAGAATTTCATCAGTCTGTTCATTGTCTCTGCCTCCCTTCCATTCTGCTCTCCACCACAGAAGTCATTATGGGGTGCTTTGGAGATTGGCTAAGATGCCGCTGCTTAAGATGAGAGAACAATTAGTGTCGGAAAGCATCATTCTCTGCATTTTCTGACACTCCGAAGGGGCCATTGTCTCACATCAGTTTAGTGTGTACAGATGAACAAGGAGGATCTGGAGCTGTAAACATTGTTGAGGGAAACAAAAGGAACATGCCAGAAGAACAGGGAGAGGCTCTCAGATTGGGGGTAATACACCCCATCTGTGTTTAACAGTCTTCATGAAGAGTGGATTGATGTGCATGCCAGTGTTTGCATATGTTATTTTCCTCTTGTGTTTTTTAAGAATAAAAATGCATGCCATGTACACTATAAAGAAACTGTTGATGAGCCCTATAGATTGGCCATCAAATGGGGAGCTGTCATTTTTAACAGCTTGCTTAATATCAAATGTGTGTCTGGGAATGTATGAGCATAAATGTCCTTGAAGTGCACTTGCCACACACACACAAAAAATCAAACTGGACTAAACTGCCTCCTTCTCATCTAATATGTCTGACATACAGAGCAGCAAGTTAATACCTCTGAAAACATAGAACAGAAGAAACTGTGCTAACTCTAACTGAGTCATTAATAACATTTGGATCGACTGAGGTTGAGGGTACCTCTATGAAAGTCTCTAAAACGGATTCTCAAGGGGAAACCAGAGGATAAGAAATCTAAACTACCACGGCTTATGGTAATCAATATACTTTAGTCATTGCAGCATTACCTTATTTGAGTTTCAGCACATGAGCATAAACTAAATTAATAGTTACAGGAATCTTAAATCAGTCCTGCCAGAAACAGTCCCTTGGGGGGCTGGATGTTTGCATGGCTTTCTTTTTTATATATGAGCTTATAAAACTTTGATGTTGGTTTTTTTCTTTTCGTTGCTTCATAATTATGTACCATTCTGTCAAGTGTTATTCTGGTTTTGTAATGCTTTTTGTATAGATTTATGAAAGAACCTTCAGCATCTTATTGATGTTATCATCAATACATTGAAGTCAGATGTACTAAGACACACAAACACACACAGTCACATGGTGTGAGTCATTAATAACATTTGGATCAATTGAGAAGGGTACCTCTATGAAAGTCTCTAAAACAGATTCTCAAGGGGAAACCAGAGGGTTATGGTAATCAAAATACTTTAGTCATTTCAACATTACCTTATTTAAGTTCAAATTTTATTTCCCTATTGCTGTCATTTTTACATTTACTGACTTCAAACAGGTGACCCCATTTAATTCACATTATTGAGAGGCACCTTGATTTTAACTAGTATAATTTCAATAATAAAGAATGATGAATCCTACAAGGGCTAGGGTTTTTTTTCTACAGATAGCCATTTGGCATTCTGATAGTTCACTTGCTATGTAGCACCTTGCTCAGACGATGCTGAGCTTTCCATTCTTACCGGATAACAGATGGATGAAAAAAGATCTTGCTCAAAGGCCACTGCAGAATCGCAATGGATGAGCATATTGCTGTGAGTATCGCCAAAGACGCATTGTCAAAGCTACCTTGGGATGAGGTCCCAAAGGTATACTATGTACTGTAAATGACTGCTGGAGGCGCTTTTCTTGCAATATCTGGAATTACAATGACTTTATATGGTTATTCTTATGGCATTTATACCTTTATTTGAGAGTGAAGACAGTACACAGGATGTGAGGGGAGAAAGAGGGGAGTATGATGTTCAGCAGTGGTAACTGACTACCAGTGACATTGTGGTTATTTGGCATTCACTCTAACCACATCTGTGTCCCTCTCTGTATGCCTTCAACATGTATCAAATGGCAAAATCAGCTAATTAACAGTTACTTTAAGTGTGGTACATATTTCACCTGTCATGTTCTTCTGAAATGAACAGACAGCATAGCACTCTAGCTTTCCCATTTTCTTGTCGTGTCTTGTTTCTCTTGCTCTTTTTTCCCTCCAGGTCTAGTTTTGTTGTGTCCGACACAGCCTTTGTCACTACTAATTCTTCTGCTGACCTGATCAGTGTATCAGGGGAAGATGCTTTTTGCTCTAATATACACTGACACGCAAGCTTCAACATGTGCTGAGATTTACAGCACCCCAATTTGACCTCAGTCTTCCTCCCACGCAGGCACGCGGTCCTGATCCCATCACCTGCTAACAGGGAAAACTGTGTTTAATGAATGACCAGCGTGCTGTACCTACTGTACCTGATTTGCATTATGAGATGTGATGACAGTGTGGGCAGAACTGAGAATTCTAATTAATATCAAGTGTGAATGCAAAGGCATGTGATCAGATGACATAATCTACATAATCCAGATACAAAATGTATGTTAATACCAGTTAATACCCATCTTTTTCATCTAGAACTGCAGCAGGTTCAACAAAGTGCAGAAAGAAGAGTGGCCATATCCACTGCTTAGGATTCCAATAAAAATGCTTTAGAGAAACGCCTGCTGGCCTGTGAGAAAGCTGTTGAAGCTGACCACCCACAGTGCAATAATGTGGCAAGATGTTTCAGCACATGAGCATAAACTAAATTAATAGTTACAGGAATCTTAAATCAGTCCTGCCAGAAACAGTCCCTTGGGGGGCTGGATGTTTGCATGGCTTTCTTTTTTTATATATGAGCTTATAAAACTTTGATGTTGCTTTTTTTTTTTCTTTTCGCTGCTTCATAATTATGTACCATTCTGTCAAGTGCTAATCTGGTTTTGTAATGCTTTTTGTATAGATTTATGAAAAAGCCTTCAGCATCTTATTGATGTTATCATCACTAGTCAGATGTACTAAGACACACAAACACACACAGTCACACGGTGTAGGGGCCTGTCTGAAGCTGTTTGCATGTTACTGTAAGCAGATGTAGAGATTTTGCAGTGCTGGCATTGCAGTCTGTGAATGACTTGAATTTCATTTCATGAGTTGATGGCTAATAGCTATAGTGGCCCATTCCCCCTGCTGGATCAGTAGTGCCTGCAACAAAACAAAAGCTGTACTGTTTCTATAGGAAGCAGCAGGAGCCACAGTGTCCAAGCCATTCAAATGTACAGCAGAAATCTAAAGAATTGCTTCCCTCAGAGCTGAGTGACTGTACTTGTTCGATAAAGAGACAACTTGGCTGATGTGGTTCAGCAGAACAGATTGACATTGATAAAGTTATTGTCCTTCCTTCCTCTCTTCCTGAACAAAAGAAATATTTAACTCACTATGCAACCGAGGGAAAACACTTCGCTTGTGTTTGTGTGTGCAGCTGTGAATGTGTGTAGCACGATTATAATGACATCAAGTGCCTGTATGAATAATTACGCGTCTGAGCTTCTATCTTTGTTTTCATGTAGATGTGTGAGGGACCGAGAAAGAAGTGTAACTTTAAAAACAACAACTGACTAATTCCTGATTCCTGTCCATGAACTTCCATTCAACTCACCGCACGGTTTGCTCTCTCAGAAAAGACAATTTTCTGCATAATTACAGCTGAGCTGATTTCCAGCCACAGATATCCAAATGCATCGCCTAATCAGGAGAATGATGTCGGAGAGAGCGACTGCAAAACCTCGTAAAACAGTTCAATTAGATATGTCCATCTTGTTAGTCTATCTTTCATTTTGGCTCTCACATTCATTCGACTTAATTTTGTTTCACAAAATTGAAAAGATGATGGATCCAGGTTCAGTGTTGTCCAGCACTGAGTTAAAAGACAAAGAAGCTGTCATTTGTGACAAGTTATTATTAAAGAGTGATGGAAGACAAATGCCATACCTGGAACTAAAGAGGTTTCAGCCATGGCAGATGATGGACACCACCTGCTGGGTGTCTTGTTGACTTTCTATGCACACTTCTGTTACCACACATATTAAACTGTGAGCTCAAACTGCATAATCGTAACTTGAGGACCTAACACTTTTGATATAAACCACAAAACACTGGAGTCTGATCTCTGTTAATATCATCATGGAAGAAATATAATATCACATTTTGGAAAATACTGTGGGCTGCAAAGCCAACAAAATTCCAAAGTCTAACTCCCTTGCTCATTACACTCCCAATTTCCATCATAGAGTTCAAACAAGAAGAAAGCCTTTCAGTTCTCTGCTGTTGTTGTGAGTCAGTGTATGCTCCTCTCGAGCTTCAACAGAGGAATTCTTTGTGTCTCCAAGGCCTCTTTGCTGTGCTGTCTTTCTCTCTCTAGCCCCTCTTTAACACACAGACACACACACATTCTTGCCCCCAGCAAATGAGCCTCTGCTATTCCTTCCTAGCTTTACGCGGGGAGGACATTCCATTCCTTGCATATTAATCACCTCATTCATCCACCAACGCAGCATCCACACTCCAGCCAACAATTAGTCCCTTCCTTCCCCTTCTTCTCCTCCTCCTGTTCCCAGTGGAGGGGAACCTTAGCCTAGGTCAAGCAGCCTATAATCAGCTAGCCACTAATTATGAAGCAGATCACCATGTTCACGGCCAAGGCTAAACTCTGAAACAGCTATGCGTGTGGGTGCGTCGAGTCAGAGCTATTACTCTTCAAGGCTGACACTGATAGGCTGTGACCCTGTTTTGTTTTTTTTTTCTTGTGTTTTCAACTGCTGACTCTTAGGGTATGAAGGAGATTCATTTTATATAATATATAATACAGCACATAAGCCATTATTCAAGATTAACATGACAGATGGACATTTGTGAGAAGCAGCAAGTTGAGGAGTCAGATGGTTGACTGTTCCTGAAGTAAAAGAAGATTTGGTTGTTTTTCGTGTCGGCATTCTCATAATCCTCTCAGCTGTGAGCAGAAGCGAGAACAAAGAGCCAGTGATACAGCTGCAATAAATGTGATTGAGCACGGACCCAAATTGTCCCTTAGTGATATGGCCTATTATTTTGCAGCTGGGACAAGAGACTTTAATGACTTGGGTGGAGGCCAGCCAGGCGCTAAGATGGTCAGACAGTGGGACAGCGTGGCACCACTTAGCCCCTGTCAGTAATGGCTTGGACAACCCCAACCTCATCCCACCTCACCCCCCATTCCCCCATCACAACGGTCTGGCACTGCCATCCCTCATGCCGTCCCTTTATGTTTGTGCCTCTTCCTCCCACATGCAAACCAAAACCACAAACTCCAAACAGTGCTGGGCACACACAGAAAAGGAGAGTGCTGAGTGGGGGAGTGAGAGAATGGGGTGAAAGGGAAAATGGAAAGAAAAGGGAGAGGGACAGTTAATGGAGAGGGAGGACAGTGAAGTTGCCAACAAAGAATTGGAAGGTGTTGTGAAAGAGGCAGAGAGACAGCAGGGAGGAAAAAAAAGAGAAAAGAGAGAGAACTTGTGGACCTAGATGAATTGAGACAGTTATACTTCTTTTTTCTCCTGTGACAACTGGGCCAAACCCCCATCCATGCCAATAGAAGTGCATGGATCTAAAAAAAAAAAATGAAAGGACATAATGCATGCATTCCTCAACTCACCAAAACTGCTGAGAGGTGACTTCTGAGCCAAAAAAAGCTTTCCAAAACAGTTAAGAAAATGGTAATCTTTTTTCATGTGAGTCTTTTTGATACAACACTAGCAGTTGGGTGTATTGGAAGCATCCATGGAAGTGTGTGTTGCTTGTTTTGCTTGCTAAGCCCATGATGTTCAAAAGCAACCCAGTTTGATGTACTTTTGTGTATTATTTACACTGAAGCAGAACTCTCAATGACCATGGCCATTGTGAACAATAAGCGTCCACCGGGCTGAACAGTGAAGCTCATTGTGTTGAAGAGACTCTGGGAAGTTTGGAAGTACGTAAACATTGTCAGTTTGAAGGACGAACTCTATTCTGCACTACTGATGTAAAACACACAATGTTCAACACTGCTTTTTTTATTCAGTGCTGCTTTCACTATTTATCTGCCTCTCTTATCCTTTGTCTTTTTACTTTTAGCCTTTAAACTTTTTTAAAAGAAGACCAAATACTGGCTCAGTATGAAGGCTGAGGTGACAGCTCAAATCATCTCCAGGTCTAAGGAGAGGTTTAAAAGAAACTTGCCAAACAAATTGGAACCTTAAAGCCACAGTGTCAGGGGGAGAAGAAATTATAGGACAGAAAACAAGAAGGATATAGCAAAGGAAAAAATGTTGAAACTGTCAGAGGAAAAACAAACAAAATGTCTCTCACTACGAAATGAATCCATGTATTATTCGTTCATTTGATTTTGAAAATCAAAAAATGAAAAAATTACTTACTTTTTAATTTTGCTTTGTGATACAAAAAAAAACAAATAATGCTTTGATTTTTGCACTGTTGATTTTACGCTCAGACCAAACAAAAAAAAAAAAAATTGAAAAATGGGCCCAGGGCCAAATTTGATTTTGATACATATGTATTTTTTTGCTTTTTATGTGTGTGACCCCGAAGTTATTTGTTTACTCCTCTGTGTTTTTGGACACCTTTCAGCACAACAGTCTCGCTGGAGACGTGCGCTGATTTAATTGTGCAGTTATTTCAAACAGGCGAGACGCGTTCTGAGATTTCCACCACGCTCCAGCAGATGGGTATCCAGCCATGCTCAGAGTTTAGTGTTCGAAGATTCTGGAGTGACCACAACCTTAAACGAAAGAGACACAGAACAGACATAGAGCTGGAGAGACTGTGGAAAAGTTATGTGGATGGACTTCATAACTTTTTAAGGTGAAAAAAGTTATCACGTTATAATGTGAAACTTTGCACGTTTCCATACAAAACTACACTACCTGGAAGATTCTGCTCATCTTATCTGTCATCATGTTGTCTACTTTTAGAGTGAAGCATTTGTTCCCTCGAAACAAGATGAAGCTCTCGCTCTCCATCTCTATCAACAATAAGCATTAGCACTCTGGTTATGATTGTCAAGCTGACTACATATAGATAAAAACTTTGGACTGACTTCCTGGTCACACAAATCAGAAAAAAATGAAACATCAAAATCAAAACGGGCCCGAGGCTGAACCGGTTTTTCAAGTCTTCTATTTTTGATCTGAGCATAAAATCAAAAGGGTGAAAATGGAAGCCCTGATTTTTTTTCTTATCATGCTAAAAAACAAAATTTTTTAACATTTTTTTTTTCATTCTGAATGGAATATCCAATGAACAAATGACATGTGGATTTAAATTGCTCTGTTACAATTATTACATTTATTTTTCACCTCTTAACTGTTGCTTAACTTAACATTGTGCAACGAGTGGAGTGATGACCCGGCTTTTATTTCGCTCATTGCTTACATTTGATGTTGTTGATGTTGTAATCTCTGGAAATACAAAAATGGAACTAAAAGTTTGATATTGATGTACTTTACTCCTTTATACAACTTTCCAATGTCTGCTCTGTGACAGCGTTAGTGATAAATAATGAGAGTGATAAAATCTGAATGTGCCAATTAGGTCAGCCTGTGAACCGACCCAATGCACTAGCCAACTATATGCGCCATCAAGTCGGCCACTGGTCTACTTCAGCTAATGAGAGAACTGTATAATCAATAATAGCCTCATTGAGTGTCACTGAACCACTCACACACATATATGCACAAACATATAACACACATGCGCTCTCTCTCTCTCTCTCTGTCTCTCTCATCCTTTCTTGCTCTTCCTCAGTGTGGCCTAATTTGGTAGTCCAGTCTGCCTGAGGGTCAGCAATCTGTCTCGCTCTCATTAGAGATCTGTCATATTAATTTGGAAACCCATTTTTTGGCAAAAATATAAAAGGGGGAAGTCCATGCATTGCTACTTTTTATACATTTAATTGAAAAGGAAGGGAAGCTGAAAACAGGACAGATAATTCTCTGCATACATTTCTAATCTTCTCCTGAATTGGCCCACAGTAAACACTTCTGTACACACTAAGGAAGTCTATTTTCTGGTATTTTGTTTTTATTAAGCCTGTGACAAGATAAAGAAAGACAGCATATATAGTAGAGCAGCTCAGACTGGGAAAGAAGTCTAGGAATCTGACACTTAAATTCCTCATCAATAAACTATAATGTTGCCTTTATTACCTGCCATGTTGCTCCAGTGTTCACGCATGTGTTGAGTTTCATTAAATCTAATCCATGTGGAAAGAAAATAATAACAGACAGGTACAGTAATTGTGTTATTTATTCAACCCTCTCTAGGTTTGCATGCTCAACAAGGACATGGTAGTAATTAAATGGAGCCTGGAGGTTGGAAGGCCCAGGCCTATCGCACGAGGTCAATACGGCAGCAAGGGCCACGCCTGTCCTGTAATAAGCTGACATAGTTACGGCAGTAATTGGCTGGCGCAGCCAAGCGACAAGGGCAGGCCGGATGGAAGCAATGACCGTGGAAAATTAGAGAGGATGGTTTAAGATTGATCACCGAAAACCTCTCCACCGGGCTCCTCCGCTCATAATAACCCACAAGGATTACAGAACGGCAGGCAGACTAATCTGAGGGAAGGGAGTATAATTGCAGAGGCTATATCTCTCAGAGTGTTAGCTTTTTAAGCCTAGTCATCCATTTGTGAAAGAGGACATCTTGTGGAAAAAAAAGCAGTAGAAAGAACAAAGAAAAGTTCATTCCACAGAACTGCAAAGTTATCCCCTTGTCTAGCATTCTCTTTGATACTTACATGCTAACTGGATGTCACCCCGCACATTGTCCTTGATATGAAAGAGCTCAGTGACTACACCCTCAATCACTCAAGGCTCAACACCTACAGCAATGATAAAATGACTTTAGGTGTCATGCGATGGTGGTGAATGAAGACATTAAGTGTAGCCCATTCTCCCTCAGGACTCAGCCAAAGACAGTATCGACAGCTGGGGCTGTTCGCTGTTTACCCTAATTGGAATAGTGATTTCCATATAAACAAGCAACAAATTGTTACAAATGATGTGCTAAGTGGGAGCGCATAATGCAAGGTGGCGCTTTGCGCTGAACAAATTGGAAGTCAGAACTAGCGCCTAAATACAGATTGTGGTGTTCTCAGTGGACTGGAAAAGAAGGGAGAGGGAAAAATGGTCCAATTAGGGAGAATGGAGAGAAGATGGTGAAATCAAGGGTTGGGGAAGTGAATGGAAGGTGGAATGACTGTGAAAGGTTGAGATGAGAGGGAAGGGAGAGATGAGAGAGTTTGAACAAGCTTCGTCACATCTCTGTGTCCTGTTTTCCTAGCTTCTGAGTCCCGGAAGGATTGGTTTTGACATGCACGAACTCATGCACACCCCACCCTTGCCTATGTAATAAACTGCCATCCATCTACCGCTCACATCCCATTCTGATGTGGAACTCCACTCAGCTCAACAGCCGCCAAAGCACATATATTGATTTAAGTACCCACTCTCTAACAAGTGTGTCAAATGAAACACTGCAGAGTATCATGAGTGTGGCATCTAAATACAAATAATTGGCCATCTTGTCAGTTTTCACTGGTTGAAATGACATGCAGGCTATACAGCAGTTTGAAACATAGACAGTACGATCCTGTTGCCGGTCTATCTACTCATTCTGCGCAAACCCTCTGTGGTCATACATCATCATGATCGGTGACATTCATGTCAGAGTACTGGATGCCTTGTAAAATTCATGATTTGAACATAAATATATAGACACTGCGACAGGGCTGCACACTGAGATGGCATTTTAACCAAGACGTGATATTTATATACAGCTTCGTAGCAATGGCCAAGGTTTACACACTTTGACAAATAGATGGAACTCATCTAAATTCTATTCTGCTCTTACTGGGGGCAGCATATATTTTTCAACCTCATGAAAAAAAACACACTGATATCCCCTACTGAGATCCAGACATGCTGGGACACTTAACAGTAAGGCCTCTCCAGCACTGGCACTGTGCTTTTGTTTTTTCCACTAATGGCTCTATTTTTTCTCTTTCCGTATATCAAATTAATTTAGTGTCTGATATGTAGTCCCGGGCTATTCTGATTTAAATAACTAATGAAGCGCATCTTGCTGCCAAGAAAGAGCATCTGCTCACAGAGACGGAGAGTCAATTTTCATAAATTTGAAACACCCTATGGGGGATCACAGTGATAGAGGTGCGAGAAGAGACTGTAAAGAGATTCAGTCCAGACCCAGCTTGTACACATGTAATACCAATAATGATATCAGTACTGCTAGTAAATAGTTTGCTGAAACGTACGTTTCAGAAATTGTTATCATCGAGTGAAAAGTATCATAGTTCTGCTTGTTAGACCCCTGTCACCTGTGGGATTATGTGCTGGTCATGGTTTGTGAAATTAAACATCACAGCTGTGATTAAAATGTGCATTGTTGAGACTGTTCTGGATAGCAAGAATAAAGCAGAAAAGTCTTCTCTGATGATAATTCCAGATGCCATCATGACTGATTGATCCCTGATGAACATGCAGTCAGCTAACTGACTAGCCAGTTCAAGTTGAGCAAAGTCATGTGAGGCTCCTTCATACTGCATATTTGACACCTCTTTTAATAAGTCACCTTATTTGTGTACTCGTTGACTATCATTGCTGGAGATGAATTGCTTAAATTGTTGTAATCTGTTGCTCATCATGCTGCTTTGCCAGTCATCACGGCTGTTCACTAATCAGTCCCACCTCCATCCTAACCTCCACCTCCAAGTTTTTGATGTGACACTAAATATCTCACTGAGAACTTTGCCAGAAAAAGAAAAAGAAAATTCAAGTAGAGTTCACTTTGGATTTAGTTATTCTCTTCTCCTCAAACTTTTTATCCTCAATCTGAACCAGATCTGTAAACAATGGCATTATTACTACTGCACTGCAGTAGTAATAATGCCCTGCAGCAGGGTAACAACACAAGTTATCAATAGATAGACTACACAGATAAGTAAACCACTACCTTGAAAAATTCTTTTTCCATCTCAACTTTGCCCTGAGGTTAGATGTACATAGGGCTATGCCTATGCCTGCATGGAGGGTGCATTAGTGAAAAGTACAGCATGGTACATTATGGAAAAGCCTATTATGAAGCAATAAAATGTGGATAAATAGCTGAATGACTCCCCCTATATGTATGAAGACAGACCTTAACAAAATGTAAGGACATATAGCAGAGAGCTGTGTGTAGAATCAATGTGGTGATGGTTGTACTGGTAGCTGTAGGACTGGTTTTAAATAGGGGAAAGACAGTAATATGGAAACAGTATTAATATGTACACTAGTTGGACTGGAAGTAGCTACAGCAGTTGTACTTTTAGAAACTGTAGTAGTATTTTATTATTAGTCTCATCAGCAAAAGCTGCATCAGAAAATGGAAGGAAAGGCTGACAGTTCAACTCTAGTTGATCCTTCTAGGTGGACTCACACTACCTGTTAAGTCCAGTGGCTCTTTAATGTTATCCATCTATGCAATCAGCTAATTTCCTTCATAGCAAAGTAAACAGACCTTTAAGTGCTTCCTGCAGTGTAATATGGCAGTGATCTGTAAAGTTAGCAAGACTGGCACAAATGACAGTACTTGAGGGAACAGTGACGCTTGTGGAAATGATATGGATTCTAAACATTGATCAATCAGTGCTGAAGACAATAAAGTTTTGTCACAACAGATTAAGTTGGTAGTTCTGTAATTTATTCATGGCATGCAAAATTACATCGAGATGTGCCTTTTCAAAGCCAAGCACACACATATTAAAAAGCAAAGGCCATATGTACAGTATGTATGTGAGACACAGATACTGAGTCAAAATGTGTGCATGCATATAGCCAATCAGTGGGGTGAAGTTAAGATCTTCAGTGACACCATTAGATGTGTCACAAACCAATGCATCTGCAATCTCTTGCATATCATTTCATTACTACTGTCACCCTCAGGGCTCACACACCCTTCACAATCACTCATGTCTCCATTGATTAAATGTGTTGCATCTTGAGCAGTGAATCATTTTCTTTGCACACTGAGGGGAAAAAATGCACAAAACACTGAGTAGCTATAGAGAAATCATTGTGAATGTAGACAAGTAATAAATGCACAACATTAGGGATAAAAGAGTGAATTTATGCACGCTGAGAAACAACAAGGAATACCTCTTATTTATCAGTAACCATATAGCTTGTATTATGCTTCATGTGAAGAGACAGCTGAAAGTTGCATGTGTGTTTGTAGCATAAATAAAATGCAAATGTGATATGTGCATCACATGAGAGAGAATATGAGTGAAGCTGACATTTTTAACATATCATCACCACAGGAGAGAGTCCTCACCAGCTTCAAGACAGCCACTGTCATCCCTATCACTGTGAACTGGTTCTGTGAACTGAAACTGGTTCTCCATCACATCAAAAACAACAAACCCAACAAGCCTGAACCCTCACCAGTTTGCATTCCGAACAAACAGTTCTACAGAGGCTGCCATCTCCACTGCCACTCAGTCTTCACTCTCCATGTAAATAACACCTACATCAGAATGCTGTTTGCTGATTTCAGCTCAGCATTCAACACAATCTCCCACCATGAAACCAGGCACTCTGGGCTTGAGTACCACACTCCGCAACTGCATATTGATGAGGTGGAGCAGGTGAACAGTTTTATGTTCAGGGGAAGCAACATCAAAGAGAACCTGTCATGGACATCACAAACTTCCACCCGGGTAAAGAAAGCTCAGACATGAGTGTACTTCTTAACGAAACTGAAGAAAGCTAAGTTCCCATGGCAAAGTTGTTAACCTTTACAGAGGAGCGACAGAAAGCATCCTGACCTGAAATATCAATAACTGATATGCACAACGTGCACGGTCCAGGACTTCATCGTTACCTATCATCATCAGTGATATTGTTGATGTAAAGTTCTTATACAGAGCCCAAAGGACACCAGAAGACAACACTCTGCTCTGCTGCCATCTGGCAAAAGAAATAGACGTACCCAATGCTGTAGCACCACACTATGGAGCAGCTTTTTTCTTCAAGTTGTGAGCCTCCTCAATTCATCCACTGCATCCCACCATAGAAAGTCTTTTTATTTTTGTGGCTGGAGTGAGGAGTATAAAAGGCTACAACAAGCATGTTAAACAGCATTATTTGTTATAAAACCTGTGTTGTAGAATGATGAATAATGAACCTACCTTGCACATACTTGAACCAAATCTGAAAATGTTTAAAATTATTCAGTTAATTAACCTTATATATACTGCAAATCTTGGCTGTATTCTTTTAAAATCGCATGCACATGATTTATTTGCTAAGGAAAAATGCACATGTGTGGTACAACATAACAAAAAAATTCCTAAAGGTTTAATCATTTTTTTTTATCTTTCAGATAGACAAAACTTTTATTTTTTTTCTTCCTCTGTGAACCTTAATCCACCAGAGATGGGAAATTTAACAAGTAATTTCACCTGCACATGTGCTGAGAACAGGAGGTGGGGACAGCATTACACTTTAGCTATTTTTTGCAAATCTGCAGGTTTATTTTTCTCTGAAGCAGTGACCTCTGTTTCGACAACATGTTCGATATTGTTTTTTAAGACCAACCTGAGATCACATCATGCAATGCCACAGTCAAAGAACTGTGTACAACACGGCTGGAATGAAAGGGAACGGTGCACATTTACAACAGCAGCTAATTAGGATTCCTCTTGCAAGACATGTCACACATTGCAACCCAGTGTGAAACTTGGACGTGCAGGTGATGAGAGACAGATGGCAGTAAAAAAAAAAAAGAAAAAAAAAGGAAGACATGCAAAAGCCATTTTTTCCCTGTTAAAATGGATTTTTTTGTTCCTTACTCAAATTGAGGGTCTAAAGATGACGGTCTAGGGATGACGTACACTGTACAGGCTGATGTACACAGTGCTATAAAGCCTACTGGGGCATTACAATTTGTGATTTTGTGCTGTATAAATAAAACTGACTCAACTTGACTTGAAAAGCTCTGTCTCATAACCTGCGCTTGTATGTATGTTAAAGTTCAAGATATCATGCATTTTACATTAACACTATCATCTTCTTGCTGAAGTTACTGCACTGTAATGAGATGATTTATTGCTTCTTCAAAGTACTTCCACTCCACTCGAATGCTATGAAACACAGTTTGGAGAGATGTGTCTATGAGGCTCCTCCACACTGCCTGTTAATGCTTTAGAACAGAAGTTGGTGCTGTAATTACTGGAGGTGGGTGTTTAAAGTTTCAGTACTCAAACTTCACGTGTGTATATGTCTGTGTTTGAGGATTTTTATGGGACTCTAGGTTATTTGTATGAGTGTGCATGCCTATTAAATAAGTACCTGTGAAACTGAATCTACAGTAGCGCATTCCCCAGTGCCCTGCGAAGGAAGAAATGAAAGTTTCCTCTAATTATTGTTTATTTTTACACTTGAATTGATAACCCCCCACTCGCACAGATATCAAGTAACAATACACTTTGGAAAAAAGAAAAAAAAAAACTTAAGACCTCTCTGCATGATCTGCAACAAGGAGAAACACACCTTGAAAGTGAAATAAATGTCAATATGTGCTCTGCTCTCATTTCCCTGTACTGTATGTGTCTCACAATATGAAAGCATCAGTAGCATCCGACTAATGAGCTCATTAGAGAATCTTTCAGCACCTGAATATTTGTTCATCTTCACTGGTGAAATAGTGTGTGTGTGTGTGTGTGTGTGTGTGTGTGTATGTGGAGAGTCTTTGTACATGCATAGATAAGAACAAAACCAATCAAAACAACATGTTCTAAATAAATCTAACTTAACAACTTCATATCTTGTCAAGATGTAGTTGGTGTGTGTTGATGTGTGTGGCATTTTCCTTCATGCACGGCTGTGCCTTTGTACATTCTTTCAAACATATGTGTGTGCCTCCTAGGTCACTAATCCTCTTATTAAGTGAGCCTTTACCATGAGATTAGTATCATGTCTGAAACTGTCAGTTGCTACGAGAAATAGGGCTGAACGTATCGTTCCCTTCAAGGAACAGCACATCCTAAGAGACTTCAGGCACACAGAAAGAGAACAGCTTGACAAAAAAGTGAGAAATAATCAATGCTGATTTACATCTCCACAAGGCTCAAAACTTTAAAGAAATTAATTGATGAGAATGCAAAACATATAATTGGCTGGAATCCTTCTTGGCCTCTAATGTGAAAAATTGTAGGTTTTATGTGGTCTTGAACAAACAAGGATCCTCTGGTGATTGTGGCAAAAATAACAGGCACTTGGCTAGTTTGTTATTCTATTTGATGAGCTGTACTGCATATTAAACTCTCTGATCATCTGGCTGTAATTTGGATTTGACGTCAGGTAATCAACTATATGCACTTCACATTCTCATTTGCATGTTTATTTGCCTGTCAAAGACCCACAGTACTGCATAAGCTGAAAGGGTTAATCAGTCGCGTTAAAGCATGTTGCGCTCTTTCCCCAACTCAAATAGTGATGTCGAAGAGGTTGCTTTGTCTTTGAACCAGCCCTCTGGTAATGAACCACTAATGCAACAAATTTAGCTTTGCACTCCTACAACACTGTCAGACTCACATTGCCTTGACAACAACAGATCAAAAACAATGCAGCAGACCCAGAGATTTTATCTTTTTTTAATTCCATGCATTCTTCTTTCTGTTCAAAACCTGGCACCCATACAACCCCTGATGCAACAGTTGACTTGGGGAGATAACTCAGGTGTGTTGTGTCACTAGCAGCTAATGTGTCCTTGCCTAACACCAGATACACATACGGTACACACAGACGGTATCAACAACTTCTTCTCTCACCTGTGATTTCTCAGTAATTTGACTTTCAAACAAAGTTAACTCCTATAAAGTAGAACAGCAAGGAGAAGGAAGTGAGGGATGGATGGAAACATGTCAGTTGAGTTGTGAGAAAAGTGGCATCTGAAAGCATGGGATAACTAAAGAATAAGGCCTCCCACACTAACCTCAACAATCACCACTTTGCCAAGATCTGACAGCACACTATTTATATCATACATTCTCTCTTTATTACCACATCTGCATGCAGCATGTTCCATACCTCCATATAGCGCAAGATTTTCCTGTGAATTCAATTAATCATGCAGGCTTGCTGACAATCACTCTGTCATAAAACCGCAATGTCAAAACAATTACAGCTGATGGAAAGACAAGATTCAGAGTGTTAAGAGCCTCTGCAATCCACTCAAGCAGCAGTTGGAGCAAAATGGCATGTAATTGTACTATGAAAGATGAAGAGATATGGTGTGTGATTTTCTGATATTTGTGTATTTGGTGGCTGGGTAGGAGCTAGTTGAATTGTGTGTGAGAACCTACAGTAGATTTGTGCATGCACTGCAACTGTATTTGCATGTGGATGTGCGCAGAGCTAAAGTGTGTGCATATCATCGGAGGAAAAGGCTGTAAATGTGAATATCTAGGCCAGCAGTAATGAGTTTCCAGTTGCTGTAACATCAGCCACACCATGATCTATTTCTATACTGCCAATGGAGCTTGCCTGGCTCATACTATACACTGTATTCTAAATATGTACGTGAATGTGTGTGTGTTTGTGTGTGTGTGTGTGTGTGTTTAAGTCAGTGCATAAGTGGCTGAATGTGGGACTGCTGACTACATGGCGGGGATCCAGATTAACACAGGATGTCTGGAGAAGCCAGCAAGTTTAGTATTTTAATCTTATAGAGGGGATGGTATTTCCAGAACGCTTGTGTCAGTTGTATGTTTTTTTTGTTGTTTTCTTTCCACAGCCATGCTTACTAGCCACAGCTAGTTTTATAGTGCAGTACAATGATGCTGTACTGGTAATTTAACAGAAAAACACACACACCCATAATCACATAGACAAAAAAGACACACACCCACAAGCTAACCAACCAATACACAGCCAATCAATTTTATCTGTCCAACACATGCTTGCGCGCGCACACACACACACGCACACTTAACAATGCTTATGGGCATGCAGTTGATTAGCGGTAACCTAGTTCAATAATATCCACCACATGTAGGTCATTATAATCTAGGACCAGGGTAGTGTGTGTGTGTGTATGTGTGTGTGTGTGTGTGTGTGTGTGTGTGTGTGTGTGTGTGTGTGTGTATGTGAGTGCGTGTGCGTGCATGATGAGTATAATAATGCTGCAGTAAACCTGCTGAATGGTAAACTGAAGCAGGTCTGACCAGCCACCAACTGGGGCTCAGCTTGTCGAGGTCAAACACCAGCTGTACTGACAAAATGGAGACCTTTTCACACAATATATATTCGCTATATACCTAAATGCATATCCACATAATTATATAATATATAATTACACAAAATATTAAAACACTTGGAGAAGCCCATCGATTTGAAATAGATTAATTCCGATAAATTTTCGTGTTGGTTTGCTGGTTGCAACAGTTGGTCAAAGCCTTCACTGCAACCCCCATGATGGAGATATCAATTGTTATGTCATTTTAAAGTCAGTTCTTTGGGAATAAATAAAAAAAGGCGCCTTTCTGAACAGCTGTGCTGAAGGCACCACGAAATCCAAAAGTCAGATCATTTCACACCACACTTACAATTCTCACTGAGTAGACTTCAACATGGCCAAGTGGGGTTTTGCCAGATGGCCAGTTCACGATGTTTAGAGATCAAAAAGCACCATTAGTTTTTTTGAAGCTGCTGGCCAGCTGGATGTTGATTTCTGCTGGCAACAACATGTTAAAAGAATGAGAAATTTGATGTTGGGGACAGGGGAAATGGGTTTAACTCATGGCTAAATAATGAATAAGGCATGTCAGGCCTTGGTTGGCCTTGTAGCTAAAACATGAGCATGTGGTTCTCAGTGTCGGTGAATGACAGTTTCTCAAAGTTCAAAGGTCACGTTCAAAGGTTTCTGGCACAACAGTCATAAAGAGTTTAATTTCCTTAAAACTCCATGTCCCTGTGCTTGCAGGGTAGAATGTCCACTCAGTTTGTTTCTGCTGTATCCTGAGCTGGCCTCAGTTCACTGAGGCGGCAGCACTCAATTAAGAAGTGATACCAAGGGAACTGATACAAAAACTTTGATGAATTGGTGAACTTCCCACTCCCCTCGTGGTGGCAAGCACTAGCCGAGCAGCACAGCAAAAGATGAAAGGACAATTTGTACCCGAACCTAGGCATGCTTCGAAATATGAGCTAGTATAATGAGATTGTCTAAAAATTATCTCTCAGGGCAGGATAAAGATGAAGAACTGCTCTCCTATTGAAATCAATTAGACCAAAGAGGATTTCTGCCCCAAAACAGCTTTTTATTGTGATGTGCAGATCTTTACTTTTTTAATAAAATACAAATTCAATCAAAGGAAATGGTAAAAAAAAGCTATCTGTGGGTGAAAGGTTATACCTAGGGCTTGTACACTTTTTAGTCTTATATGAAGGTAAATCTATACATGGTGATGAGGAGCAACAACCAGAAGTCAATCACAATATCCATAGAAAGGTCACTGCTGTGAATTAAGTCCAGGAACTTGTTGCGGTGTTCATGGCATGGCCAATTTGTTGCCCTCCATCTCCACACTAAAACGCACACCACAGGAGCCACACAAGAGCACAAACAAATGCACAGCACCACTCGCAAACACAGCTTGCTGCTCAGAAATAGCCAACCTTCCTCCGCTCTGTTTTGAGAAAAAATAATAATGACAAAATCAATAAGCACAATAAGCTCTGAGGCAGACGCAGAAACACATGTGTGAATGGACAAACACATCTTATCTGCACTGTGACAGGACCAGGAAAGCTGCATGTTCAGGGCATCTTATCCTGTGATAATAACATCTCTATATCCTTGAATTCAGCTCATCGAGTCAAAGGCTAACACTCAAAACCTGCATGCACCAATGCATAGTTAAAATACCCACACACACACGCGTTCATACACATTAACTAAAGTATCGTACATACATGCAGAAAACATGCCTGCACACACATGCACAATTAAATGCTAGAGATCTTTCCTAACAAATAGCTCCGTTCAATCTGTAAGGGTCACAGTCCAGAACCACACACACTAGCAAAAAATATTGCTGCATAAATACAGTTCATATGATGTGGTGTATGGATGGAGATTAATCAGATTAGGGAGATTATCATAGGGGCCAGTGCATCAGGCACAAAGCTTGGCCTGCAGGCATGCACCGATCCCACAGTAGAAAATGCATAAGTAGGTTTTGTCTGCAACCTGCCAGCTCTGTAATCAAAATAGAGAGGCAAAATCTTTGCGCATTAGTGTGCCCTCTTATTGAATTCTTCTTAACAGAGACAATGCGAGAAACGCTTACATAATAGCTTTGTTTTAAGTAAGATAGATTCAGGCATCTTATTTGCAAAGAACTAATCAGGAAACAGGACTGGATGATTTTACTATTTTACTATTAAATATGGCAGTGCTACAAGAAGCTGAAAATATAACAAATAACCTGATAGCAATGTGTCAGGTACATGTGTAATGACGCATGATGTATGTGTGTTCAGTTTTAGCGATACATTATGCACGTATCATCAAAGCTTTTCCATGTGAATCCATGCCATGAGAAATTCATGGTTTTTCTGAAGTTGTAAAGAGGGGCAGACATGACACACACCAGGTGTATACGGTATACCATGAATATCCTGGCAACTAACAAGCCTGAGCAGAGAACAAATATGATGCTTTCAGCTCTGTCTGCTGCATGCTGTATGTGTATACATGTTGGGTGACTGTTGGTTTGAAGGCCAGAGTGCATACAATGTTGAGCTGAGGGGTCTTACTGTAATTGGCAGGCTCCCATGCTGCTCAGCAGTGGGACGTTGGAGGCTGAAACTCCTGCATGTCTCAGAAGTGGCTTTGCCTTATGATTGATTATAATTATGGCCTTCTCTGCAAATCCTAGTTTTCTTGGGTGGGCGAGCTAACACGCCTGGTGGAGGCTTAGATGAGGGGCTAAAGCACTGAAATATGCTATGAACACAAATGGCACACACACACACACATACACAGGGAAAACAACAATAAACACACTAAGTCATTTGCGCACAAATATTTTGTCTTACAGCACTGTCCTTGAACAGTGGATATGGGAGTTTGACAAAACCAGTCAATTAAGAAGAAGCACTGGCTTCCTCTGAAGGAAGCAGAGAGGAGAAAATTGGAGAGACAGAGAGACAAGAGGAGGAGAGGTAACAATATATAATGCAGGCAAAGTGATGGTGTGGATGAAAGGAAAGGAAGCATTTAGGAAATTCCATAAGAGTGAAAACATGTCATTAACTGAGCTAAATCATAGGTGTTATTAGCTTTAAAATGATTTCTTACAACAGAGGTAAACATAAAATAATTTTATGTGAATAATAGTCTGCTATATATCTGGGATCAATATAAGCAGAAGACCGAACAAGGTGCCGGAAGTCGGAAGGGGGGCAGAAGGAGGGGGGCTAAAACATAAGTCCGGAGAGAGAGACAGAGAGACAGAGAGAGAGAGAGAGAGCGAGAGAGAGAGAGAGAGAGAGAGAGAGAGAGAGAGAGAGAGAGAGAGAGAGAGAGAGAGAGAGAGAGAGTAACACATATGTGTGAAAAAGAGCACAAACAGCAGCTTCCACGTGTGGAAAATGCATACCCGGGAGCACACTGACATTTCCACCCACTCAGTGATCAATCTCTTTATTCTCTTGCTCTCCTTCTCTACGTCTCTCCTCACACTGCCTCTCATCACTCTCTCTTTGCCAAATCATATGAGGCTGATTTCCTTTCAAGTGCCAGCTTGTGTGTTATAGACAAAACCGGCATCATGTCTCTTTGTTTTGCGTAATGAGGTGGAACAAAGGTTAAGTTTATTGATTATGTTTTTAAAAAAGCCTTACGCTCAGCCGCTTGGAGGGGGCGGGCCTCTCAGTTTCTCCATCAGCAACCAAACACCTGGCACATTTTGGCAACGAGGGGAACAGTCATTCTGACGCACTAAATGAGCCCCTTTCTGACTTTTTAGCTCTTCTGTGTAGCTAATGGGATTTTCTAACATATTTTCCCTTCACTCACAGTGACACACATGTTTAAGGCCTAAACATTCCCTGTAATGTGAAAATTAAGAAGGGCATGAATGCACTTTAAAACACTTTAAAGCTGCCACACATCATCTTGTCATGTTTCTGAGTGTGCAAAAGTGAACTTGCTCACATAAATATCATCTTAGAAACCAGAGTAAACTCATCTGTATGCACACCTCTTACGCAACAGTACTGTCAGAAGCAGCAGGCATGCTCTCGCATACATGTCCCTCAGGTTCTGCCTCTTTTGTCTCGGCTCTGAAAGAGTGTTTCGTTTCTCACATCCTATGATCTCCCCCTCGGTTCCTCCTCACAGCATACAGACACAACATTTATCAGTCCCTCTCTGCACTCCATATGCTGGATTAACAAGCTCTGAATCAGAGATAAGTCAGGCGGAATGGAGCTGTAGATCTTGCACCATGTCAAACTGCTTTAAGACTCATGGAATCAATAGACTTCCCTTAGACAGAAAAGCTCAAAAGATTTTTTTCCACCAGCCTGGATGAGAAAATTCAAGCTCTTATGTGGTGGCATGCTATCACACTACATGATAAAAAACACTGTTATATTTTAGTCTTACAGTCAATAGGGTATTGTGGAGGCGCAACATGAAGCATGCGACTTCTTATGTGGTGAAGTTCTTACATAATCAAAACACGTTTGGGAAGGAGGGAAGTCACTGAGTTTGACAGGCCTTTTGGTCCATTATCAAGTGATTTCATCTTTACATCACCGATCCCTTCATTTAGTTTCCTCTCAGCAGTGGCAGATTAGAGCAAAATGCTGTTGTCATAGTGATGCATTCTCTGAAAATTAGACTGATTACCAAATTTACTGGTTTCAAACGAGACATTTCTGACTGAATGTACTGTTCTAAGGACAAGACCATACAAATATTCCTCCCTTTGATTTGCACACTTTGCAGAATAGTGCTGACTTATAGCTCTACAGCAGCTCTGGATGTGAAACTTCAGAGCTTGCAGCCAAGGTAATTACACTCGATGCTAGATCTGCAATAGGCATTGACCCCAGGACAGAGGTAGAGCAAGCAGAGAGCCACAGCATTAACGTTAATCTAAATGCAATGACAGAAAAATAAAATAAATGATACACAAAAACCTTGACTTCAGTACTCAGTAAACCCCCCTCCTTCTTCTGCATGTTACATTTGTCAAGTTCTCACATGGGCTGGTTCATGTGTAGATCAATTATTGATAAATGCATCATTTCCACTCTCATTATTGTAGATTTTGCACGACAGCCCTGAACTGGGACTTTTGTCTGCCTTTTTTTTTTTTATTTTTACAAATAGATCTCTTAGTAAACCCCCATGGGATGAACGCTGGCGAAAATAATAATAATAATAATAATAATAATGTTTTCAGTAAAATTTGTTTTCAAAAAATGAGGTAGATACAGCACAGTCAATCAAAAATGGCATTAATGACAGCATCCCACTGCTAATGATAATGGGAAAAGTTCATTACCATAATTAACATGTGAATATTCTCTAAAGTGGTTTATTAGCACCTCCACCAGTCCTGATATTTGTGCGGATGATCGTTATTTTCATTACTGTCATCCCCACTGTTCTTGTCATTATCATCATCCTAGCCAGCATCTTCCTATGTGCTTTATAATATGCACAGTGTTGAAGCATAACTGTTTCAGCAGCAGAGAGCAGAGGATTGAGAAAAGGTCTACCATACAGTATGTCCTCAGGGTAACATGAGCAATGGCTCATTATTTTCTAGCAACTTCAGGAGTTTGCTGAATGTCTTGACATAAGCAAAAAATCTCTAAACTTTGCATCACCGGTAGCTATGATAAATGCATGACAGAACATATCTTGGGAGAAAGTTGGAGGAGCGTCAACTTCCGGGCTGCATCTTGAACTTACAATAACACTGTATGACATCTTACTGGAATCCCCACTCTGCTAAGTTTCCTCATATCGAGTCTCTTCAGAACGTCACAGATATGGTGCAATGGGCCATACGTGATACCGTAAGGACAAAGAGCAAAGTGAGCCTACCTGGGAAAAGAACTTTGTTCGCTCGGAAAGAGAGAATAAGCAGTTGGTGCATCTGTGTGGTTATCTTGGCTCTCTGAAGCACTCCCAGAGACTGGGCAGCATGGTTTGTGGCCCAAAAGCCACACTTCAGTGAGAAGTTCAAACTATGGCTGAAAGGTAAAGCTAAATTACATAAAGAACTATTTAAGAAAAAGAAAAGCACATAGACCGTAGCAAGAAGCAGAATTAATGAAGCTACAGACCAAATACACTGAGAAATGTTCAGGTAAAGATTTCCAATTACCCAAAAGCCTTTCTCTGAGAGAGCCAAAAAGTTACATGAATCCTTTTATAAAGTCCATGACAGACTAAAGTTTTATAGGTAGCACAATATAGAAGTACTGAGACATCAATAAATAGAAAAGGCAACAGTAGATACGAGGGAAATTACGAATGGGATGAGCAGAAGTGGGATGTGCGTCAGGAAGAGACAACAACAGGGTACTGCAGGACCAGCAGCTGAAAATGAAATGCTACCTGAATGCTGTTGCACAAACATGTCACATATTTTTGGTGGATAGCCAAAAAGTAAAAAAAAGAAAAAAAAGGGAAATTTACCAAGACAGCACTGCATAGGAGTTTTGAATATATTCTGCATATTTTCATTTATTTTGTGACTTGGCTACTTAAGCTATAATTGCAGATTTCTTATCTTATTTCCTAAAAACAGTCCCATTTATGATTAATAGTGAGTACAAAATGTATGTCTCCACTTTAAGGCTAATCCACTAAAGCTAGCAATCCACTAAGGCTAAAGCGCAATTTGCACTGAAGGTGTTCCAGAATGAAAAACTCTTCCTTTACTTGCTTGACAGCAGCTATTCCGCACTGCTGAACTCCTTGCATAATGTTCCTATGTCACCATGGAAAACATCTACAAACATCTGGAAAGTTGGTGCCCTGAATGGCCTCACCTTCAAACACGTTACATGGGCGAAAAAAAGTTTGACCTGCATGCTGTAGCATTTAATATGCAAGTCTATAGCAGTCACTACTAGGAACACTTTGCACTGACTGCGTGTTGTCAGTGAACAGCATATCTTTCATTTGTTGTCACTTTGGCAGAGTCTTCAGTGAGTGTGAGCCTCAGTCTAAATTTGAATAAAAATAGGGGGGATTTGTGTCAAAGACTCACACAAGCCCTACTATATAGTCAGTCTGAACTGATAAAAGGTAATAAGGAGTGACAGAGATAGATCCTCTGGTTTCTATAAATGTTTTCTGTGCTATAAGAATTCTTTGACAATCCAGGAAATATACTGATCCATTGATCTAGATATATTGATCAGTACATTGTACTGTACTGAGTTTTCTGTTTCTGTAAAAAGGTACCTGTATCATTTAACATGTATGCAGACAGTATAAAGTTGACTGAAACTGTTTTGTGGTCCCACTCAGAAAAGAAAAATAAATAAAATGGTGGACTACATTACGAGAGCAATAAGAGAAATAAAACATTTGCATATAATATGAAACATTTTTCAAAGACAAACAAATGAAATTAACAAAAAATACTAAAAAAAATACTAAAAACACTCTATATTATACTATTATAACAACAATATGTTATATCAGAATACTTGTACTCTGTTACATCCACAACATGGACAAGTCAAACACCCCACTCTTTCTTCAATTCTTGCAGTTTTTGGGGGTGTATCCAACTGGTTGAGTGCAGATATTGTAAATTACTTTGGATAGAAGCATGAGTTAATGCAATGTAATGAATTGCAATGTGGAAGGAGCATTGTTATCTGCTGCTAATTTACCTGAAGGAAGCCACCTGAAAAGATCTGCTTTTGACAACCATACGGCACCCATGAGATTTTTGTTCCAGCCTGACATGCTTCAATGGAGTGCCAGAAACGGTTCAGCCACATTGAGTTAGATACACTTAATTTTTCAATAAGACAGCAGAGCTGTGTCTGCTACCAAATAGTTAACAAGACTATTCAAGGGTTTCTCTGTCGGAAATGATGCCACTTTACCCATCCATGAACATGTGAGTTACTTTGGTACCTACAGTTTGAGTCAGTAAACCATCAGGTGCTGCTTGTAGCCTCTGGTGGTTCTTCAAAGAGATGTGAGAGGCAATTTTAAGGATCAAGAAATATCCTCACAGGGGATGTAAGGGTATGTCTTAAAGCATATCAAAGTATTAGTGTGCTCAGTTAGGTAAGGGTTGCAATTAGATTTGTACTGAAGGGGCGCCACAAAATAAATAAATAAAAATCAGTATTCTAAAAGTAAATAAAAACAGAGGGCAGCACGGTTGAACTATCCATTCTATTTGGTAATACAATATGATGAAAGATGATTTGGCTCAACAATACAGTCAGTGGAGTGCGTCTACCAACCCTTTTCGATGTGTTTTGCACCAGATAACTAGATAACTATACAGGTATTTAACTAGAACTGGGTGAAATGGCACATTGACAAAGTAGGTACATCCATCTGTATCAGCCCACACCCTTCCAGACAGAAAGGAAATGGGCATCTACTTTGACAAGCTAGCCAAAAACAAAACTGCAGACTTACTGGCTGTAGACGTGTTTATATCTGCTGTGTAATAAGCTGTTAGATCTCTCCAAATTGAATTAAAATTATACAAATGTTATCATCATTATCCACATAAATTTTGCATCCTATAGCATTTTATCACTCAACCCTATTTCTAATTCTATTTGTAAAATGAACACACATCTAAACATTGTGAAGGTGTACACAAAAAACCATAATGACCCATACAAATACAAGCCTAAATGCAAAAACTACATTTTTCTGCTCACTTCCTTATGAACATGCCAAACATATCACACCACTCACAACAGCACCCTCTTCTGCGTATTATTTATTTTTGACATCCTCTGTTACACACCTGGAAAAACTAAATGAAAATGCCCTCAACAAATGAAACAGACATTATTTTTCAGCAATGGCATATAAGACTCTTAACCAAGCCATGGCAATCCAGGCCGAGCAGTTTCCCTTCTTTCTGTTTGAAGACAAAGGAAGACTGTTATCGAGGGACCGTTTTTATACTTGGCCACCTGTTCCTGTCTTTGGGTACAGTGTTTACTTCAGGCGTACCACATTGCCTTACGTCCTCCAGCATTGTGAAACAAAGCATTAACATGCAAATGTCTGCAAACAGCCGCATTTTAGAGACTATTTAAGTAAACTGAAAACTTAAAACAAGTTTTCGGAACTTGCCCCTGAAAAGAAATGCCTATCTTGTATGAAAAAAAGAAATAAAAATAACAGACCTAAATGGCCTAAAATGTGGGCGTGAAAGTTATGTATGTGTCTTATGGGTCAAGTAATACTGAGTCACTCATATTCATAAACAAGTTAAGGATGGAGCTGTAAAAACATTTATTTTATTAGAATTTTAAAGAGTGTAACAAATTCACTTGCAATAATCTTGAAAATGCATTACAACACCCATTTAGCATTGTCATAAATGGGTTTATTCCAGCCATTGGAGAAAACTGGGGTCTTGTGGTTAATAGTATAACTGAGATTATCCTCCTGAAATGTTACTTATGCAAGGGCATTTCATCTGTCAATAAATGTAAGAATCTGTAAGGTCAGTCTATGTGACCAGATCATGAAATGATAGAACACGAAGAAATATTTGTTAGTGGTTCTTTAATACCCCGACTGTCTTTGAACAAGGACAGCATTAACTTATTTAAATTTTGAGGTAGATGTCTGTCAGAACAAGACAAAACAAAGCAAAATAGACAAAACAGACAACAGCAGTGGGCAAATCTTCTCCTATATAAACAGGAAATAAACATACATAAACACATTTCTAGCCACGCTTCTCGTTGTAACTGACATTTTATCATACACGTCAGGTTTGAACTCAACATACATATACAAAATAAATAATGTTCAAATCCAAATCCACTCACAATACACTGTAATCAGAACACAAAATTGTGTGTGCACTTAATCCCAACCTGTAGCTTGAAAGCCCTGCCCCTCTCTCACACACAGCTCTCTATCTCCCCTCTACAAGGATAACAACACATGATATGACAAACAATATTTAATACTGCAAATATCTTAATGAGGATTTCAATAAACTATCGGTAGACAATTTGGGTCTGCTCCCAGCGCAACGTAGGCCAAATAGACACACATAGACGTGAAACAAGAGCAAAGTGTTCAGTCACAGACGTTCTCGGTCGGCTCACCACACTCCAATCATCCAACGCCACCAAACACTCTCCCAGTGGAACACGGTTATCTGGTTCTCTTCGCGCACATGCGAAAAACACAGACCTTCGCCACTGCACCACCTCGGAAGACAACTGTTCGCGCGTGTATGAGGTCTCATGTGATTTCCATGTTCTCACGAGATTTTCGATCTGGCTGGCCTTACAGTGACGTTACACGTTATACTAGGGCACTAATTATACAAAAAAAAAAACAAAAAAAAAAACCTAGTAACCCCAATCCACTTGGCTACATTTCTATTAATATATGGAGACTTTATTGCAATGATGTGTATGTGTATGAAATGTTCAAGATGATGAGCTGTCTTAAATTGACTGTACTTATGAAAATAGTTCAGATAGAATAATTCAACCTCTCATTCTACTGACTAATCTGAGTAGCCTATTAGTCCAGAACAAGCCATATGGTCCCGATACGTTAGGTGTTAAATGATCTAATTTTCCTCTAGTGTGTTTCTGCATTTACAAAAGCTTACCAAAGGAATTAAGAATTAAGAAGAGAATGAAGAATCGGCTTTATTGGCAGTATATAGATTTTTACATACAACATTTTTATATTTTTACATACACACACGGAATTTGTCCTCTGCATTTAACCCATTCTTAGTTGAACACACATGCAACACCCAGCAAATTACACACAGTGAAACACACAGGAGCAATGGGCTGCCACTGTCAGGCGCCTGGGGAGCAAACTGGGGAGACTGTAGCTATGGTATGAAAACACAGGTTATCAACCCCTACTTTATTCACAAGGTTTTATTTGCTTTCTTCTCTTTCACCGATACACTGCAGATGACACGAGCAAACGCCAACCCTTGTCCTCAAGTGATGAGAGTGCCTTTCTACACAAACAGCCTTATAAATGTGAGTGCACCAAAGTGCTTTAACTGCTGAACACAAGCTAATAATGATTAAGTCACGCCTGCGATGTATTCCTGAGTCAGACCAAGCTCTCTACAAGCCCACAGGTGGCAGCTGACAAGAAGGCTTTGTTGTGGGTAAAGGGAACTTTGAAAATAAATAAATAAATAAAGGTAGAGGAGAGCTTATGAACAGGGTGGCTAGCAACAATCAATACCAGAACTACTCACTGGGGGACCTGATTTAATTGGATTTAATTGGTAATCCTACGCCATGCAGAGATGCAAGCAAGATTCTAGTAACTGAAAACAATGCTGTTCTATGGAGTAGAGTAATTAATGGCTTGTTAGTAATAATGGCTTATTAATATATGCTAAAGCATTCAATTTAAATGTGTTACTCTAAATAAATTGAAAGAAAAAAAAAAACAAAATTGGCACATTTATGCTATACAAATCAGAGGAGAATGTAAAGCTAGTAGGCCGTGGAGTTATCCCCATTTCTTGAAATGTCAAATGCTCATGAGAAAAACTCTAATTAGTCTCTTACACGTTTAACATGGTGGCCTTTTCATATCCTTCTCTGCGGAAATGGAAAGTAAAACTTGGAATCACGGTGCAGATCAAAACACGCCGCAATTGAGACCACTTACAGAAAGTCTTTGAAACAAATCCAAACAGTTTAGGGCTGCACACAACATTTCACAGGTATATGTGCCAGTGTTCCCTATGGCCATGCAGCTGAAACTAACTTAACACAAAGAAACTAAACAATAGTGGCTACTTCCATTAAATTCAAATTCACCTTGGAATTATTATTGTGGGACACTTCAGTACAAAAACACATAACTTCAAATATATCACCTGAAGTAGTGGACTGAATTGAATAAAATGTTAAAATGAGTTCCTGTTTGCTTACATTTAACAATATGAAGAAATGTGAAGCACAGCTACTTGTTGCTGCCATCCACAGAACCTGGCCCATCTTCCCCGCTCATTACTGTTCCAAAATAATTTGCACTAATGTAATTAATCTTAACAAACTGTTAAGATTAACAACTTATTTTATTGTTTATTGTTGTTTGAGTCTTTGACACAAATTTCCTAATGCTAAAATTATGTCTTTGTTTCAAATGGTTTGCGTGCAAGAATAGACTAACAGTATATGAGTGAAAAGAAAACTTTGGGTACCCCTGATGACACTGTATAATCTTTTCAGCTTTTGGACTTTGACTATTTTGTGTTTGATGGCCATTTGTTTAAAGTACTTTAATATTATTATTATTTTATTCCAGGTCACTATGGTAATTTCAGCCTGTGTTCTAGTAGCGATGTCACGGAATGGAACTCGACACATTAAAGGCATCAAGGGTCTTAGAACAAAGACACAGACAGGTTCTACATGAGCTAACAGTCAGTAGTTCAGCAGGTAAGCAGTTGAGCACAGCTTCTGGATATTCAGAGAAACGTATTTTCTCCTTGAGAGCGTTTACAGAATAACACGTTCACGAACAAGTTAAAGACTCTTCATTCTTCGGACAACACGAGCAATTCAGGTGAGTGTGAAACTCTCAAACAGCTGCAGCTGCAGTTCATGGATTACAAAAAACCTTCCTATGTAATCATTTTGACTGTAGTTCAGTATATTTTGATTAATACAAGTTAAGATGTCAACAAATACATGAAAATATGTTAATTAAATTGAAAGAACTCCCATGCAACTAGTTTTATTTCAAGTATTTCTACATTTTAAGTACCTTCTTGATTCTAGTGCAGAAATCCTCCTTATTCTTTTGTGTTTCAAGATACAGACTTTTGTATGTGTCTGGAAAATTATTTGGGATATTATTTAAACCAGCAATAACAGCTATAACCAGCTACAACATTCAAACTTCATGATGAGATTGTTAAAGGAGTTTTTACTATTGTGTGTGAACATGACTTTGTGGTAAAGTGTGTGTGAAAAGGCAGTAACAAGTGTAACTTTAGTAAAAATATCAGTTTAACACAGAAAATAATTTGCATTCAAAATGTTGTGCAAAAAAAGAATAAAAAGATAAATGTACCTGCAGATAAACAAAGTACTCATTACATATTATCATTGTTACATTTATATATCAGCAGCATTTTAATATCAAAGCTGATATTATTTTGTCTACTCTTGACTACTTAATATGTATGGTCTTCACATGCAGATTTTAGTAACTACTGCTGTAAAAATATAATACAGAATTGTGCTCAAAAAAGTTTATGTCACAGACCTGAAATTCACTCTTAGAAACTGTCAATCATCAGATAAAAACAAGTCCATGTTCCCTGCTTTTGTCTTATTTGTAGAGAGCATGGCCAGCACCTCCGAAAACAACGGTGGCGACCAATGTAAGGTTGTGACCAAGAAAAGGAAGGCCTGCACAGATCTGGAAATGCAGAGAAAAAAACAAAAGACTGCCAGCAACCCCATCAAGGGGTCAGCAGAGGCTGTGCTGACTCAGGGGACCAAAAGAAAGTCCAGCTTCCAAAGAGAGTCCCCCAGTAAGAAGCAGAGAGTTGGAAGCACTGACACCAACACCAACACTGCTGAACATCACAGGACATCGCAGAGCTCCAAAAGCTCTTCGACCTCCAAAAGCCCTTCTGTCTCCAATAACTCCTCGACCCCAAAGAACAGGATCATATCCAACTCAGAGACTGCAAGCAGAGGTAAGCTAATAGTGCAGAAGAAAATCAGATGACCACTTGTTCTTTTTGACTTTTTGATTTTTGCACCAGTTCAACAAACAACATAAAACATTTTAACTAATGAGACCATGTAATCCTATTTCCAAAAATGTCAGTATATTTTTTGTTATTTGAAACTGCCATTAAAAGAAACCAGATGTTTTGAATTAACAAATGAAGAATATTATCAGAATGATGCATAACAGTAGAAGAATTCACTAACCCAGAGGCTAACAATCGCTGGTTTCAACCACAACATCTGGACACAGCTGTTGTGGTAAGATGCTCCTCATAACTATCATAAAACATGAATCTGTGTTTGTGTGTGTTCCAGAGTTTGAAGCCAAGTACCTGCAGCTTAACAAGCTGGGAGAAGGAGGCTTTGGTTCAGTTTATGCTGGGACTAGAAAAGCTGATAATTTACCAGTAAGTATTATGTTCCTATTCTCAACTCATACATACAAACACTGTCAGAACTCTGTGAACTAACAAAAATACTGATGATTCTGTCCTGTAGGTGGCGATCAAACACATCCCCCAAGCAAAAGTGAAGCGTCAAGAAACTGTGAGTGATTTGAACTGATGTCTCAGTATTAACTCTTAAAACATCCTTGATTTTTTTTCTCACTTTCCCATTACTTTGGTGTTCAATGCGCGCACAGGCGCCCATCTATTAACACCATTACCCTCATGTATAAAGATGGATGACACATCTTCGCGTACCCAGTAGACAAAAATTAAGCTAAAATATCCTGGACAGGAGCTCTGCCATCTTGTGATGGCAATGTCATGTGGAGCCAGAGTCTGCACCTTCAGATTCAGATTCAAGATTCAAAGCATTTATTGTCATATGTACAGTAAGGAAACAGGTTTCCCTGTACAGTGAAATTCTTACACTGCTGTCTACACTGAATGCCATAAAAGTTTAAGGTATATTAAAAAATAGGCCATTTGAGAAGGTGTTCCTGCCCATACACTCGCCCAATTAATTATTTGATAGTACTCAGCTCTCAACTGGGGCCTTTTACCCCTAAAATGATTAAAACCAAACTAAACATGATACAGCAGTCAGCTTCAAAGAAGCAGTTGAGATGTTTTGGCTTCACTTCTGAGAAGCTGTCATGTCATCCATCATTAAATACAGTCAATGATTAAAACACACCTTTGTTCTGTATACTTTCTCCTTTAGGTCATAAATGGGGAGACACACAAAGTGCCCACTGAGGTGCTCCTTATGAAAACAGCAACAGGTGGACCAGAGTCAGTGGGGAAATATGCACCCACTACATTATTAGACTGGTATGACCTGGACCACGAGCTTGTCCTGGTCATGGAGAGACCAGTCCCCTCTGTGGACCTATGGACCCACCTGGATGAGAATAATGGTCACATGGCGGAAGCCCAGACTAAGGTAATGAAGCTGGTTGGAGCATGTTTCTGTGTCAGTGTATGGTGTTACCCTAAAGCTGCACTGAGTCTCAACTAAAACAAAAAATAACAAAACTACTGGCTGAAAACTATTTACTGGCTTAATTATTAATGAATACACTATTTGGAAATGTTGATTATTTATTTGCAGTCAGAGTGGAGTAGCTCCACAAAAAGTCAATATACACGTTGCTCTCCCCTCATATTTGTCTTGTGCCTGTACATTCAAACATTGGCATCATAAAGTTTCAGCGTGTCATAAAGTTTTTTCTCAAGTTTCTCAATGTTTTTATGCCTAAATTTATGCAACTCCAGAATACAAATTTGGGTTTAGTCTTCTCTTACTAATTTTATGTGTAGTTGTGGTTTTACATTCTGTTTGAAAATACCTTTATTGCCCACACACTGTCGCATTTGCTCTTTCTGGTATCATTGGTGTTCTCAGGTCAGTTCTCTCAAATGCACTGAACTGGCCTTTGAGCGACATTTTGGTCTGAAAGCTGCGACAATGTCAAATTAGAAAGTATCACCCAGCATTCCCTGCTTCAAATAATTCTAAATGAGTCTGTTTCTGCTTATCTCTATCTCAGAACATCATGAAACAGCTGGTGGATGCAGCCATTCAAATGCACTCTCAGAAAGTGTTCCATCGTGATATCAAATCAGACAATATCCTTCTGGAAACTGGTTCTGATGTCCCTCGAGTGCGCATCATAGACTTTGGCTGTGGCTGCTTTGAGAAAAGTGAACCTTACAACAGCTACTCTGGTACGACATCTAGTTTCTACTCCTGCTCATCATGCCTTTGTAGATCTCTACAGTGGTGCTTTTGCTTAAAACTTACTCCTCATCCTTTGCTTTTTTCTGTCTCCGTTTGTGTATTGTTAGGAACCGTTGCTTTCACTCCTCCAGAGTATTACACACAGGGGAGATACGAGGCCCGTCCCACCACAGTCTGGCAGCTGGGCTTACTGCTTTATGAACTGCTAGATGCAAAAGATTTGTTCAACACCCAGAAGTTTCTTAGGAACCAAACTGCATTCATGAGTGGGTTGAATGAGCTCAAAGCGTCCCAAGGTAAGACAATACTATTTCCAATACAGTCCCGAGTTTTGGTAGTAATAGTGCACTTTTTCCTTCCATGTTCCAAAAGGTCACTCCAGCTGACACTTTTTTCAATTCATGTCTGTCCTCTCTCTTCTCAGACTGCCTGGATTTGTTGAAGGCGTGTTTGACGGCAGACCCAAAGAATCGCGCCACCCTGGAACAGATGCAGCAGCATCCATGGTTCAAGTAAAACTAGATATTCCACTCAACAAAACACCCACCACCAGCCCTCTGGCCAGGACAGAAACTGATTTGGGCCTGAGAATGCATATGAGTGCTTATTAGCGCTTCTTTATTTTCTTTATTTTATTTTTTATTTTCTTTATTCAAATCCTGGAGTTTGCATGTTCTCCACATGTTCACTCCAGATCCAAAGACATGCAGATTAGAATGATTGTGACTTTAAATTATCCATAAGTGTGAATCTGAGCTGTGTTTGTCTCAATATGTCAGGCCTGTGATGAACTTGAGCTCATCTTATAGCTCAGTGTAGCCTCACGGTGGGTGTTCCAGTTTCCCCACCGCCTCAATCATAGATGAGGCACTGAGCTCTTTCTTCCTCTTCCTCTCCTTCTGCACACATTTATGTCACATTAATGCATATCACTCACTCGACTTCTTCCCTGGAGTCCTTGTGCTTTCTCGTCTTGCAGGTTCCCACAGATCGTGGCTGGAGCTCCTGCTGCGGCTCTGCTCAGAACTTACTGCAATTACTTACTATCTATTTTAATCTATTACTACTCTGTACAGCTGCTACCATTATTATTGTTACCAATATTGTTATCATAATCCCTATAGTGCCTTCTGTATACTTCATTGTTATTATCATTATACTTCATTTGTTATTATCCAATACTTCTGGTATTATTATTGCTGCTATGCATCTCTGCTTGTGTGCTCCTTCTCTCTTACTATGACAAAGCCTGAGTGTATAGTCTCTGTCTGTCTATCCCTCTCTCTCTCCTTCTCTCTGTCTCAACCCAACCGGTCAAGGCAGACGGCCGCCCATCTTGATCCGGGGTCTGCTCCGAGGTTTCTGCCTTTTAAAGGCGGTTTTTCCTCGCCGCTGTCACCAAGTGTTTGCTCAAGGGGGAATGTTGGGTTCTCTATATTATAATTTAATTGAAGAGTTTGGTCTAGACCTGCTCTAAGTGTCATGAGATAACTTTTGTTGCCATATAAATGTTGTATAAATGTTTGTTGTCGCAATATAAATAAACTGAATTGAACTGAATTGAATGGAGCAGCATCATGTGCTGTATCATGTGAATGATGTATTATCCTCCTCCCTGAGGATGTGACGTCACCTCGGACCCCCGTGGAGATGGCTGGCACGCAGCCAATGTCCGTGCCGGTTCTGAGTTTGAACTCAGGAATTTATGACTAGGTGCACGTCATGAGTGGGGTCTCTAACAGTAAGTGACTCTAACTCAGGCTTTATGGGTTACATGTAGGCCTCTCTATTGTTCTCCAGAGCACATGGCCAGAGATCCCAACATAAGCTATTGTGAAACTCTGTCAAATTTTTAGCAGTGTGGGTGGAGACAGCTTGATACTAGACTGTACACACACTTAGTGCACTGTACTGAGTCTGTGTGTCCTAGTGGCATGCCTGTATAATAGAAATTAATTGACAAGCATTCTGGAGGTACCTTACTAACCATATCACTCATTTCCAGGCTTGCTGTTTTTTTGAACTATGAATGATCTCTTCTTAGGTCATCGCTGGTCAGTCCTCACATATTATTGTTTACAACAAAGAAAAAAAAAATAAATATAAATATATATATATATATATATATATATATATATATATATATATATATATATATATATATATATATATATATATATATACACACACACACACACACACACACACACACACACACACACACAGAGTCAGCCAAAGCAGTGTATACACACAACCATTGTGTACACACTGATGTGTGTATACATTATTTTGGCTGACTCTGTATATATAAATTTCCAGTGCTTCATTTATTTTTACTTTGCTGCAAAACTAATAGATTCAATTCAATTAAATACAGTCATACAATTCATGAATGAAAAGTCACCAACTGCATTTTGAATTAAAAATGAAAAAGGCATCCAATTAAACTGCATACAAGTATCAGTGAGTAGTGAGCCATGTCCTCTTGTGGCACACAACAAGATGCGAAAACCTGGAAAACTAAAAAGCTTCATTCATTTAGAATACCAGTTTTAATAAAATTTAAACTACACGAAAAGTAGCTTCATATAAAGCGAATTTCTGCTTTGCAAGCAAGCAGGTACACTTGTCGAATATCCCGAGTTTGATGTTTGAACTTCTCAGGCACAGCTACTGAGGTGTGTATATACTGTGGGATCTGGCTATGTTGCAGGTTTAACAAAGTGAACACTGTCTTCTAGTAATGTATGACGGAGGAATGTATAATTTAAATAAACATATTTTACTTTCTTTGATGACACCTTCACGACTCTGAAAATCACAGTGTGGTGGCATCTTGTACAGTATGTGTCAGTAGGTCAGTAAGCAGACTTTTGCTGATGTTGGAAGAAACGCGAGATAAACAATGAGTTTGCTCAGCCAGAACTATACTTACCGTAGGCCTCTAATCTGCTTTAAAGCCATGTGGATTTACAGCTGCAGGGACGGGACTCATCACAGCTCAAACCCACATGTTTCAGCTTTGATTTGAATTCATGCTGACTGGCTGATAGATTTAAAATTATTTAACCTGCTTCCACATTCCCAGCCGAACTGAGCTCAAACAAAGGTTTTCTCACTCTATTAATTTCTCCCATTTTATGTCGAGAGTGAAATTTTGTGAAACTTTTAAATATTTCATTCAAATTCCTGCTTTGTTCTCTTAAGGTCTGCGTAACAGCTAAACTGCTAAAAAACCGGTTGGTTAAAGATAGTCAAGATGGATACTTGCATGCACTTTTTGAGCAGCTGCACTGGTTTTGTAATTAACTGTAACAGAACACAACAAGTAATGATGCAGCACCTCTAAAAGTGGTAGCTTATTATGACAAAGCCTGAGTGAACAGAAAAAATATTCATACAGTACAGTGAGAAAAACAAAGTGTTGCTTCACACCACACAGTGCCTCACATTAGGGTATAGACAGTAATTATTTGAAACATACTCTTTTAGTCTGCACCATATTTATATATATCTACTGCAGCTCTGTAACACTGTGACATTTTGAAATTTTCAAAGAGCGAAAAGAATACTCCTCCACTCCATTTCTTCTGCCATTGCCTATAGGTAGCCAGAGGCTGTAAGACATCGCTGAGTAGTTTAAATATGCACTTAGAGACAGTCTGGCATGCCCAACAAAAGCCTGGGCAAAGAAGGAAATGGAGTGGAATTGCTTTTAGGGAGAAGCACTGCTTTGATATTCAGTTGTATCAAAAAACATTTTAGGTGGATGTTCCCTGGTTGAGTTATTCACAAAAAAGACATGATGTAGCCACATAATGAAAAGCTCACAGTGTCCTGGTATGTTTTCTGAGGAGGAACGAGTAAACATCAAACCACAAGCTGAAAGTATGGAAGTCCTTGTGAGAGGCCGACTGATCTGCATTGGACTGTGGGTTTTAGATGAAAACGTCAGAACTCCGTTGATCTGCCTTGTCAAAAGACTTGACTCTGTCTCTGCAGGCCATTATTCAAATCCTACTGACCATGATGAAAACCCCTGGAACTTGTGATGACTCAGAGCCTTTCCAAAAGACATAAAACTTTGCAGAATTGGCAAAATATCAACCGTAACCCATGTCCCTGTGCCCAGAAGCTTCCCCCCTCACCTCTGCTCTGTCCCATGCCAAAATGGGGACAAGACGATAATGACCCAGCTGGCAGCCACTCAGCTCTCCCACTGTAGCATCATGAGTGAAAATGGAATTGATTTGAAAATCCTGCGTCTGCCCAGGCTGGAACAGAAGGGATTATTGTGCTGATTGTACTAATACTGTGTCCCGGTCCTCCCCCTCCCTCCCACTCTAATTCTACCCATCATACTCTTTTCTCATCCCTGTGTTTGCGTCTCTCTCTCTCCTGGTAAGGGCTCTTTGGCCATTGTTCCTCCCTTTTACATTTTTTTTCTTTTATTGTCCTTGTAAAAATATTCCTCTTTTTCTTCCTTCACATTCACTGTGAATCAGATTAAGATAGCTCAGCTGGACAGTTCAATGCTGGCAGAAAGAAAGAGGTTGGGGGGGAGGCAGAGAGATGGTGACTGAAAGATGCCTAGGGAGGCTCTAAACTGTAAAAAAGCAGCAGCACTCCAATCTGATGAGCTGTAGAGAGAAATATAGAGGCCCCCTGGGGGCTGGACATCCCAAATGATGTTGCACTGTTGCCCTCTGCCCGGAAATCCAGAAATTGATCTGTTTTTCCTCAGTTTTCTTTCTTCCACTTGGAATACAGCCAGAACTGTATTGCCCACAGTGTCATATTACGATAGCTCTGTATTGTCTGTGAAAATGAATATCTGCACTCTGACTTAATGTGACAGCAAGAAATGTTGATTACAAGTCAGTTCCATGGAACGGTATTAAACAGTACACACACATATGTGGGCATGGACTTCACAGTACTTTTGAGTTTATCAGCACAGGGTCCAATGTGTCACTGTGGCATCAGCTGCCACTTGCTTGTTCAGCTCCTAGCAGTCATCAAACAGTCCATGTTTTCATCTTATTTTTAAGCTTTGATTCTCACTTTACTGCAGCTACCTTCTTAAATCTGGGAAGGATCTGAGAAGGACCACCGCTGTGTGGAAACATACGAACTTGTTGTGACAAACACAAAGTAAATAAATAAATAAAAGCAATTTCCTACAGAGTCTAAGCCTTTTTGACTTTAGCAGCCACATTTATCTGACTGATACTGGGAAAAGACAAAGTTGATCTCAACGTTGCTATCAGGTACGGCAGATAATTTATTCTTCCGAGATGTTATAATATTATATTCTGGTAGTTGAATGTCTGTGTGGGGACAGACGGGGTTCAGGTCTCAGCTTAAGGCCTGCATAGCACTCTATTCTGAATAGGGCACACTGGCTAATCATAATAACAACACTGCATTTATGAAGTCTGTGCTGTGATTGTTTTGGAATAAACAAAAAAACAATACATTTGGGTTTCACATATATCCTGCCATGATCACTGAAACTATAACTGCAAAATATAATTTTAAATTTTAGAAAAGAAACAGCATGACTCTGTTTGGTTTACTCTCTGTCCAATGATTGTGATTAAAGTGAAAATATAACCTGTTCTCATTTTAGACATTCTTATTACATTACTGCAATCTCAAGAAATAACATTTAGATTTGTTGTAGGATTGGTACCATATGTCCTGCAAAAATAAACCGGCAGCTTTTCCTGCAGTGGGATATGCTGAAAATGCTGAGAATTTCCAACATCGAGAAAGTCTTGCAAGTGCAGTTGGCTAGAGTGCAGATGATATATTCCAAGATGCATCAGCCATCAGAGGTCAACAGCTGAGGTTTTAATAATGCAAACAACTGTAGTCACTATTCTCAGGCATTGTGAGTTGCATTGGAACATTTTGTTTTTTGTATTGTCTTAGCCTCTAGCACATTTCACATACATTATATCTAAATGACTCTGACTCATATCAAAGGCTGAGTTCTGGGGTAAGTTTTGACAAAGATCCAGTGAGGCAGAGCACAAGTGCAGAATCATCTTCCCTTAAAGTAACAAGTCAGACACAGTGTATTGTCAAAGCACAGATAATTGACTCAGAGGAGAGCAATCTCAAAGACTGTGTCATTAATGCTTTAATAAGCAAGTGTCAATTATCAGGGCTTCGTCTGACATTGCAACCTTCCCCTTAAGGCCACGACATAGTGAGGGACTCCAAAAAAGCAATTAAAAAGTAAACTACTGTGAAACAGAAACTGCTTGAAGAAACATCGAGAAACTTTTCTTTTTCTTCTCCTCACATTCATATTGTGACTCACTGAGAATGAGAAGAGTTGGATTTTACTTGTTAGCATCATCCCAGTTAAAAAAAAAACAAGCAGCCCAAAAAAAAAAAAAAAAAAAAAAAAAAAAAAACAGACCCTGCCCTGAAATATGAGGCATTTTTCAGTGACCTAAATCTTATAGGTCTGAAACACGACTGCTGGGACAGAGGCCTGGATTTAATATTCTGGAACTTGTGTTCATGCTTTCCAGTGGCAAATGTCACATCAAGCAGATACACATTTTCAAAAAAAAAAAAAAAGTCCCCCTTTAGAGCAAGAGGACAGCTTTGGGACAAATGTAAGACCCAGAGAGTCAGTAATCTTTGAACTCAACACGGAGCTCAGATCATTAAAATAGTAGAAAACCTAGCACGGAGCATGCTTACATAGATACTTCAGAGTAAATCATCTTACACAAGTCCAAGTAGAGATTCAAAGAAACTATGTTATAAAACCTTACCACTATGGTTGTGGTTACTTAAGTTTAATCCCACAGCACATCAGATGAGCTCTAATTCCCTTCATATTACAAACGCTGGTGTCAAAATGTTTATATAAACCAGTCCAACACAGTGACTGTCTTCAAAAGAATAATCTCTTTCAGATTAACCCCTTCACGGCCTGCTTAGTCAGAAGGGCTAAAAGGTTAAGAGCAGCTAAATCTTTACATCGGATGCTGACTTAAAGGAGAACAGGCTACATGGACTGCATTTCAGTCTTGTAAGACAGAAGAGAAGCTAGTGGAAATCAATTTAGCTTCACTGCTGTTCCCTGTGGGCATCAACAGCTGGCGGAGATACCTGTCGATATTTGGTCTATGTTCACTTTTGATGAAGTCGCAAAGAAAATGAGATTCTGCGAACAAAGCATCGTGTCACAACATACTGGAAAGAAAATCGACCACAGTATGTGTGTCTGTCACAGAAAAGTACTGGTTTATATTTGACTCTTAAAATTCAAATGCTTTAATATTAATTCAGTTTAATATAAGTATTAGTATCTTGCAGTTTTTAAAATGTACCACGCAACCATGCAAGAGCCAAAGTAATTCATCACACATTCTCATGACATAACTAAATACATGGCTGTTATAAAGCTTATACCTCTGACACAGGCTTTCACACTGAGTCACAATAGTCCTGCAAGTCTGAAAGTTTTAGATTTAGCTGACTTATTTATTCAGCATTAAACAGTTCTGGGCCTGTGGTAAAAAATAAATTTCCTTTCTCATTCCAGTAGTGTGGCTCACTGCTGTGTTTTATGTCACAGCGGTAGTCTGGCCACATACTGTTTCTCCACTCCAGCATCTCTCCCCCAGTGCCATGAATGTCACGACTGCAGCCACAGGCCCCACTAAAGGAGCACAGGCCTTATTACGCCCCCAGGTCACCAATATCCCCACAGCCCTCACACAACCCAGTTTATGGAATCAGATACACTGTGTAGCGCGACAGATTACTAGCCGATGGCCTCCCACCCCTGTTCAAAGTTCTTGCGTTTTAACCCTCATGCACCCCCTCCCAGCCCCCATATCTAATTTGTCAGGTGGAAACTGGGTGTGAAAAATGGTTGTGTTTTTAAATAGAGCCACAGGGGTTTGAGCTGCAATTTATCAGTTTATTTACTGACAATAAATAAGACTGATCACTAACGCCAACAAGATGCACCATAAACCTCAAATTAATTATGACATTCACTGAGCGATTGTCACAGATAACTATTCAAGATCATTCGTCTAAGGTAATGGTAAAGCAGTGGACTTGGGAAGCAAGTGTTTTCTTGGGAAAAGGATCTAATTTAGCTTTGGTTGTGTGCAAAGCCTGGCATGACCTGCAAAGGAAATAGACTGACTGGTTGACTAAACGGCTGAATATAGCACAGACACATTCAATTGGATTTGGAAAGTGAAACAAATAGCTGTGACCCCTCGCGAGTTCAACAGTAACTGACTCAGTTGACTAATTTGATCAACAGATACCTGAATGGATGGCACCTGGTTCCAAGAATCCATTAAAGGGATTTATTCATTTTGTGCATATGTGTATGTATGTGTGTATCTAAGCTATCTCAGAGCATATGAGAGGAAATGTGGCTACGTTTCTCTTTGAGTGTCAAGCAAGCTTTTTGACAGGTTGTGTGTTAAAGGTCTGTCCCACAATTGTATTTTTTTATCCTGACACTCATTAGGCTGGGTGGCAGTGGTACTGTAAATACAGCATGAACTGGGGAGAGTATGGAAAAAAAAAAAATCAATGTGATTGAGTGTTCTGTGTGCAGCCTATTCACTACAGCGCATCCCCTTCTGAAGGGGGCGTGGCAAATGGGGCTGGATGAGGTGAAGCGCCTTGTTTACCAAAACCAACCAAATCTAATCCCCTTTGCATTTATAGCCCGCCGCTAACGCATGGCTCGGATCACGTGATCACTGACATCTGGACCAGCAGTACCACAACAGCTGACAGATTGCATCGTCTAGGAAGTGATTAAGTGGGATGTGGGGCTGTTGTGGACAAAACAAATCCCTGTAACAGACTGCATGTGGATACTGGAGACTTCATAGCAATGGGGTTGCAAACAGGAGTGCAGAGTTTGAATTGAACTAATGTCCTTTTGACACTTTTGACGCCATTTGGGTCCTGCAGGCTGTAATTAGTCTTTTCTCAACGCTATACAGTAAAATATAAACAAGACTGCACAGTTCGCTGTTTCCTCCTTTTATATGCGCCACGTACTCCCGTCTTTGCCATCAATCCACACTCAAACGGTATCTCCGGACACCATGACGCACATGGCCGGATCGGGAGGTTTTTGAATCAAGTAAAACAGCCTCGCTGAGCTGTGAGTCACGTCACCGAAGGCGTTTAAGATTTTTGTCCCGGTCATATAAATTCCTTCAACCACTGCAAAACTATACGTAATTCCATAGAGACAGGGACTAGAGGATGAAATTAGAGAGCATTATGAAGTCACTGCTACTAGACCCAACAATTATATATAATATAGAAATATTGAGATTTTTGTCAGGACTGATTGGTGAGATAAAAGTTAGGAACCTAAGCAAATCAACTCTCATCCAAACACTTCGTTTACTTCTGTGTAATCTCGAGGTCCTGTGTAGTTTACAGCAGGGTAAATGGAGACAAAATCGTCAGGCTTGAACAAAAATGATCTTCCTCACCAAATTAAGCGAGTCCATAAAATGATCACTTTTGGCACGGGGGCATGCAGCTGCCTGCCCGCAGAGAGGAAGCTGCTGTGCAGCCGGAGGGAGAAGCGAGAGGAAAGTTGGAAGACCGCTCTCTTACCTTATAATCGCCGTGTCGCCCTGGCGGATGGTGATGTTGTCGGTGGACCGCTGCATATCCACACTCCGGACTGGGAATCCTGTGGGGATAAGACACAGCAGTCTGAAAAAAGACGCCTGCAATTGCCTCCAACACGATTTGCGTCCGACTTGCATTTTAAAGCACACGAGCGCGCTTTTCGGCAGCTATAAATCCAGGGGTAAAAAAGGGGGGAGGGGTGACGAAGAGTAGTTGTCCAGACTTCTCGGAAAACAGGGGACGTCTTTAAGTCCAAAGCAGTACAGAAGGTGCGAGTGATACGGGTTTCCTTAGAGACTTTTAGGTGCGGTGTTATGCGGAGTCCTCGCTCTGTAGTCCAATAATGCGTAATGCTCTACGCGTAAAGGGACGCCACAGCCAGCAAAGGCAATGGAGAGAGGCAGATTTGTGTTCAGTCTGGGAAAAATCACCCCCACCACCACCACCACTCTCTCTCTCTCTCTCTCTCTCTCAGATTATCCAGCCGTCTAGCTGTGATGCTCCCCTTATTGGTTGTCAGGACAACAGCACCACCTGAGGTCCCTTTCAGTGAGACACAACTGAGTGAGGACCAAGGAATTGGGATGAATGAATAAAAAAAGTGCGGATGCTGAGACAACAAACTGGCCCAGGGGAATAATAATGTTGAAACCTACTCATTCTGACCAGAGATCAGCAGGGATCACGACAGAACACGTTATCATTTGTCTTCAAACAAACTGAGGAATCCAGTTAATAAAACTCTGTGTAGTTAATTGTGATTGAGTGTGTGACATTACCTAAGTTTTACTGGGGTAGAAATTTTCTGTAACCACAACCAAAGAATTTGAACTATACCTTTTGGGAAACATTATCTAAATGAAATCATATTCTTCTGACCATGCTACATTCCTTTCCTGCCTTTTACAGCAGAACCAACTAAGTGTAAAAAGACAGAAAACAGCTCTAAGAACGCAGATACGCTGTTGACTGTGAACAGGGCAAAGCCCAGCAGTGAATAGCATCCCCAGACATAATCACCTCTGCCACAACTGCTATGAGTCTGCAGCTCAGTAGGTAATTACATCCGCTTTCAGCCAAAGCAAGGACACAAGCTTGAAGGTGTGCGCCTTACCATTCAACAGAAATGTGAATGCTGAATGAGCTTCTAATTTCACCACTTGCCAATCAAGCTCCGGCTTAATAGGCCATGATCTAACGTTCACTCGACTATGTGCTTAATGAACTGCAGAGTAACAATTTAAGCAGTGTATTTCCCATTTTATTTGATTCAGAAAATACATTAATACTAATGCAGATCATTGTCATTCATTGCACAGTCCATTTTTGTTTTGTCTCTGAGGGGTATTTGGTTAATAATTTCGAATAAGACACTTAAAGTGTCTCAACTCAAGTACTCAAACTCTGTATATGGATACAATACAGGATTTGGCAGGGAATCCATGTATTAGTTGAATGTAGAATGATTATTTATGATGTTAAAAAAAACATGCACACTTGCATAATCAGACACAAACCACAGTTTTACAACCACCCCTCCACCAGCCTTTGCCGACAGTGACATGTAGGTTTTCCAGTTTGATGGAAGAAAACGGAAGTGCAAATGTAGCTTATGTACTAGGTAACTGCTATTGAGAAGTATATGGATGTGCTAATGTTAATGCATTAGTTAAGGAGCACTAAAATGTTTTCAGCAAGGGGTGTGTGCTGAAATGCTTCCTGCTTAATGATCAGGGCCTGTTATCATTTCCCCAAGCTTCTGGAGATTTTAGCTATCTTGGAGATTGTTCCGTTTATGAAAAAGCATTAAGACCACTTAAAATAGGTCTACTGGGCTCTGTAGAGGAGAGAAGAGGCACTGCTTCGCATACAGATATACAAAATGACTCTCATGTGGCTTTTAGCTTTATTTTTTGATAGAAATTCCCCAAAGTCTGTCTAATAAGTAGAAATCTTTATCATATGGCAGAAAAATGGAAGAGTGGAGGCCAGGGAGAGAGCAGCTTTAAACAATTTCTAACAAAAGGCCAGTGATCCCTTGCTCTACCACACATTGGGGCACATACACACATCCTCTCTCTTTCCCTCTCTCACACTCACACACACACACACACACACAAACCAAGTGCTAAAAGACAGAGAGGTTATTATCATGCTAGTGGGATGCTCTTGGTTGGGTGGTGCTGTGATGGTGCTGTCTATGCATTCTTCTATGGCGTACACAATAGGAACTGTAGATAGTGCTGTAAATGCACCAATATGTGTATAGGAACTGTGTCCCGTTCAAGTAACAGTTACAGGTTAGCTGTTAGCTTTAAACACTTCTCAATATCTTCCATGTGTAGACAGCTGACAGCCAAGTAAACAGAGAATGACACAAATTAAGCACCGTTATAAAATTCCTTTATCGAATTTGGTTAATTAGTAATATATAGCACATCTCTTTCTTTAAACCACATATTTGCATCTCTGTCATTTAGGAATGATGGTGAATTATGAATATGTGTTGTGCTTATGCTACAATACATGTCATCTTCTGCATCTGCTGTAAACGTGCAAAAATGCATTAATGCATATTACAGCAAGGAGAAATACACCATGATTGCTATCATCTGTGACAAGTACTGCATGCTGCAGCAGATAAATGATGAAATGACAACGGTATAAAGAGAATACATTTCTTTGAGGGGAAAGGAGAACATGGTCTGTTACTCAACTCTGTGTAGTTCAACTTAAAAAGGTTATAGTAAAGAATGCCCCAGGAAGTGACTTTATTAAAACTCTCCAGAGACTAATGTAATGTAACCAGTGTGTGCTTCTTCACACTTGTTAACAGGGGAGTTACACTGCAGCAAAGTTAACATGTTGATTGCTCAGAGGCAGGATTCAGATCGGCAAATATTTCCAATGTTTGTTAGCAAAATTAGTTTAGGCCTTTGTAATTTTTTTTGACACAAGGTCTGCATCAAAGGGTAGTCCCTAAAGAGTGATTTTATTAATACACATTATGAGGTGCCCTGACTTTCTCCCCTTCTCATTAGTCATAATGACTCTGGCAGAGGGACTCTGCTCAGCTCCGCTGATCAAAGAGGAAGCTCTCAGAATAGGGGAAAGAATAAAACTCTGATGTAAAGACAGAAAATCCGCTCTTGAAACTGATTTGACCTGTGCTATTTCTATGATGTTAGTTAAGTCAGCATTGGCAAATGTAAAAATAAAGATACCCATGAATCAATCTTCAGTCTGTGGCATGACTCATCAAATGGTATATGCTCTGTTGAAGAGGCTGAATGCCTTATAGTGCACTTTAATAACCCTTTATTTGAAATGAAAAAAGTAACATAACATTGCATGTTTTGGTTCCTCTAGCCCAGATTATGAAAGAAGAGCTGGTCCAAAATACTTTCTTTGTGGGACATTTGTATAGCAAGTAAACATAACTAATGATACAGTTTCATGCATTGCCAAAATGCGTGCTTTTCCATTGTGATAGCAGAACGACAATAGAAGAACAATAAAGCATAATAACTGGTTAACTTTAAAGCCCAATTCAAATTAGCTACAACTAACATGCGATGCAGGTTTTATATCCATTGTTCTGTGTACTTATGAAATAGACTACATAATTTGCTATTGTGTGTTTCATGTCATGCTGGTTCTTGCCAGTCCTCTACAATCAAGAAACAATAATGTGATGCAGTGAAATGGTATCAGTAGAGCTGACTGCAGTCTTGCTTCTGCTTTTGGGAGTTCAAAATAGCAGACATATCCATGCATTGCCAGAGTAGCATTGGCTGCACATTATTTTATAACACCATACCATGACCTGGATTTCATCAGTATTGCATGAATTCATCACCACTGCCTAGATGTCATCATTTGCTGTTTCTCTCTGTTTGTCACCCAGACACTTACTGTCGGTTATGTATTCTGACTTAAAGATTTTCCTCACAGAAAAATCTAAAGTGTGCCCATGTCAAGGCTTTCTTGGTGGCCTGTGTAGTTCATTTAAAGGGACCCTCCACTGACACTGCAAGTTTACTTTACTTATCATGATTTGTATTACTCAGCCTGAGGAGGAGCTCTGTTAAGTTTATGTAAATAATTCTTATGATTCCATAGTGATATCATCTGGGTTATATCTGTTTAAGCTTAGAGAATACCAATTTATAACAAACAGTGTACTACACACTGGAGGATTGAAATGATAAACTTATAAACTCTCATGTGTGTGAGTTTGAATCCCATGTGAAACGAAACATGCATCACAAAACCCAGAAGTGGCTTTTCAAGTTAAGCATAAGGTAGAAAAACATTGTGGCAGGAAGGCTTTACTTGTCTGCCACAGACATGAAAGGGAGTGTCTGGGTGAGATGCACAACGGTGTGACAAAGCATCAGTATGTGGCGTTTTGTTGTCATGTTGCCATTTCACACATGCCTACTTAATGTAAGCATCTTCTCTTGTTATTTGACAAGTGTGAAAAAAAAAACATAGATAAAGACCAATCAGCCATAACCTTATGAAGACATACCTAATATTTAGTAGGTCCCCCTTTTCTGTGAAAACAGAAAAGTCAAGGCATGGACTCCACTAGACCTCTAAAGGTATGACGTGGCATCTTGCACCAAGCTGTCAGTAGCAGATCCTTTAAGTCCTGTAAGTTGCGATTTGGGCCTTTATGGTTCGGACATGTTTTTCCAGTGCATCCCAGAGATGCTTGATCAGAATGACATCTGGAGAATTTGGAGGCCAGGTCTCAAACACCTCATACTCATTGCTCTGTTCCTCAATCCATTTATAAAGGACACAGGGTTTCCCAGCAGAACACTGCCCAAAGCATCACATTGCCTCCATTGGCTTGCTTTCTTCTCATAGTGCATCTTGGTGCCATGTCTTCCCCAGGTAAGTAACACACACACACACACTCAGTCATCCACACGACGGAAAAGAAAACATGATTCATCGAACCAGACCACCCTCTTCCATTGCTCCATGGTCCAGTTCTGATGCTCACATGCCCATTGTACTCACTTTTGGTGATGGACACGGATCAGCATGGGCACCATGACCAGCTTGCAGCTATCCAGTGCCACACACAACAAAATGTAATGCCCTGTGTGTTCTGACATCTTTCTGTCAGAAACAGCATTCATTTTTCAGTAATTTGAGCTACAGTAGCTCTTCTATTGGATCGTACAACACTGGCCAGCCTTCGTTCTCCACATGCATTAGTAACCTTAGCCGCCCATGACCCATGTTGCCAGTTCAGCTTTGTCATTCCTTGGCCCACTTTTGGTAGGTCCTGACCAATGCAGACCATGAAAGTCCCTCAAGTGCTGCAGTTCTGGAGATGCTCTGACCCTGTCGGTTAGCTATCACAATTTGGTCCTTGTCAGAGTTGCTCAAATCCTTATGCTTGCCCATTCTTTCATCAACATCAACAAATTCAAAGACAAGATGTTCCTTCACTGCCTAATATATCCCACCCACTGACAGGTGCCATTTTGATAAGATAATCAATGTTATTCACTTCACCTGTCAGTTTTCATAATGTTATGGCTGATTGGTGTATATTTACAATTACAGATATACAGCAAACAGTGACAACTTCTGTGCAGTTTGGAAGAAGCAGGATCTTCCTTCCTCCAAGCAGCAACTGTTGTTGCTTTATCAACTAGTGACACAAAATAATATATTGCGATACACTGGTATTGCAGGCCCAGTAAAACCAAAATGTCTGTAAGTGTCAGTGGTTTCAGTAAAAGTAGGTATCAGAATTCATCAAAAAAAATTAGGCTTACAGTAAATGTATCAAATATGCTTTTGCACATGTGCTGTTGAACTGCTGTCAAATATCATGCTGAGTGCAAATTGCAGTGAACTCAGTCTGTTCACTTAATAATGTCTCCAGATGGATGTCACAGTCGGAGGAGACAAAGTGGATGAGAAGAAAGAGCTTATTTTAATAAACAATCTAATCATGAATGCACATACAAAAAACCACAGTAACACAATGCTATTGACCTATTGCAGGCATTGCTGTTGTATTTCGAAATAGGCCAATGCAAAATAACTTCAGCAACTTTGGCTGGTCAACATAAGCATACTGCTGCATCAAAGGCAAATGTTTCACTTCATTTTGGCAGCAAACCCAGAATTTTGCCGGTGAGAACATGTAAGCTTTGATTCCAAGTATTGTGTCAGTATAAAGGTCAACAGCAAACCTCACAGCAGCAGAAGTAAAGTGGAGAACAAACTTCCCTGCTGTCCAACCACAGGAACAGCAACATCTCTGCCTCACTTTGGTGAGCTGATGCCACTGGTTTATACAGTATGCTTCCTCTCTGACAACATGTAATAAAATGTGAAGTAATCAATAAAGTCCTCTGTGGGTATATACTGAGAAGTCATTTTGGCTGGCTGAAATAAAGTTTTCAGCTCCATTAGCTGATGGAGCTGCATTCCCTGGAGGCTCTCCATAATTTTGGAGAGTGAAATTCATAGTTTTTCCACCTTTCAATGATGTCAGTATATGTCAGAAGATGATGAAACTAACAAAATGAAAAGCTTACAAGTAAGACATTAATTAAAAAATGTGGCAGAATATTTTTGTTCAATTCATTTTATTCTGTCAATCATTTTGATTCAATAAATGTTGAGTATTTCATGTTCCTACATGTAATTGTTGAATAAACCTACTTATAGGTCAGTTTAATTTAATTTATTTCAGTTCAATATTTCAATTTATTCTCTGTCACTGGGTCACAGATCAGTTCTAAGATGAAATATGCAAACATCCAAAAGGCTTCAGCAAGAGGCTCTAGAATGGCATTGTGATTCTTCATTCACGTCCACTGTGCACTATGTGATCCCTCCATGAAAACAAATGGTGCTCAGCTATGCTATGGAAGATCAATGAGCCAGGCTTGCCACTTGGATCCCTCTTTTGTGTGTGGGTGTGTGTCTCTGTGTCAAACTATACTACAGTGCATTAGCAAAACATGCGCACACACAGTTACAGTAGGTGTGTGTGTGTGTATGGGACAAAAACACTGACACAAGAGATAAAAAGAGAATGAGTTTTCTTCTTTTTATAAAAAAAAGGAGTGCATGATTTGCCCTGGCATTCCTATCAAAACCTGAGTCTTGGCAGCAAAATGCTTGACACACAGGAAAAAGGATACCCAGCACCATACTCAGCAGTACAGTGCATCACCACCAACACACACACGCAACATAACGCACCTTGGCCTGAAGCCTTGCTCTCATCCATCTTTCTCTCCGTCAGCAGAAACATAAAATAAAGAAAAACGTTGGCACAATACTTGATACATTGTAGGTAACATGATAAAGTGATAGCCTTGTGTTTAGAGAGTTTGTTTCAATGCATTCTATTCATAATAAATACTTGTATTGATAAAAGCACCAACTTTCCAGGATCCTGCATCTATAATAACTGTGGCCATGTTTTGGTTAGATTAACACGAGTAATTCATTTTGCATTTCCAAAGAAGCCTGTTTATACTGCTACAACGCCTACCTGCAGAGGCTGCCAACACGTACTTGTTTAAGACAACACACGCACACACAGCCGCACACACACGCACACAGACAAAAAAAACTTGAAGAGACACACTAGTTATAAAAAAGGCACTCCAAAGCCACCTTTCAGGGTTCCTTTGCAGTGAACGGTTTTGTGTGTGAGCAGATTGAACTGCATTTCTGTTGTTGCTTTCATTGTGCAAACCTGCTGCTTTATATGAAAACTGAACACGGATAGCAGGGGGCTGGAGCCTATCCCAGCTTACTGTGGGCAAGAGGCAGGGTGCACCCTGGACACCACACAAAAACAGACAACCACACACACGCACACACTCACACCTGGGGGCAATGTGGAGTAGCCAATTAACTTAATGTTTTTGGGATTGTGGGAGGAAGCCAGAGTACCTGGAGAAAACCCACACAGGCACAGGGAGAACAGGGACCTGAAACCCAAAATTCAATCATCATAATGATATATTCTAATAATATTATTCAAACAATAATGCCTGTTTTACACAAATTGCATTGTACTACATTATTTCACATTACTAAAAGGTGTACTAATATACTGTGGATCCCAACCTTCTCTGACATTTATTTACATCATAAAAAGCCTGTTTACTTTATTTATTATCAGATGTAGTTTTTTAACTGCATAAAATTTCGCTGTTTTCAGTGCATAGAGGAAATGAGGAGGAAAGATGACAGAGGCAGGCAGGGAGAGAGAGAGAGAGAGAGAGAGAGAGAGAGAGAGAGAGAGAGAGAGAGAGAGAGAGAGAGAGAGGGGCAGAACATGGACAGAAAGTGAAAACAGGAAATGTGTAACCTTATGTGTGAGTGGATGTTTAGATTATCTCACAAATAGGCCTTTTCTGTTTTCTCTTTGGTTTTCCTCTTTACCTCAAGCCTTCCATCATTATGTATTTTTGCCAAAAGCTTTTATGGTCCCAAGCCACATTTCAAATAACAACCCAGACTTAGATCTACAGACGTAAAACCTTTTGTAAAAATGCAAAATATTTCCTTAATGACCATGGGATTATTTATGAGAACAGATTTTTCTTGTCAAGTGGTTTCATGGGCAACTTAATAATACTGATGTGGCCAAGCTGTAACTGTGGACACCTTCCCAGATACAGTATCTTGAGGTATATCAACTTTATGGCTCTTCATCTCATTCACACCAAGCAGTAGCTTCTGTCTGGCTTCATGTCAGACTTGAAATATAAAAGCAATGGTTAACAAAAATTCCTGAATAACATTCCTACTGGAGATGAGGTCACATGCCACATAGACGTGTGTTACAGATTTACATTGCATAGAAATAGTATGGATAATAAGCACATTGAAGCATTTTTATACTATCTCAGCCTCTGATTGTTTCATCATCACTAAACTCTCACAATATATTCAGTGATAAAAGGCAGAGAAATTGCATCTATGGGTCAACTGTCAATGCAAATGCCCCAGCACCCCATGGTTAGGAAAGCCAATCATACTGTGAGTCACTCCACATCTGTAAATTGCCAAAATTTGACCTCAGCTTTCAGTCTGTGTAGATGATCCATCTCCTCTTCTGGAGATGATAAGACATGGGCCACCCCCACCCCCCACCCACGCAACATCTCCTCAATCTTGTTGCAAAAAATTGCTTTGAGTTTGCCCCTGAGGGTCAGCCCTCCTCTTGCTATGCAGTTCTATTAGAGAGTTCAGGCCCAAAGAGGCTGTGCTAAGGAGGATTGGTTTGCTGCAGCTGTAATGTTCAAGGTAAAAACCTACTGGTTAACAAGACGAATTCCTTGCACAAGTACAAGAATGTACAGTCTGAGAAATTGAAGCAGCTCGTGTTTGTGAACAAAGAGTAACTGTATGAATCGATGGAAGACTAAGTCCATGTAAAAAAATCACATACCCACTCTTCATTTAAGGTGTTTCTCTCGTCTGCTAAATTATGGGATGCATTTCAAGAAGTGATGGATGACTAATTAAGACTTCCAGAGTATGCGCAGATATCAAATTACTCTGAAGAGTGTCTACTCAAATTAAAAGCAAAGGTGTGAAATTGACTCATTCATGCACAGATTTATTAATTTTAATTAAACTCTGTAAACTTAAAGGACTATTTGGACAGAATTATCCGACTAAGAAGACTGCTTATTGAACAAAACTGAACAGATGTCACCCATTAACAAAAACATTTCAGTTAAAACACAGCAAAAACATACTCAACCTAGAACTCACTCAGCAAGCAGAACTCCACCAGAGCTGTGCAAACCTTCAAATGTATTTTTGTGGTGAAAGAAAATTATTCAATTATTTAACTTTAAAACCTTCATGCCAACCGACACAATGATTTTTGGGTGAGGACACTATACGTCCTTGAAATATTTCTTCTTATAAAGAAATGTGAAATTTACAAATCATTTTTCAGGATCATCCACAGTGAAGATTGGTGTATGGGAAGAACTCCTGAAGAAAGAAAGAAAGAAAGAAAGAAAGAAAGAAAGAAAGAAAGAAAGAAAGAAAGAAAAATTAAAAATAGCAGAAAATCTTCCAGGTTTACTTATACCTCTTGATGTTGGGCAAAAAGTCTAAGTGTTTTATATATGACCACATGGTGCTGCTATGCACACCAAAAAGTATCTAGTTCTTCTTTGGCCTAACTCTCCGTTATTATCTCTTAGCATACAGCAAGTGTTGTATGTTATTCTTTTTTTTTATTTTCTCTCTGTCTTGTCTCTGAACAAAATAAATGCCATACACACCATGATAAAAATAATAGGGGATCGGAAACCAATCACCACTCATCCTTCATCATGGCACCCCTTAAAAGCTTCCCTGTTCTTGATTTAAAGAAGATATTGATAACGAGGTACCAGCTTTGTCAAATCATTTAATAGTGACAAATCAACTGAAAATTAAAATGAATTAAAAATTCCAAAAAAAATGGTTATAGTGTATGGACAAAAGTTAGACACATAACAAGTTAGCTGAGCATTTCCTAAATCTGTTTGTGCTGTTTTTGTGCTTAAACTTAACTAAAGTGCTGTTTCATGTTAAGCACATGTTAGAAAAACTTTGTAGGAGGAAGGCTTTGCGAGTCAGGAGACACTAAAGGTGTCTTGTATGTCTGGATGAGGTGCAAAAAGCATTGACAAATGTGTTGCATTGAAAATGTGCTGCAACACAGTCAGCCAAGGCCTAAGACAAAACTGTATGTAACAATGTAACAATCAGTTAATCTTTTGACCGCTGCAGTTTCAGATGGTGATGTTTATCAAACATGTTTATCTTGCTTGCTGTATTAAAGTATATTCTGCAACCCTTGCTGTCAAGTAAGCAGAGAAGCGTGCCCCCCTCAGATGTTCCCGGGCAGCACATAAAGCCTTGATATTTTCTGGGAAATCCATGTGAACTAATTCACAGTACAAATCTCCATACATTGTACTTCCCATTCACAGAACTGAATGTATAAATATCACAAAAGCCAGAGGTGCAGCCTTGAAAATGGAACTGATATGATTCTTATAGCTTACCAATCCCTTTTAAAGCAGGGGGTAAATCTAATATGTATATATAGATATTGTTTTTATTTAGCCTGTATGCTGCAGTTACTCATCCATAACGACGTCTTTAGTCAGATACAGGAAAAAAACAAGAAACATGTGGCCAAGATAAATGTCTGATATAAGAAAATATAAACACAGCCTTATTTTTAAAAACATCTAAAGATTTTAACCCCTAGTCGAAGAAAAAACAGCAAGCAATCCTGATATGTCTTGTCCAGAAGTTATAGCACAGCACCACCATTAGAGGCTAAGCAGCTACCAGTCATATTTTAGCAAATTGCATGGGACATGGCAGTAGGAAAGGCTAAGAATCGGTGCTGCGACGGATTTAACTCGTGAATGAGAGGGTAAAACTGCATGAAAGCCCACAAAAGAATTTCTCTATGAGCTTTACCAAAACCACAAGTGCAAAATGACCCTTAAGAAGGGAGTAAACACACACACACGTGCATACAAGCAGAAATCTAAATTGCTCTTCTCCCAGTAAGTCCGGTGCGCTTCCACATTTTATCTCTCCACTCCCACACAACTTTTACTTTATCCTTTTTCTCTTGCTGAACTCTGCGTGTCTCACTCCCACAGATGAATAATGTAGACCCTCTCATTGTTTTGTATGAACAGAGCAATTCCCTGGATGAGATTCTCTCTGAGGACTAGTGAGCCATGGGCCTATCTTCGGGCCCTCCACTCTAATCTGCATTCTCCCTCTGTTCTCCTAATAAGGAGGCCACGGACAAGAAGGCACAGTAATTGCAGTCAGTTGTTGCAGATTTCTCTCTTTTATCCCTCCCTTGTGACACATCCTTATCTTCTTATCCCTACATTTTTTTTCTCCCGAAATCATATTTCTTTTTATCTTTTCATCTTCGTCATTTTAGCTGATTTTCTTTTCGTGCACATCATGATCTTCATCATCCTAAACACGTTTTTACCCCCAGAGTCGGAAACAGAGGCAATGAAGGGAGGCTACAGGGCAGAGTAAATAATTAAGGAAGACAGAAAGGCCACAAGCCACAAAATTCACTAACAACCCAACATTAAACCTTGAATGACTCATTGCTTATTAGATGTTAAAGGGAAATTGCAGAAGCTTCATTTCTTGGGATAATAGCCTTTTTTCACAGACTAAACTACAATCTGCTTACTAAAGCTCCCAAGACAGAAATTAATATTTCTTTCTCTGTCTCTGGTGTATTACAGGGTAAGTGTGTTCAGCAAAGGAATGACAAGCCTGAGACCTTTGGGTACAGCAACATACAGCACCCAAGAGATCTTTCCCACCTCCGTACATCAGCTATAACATAGCCATATAATTCAAGAAAATACTCTGTTGTCCGTTTACATTTGGGCCTCAGGCTCAAGCTGTGCTGCAAAACAATGCAATGTCAACTAGCAATGAACTGAGCAAGCGTACGTTTCTGGTCAATTAATATGTTAAATTCTACAAACTTGGCAAAAGAAAATGAGAACAAGACGATGCTATTAAAAGAGTCCAGTAAATCCTCAGAATAATGAAAAGTGCAGAGAAACCTTCTAGAAATGTGGCATTTGGAAGTGTGGCTGTTTCATGTAGTATTTGAGGAACATTACAGGCTTTTTATCAGTCAACACCATGTTAGTGTTTTTGTCTCAACCATTTCACCATCACCATTATTGCCTCTCCACTGAAGTGTCAGTGCACATTTCAGTCACATGCTTTGGAAATGTCATGATTAACTTGCTAAGTCATTGTCCATTGCACACTGCCACTGGAAAACCTTCCAATCGAATCCAAGCATAAAAAATGGTCAACAATGTTTCAACTTTTTTCCAAACTCAATGGTCATATTCCGGTCTGAATGTCAGCTGCAGTTGTCCATTATCAACACTATGTTTAATAGTGAAGCATGTGTTTTCAAAACAAAGCAGCAGTAACATCCACAGGATTATGATTGTAAAAAGAAAATGATTAGTGCTACGATTACAGATCCGACTGGAGTTAGATTATCCACTTTAGCTAGTAATACATAATAATGACCTTACTAAATCAACATTGTGATTATCACATCATCACCATTATCATTAAATGGGTAGAAAACAGTGTATTTTACATTAAACAGCATCCATCCACCCAATTTTCTTTCCCATTTTCCGCTTTAACCGGGACTTGGTCGCGGGGTCAGCAGCTTGAGCAGCGGCTCCACTCCCTGTGGAGGAAGCTCAATTAGGCCACTTGTATTCGAGATCTCGTTCTTTCAGTCATGACCCAAAGTTCACATTAAACAGCATTAAGTCACATTTGACTTCTGTTACTATCTTCCTTTGTTGTTCTGGGGATCGTGTAAACTGTTATGTTTCTTCTTCAATTAACCAGAATTCTGTCCCCATTCAGGTTCTGCCTCATTCAAAGTTTCTATCTCAAGAATAAATACGTCTTAACTGGTCAACAAAACATCCACTCTGAAGGTTCCTCTGGGACCTGGGATCTGGAGGACACAACCTGCCATTGGTGGCCCTCAGTATCCAAAAGTCCACATCCACACATTTATTTAAAGCATTGTTGAACCTAAATGCAAGGGTGTTGGACTGGGGGGAAAAGGGGAGGCCCTCATGTAGAGCTCATGCACATGGGTCAGGAATTTTGTGTTACACTTCTGCATAAATCTGTCCTTTTATTATCAAATATCCACCCTCTGTTAGCTTGAAAGGCCTGCACAAAGAGCGGCAGCTGTGGTCAGCTTCAATTCATGTTGGTTCCAATGAATACCAGTGGTGGTAAGTTTTCATTGTGTCAAAAACATGCAAAGAAACAGTGCAAGCCATTCCTGCAGAGTTATCCACTTTCATTTCTTTCTTTTTTTCCTTTTTTCCGTATTTTCAAATAGCCCTAGATTTGCTAGTATTTGCCAAGATGAGGATAACTACTAGGTAGAGACTGAAACTGGATACATTGAATAATGAATAACGGCTGAATAGCGTTCAGGCTTTAGGTAGGTAGGACTTATTTGATTATTTTATTGTGCTTGTGCAATCTGATGTATTCTGTATTTGTTTTTAATATATTTACGCAGTCAGTGCAATCCAAACCTGATTTTTCTGACAAATTAAAATAAAGTTGTGAAATTGAAGCAATTTCTGCCAAAGCACATATCCACCATGAGAGATAAAAGAATCAGTCCAGAAAATGTCTTCACTAAAATAGAATGCAATGCAATGCTATTTCACCCAAGAAGCACAGACCACTGACACTCACAAGTGTACCTCGTCTCTCGCCTGTAGTCAGATGAGATAGGCTCCAGCCCCCCATCCCCCAAATAAGCGATATAGAAATATAGAAATAGAAATATGGATGGACAGTCCAGCACTCAGTGTGAATAGCAGAACCGACCAAAGTAAGAAGTGGTGTGGGGTGCAGAGAGGTACAGTGTGACAAATGTGCCCCATATGCGCATACACACGCACAAACACACACAAGGAGCCAGCCAACCAATGTACAGCAGAAATGCTGCATTGTTCATCACCACGTTGACCAGCTCACCAGGCAACTGCCTACTGTTCAAGATAGCCAGTCTGCTCCAGGTGCCTCAGTCTGCCCTGCATACAATACTGCTGCTTTCACCATTAATATAAATGACAAAATCAACACTTGTCAGATGCTTTCTCAGCTTTCAATGTTTAACAAAATATTTAGTTTCAAGGTGGACCATCAGACTGAAACACCACTCAGGTGTGTGCTCAGTCCTGACTTGCACACCCAGTGATTATCATCCCATCTGCCTGCCGCATGCAACCAGGTAACATGAAGAAGAGCAAATCTGTCTCTCACTCAGTGGTGGAGAGGTACATTTAACAGGTACTGTACTTCAGTACAATTATGAAATTTTACATTATACTTTTACTGCACTCTGTATTTCAGAGGGATATACTGAATGTACTCTACTACATTTATTTGGTAGCTGCAGTTATTGGTTACTTTTCTCAAATTAAAATTTTACAATAGATACATAAATAAAATAATAAAACATAAAATAAAATATCAAAGATTGGACAAAGGTCTGGAATATAAATGGTTCAAGTTGGAAACCACAAACCACCAAACTATTTAACTGTGTATAAGAGTGTTAAAACTAGTTCCACCGCAAGCATGAAGCTGCTCAGTGCTCAGCCACTCACTACATAAGGCTCCCTCATACAAGTTTACGTAACATAAACTGATCATGTACCATTTATGATTATTTCTTCAAAAATATATTTCGCCATTTTTCACAAATCAAAAAAAGCGTTTTTCCTTCAATGAAATAAGTCAAAGCCCTACCTCAAATTGCTCTTACACAACAAATAAGTTCTTTCTTTTTTTTTTCCAAAGAAAGGAGATAAGCAAGCGAAACAAACTGAGAAATAAATAAATAAAAATCACATGGTTACACAAAGGCAGCAAACACCTTTAAAGGCTTCTGAGGAAATACATTAGCAGGTTAAATGAGGCACAAACAAATAGTGCATTTTAAGTTGACTCAATGAGAGAAATACAAGCCACATCTTAGGTCTCTGGAAACGTCAAGACCAGAGTTCTGTTTGTCATTAAATGTTTTTTTTTTTTTCAACAAACAGCAGAACGTTGAACTCAATTCTCTAGCTGTCTTTCATTGACCTTCTTAAGAACCTGACTGCAGCATTCTGACCTAGTCAGAGATAGGATGAAAATGACTGAGAGATGCCAGAAATACACAGATTTGCAGTAATCAAGGTGAAAAGACATGGATGCTGCTCCTCAAGTGTGAGGTATGGAGAACTGATCTGATTTTGGAAAGGATGCATAACTGAATCTAATTTCTGCAATGTACAGGTTGACAGACATACTATACTACTGTCATTTATTATGGAATGCATGGTGAGCAATGTGATTATTATTTATTACTTGCTAGATGACCACATTACTTGCATTTACTCACTAACAGTATCCTACTTTGTGTCCATCCCATTTCTGAAACTAAACGGCTGCCCTTGGTTTGTCATACAGGCTCTGGGGGAGGAAGCTCTTGTTCTCCTTAGCATACTGTGGAAAAAAAGAGTTTGGGTTTTTGCATCATGTTACCAAATGGGAGCATATAGATGGATTCCATAGGAAATATAATGTAATAATGAACACCCTGCCTGCATCACTGTTGCGTTTAATTTAGGGCTTTTTAGCTGCTGATAAATCAATCGCTACAAATAAGAATGTCAGAAAAAATATATATTGGGCAATGTGTAATCTAATGTCAGCCAACCTGTGGTTTGCCCTTAGTTCAGTTCTGCTTACATTTCCAACAACAGATGGAAAAAAAAATAGATTTAAATCAGTATCACAAAGAAGAACTTCACCAGCATAGCTTTGGTACACACAGCTTATCAATGAAGACAAGAAAAATAAAAGATAACAGCAGGTTGCAGTAAAGCTCCCTCACGTTATCACAAAACACAATGGTATTGCCTGGTATACTGTAATTGAAAAAAGTAAAAGCCTGTACAACACAGTCTTATTCTCTCTGGAATCTTTTTAATTTATTTTTCAGTTATTTCCTATAAAAGTGTGGCACAAGTGTGCTAAGATAGGGAAACATATTTCTTGCTTTACAGTCATTAAGCACAAATGTTCGTGTGTGTGCGCTGTGTGCGTTCAGCAGATCCCTGACTTTAAAAGAGTTGTGGCTTCTCTCACTGTGATAATAACCTTTGAAGAGAGCTGCTGCTGAGAAGGAGGGAAGGAGAGGTAGACAGAAGGAGAGAGGAGGTATAGAGGAAACTGGGGAAGGTCAGAAGGGAGTGGAGGTGACCTGATTCACACAGACACACACACACACACAAGCATTCACACCAACTATAATCCATCACTGCATTCTCGTCAGTCTTGGACCTGCCATATTGACCCAGAGCCGTCTGTTATGGTAGAAGCCAGAGGTGAATCCTGGGGTAGTAGCACACATGTACATAAAGGGACACACACAAGGATACAAATGCACATGTCCAGATTCTTGTGGTGCAGAGCAGCATTACATGTCCATCTGCTCCTGCACTAATTCTAGTAGGAAGTCAGCAATCCACATGATTGCCAGAACCACCCAGAATATTGCAGTGTAAAGAGATGATATATATTTGTCAGTTGTGTTAATGTTGTGGCTGATCGGTGTATATAGCATATAACAACAGTCAAACAGTTGTATTGGGTGAGGTCAGTGACAGGAATAGCTATGCTTCTGTACAAATGCAAGTCAGCATGCTATCTGGAGAAACATGTGTGATGGCTGAACTTATTTAGAATTTTAGCTTTCACCGAGAAGAGGAAATTTAACTGCTCATTTAACATCATATAAACTGTAGTCCATATGTATAAAGAAAGCAATGCATTTTTCATTGTTTGCTCTTTACTCCAGCAAAAAGGACACATGACCCTAAGGTTTGAGTGCTAACTTCCAGCTTAAAGGATATTTGGAGCTTGTTTAGGGTATTGGCTGAACAATAGTTTTCAGCCTTGTGGGGGGGGTACCTTTTTCCTCAGGTCATTGGATGTGGATGCAGTCACTCACACATTAAAGCTTCAGTGTTTAGGATTTAATGTCTAGTGGTGAGGTTGCAGATCACAACAAACTGCACACTCCTTGCCTCACCCTCCCCTGAGGCATGGCATGGCCCTCTTGTAAGCCAGTGTTTGGTTTGTCCAATCTGGGCCTCAGTGAAAGAGGACCAACTCTCTATGTAGATGCAAAGGGGTCATTTTAAGGTAACAAAAACACAAGGATTTTTATTTTAATGTGACTATACACAAATAAAAACATAATTATGAACATTATGTTCCATGTTTGTAAATCGATTCACCTAAAACCAACCCTGGACCTTCGAAAGTCAGCACTTTCATTTCATAGTTTCACTGTTTCTTGGCAGATCTAATTTGCTGGAGCACAAAAAGCAAAACTGGTCTCACACTTGAGGACTGCGCTGTATTTTCGCATTTGTGGAGTTCATCTCTAACAGTTATTAAGAAGCTAGCAGTATGATAGTGCATGTTTGAAATGCTAAAAGAGATGAGATGTTTTTGTGAACAGCGTGTGTGAACAGTGTGAATCATTGTTGATGATTTTATCAGGTTTAAAATGGTTTCCTAATACTCAGTCTTGATCGAGGTACGCAGCCATTACAGTGACTGCACTGTATGTACAAATCAGACGTATTTTAATTTAAAAACAACTGCACTGACTGATGCTTTGTTTATTCTGTCTCTGTTGTGCATCACCCTAGTTGGAAATCAGGTATTCAAATGTATTTTCCAAGCTGCAGCTGTGTAAAATCAAGCTTATCTTTAAATTTTAATTTCACATACTGATGATATTTCAAGCATTTCCTTTGGTTTATCTCTTTGGTTGAAACTGACAGTTGGTTTTAACATAACCATGCACAATGTTTACTTTTTGAACACAGAAACTAGAGAAGCAGAAAGAGAAGGTAACAAGGAATTTAATGGGAACAAACAAGACTAAGACGTTTGTAAAACCTTATGTGCTTACAATAAATATAAAAAATATCTCAAATCCTGTAATATTGATTCTTTATTTTAGAGTCGATTCAGCACTTTTATGACCATACTGTCACTCAATGTCTGCACTTTCAGCAGATGTTTCTACATTGTTTGAAACAAAAGTTTCAGCATCGATAAATCAAGGACACATACACACAACACAACTGGCGCTGATTCTGTTGTTCCTCTCTGAGATTGATGCAATTAATATTTCATGACTCAATCAGGGTCACCAAGAATTCATGCAAACACAGAGCTCAGATTTCTGTTGACATAAAGACATTGCTGATGCAAAAAAATATACACTTTTAGATAAGAATGGACAAAATTGGATTTGCTGGAAGTAGAAGTTAGAGTCTACAGGCAATTGATGTTTGATACCAAAAATACAGATTTTTTGTGAAATTATTAATGACTTCACCTAGCTATTTGTGTACATTGTTAAGAAATGAATAAAAAATAGAAATAGATTATTCATAGATACATGTAAATATTTTATATTTTATTTTATCTCATTTTATATTTTTTTCTATTTTGTAACTACCTTTCATTTTCATCTTCTTGCTCGGGAAAATTGCAAATGTCCGCATGTAAAAAGAATTTCCCCTTGACGATACATAAAGGAATTCTGATTCACCTAATGCTGCTAATAAAATGAATACTTACTTAAAAATAAGTCCAAATTAGCACAAATTATAGAACAGTAAAGGGCACTCTGTCATGCGTGGCAACAAATACTAAATATATAAAAAATAATAATAACAATAAATTCTATACCTCCAGAAGAAAAGACTTCAGCATTAGTGCAGGTTAACTCTTAGACTTGGCATTTTCTTATGCGCTCAGCTGTTTGACAGACATCAAGGTGGTCATGAGGGGACACGAGAAAAGGCGGAGCTGTGTTTCTGTGGTGGAGCATGCATTGCTGCTGAGGACAGAGGGAGGAGGAGGACGATAGACTGTAACTACTTTAAAATGAATAATATATAAGTAGTGCTCCGTTGCCCCTAGCCAGCTGCCAATCTGACCGCCTATCATCTACTATACTGAAAGCATCTGACTGAAATGTTTAAACATAAGAGGTTAAACAGAATTATAGTAACTGTGCTTGCACAATAGTGATTCTACATGTTACATCCTGACACGACTGAAATTAAAGGCACTGCACAGTTTCACAGAATAATTGCAATGATGTAATTAATGAAATCTGCAGGCACTGTCACACTGGCCTAGAGGTTGGAGAAGCGACATGTGATCAGAGGGTCGCTGGTTTGATTCCCTGGACTGTGATTGGCTGGGTGTTGCATGTGTGTTCAAGCAAGGATGGGTTAAATGCAGAGGGAAAATTCAGTGCATACTGCCAATAAAGCTGATTCTTCTTCTTTTTCTTAACACTGTATAACGCAATAATCACATTCAGCAATAAGCATTGTGACATATACAATTCAAAAAAAAAATGTAATGACTACAATCACTTTCGTTCCCATCACTGTTACCATTTTCCCCAAACACTCTTCTTCCAGCAGTACAATGCTCTGTCTGACAATGCACTGCACTTCAGGTTTTTGTATGGAAAAATACAGCTTATTATTTGTGTCAGTTCAAATGCATGATAAATTGCCACCAGTTGAAACATAATGTTCATACTTGAAATGCACAATATTCTTCTGTAAACTAGAGCTTTGCATCATCTGAGGATCTTATTCACAGCTTTTTGAAAATACTCTTTGAAGTTTTTTAAAATAGGATAAACTCAATTTGAAGGACAACTTCTTATCAAACACTGTTCAAACAGTACAGTGTTCACAGAAGGTTCCCTTGTTAGCCGTCTTGTCTGAGAATCAAAGCAAACCTCTTTGCTGTGTTTCTGCTGTGTTTCTTTATGTCCCCCTATTAGATTTCATAGAGACAAAGTTTGGCGCCAGTTAAGCCAGTTCCAGATGAGTTTCAAATGTGCAACATGTGAAAATGTCTTAAGACGTAGCGATTTCACCCCCTATTCACCGAGGACTAATTATAAAGCTGGCTGAATGGGCAGACTTTACTGTTCAGTGCTGACAGTCTGTCTGTCCCCCAGAGAAGGGGGGAAAATAACATAAAAAAAAATATATAAATTGAGGAAGAAAGGAATAGATCAAAAATTCAGAACCAGCGATGTCTGAAGTCATTCAGATTCCACATGTCATCATCAGCACAGTTGGAAGTGTAAAAAATGAGATGTTAAAAATACAATGGGAACACTTTGAACTGCCATTATGCAGCCCACACACTGAGAGCTGGAGAGGAATCCTTTACATCACAACGCAAATAAAGGAACACAGTGGATGAATATGCCATAGCAAATTTCCTTTTCTAAGCCAATTAAATTATTTAAATTTCCTTAGCATATAATGACCTAATTAATCAGCTTTACAGCATTTATTACAATAATTGGACATTCCACTGCTATCCTTTACAGGTCATTTTTAGCTTCTCTAGAAACTCTTCTAATCTCTTGCGGCCAATCCTCATGTAGGCAACGTGAAAATGAACATCAAACGTAAAACATGTGTTATTTTCTTTTACGCCACAATTGATCCCAAAATGGAAACACTGAAATATCTTGCTTGCTTTAGAACAAGCCAAGAATGTTTCATTTTGTAAGAAACAAGATTTGAAACTGTGGCTGATACTGCAGTCTCTACATGAATTCACGTTTCCATAACAGTCCTGTTAAAAAAATGTCTTCAGCTCATGTTGGCATGAGGTACTGTCTGGCTGAAATGCATGTTCAACTGAAATGAATGTCTCAAACTTCAGCTTTATTTTGACACCAAGAAACAGACTCTCCCAACTCCACTGAAAAAAATCTGTATTAGCTTGTTTAAAAAGAATGATATTGTTGGGATTTAAAAGACAAACTTTGATATTCTAAAGGGATTTGCATCGATATGTCACTAAAGCCTGAAAACAAGTCATATCGTTGTTTCTATTTTTATTTCAATGACATTTTAAAGCATTGCCAAGAGTCCTCTTAAGTCTCCTATTCTTTTTCTTTTATTTTGTTGTTTTTTTTTTTTTTGTCAGGGGTGGGAGTGGCAGTCTATTATTTGAAGCAAGATTCTCTCTTCAGATAACACAAATTATGACACAAAAAAAAAAGGCATTTTTTAAAAGCATGACACAGAACTGTCAAGCTACCAAGTCACTACAAGGTCTGGAGATAAAAACAAAGATCTATGCATGAACCACAACGAAGAGTATTGAGCCATAGCAATGATCCATATGGATATGAATACTGTACAGTGATAGTAACAAGACATTCCCACTCTATACTGCTCTGTTGTTCAAATCACTGTGTGTGCATTATAATTCAGGACACTCTGACTAATTTACTGACTGTGAATCCAACAAAAATCCTTGCTGTTGAAGAGCGATCTATCATTGCAGTCTGTGCTCTGCTACACTGCGATTAGGAAATCTTCCAGTGTGGTGATTCATTAGATGCCTGGTGTGTGCTCTTTTGATGCCTAGCTGATTGATTGCTTTTCTTCCACAGTGCTGTGAGTTTTCTAACTTTGCCAGCATCTGTTTGGATGGAACTGACTTACAGTAAAAAGAAATGAATAAAAAAAAAAAAGTAATAATAAAATCCCAAAGATAGATGTGCAAAAGTCTCACATTATTGAGCAGCTTCTTGTAATAATGGCTCTGGTGAGACACTTGAAAATAACTCACTTACTCCCACACAGCACAGCACAGTGCATGGACTTTGCAATTAAGAAGGAGTGAACACTTAACTAAATCAACACTCCTCAAAACATTTTATCCAGTGGCTCAACAATTACTTCCCTGCACCAGTTCAGATATAGAATGGGAATTGCAACAAATAAAGCATTTCTACAAATCAGCACATAAATATCGCAACAGCACAGATAAAGATAAAAAAATCAAACTCTTTAAAGAATAGCTTGACACGATGCTTGATGACTTTCTGGCAGCAATTAGAAGATGTTATATTACTCTCATGTCTAAATGCTAAACTTTTTGCTGCTGGTCAGCTTAGCTCAGGATCTGCAGAGGGGGAGGCAAATAGCCCAGATCTGTTCAAAGGGAACACAATCTAGAGCTAATTAGATAACACCTCCAATAGCATATTTTATTTTAATCACAAAATGTGTTATGTGTTGAACTGGGTTGGCTTTGAGAAGCAGAGACAGCAAGTTACTGCGACAATGTCACACTTTGTCCTTGCAGTCTGCACAGCTTTCGCATAAAAAACACGAGATATAACATAACATGTGACATAAAAGAAAAAAAGAAAGTTTAAAGTGTGGTCTGACAAGCTCTCTCTGACTGTCCCCATCAAGAAAAAAAACAAAACAATGACAGACATAGCGGACAAATAGCATATACAATGCCTGGTGTTTGAGGAGAAATACAAGAGTTTATTCTGTCTGTCTAGAAATTTGTTCTTAAAGTCTTTAGAAAGTGGAACTATTTTCTCCTCAAGCTTCCCTCACCAGGTTGCCAATCTACTCAGAGCAAAAAGAGACATAATCCACTCACAAGTTAACAAATCCCCTTCTTTTTCAAACAGAGTGAACACTTTGAAGAACACCCAAGGCAAAACACAGTTAAGAGTGCTCGAAAATATGTACAGAGGAAATGTTTTTCAGTTTTTATCCCCCATATAATAAACATGGTTGAATTAACAAAAAGGATTCAGTTATTAAATTTGTAAAAAGAGAGAATTTGCCAATTAAATTCAGTATGACTAAAAAGCTTCCTGGTAATTTAATTAATAGTATGGTATTTCTTTGTCCCACTTTGTTCTCTTCATATTTGGCCAACATGCCACTCATATTTAATTCTCTTTGTTACAGTCATCATAACTATCCTGAAGAGAAAAGACAAAAGGGAGCAAGAGAGAACAAAGGCACTTGGTACTCCAAAAATAATTTGAGCGAATGCTACAGAGTTTTTAAGTCTTCATGAAGTTGAACTTTCCCAAAATATGGCTGATATTTTACAACAGTTCTACTTCAAAGGGGGAACTTGCTTCTTGAGTTCTACAACTATAAAGTTTGAAATACTTCAAGTTTAAGATAAATACATCAGCATTGTATATACTGATTTAAAAGAAAGCAACAAGTTTTTTTAATGTCAGTAACAATTCTGTTGGTCAGTATTAATTTATAGCTGTTCATAACTGTCATATTTAGCTTTAGCTTCTTTTTCTGTCTGCACCATGTATGTCTTTCATAAAGTCCACTTTCACTTTGCATTATCTTTTCATTGTAAGACATTTAAAATTAAACATAAAATTATACTTTTGTACAGCATGGATACACTGCATGTTTGATTTCTTATCAGTCTATGTGCATCATCATTTTTGTCTCATCATTAACCCAAGTCCTGACCCTGCACGTTGGAACAGGTGGAGACAAGAACCTCCTGTCTCACACCACAGGGTTTCCAAACCTGCTTCGCTGTGTGTGAAACTCCACTGTCTTTATGTCAGATTTTATAGCTGAGAAAGATCCCCAAAGTCAGGTTAAGTACTGAAGGACTTCACATGTTTGTTTTGCTACCCTACCACTAAAGCTAGTACATAACTCAAAATGCACATGGGGATAGATTTATGACACATGGAAGTATTTAATTTCCTCTGCACTTCACCTGCATGAAGTTCAGCGCTGACCAACAGCTAATGCCAGCAGATACCAAACAATACTTGAAATCTCTGTTATACTTTCATTATTTTATTATTTATACATTCCAAACTGAGGATCAGCTTGCCCGGCAACAGAGGGAAATTACAGCAAATTAGCAAATTTTAACTTAGCAGCCAACCGCAGTAAATTCAGATGAACTTTGGAGTTGGCTTCATGTAAAAATTTTCTTAGTGTCGTGGAAAAGTCATTTAGATCAGGTGGGTCAAGGAGAGGAGACTCTACATTACCTTAGCCGGGTTAACATGGAGGCTAGTTTAGCAGTACTGCTGGGACAGGCAGTCAGGCTCTCAGGAAAACAAATGATCATTATATAGAAACCTTCATCTGTGGCACTTTGGGTGATGATTTAGAAGTGACAGTGCTCCGACAGTGACCCACAAACCATTTTGGCCACACAACAGACTCAATCATAGGCCACTGGAGTGAAAGAAATCAAAGAAATAACTCTTTGTATCTTGGCTGTCCAAAACCTTTCTCACCATGTGCCTGCGTCTCTGTGACACACAGTCTTACACCCTTCATCTCTCATCCAGACACAAAGGTCGGCAACGCACAAAGGCCTTTTCTTTTAGTGTCTATGTACAACATGCTTTTCTGCCACTAAGTTCTTCATGCACCACAAAAATCTACATACTCAAAAACTATGTACTCAAACTCATATTGATTCAGATGTGTTTGCATTTAAATCAATATGACATTAAAGTCACTGAAAGTAAAGTACCTGTGAGTGCCTTTAACATTTAGTGTATATCTATATCTAGATAGATAGATATGGTACAGATAGCCACTTATTTTTTTCCTTGACAATCCAAGTTTTTATTTTTTCTCTTCTTTAGATATTTGTACTGAAGGAGGCAATTGAATTTAGAAAGTTGTGAATTGAAAATAAAATGGAAGAAAGAAAAAAGACACGCTGTAGTTCGCTAAGGTTGAAATTCTGTTTTATGAGATCCGATACTAAATATGTATGTGCTCTAAAAAGATAATTCTGATCATTCAGACTGAAAGTGTTGATTGATGCTCAGCACATTGTTGCATTAATAGCATTTTATGTAGCACCAATTTATGGCAAGAATATGAGAAAGGTAAATTATCTGTCAGTTTTAAAGGACTAAAGCAAATAGACCTTACAGAGAAAAACACAGTGCATTTGTCAAAACACAAGCCTTGTGTGCAGTTAAAATTAGTGTATTAACTTGGTTATAAAAACTCTTAGGGCAGTATGGTCTTGACACTTCAAGTACTAAATATAATCTTTGAAAGTGGGCTTCAAAGAGTTCATTAGTGTTGTTTGTATCAGCTCAAGATATGATGTGAAGAACTGAGCTGAAAAACCATGGCACATGAGGCTGTCCAGAACACTCAGCGGTTAAAGATTCATTCCCTGCTGGAGCTGCTCATACCACAAATGTCAGTGTCAATTTAGTGAAAGTCTTTCACATGATGACACTCATATAAAATCACCATCTCCCCCTTCTCAATAAAAGTGAACGCTGATCCGCTGGGAGTGCGACTTTCCCTCTTCTGAATCTCAACTGTTGTAGCAAACCAGGCAGGCCTGGAAACTGCCTGGGAGCATTAGCCGTCTCATTGGAATGATGCTGTAATTGAGCGAAGTTATAGATCAGAAAGCCAATATCATCAGACTGTTCTTTGGGGAGATGGACCATTATGTCAAAAGTGGCCCTTACTGTCATGATGCATAGAAGCATAATTGCATCTGGATGAATGTAATTACTTTATGGCGGTAACGATTGATGATGCCACAATCACAGTATTTGTGAGAGGAAGGCTGGAGTTTACTGTCCAAGAATGGATGAATAACGAGGAACATAATGACTGTATTGCTCAAAACCTGTTGCTGAAGGAGCTGGGGGCTATTCAGAGCTGCCCGCTAATCTTCTGCAGAAATTCCATTAACTAAAGTGAAGTGGTGCACAACAAACACAGGCAACGGATGCAAATTAAACTGTAAGTAATCTATGGGCCAGAATGTGTTTCATGCATGGGGCCTCAACCTCCAGACCTGTAAGAATTATGGAACATCCTAAAGCTCTCAAGTCTGATTCACCAGTCCTATCAGTCCTACTGGTCTTGAGTGGCTTGGTTGGTGCAATTCATGGTTCATATCTCTAATGGAAATGTGCATCAGAATAGAAATATATGCATGCATTCTGCCATGTATTCATTTTGGTGAAAACATTTTCAAAGTGTTACACGCTAAAGGTTGTGAAGATGGAGGCAACTTAGTATGAGAAGACTTAGAGTGTTTACTCCAAACATAATGTGATTTATAGAAGGTGAATTGCAAAAAAGATATCACTCCACAAAATCCTCAGGTAAAGCATGAAACTGTGTGACTTTCTTGATTGTGATGGTGTGTGAGCAGGCTGCTCAGAGGAACATCTTTCCAATTTTGTCACTTTTACACTTGACACTTTTCCAGTGTTAAATATCAGAAACAATGTCACTGTGACATTCGCAATCCTTTGAACAGGAAAGACATACCTGTTACTGCAGCAACAAAGGTGTAACAACGTGGGATGTACATTTACGGTTGTGGTGATAGATGGATGGGAAACAGATGTCCTTGTCAAATCAGAGATAAAACATTTTATCTGAATGTACCATAGAGAAAAGAGAAAGAAAAACAAGCTTACGTGACACCTATATGGCTATTTCTGCTGTGGAGAGTGTGTAAAAGGGCTTTGCTGCTTTAATGGGTGTACCATTAATTGAAAACAGAACAGGGGTGACCTTGGATCCATCATAAATATCAACATGTTGCTAAGGGTAAGCAATATGATGCATCTCACCTGTGCTCCTGTCTGATCTGGCTTGTGAAATGATTGCTTGGCCAATGTACATGTTGCTGATGATTATGATGATTCATGATGTAAAATTTAGAGTTGTCAAAGATTCTGTTGCTTCATTGGGGTTATTTATAGCCACAGCTGACAAAATGATTACACTGTTCACTTTTTGAAGATAATGACTGAAGAAAAAAAATAATAAACTTGAACAGAACTTAGAAAAATGGCAGTGGATTGAAAGGTAAATTACAGCTAAGAGAACAACAGGAAAAACTGTGGATATCTGGGCAAATTCCTGCTACAGAGTAAGATGTCTGTCAAAGATGTCTGCCCTAGACATGGTCGTTTTTGTCACAAAGCCACTTTTTTTTTTTTTTTAATTTGAGCATTCCAACATTTTTCTTTAATTCTTCTGCCCAGTTCCATTTCAAGAAATTAAATTGTCCTGGGTTTGTTTTTTTGTCTCCTGGGTTCCATGAGAGTAAATAATAATAATATTAATGATAATAAAAAAAAGAAGTCATAATTAGCTCGGGGGGGGAGCTACATTCAGGGGATCATTCTGATTTCAAATGGGTTTATCGTCCATGAAATTGCATATAATGGGAATTTGTCAGTGGCTTGTGCTTTGATTGTATTTCTTTGAGCAGAAACGGAGACAGACGGAATTACAGTCACAACAGTAGCAGGGTACGGGTGTGTGTGTGTATTGAGGGTGTGTGGGGTTAGTGAGGGTATATTCGAGCACCATTTTTCTGTCTGCCGTGCTATTATGTCCCTATTATACTCCTAATCTCATTGGGAGGGAGAGGAAGTGGAGAGGAAGGCAGACATGCTGCCTTGTTTGCTAACTAAATCAATGTTCTCTCAAAGCGAGACACATCATTAGCAGCGGACATGTCAGATCATACTGATTTGAATACTAAAGCAACAATCAATGCTTCCATTCACTCATAAATATTAAAGAGCTAAGTGGGCGCTGTGACCAACAAACTCCACTATCCGAACACTGAAGTGCCTTATCTCCACTCCCACAAAATCTTAAACTGTCTCTTCATTCTACTTCCTCTCAGCCTAAAAGCTGAATAGTTTCGTGGCTACTTCACAGACACCCTCTCAACTCCTCCCTGCCTGCAACCAAACAGCCGGACCTCCACCAGTTCAGTGGCTCGGCCTGATTTATTTATGGCTCGCCCCTGAGACCCGACTCTGCTCTGGTCTGATCCCAACTGCTTGCCACCTCCCCTTCTCTTGCCAGCCATCAGCACTCAGCCATTTCCCCAGCCCTTTAAAAGTTCACCCTATCTGAAAGACAGCATCAAGCTCTGGCCTCACCACGGTTCTCACTAACGCTCTCTGCATTTCAAAGTGGGTGGCTGGCTTACGATGAAGAGACAGAGTGAGAGGCACAGTGGCAGAAAGGCGGAAAGCCTTGGGGAATTCTCCACACTGTAGTGGTTGATATGTTCTATACAAACTGGTATACACAGGTACACTTACAAACATAAAAACAACCATGAAAGCCAATTACTTATGAACATACGCAGAACACACATAAACACACAAGCACACACTCTTCTTTCTACTGGATTAGCCTAACGTGCACCAACAGCACCCAAAAAGCTGCAATGCCACAGCGCAGTGACCTGCCACTGTTCTGGGAACAGCTCCATAACCCTGCTGCCCCTTCAAAAACACACATCAACACACACACACACACACACACACACACAGTCATAACATTACACTTTGAGGGAACACGTTATGGAGGAAGAACTATTGCTCAGGGCACCTGGTGTTCTCATAATGTCAGAGTCAGATACACACTGGCAACCCGTTTTTCACAGTAGGTAAGGAGAGAAACGTGTCAGTGCATGTGTGTGTGCTTGTGAGTGTGTGTCAAGCCTTTCATCTGTACCCACAATTGCATGTATTTGACAAAGCCATTACAGTTTTCATATCAGTGAAACTGCATCATTTCAAAAGACCGCGAAGACACTGACATTAACTACTGTCACCTTCTGTGTCAAGATTTAAGTTTGAACAAAGTTATATAATTTCTTTCTTCAAATTATGGTTTGACGGTAGTGCATTACTCACCAAAGATATGTGATCTTCAAAATGTAATTTCAGTCTTGTTAAAATAAATCTTAGAGTTTCTTCTTATTAATTTGAAAAGAAGGCTTTTGCATTTCACTGTCAAACCATGAAAGACTTAGAATACACAAAAAATTCCTTGTTTTATTTTTTTTTATTATTTTCACTATGTTCACACTGATGCAGATCAATTTTAAAAAAAATACTGTTCATATCTCTTCAATCTGCTTTACCTTTAAGGATGTGGGGATAAAAGGATACACATTTTACACTAAATGTGGCAAATTCAAGCTTAAATCTGCATACAGTCCTCTTATTTTCGGCTGAGCTGACTGTGTCACAGGTGCTCCCCTGTCATACCACAGCTAGTACATGTGAAAATATAAAATAAAGTCTCAGCAGAGAGAAATGTCAGTGGCAGAAGTGATCACAGATGGACGCAACACAAAGTTGGCTTTTTGAGTTGCTGCTGGAGTTGCCAGTGTCTGTCACACTCTCATGTTCTACATCCACAGATGCTGTCTTCACAAGAAGAAATACAGCATTACTGATTAGTTCAAATGCTTAAAAATACCCTTGTTGATGACTTGTGGTCATGTGAATTATGGCTCTTGTCTGACAGCACCAAAGGCAGAAGTAGCACAATATTAGGAGTGCAATACATCTGAAAAAATGGGTTGGGGTAGATAGTGAACAAAGTGTTTGAGAAGCCAGTTTCAACTTGAACATACGCTTTAACAAGTTCGGAAATTGCATTCAAACCCGTCTGTGTGAATTGCAACTCTATCCCCAACACTTGACTCTTGATTTCTGTAATTATATGTCAGGGGTTGGGCTAAACATCTGAGGTGAGCAGTACAAGGAAATTTAGTTTTTGCAGTGCAAATAATTTGCAGTGCTGTAATGAACACTATAAAAGAGGAATAATGTCACAGAAAAGTGACTGTACATAAAATTTAAAAAAGTGCATTTAGTGTTGAATTTTTAAAGTGCTCACACATTAGAAATATTTTTTATGCCTTTGTGCTTTATTGGCAACGAGCTGTGTTTTGTAATGAAAAACAGTGGAGAAAGAACAATGGACTGGATGATAAACCAAAAGGTTGACTTGCATTGTGAGTAATCGCTGTGCACACAACCCCAGCCTGTGTTGTAAACCTCATTAAGGTGCTTTAACACATGATTTAAACCGAGGATTTTTGCTTGCAGGTGCAACATGGGATAACTTAATTGACTACTTGGCTGCTCTATTGTACCCACCCAGAAAGAAGCCTCCAGTGCAAGCATGCATCCTCAAGGACTTGGATTCCTTCCGGCACTTTAATATAACGGTGCCTTTGATTTATCATTTACCATCAATTTGAAAATTAAGTCGTGCCACGTTTGAAATTGCTACAGCCGATTAGAATAGCCATCAGCCTTATGGGACTCCACGGGAAATGAAAGAGACGGGGAGAGATGGAGGCACAGGTGGAGGGAGAGAGTGAAGGAGGAAGACAGAGACGTGCATCAATGATAAAACTGGATGAATAATGACAGTGAGGGGAAGAAGAGATGGATGGATGAGAAGAGGTAAGATGAGGAGAGATGAGGCACAGGCTAAGGAAGAGAGATAGCGAGAAGCGATGTAGGTAAAGTGACAGATAGTGAGACCATGTCGCCAACAAAACAGAGGCTGGGGAGAGATAAAGTGAGACACAGTAGACATGTAGAGGGGAACAGCAAAAGAGAGGATGAACAAGGGGAAAGAGAAAGACAGTGAGAGATAGCAAGAAAAGAAAGGCATGATACAGTCTGACAGTAGCTAACCCTCTGGATCCAATCCCACCCCCATCACTCAGAAAAGCAGAGAGCTCTTCTTTGATCCTGAAGACTTTGAACATTGTGTCAGCCTTGTACTTTTACACCAATGAAGAAGAACGAGAGGTAAAAAAAAGAAAACAAAAAAGAAAAACCTCTCTGAGCTGCCTGTAAGCTGCTCCACTAACACTCCTCCTTTTACCTTCATTCCTCACATTTTGATTTTCTGCAGGTGATGTAAGGAAGAGGAAATTAGAGCAGAGTTACTGAAATGGGAGTGTGCGTTTGGGGGGGGTGGGGGGGTGAAAAGGAGATTTGGTTAGACAAAAATATATAAGGAAAAAAAAAACAATTAAACATCTTTTTCCCGCACAAAACAGAAGCATAATTTAGAACGAGTGTCCCCTCCAGCATCCCTGGTGGACTCTATCTCTCTGTCTGTACGCCTTTTATCTTTCCTCCTAGTTTTATCGCTCTTCTTGGCAACAATGAAAGTGTGTCTTTAAAAAGAGCCAACAATAAGGAGCTCATAATTACACGACCGCTAGCAGCTACCATGGGCATAATCGCAGCCTGGCAGACACTCCTGTGCCTGCAGTGCGTTAAAAGACAGACAGTCAAACAGACAGACGCACAGAAAGAAGGATATTTATGAACCTGAACACACAGATGCTCTTTCACCCTTTCACTCACCATTAGCTAAGTCTAGGTCATTAGGTATGTTGTTCTGGTCAGCTGCAGTTCCCTCTCGAGTGGCAGGAATAGAAAGCATTCAAATCTTGTTAAGCAGACAATGCAAAACGCTTATGCGAAAGTATTTCTGAAGGAGGACTGCACCGAAGTCGTGTAGAGAGTAACTGCAATAAACTTCAAGATAATAAGGGCTAATTAGAAAATGCTTGGCCTTGGCTGTTTTGTCAAACACATAAAGCTGTAGCAGAATGATTACTAATGGCTGACATCAAAGGAAGACAAAACTGTAAGCGCATTACCATGGTAGTTATACATCTGCTGTGAGTCACTTTATTTGCTGCTTGGGAATAATATTACAAACCATTAAAATCAAATTTCCTCTGAGATGCTGAGATGCTCCGCAGTGTAATTTTAAAGGAAGATGGAAATGTGACTTTTTCTAAATCATCAGTACTATTTTGATATGAAGTCCTGATTTTAAAGGACATTGTAAAATTAATGCAGCTTTCTTTTTCAGCAGTTTCCTGCTAAACTTAACCAAGCAGGACTAATACATTCAGTGGTCATTAAAACTCAGTGCTAATCTCTAATGATGTCACTATCTCCATTAAGATTGTTAGTAGTTGACAGAGGTTGTGAGAAACATTTTTGCCTCCTTTCAGGAATGATGCTACAATGTGTTTTTAAGAGAAACTGAAGTCAAAGATACAGGGAGAACATGCAAACTCCACATAGAAGGGCCCAGACCGGGATTCGAACCTGAACCCTCTTGTTGTGAGGCGACAGTGCGGATGTAAGATTACACAGTAAAACTTTGGTATAAAAACAGTATCAATGACTGAGTGTGTCCCTGCACATTCAGGTCTAAGCAGGACATTGAAGAAAGTCATTCAGTTCAGTTTGTTCTCCCAAAGAATTCACTCTTTTGAACAAAAGAAAAAAACGACCAACACAACACACAACCTGTGGTAGTAGTGGCCATGCTGGGTATAAACAGACCAAACGCTGGCTGACCGTAATGCAAGTTTGTGCCTTTTAGCTTTTGAATTGTGCATGTGATGTGACAGGACACACACAATCAAGGGCACAGACTGGATGTGGTTATTAACAGTCAGTTTCTTCTGATGCCAAAACCAGGTCCATCTGTGTCAAAAAACACAGTTAATCAACAAGCTTAATAACAGATTGCTGATTCAGTTTTTAATAATCATTTCAATGCTAAATCTTAACATTATTGACACTATTGCACCTGGAAATGAAAAAAAATCGACAAATGCTACAAACGTCAGTAATAATAATAATAATAATAATAATAGAAAAGACTTTAAGTGTAACATGAACAGAAATATATATCATAAATATAATAAATATAATTTACTGCTGCAGAGGGGAACTATACATCAATAAGGTCAGCGCCTGCCTTCCTGTCTCTCAGTAAGTGTAAAGAGTAAAAGCAGAAAACATCAGACCGAGCATAAATCACTCCATGTAAAACAACAGAACCAGACCACTGCTGTAACCACGCAGAAACTCACAGAAATTTGGCTGGACATTTTCAACATTCAGTGCTATCAGTACTATAACTCTGGAAGATGTAGTGGAGCATCTGCTTTTTTTAAAACTGTGCCAACAGGTTTTTGTTTTTGTTTTTTTTTTTAAATGTTTTCAGTTGCCTATAAATGAATGTGCTGAAAATGGCCAATGACTAACTCTTATTTGGTATTTTAACAAAATCATTTAAAACTGACCTTCTAAACAAGAGCAATTGGATCCTTCAATATTAAATAATTATAGACCTATCTCTAATCTTCCCTTTCTTAGCAACATTATTAAAGAGATTGTCTAGTATCAGCTCAACAACTTTTTAAATGTAAGGGGTCTTGGACAGAGTTCAGTCCACAGCATAGAAATAACATTCATCTGAATTCTGATTAATGTAAAACAGCAGTTTGGGTGCTGCTTGACCCTAATGCATCCTTCGGTATGTTTACCATGAAATACTTTTTGACAAAAGAAATTTGCTATAATTCGACCTGTACATGTTTCCTCCAGATCAAATTAGACATTGCAATAATGACGCTTATCACACGATGCAGGTGAAACTCAGATCATCGCTCTTTCATGGAGTGACAATAGAGCCTTAGAGTCACCTTACCAATGCTTAGTTAACAGCTGGATGCAATTCAATTTCCTTCAAATGATCAAACTCTTGATGGAAAGTTGATTACTTACTATAGAGCCTAGCACAGTTGCTGTTGAAGCATAAATGGGTTTCTAGTGAGTGGAAAATCTCTAAAATATTTGTCTTTCCAGTGTAGATAGGGGCAGTGGCTGCACATGGCTGATAGCTAGGAAGTGTTTCCAGTACCTTCTATATAGCCCACATCATCAAACACTATGTACCCATAAGGGCATGCCTCATACAGTCATTTGCTCCGCATGCCTCCATTGCAAAAAATATCAAACTTATGGAAGTATGAGATGGAAAGTCAGAAGATAACTCAACTCCATAGTTCCGTAGAATCACACATATCTGTGAGACTTCCTCAGTCTGACTGAAAGCCACTGTCACACCAGTGTGGCTAAATTGACATGTCTAAATTGAAAGAAAAAAAAAATCTAAGTGGCAGTCCATAAATCACTAGATAAAATATCTCACCTGATAGCTAACATGAAACATTTAAACTTCAATATTAACTATTTTACAAACACTGAAGAGTCATAGAACCTTTATTTCTGAAGAATTTTTAAAGATGTTAACCCTACACTTTCCTTCTGTTCTCGCTGAGTGTGTCCACACAGTGCAGCTTTCCAGCCATGCTGCAGACTAAGTTGCTGATAAATTGTGAGAAACAACATGTTATGGTAGATCCATTGAGTGAGCTGAGAGCCTACAAACAAAAAAGAGAAGGAAATGTGTACCAAGAATGGGATGATAAACTGGGCTGCACTTTCCACAACAGGATGTGCAAGTCAAAAGGAGCTAAATCGTCAGATGAAAATTGCCACACATCACCGCAGGAACACAACAAAGATTGTATCTAGTATCAGTTATCACAACAGGTACTGTAAACTACAACAAGGACAGTGCTAATTAATACAATGACACACTTTATGCTATTTATATCAATATTTGCAGGATAATAAGGTAGCTGTTTTTATTGAATCTCATGCCACAACTCACACAGAAGAGGTTCATTACACACCCACTCAGGTAGCCTGCAAGTCTAATTACATTACTCAGGCATACATATATACATGCTGTCAAATCAACAGCGGTAAATGGGTGTGTGTGTGTATGTGGTGGAGGAGATGTGGAGGCGCGCAAGCTGCTTAAACAAACATGTCAGCTTCAAGCAGGTCTTCTGGGACATCCTCATTCAGTGGATGACAAAGAAGTCTTTGTGTTTCATGGTACAGAGGTCACACACTAATATGGACACATCACACATGGACTCTACAGATACAAAGGCAATAATTCCCCTGTAAGCATTGCTGTCACCCCTGAAAATATATCTGACAATGGAGGTGCGTGTGTGTGGATACTTGTGCATGTGGGGTACTGAACCACCCAACATGTCCACAGAGACTGCAGTGTAAACTGTACAGATGCAGTCGCAAAAAGCAGCAGTGTGCTGAGAGTGCATATAAACCACAGCCTGATTGTTTTTCTCCACAAAGCCGCAGTGTGGAGGCAGATGCAAGGTCAATAGACACAATTGTTCCAGAGAGATATATAGCAAAAATACACACACAAGTCTATGTATTTGTCCAAAAGACATCTTTCTTTTCACTGTAGCTGGACAGCAAAACAGACACAGTAAGAAAATATCTACAGAGAAAATAAATACATAAGTAACTTATGTATTAAATATACAAAAACATCCTTGTCTTTCATGAGCAAACTACAGCAGAGGCAGATAAAATAGGCTGCTGGTAATGAGAAAGCTTGTTTATCCTGTTTTTCTTAGTGAGTATGTGGGCAACTTTTTAATTTGGGTTTGCTCCTCCAAGGCACATGGTGCCCTATTTCAAGAATCAAGGTGAGTGCACAGGTGGTGGCACTATTTCCCAGTGCTGCCTCACATGGCTGTGACCAAAGCTTCTGGCACACTGGTGACACAGTTGTATAATGTTTGAAGTTGGAGGCTAAGCGGTACCGCTGTGTATTAAGAGGTAGTGGTGATCACAAGGCATCAGCAGGTCAGCTTGGCTTGATATGTCATCAGCCAATCTGGTGCAATCTGAGGTGACCTATCACCTTCCCTGGTCCATCAAAATTCTACTTTTATATCCGAATCCACACACCGCTGCCACAAAGTCTGTATACAAGCTAGATTTGTAAAAGTATCTATATTTTCAGTATTAACTCTTAAGCCAGTAGTTAAAAGTTGGATGCATAGTAAAACACATAACACACACACAGTACACTACTAGTTCATCTGAATCCGCATGCATGTAAACTTACCTGCCTATCAAATTATTATAAACATTTAGAATTTTCTTTAACTAATTAACATTTTTTTTGACTTAGAAATTAGCACCTGAATGGGCATTTCACTGTATCTCTATCAGTCCTTGTAGGCTACACTGCCTTTTAAATAACGTCAAACAGAACAAGCTTTTTATGTGATTTCTTTATTGCGACGATATGTGTTTTCTTATACGATTTACTTAAGTAATTTGTGAGGCTGCTTGCAGTATTTTAAACAACCTTGTATGCAGAAATATCACTACGATGATTCAACATACCAAGTTCTGATATTGACACATTTCCATACTTCATACAAAGACGGAAAAGAGGGGCAATCCATCCATCCATTTTCTATACCGCTTATCAGGGTATCAGGGTCACGGGGGAGCTGGAGCCTATCCCAGCTGACTATGGGCGAGAGGCGGGCTACACCCTGGACTGGTCACCAGTCAATCGCAGGGCCAATCATTAACTGTTTATAATGCAATTTTTTACATTAAAGAAATATTTACCTTAATTTATAATGTTTTATTTCATTAAAAAAATCAGGCCCTCTGCAGACAAAAAAAACAAAGTCCTTCCCAGCTACAGCCAAAAGTTTTTGCCTCTGTGAATCATGGCGCCACGCCAACAGATGGTATGAAAGCTCCTGACAGTTTCGACTTTCAAGTCAAACTTTAGAATAGTGCCGCATCAACAGTCAAGTCCAGTGGTAACACAGTATTGTCTGTCTTCACTTTTGTCCATCCTTGCATTCCCTGTGATGACTCTAGCTCTTCCACTGTAAGAATTTGGACCCTGTAAAAACATTAAGCGAATAGTTTATATAGTTTTTATAGTTTATATACTCTTTTTTAAAAGAGAAAATTCAGAAATTCTGCAGTGCTTTGAAAATGTACTCTGCATTCCTCAAACTAGAAGCTACAGATGGAACACACATAGCAGAACTGCTGTCCCCGTATGGATGCAGACATTTAATCAACTGGGTCTATTTTGTGTCTGCACTACGATGTGTTGGAAGGGATGCAGGGGTGAGAGTTGATGTTAAAATTGCAGTGTGTCATTGGTTGCTTCGACATTAGTTGTGCCCTCAACCCATGTAGCACCGGATATGTCACAGACAATTACAGAACAGATGTGGCAGACAAAACATCTGCTTCAATCGAACAGCACTAAACTGTCAATTCACTGCTCCAAGGTCACTGCTTGGTTGGTAGAACACAAAAATAGGGCCCAGTTTGTACAAGCACACTGTCTCCAAAGTATATATTTTCGAGAGAGAGAAGTATGCAAGCACTACAGAAATCAATACATTCAAAAACCTAAACCATAAACAATCAAAAACATGTCATTTATTCTCCATTACTGATTATTTGAGCTGAATTCAGTGCTAGACAGGATTTATTTTGAGTCTTGTAAGTTTAAGACAGATGCTGCTGTTACAGAACTTTTCATCATCCTCTAACTCAGCATTCTGCCAAAAAAGGATGCATTGCATTTTTCAGCTCAAAAGTTTCAGTGACACACGCAGCATATCATCATTCTATTTATTGTTTCCTTCCCAATGGCAGATACAGCAAAACTCGCAAACTATGTGCACCGCAGTCCAAATTAGACTAGTAGGATAATTTGATCATCAGTGACAATGAAATTATGGTTTATTTGCTCATTTGGCTGCGATAGATCCTCTCTGGTGAATTGGGTATGCACAGACTGTTGTGTAGCAAGCAACTGCTAGCATCAATCATTATTTGGCCTTGTTGGAAAGCTCTGGCCCATCCATATGCCAGTGTGTCCATGGTCACTGTCTCCCAGCGGAGAGGATTTGGCTCTCCGTTGCTCCGCAGATGTTCTCTGTTTGTGTTTGCTGCTCCTGCTGATTGTATTAGACTGCCGAGTGTATCTGTCCATGTGAGAGTTCGAGTCTTTGTGAAACAGAGATAGGCACACACTGTGACATGGGGGCGAGAGAGACTATCTCTGTCTCACTTTCTCTCCAGCACATACACTCACACATGCTATCAGCCTTATTAGCCCATCTGGTGTGCCTTTTGCCAGTAACAGAGTTGTGAAGCCTCTTTTAACATTGTGTTTGTAGCATGAGACAAAGACAAACTACACAGTGACTGTGTGAAGCAGCTGAAGTCATTTTATCACTGCTGTGATCAAGGTCTAACAAGGGATCACCTTTTACTACACAGCAAAAAATTACCAGCTGACTGGCTGGAAAGCTGTGATTAAAACTGCTAACTGAAAATGGCTGCAACATGGCGGACTGTGCTTGGAAGCTTCCTGGTGGGAAGCTGCTAACCAGCAACGATGTGCAAAAGCAGTGCTGTGCTCGCCATCAGAAAACACTGTTGAGAAATGCTCTACATGTGCAACTGCTTCAGCCACCATCAGAATGAATACTGCAGGTTTACACGATCAACGTTCGACTGATACATGTTCACACATATTAAAACACAGATCAGAACTTAAACTGAAACTGATTTGTTTACTAGCTGAAAAGTATTTGGAAAAAATATGTTGTTGTTATTCAATAAATAAATGCTATGAATGACTAAATGTTGCTTTTCCATTTGATCTTTTTTATTATTTTCAAATAATTCTTATTTTGGTTTTTGGGACTGTTGCACAGTCAAACAAGTCAAAGATATTCTTCGCAACTTGATGGATTAGTGAACACATAGAAAATGCATTGCATATTGTTAAGTCTTTTTAGTCATTATTAAAATGGACAACAAGCATGTCCATCTGTTCCTGTAAGTGGGCATGTCATGTTAAACGTAGGCCTTTCTAAACCACTGCTCATGAATGGGTGGAAGAGTGTAAACATCTTGTCTTATTGTGTGTGAGCAACACATTGCAAAAATGCCCTTGGATGAAAACGCCATTACAAACATAATGGAGGGCGTGCGGAGGCTTCAGCAAGGTCACTCAGCCGTACACGTGCTCCAGCATTTGTGAACAAAATCCATCTTTGGTTGAACAGGGCTTGGTAGCAATCAGTTCCTTCCTGCTGCCAGGGTTGTGCCTCACAGGTGCTTCCACACGTTGGTATGCTGGCCAGCTACGCTTCCTCAAACAAAGACATAATGTTGGATGGAGATTTGCATCCTAAGTGTGTGTGAGTTGTGAGGAAGAGAAAGCAAAGAAGGTGTAGGAAGAGGGAGGAGGGTCCAGGAGAAGATGAAAGAGAATGAGTCTGGAAAGAAAAGCAAGAAAGCACAAAAGAACAAGAGCACACAGTTCTTTCCTCCAGACATGAAAGAGAAAGTGCAGAGGGAGAGAAAAGGAAGGAAGAGAAAAATTTGAACTCCAGAAGCCCTCAACACAAACTGAACGTAAACACCTTCTATTTCTTCATTAATGATTGATGAATGCTTTATTGTCATTGTACGTCAGTACGACAGAATTAGGTGTGCCTCATTTGAACAGTGTTTTCATTATGTTGTGCATAACCTGACATTTCTACATCTTTAACCCTGAATGACTTTAATGAAACACGATTTTAAAGCATAGCCCATGATTAAACTACTCCTTTAGGAAAAGCTTTGTGCCTACACTAATCAGATGACTTTGTTGAATAGCTCCCTGTCCCACTGGCTATAAAGGCCAATGTTAAGTTTCTGCCATTTTCCAGTCTCCCTATGTATCTTTTCTTTGGAAAGAATACAGGAGGAATATGTGCTTCAGGCCCTCCTCCTCCTATTGTGTTTTTTTCTTATTCTTTAAAAACACATTTTCAGTGACCAAAACAGCCTTCCAACTATAACATTTAAAATAATAGGTCTATCAAATCTTTATCCCATGTAAGTCTGCAAAAAAGCATTCATAGTTATTGTTCTGAGATCTCAGAGGTTTCCAGCCGGTCTAGCTTGAAATTCACTTGATATATTGCGGCTAGGCACAGTTTATTATAGCTCTGCCACTGGGACACAGTGCCTGCCCTAAAGCACCTTTTGTGACTCAACTTTTTTAATCGCTCAAATGTGCAATTCAAGCAGACAGCTGCATTCAGTGAGCTGCGTCTTATTTCCCTCAAAATACCAATCAGACTTTTTCTAATTCATTTCAATGAACATGGCCTCAGGCAGGTTAAAGTTTGGCAGGTCACAATGCCTGCTGTCCAGTTTGTCGCATCAGTCTCCTCGGTCCCATTCCCACATGTACGCTTCACAAATCCCTGAAGATAAGGACAGACAGAGAGCCATTGAAACAAAGGAAAGAGAGATAGCGCCTGCTCCTAATGCGGACAGTCATTCTCAAGACATTTTGATGTCAGGGGGTTTTATCTTCCCTCTTTCCATCAGGAAGCCAGCGTCTGACAAGGCAGAAAGCTGCCCCTGTGAGCAGAACCTTCAGCTGAGCTGCTGAGCTCATACTCATACGCACAATATCTCTCACACACACACACGCACAATCACACACACACACACACACACACACACACACACACATTTGTGTTAACAGTGTGATGACAAGCTTTAGTGATTGGCATCATTCCTTTAGCTCTAAAGGCAGAGTTAAAAATTTTGGGGAATTATGCACATTTTCTTTGTTGCCAAAAGTTAGTTGGGAAGATCAGTATGAGCCCCATATCCATGTTAAATGTAAAGCTAGAGCCAGGAGACATGTAAATTAAATTAGAGGAAAGACCGGGAGCATGGGGAAACTGATGGCATGCTTCCATCCAAACACAACAAAATTTGTTGACCATTACTTCTGAGGACTATTTTGTTGCCAGGAGTAGTGACTTTCTGGAGTCTCTGCTGGCTGCTGGGCAATTTCTTGGTGATGTCAGGACCAACACATGAACCCCCTTAAAGTCACATCTTGTTGGTCCCTGCTTTCAGTATTGATGGTAAGTTACTTCAAAGTATAGAAGAAACTGAGGCAAATCTCCCAAAATTTTGAACAACTCATTTAACGTAAGCCAATATCTACATGCTTATTGTTAACATTTTTGCCAAAAAAAGTTCTAATTCTAATATCCAAATCCAAGCATCAAATCATAAACCCATAATGAATGGAATGGTATTTTCTTCTCTTTATAAGCATAAATCTGTGATTTCATTATTACAGTATATCACTCTTTAATTGTAAAAGTGCAAATATTAACATTTTGTGGGTTGGAAAGCATGAGAGACAGGTTTCTTTTTGAAAGCTTAGTTTCCAAACACCTAACATGGAAGCATAGACAGAGACCTCATACCGCATTAAAATCACGCTGCATCCAGTGGTCTTATTAAGTGCAGAAAAATAGGAAAGTGCACACACACACAGCCAACCATTCACAGTTCCAGCTCGTTAACTCCAAAGTTATTTTGTTCCAGACGGGAACAAGGGGGGAGACGGATGCTATCAGAGAGCTGCAGACCTGCTCTCAACCTGACTAATCACACACCCAGAGAGAAAATCTCAGAAGAAGTACCAGAGGGTGGGGGGGGGGAGGGGGGGGGGGGGAAGTATGATGGGTGGCAAGCTGATCGGACTGTGTGTGACAACAGATTAAGGACACTCACCAAAAGAGGGAGGAAGGAGAGACAGAAAAAAATAAGAAAAAAACTGCCCCCTGTTTCTTTACTGCCACATAATAAATAGCACTTATTGAAGTTCCGGTGGGAAGTTCAAAACTGGAGTCACTTAAGAACTTGAGTCAGCGGCTTGTTGCAAGGGATGATAGTGGGGAGTGCTGGTGGGCGAGACATGAGGAGAGTAATCCATTTAACCAGCGTGGTGCATGTCATTGGATTCGATTAAAGTTGCATTGTGTTGTATACAATATTCAAGAAGAATGAACACTCCTGAAAACACTTTCCAGGTAGCTCTAATTCAGAGACTCACACTTTACTTGTTTCTAATGACTCCTATTCACATTTACTTTAGTTACAGCTTTCCTGGGGGATTTGTGTACATCGCAGTGTACATGTTCTTCCCGTGCTGGTAAGGTGTGTGGCTTCTAGGTGGATAGAGAGCCAATAACTACCCATTACTGTTTAGCTTCAGTTAAGGAGGTGGGCCTCCAAAAAGTCCATAGCTCAAAAACCCAAAAGCTTTGTAAACCAAACTCGATGTTCATCACTTTGATGAGCGGTTGGCAAGCAAGATTCTGTAATTTAGCTTGGGTCAGGAGGAACTGTAGTATTTCGTTACTGATTAATTAATTTAGCCTTTATTGTTAATAACATAAGAACATAATTATTAAATTGCATCTTAATTATGGCTGCAGCGTGGCATCTATAGGCCATTCTTCTGTAGTCTATAATCTATCTATAGTGTGGTAGTTATTGGCATTTATGTTCTCACAGTCCAACTTTTAGTTGTTGTTACAACGTTTACAATACGTAGACTATAAAGTATTTTTAGTAATAATCTTTGTGATAATCTTATTTGTTGTGAGTGCACATTGTTTTGTTTGATAAGAAAAGCCTCATATATAAGAATGAATTAAAACTTGGCATGACCTCTATCTGGGCTTCATCTCTGTCCTTAATTTTTGAAGTGGATGCTGTCTCTTTGATACTCTAAACTGGGGGGAAAAAAGTAATTATGCCATCAAAACCAAAACCAGGAAGCATCCAAATCTAATCTTCAAATTTAATCTTCTATCACTTGATTAATCTGATAGAAGCATTAGTTTATCATTAATCTTTAATCCCAAACTTCACTGTCAAAGTGGATGAATTTATTCCCAATTAAGACGGGGGTCGACTTGAGCAAAGTGGCTGTTGCAAGCCCTGTGCAAGGATTTGCAAATTGCATCATAAAATTTTAAATAGCAAATCAGGCATACTTTGTTGGCCAAATATCCTCATCTTGTCCTTGGAGATGCTGTTACAACCTTGACCTTGAGAGAGTGGGTGTTTTGAGGAGTTGGTCAGAGTTGAAGGTGATCCCAAATCTATTTTCCATTTATTTCTGCAGTACAGAGGGCTCAACACCTCTTGACAATGCACAGGGATATCCGGATCGCATTAAAAAAAGAGCTGGGAGAGATTAAAAGTTGCTTTATCGCCAGTCCACGAGAGCTCAATTATCCTCTTGCCTAGCATGAGCAGATCCTGGCTCTTCACATTAACCTTGGCCACCTCTAATCTCTATTCAGGTCTTATCTTGGCCTTTCAAAGACACTGGATTTGGCCTTATCATCCAGTGAGAGTGGTTTTTGTTGTGTCGCCAAGAGCTGCAATTGAATGTGGATCTAGGCTGGGGGATGGGGTTCAACTGATTAAGTGATCTTTGATGTGAAGTATTTTCGTGATGCTGCACTACTTCAGTTCTGATTGAGTGACACTATGTTTCAGCATCATGCTTGATCTCTCTTCTGGTGTAAAACACATAATGCAGATCCTGCTCCTTGTTAAAGAAAATAATGACATCAAATTTACCAAGATCATTTTACTAACTCATCATTATACTTCTTATGTGTAAAAGCCAAGAGCAAAAGGAGTCCATTAGTATTTTACTGCCCAAGCTTGCATGAAAAAAAATCTTAAAGTACCCTAATCTTTAAACCTTCCAATTAAAAGAGGCACCCAATGGTCTTACAAAGTAATTACAGGAACATAATGATTTAACAGTAACCTCTACACCTCCTTCTCTGCACAAAGATCAGGGCACATCAATAAAAGATGCAGACATTCACATACACACAAAAAGGATAGATCCAGCTACACACACCCATGTACACAATCAGAGCCTCCTTATCTTGATCTATGTAAGTACATGACCTCTATTGGCACAGCAGTCAGGAGCTTGTACTCCTGTGTCATTAGATTAGCGAACCTTACAATCCTCAGAAGCCCATCCACACCAGGGAGCACATAATGAATCCAAAATGGCAACAGCATACAGAGAATGGAGACGACATACACGGTATGTGAATCATCTCTTTCCTCTTGGAGATAATTAGCTTCACTTTGTTGTCCATATAAATTAAACTTGGGGCGCACATGCAAACTGGTACGTAAAGACAATGTTTGTGAGATTGTCACACTCGAGGTCAGTGATTAGCTATATTGCCTGTGTTGCTGCCTGCCACCAGAGCAAAACACAAATTATTTTGGGGCTGTAAGTAATGATTTCTCCTTTGGTTCACTGATATATCAATCAGTTTATGAGAGACAGAAATATAAAATTGTGAACACTGCTCATCAGAGGCCAAAGTGGTGTCTGTAAATCTCTTGCTTTGTCCAAGCATTAGTTGAAAAAAACCTAGATTTCTTGGCTACCATTTTATGCCTTTATTATATAGCGGATAGTGGTCATATGACAGGAATCAAAGGAGAGAGATGCAACAAAGGTCCACTTGGACTCAAGTCAGGGTTTGCCAGGGTTTGCGTAGCAATTCTACCTATTTGAGAAGTTGAAGCCAGAAAATCTATGCTATTTGCTCGATTAAGTGAATAGAATGATTAATCAATTATCAAAACTAAGCAATGCACAACATAAAACCTACAAATTATCTGAATGTGGGCCATTTCTCTTATTTTTTTATTCTAAAGAAGTGTTCTTGTTGCTGTTTTTAACCACGCTTATGTAGGACAGCTTCTATTTTGATCTTGAGTTTGTAATAAGGCAGAAATGATCAAAACCCTGGGTGGACAAGTACATCATGAGCACCCACAATGTACACTCACAAACATGCACACATGCACAATGGTACTTTACATCAGATTTTCTATTCATACTAATGCTGGGTTCTGCTAGAACCCAACAGAGAGAAACAAAGAGATTTGTGAATACAGCTCAAATGGGGACATTTCCACAGCTCATTTCATATGGATGTTTGCGGGGTGCAGCTGAAGGGGAATTAACAGTACTGTATTGCAGAAAAGAAATGCTACTGAGAATTACTGTGCTGTCACAGATGTGCCTTTTCTTCCCCACCATTCCTATGACTAGAACATGTGATCTTATTTGAAACCAACAGGATTCAGTGTATTCTACATTCGGTGTACATACAGTGTATTTATGCACTGTGTATCAATCTAGAGAAACAGTGGGTGGGTGTGATTTTTACCCATAAAATGTGATGCAGACTCTCTTTTCCCAGTCTCATATAAGAGCCAACATTCTCTACTGCAAAAATGCCTCTAATACTTATCTCTCTACAAAGTGATCAAAGGAGTGTCTCCTCAAGTGTCAGGGATAAAAAGTTTTCTTTCTGGTGCTGATTTATATCTTTTTCTGTTCGTTTTCCCATCACTTGTCTTTTCTGACTTATCTCGTGTTAAATTCTGCTTCTGTACATGAGAACGGAGTCAGTTGTTAAGCAAGTAGATATACAGAAACAGTAGCAATCAGTGCCATGAGCCATTACCCACTCAGGATCTCAAATGACTTACCCTGCAATCAAAGTGTCTGCACAGTGAGGAAAAAAAAAAAAACCCAAGAAAGATATCTATTTAAAGAGATCATTCCAAGATGAAATCCAACACCTATTATGTGTGGAAATTCCTGACAAATATTAATATTATAAATAGTGTCGTTTTAGTTATTAGAACCATCATTTTTAATTGGTCAGTTAATATAATAATTGATAGAATATGTATAAATATTTGCATTTTCAAAATATTGAGTAATGAGCAAAAGCTAGGCTTTGTTTAGAAAAGAAGCTGTTATGTATTTATTCATTTTTTCACCAGATTATTATTCACATGTCACTGCTGCTTACAAAAATAAATTGTGATAATTTCAAATTGCACAGTTTACCAGGTGAGTGGAGAAAATGTGCAGCAAAAGCAGTGGAAAAGTGAAGGAACAATAAACAGCTTCGGCATCCAACTTATTCAAGTCAGTCTGCATGCACAGATTAAGATGCATGCATGTACTACATTTGCTTTCAAACAAAAGGTGGAAGGAAATCCACACAAAGAAATTACTGCACCTTTATGTCTTTAAGTGAAAAAAGGAATTTGCACTTATGAATCATTGACTTGTGATTATACAACCTCAATGAGTTCCAAACAGACTACAAACTGGTTGACATGTAGCAGCAGCAGACTAATATTATTATTACTAATATTACTGATTGTATTGTGGCTGCCTTATATGGCAGTGATAATAATGCTGGTGAAACAGTATGGCAAATCAGGCAATGAATCATTTCTATGTTGTTGACACCCATGGGCCAAAACTAAACACGTAAGCAGATTTTTACAGAAAATAAAAGTAAGGCATTTGCAGGGATACTCATCATGTTTTAACGATTTGATAGAATAATAAAAAACAATATTATTGTATAGATGACACAGAAAAGACAGCCGATTCAAAAACTAGAATATGCTTTGAGGGTGCACAGGATCAGTCATACAAACTGCCTGAATTTGGCAGCAGAGTAAATTGCTAATTGCTGTTCATCAAAAACCTGGCACCTCTGAAAATGACTATTGAATATCTGATACATAGTGAAAATACTAATCTCTGTTAGATGATACATATTGATATTTAGACAATCTCAGAGTTTTTCTGATCTTTTCCTCTTCTTATTGATGAACTGCTGTGACTCTGCTGTAACATGGGGACTTGTTCCCATAGTTACTGGTGATTGGAGCCTCATTTATTTTACTAACTCAGTTCGACGAACTCTGAAGGATACTTCCTAGCAGGTAGACTCAGATCTTCTGATTCTCCAGTTAACTGACAATGTTACCATGTACTATCGACAAAGGTGTTTAATTTTCAACTGTCTGCTCTGACCCAGGAAGTGACTGATTGGTGAGAAAGTGCAGTGAACAGAAGGTGAATTTTTAGTTTTACTGCCCAATTTTTCTCATTCATTCTGTTCTTTCTGACTTGTGTAAAATTTTGTCTTTCAACACCATCTTACGAAAACACAAACAAAAGCAGTCAAGGGTCCCTAAAATGACTACAACATGCGTGAAACCCAGCATGTCCTTTTAATGAAAACTCATTAGACAAACTTGGAACAGCTAATAGGTTAAGGCTATTAAATCAATTCAAACGCGAACGAGAGCAGGATGCATGATTAAAAGAGAGGCTTACAGTGCAAGAAGCATAGCCTATTGTTCATGGGTGACTCATAAAAGGACTGCACTGCTGCACCTTCAGGAGACAATGATTTTTTTGCTCTTTTATTTTTATTAAGCATCCTCTCAACTTCAACATTGATATTCCTCTTCTTTTTGTTTGTTTTTAAGCGTGAACTCCTCCTCATTCCCCATATTAAATGCCTGACAAACCTAAAATGAATGGAAATAACTTTCCATAAAGTGGCATTTGAAGAAGAAGCAAGTGCAAGATTAAAAAAACAAAACAAAAAAAAAAAAAAACATCTGAACCATCTCTATAATGTTGATCAAAAGCGACAGCTCTGTATTGCGTTTGACTACAGCGGGCCAGCCCCATCAGCAGACGAATAGAAATATGGAATATCAGTCTTCAGCTTCAATCCTCCAATAAAGACAATAGCCAGGCTGAACACATGGGAGGAGATAAAGGGTGAGAGTGATACGATGTGGCATTAATTTTCCCCAGCGGCAGCATTTACCACGTTTCATTCAATAATGCTAAGTCTTTCAGGGGGCACTGCTGAACTAGTCAGCCATTTAGAAAAGAACTTGGGGGATTATCAGGGCACTGAACAGGCACTGTTTAGGCTTGACAGAGGGAGGGATGGGGGATGGCTGCAACAGAGGTGATAGAGACAGCAGAGAGGATGGTGGTGAGATTGAATGGATGGATGAAACATGATCGAGGGAGAGAAGCAGAGATATAGGGAAAGTGGAGAGCGGGGGAGAGATGGGAAGGGAAGGGAGAATGGGTGAATTTATTCAGGTGTTGGCCATGCAAGACAGCACTGGAAATTTAAACCCACACCCCCAACGTTAATGGAAAGTATCAGTCATGAGTTAAGAGCCAGACATAAATACATCACGGTGACTGGATGCCTGATGGCAACACTTTCTCTTGGAGGCCTATGGATGCAGTGGGGTTGTGTTAGTCAATGGGACCAGCACCTAGTAATTCAAACCACATGCCTCCATCTTTAATCAGCAACAGCTTGCTTTCAGTCATCAAGCACTTAAATATTTTGACAAAAATATGCTGTGTTTAAAAGTTTTAAAAAAAAAGTTCAATAAAGACCACAAAAGAAAACAAAAAACATCCTGTGGTTGTTGATGTTTGACAATGAATGTTTTTACAGACTGAGCTAAAAGAGGGGAACTCCATGTAAAGCCCAAGTGTGAAGCTGCTTCATTAAACAGTGTGTAATGTTTTTCTAAATGGTAATGCATTTATTTAGGATCAAGTTTCCTATCACTGACTGACTTTAATTCTGCTATTTTGCTGTATTTGGTCTCCACAAACTCATGTAGGAAATTCTTCAGTTTTTATCTGCTGAATGCTCCATTATGTTAGCACAAACTTTTTGCTGTTAGCTCAACAAGGTTCGTTACCTTGCTGTCTTAGTAAAACTCTATGGGGCTCAAAAGGGCACGTGATCTCACAATGCATTGCGTGCCGCGGTCGCCATTTTTTCGGGCAAAAGTTTTTCGTTTACATCACTTCGCGTTAGATACGGTGCTGCAAGAGAGAGAGAGAGAGGATGGAAAAATGGACTGTACCGAGACAAGCTGGACTCTGTTTCTCAAATAAAATAGTAAAATTGGTGGAATGGATCCATATGAGCACGCTGACTGGACAATGGATATAAATGCCGCGATTGTTCGAAGCTGAGCTTGTTCTCTATCTCATAAATGGCGTTAGTTATTACACCGGCAAAGAATTTAGGAATTACCTCATTTGCAGTGCTATTTATCAGCTTGCACACAGTCTTTTGCTGTCAGCACCTTATTGGCACTGTTACTGGAACTTTATCAGTGTCACTGCACTGCACAAGAATGTTTGGAATAAACTGACTTCAAAACAAGAAGTGTTCAGACATTATTGCTTAAGTAAATGGCTCACGGAGGACTTCTTAAAGCTGAATTACAGTAGTTGGAGTATAGTTTTATATATTGCTACTCAACTACATTTATTATCACCATCAGGCATAGTTTTATTAACTTTCTTTATAAAGTGCAGGCCTGGTGTTTGTCACCATATGAGCAAATAGCAGGTGTGAAGGTTTTCTGTGCCTGACATATCAATGACATGTTCAGGATAAATAGGAATAAGCAGAGGAAGATTAACAGCCATTCATTTAATATCCAGAAAGCCACAAGATAGAGTGCACAGTCTGTTTATTTATTATTTATTTTTTTTCCCCCAAATCACTCACTCTTTTTCTCAGTCACTATCTGATATCGCAGGGCCTTGTTGTTTAATGACATATTACTTAAAGCACAGCACACAGTCTTGTCAATGAAGGAAAATTCCTCACCTTCAACTGGTTCCAGTGGAACCAGTAGGCTCACTGGTTTGGTGCGCTGAAGTGTGTGATACTGGTTGCGTACCAAACTCTTTTCACACGGACCCTGCTGCGTCTCATCCACGGATCTTGGGTCCATTTGAGCACTTCCCCTTGTGAAGCCTGGGCTTTTCACCTCGGCACACTTTAGTCCAACTTCATCCCCGATGTTATTCCACGGTCTGCCAAAACCACATCTCCCGGTAACCGTTTACAGAGGATGCCACACTGCTCGGTCAGGTGTTTGTCGCTTACACGTCCTCCCCACGCTTTAGAAATGAACGATCTCACCCCATCGTTTTTTTTTTTACCGGAGCGATCATGTGCGCGATTGCGGCAGTTAACAACACAGCACGTTTGCACCACGTTTTAACTTGTTAAAACAAAACAACACAACACAACACAAGAGCGGCGTCACGCACGCAGCCGGCACAAACATATTTTTCACTTGCACGCAAGGCCCACAAAGCATTGCGGTTTCCCGCCCCGCTGTAAAACGTCCCACGGGAATGCTGCGGTGTGATTGGAGCAGAAGCACCCACTCAAGCCAAGTTCTGTGATTGGTTGACAGTTATAACGTGCACAACTTGAGCGAGCGCGCACGTGAAGTTGCGCACGCGTGGTTGAGGCAGACTGAGGGAAAGTCGCATTGTGAGCGTACAGAAGTGTGCTTGAGCGCGGAGGAAGATATTTTCTGAGCACAGAATCGATTTTTGTCTGCTCAACGATACGTTTTGTGCGCTGAAAACTTCCCTGTGCGCACTCAGAATTGTTGCATGAATATAATTCCATACTGGGCAGGTGGAGAGCAGGAAAAGTCAGTGAACACAGCTGCCATGCTTCTGATTAGAGCAGTGAGAGTGAACTAAAATTATTGAAGTCGCCGACCGTAAAAGCAAACCAACAAGCACAGTGACAAACCTACTTCAGAATCAGCCTCTTACAGCTTATTATTCATTTTTCATCTGCGCACATATTGCACTGTCCACAGATTTTTGGTAAAGTAATGGCGAAAGAAGAAACTCTTTTGTGCAACTCTAAAACATGGGAAGCATTTGGAAGTAGAAGTGACACAGTAGACACTCTTCTTTCTCCACTCAGAGCATATTATATGGCTGCGTGTACAAATATTTACCAGCCAGTCTAACCAATATCCTTCAGAGATTTGTGATGTAATTTTGGACCCTGCTGGGGCATAATCAAAGTGGGTGAATGACACATCTTGCTTGCTCAATTACTGTCTCCCTTCCGCTGGTGGATGGGAGTGGAGGTGGGTCAGTAGTACTATTACTGTTACTGATTTTTAACATTTTTCAGCTGATTACATCCGTGCTCAGCTCGTAGCTGGGTCCTGTGCTGAGAATGGCTAATTTTCCAATCCTGGTTTGTTGTATACTGAGTCTGAAGCTAACTGTATCTGAGCAGAATCATAACATCCAGCATCTTATGAGTGCAGGTAAAATGTGAGCTGCAGCTCTCTTTTGGCCCATTAAACAGAGCGGGGCCGTAAAAGAGCCAGGTCAAGCGAAAAAATACCAAATGACCTCAGCCGGGGATTGGGTTGACGATGCAGAGAAAAGGGCCTGACGAGCTGATGCTGTCACATATACATCAATTACCCAATGTTGGACATTTGTCATTTCAGTAGCTCACCATGATTGTTGACTATTCGTAAAGCTATCTGACTGGAATCATAGGTTAATCTGCACCCACATCAGGCATTTCAGGGATTTTATGGGAAACTGTAAAACCATATTTATGTTTATCTGTAAGGATCTAATTGATGGTTGTTATTCAGTGCGATTTAGTAAAACATTTCTGCCTGTCCTGGTTTCTGTGACTTAAAGACACGTTTTCATGAGGAGAACAGCCAGGAATAATGTATTTCCAAGGGTCAGTGACACAAAAACATTTTACCATTGACAACACTATAAATTAGGGCATATATGGGTATAGCCTCCAAGAAAGTGATTCCTTTCCTGTTAATTATAAGGCATGAGCTTGAAGCTTCTCACCCTTCTGTAAAACTCAGACATGCCTGCGGTGCCTACAAACAGGCCATGTGAACAATGGGAATTTTTTCATAGTGTTGGCTGAGAACAGCTGGAACACTGAGCACCTGAAAACAACTGAATGCATCATCTGCACAGAGGCTTAGTTCACTCATGACTTAACACATTCACAGCTGCCATGCTTACATAAACAACAACCAGGTTATATAAAAGGCAAACAAGGACCACATTAGCTGAGTTGACTGCTAGGATTATCTTGATTTGCATATCAGTTATGCAATTAATCCGTCCCATGCATACCCTCACAAAGGCCTTGAATTTACAAAGAGCTGAAACCTTTATTACACAGACCTTGAAACCTTTATTTAAACAGCCAAGTCGACTGAGGGCATCCCTATACACAATAGCTCTCAACTTTAAAATTACACACACACACACGCACACACACATTAATTTTTGCACACTTGTACACCCCCAGACACACATACACGACGCAAAGGTCCCTCCTCTAACCTTCAGCCAACCATTGCTTCTCACGGTCATGCGTAAAGTCAATTATACAACCATATTAAAGCAGCCTTTATATCTATAACTATGTGAAAGTAATGCTGTGAAAGTGTAAATGATGGTGTGCATCAGTGGAGCGAGCAAACTAGAGGTACATTTTAGTACTAGCACTGCGGTTTAACCAAGTGGTAAAATGGCATGGACACGCACAAAAAAGAAATCATTTTGTGGTGTGAATGGCATACATCCTAGTTCTCTGCATCCTTTCATCTGTGTGGCTGCCAACAGCCATAACACTGAATATTTCTAACCAAAAAAAATATTTCAACTGAGCTGGTCCTTGGCTTGTGCCGATTTGCACCTTGTGCACGTGTGCTTGTATGACCATATGTGCATGAATGCCTATGAAAGTCCAGATCAAAGCTCCCCATGCTGTCCATGTCCAGCCAACTTGGCAATATGATTATTTCATTCCCATCACAGAAATAAAAATATCACATAAGAAAGTTTGGGGGGTAGGGGGTTGAACAAATGGAAAAAGAACAGTAGGTAAATAGGAGAGTGGCTGTACAGAGAGAGAGTGAGATTGTTTCTTGCTTGAAAGATGAGCTAGTCTTTTTTTGCTGTTATTGTTGCAGAGGGACTGTGATCTGAGTGGCAGATGACATACTGAAGCATCGCAGGGATCCATGAGAGGTCGGGCTAGATTACAGTGAGAGACTACAGGCATGGTGGGTACGAAAAAACAAAACAAGGAAACCACCCTATACCTCAGCCCATGAGAGGGGGGGAAACAGTCTGCTAGCTGTATTGGTCAGGCAGTGAGAAATTCCACCTTTTTACTAGACAAAAAACAGGACATAAAACCATTTTAAGCATTTAATCAAACCTCCCCCATAATTCAAAGATTTCACTCTGCAGCTGTACAGAGTGAACCATTTGACATTAGTACCAAATACAGTCAGTTATCTTAATAAATATGATTATGATAAAAAAAAAGTGATTATTGTGATAGGTGAAATTAGAAATGCCATATGCTATGTAAACCTCTGTATATGCAGATACACTGTGATAGTTATTGTTGTATTTGTGTCTTTATTGAAAAAGTACTGTTTTACACACTTGACTGATGTTTGCTTCTAGGATGTTTTTTTAAGTGTGTTTTGCTGAACTATAAATATAGATTTAGTATTTTTCTTAAACACCAAAAAAGTTTGGGATACCCTTTTCAGCCCTGGAGAGTGTCCTTCAGCAAAAAGGTAAGCCTGTATGGCCTGAGAGGCAAAACGCAAGGCAAACAAAGCCTGCAACATGCTGAGTATTCCACTCAAAGGCACAGTAGTAACTGAAGATTACTCAGACAAGCATATGACCATTTTTGTCAAGTCTGCTATTATTAGGACAATGGTGAGTGAGCAGTAAAATATTCAGAATAGGATTCTGAAAAGTGAAGGGGAATCAGTCGACCCTATCCCCCAGGAGAAATTCTATTCTTGCTTAGTTGTACATTAAATTTGAAATATAGCATTTATCTAGACATGAAGGCACTACAAACACACACCTAACTACTGACCTAAGACTCCACAGGATATAAATAAAGTTACAGGTCCTGTGCAAATACAATGAAGGAAATACAGCTGAGAGCCTATACATGATGGAGCACAGAGACTGTGGCCCCTGAGGATTCCTCAGGGATAGCAGGAACAGCACTGAGGTGGAACACTGTGGACTTTCACAGTCTGACAGGTCAGTATGTGTCATAACCCCCTTACACACAATAAAATGAGATGACCAACCAAGTGCATCCTTGTAGCTGAAATGTCACAACTAAAGCGCTGACAGATCCCTGTGTCTCTTTCTGTCCACCTCCTTCTACCTAATACTTTACTACTGAACTTTCTTTGTAACTCGTGTGTGGTGTTTCAGGTAGAAGTCCTATTGAATAATTAGATTTTCATTTTCATTAAGATTTCAATTCCCTATGTTCAGGATCCTGAACCCCAGAAATGCTGGTTCCTAGCAAACCTCCAGCTCCTTTTTATTTTTCCAGTTTGAGACATCTTGTGTCAGAACAGATTTAGACCTTCACCTCTCTGTAACTACAGGAAAATCTATTTCTGTCTCTCTTCCTGCTTCTTTTATAGACAGCCTTAGAACATGATGCAGCCATTTTCTCCTCCAAAGCTTTGCCCAGAGGCAAGCCTCTACCTAATACCAACAAGTGCACTGGAGGACAGAGTCTGTTTAAATTCTGAGAAGTGACATAGAGGACAAGATGTTTCAGACGAAAGTGCATGAACAGCGGGGGCCTTGCCTGAAGCAGAGACGCTGTTCCTGATTGTCCAGTGAATGCATCAGTCTGGCGAAAAAAACTCCTAAGTTTATTGCTCATATCCTACACACACGCAGATGCACACACACACACACACACACAAATACACAAACCACAAACTCCACAAAACTACATTTACCCCCTGAAGTTAGGCTAAGGCTGCAGTGAGAATGTTGTCTGTGACTTGTCAACTTCAAAAACACCCTTTCCCTGAAGCTCTGTGAGAATGTTTTTTATGGATAACAGGCCATGATATATTGTGTTTGTACCTTAAAGGATGTATAGGCACACACAGAACACCTGTGCACAGATATAGTATCATGGTTATGTTTTTGCTGAACCCCTGCAGCAAGCAAATGGTGTTCTTGATATAATGGGCAAACAAAGAGAAAATGCTTTTAGGTTTGGTTCATAAAAGATTTAAAAACACAAGATTTGTAACAGGAACAAGACATCTGGCAAAAGTGCATAACCTACTGGCATCCTGTTTGTCCTTCCCACATCCAATATACATCTGTCAGCCTTTAGAGTGCAGAAAGAGGGCTTTTTAAAGGCAAAGCAGCGGATCCTCTCAAGAGACTTTCAGGCTGCTAGAACACAGCCAAGTCTTTGTCTTTAATATAAGAACAGAAATACAACATAAAAGCACATCTGTATCGTTTGACTTCTTTTAGGTTGATTTTTTGTATCAAAGGCAACAGTTCAAAAATACGTAGCCTACTCCTTGAGTTTGATACCACTTAACTTCTCATGTTCTCGTATCTCAGTATTGTACAGAGGCACTGCAACGAACTGTGAAGGTGTACATGCACGTAGTGGTATATAAGTGGAGTGAACAGGTGTAGTTCTGCTACACATGTAAGGGACTGTTGTTTTTGTAGTGGTGTGAGTCATCAACACATATACTTTAAACCTCAATCAACCTGCAGTGGCTCAGTAGGGGCTAATCACCAATAAAACAAGGTCCACAGCTTTAATCAGAGAACGATTTATTTCTTGCTACTTGCAGTGTCTTCAAGGATATTGATAGCTCATATTGATACAGCACTGGAGGTCACCCCGTAACCCTGTTTCCCAAAGCAATTTCAACAGTCAGATAATGAATCTAAATTAGCATTAACTGTGACACAGAACAGTGGCGTTCAAAGGTGCTGTTTTCTTACAGGAGCTGAACAGATCCCTATCCAGTAAAGCCTCAGTCCCAGATGAATTTCTGCATCATTTTTGTCTTCTATATACAAAAAGCTCTATGCTACACTGCCATAAAATCTGATCTTCTGTGGCATTCTTTTTTTCTTTATGCTGATGGGGTAACACAATAAAAGAATGTATGTCATAATATTCCTGTAGTTTCTACTCTGATGATTTGTTACGAGGAGGTGGAATTGTGTATAAACACTGACAATATTTCATTATGTATAAACCTTTGACAGGAGCACCTATCCAGAAATTCAGCAGAGAAGAATCAAAACAACAAAATTATGCCGACAGCTGAAATGCAGCAACCCCACTGCAGTGTTTAACTCGCTGAGTGACACCCCTACTCCTGGGAGAGGCGTCCTATAGGAACCAGCAGGTGACAGTAATGACATATACAAAATAAATGATAAGACTTTTCTTTTTTGGATTATGCAGACTGATTCATTAATATATGCAAATAATCTGAAGAAAAAAAGAAAGAGGAGCTGATGCAAATCAAATGCAATTCTCCCCAAAAGACTGTAAGAATGTGATAATGACGGTTTACTTGCAAAGCTCTGTCTTTTTGTTGCTCATAGTTGGAGGATCTGTTTTGTGAACAAGCTTTCTCAAGGGAAAGTGTAAGAAGCATAACACCTTGCATTCAACAATAGCTTTGAAGCTGATAATATAGCAACTGAATATATTCAACACTCCTCCAGCATAAGGTACTGGTGATGATTGGAATGCTGGTCAGACAAATCCCATTAAAGTTAATGAACACCTAAATGTTTGTGCCATACAGAATAGTTCAACAAGTGAATGATAATGCTAATGAGCTACTGAAAGCAGTGTGAGACATGTACCTGTGGGTGAAGATGCACCAGTTAAATACTGTATCCATATTCCATAAGCTAATCTCAATAAAACATCAAACCAATACTCATGACATAGAGAGAGAGACAGAGAGAGAGAGGGAGAGAGAATGAACTATATCTATAAGATTTATTATTGAATTTTATGATGTTAGAAAAACACACAAATTATGCCGCCAGTTAATTCGCCCACCAACTAGTGAGTGCTTCGCATGAAAAGCCTCTATAGTTTGCAAAGTCTAAGGTTGTAGACTCGAGCTCTCAATAGAATATGGATGTGTTTAAAGTTTTACAGCTCATTGCTATTCACCACCTACATCACAGTGAATAAACAAAAGGTTCAAAATGCACTAGGCTTTCGGATTCATTGTCATCTAAATGTGTCTCAATCTATCTACCATTACCCATCTATCTATCCACCTATCATCCATCTATCCATCCATCTATCCATTTATTCATGTACACAGAGTATGTAGGAATACTGTATGAGTCTTTTTTATTTATTTGTTTTTAATTGGAAGGAACATGGTCTTTTGTGGCCAGGATTTCACCCCACCCAGGCCTTTGTTTTCCTCACACAGAGTCACTCAGGCATGACCAACTCCTGTCCTCCACTTTCCACCTAATCATCACTTCACCGGTTGACAAGGACGCTCATAAAATGGTGAATTATTTGACTCGGGTCGAATTGAGCTTTTCGTCACGTCATCGCCGAAGGATATTTCACAATCCAAACACTGAGTGATTCTGTGCGTCGGATGACATTGACCCACAGGAAGAGTTTTCCACCCTAACTTTGATTCGAGGTGAAGAAAACGATGGCTAAAAAAACAAAACGGGTTGATGGATGGATTAAGGGTCTCAGTGCATTAGCGTAAGGTTAAGTCAAGAACTTGTCTGTTTTCATATTTTCCTGAGCTATACTTCAAGAGGTCTTATTCTGTTTGACCTCTTCAGCCAATGAAAAAGCACTTGTGTTCTCCATACTTTAAAGCAGTTCACCCAGAGATAAAAATAAATCATCCAAAGAAGTGGGAGACCACAACTTTTGGTTCAGCTAGATTGCCTTTAGCAGTTCTATTGATGGGATTGAGCAAAGTCTTTATTCTAAAGCCAACAACAGATGTGAAAAATATTTTATATTATTTATTTGCTTATTTATTTTTTGTGCACAGAGCCAGGATGTATGACTTGCATCTAAAATGTTTTTATATCAGACTACTTGATTCAAACAAATGCTGGAGGCCAAATGCATTGTTGTTATCTTTGGCCAAAAGAGTATTAGTTTGAAAAAATGACTAAAAAAGTATTTAGTATTTAGTTGAGATGTCCTCAGAACTTTTAATTGACTCAAAGAAGAGTTCAAAATTGATTTGTAAGAAAAAAAAAACAGGGCCTGAAAAAGAAAAGCGGCTGTATAATCTAAACTTGAAATTAAGTGCAGTAATGAGACGAAACTCCTCCTGGATGGAGAGTGCTGTTTCCATGCATACTGCTACTATGGTCATTACACCTTAAGAAGTAGAGACCCTGTACAATGCAGAATTTCTTATGAGCTAATGTCTCTAAACATCACATGTACCCTTTTAACTGTGGTTGATGATGATAATAATAATAACGAGGAAGAAATAAGCAGGTGTCCCTAGCTAGAGATATGGTGCCATGGCTTGTTTACTAAGGTTTTAATGACTTTCATGTCCTTGTTGTAATTACTAAAACTTCTGAATTTTAAGAGGGACAGAGATGTTGTGTTGCCAACCCCCTGCTATGAGTCCCAGACATGGTCCAAAATAAAACCCGCTACAGCATCAGATAAAAGAAATATTGTTAACCAAACACAGAGATCTACAAAGGAATGGAAATTGCAGCACTAACATCAGTGTCTTTTGCTGTAATAACAACCGCCAGACCTAAATCCAGTGGTTTATTTTGGTCAACATAGTTACTGATCAGCACGTAATGACTATACAATACATTGGCAGGAGTGTGGATGGAAATCCAATGAAAAAAAAAAACAAAAAACAAAAAACATAAAAAAACTCAGTTCATGATGGCCAGAACATAGACCATTTGACAGCACCTGTGACAAGTGTGTGATAAAATTTACAATCTTTATGTTACTATCCAAAATGCACAGCCACAAAAGAAATAGGCCTTGTGTTGATTCTGCTATCGACATTCATCAGGCTCTATTTGGTGCCACACAGCTTATGGGCTCTATTTTAAGCAGAGTAAGTAGGAAGGTAATATGTGGATAGTAAGCTCCAAGCCACGGATAAAACAGAATAGAGTAGAAAGAAAAATCTGGCCAAGGTGATGAACAGCACGACTGTTCAATCTAATCAACATCTTGAAAGGAGGCTGGCTTCACAAAGTGTGATGTCCACAAGAATTGTTTAAAGAACATTAGGAAAATGAACATTTTCATTATTGACCAGGACAACAAAAGCCATGGTAACAGGTCCATCATCGTTCATCATCACAGCTATTAGCTGAGATGCAGTGAACAGGTGGCCAGTCCAGAGCTGATTCATTAAGACCCATCCACATTTGCACATACGGGCAATTTTAGACTGTAATTAGAGTAAACTAACAGGAAAAAAAGCCCAAACATACAAAAATCTTAATCATTATGTAGAATTGTATACTTTTTTCCAATTAGGTTTTTAATTAGGTTTTAGTCCATGCAGAGCAGAAGTTTTCATCAGTAACAGGTAAACAAAATCCTTCTACCAATTCCTTATAACGGAACCTTGGTATGAGTGTAAGCATATTTAAAGCATAGTATCAAATTATGCCTAATACAAAAGTCCACAAATAATATAAATAAAATGAGGGGCATGCAAACCATGCAAGCACAAAAAGCAAACCTGTCTTTTGCTGGTATGTTTGTGTCAAAACTACAAGATTCGTGGCGGGCTTGACATAGAGGACAAGATGTTGTAAATTGGTTTTGAGTTGATGTCAGTACAAACTCATCATGTGTCCTTAATAAAGATACTGCTTCCATAATTAACTTCTCTGGTCTACAAAGGTGAAGGAAAGACAAGAAAGAAAGTTTTTTTTTTCTTATTTTACTTGGTGGATCACAATGAATCAGATAGGGACATGGAGGACCTGATTAGTGATTCTGCTGCCACGCTCCTTCATGAGAAGATTTGTGATAAGCTCCATCCATCAAACTTGACTGCCTCATTCAAAGTGATTGGAGAAGTGAGCCTATCTGTTTATCAGCACTCCATCTTGCAGATAAGCCTATATGCTCTGCAACATGGGAGAGAAGCTGAAATTAGACGTGGGAGCCTCTGTTGAGTGTCGCTTACCCAGTATAGGAGAGACATCTACTGGCTACCAGCTGTTTTACAACTCTATGTAGGCTTCTCCTTTGTATCACCAGGGATGATGTGGTGTGGTGATGATGGACAGGGAGCTGTGTCATAATCACCACAACTCTTCCGTTGTTGTATAGTTTTAACATTGAGATGTAAAGATATACACACCGTTGAAACATGGAATGAAGTTTGTATTTCTAAATTAAATACAGCAGAAGTCTGGCATGAGTCCAGAACAGCTTCGGCCTTGTTGTTGAAGCAGATTATTTTAATACAGAAAGTCACAACCTCCGTAAATATTCATTTGGTTCTCTGCAGGTTTGATTTGCTCACACACACACACACACACAAAAATCAAAATATGCAAATGCAGTGCTATTTGGCAGCCAACATAAACATCTCAGATGTTGAATTTTCCAACCACGACATGCATGCAGTAAAAACGTTCTGGCTGATTATGGTCTAATGGTGAGAATCCCAGAACATCTACCAAAATCTAATAAACTTGCCAAGTGCGGTGTGTCCATTGAATTTCACACAGACGAGTAAAATAAACATAGTGTTGGAAAATTTCACTTTTACAACTTCTTTGGCAGATATGACAGTGTTTTGTTTTTTTTTTTTTGTGATCAAATTATTCAATTCCCAGTTAGTGACATAATGTGTTATTGTTTTTGTGTTTGGTACCATTTCATTATATAATTTAAATATTAAAAGTGGTAATTCAACACCAAAAGACAGAATTATAACAAATAACAAATAAATAACAAATTATAATAAATTATACTTTTCCTCACTGCAATGGCCATAATTACCCACTTGATTCTCCTGTATTCCAGTGAGTTAGGAATTTATCTTTATGCCACTGTTATTCGTGGAGAGTTGTATGTTGTGCCAGTCCAGTTGGTTCAATGAAGTGGCCCAAACTTAAATGACATATGGCCACAGAAAGCAGAGTCAGTTTAACTGTGGTGAAGTGAAATAGGACATGGCACTTAATGGAGCAGGAAGCTTGTGAGGACAGCACTTTACTTTCTCCAAAAGAAAATGTTTTTCAACAGCGGCTGAATGAACTAGGAAATTGAGAATTAAGATTCACCAAAAAATGTTGGTGACCCAACTGTGCTTGTCTGTGCATGCATGTGTGTGTGTGTGTATGCATATAATGACATTATGTGTGTATGCACAAAAGCATGTGTTGTGCTTCTTGCTGTATTTGGACAGACAGATCTTGGAAACGTATGGACAAACATTTCTCATTATTTATCAATTTAGCTCATATCCATGTTTAATCAGCACAGCCACATTTATCTCCAGCTGCTCTGTTTTGATGCTGCAGTTATAAGGACAGCAATCTCCAATTCACAGCCATATGCTGCCAACCTAATTCTTGAGAGAGGGCCATGTTTAAAATGAATGTGTGCTGTGATTGCCAAGTCTGTTCTGAGTGGAATTAATTAAAAAGTACTATACTCTTCTATCTGCCCTGCACATGTTGGCAACCCCAATCTTTCACACTTTTGGGAGACAAGTGGTGAGCAAATTAGAAAAACTTTATCTTCAAGGGAGTATGCTGGAGTCTGTCACAGAGGGAGGGTCTCAGAGCTACTATTCATGATGAAGCTGCACAAAAAGTTAGCACATAAATGCCAAAAGGCATGGAAAAAGTTAAGCAATTCTGAATATGGTTTATTGTGCCTGACAGCACAGTCCATCACATATGTCAGTTAATAAACCACAGAGCCAAACACGGGCTGAACCACTGCTATTTTTTGCTTCCAGTAAGTAAGTTTGGAGTTGTGTACTTGCACTGTGATGTGTAATTAAAAAAATGTGCAGCTCTCTTATTAATTCCCAACAACCGTCCATATTCAGGTTGTTGTTCAATGTGCTGATTATCCATGCCATTGGATCAGTTTTCATGCAAGAGTGTGGCTTTGCACTCTCCTCCAGCAAAGAACAATTACCTTCAGGTAACTGGCCAGGTTTGGGTTGTACTCTCAGTTTAGTCTGCATGTTTCCTATACCCTGTTGCAGCCTCAAACTTTCCAGCATGGATAAACTAGCTGCACTAACAATGTGTCCACTTAGTTTATATTTCACGTTACAGTGATTGATGCTGTATATTTTAATTGCATTTGTTTTAATGAACTATTAATTCTACTCCCAGAACGTGTCTGCAGTTATACAGTGATAAATGAAGGCACAGCCGAGTGTCTACTACTGGTATTGTGTGCATATTTAGACTGAGAATTTAATTCGCTGTGGATTCTGGATACAAATCCTTCCCTTCTCCTAGTCCTGGGCCTGCCTGACGTTGCTATAGAAACGTCAGAGAGAGAGAACAAGAGAACGAGAGACACTCACTGCAGTGGAGGTGTGTGCGCATGGCTCGTGTGTGTGACTGTGACAGAGCGAGATTTCAAAGAGGGCTGTTGAGCTGTGGCTAATGAGTAGAAAATGTACTGAATGTGGGAGCCTACAGCAGGTCACATCTGACTGAGAGTCAACGGCTTCAGCATCTACACACACAGACACACAAACGCTTTCTCTCTCTCTCTCTCTCTCTCTCTCTCTCTCTCTCTCTCGGTCTCACAGTGGGCCACCATGGAAGAATGGAAGTCCAAGCATTCATAACAAGCACAGCATGACATGTTCGAAACACAGTGAGGGCATTCAGTTTAAGAATATACAGATTCAATTTCTTTCAATTGCATTTTCAAATTTGCAAATAGTACTAAATGATGTACTGCATAAAAGTAGGGACAGTGGGAACAGTTGCAACACTTTTTGCTTTTCCTTCAGTTTCTTAAAGACCCTATTGCAAAGACAACATGTTAATACATCAAACCTACATCAGTCAGCTACCCACCCACACTGCTGTAACATGTAACATGCTGTAACATATGATAATATACATACAATTGAATGAATACACAAAGTCAAACGTTGCAACTGACCCCATCATAGGGGACGGATGCAACAGTGCACGGACAGTTGCAACATCCATTAAAGTGTAATGAAGTCTTTTTTTAACATCATTTTGCTATTTCTTTGTGAACAGACAGGATCTTTACTAAGTTATATTGGCCATATAAAGACAATGCTAATGTCAGAAGATGTGAAGAGACACCCCTCTCTCGTGGTATACTGAAAAAAATAGATAAACAGATACAAACAGATAAAATGTAAGCTGCATTGCGGTGTAGTCTTGATTTTTAAAAAGTGATCTACTTTTATTTATAGTAAATAAAAAGGGTGATACTGGACTATTGGAGGGTGTTCTTTATTAATCCATGTAATTGTAATTTTGTTATGTACATTAATGAAATTTTACATTAATGTTGTGATGAGGGACAACTTGTTGCAACTGTCCCTACACTGATGGTGAAACTTGCTATCCTTGCCTCAAACAATAGCTTTGATACATGCTAGCTAAGGCTGTTAGAAGCTAAGAAATTCCTGATGGTAAAATTATATGACTTCAAAATTTTTCAGGCAAATAATTTAGACAGTACAACAAAAACTCTGATGAAAATTCTTGCAGAGGGAGTGGTCATATGTTGCTGCTTTCTTCCAGGAAGGATGGGCTAATTAAGAATGTGCAGTATGAATATAATCACTGTAGCTCATTCCTTACTGGAGGAATAAGAAATGTTGCAACTGCCCCATGTTGCAACCATCCCCACGCTCTTCTGCTAAGCCTTTCTAGTATAAACACAAAAAAACATTGCAGAGGCAGAGCATTTTTAATGGCTCATCTCATGCATGACTGGTACACAATTCCTTCTGGATAAAGTGCAGCATCACTTCAAAAGGCCCCTTTGTTCATGGTGTGAAAATCTGATTCGATGCCTTTTCTATGTCCAAGGAGAAGCAGTAATTACAGAATGTAGAAAAGAGGTGTCTGAGAGCAGACTTTAAGGTGAGAATTTTACTTCTTTACAGGTTCTTGGGCTTAAAGGGGCAGCTTTAACATGATCAAATATGTAGAAGGAAGTATTTTAGATGTTTGTACTGATGGAGGAGAGCTTTAATTCATGCACTGAAGTGCGCAGGAACCAAATCTCTTGATAGCATATAAAAGTAACCTATACATAGTATACCTAGTTGTACATATACAACTATATAGCAACCCAAGCTTGGCTTAAAGAAAAAGAAAAAAGAAGCGAATTGAATTCTTGACCTTAAATTACAGTAGTCTTTGAAGGTTACATAAGCCATCTTCCTTTCAGCTTTTTTTAAGTTTAGCACCAACCGAAAAGAATACAGACACAGACGCTTCATAGCCATTTTTACAAGCAACTTCTTATGATTCACTGCAGACTGGTGGTTTTGATTTGGCCTTGTCCAAATGTGTGAGCTGATTTAGACTTAGAATTATGGAGTCTATGCAGAACAACAGGTAGGCCCACTGTGTTTTTAGGAACTGATGTCTAATGACAGTGGTTTGCTAATAATGTGGTCTCAGAGTTGTTGCGTTACATCTGCTCAACACCAAGTCTACAATTAGTCTGTCAAGCACTTAAGGGGGTTGATCCAAGCTGATTTGGTCTATGTTTGCACACACACACACACACACACACACATATACTGCAGGAAGAGAAACATAAATATCCCATAACACAAACAAACACTGTTGACTGGTGTGTCAGTTTACAATTTGGTGGCTAACACATTTCTCCAGTCAACATTTGCTTGTGTGTGTGATATATTCTTCTCTCTGCCTCAAAACATATTCCCAAAAATTTGCTAAAAAAATCTGCAAAACATGCAGAATGTTTCTGGCACAGGCACATTTCAAGAAAGTTAAGGATCTGGTAAAGGGCATTGCAAAGTTAAAGACATAAAACATGTTAAATGTGTGCCAGACATGCATAAAGCATTTTCTCTGACTTTGAACTTCTGCGCTGCTGAAATGTTTACCGTTTACTTTTTAATGAAGGCTGCAAGGTCACAGAGTGGTGTTTTTCTTCCCGTTATGTATTCACACTTGTCAAACTTTTGACTTTATGATCTAAAGCCTCAGAAACTAGTTAATAGTTCAACATTCAAACTTTGCTGCAGATTCACATTTGAAACAACTGAATTTGGGAATTATTTATGTCATTGGCATAGGTTAAAGATTATAAATAGGAGCATCTTTCTGGTCAAGCTGACAACACAACAGCTGCCTTATGTGATCTCATTTGAGCACAGCGGATAGCCAACAAGAAGGAATGCTGAATGCTGACATGCCTATTTGTCGTCATTGTTTTATATGCGCTTAAATGTCCTTCTTTTATGTAGAATTAATCAATGCAAGAAATTATATAAAAATCAATTTCTTACTCAAAAATTGTTTTTACACAATTGGACTGTTTTTATTCTTTTGTTCTATTATTGTTTAAAATTTTTCTGTTATGTAAGATATATTTTTATGCTCCATTATACTTTATATTTTTGTACATTTTTACTTTTGCATGCTGATTTGTGCTTTTTGTCTGGCACTGCTGCTACTTGATACTGAATTTCCCTTGGGATTAATAAAGTATCTATCTCTATCTGTCTAATGTCATGTGGCATCATTTCCTTGTTCTTTTGTTCACTTGCACCTCTTTACAAAACACAGTATATAGAAAGAATTGTGTATTATGAAACGTCAAGGAAATACATTATTTAAGTCCCAGTATCTTAAATTTGTTTTGTATTTTGGCTAAAGCTTAGCACTGAGGTACTGTCCACATTTATGAACTGCTATCTGCCATGAATGTATTTGTAAAATAGGTGTGCACATGTGCCCTATTGGACTACGCAGTGAAATATAAAGACCACTAGATGTCAGTGCATCCTTATAATTAATGAGTTTGCCTTTAATGCCTGGTTATTGTAACTTACAGTATTCAGTATCAACTGTACACATGTGCAATGTATATGATGCGTGTGCGCGTGTGTGTGTGTGTGTGTGTGTGCATAGTCTATTTTTATGTTGTGCCCACTATGTCATATTTTAGCTTGATGAATAGGCTCCACATAGACTTTCTAACAGTATGTGTATTTCTCTTTGTGAGTGAAAGAAAAGTGAGACAGAGAAAAAAGACAGACAGGGATAGATAGAAGGTGACTCAACTCGTTAGCCATGGAAGACATCCTTATTACCAACTCTCAGGATCATTAACATATCCTACCAGAAAAACTCAAGAGCTAATGTGCCCAGTCTGTGCACAGCTACATGAATCCTGCCTCTCAGATACTTGACATATTGCCTTGAGGAGCAGGATTCCAAATAAGATTCAAATCATTTCAGTAGTATGTGTGCAGTGTGTGTGTGTGTGTGTGTGTGTGTGTGTGTGTGTGCGTGTGAGTGTGTGTGTGTGTGTGTGTGTGTGTGTGTGTGTGTTGCCATGCGTGACAAAAACAGATTTAACAGAAGACTGATGAGCAGTACCTAATGTGCTGAGTGTTTGCATACTCACACACTGCATCCAAGCATTGAATGAGAAACCCCACAGCAGGCGCACGCAAACACACACCCACCCTCAGTCTATGGTGATGGATAAATCAGAGCAGTGTATGTGTCGGTCTAATTACATGCTGCATCCATCCTGCTCTCCTCTCATTAAATAATGACGTTTAATCTATGGCCCTGGGTCTCGTCTACAATACTGCTGTGATAAGGGCAAATTAAACAATGTGTACCTCTCAAGTCCACTGATAATGAAGGTGAATTTTCTCAAAGCCATGTCTACGCGCATGTGTGGATGTTTTCATGCTATGCATGCACATGAATGCATTTCAAACTAGGTATCTTTACAACCGATAAAGCTGGGAGTCGATAAGTTTTAACCTTGAGCTCACGGTTGATCGGGGAGGTGAAGTCAACCTTCACCACATCAGACACAAACTCAATATCAGATGAGCAGAACAAACTAGATACAGACTGAGAAATGCTGTCAAAACTGAGGGGCTTCCACTTCATTATGAAAGTCAGAGGGTTTTAAACAACAGTTTGATGTCTCACTGATGTTGATGATGATCTGATGAAGAGCAAGCAATCAAAATGTTGCTCAAACCAGTATGCACCCACCATCTGGCCCCTTTGTTCATTTTTACATACTTGGTCCTTACTTATAAATCATGGGTTTCTGCTGGACATTATTTAAGGAAGTAACTTGGATTCAAGAGTAAAACAAAGGCAGATGTTAAATCCACTGCCACAAAGACACACATTATGACATACATAATAAATATGAAAGCTTTCATGAAATGTTAATGTAACAAGACTTAGAGTCTACAGCCTTTCTGGTGGCTCTGAGGCAGCACTACTGAACGCTAGTATGCAAACATGCTAATGTTTAGCATTAAAATGTTCACCATGCTGTTGTTCCACATGATCTTATTAAGCTATGCTAATGTTTTATCATTTACATAATTAGACAAATATGTAAAAAAAATGGTTACCCATTCCGTTCAAAAGCTGTTGAGATATTTCACTAAAACCCACAAGTCTTCCTCAACCTGCCACTGGAGGTAAAGTTAGAGGGACAATTGTAGTAACAGTTGCTGAAGTATCTTAATCTGGTTTGAACTGACAAACAGTCCCATTGCCATTCCAAGAACCATTCTGCTTGAATGATTACAAATATGAAAAGAACCTCAAATGGTTATGGATTTGGAGCAACACCAACAAAATATGGCTTTATTTGCATACTTTTGTACACATACTGTGTTCTAGGACACGTGTGCACAGGGTGTGTGTGAGTACTATCCTTTCTCTGTCCCATGCAGGTGTAGCCATCCAATTGACATGCTCTTTAATTATATGGGAGGCCACTTCATTTACACCCATCCCCATAAGCGAACAGAGAGAACATTATATGCATGAGCAGGTGTTCAGGATTGCAGGTGTACATTGATGTGACTAAATGTCTGCCAAATGACAACCAGGAACATTTGTCAGACAGCAAAATGTGCATAATATGCAACTAGATGCTCTGGATAGATATGCATCTTTCAGGTCTGCTTCTGTCACGCGCTACAGCTTTAAACACTCTGACTGCCATCCACAACATATGGTATAAAACAAGCAGCTACATCCATAACAATCAGGTATATATTAATTCAAACAAAAAACAAACAGATAAACGACATATGGTTAGACACTGAGAGAAAGAGGCAAGTTGTGTTCAACTGAGTGCTGCATGGTGCTGACAATATCAGTGTGGTCATCAAGCTGTACCTCCACAACCACCCATAAACATAACATACTCCATATGGTATTGCATGAACTTTCCTCAAAAGTGAGAGTGGACATTTTAAGGAAGACATAGATGCACATAAACAGATAGATAGTGCTATATAGATAGATAGTAAATGGATCAGAATCAGAATTCCTTTATTTATTCCTGAAGGGAAATTCTTAGATAAACATGTGAATGCCTGGGCAGGGCAGGCCATGTGCTGCATACCCATCAAACACTTTTTTTTAAATTTACCATTCTCTCTCTCACACACACACATACGGACATCCTTGCAGTCAAGGAGTGATTTTGCATTGTGAATAAAATTCCTTAGGAGCTCCTGCGACAGCTCAGAGAAGCCACATTGCAGAGGACAGTCTGAATACGAGAATTCTAACTGCTGTGTTGCATCAGCACCTCACTGACACGCAGGAAAAGGAGCGCAGCTTGAATTTATACAAACACACTGCAAAGACAGAAAAATTGACAGACTGTGGCAAGTCAGGAGGGTGAATGTATTGGGAGAGAGTCAGTATATGTGTGCATCTATAAGTAATACTGCAAGTGGAATGCAATCATGACATTTCCTAAGTCTGCTTGGAGACTGGAGTCTGAACAACAGGAAAGAAAAGAAAGTCCTGTCTGGCACTCAAAAAGCCACACTGTGAATGAGTGTGTTAGTATGTGTGTGCGTGTGTAATCCTTTGACAAAGTTCTTTCAGCAGCGGTGTGTACCACAATACCTCTTAGAACCTCAGTATAACAGGCATTTCTCCGACGGCAGTGAGAACGGACACGTATCCACACACATCCAGTTCAAACATGCTGGCTTCATCTGTCAACATATCTTTCCAGCTGACTGATCATATGACAGAAAGGTTTATGTTCAACATGCCCTTGTATGCCCATATGTCACGAGTCTACTGGTGTGCGGCACAGTAGCTTACTGTACAGTACATTTGCAGTAAATCAACTGAATTGAAACAAGATGTAACAGCTGACCTGCTTGTCTGTAACCGAGCGAACCAACTGACACTTTCACTTTCACAACTGACTTTCTCTGTCTAGCCCTCTTCTTTTACATCCACACCCTGACCATATGGCTGTCACTGAAAAAGATGCGACAGCACTCTCAAGAATACAAACTAGATGCAGCTGGTCGTTTCCTAAAAAAACTGACTCAAGCTGGCATATACTGTAGAAAAGCAAGTATGACTGGGAAATGACATTCGGGGGACATGCAAAATCAAAATGAGGTGTATTATATGTGCATCATCAGTATAAACTTTGGATGAAATGAGTGCTTCTCAGTAGCTGGCTTGTCTCACTGACAGATGGTTCAGGACACACATACAGAACCAGAATCAACACCGAGTATCTCAATGTTTTTCCTTGAATTCATATACAACATTTGGACATTCAGCATATATGTCACGCCTTGTGTTTAAGTTGTGTTCTGTCTTTTGATTTTTAATCCATGTGTCATGTTTCACATGTGTCTTGTCATGTGTTTCCATGTATTATATTCCAGGTTTTTGTCATGTCCTGTTTTATTTTGAAAGCGTCACTTCCCCTATGTGTCTGTTTTCATGTAACTTTGCTTTGGTTTATCATGATTGCTTTCTCCTCCCTTAATGTGTTTCACTTGTCTCTTGTTATGTTTTCTATTTAGTCCCCGTCTTCCCCGTCACTCTTTGTCAGGTCGTTGCTTTGTCTCCATGTATCCAAGCCAGGATTTTCTTGTCTTGTCTCGCCATGTTTTGCCTCAGCTTTTGTAGTTTTTTGTTGATCCAAGAGCCACAGTAAGTGTGTGCCAGTTTTGAGTTTCTTTTGTTAAAATTAAAGGAGTACTGTTTTGGACCACTGCCTGAATGCCTTCTTCTGAGATTCTGCATCGGGGTTCAGCTCTCTGCATCAGCTGCGATGTCACTTTGTGACAATATTCATAGGTGAGGATTTGGGTATGAATATAGAGGTACATGTTCCTACAAATCTCAATGCGCCGCTGATTTATTTATACCAATCATTAATCTCATAAGATTTATTTAGAGTTGCCAGGTTTCTCTATTTTTGTGGGTTTTTTTTTTTTTTTTGTATTTTTGCATTTGGTTTGGATTATGTTTAAAAAAGACCTTAATATAATAAGATAATTAAAAACCTTAATATAATAAGATAATTACACAACGACATGAAAGAGCAGCATGAGAATGCATTCACAGTAAGTACATTCAGTTTTTTTTAATTAATTGAATTAATTGAGTTTCTTTTTTTTCTCATATATATTCTATTTTTGGAATATTGTCTCCTTTTCTGCTCACACTCTACCACACAGCATTTACTACATTCTACTGCCTGAATCACACCGGATACAGTGGAAGACTCACTTTCCTCTCTACAATAATAGCAGCAGTTGTATAGTCTGATGAATAAATAAACAGTATTGTAAGTAAGTATTGCATCAGTAGAAAGACAAAGTGCAAACTAAGAATGGTGTCAAGACTTTAATGCAGAAAGAATGAAAAGTAAAATTAAGAGGTGCTGGATTTCTTTCTTTCTTTCTCATTGCTCAGCGCAGAGAATGTACACCAGACAACTTATCCCATAATTCCATGTACTGGTGTGTGAACAAATTGGTTTCATGGTAAAGAAAGAATCTGGTTTTTGCAACCTTAGTCTGGAAAGAGAATAAGGAAAAGAGAACAGGACAGCCAGACTCGCATTAAATCGTCGACAGTGTGAACAGAAGCATATGGAAGCTTTAGACAGATTAACTAAGAAAGTGAGAAAGCGAGAGAGCGCATGCCAGAAAACTGGCACAAAGTTTGGCATTAGAAGAGAGATCATTACTGGACTGTGTGGACAGTTTGGAGGCTGCATCAGCCATCTGAGAGTTTAGCTTCCAATTAGTTTGACCTTTCCCCTACTCTGTCAACATCTGTGTCGTGTTCTGTGGAGTAATTGTGGTTATAACAAGTGGGAAACATTTACATACCAATGGAAAATGCTCTAATAGGAACAGCATCTATAACTGCCCCAATGGTCAGCAGTCATATGGGAAAAGTTGGAGGCACTGGCTTTCATTCTTTAAAAATTCTTATCCACTTCACCGCGTTACTGGTTGTACTTCTTGTGGAAGGAAGTGTATGCTTAACTGCCAGTGTTTTTCTAAGTGATGCTGATGATTGCTGTGATGCTCAACCACTCCACTATATGTGGCCAACTGCTGCAACTGACATAAAGAAGGCTATAGACAACTACAGGATAAACATAGAGCGAGTGTGACCATTCACATTCAACTTTTTAAAACAAAATGTGTGAGAAAAAAAATATAAATTGATTTTAGCAATGTCAAAGGGTAGAGGGCATGCGATGTTATTAAGAAATGTAATCCTACATGTGTCATATTCTATAACATATATCTTAGCCTACTGTGAATTAGCACACTTAACTCAAGGTAGCGTTGTTCAACACCAGTCATAGTAGCAGACAAGAATACAATAGAAGACAAGTAGTAGACATCACAAGACCATTTTTAACGTTGTTGTCAGCCTATGTAATGTTCTGGTGTGGGGGCGAGCAAAATTCTTCACTCTGACCCACTTCAACACAACAGTGCTGTTTTTACAATAGAATTTGTTCTTTAGCCAAACCATGTTTGTAAGAACAAAACATGGCCTTAGAGATGGAGAGACAGAAGACAGAGGGAGAGACAGAGAGAGAGAAAGGAAGAGAGAGAAAGAGAGAGAGGGAGCACCGCGTAAGTAGGTGTACTCAGAAGAGTTAAATCTTATGCTGGCTGAATACATCCATCCATCCATCCATTTTCTATACTGCTTATCCGTCAGGGTCGTGGGGGAGCTGGAGCCTATCCCAGCTGACTACGGGCGAGAGGCGGGGTACACCCTGGACTGGTCGCCAGTCAATCGCAGGGCCAACACACAAAGACAAACAACCACACACACTCTCACACTCACATCTAGGGGCAATGTAGAGTTGCTGGCTGAATCTCTAAGGGGATTCACACTGGAGAAGACTTTGCATACAGATGTTCTGGTAGGAGCAGTCGTCATTTTTTGCAGATTGTGTAAATGAGAAGGCTCATAACTTTGAAAGAGGGAGTTCAGATGGGTGTGTGCTGTGCTAGAGGCCAGGGAAGCAAGTGAGCTCCAGTAAGTAAGCATTAATGACATGAACTCACTGTAATGTGAACAGCAAGATGGCCAGGGGAGTGATAGAAGGTGGACAGATTACTTAATGGGTTGGGGTGTTCTTGTGTCATAGCATTGTGCAAGCTGAAACATCACTAATGTTATTTAGGTGCACCTGTGCTTTTCCTGTGATGACGCGATAGCTGCCTGCTGTGGGTGGTGAATATCATGAACTGCTAACTGAATGTGAGCAGATACCAACAAATACACTATTGCCAGCACATCTATGTGACCATCCTCCCCTCTTCACATGTTTTACCTGTTTCAAAAATAGTGCAAGACAAAGCAGGAGAAATGACATTTAGGAACCAAACACCAGCTGTGAGCTCAATTAGCTTATTCAGTGCAGAAAAGCAAACAGAGATAATAAGTTCACTGCTTGAAGAGAATAAATCTGACATTTTCAGTTTGGACTGGACGGCTAGGATGGAGGATGATTCTCTCTCGTCCAGTGCTGCTGAAAGTGAAACACTATTCATCACACAAACACTCTAACCATATGGCTGTCACTGCATGGGGTGGAAAAAAAACACTGGCAGCCACGCAAACTGCAAACAAGTGCAGCACATTTCACTGGCAGAGAATGTGGTCGAATTGGATTAATTCAGTCATGAAAAACGTCCCACTGCGTGCACTTTCACTGACGTCATTGTTCTGAAAATTATTCAAACGGCTGCTTACAATATCAAAGTCCGAATGCAAGGAAAGGAAAGGTTAAATTGATGATGCATATTTATACACCTCCATCAGCATGCAGTTTCAGTATCCATCACACATGATAAAATAACACTTAACCTTGGGCTATATTTTCCACTCCGATCCATTCTGCATATTATCTTAAAACTTCCATATTTCTACTCTTTAATATGATTAATTAAAAAGGAGGTGGGCTTTTTCTTTTTCTAATCATCTCCGGGAAAAAAAAGAACAGTTTACTCTGCTCCCATTAGTATGCATAGTATTGTATTATGCAGCTGACTTTGGGAAAGATGATAATGGATGAATAAACAAAAGGGTTTTTTGTTACTGTACCATGCATACAACTATGCCCAGCCGACATGGGTTTACAAGATACCACAAATTCATATAAGCTAGACTCAGACTGCTGCGCTCAACACAATTTTAGAGAAAGCTCCAGCAATTTTACACAATCTGCTCAGTAAACAATTGGGGCTTACAATTTAAATTATTGACAACCATGTCACAATTTGTTCAGTGACAGTATTGAATAGTTAAATGTGTTCCCTTCTATTTTTTTTTTAGGTATGCTATCAATCCCAGCTTGCAGAGACTTGTTCCACGCTGCAAACGTGTCACAAGCAAATATGAACTAGCTGTCGTTAAAATGACTTAATTTTGAGTTTTAACAGAGCCTTACAAATCAGGTGGCACATTAGGTTGCATTCATAAACTATGATATATGGAATATAAATCATTGGCACGCATGACTGCTGTAGAAACTTGCTATAAATCTGACAATCAGTTATATTGATACTGAATAAATCTTAAGTTGTTTTCACAAGAAACGGTGCTGAGGTAAGTAGAGTGAGATAAGGAAAGGGACACCATCCGATGAACCTGAACATCAGCCTCTGGAAGCAACTGATGGCGACCAGTGAGAAAGTGTCCACAATAGTGTTTCTCCAGCCATGAATGGGAGATTTCGGAAAGACCGTTGGAGAAGTCAGAATGAAGCAGTGATGCAGTGGTTGGACCTACATGTGTTTACTGTCTTACTAAAACACATAAAGATGACAAAGTTGTTCATCCCTCTTATCTACATAGTGGTTAGAAATATGATGTGCTTCATAAACTACTTGTAGGCGGGACATCTAAACATTCATTAACTGACACAAACTTGCCATGCCTCTGCCATGGAAATTAGTCCCAGGGTAAATGATCGTTTTAGAAGTTGTGCAACTTTGGCTCCTAGATAAGCAATGTGTATTACCAATTGATACTTGTTATAAATATCTGTTTATATACATATACTGTGTCCTTAATTTTGGTTTTGACAAGTTGTGGTCAAGCCATTTCCTCAAACGGTCAAACAGTAGAGACCAAACCAACACCAGCCAGTATACACTGTTTGTCCCTGTACACATTTACACTTACACCCTATTACTACAGTTTAACAACTACCACTAAGTTTACCTGCATTTCAAGATCCACAGAAAGGTCCAGGGTGGAGTAGATCAGAAGACAGCATCCCGAAAAGCAGAAAGAGAGAAAAGAGACAATTAACACCTTAAAGCCAAGCAAATCACTACAGCAGAATGAATAAAACGTTGTAAGATGACATGTCATTTGGTAGAAGGCATACATCTGGGAATAGTAAATATAAATGATGGGGGACAGAGTAGCAGGTTCTATTTCAGGTCAGCCAATCCAGCTGCTGCAAGCTCTTTGTCTCTTCAGTTTCAGACTAATTAGCTGATTCCTCCTGTTGGAACAAAGACTGGTCCATGCCAGCGTGAGACAGTGTATGAGCCAGCCCAGTCTGGCGAAGCTGCATGGGAGATGAGGTGAAGAGCGCTCGGGCACATCAGCAGATAGAGTGTGAACATCTTCATGCTTGATGACCAGAGTAATAAACAAGTTATTATTTTATCAATATAGATGAAGTGAATCATAGCCAATTTTGTTACTGGGTTGTTTATCATCAACAGCTGCTCATGCCTATCTGTGTGTGTGTGTGTGTGTGTGTGTGTGTGTGTGTGTGTGTGTGTGTGTGTGTGTCTGTGAACGATGAGTAATGAAAGTCAAGCTCGAAACTGGAATGCCTCCATCTCTTGTGAGAGCGAAAAAACAAGTGAAAAATACACAAAACTCACATCTCTTCTTTCAGTGAAGGTTAACACAAACTCGAGAGACTGACTGACTTTGTGTTGAAGTGGAAAAGAGGGAATGTGGGAAGAGAAGCACAAAAACAGAAAAGGGAGAGCACTACAACTAAACTCACTGGTGACTTTGCACTCATGGAGTCTGACATAAAAAAGGACTGTTTTGAAACCTGTCATGAATACCGTGAGAGGCAAAGATGGTGCAGAGGAGACAAAAGAGCACAACTATAAACACCCACCGGCAGTTCAGCATGCATAGCAAACATCTTGCCTTTGAAATCTGTCAAGAGCAGAGGAACTGCTCTCGCCTGAAAGCCTTTAATTCCTCCTCTTTGCTTCACCTCATAGCAGGTGGTAGTCCATGTGTTTGCATATGTATCATTTTGTTTGCCATAAATAAGGGACTGTTTAAGGCTGCTGGAGGTCTGTGCCTTCGAGATGGAATTTATATACTTCTTGGAGAAAAGTCTGTGTTATAAAGTGATGACTAGATAATTTGTTTTTGCAGTAGCGTCACATGAAGACCAGGAGCTCTGAATACCAGATAAGACTTCAGGGAAGTCAGTTCAGATCTAAGCATGCAAACAAACGTGGCGAGTTAGGTCAGAAGTTGCGCGCGCGCGCACACACACACACACACTTCCAGTGGGAAAAAAATGTGATTAAGAGTCAGTGTTCTCCTCTGTTGGGTGGGAAAGCACAGCATGGCTTCTCTCCTGCTGTTTGTCTCTAATCTGTTTTTATCTCTCTGAGCCTTGTTGCTCTGTCTATCCCTGGTTTAAGTCCCTGTTTCTCTACCACGTCCTCTATCCATCCTTAGTCCCTTCACTGCTCTTTCGTATTTCATGCTCATTTATAGTGGATGTCCAGCATTTTATCGCGGCATCATTCATTGTTTTATCTTCTTAGAATCTCAAGCACTGCCCCATACCTCCCTGCTCAAATGCTGCGGCCAGCTCATTCTTGGTGACTTACGACTTATGGGCTGGATCCAATTCACACTCACTCAATAGCAGACAAAGCCTTAACTGACAGAGCCTCTCCTCTTCTCCTCCCCTCACTTTTCCTCATTGTCGCTTTTCTTTTCACCCTGCTGTCCAGTCAGGTCAGCAGCTGGAAGAACTACTTGAGTTGAAATGCTTTTGCAGCACACAGACAGCTATGTCTGGCTTTAAATTGAGGAAGGGATTACCTACAGCCTCTGCTCTCCCAGCTTTAGCTTTAGCTAGACTTAGTTTCATTGAAACAATATCCTGTGGAAAATGTCGACCACTATTAGTTTAAAAGAATGGAGTATAGGGACAAAAAGAGCAGGTGTAGGAGAAATGAAGGGAGATTATGAAAATAGGCTGCCATCAAGATTGTTGTCAGCAGAAAAGAGCATTAAAAGAAATGCACTAATTTAAGCAATTAGATTTAACATAATAAACCATCTGCACACACAGTTGAGAAATATAATGATAATGATGATGATTTTTTTGATTAGGATGTGGAAACATAAAAATCTGTAAGCATTACAGTAAATGATTTAACTTAATGACACAAAAACCAGACTGCTGTGAAGGATCCTGTGTAAAGCTCTCCTAATCTGCTGCAGCAGACGGCAGGACAGTGACAATGATACGACTGAAGGAGACGTGAAGTTTTGTCCTAGTTTGAAGGACAGAAGATGGAGGTCAGTCTGTGTGTGGCTGCTCTGTCTGTGGAGTCTGATGGAGAGGAGACAGAGAGAGCTGAGGTCCAACCACTGACAGGACACAAGAGAGCAGCTCCAGCCCTCTGGCTCCGACAGAAGACAGGCTGGGAGGGAGGACATCTGTCCAGCTTTAGATCAGCTATCAGAGGACATGACAGGACAGAACCAAGGACTGGACACTGCAGGGACACACATCAACCCTCTGGTCATTCAAACTGAGAATAAAATTAATCTGAATAGGACAGTTATGCTACTTTCAAGAAAAAGCCCAGCCTACAGACTGTAGGCTCCCTTGACAGAAATAAAAGCCCATCTAATTTCTATTATCAAGTGATTTAATGTTCATTTTCTCCATTATGAATGGTCATCAGCTCACCATCTGCTGGGCTACAGTGTTGATGAGCTTAGCAGACGTGTTGTGATCTAATAGGATCAGACAGGTGTGAGACACATGGGGTAAAAACAGGTCTGTTCCAACAGAGGAAGCTGAAGTCAATAAGTTCATGATAGACGAATAAAGAAGAGAAAAGAAGAGAGGAAGGAATGAATGAAGAACTAAGTCTCATGTCTCATGTGAACACTAGACAATAGATATATATGACTGCATGTGTGCAGTCATAAAAGCTTTTCAGTGAATAAAGTGCTTCAATACTACTGATAGTATCATACTCTAACTATAAGATGACATTTTAATCATTTTTAAGGCACTGAATACAGTACTTCATATTGCACACGGTGAGGACATTTCACAAAATTACCCATCTTTGTAAGGTGTCCGTGAGGTTCTTCTCTTTATGTCACTTTGTAGCTGAGTGATGAAAGCCTTGCAGAGGGAGAGATCTCTTTCTCTCTTGAGATGTTTTAGATCTCAGGCAAGGTTTCAGCAGAGCTCTGCTAGTTTGCTTTGAAGTCCAATGTACTGTAAATCTTATTTCAGCTGTCTTGGGCAAAAAGATTCAAAACCCAACTTAGGAGGAAATCTTTACCAAGCTTAAAAAAATCCACATCATTTATTATGCAAACTGAAGTATGATGTATACGCAGAATGGCATATTTAGTTTGTTTTGACTTCATTGTATTATGGGTTCATTATATTGCAAGAGAAGAAGCTAAAGAAACTAGTAAACTGGACATATATTTTATGCCACTGATGCACTTACTATACAAGCAACATTGATGTTTTGCTGTTTCCAAAATAAACTGTATTGAACTAATGGAAAGAAGCAAAACAGAGCAACGTCACAGAAACATGAAGCCATGCTAAACAGAAAATCAGATCAGATAACTGTAACATCAGCTGTATATATATCTTCTGGACAGAGACCGGTGCCTGGAATCTGTTGGAGCCACTCTCCCAGTTTGAGGGTCACAGTCCCCAGTGTCCCGAGTACCAATGGTGTCTCACTTCTAACTGGCAACACCTGGAAACTATAACTTTCCTTTGAAGGTTTATCAAATGATAATCAGAAATGAACGAACGGGTCAGAACCTTGTCTTTTCAAACCAGATATAAAGGTTTGGCTGCAGGGACTATGGGGCACTAGAGTTGAACGCCTGACTTGGTTTCATTTACACGCTGAGAGAGGCTTGAATACAGTGGCAGTTGTTGTTGTTTATTTTTTTCTTCATTGTAGATTTGAAAGAGAAGCCTTCAAACATGCTTTACTGTTGTCTTCGTCCTCAACCCACCCACCCACTCTTACATATCTATTTTAGCCAATAAAATATTTCCATATTTGCAACAAAGGATGACCTTTGCTCATCAACCACAAAAGTAACCGCAGTCACATCATGCTGTGTGTGCTTTTTTTTTATTGTTACTACAGCATTATCTTCCTGAGGATTGTGCATATGAAAACAGTTATACTCTGTTTAATGTCAAGAGGCTTGTTTCACACTGTTAACTTAATGGCATAATTATACAGCCTTGGCCTTTAACAACTGAATCCCAGATACTCTATCCACCGCCTCTGACTAAGACAGATCAGTATATGAGCATCATCATACAGTATTTATCACATCTGTACTATTCACAATGAAATATTTATTTGTTAACTGCTGATTAATGGAACAATTATTTTCTTAGTGAAATATAAGGAGCCAGTAAAATCCCAGTTCCCTATTTTCCTAAGTTATCAAATGCTTTGCTCTGTCGTTTGTGAACAATTTACAATGTACAATTCTACTTGAAACATGACATAGAAAATAAAATCTATTATCTCCAAAGTTGCCTATCAATTTCTAGTCAATTGACTGATTAATTAATCTACTAATTAAAATTGCTATATGCATTTTCCAGCTATAAATCAACCAAGTCACACCTTATGCATGAAATCCACACAGTGCCTGCTTGTCAGTTTTAGCTCAGCCTATCAATGCTAGGACACACAAAAGCAAAATTAATGGTTTGGAATGGATGAAATTAATGGAAACAGACTAGTAAAATATAATTTGCAGTACGCCCCCACTGCATACACACACACACACACAAACACCAGTAAATGCTGAAGTTGAGGGATCCACTGTGACAAACTCCCAGGACCTCAACAGTGATCCCTCAGTCACCACTAACACAAAACTATGAGTTACTGCCTGATCCGCTCAGCTGACATCTTCAGGGGGGTCAGCAGAGCTTCATGTAGTTCACATGGCTCTACGTAGTGGGCAAAAAGCACTTTTCAACAGCAAGTCATAGTTAAAGAAACACATCTGAACATAAGGATAATAAGGACCAGAGCAGAGATTTGGAGCTATTGACAGCATTATTAATACTAGCTGTGCATTTGGGAAGATTGCTATGCAAAGCTCTATTAGATGTGGAAAATAATAAACTGTATGAGGAAATTATGATTGACTTCAATCTTGATATAAATATTCCATTTAATTTCAGGTTCTAACGATGTGGTGATTTGCCCCATTTGACTGGTTTGCTATTTAATATGGTTCGCTGATGTGTATATTAACTGACAAGCTGCTGTCAATAATCAACCAACTGTGCTGTCTAGATGAGGATTAAGATTCACTGCTGATGGTGGCTGCTCATCATCATTTGTCAGATAAATAACTTTCACTGAAATCAAAACAAAAACTCTGTATCAGTATTAATAACCTTGGAAATAAGAAAAAGAAAAAAAAAAAAAACAAACAAAAAAAACACATGACATTGAAACTCTTTGTGCTTTCATCACTCAATCTTAATTTACTGCTGTCAGAAATCTGAAATGCCCCTATTTCGTCAAAACATATTAAATGTCACTTGAAAGTCAGTTTTCATAATTATATTCGATTGCTTATATGCATATCAAGATCAGAGGAGCACAGACAAGCATTAGAATATTACCTGTCATCCAATTGACAGTATTAAAAATAGACTTTTAAATATGACGAACTGTAAGACAATAGATTTGATGTAAAATGAGACTTTCTAATAGTCTACTTGCATATCATGAAAAGACTGTGAATGCACATGGTGAATCAGTGTGACTAAGTCTTCATTTACTAAATGTACATGGCACTTGTAACTTGTATTTTAGAGTTCTGGTTTTCCCGGTTCTTTTTCAGCTCCTATAGACTTTTTCTCGCGCATGAAAATTACACTAAAAGCACAGACTGTGGAAAATATTCATGCAAGGTCACAGATGTAGGAAGCAGGCTCTAGTCTTTCAAAGGCAGCATGGTTACACTTCAAAGGATTCCATATCAGAATTTTTCACTATTTTCATCAGCTTATTGAAAAGCCGAGTGTAAGGCATAACACATTAATGGCTACATAGTTCTGAAAGTTACCATCCCCGTGACTGCCTTACTGTTTAACAGTCACTGACTCCTTATTAGAAAGTGTTGGAGGTTAGAGATTTGTTTACTGAATCTGGAGCTTTTAACAGTCCACATTATGATAAACAGTGATAACTGTGCAGTGGGTGAAGAAGAATGTCAACAACCGAGTTATAAATCTGATTCTTCAAACCTCTCTGAACTTAACAAGTCAACGGGCTGAGTGCTCTGCTCCACTTGAAATTGCGTCCTTCAAAAAGTTCCATTTGGAGGTTTTAGCGAATGTAGGAGGACTTATTATGGACTGATGAGAACGCAAAGGCACTTCACAGTCATTTCTTCCAGCAGACAGCAGAAAAACACTCCTCAGAAGGCCTCTTCACCATGCTCTAACTGAGAGATGCAGCCCAGTTCGGTCTTAATTGTGACAGTGAACAATTCTGAGGAATCAATTACCCGATGTGATGGAGGAGGACACTAATGACATGAAAAATCACCCACATACTTCACAAAATTATTGTAATTTTTTTTTTTAATTTTGAAAGAACTCAAAGTATGTTTTTGGTAATGGTTGATGGTTAGAGGGTGCTGAGACAAATCCACCAGCCTTTAATCCCACAAGCTTTTACAAGGCTAACACACATCTGACACACCTTCGCTCGCACACGCATGCACACACACACACACACACACACGTGAGTAATAATGTGTGTAATCACAGAGTTCCATAATATGTTACTTTCACCCTATTTTACAAGTTATGTCCTCATAAAGAAAGACACTAGGCCACAGACTTTTGGAATTACTGGGCAAACAGCATGCTACAGAGGCCCTAACAGAAGAGAGGATCATTTGGTTTAAATCTGATAATTTAAAAAGTAGAAACCACGAAATGTGGGATTATAAAATTAGTCATTGGGCTCATTCTCAAAGGTTCTCAGTTTATGCACAAATGTCAACTCTAACCAGATATTTTGGAATGTCCATCTTGCATGGAGCAAACACACATCCGAGGATGATACAGGGCAAAGCTGGGGTGCGGAAAAGTAAAACAAAACAATTAATGATAAGAGCTACTTGTTGAATTTATATAGTGTGCATTGTTGTTCGTTCCTATTAAGATTACCTTGAGTTGTTTATCACAATCCATTTTCCCCTCTGTATAGATTGTTTCCAATGAATATGGTGAAAGAGCGAGAAAAAGCCTGATATGAATGGTGCTGCAGACAACAACAGCTGTTCATTCATTCTTTGTTGTTTGGCAGTACTTACCTATAACAAAGAAAAGACAAAAGAATGACCAAGATAATGTGTCTGATATGAAGTTACTGTAGATGATGTAAATTATCTGCAGTTCATCCAACTCACATGAAATAGATGGTTCAGTAAATCTACTATATATCTTGCATTAATGCCTTGGCTCTGACAACATTCCTTGGCTAGAATATCTTATCACATTGTAGTCTAAAGCTGCATCTGTGAGTCAGCTTACCAATCCACCTATAGACACCTAAACAAAGTGACAGCAGCAGTGGTTTTCAAAAGAACCCTTCAGGGAAGGTAGAAAATCTACTCTTATCATGGCTGCTGATCTGTATCTGTGATTGTAAAGTAATAAGGAAAAGATAAGGATATAATTTAGCTCCACCAAAGTTCATATAATGACACTGGCACAGTGAGGAAATTGGTGAATCTCAATAAGCTGAACGGAGCCTGATAAATGACTAATTTTATACAATTTTTTAGCCCAGTGCACAAGGAAAATGGCAGACAAAGCATTAATTTCAGAGTTCATACTTCATATATTCTTTCATCGCTTTCAGGCAGTGGTTCATCTGATGCAAACAGAGCTGTTAGACTCAGAGAGATACTTTGATCTGCTCATCATCGTACTTCAGATCCATTTATTCAGTCTCTGCTTTGTATTCAGTTAATCAGTTAAGTGTAGTCAATAAAAAAAGGAATGGTGAGAGATGTCAGAGTTATAAGTTTTATTTATTTATTTAAACAGACAAAAGATGAAGAAAACCATGAAAATATCATCCTTTTATAATGTTGAATAAATGATTTATTGTGGATCTAATCAATAGTTGCACCAATTAACTAACAAGCCAATAGTCTTTCCATATGGAAGTACAGGACTGGCAGAACATTTCTCTTTAGAAATGCAGTCTTACAGTGTGTATCTGCCAAACAGGAAAGATTTCAGACTTGCTTTTAAAATACAAACATCCACTCTGCTGTGAGAGCTGTTCAATCCCAAGGATGATCGAGGACCTACAAGAGTAGATGACATTCACCTAGAACCTGCACTTTCAACAGTCCCCACCCACCCAGCCAGCCTCACAGTGGAGTGTCAGTGTTGGGTCAGTGCGCATAAAAGCCCGGCTTCTAATTTGCATTTAGAGAGCGTTGTGGCTGATTTGGAAGGAAGGAGAGAAAAAGCCAAAAAGTCATTTTAACTTCTGAACTCTGTCACAAAGTGTCCCCCACGGGCCAAATCTCGACTGAGAGAGTTTCACTGGCATGACAGATGGCCGGCTCTGGACAACTGAACTTATGTTAAACCTGTCAACAGCCCTGACATGGAGAAATCAGTTTTCACCTCACACACACTCCAAGATAATTACACATCATTAATGAATCAGAGGGCTTGAAACATGTTGAAAAGAAAGTATGTTGCCAGCCAAAGCGGGAGGGCGTTGAGATGAAGGTTAAGGGTCATGGAAGATAAGCACGCTACAGTATTATGTACTTGGTAAAGCAGGAGGACTTTCCACCAAGAAGAAATGTCTGCTCCTTTTGAATTTGGCAAAATTCCAACCTTTAACTGACAATTACAGAAAGTATATTAGCCTCACAAAGTATGTCTGGACTTTAATTTAGATTCAGCTGAAGCATGAAATTGCAATACGAGGTTAAAGTAGATAATAACAGGCCATTTGATTGACTGGAATTTGGTAAAGACTTAATAATAAGATGACACTGAGGTGCTTCTAGTATTTTGGCCAGCGCATTTCACCTCACTGAGGTAGACCATCTGTGATGGACCGAACATGGGATGAATAATAACACATAAAAGATAAACTTCATGTGAAACTGGATTAACATTTATCTCTCTGACTGACAGCTGTCTAATCTGGCATCAAATGACTGCTTTGACCTGTCACATTGCCAAAAAGTTATGTTTGGACCTGATTTTGAAAAATCTACTATTTCTAAGACAAATATCCTGATATATTATGTCATTGATATCTTGCAGATCTGATGCTGATGTGTCGATGCTGTTTCACTAACCTGCCTGTACAGAACTAGATGAAGTTGCTTTTGAAAAATGTCGCTGCTTTGACGGACAGCTTCAATTTGAAACAGTGTCAGGTTTCTGCATTTGAGCATGGATATGCATGCATATATGGGAAAATAAGTTGCAAATGGTTCATTTGAAATCTTATCTACAGAATTCTTGACAGGTCTATGTTGTGCACTGTACACTGCCTGGCATCTTTGTGTGTTGCACATTTTTACTTAGCAATAAACGGTGGCAAAAAGTTACTCATCTATGAGTAACGAACAAACACATTCTCTTTTGCAATATTGCATGTGAATATGTTTTGTGTCTGCAGTGTTCTTTTCCTAATAGCTGCTCATATTTTAATTGGCTTAAACTGGCATTTGTGCTGCTGTGTTTGGTTATTCATGGTTATTCATGTGGTTGTAAATGCATGGTATCCATGGAAACAGACTAGGCAACAACTAAAACTGGAGTAAAAATATACTCCCTTCAAAAGGACTCATGACCTTTTGGATAATCACTCATTATCCCAGAAGAATTTGAAAGAATTTCTTACAGTCAAATCAATGGTGGCAGGAATGAAAAATGTCAGCATCTTTGTCAAATGTATTGTGTAATCCACAGGTACACATGTATTACTTTATATCACAGGAACATATCAGACACATTATAATTTTATTAGTGAAATAATGTTACTGGAATTTGCTTATATTCTGTTAATTGTTTTATTTTGAAACTGTATTCTCCTCATGTGTTATTATTTTCATTCCTACCTTTGCCTTTTTCCCACCTGTGTTAATTAGTTAATTTTGTGTTAAATAACCTTCAGCCTGCTTGCTTCTCACCTGTTCCATAAAGCATGTTAAGAAATGCAGAGATTAAGGTTCAACACCTCACTTGAATGAACCAAACAAATCAGCTGGGGTAAAAAATAAAGATAACATTAACAAAGATTCCACAAACAAAGCCATAGAGAAAGACTAACAAGAAACTACTGATCTATTGAATGCCTAACAACTAAATTAAAATGTAATGAATTTTAAGGGACATCTAATCTCAGCATGTAGTTTGAGGTTGAGTCCTCAGCAGAGACATGGGTGCAGCTCCATCCCATGGTGCTTTGCTGTATGCCCATAGCCTATAAGCACCTTAGGGAGGAATAAAGGATAGAAGCTAATGGATTTAGATTATGAGTATTAATGTTTTGCAGTTGTATTTTTAACTTGCCTAATTCTAAATGTTTGATATCACATGCAAAACAATTGCACATGTTGTGTCTACATCTTGTCACTTATGATTGCATAAATTATTTAAGTTATCATTTATTTATTTAGTCATGCACATTTCAGAAGTAGACTGAGGAAGAGCAGTGTGCTTGGAATGTCATGCAGCAGTGAATAAAAGGCGCTTTAAAAAGGTGATTTTTTTGGTGTGTGTATCTCTCTTTCAGCTCTTAATATCACTGCCCCATCATTAGGATACGAGTTGATCCGATCATAATTACATCTGTGTATTCCATTAAATTAATGTGTTCATTAGATGTATTCGTATGATATGTGGGCTTTGACAATTTAGCCTTATTGTTTCAGCTGCAACCCTAGCAGTATCAAACGGACTAGACAGCGAATAAAAAATAAATCAAAACATGTAGTTCAAAGTAGTAAGTGGACTTTCTTTCATATTTTAAGTCCAACAACTACAAGACTTTAGTGATGCAGTCTCTGTTGTAGGATGATACCATTATACAAAAGCACAATGAAATGACAAAAGACACTTCAACATTATTGCAGACAGAGTAACAGTGAAAGCATATTCCGTCATATATACTGTCAATGTGGCTGCTGATCATCATCATGATTGCATAAACCATTTCGGTTATTTCCTTCACATACGACATAAAAGAACCTGTAGCAAAGTAATAATGCAAGCCAGTGCATACAGTCTGTGGGACTGTAAGCACACAACTCTGACATGCCAGAACATTCAGCTCATGAACCTGTCACAGACAAGTGATCAACACACTGAGTTCTAAAGAATCTTCTATGAATGAATGCCAATGTCATTTCAGAGAAATGACTGTTCAATAAGTGATGCTTTTATAAGTTTTGATCTGTTACCTCAAACAAAATTATTACAGGAGTGTACCCTGGGACGAAGTGGCCCTGAAAACCCTAAGTTGACCCTGAAGTAACCTTGTAAAGCACAATGTCTGTGTAGATTGTCAGTCGTCCAGGTCATCTTGCATAGAAGGGCTTAAGTTGTGGCAACTACACTTCAGTTTAAAAGTGAAGATGTTTCACCTCATCCAAAAGGCTATTTCAGTTCTGATTAACCGGTGGGGAGTCCCAGGTATTAAGGTAGATGGTAGACCCACCCAGCCAACATGTGACTGCAAGGCGGTTGAATGGGTTATTGTCGCACACAGCCATCATATGATTCGTTAGAGTTTCATGTGTCCAGGTGTGAATAACTAGCCCACCCAGCATAGCCACATTGTGGCTAGTTAATGGGTTGTCAGTCCACCCTTTCATCATGTGACTTGTAAGGGTCACACGGTTCCTGGGAGGAATGAGGTGTAAGTCTCCTGGGGAGGGATCTCAAGGCTGCACTGTAGGTGGTTGATAGGTGGTGGCACAGACCACTGCCTCTGTTGAGGGAAGGTTGCTCCAGGCAGACCGCGATGGCTTCCTTCACCCCTCTCTCAAACCATCTGTCTTCCCTGTCCAAGACGTAAACATTATTGTCCTGAAATGAATGAGCCTATGGCACAGCCATGTTTCTGTCTGTGGAAGAATTGGATATATGTGGTGGTCATACAGAGGTTGAGAAGTTTGCAAATCTGGTCTGTAGTAAAGTTCGTTCTGGTATGTAGGGTATGGTCCAGTAAAAGGCGCTCCCTGACAGTCATCACAACTTCCGACGTGGATAAACATGAAAAGCGAAGTGACATCGAAGGGAGAGTCTTAGATGTCAGACCTTGTCAACAAAATCAGTGGAGTTTTGGATATGGTAAGGAGTCTGAACAACAGGGGAGCTAGGATGGTGGCAAGGTGTTTAGAGATGTAGGTACAGTTGATGCTGCTGATGAATAGATCTTGGGGGGGGGGCTTATTTGTGTATTTTGCGGAGAGACCAAATAAGCATGGTGTGGCCTCCCCAGGCTACTGGCAGTAGTAGGTCTGGTGGTTGGTTGATGACTTTGTCCTTCTCCAGCTGATGCAAACAGATTATGACTTTCTTGTTACCTTACTTTGCTAAGCACAAATCCTCCTTCCAGGCTTCCAGTCGGGGGCAGGCCAACTGGAAGCTTTAAGCTTTAGTTTTCGCATGAGAAGAGTTCCTGTAGCACTGATCCAACAGAAAAGTGATGATTTTACCACTGAGGCTCAGTCATGTTGCCATGTTATTTGACTTTATTAAACACTATCAGTCAAAAAATTACGTTTATACTATATTCAATACAGAATAAATGAAATAAATGCCACAATAATAAATAGACCTACAGTACATATGTCTTTCATATCATATTATATCATATCAAATGTGTAACACTGGACATACTCTCATCAAGTTGAGTTAACTGCACCCTTAATAAGTCATTACTTAGTCAGTACTGACTTTATTTGATCATTTGATTGGATCTTGTTTTGTTTATGGCAGCTGTATTGTATTTTAATTTATTTATTTTGTTTACTAACAGTATACGCTGTTAGTAAACATGCCTGGTGGCATGAACATTGCTCTTGTCTACTGAGGTCTGCCATGGTGAACTAATTTGAGGACTTGAACCTGTCTCACATCAGTCTGGTTTGCTCAGGTCAAGGCTTTGTGCACTTGAGCGGTACTTTGAACAACAACATAAATTCAGTGCATCAATATGCATCATACCTTTTTTTCTAGAAATGTTTCTACACTAATGATTATCTTACTGCATTACAAAAGTGCCAATATTCTCACTGTTCAAAACCTAGATCTAAAACTTATAGTGAGATGAAACTTTATACCACTGATGATGCTGCTCTGAAAATTAAGCTCTATTCAAGGGAATATTCAGATCAAGATCCACAATATCATTCCATCATGCTATGTTTCGGATATGAACACCAGTTCAAATGATTATATGGAAGAAGTGTGTTCTTCTTAAGCAGTCTGTCTGGAGCTCTGTGCAGCTTTGCAGTTCAATTTTTGATACATAAACTCCTGAAATATTTTCATTATCCCTGCTGTCTAAACAGGGAGATAATCATCCTACCAACAGACACCACATTTAACTGTATACCTGTACATTTTATGATAACATTTCTAGCTTGTATCCTTGGGGGAAAAAATGTTCTTTATTTCATAGAACTAAAGGACCCATTTTTTACTCACACTGTAATTTGGTTAATAATTCTATGACAATGCACATATTAGCTGAAGTGCATGGTCATGCCTATTGTATATACTAGCCTCAAGCATGCATTAAGTAGCTCAAGAAATCATGTGAACAGCAGCGAAACATAAAACTCTCCTTTGATTTACTGTGGTTTTAATAAATTACAATGAGAGGAGTAATTGCTGACATCATTTCCTCCTTGAAATAAGAACAAGAAGAACAAAAAGGAGAGACACGCACACAGAGAGGGAGAGACATACATACAAAGAGAGAGGGACAGAGAATTGATATTCAAGTGAGGCTTCTTTAGTGAATCAATGTAGAAAATGTCGGCAGACTGAAAAAAAGATGTTGGTCTTCCAAGGTGAAAGCCAAATGGAAGATGACAACTAAGGCAGAAGAGGAATGAGTAACAAGGCTTATGTGGCCAGTCTGCAGACAAAGACAATAACCTGATGCATGGTTCCCTTTTCCAAAGCTCTGTGTCTTAGCTTATACATCAACCACAGTGTCACAGTGCATCCCTCCCCTTATACACATTGATTGATGGGTGGTTTGCATTAAGTTAATAAACAATAGAGGAAAAAAATGTTATATCTTTGGTCACTTCTTAACATTGTATTTCATTGACACAATGTACAACAGTACATATACACATCCAAAGCAAGGATGTCACTATTTGAAGTGGCAAGATTCACATGCTTGATGCAACTTACACCTCCAACCTACCTGCCTTTGAAAACTTTAAAATGGCAAAGTGACTGAGAACATAATATGTGGATGTAAATTTTGTAAGTCAGTATGTCATATGTGACAAAGCTCGGAGGCCTCAAGTGCCAGTCTGTATAAGGTTTAGTGATGGTGTAAACTCCCTGTAAGTTCCAGGAGAAAAATCTGAAAAGAACTTTCTCATTAATTAAACAGGACTCAGTCACAGTTTGCAGTAAGCTATATATAGCCCAGTCAGTCTGTCATTGTCAGCTCAGCATATAAAAGGTAGACTAAAATAATGTTGGCAGGGGAAGAAAGATGGACTCATGAGATGAGATGAATTCATCACTACGCCAACTGTAGACAATTTTAGTGATACCCATAATGCTTTGCTTTGCAAAGATGGTACTCTAAGGACATTTATCTGACAATCTTTGAAGTTAAAGCAACTATAATAATTATTTTTATATTAACAAAGAATCTAACAATACCGAATCAAAGTGAAAAACCCATACATAATTAATCCCATTTATGTCGTACACCTCAGCTCTGTTGAGCATTTTTGTGTCTTTCAGCTCATAGGTTTGGTTTTGCAGCCTCCAGTTTTGATGCTTCATCCTTACTGCTCTTATCAGCATACTTTGTACATATACACTACATAGACACAAATATTAGGGCACAGACCATTAGACCAGCAGAGACTTTAATGACACTGCTTCAAAATACATAGACAGCTTTGCGGCTGAAACAAAAATGTTCAAAATGTCTTGCTGTGCTGCAGCATTAAGATTTCCCTTCACTAGATGTAAGGGGCTTAGCTCAACCGCTGAAAAACTGCTCCATAAAGAGGTGTGTCTCTATATAGTGTAGCAGGCAGTTTGTTCTGAATAAAAAGTTCTAAAACTGCTCAGCACCAATCAGCACGCAGACACGGTTAGCCACCAGTTGGTGAATATAGTAGCGCATTTAGAGGCTAAAGAGTCAGACATGTCTCTCAGGAGTTGGAGGAGGGAAGAACAGAGCCAAAAAGACTGAATATTTGACAGTTGACCGGAAACATAACTCAAGATAAAATGTGAATCTTGCTTTTATCTACTGGATGTATAACCAAGCAAATAATAAAAAAAAATCCCTGTATTGATTATATAGGGGGGCAATATATTAGTTGTGTTTAGAGTGCTTTTCTGTTGTCCCCAAACGGCCAAAGGTCAGAATAAAAGAGAGCTCTTTAGTCACCCCAATATTTAGCTAAAATTAGGTTACACGGTACGTTGTCCTTGTCAACTGGCAAAGTAAGCTAGCCACTTGACCCGAGTACTTAAAAACATAGGACTGCTTTGTCTTTCGCTATCAGAGTTCATATCAACCCTTCCAACAGACGCAGCTTTATGAAGATCCAGGAGCACTACTTCCCTCCTCTCCTCTCTCGCTGTTTGAGTCATGTTGATTTCTCATCTTGGGAACATATGGTTCTCAAGCTATCATAACTTGCTTCTCCATTATCATATTTGCATTGCAGTCTGTGAATTATCTGCATGTAATATCAAATTTAATTTGGCATCATATATAGCTCGAGATAGCAAGGATACAGTGAGAGGAGCGGATCCAGTTGACTGATACATCGAGAAAAATATTTCATTCAGTATCTCTAAATAAATAAGACACATGTGTGCAGTCAATATTTTGAGGTGTTGCAGAATTTTATCAATTTAACAATACATACGTTTGCGTGTGCCACATTATGCGTGTGGCAATGGATCTGCTGATGTCTCAACTCTAAGCATTTAATTGTTCAGGATGCTCTTCACCAAAGCAGTTTGCATTTCATTAATCTTAAATAAATGACAGTCAGCATTTCAGTCCATGCTTCAGAACTTCTGCTTGACTCTGCTGTGGTGAATAAAAACATTAAGCATGGAAGAGAGACATCTTGATTTTATCAGAAAGTCTCATTTGAAACCCAAAGGATTGAGAACCATTGTTCCACTTGCCCCACCCACATTTTCTCCTTCCTTTCCACTTCTTTTTTCCTCACTCCTTTTTTAAGGTTGTTTGTCTTACTCCTCTTTTTGGTTCTTTTCTCATTTTCTTTAATCACTCTTTATCTTCCTTTCGCAACCCATCGTCTCCGTATACCTCCCCCTGGCTTTCTTTTATCGAGTCTAAACCACATTTCCACTGCAGTACTTATTCAGGGAGACCATTTTTTCTTTGGATGCCAAGCTTTTGTCAAATAAAAGCCCTTGTTCAAAATCAATTTCCACTACCATCTATTATGTGCCCCCCCCCCAATCCTCCATTCATTCAGGTCTTTTCTTCCTCCCAACTCATTGTTTACTGCTCCAACTGATAAGGAAAATAGATTCAGCTCTTCTTAAAAGATTGGAGCAAGGACATAGTTTCTATGAATAACACTGTGGTCAATCTGATGGGGATCTAAATAACTCATTATGCATAGTGCATTGTGTTGTAGTTGTATGTTGGTTTTTGTTTTTTTTGTTTTTTTTCCTCCAGCAAAAAGATGAATTGTGACTGATTCCTGTTGTGGTGATAGAATGCTAAACTGAATCCTTACTTATTATGTGACTCCTGAGGGATTTGGTTCCTTTTACAATCTGCTGCTTCAATGTTTCTTTTCAAATGAAAAAAAATCTTTTGATTCCATTTACAGCTGGGAAAATATGCTTTATATTTAGTTTTCTTTCTTTCTTTTTTATTTGCATTCTTCTACATTCCACAATAATAATTAATAATTACAGAATAGAACAGTTTCAGAATTAGGAACTGCCCCTTGTCTAATGTCCTCTGTTTCCGTGGAAACTGCCTCCACAGTGTCATCTCCATGATGGGGTCTCTCCTGACTGCCGCTTGTCTTTCTGCTTGTTTGTTTGGTTCTACTGTTCATGCACCTCAGTCTCTCCTCCTTCTTGTCCTTCCCCTCCTACAGCACTCTGCTCCTCAGCCCATGCAGCAGCAACATCCAAAAAGCACAATCTGACTTACTATACCCTCCATACATTTTTATTATTCAGGCATTTACGTTCAACAGACTTGCAAGCAATGACGACTCCTTGCAGGAACCAGGGGAAGCTAGATTCCTCAGAATTAAACTAATTAAGATGTTATTAAGATGTTAATATTTCTATAACATATAGACAAAAAATAAGCTTTAGTGAAACATTTCACAGCATTGCATACATATGCTAATACAGTCTATATTACATTTTCAAACGTGACTGGAATGAAAACAGTGTGTTTCACTGTGAACTCATCAAAACTGTCTCGCTCTACACATATTGCTTGCATATATTCAAAGTTTTACATGTTTCTACTTTACAAAAATTAGCCAATCACAGTTGGGTGCTGTACTGTTCTGACAGACAAAAAAAATGCCTCACCAAAGTACTTAGTACTGTACTTTGATTATGATACTTAATGTTGCTTGCAAACGACCTGGGCTACAAGTAAATTGAATTTTTTTCTCGTCTAGAGCTGATGTTCAACACTAACTAGCAAAAAATTAACCTGAAATATTATTTTTGGACAGTTCTCTTATCACATACTTGAAAGTCTGTGATGTAGCCCACACTAATGTTAGATTTAAGGGCATCACTCTAAATTTGTGGCCAACCACACTACAGCCAGATCCTGCCTCCATCATCCTCATCTCTACTGTCTCTGCTTCAGCCAAAGAATTTCCTTATATCCATCTGCAAAAGTCATTCAATAGCGCTTCAGTTAGTATCAGATCATGGTTCTATTTAAAAACTTAGAGTAGAGTCTGAATGAGCTTATTTAGACTAAATAATCACGCACAACAACAAAACATGAGTACACAGTTTTCACAGGTAAAAAATCTGCACACACTTTAAGTATCTCTGGTGCCTCAACTTTGACTAAAATATCACCTGCTGTCATTGTTCGGAATTAATTTCTTAAATGATCAACTGCTTTCAGTGCCTACTCATCAAATGATATTTATTCCTATTATTCTTAATTAGATTAGGACCAACATAATGTGGCACACCTTAACTGTAAAGTGAGTGATACTTAAATAGTGGGGCCATATGTCACATTTGTTGTCCATGTTCAGTTGTCCTACTGTCGAAGCAGACACTGAAGTGTATCAAGTGACATACATGAAGCTGTCAATTTGCTCCCTGCTTTACCCATGGCTTCAAAGTAGTTTTAATTCACCAGGAATTAAGTGGATAGTTGACGTTAAGAGTAACGACTGGCAGCGGCTTTGAGGACTGAGATTTACAAGCTAACTGTCTGTGTTACGGTGCTTCATCTCTCTCTCTCTCTCTCTCCTCACTGTGGACTGCTGCTAAAAGCTAATACAAGTGACTCGAGTGGTGTGCTGGTGGACTCTGTCAGACATTTAATCATCAAGATAACAACGAAGTACGACATATGAGAGTAATAGAGACTGTCAGTTGAAATAAGGTTTTTTGCTTTTTTTCTACTCATGCATTTTCATGCTGCTTCATGTTGGAGTGCTGCTTGTGAACTGGGCTTCATGAAACGGTAACATGATAAAGTTGTTTACATTTTACTGCAACCCGAAATTGGACTTTCCAGATCACTGCAGTTATACCTCTGCCAATATAAAAGGTGAGTAGGATTTGGGCAGGGCATCAATTAACTTCATTCTACTGCTTTAATAAAGTCACATAATGACCAACAACCTCATCACGCTCATCATTTTTGAATAAAGCTGTTTAATATAAAGTTAACTTTCATTTAAATGTAAATTGTCTCACACGATGAGTATATGGCGGAGAACCAGTTTCTGCGAGATCACTTGGGATCCTGCTGGCACTAAGTTATCGACCAACTGTTAAATCGGTAGACCCCTAATACAGATACTTCATCCCCGTACAGTGTTTCAACTCCAACTCCAGCTATTCTCATACAATATGCAACTGTTAATGGCATTTGCAGAAAAACAAAAGAAAAAAAGGCTACTTTTTTCCAGGGCTCTTCACAACCTCCCACAGTCTGCAGCAGTGGATGGAGTTTGCTTAGGTGTTTAGGAGTTGGTTTAGTAATAGAACAAAACTGAACATTAAGCGTTTATTGTTTACACAGTTGCAAGCACAAAAAAAAGGTTAAAAATAAGACATTTTAATTTATTTGAATTCAATTCACTATTAAAAATCTTATGTTCCATTGACCATGAGATTTTTCAATGTTCCAACTATAGCTTTACTATATTATACCATAAAAATATTACTATATTTTTAATAGGTCATGACTGCGGTCTCTTTTTGTGAGACAGAGTTGAAGCAGTTGTAACATAGCGCATCTCTCAAAGCCTTGAACTATTATCCCAGCTGAAAGATTGGATTTCTTGTTCCAGGAGCATGAGGTGTCTTCTCCTGTAGGAGACATCAAGGCAGATTTGTCACCTGCACAGCTAAGACCACACTAGTGACACACAGAAAGACCACACACAATCTCTTCTCACATTTTCCCTTTTGAGAGATGCTGTCTTCACCTCACTCCCTCGGCGCTTGTCTTTGTTTTTTTACATCTTCCGTGTCGTCTTCTTTCTCAGAGTGACACTTACCTTTCTACCTGCACCTAATCTCATTTTCACCTCTCTGTTCCTGTCTGTCACTTCTATACCCCTTTTTTCCAACAGCTTTTTTGCCACTTTTAAGTCAGTTGTTTTATATGTTACGCACTCGTTTGTTGCAGTGACATCCTTCATAGAGCAGTACAATAACCACGCTGTAGATGAACTGTGTGACATCAGTTTAATTACAGTTAATAGCTGATATGTCCATCCATTAATGTCATAGAAATAAAAATATTGTTGTAATGATCAAGTAGCCATTACAAATAAGATGAACACTGTCGTTATTTATTTGCACTACCTTTGTAGTACCCACATCGCACTTGTCTCAAAGGCACCACCCCGAGACGACTCACATTTCATGTCTGAAAGATTCTCCCACCACTGCTGTTTCCCCATTCCTCACCTTCCTGCTATTTCTACTCGTCTGTTCTCAAAATGATGTTTTGTCATTTCAATTCACATTATTCAAATACCTTCATAAATATTTATGGCGAGTTCCGTGATAGGAAGAAAAGAGAAGTGTGAGGGAGGCCAGCGGAGGCTTTCTACTCCCACATCCCTGGTCATGGAAATTATTCAATGCAACATCTGAATAGCAATTTTTATGCTGCAAATGAGAGAGAGCAATAGAGACAGGGAGAGGGAAAAATGCAGTGAGAGTTTTAATTGGCAGCCGCCCACATTTACCAACCAAATTGTCCTCCAAAATTAGTTGCAGTCAGTTAAAATTCTCTAAGCAATATGCGTGTGTGCACATTATTGGAGAGTGCTGCCAGGAGACAGCTACTGTAGCACAGGACGCCACAGAATCTGCATTTAGTGCTCAACAGCTATACAGCTCCTGCTGAAGGAAGGGCTTTGACCAGAATCTATTTCAGATCATGTGCTCATGACAACGTACAGATCTTTTTTTTTTCTCTTTTTTTTTTAAATGTCTCGATAATAGAAACATGTTTCTGCCGACGGGTTGTTGTTCTATGGCCTTAGTGAGTCATTTTCTCTTCCTCACTTGTACCATCTTCTTTTCATCATTGACGTGTGAAGTTAACATTTCCTTTTGAATGAAAGTAATAAAGTTTCACCTATTTATCAACACAGCTACATCTAAAGTTCAGTCTAACATAGCTGCATGCTGACATTTGAACCCCTAAATCTAACAGTTGTACTACTAGAATTTTTGGACTCAGCTCTGCGGTTGTCTAACAGGTTAAGTTATTTTTGCGTTGGGTAAAATTATCTCCCTAGAAGATTTCCCTCCAGGATAAAAAAGTTTATTGTATTTCAAGTTTCTCATGCTGCCAACCCGTGTGTGTTCTACTTGAAATCAGACAGCAAAGTGGATAACAGCAATCATAACACAAGTAAAATTCTGTTCAAAAAGTTCTAACTTTAATGACTAATTTGGGTTTTGTTCAGTTCATGACTAAGTGTTTTATGCACCATCCCTGCGGTTGAAATATGGTGAAATTTAGGCAAATGCATGGTTGAAGATTTGAAAAAAGACTGTCTTAATGTCCTTCACTGCAATAGTGTGGATACAATTATCTCCACTGTCATGTCTCAACCTGAGCATGGAGAAATGTTTTCAATGTGGTAACCTAAGCATCCTTGGCATTTGTTCATACATGCTCTTTAACATCAGTCAAAATCTACTTCAACTTTCAAGAATTCTCACCACTAGTGGTATTGAATCACAGTATATTTACCACTGGTGTTTTTCCAAAGTGAAAGTCTTTTTTTTTTTTTTTGATTGAGGTGAACCGACTTTCCTGTCTGATGCCATTTTTATTAAGACTGATCTAGCCAGCCAAAGCAGTGAATGTGCTTCACCTGATCATCATCAGGATTATTTCCTCACACTTTGCTATCTCCATAGGCTTTCCTGACCTTGAAATTACCTTTTACCATCTACAACAAATATGGAGCATGATGGAGTGGTGCGTAAAACGTGAATAAACTAGTTTAATTAAACTCTCCAAACAGAAGATGCATTTAAATGACTATATTCCCAAAGCTTATTCAGTAAGTGCTGCGCTACAGTGCAGTGCAATTACACACAGCTGTCCACTGTGTTTAAATTTGATTAAATACCATGTTAATCATACCTGGCTGCTACAACATAACCACATCTAAACACATCAGATGGATCTTTTAGCACTTAGAGTCTTGATAGTTGTTGTGAGACATGTTCTAAATGTACACATAAAGTACAGGGTATCATGCACATCATGGTCCAAGCTTTCCCTAGAAACTTTGGATCTGTTGTCTGGGGCTGATAGCCTGATGCAGGCTTAAGTAACAGATGTGACTGGTTAGCCTTCCAAAAATGAAAGCCACTGAACTGTAGTTTAAAAAGCATCTGCTAAAGTGGGCCTGGGAGAAGTGCTTATCTGCTGATTTGATACAGTCACGATACTTGGACGCCAATTCCGGTCAGAATCATTTCTCAATTGAATAAATCGATAAGGTGGCACCGTTTTCAGCTCCTGTGTTATTATTAGCGTTACGTGTTCAGCAGCGGACAGCAACTTCTCTTTTGTACAGTTAAGTCCGGGGAAAGCTACTGCTGATCAAGAGACCGAGTGGACGCAGAAACAGCCTGTGCAGGGTTATTTTCTTCACTACAGAGATAAGTTATTAAATGTTGCAGTGTATGTTGGTCAGCCAGTATCGATTATTGAGTTTGCTGCTTTGCTAAAGATATTAACTAACAATTACAAAATAAATTTCCATGTAATTCCCCTTGTTTAGTCCCAGTGGGGTGTCAGTCCAGTGTGTACCTGTGGACTGAATGGTTTTCCTAGCATTCAGCTCCTGACTGCAGATTTGTGGTGTTGTTTGTTCATGGCATGATGTCCCGTGATGGGAACAACTGTTTCAAAGCAATAAGATAAATGATGTGTCTGTCTAACAGTGTTTTTATTAATCATCACACCCATATAATGTTTATATTCCCCTTCATCCAGGGCCTTTGCACTGCCCACTGCTGCTCATACACTAACCAAAATAGCAGTTACGCTCTGAGGCACCCACACAGTCCATGCTCCCAAGACCTACATACCATTTGTGCTTGGTATTGCACTTGAATTATTAAAACAGAGCCCAGTAAGTAAAATCAGTGGAGTGCCCCAACAATGCAGTGGAGATTGAGTAAAAAAGGCCATATTTCATACCTTACTACAATCCAGTAGCCCAGTGAAGAGTGAGAAAGAAAGTGGAAACGCCAGCTTTGTTTTATGATAACACATGTAATAATTGACTGTTGAAGCAGGAAGTACCAAGGTTGGTCACATGTTACATTCTGTAATCTTGGGATAAACCAACCTCCTTTAGCACTGGTTGATTTGCACCAGAAGTCTAGTCAATCAGAATTCAAAGTGAGCTATTCAAATCACACTGAAATGAACCGCAATTTATTGCTCATTATTTCATTTTTGATTAATGCAATCACAGTTGATTAAATAATGATTATAATTATGTTAGGGACAAATTGTTCTATTGCATCAAATCTCCATTAATCTCCCCACGCAGAATCCCAAAGACAGCTGCAACCATGTTAATGAGAGTGGGTGTGATCTAAGAGGATCACTGCTAACAGTTTCTACAACCCAAAGAGACACAGTGAGTATATGCTGCTTTCTCACTATTTCCCCATTTCCTTGATGTTTGCTTCCAAACAGAAATGCAGCATGAAATTAGTTAGAGTGGAACCACTGAATGAGATCATTTGCCAGGATTAATCTCTTTAAAGGTTTGGAGAGGGGAATGTTGTTCTAACTGAGAGGCCTACACTTATGTGTAAAAACAAACACTGCTTGATGTACTGATTCAGAGATGAATGTACTACTTTATAAATATTCCTGTGTTGCTGGTGTTTCTCAGTGGGGAAGAAGAAACTAATAGAGGAAGAAACAAAGTTACCGGAGGCATAAACCTACAGGAGGTTTGGCTGTTTTGTTCCATTTTAACCTTATTAAATATTCATAAGGCTGCTGTGAAAATGACAGTGAAGATTTTAGTTTCTCTAGAGGGCAAAGATCTAAGGAAAGGCATCATGTTCCCTGATCACCTCTGCTACGTTGAATTTATTTTTTTAATTTCAAATCACAGTACTCAAGTGTACACCAAAGACTGGTGACCCTAAGCACTGATTGCTTTTTTAATCTCCTTAAAACTGTTTTTGTGTCTCTTAACAGGACAAAAGTGTTTCATATTTCAAATGTACTATCACAATACAACAAATTGCAACTGTATCATCAGTCACATTACAGACTGCTATGCCCACATACTGTGGCTTCTGAATAATCCATCTGGCTCCGGTGGCATTGCCTCTGAGAAAATCAATATTCCTTTAATAGCCCATTGCTTTGTGCGTGTTCTACTTCTAGGCACAATGCCAGCTCGATATCAGACAGCATAGCAAACTGGACAACAGTGATCACTGAACAATTAACATTCTGTTCAGAAAGACCTAATATGTTAATGACAACGTAAATTGTCAATCCCTAAGTAAAATTATAAGTGTTTTCCCCCCATGTGATTTAGGTATGGCAGCTGTTTGATTGAGGTGAAGGCATCATGTTCATGCTTAAGGTTTGAGAAAGACATCAAATATGATGAAGCACAGGACCAAATGTTGACTAATGCAGACTTCGCCACTCCAACATGTCGTGTGCTGCTAATCTTGTGAATTGTAAGTCCACCAGACTTTGGGTTGGCACTAATTATGCTTGGATCTATTAAATGTGAGTGTTAATATTGTCTAAGGGTCTGTGTTGGACCTTTTATCTGTAGTTTTTTGTTATTATTATGATTTGAAAAACAAAACTAAAATACCATTGTCGTGCATGTTATTGATCATTTCAGGTTGCTGACTCGTTAGAATTATGTCATTTGTCCTTTGATTTTAGGTTGTGCTTTAGAAAACCAATTAACTTTAGGAAATGCTATTGGGCTCTAAGTCTGCTGAAGACAAATAAAAATCAGCATACACTTGACCATAGCTGCACCTTTAACATTTCTCTCTGCATGGTACAGTAAGCTGTAGTCACTTGAGGTGGAACTCTTTATTTAATAAGCAGTCAGCCACTGTGCAAGAGTCTCCACACTTGAATGTACAATGTCCCTTGCCAACCAATTAGTTTCAGCTGTAAACAGGGATAGGTGAACATGAATACAGTGAATTATGCAGTACTTTATTATGCAACGCATCATATATAATGTCTCATATACACCTACAAAGTAAATTCAATTAGTCAGAAGATCAAGAGCGTGTCAGCTCGGTTATTTATAAACCGGAAACATCTTCAACTAGCTCTGCATTTAATTGTTTTAGTAACAAATGGCATCAAAACCAGTTACCAAAGTGACATCTAAAAATTACAGGTGAAATACTAAATATACAAATATTTCTTCACTTAATATGTTGCATTTTCCTTCCTGTCAAATAACAGTTCAATTGGCATGAATAATAAACAACACCTCTTTCCACTTTCAAACTGTGCACAATACATACATCAAAGTCAAGTTTTGCGTGCAGGTGATGCACCAATCTTTCCTATTAACTTCTGCAGACAACAGATCCATAGTCAGGTGACCTTCGTCATCATGGAAACAAACATAAACATGCAATGGTCACATTTTAGTTAGCTTTAGACAACAAAGCTACACGGTTAGACTTTGACGTTTCGCATGTAATGTAAATTACATATGATACACCCATTAAATTATGGACATAACAAGATAACAACATTATGTTTGATTAGCTGCACTGGACACATACACTGGTCTCCAATCCTGCCTTTGTTTGATCCATCCTTCAGCCCCAGCCTCCATCATACTTGGACTGTCTCTCTCTTTATACTACATCATCTGATTATTTTCATGTGTGACATATTTTTTGCCACAAAACTTGATGGGAAGAACTCGAACATGACCAAAACTGCATGCAGTATTCATAATCTGTACGCAGATTGAAGCAACTAGACTCCATGTTTGTTAGGTTTACTTTTCTACTTGATTAACTGTCTGTCAGTGTGCGAATTTATGGCTTAATATTATTGGCAATGTGCTCAACACAAATGCCAAAAAAGAAATAAAATAGAGAAGACCAGCAAAGGATGGAAAGCAGAGGGATGGCTAGGAGCAGGATTAAAAAAATACATGCTGAATGATAACAGAGGAGAAAAGCGTCCTTGCTCACTACGTGCTTCACGTTAATATAAAGTTTCTTGTCCAATCAAGCGGTAAATCTTTCGCCTAACCTACGAGTCTGATGCTTCCATCCGAAGCAATACACAGGCCACCCACCAATAAGATAGACACATGCATTACATTCATAACCTCCACGAGAGCACCATAATTTGTTATTCATTATCTGATACTGTGAGCTAATATCACAAAACTGAACTCTCCAGGGATCTGTGACATCTCTCTAGAATTGAGCGATGCTGGCAAGAAAATGACTTCAACCGCTAATCATCCACCAGAAGGCCTAGTTAAAATGCATAAAGAAAAGTGCTCTGAGGTTCAGCTCCACTAGTCTGACAGCGATCAGAGGTGGACTGATTTCGTATTTAAATTGAACACAGTAAATCAGTCAGTCACACAGTGTCCTTTTAAAGACCAAGCAGGCATTTTCACACACAGATAAAACTTAATTAGTTAAGAGCATACTTAGTTAAACAAGTTATGGGATACCCCATGGCCATCACAACATAGAAGGTAAAATAAAGTTTCTTAAGAAACTTTGATTAAAAAAATACCCATTGGATAAGATTACTCAAGTGCACCTCCGCAGAACATCCATCCAGTATACATAGGCCCAAGCTTTTAACTACCTTAATTATAATGCCCATCTATAGGAGACCACTCATTTTGTTAAGTGGGCTGAATCAACATACTGTATTGATTATCTGCTGCCGGGCCTCGACTTCTGTATAGATAGTCTAAAAGGGTTGTCTTTGCCCTTTTAACCTGAGAGAGGCAGAAAGAGAAACAAAGGCAACCCTGAGGGTATGGTGATTGACTTTGTTTTGGTTTCAAAAAACACTCGATAAGTTACTGAGGAAAGTGCTCGACACTAGCATCACATTCACTCAGTGTTTAGAATGATGGACAGCTACACAAAATGCCCACTGGATTTTTTTCTTTCTTTGTTTCCTCGGTAACATTCAAAATTTATCTGATGGACAGAGTCAACAAGGTGAAGCAGGGTGAAAATTTTGTGTACAAAGAAGCTTAGTAAAGTTCAGCTGTTTGATGAAGAGCTGCAGATGACAGGCTCTGCAATGTGCCAACCAGCTGATTTTCAAAACATCATCAAAGAAAACACTCTCTTTAACCTTGCCATGCTGTGCTCTGGAAAAAGCATTTGCACCAGGCACCATGGCTTGAATGGTTGCAGTAGCTCATGGCTCAGCTTGTACCAGAACCTATATACACCCTTAATGAAAAACTGCATGACAGTGAAGTGGTGCTGGGAAGGGATCTCTTAATGTCGCTATAGACAACTGGAAACTACACGTTTGTATGGGCCTGTAAACAATATCAACCATATGAACCTATCGCTTAATACTTAAAGTAAAATATAAAATGCAATGTAACACAATTACTCTCATCACTTTAAAATTATCTCTCCATATCATAAATACTATTCCTTATTTATACAGTACAATCTATGTAGATTATACAGTAGGTATGGCTTTAGTTTTATTTGCCTAATTTAGCAAGAAACATTCTACAAAGCAAAACTAAACTAAACAAAAACCTGTATGTGCACATTTTCACTTTACCAGTCTGAGATTCTAACGTAACAATTAATCTCTCCAGAAAAGAACCGCAGCTCACCCTGAATCCATGATCCGCCTTTCCTCTTCAGCGTCAGTGTGTTCTTGCTTATTGAAAAAACATAAAACCCCAAACTGGACGCAGTTGTTTTTGGCTCCAGTAAATCAAAATGAAAAATGCAACCCCATCTACATCTTTCCTCTGTTCAGAAGCAGCACTTCAACGCTTTATTCTCTGATCCCTTTGTTCAACTATGAGATACTTCAGATTTAGCTGTCAAACTAAGCAATACGTCCTTTACTCTTCATAAAACATCAAAAGGTCCTTGGCTTGCATCTGCATTGGTATGGAGGAAAAGGCTTCTTCAACTATCCCATTATAGACAGATCCATTTTAGATAAGAAACCTCCTCTGTTTCCCAAGAGGACTAAATACCTCGAGCTGCCTGATTTTCTCGTCAGGCCGGGAAATACAGAGAATCATTCAACAATGAACTCTGCAGCACTTTAACACAGGACTACCATACAATACTCAATCAATTACATAGAGAGGCAATCTGCATGGTTTATGTATTGAGCTTTCTGTGCACTGTCTCTCACAGAGTGAAGATGGTACTGAGGACAACAGACAGTCATGTTCTCCTGCAAACTATGGTAACACAAAAGTGTCTTCATGAATAAATTCATCATATATATGAGATATGCAGCAAGAGCTACTTGTCTATTCCTGTTAAGTTCAAGGTCTTTGAGTCTGCACTGAACTGCCAGCTAAGTTTTTATGTCTTTTATTGTGTACATCCTCCACTTCTCCCTGACGATCTGGAAAATTTACAAGTCAAAGTCATCTGTGAAGAAGAGCAGGAGTCAGTTTTACGTGAATGTCACTTCAGGAATTTGCAAACTTATGATCTGTAATATGACTTTTAGAATTCTTTTGACACAGTCCTAATGTGACCAAAAGCCATTTGATGACCGTTTTCCGTGAAGCCTGCACAGGTTTACAAGATACTTAACATAAATAATGACATTACAACATCACAAACTGTATCTGGAGAAAATGAGCCATTGAAATTGAAACATCAAATTTCAGATTAATATGACCCTGCAAGTTGGAATGGACAAGTGAAGTTACTGCCATCTATAGCTACAGTATTTATTCCTCACTACTATCAGATTTCTGCTTTAAACAAACAAACAAAACAGCAGCAGTGAGAGAGAGATAGCAAAGGTGTTGGATGTGAATTGAGAAATTTCTTGTCCTCTAATGTGAGCTCATGCTGTGTTCTCTGAGACACACAGTCCTACTGGATTTCTACATGAAAAATAATCCTCATCAGACCAGACAGACCCTAAACATTAGTTATACAAGCTGTTATCAGAGGTCTGAGCTCTGCAAACAAAACAACGTCCAAAATGCATGCACCTCTGAAGTTTATATTTTCTTTTATGGCTTTTTTTTAACCAGGAAGGAGAACTGGACAAAGTAAAGGTGGATAAGCAGCAGATTTACTAAATTCCACATCCTGTCAGATGTGATTAATAATCAAGGCACACCTAAGATATATCTGAAAAAGAAATAGAATAAAAGGTAATACAAAGTATCAGTGCAAATTCTGATCTTTAAAATGACTGGCATGAATGAATATATTGCACATATTGCAGCATATTGAAGTCCAAATAATGACACAATGCTGAGCTGCTTTGAAAACTATTGGGGTTGCAAAAGCATTGACATGCAAAACAAGTTTTCAAAATCCATTATTTATGTGGCCTGTCTTAGGACTAAAAACGCTCTTCATCTTCATCCTAATGCTTTTTCCATGGTGTCTTTATTTTTCTGCTGGCTGCTGTTCTCCAGCAGAGCTGCCACCCATGGTGAGTGGAAAAAGAAAATCCATCCAGAGTTGTCATGTCATAAAAGAACAGACTCAATATGGATTGTGTCCTTACAGGAAACGCGTGGATGAGATATGTGTCAAAAAGCCCACCATCTTGGATAAGTAAACTCTGCAATGTGCATGTGTGAAAGGGCTTTTTGTCTCTCTGATTACTCACATGCTGCTCTGTCTTTCAGTGTTCCCCACGGATGAGTTTGACTTTCTGTTGTCCTATCAAAGACAACCAATATTTATAATGAGCAGATGGTTCACAGTGAGGCTGCCGTCCTTTTCTTCTGCATAAAGATCTATGTGTTAACACGTACAAAAAAATAAAATATTCTTACCTGTGGTGAAAGTGCATGGTTGGAGATGCAAAAGACACTGTCTATTTAAAATCTGCAACCCTGAATCTGATTAGATATGAATCTACAATATGTATCCCTGCACTGAGTCTGTTTGACATTGTATGTGATTATAGCGTTAACATAATTCTTAGCTCTTCCCTCAATCAGCAGAGCAAAGATGCAATGTGGTACTCATTTTCACATAAACTAATCTGAGCATCACTGGAAGAAAGGCTTTAACTTTGAAAGAAATAAATAAATGGCCTGCTACACTGAGATGATTGCAGCAAGGCGCATGCCAATTGGCCACTTGAGAATGGCTACAAAAGTGAGTCATTCGCGAAAAGACCCCTTGTAACTAACTAACCAACTAACTAACTAACTCATTCATGTTTTATTAAGGCTTTAAGTTAAGGGTGTGGCCACTTTGAGCAGAGGTTAGGCTACACCTTCAACTAATCTGAGTCAATGACCTTGACCTCTCAGCTGTTTATTAGCGCATTCTGCAGAATTTTTCATGCAATATAACAAAAATATGCTATGGAAATAATATGGACTGTTGTAAGGTTAACTGTACTAACAGACTGGGGCAGAGGGACAGATGCCACTGTTTTGGATTAATGAGGGATCCTGCTTACTGGCAGACAACTGCTGTGTACTGGCAATCTCTGAAGGACAGAGCCATATGCAGCAGCACTTCCATCTGAAAGGACAAGACAGTGAACCTTTTTATTATACTGTCTATGACGTCAACACAGCAATAGTCTAGCAAGTTAGCCTTCGTTAGCTTAGTAGCTCAGAGCTAGGTGGACAAGTTTCAGTACTTGGGAAGCCAAGATGGCAATGGCCAAAGCACCCAACCCTGAGCTACACATGAAGCTCTTCACAACCCTAAGAGGGACGTCACAGTGGAGTCATCTACTATTTATAATGCAATGTATGTCCTCATCAGAGAGCTTAAAAATAAACATCAAAAAATTATCCAAAGCATAAAGTAATATTCAACACAAACTACATTACAAATACATGCATTATGTGCATGCATGCTACTTTTGCATTCAGTGCTGAGCTGACTCTCGCTCCTGGCTTCCTGCCTGCTGCATCTCTCTTAACCTCTTTGTGCATCACATCCACTCCTGAAGCCTCTCCTGACACTGTGGCCAAAGCCACAACACAGCCAGCATGACCCTTATCATCACAACAACAGAACTTGTCCACATCTGTGCCACAGCATATACTTAGTGTGTCCCTATTATCTGCATGGAAGCTTAATTCAATGCTGAGTACTACTGATCTGACAAACACATGTATTACCAATCAGCAGCACTTCTATCTAAAAGGACAAGACAGTATCATGGAAACACAGGCAGCCCAAAATCTGCTGTTGGAGAAATGTAGTTTGGTCTTATACCAGCCTTGTTTATATGTTTTTGGGAGATAATGGTATCTACTTACTCTTACCAGCCAACATAAAATCCATTTAAAGTGAGCAAATGACTGTGCTATTTTTCTAGATAATTTCACTTTTTCGCTGAGCTCAGATGATACCATGTCTCATAATGATGGTCATCCAGGATTATGCAGCAGCTGTCTAAATGATGTCAATACAGGACTTCATCCACCAAATCCACTTTACTGAATAAAAGAAGGCATTGTAGACAGAGAGGACACCTGCAGGCTCTAAGCTCTTATGTCCTTGATATTTTAAATATTTAAGAAAAGATTTAAATCCCATCAAGACTTGGTGTCACTTTTTCTGGTGAAATGCAGCATGACATAGGAAAATTTCTACGTGGAATGAAAAATATTTTAATTAAAAGCTACATTTGCAGAGATATTTCCCTTGTTGTGGAGGACTCTCAAATGGCTCCATTACATAACTTAATCAAGCAGAAAAATAGAAAACATGCCAAGGTGAGAGAAATCTGTTAAACTTGGTGGACTGGAGCAGAAAGGTATTGTAGCCTACCTTGTCTCTTTTTCTTTTTAATACTGCCTGCTGAAGAAAATCACTTGTCTTCAAAATAAACAAGATGAGGTTACAGCCATTACAGCCTTCACCTCACCTATACTTCTATATTCCCTACACCTCTATATATTGTTTTGTAATGGCTAAGATATACATATATATAAGAATTATAAAAATATATATATATACATAAAAGAAGATGAAAAGTCTCTAGCCATACTTGTAGCTCTGTGTGTTCACTCAAGAACAGCGGTGCCTAGAGTTAATCAATGATCACTCTTTAGTTTAGTATGTCCATATACAAACATTTGCTCATTAAAACAAAGTAGCTGATGGGAATCTAATTAGCTTTGCTAGCATCCACATAAACTAAAGTACTGAACCAGTTACAAATATTAGTCCAGAGGGAAAGTGAGATGATAACCAAATTTGTTATGATCATCCCAGGGGGAACATGTTGTGCTAATCCACACAGTAAACGAGGAGATATGTCACAGGATAAAATCTTGACCTGCTGACATTGCTAGAGGAAACATCGAAGATATATGTCAAGATATTTCAATCAAAAATGTAAAACTGCTGATTGGAGTAAAAGGGAAAATGTCAACCTTTTAGTATTTCATTGTGGATCAAAGGGTAGGACCACAGAGCTATGCCTGAAAAGATTAAGTGGGTAAAGATGCTGGTCTCAAAAAGATTCAACTGCTGTATGTGCCTTATCTTTCAAATAAATAGTGTATGTGTGTGATAATATTTCATTTTGCAGTGCAAATGATAACATCATGTTACAAACAGGCTCAGACAGGACACAACACACCCATATACATCAGGGGCTCCCATCCTTTTCCCATCCTTTTTCAAAGCGATTCAAAAAGAATACAAAGGGATTCAACAGACAGGAATCTTGCCTTCCATCCATTGCTGTTTGGGCTTACAACAACAATTGTGATCAGTGATTCACTTAGAGATTGGGTTTGAGTTTTCCTCATGACCCTTGAAAGTGAAATGACAGATTATACTAAAACATAGATGCCTCTTTGGATCACTCAAACCTCATGGGACTCCAAAGTACTTTGTGATCTAATTAGAGGAACTATGGAAGAGCCTGTGCAGGGTTATTTACCTCCTAAATGCCAGGCTTATACAAAAAAACCCAAACAAACAAACAAAAAACCTATTTACATAATTATAGTCCTCTAGAAAACCTTAAATCTATTTGTAGAAATCATTCTATAATGTCAGTTGACTTTAATGAATAAAAATACAGTCTTCTCTGGCAAAACTACTTTTGTTTGTTGGGCCTTTATTTTAACTTGGGAATACACTGAGATAGAGACCTCAATAACAATACAGCCAAGCACAGAACAACAGACAAACGATCCTGGACAGCAAGACACACAAAAGGGATTGAGGAATGTGCTCCTGAATTGAATTTCTAGATTGACATTTTCAGGTGGTTATTATTTTTGAAACATCAGTGAAGAACTGATGGAAGGATCAGTGATGTCCATTCAAATCAAATCACTAATTCAGTGAATCGTTCTATCACAGCTTGCTGTAGGGCACAGCAGTCTTTGATTTTGGCTTGTTCGCTGGGTAATCAGTCAGTATGAAAGTACTTTGGCAAAGATAAGTTAACATTACTAAGAGCGTACCATGGTTAGTACCTACTGTGCAACTGAAGCCGAGGTCTTGTCTGCACGACTGCAATGTAGCACATGTTTGTGTGCATAGTCATAGGTATAGGATAAATAAAGAAGCATATGAAAATTAAAGCTAAGAAAGAGAACCAGGATTTTCAGGATTAACTCTTTTACCAGTAAATGCCGAGTGAACGCGCAGAGCGATAAGGACCACAATGTGCCACAACGCATGCCTTGTTTGCAAGTTGCCTTCTTTCAACATGTTGCATTTTGACCATTGACACACAATGATCACAAACTACAGACCCAGTTTTCAAAAGTGACTGAGTGAAACTTCAAGGATCAGACAGCAGATACACACAACCTCAGCAGGACACATAAAATATATTAAAATGACAGCATAAAAATATAAAAACATCAAACAAACACAGTGAAAGTAAAAATAATAACAAGAATCTGCAAAAATTTTTCGGTGTAAATAAGTTCAAATTATTTAGAACCACAATTATTTAGAAGGCCAGTGGCTGCAGGGGTTTCTGTATCTGTTTGTCCCGCACATCAGTAACCTGTATCTGCAGTCAGACGTCAACAGATTAAAAGTGCAGAACAAAGGATGACATTTTCAGGGTCCTGTCTTTGTACAGCTGGGTGAGATCCTTCAGGGTTGTGTCTGAAATTTTACTGCACAACTTCACAATACCATCCATCCATTTTCTATACCGCTTATCCGTCAGGGTCGCGGGGAGCTGACTACGGGCGAGAGGCGGGGTTCACCCTGGACTGGTCGCCAGTCAATCGCAGGGCCAACACACAAAGACAAACAACCACACACTCTCACACCTAGGGGCAATGTAGAGTAGCCAATTAACCTAATGTGCATGTTTTTGGTATTGTGGGAGGAAGCCGGAGTACCCGGAGAAAACCCACGCAGGCACAGGGAGAACATGCAAACTCCACATAGAAGGGCCCAGACCGGGATTCGAACCTGGAACCCTCTTGCTATGAGGTGACAGTGCTAACCACTGCACCACCGTGCCGCCCAACTTGTGATGACTGATTCAGTAAAACAAGAATAAAACATTTTCATAAAAGTGCTGTCCATATTAGAACTCTGAAGCTTCCCATAAAACGCTGGTTGGTCTTTCTGAAGACCGTATGCACATGAGACTCAAAGGTAAGTTTGTGGTCCATGATAGTACCAAGGGATTTGTACTATTGTACCAGCTCAACGTTCAAGTTGTTACAGAGTTTGTGGTGGTGGTGGATTTCTTCCTAAAATCAATGATCATCTCTTTGGTTGTGCCAGGCTGATATTGAGAAGGGTCAACTCTCACCACTCCGCAAACTCTGCCCACTGCCACTAAGTCGGGACACAATAACAGAGTCATCTGCAGACTTAATAATGTGCCGTCCCACATGTTGACTACAGCACTCGTTTGTGTACAACACAAATAAAAAAGGAGAGAGGACACACCTTTGGGGGGCTCCAGTAGAGGAGATAAGAACATCTGAGAGGATGCCATTCACAGTCACACGCTGTGGTCTCTTCATTAAAAAATCTGTCAACCAGTACATTAGACCAAGATCAATTTTGTGGATGCTCTCAGGTCTGTTTGCTAAAACGTGCGGCTGGATGCAATTAAATGTGGCACAGTTTTTGAAAATGCGTCCTCTGATGGCATAAGGGCTGGGGCTTTTCCATTCTTTTGTACTCCTGAAAGAATTTCAGAGCCTTCACCCGGTCCACATATATATTGTGGAGAGGGTACAGTATTTTCAAAACAGCTCATCGTTAAAATCTTTAGAAACAATTATATAAAAAAAGGACATTTCCAAAGTTGAAATATCCAGCCTGTAACACAGAAAAACACCCTACCAGATGTATAAATTAACAGTAACACACTTTTATTTTTAGTATGTGCATCAGCAATTTAATACTGCAAATTTATCAGACTGTGTTTGAGATGTGTAGGCAGGTGAGAGATCAACTTGTGAAGATCAGACGTCTGTGCATGGCGACAAATTTTGTTTTCCCTGTTTGTGTTTGTGATACCCAGAAATCTTTGGTGTAATTCTGATTTTGTTGTAAGGAGTCTATTGTATTTTCAGAATTGTGTGTCACAGCAAGGTTACTCTACCCAGATGCTGTTTTTCTTAGCTTTAAGTGTTTCAATTCATTTCATTTCATCAGTCCAGAATGGAATCTCTTTCTGCAGAATCAATAGCGATGTGACAGCTGCATCCTGATAGTCACTGACAGTCTGCTGGTTACTTCAAATAAGAGCTGAATATCAGTCTGCTCCTGCTCTTATATCTCAACTACCTAGTAACCATGTCTGCTTCTGGACATTCCTCTTATTTATTTATTGTGAAGAATCATTACAGGGAAATGTCTGTGGAAGAGAAATATGGCCTTGTCCCTCCAACACATTCGTATGAAGGAGGCAGAAGGCTCACAGACGAGTCAGTCAGGTCAAGAATCCATGGATTGAAAAACCCACAGACTTTCCTTTGAATCTATATTTCAGAAGAAATGATGCCAGGGGCAAATGAGTCATACATTCTGAACTACACAAGTATTAAAGTACTGCCATGCCTGAAATCACCATGAAATACTGTTTGGAGTCTTTGATTTTGAATCTGAAGCACTAGTAAAGTGAGAAAAGCAGGCTTTTATGAAGACTTTGATACTCTTCAAACTGTTTTTGTTATTTGAGAAATACAACATTTTGAGTAATTTAGTGCAGTATTTGAGTGAATTTGAGGAAGTTATGGCTACAGTATGGAATGACCAGAATATTCAAAATTATTTATGCATGTAGACTTTACAACAACACAGCATCTTCAGGGTTTTTTGTCACCGGCGGCCTGCAGCAGTGGTCCCGTGGCTGTGCTGCTGTCTCTCTCCACTGCTCTGTGTGCCCAAGTGCCTGGAACTCATTCTTCTCTTTTTAGAGGTTCACAGCTCCTAACCTTAAACATGAGATTACTGTTGTGACCATGATGACAAAAGTCCAGGCTGGATTATATAATTCCCTTTTATCAGGTTGCCCCAATAAGTCTCTAAACACTCTCCAGCTAATCCAGAACCCTGCTGCACAATTACTCACAAGAACCAGCGTGAGAGACCATATTTCTCCTGTACTGGCTTCTCTACATTGGTTACCTGTAAAATTCAGGATAGAGTTTAAAATTCTTCTCCTCACATATAAAGCCCTGAATGGCTGAATCAGAGCCTTTAGTTATCAAGCTCCTCTACTATGGAACCATCTTCCGGTTTCGGTCCGGGAGGCGGGCACCCTCTCTACATTTGAGAATAGACTAAAAACTTTCCTGTTTGATAAAGCTAATAGTTAGGGCCAGTCTAAGCCAGCCCCTAGTTATGCTGCTATAAACTTAGACTGCAGGGGGACCTCCCATGACGCACTGAGCTCTTTCTTCCTCTTCCTCTCCTTCTGCACACATTTATGTCACATTAATGCATATCACTAACTCGACTTCTTCCCTGGAGTCCTTGTGCTTTCTCGTCTTCCAGGTTTCCCACAGATCGTGGCTGGAGCTCCTGCTGCGGCTCTGCTCAGAACTTACTGCAATTACTACTGTTGAGGCACAATCTATTTTAATTCTATTACTACTCTGTACAGCTGCTACCATTATCATTGTTACTAATATTGTTATCATAATCACCATAGTACCTTCTGTATACTTCATTGTCATTATCATTATCTGCAGTTCCATTCTGCAGTTCCTTCTGGTATTACTACTGCTGTTATGCATCTCTGCTTGTGTGCTCCTTCTCTCATGCCCCACCCTCCTCTCCCTCTCCCCCCCCCCCCCTCTCTCTCTGTCTGTCTATCGCTCCCTCTCTCTCTCTCAACCCAACCAGTCAAGGCAGATGGCCGCCCATCTTGAGCCAGGGTCTGCCCCGAGGTTTCTGCCTTCTAAAAGGCAGTTTTTCCTCGCCGCTGTCACCAAGTGTTTGCTCAAGGGGGGAATGCTGGGTTCTCTATATTACAATTTAATTAAAGAGTTTGGTCTAGACCTGCTGTGTCACGAGATAACTTTTGTTGTGAAGTGGCGCTATATAAATAAACTTAATTGAAACTGAATTGAAAAGTCCTCTAATCATAACAAAGCAGTAACTCAAACCAATGTTTCCCAAACACGCTCACAATGTCAGTGCTTGGAAAAGAGAAGTCAGGAGATTTTGTATTTGTATTTGTATCTGCATTTGTTGAGAGAGCAAAATTATTTGGATTTGTATATGAATAAAAATGGAAATAGGAATAACAGCCTTGATTTTTTTTCTGTTGTTTTTCATTGACAGCAACTAAGACAGGAGAAGAGAAGAGGAGAGTGACTCACACAGATAGAAGATGGCCATGTTGTTGATGTGGTACATGTGGGCAATTGGGTTGGACAGAATGCTTGAAATACAAGTGACTGCAGGCGCTGACATATCTTTAAAAGTTTTGCCCCTGCTGAATTTTCTTGCACATTTTACAGCTCATCTTGGTTGGATATTGACTGTGAAATACTTCCAGAAAGCATTTCTGTTGTTGTGGCTGGGGGACTACTGCAAGTAGGCTCAGCTGCACCTGCAAACACCTGCAAATGAGTGGTCAATAACTGTCTGCTAACTATGAACGGAGTAAACAATGAAGCTAACTAAAGACTCAAGTTTCATAGGTCTGCAAAAAGGAGAGGACCCTAATAGGATAAGCAAATCCTTGTCAATTGCAGATGGATAAGAAACAATCACACAAAAGAAAGACATACTTCTATGAGTATACTGCCAACAGTGTGGGCAAAGTTTAAAAAGCAGCACATCAGGTTGCTACATTTTATCTAGATTTTAATCAGGCCCTGCTGCTGCTTTTCAGGCAATGCTTTCTCTGCCTTCCACTCTCCTGTTGTCTTCCTGTCTCGTTAGCACAAGCAGGCACAGCACAAATATCCACTGCACCCATAGTAATGAGGAACACCAGCTTTGTGACAGTTTTTTTTTTTTTTTTTTTGTTAAGGAAACAAACAAGCTTTGAAATGTTTATACAAAATAACTATTTGCCAAAACAGATTATTGTGCATTGTCGAATACCATATTTGGATTCAAATTCACCCCTACCCTGCTCTATTCATGGTCTACATGTTGGGGCTAAAAGAAAAGGTCTTCCAATAGATTTGAGATATTTCCAAGGGTAAGTGAAAATGCTGACCAACTAGTGATGCTACAGGAAAAGTCAGGGGAGAACCCAAGTTTTCACCCCCAGGAGACCATGATGTGTACAAAATTTCCCTGCAGTTCGTCCAAGTAGATACACACTGTATATCTGCTATATATAATGCAATGTATTTGTGCTGCTTCAGTCTAACTACAGTGTCACTGCACAAGCATGTACCCTCTTAATCTGCTAAGAAATGACAAAAAAAATTCTGTCATAGCCATACATCATGACACTCACCACTAATGAAGTGTGCAACCCTTTTCTGCAATCATTTGATTTATGGACTGGGCACATTAATCAAGCACGGTACACTTAATGGAATCACACTTCTAAATGTTGATCAGCACCAGTGACTAATGGCAAGTCACTTAACACACATACCAACAGCTGATGCTCACCCATGCTATTTAATTACTCTATGTTGCTTAAGAAAACACTGTGTCTTTGTAGAAACCTTGTGAGAGTGTTTTAGTAGCTATCATACACTGTGGTGCCACTACGCTATCAAGAAAGACCAAAAAATTATTGATTAGATGCACATATAACATTACTGCAGGAAGATCAAAAGACTGAACTTTTTTTTTTCAGTCTCTTTGCTGCTCTCAAGGTCTTTGAAGTATGATCCTCTTTATGTGTGTGATTAAATCTCCAGTCTTTTGTGTGAGATATAACATGTATAATCACAACAATATAGACAGGCTCAGTTCAGAGAGAACTCATGAATATCTGAATTAAAACTGAGGTGAGCAGACTGCAGTAAACAGTCCGTGCAGCTCTTTTATACACGACTCACAATGCGCTTTAAATCTTCTGTCTCAGCTGGAAAGACGTGAGCACTAAATCCCTGTCCCCTGATGATGATTCTCTGGGCAGATAAACATCACTGAATAGAACAACGGAATTATTTTATACCACTAAGCATGGACCTAATTAATTAACAGGCTGATACAGACAAAAAAAAAGCTTTAACCCAGCCTCACTCACTGCCCTGTAATCACGCTGCTGCATTCCAACCTTTCAGACCAAAATGTCTTTACTTCCCTCTACTTAGTAACTGAAAGCAGACTTGATGAGATCCGAGGGAGGCTGAAGGGCATGTCGATGTCACTGCTTCCGATCTGGAGTTCACAATAGCTTCCTACAGCCCAGTGGAGTGGATCATTGTAACTGATCAGTTTCAAGCTCCAGCAAGCCCCGAGACATCCCTTACCAACACATACTCACTTCGCTTTTCTTTAAAAAATCTGAGCTCTGTGAAAAATGATATATTATTACCTGGATGTCAATTAAAAGAAGCAGCAAGGTGGATAAGGAGAAAACAGATGGTTCTTAAATAGACAAGTAATTTTTAATGACTGACAAATTCTCTTAACTTAATAAATCTCCATAGATCTTCTAAAGCAGGCCCCACAGCCTGCAGTTCATTTTGCTCCACAAATGTAAATGTCAGTTAGGACAATATACCCTTTTTTGTTTGTTTTTTTGGCGTTTATTTTTCTATTTTCTGAGCACTACAAGTAGTGGATGTAAAAATGCAGTTTGTCCTTAAACTAAAGAGTTATTAACTTATTTACTTGGGAGTAAACAGTTATTCATTAATAATTAGGTTCATTATAATTTCCCATGAGACCTTTATTTTTTAATGTGAGATTATGACTTTTAGCTGGAGGAAAGGTCACCAAAAAACCCAAAATTTATCCTTAAAGACCGTTAATATTCATAGCATTTTATTGAAATTCCACCAGTAGTGCCCATGTGCACACCAAAAAGCACAAGATGACTTCCTGTAGAGATGTAAAAGTCCTGAACATGTGGGGAAAAGAGTGCAGCTCACATCTCAGAATTCAATATGAAGTGGAGCGCCATACAGCTCGAGCTCTGCAGTCGTCTTCTGAGACAGAGATAACCCTGCAGTGAGCTGGGATGACACCCCCCTGAAGAGGCACAGCTTTACCCTCCTATAGTCTAATGGGATTATCAGTCAGCTGCTTTGAATAAGAATAATATTATCTGTCAGTGCTGGGAGAGATATTTCAACAAAGGCAACAAAGGTGCTAGACTCAGACTTCTCCAACAGAGGCTAATAATCTGATGAGAGATGAAGACTTTACCATAAATAACACACTACAAATAACTATTGACATTGTATTTACAGTTTGCACGTTTTCATGAGGCTACTGTTGCCTGCAATAAGATCTGAAATCCTATATATTCAACTAATGGTTTTATAACTGACTGTTTCATACATAGTTGTAAGTGTCTCACATTACGAGAAGAGAGTTGAAATTACAACTTGGGTTGGGTCAGTGACACAGTGATCCAGAGATGGAAATGAAGCAAAGGGACAGTCAACGAAAGCCAGAGAGCTACAAAAACTGTGCTCCCTTACTGATTTTCAGGGTAAAGACTTAGATTGAATAATGCTTTTTTTTTAACAAGGACAGGTCTGTTTTGTTTAGTTTTAACAGCTTGTATCCTGATGCTGCATAATAATTTCTGATTAAATCAGATCTGTCACCAAGTGAAAGGCTTCTATCAGATCTGAAAAAAAAAAAAAATCAAATCATGAAGAGGGCACAGCTAAGTGTCACTGTAGTAAAATGACAACAAGTGTAATTTTCAAATTTCCTATTTGCCCATTGTAATTGTAACTGTATTTTTTTTAACAAAAAACAAACCAACAAAGCTGTGGAAATGGCACATTTAAACTGCAGCTATTAATGTTATTAGTTTCACATGCTTGACAAGTAAAGACGTCATACAAGTGCACCAAAAAGCAGCCACCAGACAACAAACATTCTGCAAGGTGAACAAAATTACACGAGTGTCAATGGATGGCCTTCTCTGTGTCAAAAGATACTATACTGTACTGTATGGTCCAAGCACATCACTTTGTGTAGAGTGCATGGCCCTTAAATGTTACACATGCTGTTTATGCCAATATTGCAAAGACTATTTCAGAGAAAACTGACTCATCTGACAGGAAAGAATTCTGAAAAGCAGAGCTCTTTGTTTTAAATATGATGAGAATACTTTAGATACTAACTGGTGAGTCACCGCTCTCTCATTGTGCACACAGAATATTCTGGCATAAATACAGAAATTTGGGGTCATAAATATCCAACAGCATCGAGCTGACAATCCATTAAGAGAAGCCAAGAAAATAATCCAAAATCCCCCTGTTGCAAAGCAACACAAATTTCGCCAAAATATCTTTTGAAAGAAAAGAACATTATGGACTTTGTGATTGATCCATCTTTTAGGCTGATGTCTACACTCGGTACTCAGTCTGTGTAACAATCAACCATTTAACATCCACACTTTCAATTTGTTATTCATCCCCTCCTATTCATCCTTATCTCTTTTATTCCTCTTCACTCCTCTTCCTTTATCATCTCCATCTCCGTATAAATGTCATTCCAAAGAAAGAGCACCTTTGAAGACGGCAGTTTCTTATTTTGATTTGAACAGTCTTAGATACAAACCACAGAAGCATAATACAGACTGCAAAAAGCAACTATGTTCAGGCTGAGATTAAAAAAGACTTGAAACAGCTTTACTTGCAGATGGTATACCCTGGACACAGTAGGTGAGTACAGGTATGAGATGGATGGAAGGTAAGAAGAAAGCCACAAGCATCTGACATTAACTCTTGCTGCCCTTTCAGTCTACAGAGAATGGAGGGCATTTTACTTTAGTAAACCAAACCAAGGCTGCTTGATATATTCATGACTGATCATGCATGGCAAAAGGGTAACATAGTGTTGCACTGGAAGGCCAGCTCATATAGAATGTGTCAAAATGACTTTGAATGCCATTTAAAAGATAAATGATGTATGGAAGTCAGGGAGAGTGAGTACATTTGAAGAGACCTCATAGAGGTCACCTGGCATATTTCTTACCCCCAGTAATGGATTCGGAGTGTTTTGACGTTGTTTGGTCCCCATTTCCAAGGAACAATTTGTTTTTAATATCAGGAGGAACATTTACCTCATTTAATAAGTGCTTTAAGGTCCCCACTCTCACATGACATTAGATGTTTTTGCCTGACCAGAACTCTTCTCAGGTTATTCTTTCTGTTTAAAGAGGGTTATATCTCCCTGATTGCTGTTAGTTTCATGGTGCCTGCTGAGGTGTTTGCACATTTAACACACAGTATGGAGTTTCTCCTGCTAGGGGTCCCTCACTGCAAATGAAACAAAATGCGCAAGTCACATGGGATGATGGGAGTGTTTGTCTTCATTGTTAAATAACCACCGCTGTGCAAATCTGTCTGACACGTCTCAGACAAAAATGTCCACAGACAAGGTGATGTTTTAAAATTTTATTCATTTTACATTAAAGTCAACTTCATTCCACACTCTGACTCTCTCCCGGAAGTGAAAGCAACATCCCACCAAATACAATGCACCCTTACATTGAATAACATTATGTAAGCAGGCCTACACGACTCACACAAAATGAAAGTCTAGTTGATTTTAGACATTTTACTTATTATATCTTTAATACTTAAAGTATCAAACGTAAAAGCAATAAAATGTTCCTTGTTAGTATTTTACAATCATACATGATATTTTTGGACTAATTTCGATAATGAATATATTAATGTGTATGTGGTACTTTAGATGGGTTGTACTGGGTACAGCTTTGTGATAAATGGCCCAAAAATGTGTGCATGTAAAACAGCCTGCAGAGGCTTTTTACAGCATGTGCACCTAATAAAACTGGCCACCATCTTTGAACATGGTATCTTGTTCACGTTCATACCTCCATGTACTGATCTACTCATCTATCTGTTCAAATAATGTAAATGTTGTGGCAGGTAGGAATACTATTTTCACATCAACACAATTCATGTAGTCTGCCTTTTACCTGTTACAAATATTCATGTTGAAGTCAGTTACTGCTCCAGTTAATGGATGTATATTTTTTATTAATATTAGTAATAACTTAATAAGGGAAGGTCTATGATAGCTTCCCTGAAGTGTCCACTTAAAATTACAAATTACTGATGAGATAAGGGCAATGAATGCATGAATCTTTTGTATGTATGTAAGTGTTTCAAAGTTGCAATCAGGTGCTTTCAGTCATTTGTATTGCTCTGGTCTTTGCATAATAACATGACAAATTTCTCAGAGTTAAAAGGTATTTTAAATACAGTATGTCAGCAGAACAAATTGATGGTTGGGGATTAGCTCAGGATTTAAAAGCTCAGCCTGAAAAAGTCTGTTTTTGAGAAATCTTTCATGATTGAATGGTTCCACTTGAAAACCTCAGCAGACACTTAAAGGTGACACACTAAATGAGTGGAATGTATTACCTCAAAGACCTGAAAGTGAAAATCAAATCAACAATTTTCAGTTAATTGAATTTATTATTTTTATGAAAGCCTGTTTTTGAATTACTAAGTTAGTTTGATTTCTGCACCATTTGATATGTCCCTTCAAGTGGAATTTAATATTATCCAAGGCCCAGCGCATCCTCCAAGGTCCAACCAGAGTACAGTCTCTCTTATTCTGTTATCACTGCAACACCGTCATTATACTGTATCTTCAAAGTACAAAAGCCTCATAAAGTATTTGTGTTTGTCCTTTCTGCATGCTTTCCCTGCTGCTGCTAATCCTAATGCAAAATTGGTTTTGTATAGCCAATCAAAGGAGTCCTCAGTGAATATGAGGCTGTAGCGTCATTCCACATGAGATGAAAAAAATGATTTTAAAGTGGTTTGAGAGGGAGAGACTAGACTCTCATGTGAGTATTATGCAGGTCTTGAAAGGACATCAATGTCTTGTTTTGTGACACAAAACTGGAGATGAACTGTCAAAAGTGGGGAGAACTGTCTGTCCCCATGTAGTTAAGATTTAGTGGGGCTGGGAATAGTCAGGCAATTTAGGTGGTGGCAGATTGTAGCAAATTTGGCACAGAAACAGGAGGTAGAGAAGAGAGAGTGAAAAAGAGGATAAAAAGTATGGAGAATAAATGGTAAAAAAAAAAAAAAGTGGACGAAAATGAGGAGCCGAGTGACAATGGGACAGATGGAAGCACTCACAGCCACACAGCATGCCTCTATCATAGAACAGAGAATAGCCAGCCCTCAAAGATTTCCCCCTTTGGAGAAGCAGATCACAGCTGTAGATGAATATCAGTCACATGAATATAGGATAGAGTATGAGCAACTGTAGCTCAAGATTAAAATTGAACAGCTCACATTTTTAAACATTCACAGGCACAACATGTACTGCAGAAAGCACTTCTCAAAACCTTTTTCTAAATGGAGCTATGGCCATGTATTTAATGAATAACATAAAAAAATGGTAAGTCCTACTAAATATGCATGATCCAATACAAGTCTTTCTAACTGTCTTAATGTTCGACCTCTGACTCTACAGTGGTCTCGCCAGAGGGTAAATTTTACACTTTTACTGAACTTTTAGGTTAGGACCTAAAGAGAGACAATACTACACAGAGATTAAAAGAAAGTGCAGTTTTAAAACTCCACATTCTTGAAATGTCTGCGCTCCTGTCTCCATGTCCATCTTAATGCCTTATTTTGCACTGTGCTCCACAGATATTCTTGCATGATATTCTGAATGCATACCTGCTATTTGCTACACCTTGTTCAATGCAATCCAGTCCAAAAACAACACAAAGCATGGTTGTGAAAGTCTTCACATTGCAATCAGGCCTTATTAGACAAAGAAATCAAGTATTTATGGCACATCTGCTATTTGAAAATGTCTGCTGAACTGGTGCTCCTCCACTAGCCCCATGCGCTAGACCAATCCTAGAGATTCATAATTTATTCTCAAAATGTCTATTTCAACCCTACATGATTACAACGGCTTTGATTTACTTCGCATCCTGCTGATTTAATTGGGAATCCTAATCAAACAGTTTGGATACACAGTGAAGCTAAAACCAAATCAGAAAAGCTATCAGGATGGAAGTCTTGTTACAAGGATGAGCTGGAAGCAGCTTTAACAGGCTGAGAGTGTGAGTTTGTGTGAGAGTGTGGTGAAATCTTACTTTTTTTCTCATAACTTAGTGATGATGCTCACCCTCCGCCTGACAGGACCACCGAAAATCAAACACACACACACACACACACATGCACACAGACACACAACGACTTGCACACAGTAGCCATGGGTTGAAAGACTTCCATCTTACCTAGAAAAAACACAAGAGGAGATCAGCTGTAAATCAACAAGTATGAAAGGCACAAAATACTGCACATACAGAGGTGAATAGTGTACCATAAAGAAAGTGTCCCAATGTCATCATGTAAAACACAACATAATGCAATCTGAAGTCTCTTACAAGCATTAAAGTCACAAAAAAGTCACAAAAAATCATTGGAAAGTAACACAAAGGTCACCTTGCAATTTGTTTAACTTTCAGTGCTACTAGAAACAAGACTGCACTGCAGAGGCGACAATGTAACATTATGAAAAGAAATAAAGATTAACAACATCAATAAATATCCCATTCAGAAATGTAAGTATGAAGACACCGTTTTCCCTTATTGCACACAGTACCATTTCGCCAAGCGAGAACATACCCAGATCATGTTATCATGTTAAAGTCAGACTTTCCCAGTAAGGGGATCTATGTGAACCCTCGTGGTGAATCATTTGGGAACATGAACCAAAACAACTCCCCTGTTAGACAGCATGAGTGTGACATCTTCACACAGATTCAAAGTGAACCTTTATTTTTGTGACACTGCTGAACATCCAGGAATGTTAAAACTGAGCTATATTCATCATCTCTGACAGAGTGAAATTGTATATGGTTTCATGAACATCCAGTACGATGCAGAGTAGCAGCCTTGAATAAATGTTTGCTGCCTTTGAGATTGATCTGTCATCATCAGGTGGCAAAACCTCCAGCTGACTGGACCACAGGCTGGCAGATGTATACCTCCTTGTCATGATGAAAGAGTTGTAATAACACTGTTCTGCGCAAAAAAACCAAAACAAAGCAAAAAACAAACAAACAAACAAAAAAACACAAATCCCTACTAATCAGGGCCTGTGTGGAATAATAATTCAGGCTGAAATATTCTTTCAACCCAGGATGCTGCACAGTCAAAGCAGATCATTGTTGTCAAGCCCCTTAGATGACAGTGCTTTTATTCATTTTTTTATAGTCTACAACAAATCGGGCAAAAGATCATACATGCCAAAAAGGTATGTATGAAATGTGTACATGTAATCTAGTTAAACAGAAACCTAATTAACAGATAGCCACTGTGGACAGACACCCTATTAAGGCCTGGGACGTTAAAAAAATAGATATTTGTAGGTACCATAAGCCTACAAAAAAAAGTTTTTCTTTCCATGAAATTTGTTATTGGTGAATACATGCAAGAGAAGTAACAAATTACACAAATTAACCTACAGTGAATTTAGAAAAATAAAAACACCAACTGCTCAAAGTGAGTTCCAGTCACCTAAAAACATCTCTCTAATGGACTACAACTCAAAAGCTCTGCAATGAATCTCAACTGTTCAAAGCTTATTATATACACACAGTCACACAACTAAAACTTGTTTACTGTGCTGTTGCCATAATAACCCCAATTACTATTTGGGAGCAACAGACAGATAAATTTCCTGGAATGTGAGGTGGTTTGAGAGAATGTTAATAGAAATGATGTTCACAAGGGAAGCAGAGAGTGCTCAAGCAGCCTTCGTTGTGGAGGTATTTGTTCCGTCCATTGTACTTGAGGAAATGATTTACTGCTTCAGAGAGTTCTCACTGTGGGAAAATGGACTGAGGGAAATCAATTCCAAATCTGACCCTTTGTGGGCAAGAAATTGATCTCTGGCAGGAAGAACTGGGCTCTCCTCTTCCCTCTGCTCTCTCCGAAGATGTTTTTGTAAATAACATCAGATGTCTTTCTTTTACTTTTACGCCTGATGAAGAAAGGCAATGGTGCTTAACACTGCAGCAGATGCTAAATTATACGTACACAAGGACTCTACTTCATCTGTTTTCATTTTTTGGTGGGCGTATTTTTTTTTAAATTTGTGTTTAAGATTTATGTTTTCGGAATGTATTAGCATGCACAATTTGCATGCTAGCACATGCAAATTTCAGCTTTTTAATCATTTCACTTGCAGTTCAATTTCTTTTAATTCTCCATAAGCCCACCACCAATGATACGCAACGGGAAAAGAGCAAAGTGAACCGAGAATAAATAAATTTAGCAAGGAAAGACTAGTCAGTCCCATCCATTATTATCTTGCAGGAGGCTCAATGAAAAAGCAGCAGAATGGGCAGGACTTCTTTTCTCTTTGTAAATACCAGGTCCTTATCAGTGAGGCTGGAGGTGAGGTCTATTCAGCTCTGCACAGCCCGTGTTGAATGAACCAACTGTGAAGGCTTTCACATGGAAGCTGAGTGGAAGGAACAGATTAACTGAAGTGGTTTACATCATTCATAAGGCTCAACTATAGGGGTGAATAATTTTCATTTTCAGAAAGTTTGGGACACAATACCTGAAGCTTTTCTGTAGTTTTTAGTTATTTCCAGAGCAGTATTTCAGGCTATATCTATCTAACTCATCTTCCTATTTCAAAGACACAGAAATAGTCATAGTGTAATCAGATCTGGGTGGAATTTTTCAGCTGACATCATGATTTTTGCTCAAATTACTGCAATGTTGTCAAAAAACAGTATTGCCAGCATCATCAAAGAGCACAGACATAAATCAACTATGGAATATCTACCATACCTTAAGCAATTTCACGCTCTGTTATTAAAACAGAGAAGTTGGCTAAATAGATTGGATAATGGATAATGGATAATATTCATTTTTATTTTATTTTCTAGTTTTTGCAAATCTAATTTTATATTACCAACAGCAAAGGAACAAAATAAAATCAAGTCACCATAACAGCCTGAGATCACACACACCTCCCGCGCCTTCTTGTTCATCTAAAGAATTTACATTAAATAGGCATACTGTTTGACTGGTTCCAATATCGCTTCATTTTGATTGACACGTTGAGTGTATAGCCTGACCAAGAATAGATTATTGAGGCTGATACCAACATTAATATTTGAGATTTCCAGAAAATGTACACATAAACACTTATAATTTAAAGCAACAAATACAACACATCGGGAGGAATTTGGGGTTGCAGATAGAAAATTATTAGTTAGTAGTCATCTTACAACCATTCATCTGATGAATGAGCCAGTGATTGTGAAACATGAATGAAAGAGCTAATGCATGTACAACCTCAGTGCTCTAAACACAATGTTCTAAAGTGTTGTTCCAAACAACAGGTACAAATATTGTTTTACAGTGACTTTTATTACTGTCATCACTTTTCTGACTAGATCCTCCACTGCAGTAATGACTGTGTTTAGTTTGTTTTCATCGGCACTCCCCTCGCACATCTCACATAACTGTTATTATTTGTTTGGTGAGCGAATGCACTAAGTGTAACTGCTGCCAGCTTCACCCTGTGACTAATATGGATCCACTGAAGATGCAACAATCTGTTTGAAATACAGGGTCCTCATCATAACACAACACACATAAGAGGCTGGTAGCTGCACTCGGCTCCATATCCGATTTTAATCTGAACTGCATCTAGTGAAAATTAATGAGAAGAGGTATGCACATACCGATGGAAATACATACAGTGCACATACTGCACTATAGATGTTGTATGTACTGGTGTACAGTGCTTTTTACAATCTGGAAATGCAGCAGATCCAGAACCCTCACAGACACACATCACCTCAAAAGACCCACCAAAAGGTTTACTTTGGAGCAGCAAATTAAGGAGCCTCCCTGCTGCTTCACTGTGATTGTTATTAGATAATCAGCAGGAGGTCAGTGGAGAAGAAAGAGAAGGGAAGAGAAGTTACATTAATATTCCAGTTTAAGATAATGTGACAAAGTGCACTGTGATAAATTAGCATGATACGATTCTCCAGCTTTGAAAATCAAAGTCCTCTCTTTCCAGTAATTTATATGCTTGCGGAACTGGACAGCTTGGATCGAGGAGGGTAAACTGGTCTCAAATTGTAATCTTTGTCCTCATCGTTTCTCATTTTCTTGCTCTTATTTTCCTCTCTCCCAGTCTGTGTGTCTCTCTCTGAGCACTGAGAGATACTAGATGCATAGTGGCTTCATCACTCTGATCAATCTTGCTGAAAGTCACTTCTATCACATTCTGCTGCATTCAAATTAGCTTTAAAAAGTTTACTTTTTAGAGATGGAGAAAGCTAAAAAGCAAAAAAGAACAAAAAATATAAACATTCACAGAAATGGTATCAAAGTACAGTTTGCTAAAAAAAAGAAGAAGAAAAAAACAAAAAAGCATTTCATTCATCACAATTCCACTTTATCTCTCAGTCTCCTTGGAGCATACTGATGGCTCCAAGAAAAGTCAGCAAAGAGAAAATTGGTACAACAAATTTGTATTTGTCTCTTGACAACACAAATTCATTTAACAGAAAAGCTTGATGTTTCTTGATTTCTGATTCTCTGTCAGTATTCTTGTTAGAGATGTACCATACTAAAACTCTTAGATTTCATACATGTGCTGACTTATACCAAAAAATCTTATACCAAAAGATTGGTGTAACAAACATTCTGGATAGCAGAACCCGTACCACCACTTTCCGTTTCATTACCATTTGAAGAATTGTGTTATTGACAAAGCAAGGTTAAGCTGGAGGTGAAAGACCCCTTGATACCAAGTGCTAAACTCATTGTACTGTGCTTACACCATTAACAAGCTGCTGCACCTGGCTTGGAATGAGGCCAGGACCTATAATTTTACAGCATCTCAGTGAAGCTGTTTTCTGTACACTTTAAATGGCATTGTTCTCGGAAACCAGAATAAATTAGGCAAATGGAGAGCATTCAGCAGCATTCAGCAGCATTCAACGGACTCGGTGTGAAGATGTTTCAAGTCTACCAGACAGTCAATTTCAAACGAAATAAAAATGTTAAAAACATACTGTGGGTCTTAGCTTTGGCAAGCATTCACCAGCTGTTAGCCCTCCATTTTGTTTGCTCTGTGTAGGTGTAGGAGCTCGGCTGAACCTCCAAGGGGTTTTCCAGCCACTCAGTATGTGAATTTGCTATCTGCTTGAACGGAATACCAATGACAGACAGTTCATAACTTCAAACAAAAATAAAATACAGCATGAAAATGCAGGTGACTCAATATGGGGACAACTAAAACACAGAGATGAAAGAATTTTCTGGGAATTACAATTTCAAGCTGCAATCTGTAACTTCTGACATGTTAAACTACAGAATAAGACTGTATTCCTCAGGTCTAAAAGAAATTTGTTTTAGGACAGATGTCAGAAAAGCAGAAAAGAAGAAAAGCTATTAAGAGGAAGGCAACTGATGCAAAAATATATCTAAACTAACCCTATCCCCTAGAAATCATGTTTATGTACGACACAGCAATTAAAGGAAATACAATGCCAAGAAGACAATTGTTTCTTTTTTCAAATTGAGGAACTCTTGTCAAATTACGTATCTGGCAATTTGCAAAATTCCTTATACATATTTTATTTGTTCTCTGCAAAGTATCTGATCTTGAAATACAATATCTGCTTGTAGTGACTATAGCAAAACTGTTGTTGCACTTGATCAAGGTTAGTTAGGCATTGTGGTCTTGTTTTAATACAGAAAAAGTCTGCAGTGACTTCAAACAACAACAAATCTTGTACTGACACAAATACCTTTTCCTAACTCAAAGTCCTTTTATTACCTAAATAAAAGATGTGAACCTGTACTGTGGAGTCAAGGTACTGCACCTTCTACCCCCATCCACCCTCACTACTTTCCTGTGACTTCAGTGAGGTATACTTTAGATGAATGTAGTGTTTCTCACACACACACACACTTGCATGGATGGACACAAAAAAATGAATAAATAAATAACAACGCCTATGAACAGAATTTCCCCTCTGTGGGACTAATAAAGACCTATCTCATCTTAATCAGTGATCCCTTTAGCAACACAATGTACACAAGAAAATAATTTGGGTGTTTTATGGTTTGTTTTTTTAAATGTAATTGATATATAAATGTATTTTCTAGGGCACCGTCCTGGATGAAGTTAATGTATATATCAATCGACAGGTGTGACCCAATACGCCATGTTAAAATTTCTCCATAGATAAGCAGAGAGAAAATGTTCAAACTTGTCAAATGTGTTTGTGTTTTAAGTGTTTTATCATTTTCCACTCAACAGAGATTTATTAATCTGTGTCAAAATGCAGTCTAGTAGCAATCTAAAAGATATTGAGAAAATAATCGCAAAATTACTTGAAAAGAAAATCTTTTATGTGCCCCCACACAAGCAAGTTGTCACAAGCTGACACTAAAACACAGATGACAAATATTTTCAGTATATGGGAGTTGATGCTAAGTGGCATGTGACCTGATATGACTGATCGGTCATAATGCATTATGAATTTAAAAATTGATCTTAAGTCTTAAAATAAAAAATATCCTTTTTCATAATTACCTTACAGAGCTCTGTGTGACTCTGCTCTATAGTTACGAGGACCTTAACCCAGTTAATCAGGGTTGAAAACAAGATGCCAAGATGAATCATGTTGTGATAAGAGTGGTCAGCCGTGCTAATAATGCTGATAGCAGGGGACACATTAAAGATAAAGAGCTGGCTGGAGCTTTGGAGCAGTGAGGCTGTACATGCTGGATAAAGCTGTGTTTGATATTAATTCATTATGCTAATTTAGCTGCTGTATTCCCACAGCTGAAGCCCAAGTGTGGGGGTTTGATGTCAAGTGTGTGTATGTGCTGTATGTGCACGTGTATGAGTGTGTCCGTGTGTGTGCAAGAATGCCTGCTTGTGTTTGGTTCAGTTTCTAATGACCATAATGATATTTCTCATTGCGGTTTTAATGAGGATCTAAGTTATTCAAAGGGAAATAAAAAAGTTTTCTTAGGACAAATCAGCATGTCTGGAAAAATACTTTATATTTCAGATTATTGTTTCTATCACTGTTTTATGGTGATTAGCATGCACCCAGGTGGAGGGGCAGATAAAAATACATGAAAGAGAGCAACCTGAAAAGGATTCTAAGCCATATAGATTCAAAGACCAGGCTTCATAATGTGAAAGGAGGTTATTCAGAAAATGTACCTGATGCTATCAGTAAAACTGCTCATCAGAGATAAAGTACCTTTTGGGATGAAAGCAGAGCTTGGGTTATTATTGTACATTTCCGACCTGTCACTCACATTCAGTACGCATCAGGGTGCTGAATGACCCCAAGCATGAGTGTGTACTTCATGTGTATGTGAGTGAAAAAGGGAGAGAGAGAGGATTGACAGCATGGAGGCAGGAGAAATGACATATCAAAGTCAGGTTATGGACTGACAGCTCATATAAAACCCTGCTTTAGAAGAGCCTAGGGAGACTCCCTCAATCCACTTAGCTCTACTTCAGAGTGCCACTACCCACGTACCAGACCATTTAATGATCCACAGTCGGAGAGAACAACAGAAACGTGTTTGCCATTCAGCTGATATTGAAAAGTTCATTATGTGACACAGAGAATCCATTACTGTGAAACAACAACATCACTGCAATGAGCATTGATACATCATGTTAGCAAAGAACTGCTTTGACCGTCATTGACATTGTTATAATGTTGCACTGATGATTTTCATAACACATTAAGCTCTGATGAATATGTCATTACAGACAGCCTCGGTGTAATTAGTCATCATGTTTTGGTTCACAGAGAAGACAACATGTGTCAGACACCCTGATATTGTAAATGTAATATTTTCATTTTCAGATAGGGAGGAGATTGTTAATACTAACAGTAAAGCTGGGAAATGGAGCTGTCAGTCAGATTAATTACATTATCACCATAAGTGTGGACTTTAGACTCCAAACAAAAATCTGATCACTTTAGGCTCAGATGACAAATGTTTAACAGGAGGTCAGGGGGAAATGGGCTTGGTTGATCAGCTTTCTTCTGAATGCCTGATCACCAGTTGTGATTACTAATTCAGAATTTAATGCATTAATTGGAGGAGCTATTTCAGGCTTCCTTGGATCTAAAGGTAACTAGTGCACCAGTCGAGTTTCAGTTTAAACCCATGTCCAGACACACATAATATATGTAGTGGCTATTAGAGGGCTTCATCACCCGGTGCAGCGACATTTACCTGAGGCTCAGTATCATCAAAACCAATAAGCCTGAGGTGGACTATACCACTTCAAATATGAATGTTGCTGCAAAGAAGCTACAAATTCTAAAATGTGGATGCTTCATCATCAACTGGGCAGCAGAGAAAATCTCTACAATCAGCACAGTTTCAAGATGGACACGCAAGATTAGTGTCACCAATTGAGTATCTGACCAAATGTGAAATATGATCACAATCGGCCCGTCTGTTCCTGAGTTATGGTGTTGAATAATGCCTAGGAAAGTGTTTGTGAAGAACATTATGATACAGTGAAGCTAGCTTTTGACCTTTTGGATAAAAAATGTCATCACTTCATCATTTTATCCTATTACACATTTGTGTGAAATGTTATCATAGCTAACGGTTGAAGCAGTGGAACAAAACAGGTGATTGCAATTTCTAAAATACTGCATACAAATTGCAGTATGCTGCTGGCTTTGCATGTGGAGTCTGTTCAGAATATTAACGATTATGAGCAGAATAGCTGTAGCAGCTATTCAGTTTCATGAAATATACAATAACACATCATTGGAATCAGCATCAAAGAGATTATTACTCATCGTTTTTGTTCTGTTTAAGATATTGATATTTAACAAAGCTGCATGGGTGTTTCAACAATCAGTGCAGCTGAAGTAAACAGCTCAGTGGTCTTGAACAGAGCAAAGCTCTCAAAGTGAGAATGACTTTGTAAATACAGGGATTACTGCAGCTAAAGCTGAACCCAGCCATGTCTGACAGGGGAAGCACACAGCTGGAGATCAAGTGAGCAAAAACATCTTGTTATTCAGTGACAGGACTGCATATCTCCAGAGCCTGAAACAAAAACACCATGCTTTTGAGTCTGAGATACTGCTTTCGTTTGAGATAGACTAAACAATTTACATTTAGATTACATTTCAACAATAGAAACACTGATTATACAGCTGTTTCTTTTTTATATATTCTACTTCCTTTAAAGTCAGAGCTAGGAGAACAACATGGTGTCCTTGAAGACAACGAGGTATTGTTTCTCATTAACATTGCAGTATTTACTGTAATCATCACTACTTTTGTTTTACTTAAAAAATGTGGTTGTGCAATTCAAGCTGGAACAAAGGCACAGTGACACATGATCTTAAACCAGAGAGAAGCTAATGGGATTCAGGGAATAAAACACACACACACACACACACACACACACACACACACGTTTCAGGCCCAGCCGAACCCCAGCACTTTAATCACATAAGCTCATTCTCATAAGGACACTCATTTCAAGAGAACAATAATGAGCACTAATTAGATTTTTGAATGGCAACTATTGAAATAACATTGGCTGAAACCGCCATTCTTCTCTTACTTAAAAATCATGCTTGAGTTGACTAAGATATCTTCTTGTAATGTACCAGGAATCTGCCACAGAGGGCCCATTTCATAAAGGAGGAAGCAGTGATGAGTCCCGAGCAAGTATCACTATTATAACAGAGTATAAGGGGAAGAGTGGGACAGGGAAAGAGAGAGAGAGAGAGAGAGCAGCACTACCACTGAGGTTATGGAGTTGTCACTTGTCAACAAGACACATGCTATCAGTCTTTTTAATCCCAAAATGAGAAACTAAGCTGTTAATTGTCTCCTTAAATGAGGTGGACTCAGCAGCATTTATTATGGGTATTATGGGTAGCTTTTGGTCCAGACTGAAATATCCCAAACACTTTAACATGCAGTGAAATGTTATACAGACATTCCTGGACCCAAGGTAATGAATCCTCATGACTTTGTCCTCTGACTTTTACTGATATTGATAATTGGTTTAGTGCTAATTAGCAAATGTTAGCTTGCTAGTGTGCTAAATAAAGATGGTAAGAAATATAAATTTCTGACTATGAACAGAAATACAATAAAGTGATTCTTCTTCTTCTTAACAACATTCTAGATTCCCTCAAAATGCTTGTTTGTTTGCCAGTCATAAAGCAAGCCAAATCCAAGCATAAAACTATCCTCACACAGTAAAACATACATCTTTGCATATGTTTCCATATTTGTATGCAATTACCCTGTAGCAGACTGCACTGCTGCAGTGCTATACTGCCATTGTTTATATGTGTGTGTAACATTTAAAGTATCAGTCCATTTGTGTGTTTGTTACCCTGAGACAGAAAACTGAGAGAATGTGACATCAGATAATGTATGCTACCGTTCTCAGTGTAATCCTAGTAACTGGGACATTTACGCAGTACAATGACCTCTCAGCAATTAAAAAAACAGTTTGGTAACTTTGGAAATTTTGGCTGATGATTTAAATTCAAATTCTGGATCCCTGTAAAGTCAGTGTTAGCAATTTCATGACATTAAAGCTTCCACACTTTCTGAGAAGGATTAACACAGTACAAATCTGAGCAGCTCTACTCCAGGCTCTGAAAGAGGCTACCTGCTGGGGTCTCGAAGGCCAGATGGTTCCACAGTGGCAGTGCTATCGGGTTGTTCACACAATCTCAGAATGACACCTTGGAGATCAATTTCTTCCATTTAGCCAGAGTGGAGCCAATAGAGCGTATCAAACTTCTCAGCTCTTCCAGACCGAACCCTCTGTGCCTACGCACACTCCCAAGAGTTTCAGCTGGTCTCTGCCTATAGCTTATCAGGCTGCTGTAGCACAGTCTTTTTCTGGATTTATTTCAGTCTTTTGTGCAATAAAAGAGTGCTTCAGCAGAACACTAAATAAGACATTAAAAGTTTTAAATTCATGGCATACAAATCTTAAAATCCAATGACACTTCCATTTGACTTCCTCACCTTCCCTTCCACACAGTCAGTCATAATTAGTTTAACAAATTAACACTGACCTCTAATCTACCTGTGTAACATGAATTTTGCTGGAGTTTCACTCATTTTTTTATGTACAGCTCATTATTCCATTTCTGTAATGCTGCTCCCTAACACCATCTTCCCCATAGCTGTAAAGGAAGGAGCATAGTGATGGCTCCAAAAGCTGCCAACATGAACTGGATTCAAAATCTTCAGTGAGGCTCTGAAACACGACTTGAGTCACTACTGCTCAAGACTAAAAGAAACCCTCTTAATGGAAAAATTAACAAACTGAATGATGATCATCAGTGACTGTCAGTGTTTCAGTGGAGAAGACAAAAAAAAATATACAGTTTCTGTATTTAAAGAGCATCTGTAAAGAGCATCTGAAGGCTGATTTTGTTCGAATAATGTGTTTTTTTTTTAAGCTGCATAGATTTGTTCCAAGTCTCCTCATTCAACAGGATATAGACTGGAATCCTTTAAAGATTAGATTTAGAGGAGAAATGGTTCCACTGCAGAGCTGATTAATATGCCAGACTGCAGGCTTACTGAGTAACGTTTCCTAAGTAGAGTGATTGAGTTAAGTATAGCTAAGCCAAAGCCTGGGACCTGTATCATAATAAATGCAGCCTTTGGAGTGGCACCCCAGTGTTTCTTCTACTCTAAGTGCCCAGCAGAGAAATAGCACCTTTCGTCTGTTTAAAAACGTGGGCAGATTTAATGAAATGGATGTTTGTGACCTTGAGGATATAAAAAAATGGGCTACAGTTTATTTTTATTATACTCTGTATGGAGATTTAAGGTCATCCTTACATGCAGCAAAGCAGTCTAAAAATCATTAGCTGTTACTGCTAATTGAAAGTGAAAACAAACTCCAAAGTGGAGGCAGTGTAGAAGTATTATTTAAAGCCTTTACGTAACTCTGGGCCAACATGCATGAGTGACATTAATGAAATTAGCCCACGAGGTAAATGAAGTACACTTGTTTGATTGTCATACACTTTCACACCTTTTTTAGTTCTAGGAGCCCTTTAAAAAACACGGTGCTGTCATGTAACACTGTTACAGAAAAGGCAGACGGACATAAAATGGCCACTTCATACAGTAGAAGGTTGAGTGTACTTTTACACACGTAGGGGTACAAGAGTATCCTCACTGCTCTATGTCAAACTCATAAGGACAAAATAAACCAACAGAGTAATCAACAAATTAAAATGTTGGCTACCAGATAAGCTGATTGTCTGCTGAACTGGTCATATTGCGTTCCTCCTCCGTTCAGCTTGAGCTGTTACACCCACTCACTTTGTCGTTCACCTCAACAGTCACATTCTTCATGCACAGCTGTGTTTCAGCTCACAGGCAGTGGGCTGGAACAGAGACCTTGGATTTGGTGGGTGCTACAACACAATTTAGGAGTCAGTTTTTGATATATTTCTTTTTTATCAGCTCTGCAAGGACACTCTGTCTGCCATGGTCTCTGATGCCACTGACATTTACTGTTTATAACCTGAAGACTTTCGGAGAACAAGCGGGGGAATTACTTTCTTGTGAACTCTACTCCTTTTTTTGGGGCCATCTACAACAGATATATAGATTTTCTAACCTGTAGCAATGTAACAATTTAATTTGTGCTTGGATGAAATCCTGTCAGCTTTCAATTTGGCAGCCCTGGTGGACTAAATATTGATATCTTTTATCTTTCCATTCAGTGGAAGTAGATAGATACTTTATTGATCCCGAGGGAAATTCAAGTGGAAGTGATAGTGGCAAAATAAATAAATAAATAAATAAAAACAAGCACAAGAACACAATCTCTGCAAACAATTACTGTTTGACCTTATGATTTGAGCCTGTGTCTGGATTAGACAGATGCACCTAAGCTTTCAGTGGAGATCGAGGGTACAGAAGCTAAAAAATCTTGAAGGCGCACACTTATGGCGTGTACATTTCATCACTTACTTTGGTTCCCCAGTCAAATGTATTCAGTTGTATTAGAAGCCTGCCAGTGTTTGTGAAACTACGATTACTGTCGCAGTGTACTATAACAGTAACATAATCAAAACTTTAAAGTACAGAGCCTGTCTGAGTATGTCTCACTGTATGGTGAGTGTAAGCACTGCAAAGCAGCAAGGCAGAGAGAGGCTGCCTGACACAAGCAGCACATCAGGAAACATAAATAAACAAGTCCACCCGCCATCACTGTCTTATAGACCATTCAGTGACCCCTAATTTCATTATTCCCTATCGCACTGCATTCGGAGATACATCTGATGTCGTCTGACAGAAATCCACAATCACAGAGTAGGGACATTACTGACAGGTAGGAGTGAGTGAGGTGAACTCTTTCAACCTCAGGGCTCCATTTATATGTCTACATGGTGTGTGATGGCCTCAGGAGAGGCAGTCATTATGCCAGTGATAGAAATATGAATCACTTGGCTGAAGAGTGGAGGGCAGGACTTTGGATATATCAGACTGTATTTGATCTATTTACAAACACAGGCACATTAGATAACTCAAAATGAAGCAAGACGTCAACCTCTACCTTCCCACTGACAAATCTAAGGCATTCCTAGAAAAAAGTGGCAGATTGTAAGATTACATAAAGCACATTTGTCACATTGGTTTACCACTTGAATTTAATGATGTGATTAAAAATAAATCCTTCTGGATTTAGAAGAGGGCTTTAATGCTATATCAGGACATACCTGCTGCATATACTACTAAATGCAGAGTGACGACACTCAGAACATAAGCATTTGTGTCTTCATTGTCCATTGGGCTGAGACACAAATATACACACGTCCCTAGAAAAGGAGAAAAAAAATGTAGAAAGAAAATAAAATCAAGTATCCATTTTTGGAGCATCCATAATGTTGTCCTGTGATGATATTGCTTTATGAGTAATGTGTTTCCTCGCTGTGTCAGAGACCCGAGCCATTCATTGACAGTATTTAGCATTTTGCTGACCTGTGTCTTAACGTGGCTCAAGAACGCTTGCTGGTCTATATGAAAAATGGAACCAATATCCAGTAACTCACTCTGGTGTGCATGTTTGAGCTGAGCTGAGCTGGGGGGGATGCCATGGAGCAAAATAAGCAAACATATTTTACTGATGGCCAAAAGGAAGCAATGAATAATAAAATTTCACAGAGGTGTTTTCAGCAGCTAGTCAGATATCAGAGCACCTTAATATTAAAAAAAATAAATAAATAAATTCTGTATATACTCACATGAAATGCATAAAGGTGGCATGTTTACAATACTGCAGTTATTGAGCTAAAGTAAATACTTGAGAACTGGATTGACCAGGAGAATGAATGCATTGAATGCACTAATGCATGTCAAACATACTTATCTATCTCAAGGTGGTTTCAAGAATTTACCAGTTGATTACTTTGAGAAGAAAGAAAACATCATCTTATTTTAACTTTCTTTGCTTTAAATAAATAACACAAACAAGATGTAGCACATTTTCATTTGCATTCTCATCTTTGAACGACAGAGCAAACTCTCTGCTCTAACCAGCTGATGGCAGTTTGGTATTTAGCATACAGACAGAGAAGCAGGATAAATATTCTCTTCTAATGCTTGGCAGGAAAGCAAATAAGTGTACTTGACAAAATGTCCAACCATTTCTTTAAATGATTCATAGTGATCGCTTGTCGTTTGATAATGTTGACATTTTATGACACATTTGTTAGACAGTACACCAACATAGCAAACTTTGCTTGCAATATATAAACCAGCCCACACACAAACACCCAGTGAATGCAGCTGTACAGCTGGTGTGATATTGCCACTTACCCAGACAAACAAACTGAGGGGTTTCATGGCTTAAACCAGAACTGTGACTGCACACTACTGTATACTTTGCACCATGCCCACTGTGTTCCCACATAAGCCCTGTATATAGAAAGAACAAATGGTGTTTTTTTCTGATGCATTTTAATTCTGAAGCCAAAATCGTCTACCCATACACTCTGCTGAATCAGCTCAATACATCATCAAAGCTGACTTACTAAACAGTGATTAGTTGTCTCTCTGTGCTGGCTATGACTTGCACCTGGCAGGGATAAGAGCCATTACAATCTATCATCTCTAAAGGTACACACTGTGAGCCGATGGACTACGAATTTCTCTACAACCTCATTTTCTAGATGGGTTTTGAGAAAAGTTAAAGTTTGTTTTTCACTTCACTTCAGTTGACATTGTGAATAATGGATGAATATGAGGACATGCAGTCTATTGGCAGTTAATTAAAATGTTGTAAAATGTATTTTTTCTCATATTCAACACAACTTTAGGTGTTGTGTTGACTTACAATTCATATTATCCTGAATAACCTCACATCCAACATTGGTTGAACAAATAAAGCACATGTATTCTGCAGGTATATGATTAGACATTACTAGTTGTCTACATACAGAGTTTACATGTTTTCATGTATTCAGCAGTGCTGTCCACAGTACAATTTAAAGCCACAGAATGTATAAAGGCCATTATATGCAAAAATGAGGTGCAGTTTATATCCAGCCCTGGTTCCAAAAGGTCACGGCACTGTGCGTAACATGTTGAACTATTATTAATTAATTGTCTTTTTATGCATTACTTTTTTTTAATTTTCTGCAATGTGTGTGCGTGCGTGTGTGTATGTATGGGGTGGGCTGGTGTGGGCGTCATTCAGCTAAAACTGTTCTGATTTGTGTTTGTTCATACATTATGCATTACAATCTGCTGAAGGTCAGACTCCTCAGACTCCAAATGTTCGGACATAAAGTACTACAGGTGGATGCAGCCTGTGACAGACGGATGCTATCTATGACACTATGAACACTGTGCGCAGTACATTGCTTCCATGTAGTTAAGCTCACACTGCTGTGCTGTCAGGGTATTATGTGAAAAATTTGGCAACACTATTTGATTTAGGGGAATAGTCTGCCCTTTATTCAACCAGTGCATTTTATAGTCACAGAACAAAATGAATCCTCATCATTTTGCCAATAAGGATTTGGCACTTGTACTTGATAGCCAACTAGGTAGGTGCTTTTGATTTCCTGGGTAAATTAATATATAGCCACTCTGGGTCCCACATTAACGTCATTAATACCAGTGATTAGTAGGCCACTACACAATGTCTAGCCACTGGATGTTTTTGTGCTGTTTGGGCAGAACAGGAAAATGTTTCTCTGCTTTGTTGCTCAAAAAAAATGTATTCACCAGGATATTGATGAGGGACTTTGTTGGCAACAACATTTATTTGGATGAAAATAATGAATAAATCTTTGGGTAGAAAGGGTAGAAGTGGTATCTCATTACATTTTTTCCCTGCATTCGGTTTTTACCAAAGTGCATGTACAACCTTTTCTTTAAATCGGACTATTTGTTTTAAACAACTGACCTTCAAGTTCTCTATAAATATCAGGCTTACAGCAGCTTTAACTGCAAAACAAACAAATTAAATAAGTACATTGACTTAATGTCTCTGCCAGTGCTCTGTGCAGCATTTACTGTGTGAGTGGGCATCCTTGTGAGCTCACAGACATTCACCAGCCTATCTATGGCTTCTCCAGGGTGTTGAATCACAGCAGGTAATGACAGGACTTGGTGGGTGTTTCATTACCCTGAACTTGTTTGTCCATGCCGGGCTTGGCTCTGCTGGATGTCGAGCATGTTATGCCATGGCTGATTGGGCATTCTGTTCACCTCACTAGACCAGACATCCTCAGTTACATGGAGTACACGCATTCACACAAGTTTTCTGGTTGTTTGTTGATCATATTCAGAAACCTGATGCTGAATGTACATGAAACATAAAGTGGTAGAGGGTATCCCTGTACACTTGGCTGCAAGTGAAGAAGAGAGACTGATTTATTCTAAAAGGTGAGGGTTGTACACATATGATTAATGGTTGCTTGGAAAACAGCGTTTTTTGATTTTGCTCTCTCTATCTGGATGATGCATTTTTCCCCCCTTATTAAGGAATTCAGATTTAACAGACAGAGAGACAGCAGACTGAGATCCAACAACATTACCAAAATCCCTGACATACTCTCATTGTAAGAAAAAAATAACTCAATGTATTACAGAAGAAAAACAGAAGCATAATTCCAGACATAATGAACCAAATGAAACAAAGGAGGTTTAGAAAGTGAGTTGAAATAAAAGTTTACCATGCCCAAAAGAATTTTCCAGAGCTTTCCATTGCCTTGTATTCTTTGGTTTATCAACATACTATACCTATACAGCCTATATGATTACAATAAATACATTTAAAATAATTTGTTCAGAAAATACTTTAGCTTAATAGTTTACCACATTTACTGGAGATGAACAACAATGTGCCCATGCATTTGTTGCTGCTGGAAATGCATGGATAAGTGACATTTTAACTACCTGAACAGAAGTGAAATGAATCAGGTCTTACTAATACGTATCTTGGTGAAAGATGTTTCTTCACTACATGGCTGACAGTACAATTCTTTATAGTGTGTTAGTGATGCTGAAGCACACACACCTTCACTGCCTGCTGCCCAACCTTTTTTTCGTTATTTTTTGATAAGAATACTGCAGTGTCACACTCTTATATAATAAGAGCAAATGCATTATGTTTAAAAGTTTAAAAGAAGATCAAAGTAGAATTGCTCATCAAGCCCACACAACACTCAGAGCAAGTTAGACTGAGAAAATTAGTTCAGGATAAAACTGGCCAATATAAAGACAATTTAAGACGGTGTCTGACAGGGCAATATATCTCTAAATTGCTTTTGCATTTAAAGAAAAAGGTACATGGATAAAGGAAAAGAGAAAAGGGGGTGAGCGGAGGTCAAAGAGGGAAGGCTCAAATAGTGACTGACTGATTAAAATGACATTCAAGGTGTCAGATGTGGTGCTGTAGGGAGATTTCATATCCTCCCTTTTCACATACTGTTCCTAATGGACCTGATTTATAAGCCTAATATAGTCCACTGGACCTCTGAAATTGCATTTTAGAGGTCTCAGCTAAAGTACATATTAAGTAGAATGAAGTGAGGGATGAGGCTGACAGATTCTGTTACAAAGGTTGAATCTATTTTTGTCAGTGCATTAAATTAAAGTGCAAACTTTACATGAATGCGGGGTAGATGTGACATTTAATAATACACTTAACACCAGCATTTATTTCCCCTTCAAAAAAATGCACCTTATGAACTAAGACGAGAACAGACACAAAGATGTCTTCTCTTCACTGAAAAGCTGTGCAACGTTGTGCTTGTACAGTGTGAGTAATGGGTGACATGGTTAAGGGTACACACACATTTACAAGCAAGCATGTTAATATTGATGCAATTATAAATAGATGATGGGACAAAGGCAAATGTCAAGGAAATACCTACTTCACATCTCAGTTGAATTAGGGTAAGAATAACTTTATTATTGTTGACACCCTTTTGTGTCTCTGCACACTGTGCTTGAAATTATCACCTTTCTCACAGCAATCAGGTTGTATATAAACCAGCGTGAACGACAGTGTAACACAGAAAGCTCCTATGAACCTGCATGATGTTATCCTCCTTAATAAAAAAAATGGATTGGGCCAAATACTTCAAACACCACTCTGTATAATGCAATGCCATTCAACAAGCAGGGCTGGAAAGAAAGTAATGTATTTACTGAAAATACCGTTCATAAATACATTCTGAGGTACTTTCCTTTTACTTGGATATTCCCATTTTATTCTACTTTACACTTCTACTCCACTACAGTTCAGATGGAAATACATTTATCTGAAAGCATCAGTTACTTGTTACTTTTTAGAATAAAATTTGACATACATTTTTGAAACGCAATTCATTACTAAAGATTAGTTTTAGACTTGTTTTGTGATCCCTGACAAAAAAACAAAAAACAACAAACAAAAAAAAAACAAAACAAAACAAAAAACAAACAAACTGTGCCTTGTTGCTTCTCCTTTATCACAGGATGGATGCTGAATCGTGACACCATACTTTCCTAGCTCAACAATCATCTCACAGACCTTTCAATTCACGTTTGGGAGAGGCTCAATGTAAAGGCTATCTATATAAACAGTGTGGATCGCCACCTCGAGCGGCCACAGCAGCAAAGTGCTGCTTACACATCACAGTATCAATATTAACAATGTACTATTGCCATACACGATAACTGCTTTTGATATTTAAAGTACATTTAATAAACAACACTGCTCTACTTTTACTAGTAAAGAGGCACGTCAACACTGCAGCTTTGGTACTTGTACTCAAGCATATAATCTGAGCACTCCTGCCACTACTGTCAACAGCAACACAGCAACTGAGCAATACAACCCTCATTAAGTTGGGATTTATTGCAGGGCTTTTCGAGTAGATCTCATTATATTTGATGTAAACCACTGTAATCTTGTCTTCACAGACTACAGCCAATCTCTAGTCAAAATGTGCCTGTTATAAATATGAAGTAATAGTAATTAGTTCATTGTGAAGGGTGGCAAAAATAGCAAACAACATTTCTTTTCTTTATGGACCAGGGACACGAAAAATACGGACGGTTGGACTCGGTGGTGTACTGAGAAGAAGACACGCACACACAGTCAACACACATGGACACACAGCGTGGATAATGCCGAGTTTTGTGTCAGCTGGCATTTTCTATTCCAGAGGGAAATGGTCTGTGACAGACATTACTGCAGCACACACATTCAGAATAAGAAAGTACCTTCTGCTGGGAACACACTCAAGGTTACAGAGTGCTCTTAACACACGCAAGAATAGAAGGAGATAAGCATAGAGAGATAGATAGATAGAGTTTTTTTGTGAAATTATGACTTTGCCCTCAGATAAGAGCACATGCAACTGACAGACTGCTAAACAGTAGATTTCTTACTATTGCATAAGAAAAATCATCACAACACACTGCACTCTTATGTGCCCCGGTGCTGAACTAACTAAATTCAAATTGTGTTTCCTTAGCTGACACATCCGAAAACCTTCTAATCCATTTTGTTTCCATGGACATGATTGACCAGCATCCTCTCCAAAACTGCACTTTTCCAAGCATGGACAAGAGCATATTTATATGCAATCACACACATGCCAGATGTGTAGATGACAAGCACACAGCATAAAACTATATAAAGCTGTGCTTAAGTATAATGTCACTCACAATAAGGACTTCCACGTACAATTAGCCACCTGCTGCAAGAAAACAACATGATCTACTCTCAACATTAAATCAGTATGGATGTTCTCCTCTAACGAACTAAGCCAAAATGCTTCAGTTTATTTCCAAATCTGCATAATGTTTAGAAATGTTGTTACATCTATCCCGCAGCTGACACCCTGTCCTGTGCAAATCCCAACATTGCTGCTTTATTTATATCATCAGAAACTACTCATTAAACCTGTGACAAATATTTACACGTTGTGAACCCGGTGTTTACAGTATTCCTCGCCTGCATTCGCCACATTCATTAAAGAGAGATAATCCTCACCTAGAAAAAAATAAAATAAATAGAAAAAAATGAGGTCAAAACAGATGACTGGACGTATGAAGAATGCAAGCTCTGGAAGTAGATTAAAAAACTCTTGGTATGTGGACATGGAATTGAGTATCTGTCCACAGTGTTTAACAGTTAAAGTTTTGTTTTAAACAAACTTTGTTCCCACTTTCTCTTCAAGATGAATGACTCCATTGGAGTATTATCTGGCAAGGACAAGTGAGAACCTTCCATCTGATAAATGGCTCACTTAACCAAATGTTGAATGATGACTTGTTTGTGTTTTTATCATGTGATGACTCCAAAGTAACGTTTAATTGACCCTGATTTTGTGACTCTTCATTCTTACTCATGTCCAGATGAAAACCAGCTAACCTTAATGAGACAAAAAAGGACAAGTGGTGGCTGGAGGAGAGCAGCTGAAGATGGGGACAAGTGCACAAGAATGCACAAACAGAGAGCCCTGCTGTGATCTGTGTGGACAGTTTGGTACAGTTTTCGTGTGTTTTGTATTCATAAGCAATGGACTATCAGTTGTGCCAGGTTCACCTTGGGTGTGAATGTCATTTGTTTTATTTCAATATTACATAGCATTTTTTTTTTCTTTTTGGTTTAAGTTTAAACTTTTTTTCAAATCAGGTTCCACTAATGGCACTCATCCAGGGACTGCTGGTGAGAGCAAGAAAACCAGGAAAAATACTTCATTTCATCTCCCCCTCAAACTGGGTTATGTCACTTGAGTTATATTACATTTATGGAATTCCCTGTTTTGTTCCTCCCCCGCAACCCTGACGGATAAGCGGTATAGAAAATGGATGGATGGATCTTCTTGTTCACACAGTCAAGTACATGCTGCCTTATTGGCTTCTCAGCTTCTAGTGCAGCTCATCAATCTCATTAATTCAGTCTTCAAAGTAATATTTTTCACTATTTATAACATACTGTTGGGATCTCTGGCCATGCGCTCTGGAGAACAATAGAGCGGCCTACATGTAACCCATAAAGCCTGAGTTAGAGTGACCAACTGTTAGAGACCCCACTCATGATGTGCAACTAGTCATAAATTCCTGAGTTTAAACTCAGAACGAGCACGGACATTGGCTGTGTGCCAGCCATCCCTAAGGAATCTACGGTGACGTCACTCAGGTAATAAAAGGTCACTGCGACCATCAGCATGCGCTTTTTCCCCGTGCGTGCTGTGACAGTGAGAGCCTCTCCAGGCTCTCCAAGTGTCCAAACCGCCAAAAGGGAGCAAAATCAAACGTTTTGATTACCATCATTTTAGATCCCGGGTCACAGTTCTGCAACTCGCAGGCCGAGAAACAGACTGCTGTAATTTTCGGCAACTTTTCCTTTTTTTTCTTCATCCGACGTGGATCGCTGAACAATCAGCTGATCGCACGTTAACGAGCCGCGCGCCGACTTTGTTAAGGACGAAACAAAGTTTGTTAACTTTTTCACCGGTGATTTTCTCCGCTGCCGCCGAGAGATCAACACTCCGCATCATCAGAATAACGGACCGCCAGCATCCTGCCGAGGACGACGCTGCGAACGTTTAAGCGGATCATTATTTCAAACTCCGAATGATCGGAGCAACGCAACGTAAGAGGCTTATGTCTGGGCAGAGATAGTGTAACGTAGGATTGTTTACACATGCTTTCTGTAACTTTTAAGTGCTGCATTCATTGATTTTAGTTTCCGGTCGGTCATTTCCGCCGTTTCAGCGAGACCGCGCGTCACCAGTTAAAGGACCAATAGCTGAGCAGATAAGCTCCGGTTTACTGACTCCGCTATTGTGTGGTGACACGCGAGTCTCTAAAGAATTAGAGTGGATTCTTTTATTGGGTTGTGTTTCTTGTATTTTCATTTCTATCTTTCCTCACACTCTTCTTTCTGAACGGTGAGGCGAAAGTCCGAGCACGCGATCACGAACCGTAACCAAGGGGTACGTGGCGCTCAAAGGCTTCCGCCCATCGTTCTCTTCTGTGACCACATAAGCAACATCACATTGGTTATCACCATCTTGGCTCTGAATAATACGGCCGGCGTATTCTTCGGTAGTCATTTGGAGTTTTGCTGAGTCATCACTTGCGTGTGACTAGCTGTTTGTTTGCTGAGTCATCCTTCATGTGGTTGTTCATCCTGGTGTGCTGACCCCTCCTCATGTAGTCCTCCACCATTTTGGTTGTAGTTTCCCCACTCGCCATTCTGGTTGTAGCTCCTCCCCTCATGTGGCCATCCGCCATCTTAATTGTAGTCAGCAACTAGCTTGTCGTTAGCTGCTATCTTGTTAGCTGCTATCTTGCTAACCGCCATTTTGTTCGTTTTTAGCCTGTAGCTTGTTAGCCACCCTCTGGCTAGCTTGCTAACCGCCATTTTGTTTGTTTTTAGCCACTAGCTTGTTAGCTGCTACCTGGCTAGCTTGTTAGCCCCATACTGTTGTCATCATCTCTCTCTCTCTCACACACCCATACACACACACACACACACACACACACTCCTGTATATAGGCACACCTATGTATAGATATACTCTTGTTGCTGTACCTGTGTTATCTTAGTTAATAGTTAATGCGTGTTGATAAAACTTAGATTATAATAGTGTTTATTACAAAGTGATACTTATCTCTGGATGGTTGTTGCTGTTTAATAAATCCTGTTATAGTTTAACCTGTCGTTGTCTGTGGTTATTGTGTATGTACTTGTAATACCAGCTGAATTCATGACAGCCAGTGCTCGGATTCATCCTTCACAATTTTAAGAGACTGTTTTCCCATTAATTAATTTGGCTATTGGTCCCTGGCGACAGGGTGGTGCCCCGATATTTATGTGTATTAAGCATACACTGATTTTACTTTGATGATTATTTTCCATAATCATTGACTCTTTGCTAATAACCAAATTGCTCCTACTAAGTCGCACAACATCATTGGTGCCCCGTGTGAGGCTGTCTTATTCTAGCTGTGTTACAGTATAAACACAATAACAAAAAAGGCAAAACCAAACTTTTCCATGGGTCCACCAACATAATTGGGGTCCCAGGTGAGTTTGTCTAATTCCAGCTGTGTTACAGTATCACCACAGTAACCTGCTGCTGACGGTTTAGAGAATTTCTTTTCTTTTGTGTTGTTTTATTATTCTCCTTATTCTCCTCTTTTCTCAGAATTAGAGTGAAGAAGCCGTCCCCTGCATTTTTAATTGTTAACTATTAATTACGGGTACTAAGAGTATTGGTTGTGTTGTGTTGTGATTGCACTAAGAGGTGCCATAGATTGGACAGTGGATTACATAGGTTAAGTAGCAGAACACAGACCGTGTTCTCTTGCTTCCCTGGATCTGTGAGTCCTGTTTTGACGTGCACTAACTCCTTTAGCATAAGGTATAGTGCTACTGTGTAACCTCAGTTACAACTACTTAGCAGCCATAGTTAGCCCAGCACATTGTTGATTTTTGTAGGTTTGTAAGCCACAGGTTGAAGCCCACCTGTGCAACTTAAACTTGCTCAGTGTAGCAGTTTTGTGATTTTTGTTTTGTCTGTTCAGTGGAAAGACAAAATGAGCAGTAGGGATTCCCACACCCCAGGAGCTAGAGGCTCCCAAGAGGCAGATGACCTGGACATGCAGGCCACAGTCACTGGCCTCGTGAAATTGGCAGTTAATGGCATGAGTGACCTGAACAACTACAACGCTAGCACCTGTGATAAGAAAATACAGGAAGTGGTCACTTGTCACTTGTCCCTCATTTCTCAGATGCTCAGTCAGGTAACAATGCTTTATCACCGTAAAGCCCAGTTACAAGCTGCAGAGTATATGGAGCAGATTACAGTGTTGCAGACCGGCTATCATGCTGAGCAACACAAAAACTTGATCCTACAACAAGAGGTTAAGGACCTTAGGGATCAGCTGAGTGAAGTTAAGGAGGAAAATGAGACCATCCAGCAGGATTGTCCTTATTTAAATTTGCAGCTCCAAACGACGGAGGATCAGGTGAAAGCAGCCTTGATCCCTGATCCGTCTGATAGTGTTTCTGACCCAGATGCAGCCCCTGTCCCAGAAGAGATGGTTAAAACGCGAACGGCGGACACCATGGAGGACAAGCTGCGGGCTGAACGACAGGCATCCCGAGCACGGATAGCCACCACATGTCAGGAGCTTGAGGGTGCTCGACAGACAGTTCGAGCCACACCCACTGATCTGAGGACAGTTAGTGGAGAGGTAGCAGCCCCTACTGAGATGCCCGACATGATCATTCTTGACCAGTACACTCCTCCACTGGTCCACCATAGGCATGGGAATGCCTCAGGCACAAGAAGTGCAACTTCACCAGCTCTCCAGCTCTCCATACCTGACTTTGCCAAAGGAAGAACCTCCCTGGAGAAAGGTGGACATCAGCCATACTCCTTGAGAGACGACAGGGACTTTGGCCCCCCACCGGCCGACATGCCATATCTAGGGCGCCGCTCACGCCCTCACTTTGACCAAACCTCTTCTCCGAAACGAAGGAGGAGTCATGTTTTTTTCCCCCAGATGCAAGCGGGACCAGGTCCCCCGGCATACCAATCACTCCGCCCACAGGGTGGACACCCCAGTCAGAGGACCAACAGTCCTAACTGGTCACGAAACCTGAGACCACCAACACAAGACACTTGTCAGCCAGACAGAAAGGTCAGGTTTAAATCCAACTCCAAACAGGGTAGGAGGTATGGTGGCAAAGCCCCACTTCCATTTAAAGAGGAAGATTTCCAAAAGGAAAGTTTAAAAGAGCTTATAAGGAAGTGTGTGGCTGAGACGTTCAGATCGACCACTCAGGCCGCCTAGTCACCCAAACTTACTCCTAACACCAGAAACCCTGTTCCTTTAACTGCTTTTCTTTTTTTTATTTTCCCTTTTGATTTTCTTATAGCGTCACCAGCTATATAGGATAGATTAACCCGACCAGCCACAGGGAAGGGGGGTTGATGCTAACACACGCCCTGACTCACCTGTGGTGGTCACCATGGTTACAAAGCCACTCTCCAGACACTTCAGCAGGTTGCATATTGGACATCCATGAACGACACCAGAGGTTAAATTCAAGGGTGCCTTACCTGCTGTCATTTTAATTAACCATCCTCTGAATCGAGCACAAATTCAGGGAAAGGGGGGTCACCTTTTCATGTTCCAATCTTCAAGTCAGTTGGATTGAACCAGTCCCGAAATATACTGGTAATAAATGGTAATAAATCCCTCCTTATAATAATCATAGACCTCTAGAAATTAGAGCTAGGCTCTGTCTTAATCCTAACGATCATAGACTGGCAGAATGAGCAACTGAAGTCTGTTTTGAATGTTGGTTTTGGCAAAACAATACACAAGTATGTCATCCATATTGGCGTATTATGAGAAGAGACTCCTCATTGTATTTTGAACCTTAACACATGTACCTGAACCAGGAATATCCACTGGGTCTGCCCCAGCAGCCATTTGTTAGAGATGTGAAGGATCTCTGTGGTTTGAGAGTTGACTCACCCTAGCAAACATGCCAGGGTACCGTGTCTGCAAGAACAGAGGAAAGTGAGATCCTCGCAGAGTGAATTGGCCACCTATGGTTGGTGAATACAGTCACCACAAAGCTCATTAGCCTACGACCGGCATGATACAGCCACTAAGCTGCTGGCTACATTAGAATACATAGCCAATTCACTGATACTCCTCCTCTTCTTTCTCCTCTCTTTCTTTCCTTGGGTACCTACATTGAGCTATGCTCTTTTGAAATTGTGTTAAATGTGTTGTTGAAATGCCAATTAATCATTGGGGAGTTAGTTAGCTCATTATTCATATCTGCCCAGACTGTGCCTCAACTCTGTCCAGACATTAAAGCCTCAATGAACTCTGAATTAAAGCCTCAATGAACTCTGAGCTAAAGCCTCAATGAACTCTGAACTTTGAACTGTTGATCACTGTGTCTGCTCATCAGCCAACAGGAAGGAAGCCAGAAGGATGACCACCTTCAGCGCACATGGACCATTCGACCTTAGAGAATGTTGCTCTAAAGACTGTGGCCCCTACCCCATTCTTCAGACCAAAGGGGGGATGTTGGGATCTCTGGCCATGCGCTCTGGAGAACAATAGAGCGGCCTACATGTAACCCATAAAGCCTGAGTTAGAGTGACCAACTGTTAGAGACCCCACTCATGATGTGCAACTAGTCATAAATTCCTGAGTTTAAACTCAGAACGAGCACGGACATTGGCTGTGTGCCAGCCATCCCTAAGGAATCTACGGTGACGTCACTCAGGTAATAAAAGGTCACTGCGACCATCAGCATGCGCTTTTTCCCCGTGCGTGCTGTGACAGTGAGAGCCTCTCCAGGCTCTCCAAGTGTCCAAACCGCCAAAAGGGAGCAAAATCAAACGTTTTGATTACCATCATTTTAGATCCCGGGTCACAGTTCTGCAACTCGCAGGCCGAGAAACAGACTGCTGTAATTTTCGGCAACTTTTCCTTTTTTTTCTTCATCCGACGTGGATCGCTGAACAATCAGCTGATCGCACGTTAACGAGCCGCGCGCCGACTTTGTTAAGGACGAAACAAAGTTTGTTAACTTTTTCACCGGTGATTTTCTCCGCTGCCGCCGAGAGATCAACACTCCGCATCATCAGAATAACGGACCGCCAGCATCCTGCCGAGGACGACGCTGCGAACGTTTAAGCGGATCATTATTTCAAACTCCGAATGATCGGAGCAACGCAACGTAAGAGGCTTATGTCTGGGCAGAGATAGTGTAACGTAGGATTGTTTACACATGCTTTCTGTAACTTTTAAGTGCTGCATTCATTGATTTTAGTTTCCGGTCGGTCATTTCCGCCGTTTCAGCGAGACCGCGCGTCACCAGTTAAAGGACCAATAGCTGAGCAGATAAGCTCCGGTTTACTGACTCCGCTATTGTGTGGTGACACGCGAGTCTCTAAAGAATTAGAGTGGATTCTTTTATTGGGTTGTGTTTCTTGTATTTTCATTTCTATCTTTCCTCACACTCTTCTTTCTGAACGGTGAGGCGAAAGTCCGAGCACGCGATCACGAACCGTAACCAAGGGGTACGTGGCGCTCAAAGGCTTCCGCCCATCGTTCTCTTCTGTGACCACATAAGCAACATCACATTGGTTATCACCATCTTGGCTCTGAATAATACGGCCGGCGTATTCTTCGGTAGTCATTTGGAGTTTTGCTGAGTCATCACTTGCGTGTGACTAGCTGTTTGTTTGCTGAGTCATCCTTCATGTGGTTGTTCATCCTGGTGTGCTGACCCCTCCTCATGTAGTCCTCCACCATTTTGGTTGTAGTTTCCCCACTCGCCATTCTGGTTGTAGCTCCTCCCCTCATGTGGCCATCCGCCATCTTAATTGTAGTCAGCAACTAGCTTGTCGTTAGCTGCTATCTTGTTAGCTGCTATCTTGCTAACCGCCATTTTGTTCGTTTTTAGCCTGTAGCTTGTTAGCCACCCTCTGGCTAGCTTGCTAACCGCCATTTTGTTTGTTTTTAGCCACTAGCTTGTTAGCTGCTACCTGGCTAGCTTGTTAGCCCCATACTGTTGTCATCATCTCTCTCTCTCTCACACACCCATACACACACACACACACACACACACACTCCTGTATATAGGCACACCTATGTATAGATATACTCTTGTTGCTGTACCTGTGTTATCTTAGTTAATAGTTAATGCGTGTTGATAAAACTTAGATTATAATAGTGTTTATTACAAAGTGATACTTATCTCTGGATGGTTGTTGCTGTTTAATAAATCCTGTTATAGTTTAACCTGTCGTTGTCTGTGGTTATTGTGTATGTACTTGTAATACCAGCTGAATTCATGACAGCCAGTGCTCGGATTCATCCTTCACAATTTTAAGAGACTGTTTTCCCATTAATTAATTTGGCTATTGGTCCCTGGCGACAGGGTGGTGCCCCGATATTTATGTGTATTAAGCATACACTGATTTTACTTTGATGATTATTTTCCATAATCATTGACTCTTTGCTAATAACCAAATTGCTCCTACTAAGTCGCACAACAATACAATAAAAAAGACTGTTGTTAAGAAATGGTTGACACCCACAATTTCAAAACTTAGGTAGAAACTGAAAGAACCCCCAGCTTGCCATAGAAAATGCCTCTAGATTTCATTTCGATCCATCTTTGCTGTGTTCACTGCCTACTTATTATTCAACACGTTTTGCATTAAGTCACTGATAATAATACAGTAACCCAGCATGCAGATGGGCAGCCGGCCTTTTGAGCCTCCTGATTAAAAGAGCTATCTGATCACTGACTATCTCCTGGTTTAACCATGGGAGCAATTAACCGCCTGCAAAATATAATAACTGGGTGTGCGTTAATGAGAATTCAGGCAGGCGACAAATGTCTCTTCCCAGGTGCTGCTGCTTGCACAGATGATTGAGTCACCATGGATACTGGTCTCAAAGTCGCTGTTTAGTTAATACTACATCACTTGGCAATTTCACACTACACAGCCCCGTGTTTGTAAAAGCGTGTGTTTGAAATGTCCAACACTCATTCATTCTCCCTCCATAGTTCAGCCAGCCTCACATCTAAACCCTAGCAACAACACACACAACAAATGTGTTCTGCCTGCATTTTACACCTGACAGAAGAATCGCTTCAGATTCATTGTTTATACCGACGTTGTTGCAGCTTTTATGCATTCTCTGACCTCTGATGTCTCACTGCTATCCTGTAGTCTTCACCACAAAGTTAAATACCTTTCAGCTTTGGACTGATTCTGTTACATGAATCAACAACATATATAGAAAAGATGTGTTGTTCTTGCATGTGACTAGAACTCTGGCCAATCTCTAATTATCTGAGGTGTAACAGAAATAAGGAAAAGCCAGGCTAAATAGTTTCAGTGTTGTCTTCTTAATCATCATATGTAGTACACCTGTATGCACTGAGACCTTGGAAATAAACCACTTACTCAGAGGACACTTTGACTTGTGTAACACAGGTGGAACTAATAACATTAATAATGTCTCTATTCTTTTTAGGTGTGCCAGTTCTGGGAGCTTGATACGGTGCACACTGGCTCATGGGGACACTTCAATGGAACAAAGGCACCATTAATGTTATGGATTGCATGTGTGCTTTTGTTACTATAGATTAAAAGGTCTGCTACAAAAGTACAAAAAATGCACTCTGTTAAGGTACAAAAAGCCCAAACAGTGGCAAATGTGGCTATAGAAAGACATCCAACCATGGTCAATATTCATGAAACCAGTCTGTGCCAGGGAGCAAGGCCACGATAAAAAACTGAGCTGACACTGTCATTAATCATAAAATCCACTGCTCTGCTGAGCAAAACAAAACACATACTCTGACATGTGCATTATAGAGACATAGAAAGTCAGGTGCATTAATAAATCATGACTAAAAATCATACTGGGCGGATTCACTGAGTCACCAGTTTAATACATGCAATTCAATAACACAGCACTGCAATAAATCCAGTGACTGTGATGGTTATGCAATAATATTCAGTTTTTGCTGAGATTGTGCTGAGGAGGTGTTGATTCATCTCTCTAGTGGATTTTGTGTTGTACTGGCTGCAGTAAGTAGCAATGTAATATTTCACATTAATATATGTTTTTTGTATTATTATATTCAGTACAGCTAGTGATACAGCAATGAAGAAGTGTGTTTTATTTTCCCTTCTGTATAATGTAGTGATGACACTCAATAAGCTCATTTTAATTCAAGTATACAGAGCATACAGGACAGTGACCCGTCAGAAAACCCATCTAAAATAAAGAAAATGCCAACCAATTATAATGTGTAAGGAAGTGAGGAAAGAAAAAACAGTAAATATCAGCAGCTACAATGACTTAAAATATCCATCCATCCATTTTCTATACCGCTTATCCGTCAGGGTCGCGGGGGAGCTGGAGCCTATCCCAGCTGACTACGGGCGAGAGGCGGGGTTCACCCTGGACTGGTCGCCAGTCAATCGCAGGGCCAACACACAAAGACAAACAACCACACACTCTCACACTCACACCTACGGGCAATTTAGAGTAGCCAATTAACCTAATGTGCAAGTTTTTGGTATTGTGGGAGGAAGCCGGAGTACCCGGAGAAAACCCACGCAGGCACAGGGAGAACATGCAAACTCCACATAGAAGGGCCCAGACCGGGATTCGAACCTGGAACCCTCTTGCTATGAGGCGACAGTGCTAACTCATGACCCATGACATGACAGTGCCCATGACTTAAAATAAATAAATAAATAAATAAACAAACAAATAAATAAAATAAGGGTGACACCTTGAAGTACATACTTGAAACTATTTTTGTTTTGCTATTTTATTCATTTTTCACAAATAAACCATTTGAAAGCAAACAGACTCCCTTTATTACTTTGTGATTTTGACTATTTTGGAAAACAGAACACCATCACTATCAAAGGCAATGATTTGACTTTCACAAGGTAAACTCTCCTTGTATCACCCACCACTCATTACAAGTTGTTGAACCTTAATTTGTGGTGTCAAGAGCGTTATGTTTGTACAACTACACAGCACTCACACATAAATAAGGGCGTGAGTGTTACAGCTTGTCTGTCTGCTGCTCTGCATGTAAACTGCTGCTGTAGCCAGAGCCCATGAGGAAAAACAGGCATCATTAAGCTGCTTGACAGCATCCATCTGGGATGATGGGACACCATGACACGATGGAAAAGTGTTAAAAATAAATAAATAAATAAATGCATCTGCTCCCTGGCACACACAACACAGTGGTGTGTAGCCTCAATATACTGATGTCTCAAAACCTCAAACTCATGCACCTCAAGGGACCCAAAAGAGGTGCGCATAACACAAAGGGGGAGAACACATATATTCAGACGCGAAGAAATGAAATCCTTCCCTTCTTTTACTGACAGCCAGCCTGACAGCTTCTGCTTTAACATTTGCTCTCTCCTTCTTCTTTTCTCCCAGTGGAGGCCCTCTAGGAACACACTGCTGGACTCTGGTCCGCTGAGCTCCGAGCAAATCTCTGGCTCTTTTCACTCCACGAAGTTCGAGGTCAGCAGCCATAAACCCTACCTGGAGTTGAACCGTGTTGTCTTTGTCTGTGCTTTAGTTAGTGACAGCCCCTCCACTCCACTTATTTGCCTCTCCAAAGGCCTTCTTTTATTCTCCACTGATTCTTGAATTGAATTAAAGTCCTCCAATACAAACTACAGAGCTACACTGTATTTAGGCAAAACTGAACTTTATGTTTAGTGCCAATGAGCAATATTAGCATGGTAAAAATAGTGCTCACTGTACAATGTACGCCTGTTGGCATGTTGACGTTTGTGGTGAATATTTTTTCTAGAGTGTGTAATCAAAATGTGTGTAATGAAAAGATATAATCGAAATCACATACATCAATATAGATATATTATTAACAATTGAAAGTTATTTTTATGCAGAAAAGATCAGTGTGTGCTTTTTTGGAATGTCTTTGATAAGATGTTTTCCAAGAAATAACGGAATATGACTGAAACTGATGAATATGTTGGTTACAGTGCAGTGGTTGGCACTGTCGCCACACAGCATGAGGGTTTCAGGTTCAATTCCCTATCTGGCGCCCAGTCAGACATATATATGAAAGTATTACACAGGAACTTGTAGCCAAGGACACTAATTCTGCACTAATTACAGATACTGTTTGCTACTGTAGTTTGGCTAACAGCCATAAATCAGATGTTCTCTGCAGATCCACAAATAATCTGCTGTGGGAGTGTGATGGAAAGCACCAGGACGGAGTCATTAGAAACAGACATAAAAAGTACTTTACTGAGGACAGAGACTAACATCAAGGGGACCTTGAGCCCCAAAGGTCATTAGCATCAGAGTGCAACTGTTGCAGAGTGTCTGCAAATGTATTGCAAATAAAACAGTTCAGTTGGTCACAACATCAAGAGGGAAGGATGCTGCAAAGATATGAGTCAATTCTGCAATTTAGTTCCATTCTGTCATCTATTGTTATACTTGATGGAGAGCCAAGTATCTACACTATACCCACAAATAAATAAATAAATACAAACAAATAAAAAAAAATGCAATTTCTCTGCACGAAACTATTCTTTTATTCCCAATGCAACACATTATTATGCTAAAACCAAAGCTAAGCAGTAAAGTCACAGCTCAGTGATAATTCACAGATACACATCTGTTACCATGAAGATAAGGTCATGAACCCATTACCTGAGTCTTAATTGAGAATGGAGAGTTGCACATTAATGCATCAGACAAGTGGAGTGAGAAGGAAACAGAGGGTAAGGAGATGCTTCTCTCCACAGCTACAACAGATCTTGCGTTGCAGCATGGTCAGCACTGTGGAGAAAATGACCACTATTTCATTCAACAGACATTGCTCAACACGGCTCGGTGGTCATTTTTTACATCATATTTTAACAGCAAATACCTGCGGGTTATCTTCTTAAAAGTAAAAAAAAAAAAAAAAAATAAAATATATTTTATATATTATATTTATATTTGGATTTGCCACAAATTCAGTACACGCAGAGAAATACCATCCGACATGCACCATGCTGGAATCAAAGCAGACAACACTTCAGCAAACAACAGACCAATAGCAATGAGCCATGGCTCTCATGACAAGGTCAATGAGGACATGTTTCCCTGTCTCCAGAGGGGAGAGACATGCTGTGAGCAGTGAGTGTTTCCATCTGTCACTTTGTCACTTTGCTCCTTATTTTTCCCCTGCTACATTCCATCATTCTGTTGTTTGGTTTTTACTCTTTATACTCTCTACCTGTCTCTCTCTCTCGCTCAGTTGAGAGGGCAAAACATATCCATTGTCTTAATGTATAAAAAAAAACTTCACTATCTGATCATCACCAAATTCATTTATTTGATCACAAATGAACTTTCCTTTGCAATGAATTTCTGAGGAATTTGATGTCTGAAAAAGAAGCTGCGGTGAACGCTGATCAATTCAACTGCAACTGAAAAATCTTATTTGTGCTGCGAATTAGACTGATAATAGATTAAAAAAACATCAGCGTTTAAAATTTTCACATGAGAAAACAACAACAACAACAACAAAGAGTGACTGTGTCTTTTGCATTTATTTTTGCATGATTGTGTCAGGATGTAAACAACAAAGCCTCAACTGCGAGAACTGTCCATATCTGATCCGGATACTAATACCGCTGCTATGGCTATTGGCACGACCAATGGTCAGCCCTGCAGACGCTGCCCTGAAAACCCTAACGATCAGAAAGTATTACCCTCCCACCCTTTTCGTGTATGCATTACACTTGAAATAAAGCTCTGCTGTTTAGTATGGCTGAAGTCAAAACTTTGACCAAGTTCTTATTCACCTAAATTCCAGTGTAGACACCTTAAATGTTACCTCCAGCCATGATTTACGTCAGAATTGCATTACCCCAAACCATTGTAACTTTTCATTGGTGTTATACCTTTGTGATACAAGATGCAATTAGACTTGACCAACATTGTTTTGCTTAAAGATTTTTGGTTGTGTGTATGAAAAAATATATATACTGCCAATAAAGCCATTCTTCTTCTTCTCTTCTTCCTGTTGCAAACAGCCCATTACAACAATGCCTTTTACAACTTTATTAAGTGTTAAAATACAATGTTTTCTTGTGTAATTCAGTACAACTTCATATCAAACACAGAGCAGGCCATCTTACCACACTGAATTTGTAGCCGTCTATGTTCGTGTGAATGTGCCTGCTGTAAATGAAAGGGATTTCTGATCTGAGCTGTGCTTTGATGGAATATGAGCTCCACAGGGCCACAGCCTCCAGAGCCAAGCAACGACTGACACACTTTCTGTTTCTGAGAGCTCATTTGGCATCGTGGTACATGCATGTCCCAATGGTGTAATGTCCCCGGGGGCACCCGACAGTGGTATGTGTGTGCGTGTTTGTGTTTGTGTGTGTGTGTGTGTGTGTGTGTGTGTGAGAGAGAGAGAGAGAGAGAGAGAGAGAAGAATGAGAGACTCAAAAGAAGAAATAATCCTATTAGAATTTGAAGGCCATGGTTACAAACTGCTCTGGTTCCTCACAAACAGGCTGTCTAAATCTCTGCTGCTTTAATAAATATATAAACTATAAATAAAAGAGGATAGATTTATTGGAAGAATATCAGCTGGAAGACGTACAAAAAAGCATTATAACTGCATATAATACACAGATGGTGACAAAGGTTACAGAACTTTGAAGTAACTACCAGCAAAATCTTTAAAAGTTATTGAAAAGGATGAAAAGGCTTCATGTAAAACTTTATTGCAACACACTGTCATATACCAAAAACATCAACAACTGAAACACAAAGTCTTGCTGCCAATTAGTGTATTTAGGGAGATCAAAGAGCATGGAGGATTCCCATTAATTCACTCAGTTTCTCTAATTCTTATTTTATATCCCTAAGTCTGACAGTCCTGGTGTCACAGCCACAAAATCATCATCATTTCTCTATTCAAACATCACAATAAATTATTCAGCATCCAGCCACGAGCTTATAGAAAAACACCCTGTGGAAACTCTGAAATGATTTTTGTGTGAAATAAGAAGAAAAGAAAGACAGCATACTGAGTAGATTAGTGTTTGTGATCATCCAATTTCAATTTTCCAATTTTTTGGAGGGGGAAATTAGTAAACTAATCACTCTCCCTCTCACTCCCTTAGAGAATGTTTCTCATTAATCAGTATAGCCTCAGATCTAAAAGATTGTTCTAAGAAGTTATTGGGAAAGTTATAATGGATGCCATAGAAAAATCAAAGGCTCAATCATTCATTTTTAAATATATCAATTAATTTGAAGAGCTTCCCTTGAAGATGAAAAATGTTCACTTTGTATGCATGTGGACTCAAAATTATTATCATCACTGTTATTTTTATTATTACTATGGATGTAAACAACCTGTCCCAGCAGACTGGTTGCTTTCTGACTCTTTCAGCTTTATAGATTTAAAGATGTAACGGGTAAAAAAAAAAAAAAAAAAAAAAAAAATCAGTCCTCAGATGTTTTTTTTTTTTTTTTTCATTTCAACTAAGTCATCCTGGTTTTCAGATCTATCTTCATACAGGCCTGTGGTTTAACGAAGATGCTTCCTATTCATGGAATCTAATCACCAATGTCTTTCTCTTTAACCAACCTCAATAGATATTGTTATATTCCCAAGTTATGTTTGATATACAGTATATTCAATTCTTATTGAAATTGTGCTGAATTTTAACTTAAGCTATGGTGTGGAGGACAGAGAGTTCAGTAGTGAGTAATCACAGCAGCAGGATATTATGAGTGATGATTACAGCATACAGTCAGTGATGGTAAACAACAGACAGTTTGTCTGTCTTCTGTCTTCATGAGGTCCAAACACTAATGAGGGAGTATTGTACAGATTTGAATGTAGCGGGGGGGACGGGGGGGGGTGAACCCTAAGTTTAGGTATCACAGTGGGTATGTGTAGAGTAAAGAGGATTGGCACACCTGTTGTCTGATGTTCATCTGTGTCAGTAAATGTTGTCAAATTTACAAAACACTAAATTATGCTTGATAAGAACCAGAGATGGTAGGGAAAAGATAACATAAGGCAGCTAAAATACTTCGTTAGCTCTGGGGTATATCTGATGTTCTACACTCCCATCCACAATACTGACCTTCACAACCTACTCTCTGCTTTGCTACGCCACATTCAGGATACACAACCTCTTGCAGTGGCACTGAAAATGGATGTAAATTGTGAGGTGCAGAATTGTCCATTATGCATGTAATTCATAGAGTGCTGAGCTGGTTTACACCCTGTGTGCTGAATTATGGTGGTGGGCCTGCATCTGAATTACATATTTTGCTTTTACAAGCATCAGCATGAGACTGTAAGTGCAGATTAAGTGAAGGATAATGCAGATTCAGCTACAGCGATGTAACTGTAGATATGATAATGTGCTATGCTGCAGCTTTTGCAGTGGGAACTCTGTGTGGATCTTTCAACCTAACAAGCCTTCAGGCCTAACGAGACGAGGCACAATCTAACTTTGGCTTCTGCCTGCCTCTCGCTGTGTCTGTCCCTCCGTGCTCCTATTTACTGTATGTATATGGAGGTGTGAGCTCTCTATAGCTGCATAATGTTCTGTCTATGATCACTACTCTCCCCTTATCACCCATGGTAGTTATCTATCAACAGCCACTGAGATCACAGTCACACTCATCATTATGGCAAATTACATCATGGCACGTATGAAAACAGAATCGCTCATGAAAAAACAAAGTCACATTATAATGTAGCGCTGGAACACCCTGATGAAACTGCTTTCTCTAGAAAGTTACAGCAATGTTGTAATAACTGCATTTTTTGTACTTTTTGTGTGTGTGCCTTAAGACATGGCAGCTTACATTAGTACTACTCTAATCTGTATGCACCAACGGCCTTGCACTGCTTTGTGAATCTCATTCATTCCATCAGCTACAAACATTCGCAGTTTCAAAGTAAACAGTGATAAACAAAATGAGTCACACCAGCCGCGCCACACAGACCTGAAGGCATTTGAAGTAGACACATAATTATATTCATCAAAAAGCAAACGCAGATTGTGATTCTCATTCTTTAGCATGGCTCTGAGCTGTACAAATCCAACAAATGGTATGTCCTACTTTTACTAAAACACAGCAGTCAAACCGTTAGTGGTTTCGGACTGTGATTATAAAACATCTAACACCAAAGTTTTTTTCAAGGAATATTGTAAACTTACTGACATCAGCCCTTCTGATGACTATTTTCTTTCAAGTCATGTGCCCTTATGAGTCCTTTTTCCCCACCAATAGTTTAATAAGAGCCCAATGTGAACATGCAAACACCACAATCTGGTAAACAGGTTCATTTTGAAAGAAATGGGGTTTCAGCCCTGTTCTCTTCTAATCCTTTCCCCTCCAGGAAATCATGTCAATGTTCTTTTTGAGCACTTGCTTGGCCAAAATGCTCACTGCTTAACTAGACTGAAAATCAAATCCTTAAATCAAGCATTAGTAAAAACAGGCCCAGGAAAAATTTGATGTCATTATCATTGCATCATTATGCCACAATGAAACATCTGGAATCTCAAATTGGCCAGGATGTTAGGGTCTGCCTGTATTCTCCCCATACTTCTTGTTGGTCTCATCTGTTTTCACCTCCCTTGTGTTTTGGTTTGTCCCTGTTTGTCCTCCCTCTCCTTGTCTGTGAGTGAGCTGGGCGTAATGACCTACTTTCTCTTCCCGCCTCTTCACCTGCACACCTCCCACTCAAGCAATCAGCTCCACCCGAAGACTGCACTATAAAGAGTCTGGCTCATTCACTCAAGCTCACTCTTTTTTTGATTTCCTCATCCTTGAGAACACTCTGTAACTTTTGCCTCTTTGTTCCAGCTTTCCACTGCCATTCATCTTGCCCAGCTCCAGTCCTGTCCACTGTGTCGATGTGGTCTGTGAATGCGCTGATATCCTGGGTATTGATTTTGATCAATGTGTCATCCATGTCCATCCATATCAGAACCAGTGACTGGGTGCTGTTTCCATTTGGAAGTTTAGAGCTCTGCTCTACCATGGTCTTATCTGTGTCCAGTTTTAAGTTTTTTATCTTGTTGGAGAAGTCTTGTGATTTAGCAGTGTGGTGTGTTCCCAACCAACGGTGCAAGAATGGAGTCCAGATGTTTGGCAATGTTGTATAGTGCTGTATAGTGATCTGTCGATGACTTTGTCCTTTTCCAGATATCTTGCCTCTGTTATTTCTAGGAATTACAATGTCTAAAACGTCTGCTAGAAATGCATTGATTTAAACAGTGGGAGAGAGAGAAGTCCTGGATAATTGATTTTACAGACCGATGGAGTCTGCATGGGTCCAATCATGTGTAGCTATTATGTCATTTTCTGTCAAAGACATGTTAATATGAGTGAACCCAACATCACAGAACTTATGTGTTAGTAAGAGATGTAAAGAAAAAGTTATCAAAAGAAGACTATTGGTGTATTTATATATTTTAATAACATTCTAATGATCCAGTCAGTGGCCACGACTCCCCTTGTTTACACTAATACAATCAGAACTTAAGTTCACCTACACACCCGCTATAATTACCTATGTAATACTCTCATCTGCTGTCCCTATCAGACAGTCTGCCAGGCCTGATAGGCATCACACACAGGTCCGAAATGTATAAAGATTGTTGAACCACAACTGGTTTGATTCTAAATCAGCAAGGTCAGACTCTACTGCCACTTTAAGGGGCAATTAAAATGTGATGGGGCTTCAAAACGATGAATCAATACCTTCTCTACTCTAATTCGCAACCTTTTCACCCATGCCTCCAGACAAATGCCGAGTGCAACTATGCCTACAAAATGCATAACTAATTCATAAATTTTTGAAGTATCATCTGATCATTGATTTCCTTATGGGAGCAGTTGGCATGGGCTGGGCTCTGCAGTTTCACACTGTCATCACCCATGTATAATATTACAACAGACATGTACTTTGAGTTTGCTTTATTTTAAAACTTGTTTGTGGATGTCTGCTAGTTGTTGGGGTCCATATGGGGATGTCTGCAACTCAAATCTTAATAATGAAACAACCTTCTAAGTATTAATTGTTGTTGAAAGTAAGATTGTTAACATTCAAATTAAGCGCTCTTCAGATATTAAATGTCACTGAAGAATATCACAAAACATATGCAACAAGTCCCAAACTGTTAAAAACAAATTCCTTACCTTGGCATCCATTTCATGTGCATTGTAGTATCTTTATGATAAAAGAGCAGAATATGAGGATGAATCCTTAACAGGAAACAATAAAGCACAATCCTTTTTCACTCTTGAAGCAACACAACGTTGTTGCAGGCAAAAGTTTAGCTATGTCTGGTTGTTGGTACAACTGCAGACAGTGCAACATGTACCAGAACTCCGCAAAAACATTCTGGGTTAGTCCAGTTAAATATCTGGTCAAAGAACAAAGTGGTAAAATGAATTCAGAGTAAATAACTTCTTCTATAACTAAGACTTCTAATAACTGCTTCTTCCACTATCTCACTGGAAGTTCCACCAATAATCATTTCTCCATTAGCTGGAATAAGGTGGATATGCAGGAATTTAGACATTTAATTTAATTTAATTTAATTTAATTTAGACTCCATGGTAATGACTTCATGATTTTGAATGAAATTTTCTCTTCAAAAGATTTGGTGCAGGTTAATACTTTTATTTATTTAGATAGGCATACCTATTATTATTCTTAAGTTCTTACTATCCTCTGTCCAGTTTGCACTTGCTTCTGGCACAAATCCTGTTATGTTTAATAGCATTAAGCCCTACCTTGAGCCCCTTCCATAAAAAAGTGCATTTGTGGAATTCATAAAGTTATGTGTCTGAAAGGTACAATGTAGTAATTAATTTCTTTTCTATATCAAATTCTTGAAGAATCAAGTTCAGCTGAAGAGTCGTGATCAGAAAAGGAACATGTACCTCATACTTGTGATTCAGAGAGCTTATGGAAAAGTACAGCACAACCTTCAAAATATGTGGATGTTAAGCAAATCTCAGAAGTACAGAGTATTAAAGTTTCCTGCAGTGAGTCTGCAGTCACAGCATAGCTTGAAAAGACTTGCAGTGGCGGAAAACAAGTACAAGTATCAGAAGAAGTTCAAGCCAAAGTTAGGAATGGCAATACTGAAGACACATCTGCAGAGGAAAACACAGAAAGGGAAGATCAGTGCTGTACAGTCTTCAATCATTTCACTTCCTCTTCAATCAGTAATAAAACTTACTTCTTCATTTGTAGAAAACCACAGTCAAAATTCATATTACTTAAAAACCCATGAAAAGACAAGTGTGGATATTCCTCGGGTTTAGGCTCTTCCAAAGGACTCCAAAAATGCAACAACACACTGATTACACTACAAAACAAAGAGAACTATGAACATAATATAGAGGCTTTAGCGAATGGGACTGCCTTGCTAAAACTGAGATGCCAACCAAAGAAAGACCATTATCCAAAAGATTATGTTCACTGCAGGTGTTACCAGGCTTTGTATTTTCAGAAGGATCTGTAGCGCCATCTTTGAAAGTGTTCTTTGAAACCAACTAAAGCCAGTGCAGGCTCAGGAAGAACCAGGGTCTTTTCTTGACCACAACATTGGAGTCAACAGTGTGTGGACTGTCCTCGGTATATGTGCGATATATAACTTGACAGCCAGATAAACACATTCCTAACATCAAGACTCTGAAGACAGTTGACCCCTTGTCCACAGGTTTATTGACACTGCAAAGAAAGGCCAAACTGAAGTATACAAAAACATCATCAACACTATGCTTCCTTTTAACATGTACAGATGTACACAATACACCAACTCACATCTCTAATATGAATTAAATCCCTTTGTTTATTTGCTGTTAAATGTTATATGTACTTATTATATAATTTACTTCGAACGCAATATATTGCCATATTGTAATCACTCATTTATTTCCTGTAGCCAGCGTAAACAGTGTAATCTATACCATAGCAATACCGATCTTCTAGATTTCTAGCATCTAATTTCACAGAACACAACATTGTCCCAAGCATAATGATCTGCGATCATAGATAACGATTAAACAAGTCAATACATACCCACGATGTCACCAAGGGTATAAGATGTATACAGATGTTGCTGGATTAGCTCAGACACAATAAACAACAGCTCCCTATGTCATGCTTTCTTACTCCCTGATTACTAGTCACGTGACATAACATCCTGTGATCCTTAAGGTGACCCCAACAGAATACATCAAGAATTACTTCAGAGAAAACAAAAACTAGACTATCAACATATTAAATTAATTATACCAAAAGAGTGTGACAATCACATTTCTACTGCTGTGGGCAGTGACTTCTGCATTCTTCAGCTGGCCCAGTCATATTTCAATAAATATAAAAAGGATGCCACCAAATATGACTCATTCGTCAGAAGCTCTGCAAAGGTGGAAGACTTCTGCTGACACTGCATAGAAAATCTTCAATATACATCCTTGGGGATGTGGTTATCCAAGATGTCGAGACGGCGTCTGTATGTTATAAGGGAAAGCACTGCTATGAAACCACAAGCCTCACACTTAAGCTGGTTCACTCATTGCAAAAAATATGCGACATCATACATGATCTAAGGGCAAAGACAATGCACTGATAAAGTCCACCCAGACTTTCAAAATACTGTATCCCACAAAGAGGTCTGAACTTGTCTCACACACAGCTTTGGCCACCTTGAATGAGGGGCGCATCAACAAGCCATCTACCCTGCCTTTCACTGAGGATGTGAAGCATCTTCCCTAGCATCTTCAAAAGACTACAGATTCAGCATCTGAGAACTTGAGAAAGATGCCAACACCACAAGTTTAGGGTGAACTTTGCAAAGCAACTCTTATCTCGTAATATTATTCAACCGCAGAAGTGGAGGAGAGGTTGCAAAAATGCAACTAAAAAGTTTCCTCGAGAGGGACACAACTGCCTTACATAAGGACTTTGCTGTTGGCCTGCCAAAGTTTGAACAAAAACCTTGTAAACGCTAATTTTGTGTAGAAATTAGGAGTAAAAGAGGGCACAAAGTTGCTGAGCTGTTGTCAGCAACTTTGACTTGGTTCATGCCTTAACACCTCTTATGAGCAAAAGAAGAGAATGTGAGATTCCAGAAGAAAAACAGAAGAAAACAAATTCCTGTTCACAAGACCTCACTATTTGTCTCCTTACAGAGGACAGGACTGCCTGAGGGTTTATGCAGATGAACGTTGTGCTCAGAACTCCAAATTCTTCAGGTCTACGGTTACGCAAACTTGTCACGGGTCTCAGACATCAAAAACCATGAGTAGGACCAAGTTGCAGTCTATGATATTCACGCTCAAAACCAATAATTGCCACGTAGAAAGTATCGCTTACAAATCCTCAAGGAAAAACACTTGAAGGGATTGAAATTGAAGGTAGTGCAATTTAAAGTTGTTGACTGTATTTTATATATTAGCATTGAGGTATAGCGGTATAAGTATTGCTAACAGACAATTTTAGTTAAAAAAAAACAGAAAAATGTTTGAAATGTTTTTTTTTACTTTAACAATGTCATATTATGTCATATTAATGGCTGACATGCACTTGAGCAAGGCACCTAACCCCCTAACTATGTGTTCACTGCATGTAATTTGCTGGATGTTGCATGTGTGTTCAACCAAGGATGGATTAAAAACTCAGTGCATGTAAATAGACACTGCCAATAAAGCTGATTCTTCTTCTTCTTATAAATCAGTTGACATTTGCAATACTAAACTTTTTGTGATTTTATGTTTTTTGTTAGATACCATGGACTTGACTGATTCTAGACAAAGTGAAGACAGTAAGGCTGAAGAAGGGGACTCAATATCCTCCTTAAAACAAGATTTTCACATGCTGAAAGGAGGTTTGCATTTTGAGGATGCAATGCACTGTTACATGTCTCATAAAATTGGATGATAAAAGCAGCTCAGAAACAAAAACTAAAAAAAAAAACAAACCATGTTTCTTTGCACACAGAAGAATGATCCCAATGAGCTCTATGCAGTGTTAGCTGTTAGTTCACATAAACCCATATGTGTGAACAATGTAAGATAAAAAAATCTGTATACACTGCATCCAGAAAGTATTCACACCGCTTTGCTTTTTGCACATTTTGTTATGTTACAGTCTCTTTCCTTTGTGATGCTGGCTGTATGCTTAGGGCCGTTGTGCTGTTGGAAGGTCCAGTGCACTCTGGAGCAGGTTATCAGCAAGGATGTCTCTGTACATTGCTGCAGTCATCTTTCCCACAACCCTTACTAGTCTCCCAGTTCTTGCTGCTGCAGAACATCCCCACAGCATGATGCTACCACCACCACGCTTCACAGCAGGAATAGTATTGGCCAGGTGGTGAGCAGTGCCTGGTTTCCTCCAGACATGACGCTTGTCATTCATGCCAAAGAGACCAGAGAATTTTATTTCTCACGGTCTGAGAGTCCTTCAGGTGCCTTTTGGCAAACTTAAGATGAGTTTCCATATGCATTTTACTGAGAAGTGGCTTCCGTCTGGCCACTCTACCATACAGGTCTGATTGGTACAGTGCTGCAAAAAAGGTTGTCCTTCTTGAAGTTTCTCCCCTCTCCACAGTGCAACACTGGAGCTCTGTCAGAGTGACCACTGGGTTGTTAGTCACCTCCCTGATAAAGGCCCTTTTACCCCCATCACGCAGCTCTAGGAAGAGTCCTGGTGGTTCCAAACTTCTTCCACTTATGGATTATGGAGGCCACTGCGCTCTTTGGGACCTTTAATGCAGCAGAAATCTTTCCGTACCCTTTCTCAGATCTGTGCCTCAACACAATCCTGTCTCGGAGGTCTATAGACAATTCCATCCGACTTCATGGCTTGGTTTGTGCTCTGACATGCACTGTCACCTGTGAGGGCTTATATAGACAGGTGTGTGCCTTTCCAAATCATGCCCAGTCAACCAAATTTACCACAGGTGGACTCAACTCAAGTTGTAGAAACCTCTGAAGGACGATCGGTGGAAACAGGAGGCACCTGAGCTCAATTTTGAGTGTCATGGCAAAGAGTGTGAATACTTGTACATGTCACATTTTTTGTTTTCCTTTTTAAAAAAAAATGCTAAAATTTCAAGCAAACTTGTTTCACTTTATAATTATGAGGTATTTTGTGTAGAATTTTGAGGGAGAAATTTAACTTAATCCATTTTGGAATGAGACTGTAACATAACAAAATGTGGAAAAAGTGAAGCGGTGTGAATACTTTCCAGATGCACTGTACATGTACGTGTGCAGCAACATGTACTCAAAATCCCTGTATTGTTGATGGAGACAAATTGACTTTCATAACAGGAGGGTTAGTTTCATTTATTTCCCCTAATTAGTTTGCTCTTAAAGAGCTTTCCCAAACACAGCAATGATGATGAATTACAGTAGCAGCTGGCCTTGTTAGAGGAAGACAGAGTAGGCTGGATTGCTACCTGTGTGATTGCAGTGATGCTCAACAAAAAATATTCACTTACTGAGTGAAAAGAACTTATTGGATGCAAGCAGGCTCCTTCAGCTTTAATTCTGTTCACTGTATAGTAATTTCAGCTGATAAAGCTACCCTTTTTTGCACAGATTTTATAGTCTTTGTGTAAATGTATAATTCCATTTATATCAGTAGTATTAAAAAGTATGTCTTTAAGGGATGAAGAGAGACTGCATGGCCTTAATAGATCCTAAAACAAGTCATATATCTGTCTGGTAAATTTCAGTGATATTGAAATCAATTTTGCTCCCCTTAAATCAGCAACTGTGCTGTATGCTGTTAAGAATATCCACTTCATCTGACAAATATCTTGCACCAAACAGCTTCTAATGTTGGCCGTAGTCTTCTGCTAAACCTATTTGCCTCGCTCTCTCTATAGAATTGAAAAGGAGACAAAATGAAAATTTGCCAGAAATAAATTGTAATCTCAAGGAAAGTTCCTCAAAGCAAAATACAGTGCACCTATTCTGTGTATCTTGTATTAGAAACTGGTGATCTCTACATCATCAAAATAGTGTTGTATCTGTAGGGCATAAGGGTATCTACTGTGCAGAGGACGTGAAGCAAACTGTGCACAAAAGTCTCACATTTTAGCCTGTACACTACTATTAGACTTCATGCAAAGTCCATGAATTTTCTCCCAAAAAATAATAAATAAGTCAATGCCATTCTTTCTGGCTGTATGTGTCCATTGCAACACATTTTATCAGAGAAACATTTACTCATCTTATAAGGAGTGTCAGCATCTTCAAAAATGTAAAAGTAGACTTTAACCTTTCCTTTTTGATAAAGCTTTTCATTAAGGCTTTCCTAGGCTAGCCCCTAGTTATTCTGCTATAGGCTTAGACTGCCAAGGGACCTCCCTAGATACCCTGAACTTCTCTCTTCTCCTGAACACATTCATGTCCCATTAATGCATATTACTAACTTGGCTTTTATCCTGGAGTCTTTGTGCTCTCTTGTCTCGTAGGTTTGCATGGATCCCGGTTGGACCTCCTGCTGAGTGCTATTATTAGAATTTTGTCATATTTCTACATTATTATTATTGTTGTTGTTGTTATAATGATTATAGTAGTTACTGTACATATCATTATTACCTATAGTTCTATTATATTTATTATTGCTGTTGCTATGAGTATCTGTGCACCCTCCCTCTCTACCTCTCTATTACAGTTTTTATGATCATTCAAAACATTTGCTGATAAAAAATTTCTACATCATAAACACACAGTGGAGACTAATCTTGTCACATTATCACACTGCACAGGTTAGATTTCCATTACATCGGGTTATTATTATATAGCTGACCCTTTCCCTTAGGTTCACTGACCATCTGATTTGTTCACTTCTAATATCTTGATAAATATATAATACATCTAACACATAAACATCCACAGTCTGCTTGCCTCAACTGCTAGACTGCAGAGAATAGAAGACACAATCCCAGTCTTTTAGACAAAGAGACAAAGAGGCAGCAGCTCATTGAGCCTCAGTATCACAGAGAGAAAATCCCCACCTTGCCATGGTGCATTCATCATCTAAGATGGATCTCTCAGCGATGATTAGCATCACTGTAAAAGAAAATTCATTGGCTGTGGCGCTTGTGTATAATTTATCTGCAGTCAGTTTACTGAATCTGTGTTCGTGAGCTGACAATAATTGAGAATTACAAACATGTCCAAATCTGCATAAGGAAAATCACTCTGAAATCTGAGTCTGCCACATACTGAATCAGTACAGACTTAAAAACAAAAAAGTAAACATACTAAGTGAGCCAAGTGTTTAAAACATTTCATAAGTTCAGAGAACCTTTAGGTGCTCAAGGGGATGAAATTTCAAACATTATGAGAATAAACAGCAAGCCTTTGCAAATACATCATCAACCATCAAATCTATTTCCATATTGTATGCAGCTAGTTGAACTAAGCCCAGTCTCAACCATCCACCAAGTAAGGTAATCATCCCTATTAATATGAAAGTCAAAGCAGCAGCTAACTGTAATTTTACTGGCTGTGTCGAGGGTAGTGAAGTGTGGCTGGGTTAACAAGGTCAGTGTTGACCGACAGGAGGAGGAGGAGGATGGAATAAAACATTTGTGTTACGCTCCAGTGTCTCCTGGTTCAAAACTATGGCGTACTGCATAAGAGCTCAGCTTCCCACTCTGGATTTTAAATTCCCTGTTGTGTTTTAAAAAATGCCCATTAAGTATATCTTGCACACAACTGAGGTCTTACTTTGGTAATTACTTTACAATATTAAGAAAATGATTGCACAGCAAATTATGTATTAGCATGAGGAAAATCCAAGTTATAACACTGACAACATTTGCTTTTAAGTACTGTGCTCCATACAGTTGTAGGATATTAATATTTCTTGTATTTCTTCTTTTTTCTTCTTACTCTAAACAATTTATATTACAGTTGCACTGACGTTTAATAAAACACATGATTCACTTATGATATTTTGTTATCAATACTACTTTAAAGTACTGAATATAAAGTGGTTAGACTCAACTCGGCATGGACATGTTAAAATGTGTTAGAAATGTGGACAAACGAGAACCATTCTTCATTGTGAAATCAGCACTCTTGGATAAAGAAAAGTATACTCCTTTTCTGACTGCTATTCACGTTTATTTCTGTTTCCTTCTGTTTTTCTTTTCTGTTTGCCTGAGATTTCACTCTGCGGAATATTCTGGCTGCAGGCAATGCTGAAAACATGCTTATGTTTGTAGGATAAATGTGCTTCTATGGGGGCAGCCGTGGCCTAGAGGTTGGAGAAGCGGCTTGTGATCGGAGGGTCACCGGTTCGATTCCCCCACCGGACGGGCAAGAAAAATTTGGGTGTAGTGGAGTGATTAATGCGAAAAATGCTCCCCTGGCTCATGTACCCTTGAGCAAGGCACTTAACCCCCGCAATATGCTCCCCGGGCGCTTGATGCTGCCCACTGCTCCTGTGTGTGTTTCACTGCATGTAATTTGCCGGGTGCTGCATGTGTGTGTTCAACTAAGGATGGGTCAAATGCAGAAGATGAATTCAGTGTGTGTATGTAAAAATATATATACTGTCAATAAAGCTGATTCTTCTTCTTCTCTTCTACAATGTAAACTGAAAAATAATCAGCAAAAGCTGCTTCTGTGGCAAAACTGTCACATGCAATGTGAATGCATACAATTAAACTCCCTCTTTGTTCTTTACAATTGAAGACAGCTTATGTGTATTATTTTCTGTAATCATAAGCCCTGGATAACACAAGTGACATCACTTTACTCGTTTCATGCCATATGACATGTTGTTAAAATATGATGAATGGATGCTTGAATGTTAAAGTGATATACTGTTCTATTAGAGGATTTAAGGAGCTCCCTTTCCTGGTATGTGCCGTAACTGTATCTGTTACGGTTCAAAATGAAAAAGGAGGTTGGCTGGTCTCACTGGAGAAAGCCAGCTATCTGTGTGCATACAAATGTGGTGTTTTTCCCCCAAGAAATCCTGACAGCAGATTTATTACACTGCCCTGAGAGCTGGAGAAACTGTTGCTCTACTTATTATCTACTGTTGTCTGGCCACTGGTTAGGACTACAAGTTTGCTCATAACAATGCAATCAAAACTCTGGAGTTCATGGTGTATGTATGTGTAAGTTATCCATATCTGTGCATGCTTTGTGTAGATACTTACTGATGAAAATGAAGTCTCAGAGGAAAATCAACTCACTAAGCAATATCACTAACTGTACTGTGCTCTTCTACTGCAGTGGGTCCTTACTGATTCAGAATTTCCCACTGGATCTTTGCATTCTTGAGGCAATTGATTAGTTTGGACCTGGGTTGTGCCTTGACATTGTGAATATTTGACTCTTTCATACGAGACTGGAACAACTCGATTTTTTCTTCTCTCCCCCCTCCCCTACTGACAGTGTGACGAATGTAGCATGAAACATTAGCTGCGGTTTGGAAAAAACACAACATTAGTTTTGGCGACAATGAGGCTGAGGAATATTCTACAGGACTTGACTATAGATTCACCAAACTTATAAGTCACAAATAAAGAAAATGTGGAACAGACGAAATATTTCCTTGGAGGTTTTTAGTTTATAAGGTTAGAATTTTAGAATTAATATACCGATTTTATTCTTTCACTAATAATGGCAATAGTATAAACAAATAAACTGTTGCAGACAAACTGCTTTCTCCCTCTCCATTAACCAACAGCAAACAACTGCGACCCAGGAAAATTAAGAATGAATGAGTGCAACACAGTGGCATTTTGTAAGCAGGCACAGGGTCTATGCAGATCTGCACTGCACCCACGGAGCATATTCACTGTACTCTGATACTTTCTGTTCAGGCCCACCTGCTGCCTATACAGCAAAACAATACTGAAGAGACCAGTTTTAGGGCTTTAGGACTCACCAGATTCGTTCAGGTGAGTCAGACAGTAGACAGCAGAGCTTGATAGCCTGTGAATACTTTGTCAACTGTCTGCACATTTTGGTGAGACTCACTGCTGTAGTTTTGGTAGACTGACTACTTTCAGTAACTGTCAGTGTTAATAATTGTATGTCATACTGACGTAAATATTCTTATAATTACAATCTCCATTTCTTACAGTATTTCTGCTAATGTCATGATACAACATACATACAAGCAGAGTTCTGTTTATTTACTCTAAAATAACGACAACCCAATTACCACAACAAGTAAACCCTTTGACACCAAAAACGTTGTCCGATAAAACAAGTATTATAAAATAAAGTCCGAGGCATCTGTTGAGACCTTTGCTGTTCATGTAGGCTTCCAGAGATTCCTGACCCTGAAACACCCATCTCTGCCAACTTCATCTCTAAAATAGCACATGGAGTCCAAGGGTAAACATCTGGAAGATGGAAAACTGCTCTGTGAACGAACGGAATAGCAATCTTTGCCAAACAGAAAACAGTGTCATGAATAAAAGCTGAGGTCATACATTTGATTTTTTTCATCTTGGTAAGAAAAAAAATATTTAAAAAATGCAAGAAAGAAAGAAAACTACAAACAGGAAGGTTTGGCAAGATTATTCTATGTGAAAAGATTTTCAAATTTAATATACTGAAAAGTAAAGGTCAGTGACGGTTCTTGTGAGCTGTAGGACCTTCAAATTATTTTTGTTAGAGCTGCATTATGCAGCTGGTACAGCAGCATGTCACACACACACACAGCCAGGGTCAATTGTGTGTTTGCAGCCACAATAAAATTCACACAAAATCACTACAATATCAGACAGTGACAGTGTTTACAGTATGATTTACAGTGTATGTTTCTACATAACACCAACAGAAAAAAAAAAAAAACAACTGCAGAACCGATTCTGAAATGGAACGAGACAATCAGGTCTTTTAATAATGAATAACAAATAATAATAATACATGACAACCACTTTGAGCAGGATATTTCTCATTAATTCAGTTTGTATTTTGGCTCATTTATGTTTTCTTTTCAGTTTCTCGTGAGGTTTGATGTAGGTAGATTGTGTTTGCAAAGTGAGTTCACATCATCCAAGTGTTTCTATCGCACTGCTCATTTGTATTTTGGGCCCAATGCAAAAGAACAAAGTGTTCATTATAACATGCCAACAGCAATACAAAGGCAGAAACAAAACAAACGTTAGATGGAATCTCATCAAAACAAAGTGATGAAAAACATGATTTGCTGTCAGATTCATAGAAGATGAGACTACTGATTACCAGAGACTAGTCAAGCCTTGCTTTATATTGGAGTCAAACCCGCAATGACCATCAGTCACGCGGATGAAATGTAAATGCTGTCTATCTTGGCATGCAGAGTGGTTGCTGTCATACATTATGCATGACACTACATTGACAGGTGTGCCTTTTAAGACTGCAGTCATGGCTGGTTTCACAACTCTAAAATAATGTGTGTTGCTTGTGAGCAACCTTGGTGTAATAAAATCATCATCGTAGGATTAATTTTAGCTTCTGTGGTAAGTTTTGAAATTAGTAGTTCTGTTCATTGTGTACATACAGGCAGTATATACACAGCAAAAGAAAATACTTCGCTTCAGATAAACTAGAGATAGCAGGGGAAATAAAAGGCATAAATAAATGCATAACATGAGAACATGAGAATAAGGGAAGTAATCCACCTCAATGTGAACCCCATGTGAACAGGAGACTCTGATCCCCCTTCCTTGGAATGGCTTGATGGAAAATCTCAAGACAAGAGTGCTCCAGGCATTTCATTTCACTACCATCCACTATAGCTGCCATCAGTCTACTCTACTTTATTTTCAATAAAAGTATGCTACAGTGTGAAATGTGATTTATAACACAGCACTGACTGAGTCTGCCTGGTTTCCTCAGGCTGTTTGTTTCAGAACCCTGGGGTCCTGATGACAAAGACTTCAGCAGCATAAGACTGTAGCTGTAAGCGCACTACAGGCCATAAGCCTCCTGTGGACTTATTAACACAGCCTGAGTCTTAAACTACAGCACACACTGCTTGTTTCAGCTGCATAATTCTGGCCTGCAATACAGGAACCCTAAAGGTTTAATTCTTGATTCCAGCCCTTCAATTTCCATCATGTCACAAGAGAATAAAGCCACCTGTCCATTTAATTACAACAAAATGATGATGTTTCTGCAGTAAATTTTTCTTGTAGAAGGCCCAGATTTGATGCTTAGCCAGATTTCAAGTTTGGCCACAAACCTGAGGAAAACAGCCAAGTGGCAGCCATGTACTGGCTCTGGTTGTAAGTTTGCTGTTGCTTCAAATGCCTATCGGCTCACTTCTATTCCTCAAACTTGATAATCCATGAAGCTGCTTCTCACAGTATACAGTACATACCAGTTGCCTGAGTATGGTCCACCCTTTCAAGTTGACTCCATCTCTCAGAACAATTTGCAGTTAGAGTCTCCTAAAACGTCTGCACTTGAAACAAGCTGTAAATGTCTTTAAATGTGCTCAAACCTATTACTAAAAACAACTGAATGACCTGATCACAGATCTGTGTCTGAACATCACACCTACACTACACTGTACTTGTTCTTAGTCCTTTAAACTTGCACACACAGACAAGAGGCAAAAAATGCAAGTGAAATGTCTTAAAAGATATTGGATGAATTGATCGAAATTTAGTACAGGAATTCACTTTTAATCTAACTATTAACTCAAACTTTCTTGATAACTATTCACGTGTAAAAATATTCACATACCCATCAGTGTAAGCCAATGTGTTTATGTATAATTAGAAAATATGAACATGTCAATACTGTACATTAAATGGTGCACATGGTAAATAGCCATGCTGGTGGCTCTGTGAGACTACACTTTGGTACAGAGGTTGACATACCCCTCAGTTGGACTGTTTAGCAGTACCCTGTGTTTCCTGTGTTACTGTGAGATTGTCATCTGCTGTGTTACTTTTGCTTTACACGTCCTGTCTTGGTCTGCTTCCTACCACTGTGATTACTAGCTCCACCCTGATTAGTTTCACCTGTGTCTTGTTACCTCCCATTCATATGCACTCCTGTTCCCCTAGTGTATGTTGCCAGTTCGCCATGTTCGCTTGTACAGTACGTTCCAGTAATTTCCCTTACTACTCACGTTTTTGGACTCTTTCATGGTTTGTGCTTTTGTCTTACCTTATAGATTTGTATTTCTATGTTGACAGCCTCTTTTGTGTTCCGAACTGGCGTCTATTTATTAATGGGTCTGATATCCTGGTTCTGCATCCAGTTTTTGGGTCATGTTCTCTGAGCCTCATCCAAAATAACAGAGGAGCTTTGATCAAAATTTTAATGTCTGCATAGCATGCCAACATGTGCACAGTAACAATGCAAACAAGGCTAATGTTAACAAGACAATCCAATTCAGTTTTGTTAATTCTTTTGACTCCCTTACACTTAGTCTTTGTATTCCACCAACTCTCAGAACTCAGGTTTCATGAAGGCCACTTTCTAAACACAGACATCTGCCAGTTACACAGGCCTGACACCGATTTATTTGGGAAATAACATGCTGGTTTCCTTTCTGCCTACTGTACAGACAGTAGAGTCGCAATTAACTTTGACAGCGCAACTAGCCATGGCCTCCTTGACTCCAGTTATCCTTAACAACTTAGCACCATGGACAGAGACAGTGCAGCAGTGCAGCACGGAACGTTGTTCACTGCTATTAAGAGAAAACTCAGAGAAGATGTTTTTGCGCTCCACAGTACACGAGCAATTATCAGTGTTACCTCCTGCTCTGCCCTAGTATCCATTTCAATTTATTCTGCTTTGCTTCATGAGTTAACGTTACCCACACACACACAAATACACACACACACACACACATACACACACACACACAGATTTCCGCATACCCCTTTCTAATCTATCCTGACTATTGTTGCAAGGAAAAACATCTACAAACTCACTTTAAAAGTAAAAAAAAGAAGCTAACCAGAGAAATGTCTCTAACGTATTAATAAAGAGCACTGCTTGTCTCGAGTTCAAAGCTCCACATGTTCCAGAAAGTAAATTTAAGAAAAGAAGAAATAATAAATTCATTATAACTTTACTCAAAGGCTCAAAGTACAATACAAAGCATTCTGTGCTCCTTTGTGTATTCTTCATTCAAACTCACAGATTACACTACACAGAAAACTACACAGATTTGATACTTAAAATCAATGTAAAAATGTACATCTACAATATACCCTTGCATTTCCACTACTGTACCTTAATGTTATGAGTATAAACAGAAGGCTTTACAAGATTGTGGTAGACAAGAGAGCTCTACACACTGCAACTTAATAAAACAGATTCAAACAGACAAAACACAGATTAAGAAAACATTTTCATCAATTTAAAAATAAATACTTCTGCACCATTTAGGAAACGAGCTGCCAAAACATACAACACAACCAAATACACACTACAAATTCAAAGACAACCAAACTGTTTCCAGAGAGAGAAAAAAATGCTTGTTTTGGCTCCAATTTGTGACTTATGAAGAAAGTCAAGCCCGTGTATCATCAGTTTATGATTTATGGTGTGCACTGACATCATGTTAATGCTCAACTCTGTGAAAAAAATGAGTGCTGCAAGTACCTTGCAGAACCAAAAGGCAGAATTCTATGAGATAAGCTAAGCAAATAGGGGAATTAGGAGCAAAAGGTGAAAGTAAATTAAATCCCTAAGAAAACAAAGCATTCCACAATCCATAATCTGTTTCACCTCATAAATACATAACATATTCATGACTGTGCCCATGATGCTTGCAATATTAGAACTTTTTATTTCTCTTCTTCACCATATTAAATGGCTGAAATCAAAGCCACAGCTGACTCCGGGTCTGAATCATTTGATGCCATTATTTTGCTTGTTCTCTATTCCCTACAATCCCTCCTTATGCTTTGTTAAACTGCTGGAACTTTGAATTATCTTCCCTGAGGAAACCTACACATGCTAATAAGAGACAAGACAAATGTTTCCCCAAATGAATTGTATTAAAACAGCTGTTATTGAAGCTAGTGTCTTCTGTACTGTAACAACAGATGGACCATTTGATTTAGGAGTTTGTTAAGAATTCTTTTTCACAGCTCTGACTATGCTGTGTTAACTACTGTGTGTGATCTTTCTGGTGCAGTTTTTCATTGAAGATTACTAAAAACGGGTTACAGAAAAACAGCAAACGCTTGAAAAAAATTGATGCTGAAAATGCATCTACAACCAAAAGATATTTGTAAGAATTAAAAATGGGTGAAAAAGAAAATAAAAAAAAAGACAAGAAAGAAGGAAGATGGAAGATAATGCCCTGTCAAAAGCATCAGTTATATTCACTAAAACAGTATAATGTGGTATTAAGAAAACTCCAGAGATGCTTAAGGGAAACATATGTTTAAGTCAGTATGGCCATTTGAATGTTCGTTTCTGGCGGATTCCCCTCTGGCCACCGTGACAGTCCTCATATGGTGCTTTAAGCGGAAATGTCAACATCAGCATACATAAATGCTTACAGTGACTATGGGGATGTTTATAAGGTACAATGCTGAATGTATTCACCAACAAGTTTAGCATATTATCATGCTAGCATTTGCTTATTAGCCCTGAACAAAAAGTACAGCAGAGGCTGATGGGAGTGCATAAGTTTCACAAATCATGAAACAAAGTAGAGGACAAATTAGAAGTTTGTCCTAACGTTGGCAGTGGATTAAAAATGGATCTCCAAAGTTATTATAATTCATCCTGAGGGGGTCTGCATCAGATGTCATGAAAATCCATTCAACAAACATTCATTCAGTACACACAAGTTAATCTTATGACAGCACACAAGGAAACAAAATCTTCTAGGGCAAGTTGATGATCAAAGTTACATCCACTAAAAGTACTTTTTGGTTACTAGCAGGCCTCAGTTTCCTGTTCTTAGATGACAGGATAAGAGCCTGCTGTAGTCCTTTTCTGCTGTAGTCCATTCGAGTAAAGGTTTCACATGACCTGCATTTAGAACAACTTTATTCAGAGGTCTTACATTCATTTTTGGCTTCTTTATTTAAAAAAAGCAAATTCTTTGCAGACTCTCTGTAAGGGGTGGCTGTGTGTGAAATCAGAGAGATGAAGATACCTAAACCTCGCTGGAGCCAAGAAGTATTTCACTAAGATCAAATTTTTTGCCTGAACCATAACAGAACCTCTTGACGATGTCTGCTCTTGTTCATGCATTTAATTATTGCCTTGTAATTGGCTGATTCAATTTTTGCCTTTATAAGCAGAAGCAGCTAACAAAGTGGCCCCTGAGTGTATTTCAGTGGACAAATAAAAAACTTCTGGTGCACAAGAGGAAATTTTAGTAAAGTCATTACAGTTCATTTTCTGGACTTTTGGACATGAACGTCTGTACAAACTGTTAATCACAATCCATTCAATTGTTACTGAGATATTTCAGTCTGTCCTACAACAGAACAGTTTGCTCAAGAGAATCACACTAATACATCAATTTTTGACACTTTAATTGAATTTTTTTTACTTAGGCTGCACAGTGGTTAGCACTGTTGCCTCATAGCAAGAGGGTTCCAGGTTCGAATAATGGTCTGAGCCCTTCTGTGTGTAGTTTCTCCCTTTGTCTGCCAGTGCCTGGTTTTGTCTGGGTACTCCTCCCACAAAACAAGCACATCAGGTTAATTGGCTACTCTACATTGATCCTAGGTGGATGGATGGAATACTTAATGAATATAGGACTTGCATCTAAGTTTTGTTCTGATCAGATTGTGTTCATCCTTAAATCAGCAGTTCTATCAATCCTCTACAGCCATGAAATACAGATAAGCTGTGAGGCCCTGTATACCAGGGTAAAGTCGGGAATTTGTTTGAAAAAGAGCCAAGTTCAGATGAAACAGAGTTACTTCATCTAAATTCTACTGTGCGTGCATGTGTTCATTTTCACTTACTCGTGGTTAATTACTGCTTCTGAACACACTGTTATTGACAGTCTGTGTGTGGTAGAGAGGCAGTACTTACGTGACACCAATCTCAGCTAACTGGTCAACTATCGTCTCAAAACAGAACTAAGAAACGTTGAATTAATACATGTTATACTAACAATGCACTGCACACAGTGCTTTACAGTCAAGAATCAGCAGACCATGGTGTTAATTAATGGTCTTTTCTTGGCTGGGTAACCTCTGTAAAACCAAAGGAAAGTGTGTGTTTATGTGTTTAGAATTTTCAGAATATCAGAGAAGAAACAACAACACTATACCTTACTAATATGATCATGAGCTTATAAATATGCAATTTGCTTTAATTTTGCTGATTTTCACGACGCCAACATGTATTTTCTAAGCCAATCTGTGTTTGTATTTTGTTTTAGAAATGTCATTCATGAGGTTTGTTTGGACAGGAAGTAGATCAGATCAGATCTCAAATCAGAGTAACAAATGTGAGATTTATATTGTGCGTGTGTATTATATGGTTGATAAGTAACTGAATATTTACTTTGATTTCAGTATCAAGATTAATACATCAAGTCGTCATCATCATCATCATCGAGTACTAATTCTGCAGCCTTGTAATATCTCTTATCTGTTTGTTTTGTCACATACCCTATAAGAGAACAAGACTCTTTTGAAACCCAGACTTTGTACGGCTCATGTGCCCCAGAGGACATCATTGCGGACTGTAGAGCCTAGTTTTTTCTTGACGCAGTGTCCCCGTTAATTGTGCATGTGCCAAAAGTCATTGGGACGCTTGTTTCAAGAGCATTGGGGTTTCGAGTGGACATTTTTTTAGATGAGGACTGTGTTTTTTTCTACTTGGTTGAAAACTAAACACTCAGACCTTGGCACATGGCATTAGTTGATTACAATACAAAAAAGAACATGACTGCTACTGATAAAAACAAATAAAGTAAAAAGTAAATAGATTTTACAAGACTATTACATACGGCCCTTGCCAAAAGAGTTCACACAATGCTGATTAAACGTCTCTCTGTACTTCCGTATGCTAAAAATTTTAAACTGAAGTCTGCATCGAGGTGTTTACACACCAGGAGCAACGTGTTTTCCATCAACCAGCAAAGATTAGTTTGCCAGAGCTGAAGAGGGAGCAAAGGTAGTGGAGGACTGGACTGATGAGTATGGCAGAGCCTATGGCATCATAAGCAGGTCAACAGCATTTGTGTAATTACTCTAACTGTTCAAACTTCAAACCTCTTACTTTATATGACTCTTTATTTACAAATAAGACAACGATAGCTTGAAAAAAGTAATCAAAATATGACTGCATATTGCATACTAAGGCAAGCTTACAGCATTTGCAAGTGATGAACAAAAACATGTGGCCTAGAACTGGCAAAGATACTCATCAGCTAGTAACTTTAGTGTGCCAGTGTCACAGGCTCAGGAAGCATGGAGCAGTTGCATCTTCTGGTTAGTTGTACGGAAACTTCTTTAATAAAACAAATTCTGAGCAAATTTTGTAAAGTGAGTCAAAATTGATTTTGACGAATAATGGCTGTGGTCAGTAAGGATGCACATTTGAACAATTTCTCTAAAAGATAAAAGTAGACATCAAGCAAAGACCAAGTTATTTGAAAGATAAACTAAATAACATAAATGAATGACTTAACTTAATCAGTGTCACTATTGAGCAAATGGCTCAGCAAATTCCAACCTATACTGAGGATATGAAATGGCTGATAGTATCAGTTGTCACTGTCGCGCAGCATTCCATTATACATCCTCATGTAAGGGTAATAGGTTCATGAGCTAATAACAATAACTCATGCAAATCTGTAGGTTATTACTGAGCTGTGACATTGGTTTTAGCATGAATTACATGTTGCACATTGGGTGCATTTCTTTGTCTTGAAGAGAAAATTAAATGTTCTTTATTTCTCCATGGCTATAAATGCAGTGTTTCACTTAACTCTGCATCAAGTATAATGGGTTAAAGAAATGGAACTAAATTGCTTTAATCGTTTACACACATCATGTCTATACGACAGTCCTCCCTCTTGATGCTGTGACGACTGCACCAAAAATCATTTCAATAGTTTTAAAGAAACTTTTGAAAATACTCCCAATTTGATTTGACAAAGATAGAACCTTTAGGCCTGTTCCTTATATGCTCCAAAATCAGTACTGCACGGTACCCAAGGTGTTTGTGACAGTTTTAATTCTACTTTTAATTACATACTGAATAGTTCTCGGTTTAGAGTTTTAGAGCTCCACAGACTTGCTAGTGAAAAAAAAAAAACAAATGGCATTAGTTGATTAGAATACAACCGATAAAAATAAATAAATTAAAAAGTAAATAAATTTTGTGTGAGGAGAAAAGTGGAGACACAGAAGCGTTTTTGGGGTGCAGACAAACACCAGTAACTTCCATATTAGCACACAAAAGGAGACACAGATCTAACATTTAATATTTGTAATCTGTACCAAAAAATACCTAAACTGCTTGAAGGCTATTGGGTGGAAGGGGATGTGTATTGATGCTGGTTTGCTTGAAAATAAACAAGACCACTGTGTGAACATAAACAGTTTTAATACAGTAAATGTATGTAAATATTTATTCACCTGTTTTGAAGAACTCGGACACAGTGATCATGTTTCAAATCAGTTTTTTCTGTCTGTCTGACTCTTACAATACACGCTCCTTTTCCTACTCTTCCTCTCGTACAGCTCTGATAGATGTCTGAGTGTGGAAGCTTAAAGTGGAGATCTGAGCTCCACAGCAGAAACCTTTTAACTGTATTAAACTGTCACACCACCTTTCTTCATGCAGCTCACAGACATCGAGGGTTTTAACGTGGCAGCTGGAGGACTAAATCTTTGCCTCTCTTGGTTCACCTTGTCTCCCTCTCTGTGTCAAGTGATCTCCCTCATGCAGCCTGTAAAAAGTTATTTCTGGTATTAAAAATCATGACATAATTAAATAACATCTTCAACACAATTACTGGCATTTAGGTCAATTTGAGAATAAATAGGTACTTAAAGGTTCATTCAGGGGTTCCTGAATGTAGCGCCATCTAACATCAGAACAGCAGAACATAATTCATCTAGTTGAGTTACCAGGAAATTGCTGATTGAGAGCTGATTGCTGATTGAAGATGAAGTTTGTGTTTATGTTTAACTCTGGCTTTGTTTGCCAGATTCTCAAGCAGGCAAGACAATTTCACAAACAAGTCCTATGACAAAGACCGAGGTGGGTAACAAACCTCAGTATGTTCTTGGGTATTAATTATAATGTGAAAGGATGGTTGAAAAATCTACAAGCAACATGAAAAGAGGATCCAGGAATACTTACTGTCACGTTATGTGTCAAGAAAAGATGTTTGGACCAAGGGAAAGAGCACCGATGGGAGTAACTGTGTATAAAGGTGTTTGTGTTGGCCTGTGTCGCAGACACAAACCTTTCAGTGAGGCTGTTTTTAATGCCACAGACAACGACATCCCCGGGCTGCCAAACAGGAAAGGCTCCTGGTTCTCTGAGGCAGGAAACACACACAGGGACCTCAGTCTGAACATAACTTCTGACACTGAATTTAATTCAAACTGCCAACTTCTCCTGAGAAGATCTGATGTTTGACATGCAGCATTTGTTTTGTTAGTTATATTGAAAGTATCTGTCAGTGACCTGCACAGAGTCACTGCTGTGTCCTGTGTGCTGTGAATGTGGAGCTGACAGGTTGGAGTCACTGAAGGCTGAACAGAAAAGAAATGTGGTGCAGAAGCTGACCTGCAGGTTTGTAACCTTCCTGTTAGTGAGCAAACCGACTGAACTGATGATCCCACTGTTAAGTTTTTCTCAACACGAGTCATAGTTCAGCGTTTACTCATGTTTCCCTCCACCTACACACTGGGTCAGTCTCGTCTTTCTCTCTCCTGCATCCAGCTGTGTCTCCCTCCACCCCCCATGTTGGAGATGCTGACCTCTTCCAACACACCTGATTCAAATGAGCAGCTCGTCATCAAGCTCAGCAGACGCCTGCTAACGAGTCGTTCATTTGAATCAGGTGTGTGGGAGCACCTAAAACATGCAGGGGCAGGACCGACAAACACTGGATCAGAGACACATGACTGCAAAGACATTTTTAATTTAATATGTTTTAAATAATTGTGGTGTGGGCTGCTCAGCTGATGGACTCTCATGTATGATGATGATCACAGCTGTGTGTGAAGCCACCTCATAATCCCTGCCTGTTCAAAGCATTTCTCAGAGTAACTCATCATGATCAGTTCAACACATCTTGTATCTACCCAGGAAGTGTGCTGTTTTTGTGTGTGCAGCTTGCCAACAGCTTTAGCAACATCTCCACTTAGCATTGTGGGACACTCTGGTTGCAAGGGCAGAGTGTGTATGTTTAGGCAGGTGTATAAGTAAACAAACAGGTAGACTGTACATCAGGAGCATGCAGCCTAACTAATGTAACTACTTTCCTTTTAACCTTCAGTTTACAGATGGACACATCAACCAACAAGTTTTCACATTTATCAGAAGTTTCTGTGATTTTGAGTGAATGTTAGTGTAGACTTGTCGGGCCAGGACTGTCCAGACATGCATGTAACGCTCTGAAGAGGATTACCCTCAGTTTTAAGTGTTGTGTCATTGTTTCAGATCATAGGACCTTTGTCCTGTATAAATATGACAGTTTTCTGGCTTGTTTAGTTTCTTTGCAAATAAACTCATTTCAATCCACAAATCCATTTCCAATGTCTTCTGTCTAATACTCACTGGGGACACGACATTAGCTGTACCAAATGGCCAAAAAAATAAACTGATCAACAAATGCAGTCAAAATGAATAAATGCTGAAATTATGTCTTTGTTTCAAATGGTTTGTGTGCAAAAATAAACTAACAGTGAAAAGAAAAGAGTGAAAACAAAACTTTGTCTTTGGGTTCCCCTGATGACACTGTATAATCTTTTCAGCTTGGACTTTGACTATTTTGTGTTTGATGGCCATTTGTTTAAAGTACTTTAATATTATTATTATTTTATTCCAGGTCACTATGGTAATTTCAGCCTGTGTTCTAGTAGCGATGTCATGGAATGGAACTCGACACATTAAAGGCATCAAGGGTCTTAGAACAAAGACACAGACAGGTTCTACATGAACTAACAGTCAGTAGTTCAGCAGGTAAGCAGTTGAGCACAGCTTCTGGATATTCAGAGAAACGTATTTTCTCCTTGAGAGCGTTTACAGAATAACACGTTCACGAACAAGTTAAAGACTTTTCATTCTTCGGACAACACGAGCAATTCAGGTGAGTGTGAAACTCTCAAACAGCTGCAGCTGCAGTTCATGGATTACAAAAAACCTTCCTATGAAATCATTTTGACTGTAGTTCAGTATATTTTGATTAATACAAGTTAAGACGTCAACAAATACATGAAAATATGTTAATTAAATTGAAAGAACTCCCATGCAACTAGTTTTATTTCAAGTATTTCTAAATTTTAAGTACCTTCTTGATTCTAGTGCAGAAATCCTCCTTATTCTTTTGTGTTTCAAGATACAGACTTTTGTATGTGTCTGGAAAATTATTTGGGATATTATTAAAACCAGCAATAACAGCTATAACCAGCTACAGCATTCAAACTTCATGATGAGATTGTTAAAGGAGTTTTTACTATTGTGTGTGAACATGACTTTGTGGTAAAGTGTGTGTGAAAAGGCAGTAACAAGTGTAACTTTAGTAAAAATATCAGTTTAACACAGAAAATAATTTGCATTCAAAATTTTATGCAAATAAAAGAAAAAAAAAGAATAAAAAGCGAAATGTACCTGCAGATAAACAAAGTACTCATTACATATTATCATTGTTACATTTATATATCAGCAGCATTTTAATATCAAAGCTGATATTATTTTGTCTACTCTTGACTACTTAATACGTATGGTCTTCACATGCAGATTTTAGTAACTACTGCTGTAAAAATATAACACAGAATTGTGCTCAAAAAAGTTTATGTCACAGACCTGAAATTCACTCTTAGAAACTGTCAATCATCAGATAAGATTTGTCTTATTTGTAGAGAGCATGGCCAGCACCTCCAAAGACAACGGTGGCGACCAATGTAAGGTTGTGACCAAGAAAAGGAAGGCCTGCACAGATCTGGAAATGCAGAGAAAAAAACGAAAGACTGCCAGCAACCCCATCAAGGGGTCAGCAGAGGCTGTGCTGACTCAGGGGACCAAAAGAAAGTCCAGCTTCCAAAGAGAGTCCCCCAGTAAGAAGCAGAGGGTTGGAAGCACTGACACCAACACCAACACTGCTGAACCCAGCAAAGTGTCTGAGGAGGAGACCAGTGTTGACCTGCGGCTAGCAGTAGACACTCCCAGGACATCGGAGAGCTCCAAAAGCTCTTCGACCTCCAATAACTTGTCTACTCCCAAGAACTGGATCATATCCAACTCAGAGACTGCAAGCAGAGGTAAGCTAATAGTGCAGAAGAAAATCAGATGACCACTTGTTCTTTTGACTTTTTGATTTTTGCACCAGTTCAACAAACAACATAAAACATTTTAACTAATGAGACCATGTAATCCTATTTCCAAAAATGTCAGTATATTTTTTGTTATTTGAAACTGCCATTAAAAGAAACCAGATGTTTTGAATTAACAAATGAAGAATATTATCAGAATGATGCATAACAGTAGAAGAATTCACTAACCCAGAGGCTAACAATCGCTGATTTCAACCACAACATCTGGACACAGCTGTTGTGGTAAGATGCTCCTCATAACTATCATAAAACATGAATCTGTGTTTGTGTTTGTGTGTGTTCCAGAGTTTGAAGCCAAGTACCTGCAGCTGAACAGGCTGGGAGAAGGAGGCTTTGGTTCAGTTTATGCTGGGATTAGAAAAGCTGATTATTTACCAGTAAGTATTATGTTCCTATTCTCAACTCATACATACAAACACTGTCTCTCTGAACTCTCTGAACTAACAAAAATACTGATGATTCTGTCCTGTAGGTGGCGATCAAACACATCCCCCAAGCTAAAGTGAAGGTTCAACTGGCTGTGAGTGATTTGAACTGATGTCTCAGTATTAACTCTTAAAACATCCTTGATTTTTTTTCTCACTTTCCCATTACTTTGGTGTTCAATGCGCGCACAGGCGCCCATCTATTAACACCATTACCCTCATGTATAAAGATGGATGACACATCTTCGCGTATCCAGTAGACAAAAATTAAGCTAAAATATCCTGGACAGGAGCTCTGCCATCTTGTGATGGCAATGTCATGTGGAGCCAGAGTCTGCACCTTCAGATTCAGATTCAAGATTCAAAGCATTTATTGTCATATGTACAGTAAGGAAACAGGTTTCCCTGCACAGTGAAATTCTTACACTGATGTCAACACTGAATGCCATAAAAGTTTACGGTATATTAAAAAGATAGAATCATTTCACAAAATAGGCCATTTGAGAAGGTGTTCCTGGCCATACACTCGCCCAATTAATTATTTGATAGTACTCAGCTCTCAACTGGGGCCTTTTACCCTTACAATGATTAAAACCAAACTAAACATGACACAGCAGTCAGCTTCAAAGAAGCAGTTGAGATGTTTTGGCTTCACTTCTGAGAAGCTGTCATGTCATCCATCATTAAATACGGTCAATGATTAAAACACACATTTGTTCTGTATACTTTCTCCTTTAGGACATAAATGGTGAGACACACATACTGCCCACTGAGGTGCTCCTCATGAAAACAGCGGCAGGTGGACCAGAGTCAGTGGGGAAATATGCAGCCACTACCTTATTAGACTGGTATGACCTGGACCACGGGCTTGTCCTGGTCATGGAGAGACCAGTTCCCTCTGTGGACCTATGGACCCACCTGGATGAGACCAATGGTTACATGGCGGAAGCCCAGGCTAAGGTACTGAAGCTGGTTGGAGCATGTTTCTGTGTCAGTGTATGGTGTTACCCTAAAGCTGCACTGAGTCTCAACTAAAACAAAACAAAACAAAACAAAGTACTGGATTTAGTATTAATCAAACAGCACTGTGCTGTTTTTGGTATCAACACTGTTCTCAGGTCAGTTCTCTCAAATGCACTGAACTGGACTTTGAGCAACAATTTCTCTGAAAGCTGCAACAATGTCAAATAATTAGAAAGTATCACCCAGCATTCCCTGCTTCATATAATTCTAAATGAGTCTGTTTCTCCTTATCTCTATCTCAGAACATCATGAAACAGCTGGTGGATGCAGCCATTCAAATGCACTCTCAGAAAGTGTTCCATCGGGATATCAAAGCAAACAATATCCTTCTGGAAACTGGTTCTGATGTCCCTCGAGTGCGCATCATAGACTTTGGCTGTGGCTGCGTTGAGAAAAGTGAACCTTACAACAGCTACTCTGGTACGACATCTGGTTTCTACTCCTGCTCATCATGCCTTTGTAGATCTCGAGTGAGGTGATTTTGTTTAAAACTTACTCCTCATCTTTGTTTTATTTCTGCCTCTTTCTCTGTATTGACAGGAACCCTTGATTACGCCCCGCCAGAGTATTACAAAGAGAGGGAATACAAGGCCCGTCCCACCACAGTCTGGCAACTGGGCACACTACTTTATGAGCTGCTGCATGAAACCAGTGACTTTAGCACCCAGAGGTTCCTTAGGAACCAAAGGGCTTTTGTAAGTGGATTAAATGAGCTCAAAGTGTCCCAAGGTAAGACAATGCTGGTTTCAATACAGTTCTAGGTTTTGGTACTGATAGTGTGCAAGCTTTTTCCTTCCATGTTCCAAAAGGTCACTCCAGCTGACACTTTTTTCAATTCATGTCTGTCCTCCAGACTGCCTGGATTTGTTGAAGATGTGTTTGACGGCAGACCCGGACAACCGCGCTACCCTGGAAGAGATGCAGGAACATCCATGGTTCACATAAAACTGCACATTCCACCCAACAAAACATCGCCATCATCTGGATGGAACAGAAACTACTTTGCCTTAAAACTTCAGTATTTTGCATTAAACTGTGCTTCAAAAATATAAATAAATGACATAAGTCACAGTTTGTTGGTGATTTAGTAAATGTTTGGACAGGCACCTAAATACTCTCATAAAAGGTATTATGCTGATGCGATAATGATGAAAATTCTTACATACATCAATGCCTCTTTCTTCTCACACTCTGGAAAGATGTGAACTCTTTCACCAAACATCGTCTCATACTTTCTGTATTAATGACTAATTTAAAGAGTTTGGTCTGGACCTGCTCCGTTTGGAAAGTGTCATGAGATAACTTCTGTTGTCACTATATAAATAAACTATCGAACTGAACATTTTTGCTTTCACTTTTCTATTCCTGCATCAAAGTTAGGAGGTAATGTTGGTGGGCCCGCACTGATAAATAATATTTGAAGCTAATACGGTTAGAATGAAGCTAATACTATCTTATATACTCTGAGTACTTAATATGTATGGTCTTACACTCCAGTAACTATTGATGTCAAATGAATGCAGTAGAGTTAAATGTGTAGATCTACTGCAGGTGATTACTTTGTGCTTCATAATAAAAAACACAGGTTTCTGTGACAACAAGTTATTGTATAACAAATTAAATTTGTGTGAAACATTTGAGTTGCTCTCTGCATGAACCTATTTATTATACAGGCTATGGTGTAAGCACAGCAACAGCCTAGCTTGTTAGCCTTAGCTAGCTTCATAGCTTCGAGCTGTGTGAGTAGATTTCATAAACCAGCTTGTCTCAGCTGCTCCAACGCTCCACCTGACTACCAATATTTGGACTTGCCAGGGGTTGAGAGAAGTCATACACTGCAGAGATGGCGACGGCCAGGCATGCACATATTGAGCGTTACATACGGCTTATAAGAAACCTGTGGTCGACATAACGGTGAGTCCGTCCACCATTTATGAGTTCAGAAAATCAAAGTGACAAATTTGAAGAAATCCGATTTTCCTGAGAAATCGTATTCACGAGAATCCGACAGACATAATATGGACGGATGAACATAGAACAACGGCTGTCACTGATGTAAAGCCATAAAAATGTGAATGAACGTAACATAATACAGATGCTGTGTGTGAGAGCACGCTGTCAGAATGTTTACCTGTTCACTTGCTCAGGTACTCAACTTCACATGTGCTTGTTTTAAAATGTACATCCATTCAATCACGCGATATCCCTCCCATCACACAGCAGTGTTTCGGAGCAGAAACACACATCAGTCTTCTTCTATGAGATGGCTCTCCCACTACAGACTGCTTTGGATTCATACAGCAGCTTGTTATGCATGAGCCACACTGCTGTGAAGAATTAAATTGGCTTCTTGACCAACATTTAAAAAGTCACAGCAGGGCCAAACCTGACCTCGTCTACTGAATCACGACAACCTGCTGCAGTGCTGCTGCCTGCATCTCCTTTGACTTGAGACCACCTACAGAAGGAAACACAGGACCTTGTGCACACACTTGTTTAGTTTTCTGAAAACTGGTTCTGCTGTGCAGCTGTTATTATACATGATCTTTGGGTTTTGCCACAAAAGTAGCTGAACCAAACTAACCATATGGCTGTCACAGCACGGAGTGAAGTAACACAAACAAGCAGCAACTGGTCAAAGTCAACACAGTCTGATGAAGAAGGAAGCTAGGAGGACTGGAATGATTCAGTGACAGAAAACAACCTTTTTAATTCATCGTCCACCCTTCAAAACAGCATCAAGAAAAGAAGGTCCTGCAGATGATGCACAGAGGAAGGTTCAGGATGGAGCAAAAAACCAAGAGAGAAAGACAAGTAAAAAGCAACCTGATGAACACAAGAACTGAATCATCTGAAAACCAGAACATGAACCATGAAGACACAGCAAATAAGGTACACAGCAGTAGAGTCGTTCACATATTTGCAAATCAGAGCACCATCGTACGGGACTGGGTGGACAGACAGAAATTTAAATCTCAGCAGAGCCAGCTGAACTCCTTCATGAAGTCCCCCAAAAAATATAACTGCAGAAGCAAAAACATTAATTTACTTGAGGACACAGTAATGCAGCTCCAACTCTTAAAACCAGAGTGACTCAGCATGAAAAGTGAATCCTTCTCTTCTGAAACACGACCACAGCAGAGAAAAGTTAACTCAAAGTTGTCTACTCAGGTATTTCTTCTCTCATTTCTCACCACATGATGTGGTGCGTGTGGTTAAGTGGATATTTGACTTACGTCCATTGTTTATCATCTCTTGATCCTCTGACTGTTTCCTCTTGAATGAGGAGTGAAGCTAGTGGCAGATTAGAACACAAAGTCAGCTCAGTGATAACAAATAAAGACTTCAGAAAATAGCAAAGCTGATGATGACAAAGTTTTGTTTATCTCCAGTACTAAAGGTGTGTGGGAATGTGTGAGTGCTGGAGGTTTTTATTGCCTTGAAATGTCATATGTTGCTATTCGAAGTGCAAAAGTTCATAATCCCAGCTAGTTGATGGATTCAAACAAACCCTCTGGTGACCAGCCTGATAATCTGACCTTCTGGCTGCTTGGTTCAGTAAATCCACATCATGCAGACAGTCTGTCTGAATAGAATGCTGTACTCAAGGAAAACCATGACAAATGTATCCTTACAATACCTTAATATGGACACAGTCTGTCTTACAATCAAGATCAATGTGATACTTCACCTGACGTGATACAGTGTATCTCTCTGTTTTGTTCTGTTCATTGGGTGAAAGCTTCATTAAGCTAAAAGACTTTTCTGTCTTTAAAGTAGTTCTGCTAACAAACTGAGCTGTTGCTTGGTTTTGATGTTGACTGTAAATCTTATTTCAAATCTTAAAATAAATCCAAATACATTCAGCAGCCTGCTCAGGTGATTTTACAAAACTTTTAAGCTGTTAAGACACACTGACTGCATATTCCTGAAGCTGATTGCACATGTGCAAGCAAACTACATTTCCTAACACTTTATTCTGGCACAATTTAGTTTAGAGTTTACAATCTTTACTGTCTGAAATCTAATTTTAATGAGTATGAGATAGACAAAACTATCAGCCACTATCAGTTACTAACAGCACTATTCATTCCAACATTCCTCCTTAGTGCAGACTTTAAGTATCCACAAATATTGATATTTGAGCAGAGAATGAAGCACAGGAGGAATATTGTAGAGAGAGTCAGTGTTCTTCCCATTTTCTCACTGCATAACAGAGTCTCAAGGGTCACTGAGCCACAGTAACATCATAATCAAACATCATAATAATGGTCAGAAGGTATAAAAAGATCAGGGTGGACACAAAGCTTCTCCTTTTTCTGTCATCCCTTCTGTAATGCCATTTTTTTTGCTCCCTTCTTTTTGCTTTTCTTTCCCTCCAAGAAACTGACATTTCAGACACTCCTACAGCTGTATACTAATCCTCCACTAATATGATCTAATCCAGCATCATGTCTGTACCATTTGATAGAGTTAGGGCCCGTATAAAAGTCTTGATTTACTAATACTGGACTGATCACTTATGTGATCTGAAATGTCAGGTGTGCACCTGCCAGCTTTCATCTACAACACAGGGTCTGCAATCTTAATACGTCTGGTGGCCCTTTGTAAGCCTGAAGGGGAGAAATCTCCATCTGATATTCCACTTATTTGAAGAAATAAACAAACTCATGATGTCTTTGAAGATAACGCATGTGCATTAATACCGATGGACTGCGACAGCTGTGAGACACAGTAGATACTGACACACTGACAGCATGATAAGAGACTCATCAAATTGACATGACATAAGCTGCACACATAATCTATGCACATGATATAAGCTAAGTATGTTAAGTAGTTCACGTTGTGAAATGGCACAGTTTGGTTCGGTTTAAGAAAAGATCACAGTTTGGGTTAATACAGGAAAGTACATAATGTACACAGCATACATTACGAGCACATTACATAAGTTAACTCAAGTATGTGGGTTAAAATGAGGCAACATTCAATCTGCTGGGTGAAAGTCCTGTTTGACACATCCATCCATCCACACCAACTTCCTCATCATCCAGCTTCACTGCTCGAGTCAGAGATGCTGAGGAAAACTGCTTTACAAGTTGATCTGCTCCAGCCATGAAAAACAAGACACACCAAACTCATCCAACCAGACTTTGCTTTGAGCACCGGGGCTCAGTCATGCTGGAATAGAAAAGGGCCTTCGCCATACTGTTGCCACAAAGTTGGAAGCAGAAAGTGTATTTATCTGGATGTTGTGAAGTCATACATGCCGCCTCTGTGGTATAGTACCACTAAAAACACAATGTGTATACATGTGAATTCAGTCCAGTAGATTATATCTTCAAATAATTTAGCAGGCAGCTGAATTGTCAAAACAACAAACATCATCCTGACTAACCTTCTGAACTCTGTTTGTTAGCGGTCTGTTTAAGCAGAAACAGATCAGGTTTGCAGATGATGTTTGTATAATTTCCTCTGCTCAGAGATTTGATCTGATCTCATGTCAGTATCAATCAGCACAGAACAGCTTTCCTCTCAGCAGAGGACTGAACCAATGAAAGAGTGAGATGAGAGACTAAGCAGTTTATGATTGGCTCTCAGAGTAATACCAGCAACGTAGCTTTGTCTGTCTCTGTCTCAGTTATTTCGACATCCCTGATAAACCTGCTCGTTCATGTTTCCTTCTCATTCATGTTAAGACAGGACAGAAGTGAAAAGAAGTGAGGAGACAGAGGACGAGAGGACCAGAATCAGGAGAGTCGGAGCTCTGTCAGCTCTGAAGGATAAGCAGCTCCTGTGGGGGCTTCAACAACCCCCAGCCTCCAATAACTTTAATGTTTAATTGATCCCAGAGCTAAAACACAGCACATGGAGAACACTGATTGGACAGCACTGGTCTGGATCTTCAGACAGTAAAATATAAGATGGTCAGCTGGTAACTCAAAGACATCAAAGCGGAGAAACCACAGAGAAATGGACCCTCGTTTGGTGCTCCCCCCTCTTTATCATTATTCTCATATTTCCACTGAAACACCCTGACCTGCCACTGCAGCTTCTTGTTAGTGTTAAACATGTCTTGTAACTTCTCAGAGCTCCATTATGCAGCGTACTGGGCCCAGTTCACAGTCAGAGCAGCCCTGCTGACAACAACCAGTGGTAGAAGCTCAAACTGATCACCATTTAGAGGAGGAGAAAATCAGTCTGACTGTAAAGGAGAGCTGACAGTAATTCACCAGTAACAAATCTCTTTAGAGATGAAGGAAGAGAAAAACATTTAGCTGACACTCTGTACTGTCCGTCTCTTTAAAGGGAAACATGAGAACTGATGAATGAACAGAAGAAGGAAAAGCTCAGATGCTGGAAAGGAGAGAGAAGAACAGAACGAGTGTTTAAAACAGAAGATCGACAGGATTCTCTGAGGTGGAGAGAAGACCAGAGGCTCATCTGTGTTAGTCAGCCATGACGCTTCCCACCACACAGATACTATTACACACTCACACACCTAGAAGCACTTCTTGTGTGTATTAAATTGCCAGCAGCTCTCATTAAGAACACGTATCTCTCTCCAAGTCCACCCTGCTCCAATGCTCCAGTCTGAGGGTTTCTGGGTAAAATATGACCATCCAGCATCAACTGCAGCCTGATAACAAACATACAACACAAGGCCAACAGCTGCTCTGTGGCTCCTCTTGACCACTCAATGATGAGACAATATGCTCATCGTTTCCTGCACTTCAATGTTCAGAAACTGTTGCATCACACAGTGAAATCTTTGAACTTCACTGACTTTACTAAATTTCCCACATCTGTTGTGGAGCTGATTTTCCAGTCTGCACAGCTCTTACCAATTTGTGTCGTAAACACTTGCTGATTTTTCTGATGCAGAATACTTTTAAATGAATTTTAGCCCCCAAGGATAACAAAATGCCTCCTGGTGAGGCCATGTGTGTTTTTATAAATCTAAAGTGTGGAAGGAAAGCTGATCTGATATATCAGATGAAAGGTGTTTTATTTCATTTTCACTTTTCAAACGTAACATTCACAGCCCAAATATGATCAGAAAAGTGGTCCACATGAACAACAGGGTCTGATATCAGTGATTATTATGAAGATTATCATTACTGAATGTTATCCAGAGTAACGATGAAGATAACCTGATGAATGTAAGCTGTTTCCCACCACAAAGAATTTTCATGTTTCACTTCTTTTTGTCAGTCAGTGTCAGAAAGTCTCCATCAGATCAGTTCCTGCTCTTTGTCCAGTGGCCCCACACATCAACCCTTGATGATCCCAGAAGTTTGTTTATTCGGGTTGTGTCTGGCCGAGCTGCAGGATCTGTTCTAACTGAGCCTCTTTGGATCTTCATGAAGTCATCACAGTGGTCTTCACAGGAAAGTTTCAGAGAGAATGCAGTGAAAGAAGAAAGTTTTGTTCTCAGTAATGTTTTGAACATAAAACATCCTGTGAGGACTGAGTTACTGCTGATCTGCTCAAAGTAACATGGGTACAATAACATGCTCTTCATTCTTCTACTCACTCTACTTGACTGGAGGTCCACTCAGCTCAGACAGCTGGGTCAGGGCCACCACTGATTCAAGTAGTACATGAGAAGAAAACACTCAGACCACAAACTACATTTCAGAACCAGTCGACCTCCCACGTCTCTGTCTGTCTGTCCAGTATGTTTCCATCTGATGACTGGTGAGTGTTCAGTCAGTGAACCTCACCCATTGAACATCGTTTCCTCTCTAGAACTGCAGGTTCCCTGACAGATCTGGAGTCTGTTCAGAGGGTTTCACTGGGATATCAGAGGGTCAGCAGTGGACAACAAATCTGATTTAAAGCCTCTCAACAACGGTGACATGAAGAATCAACTTTCACCTTACACTTCAGCATAATTAGACATCATTAACAAAGCACCTTCACGCATGTAGAAATGAAGAGGTTATCAACCAAAATGGAAGAGTCAAGAGAAAGGTTGAGGGTCCTTGTGGAATGTAAGTGTGCACTTTGTAAAGTACTGGCAGTGTTGATGAGAGCTTTTATCTACACAAGGATTTTAAAACACTCACAATAATGCTAAGATTTGCATTTGCCTCAAAAAGTGATGAAAGTGGTTGTTATAACCTCACACAACGGAATGCAAATCAGTATAACAAATCTTCAGATTTAATGTTATTAAGACAAAAATTAACTTGTTGCAAACTGATGTTTGACAGCTGATTCAGCTCACTTATATATTTATATTTCACCTAAAAATCCACTTTAAAAAGTCAGTTTAAATCAGATTTTTGTCCACGACATAACAGCTGCTGTCATCACCATATGAAATGAGTCTCCTCTAAATTACTGATTAGCTCATCTGAGAAGCAGAAACAAAAGAGAGACCAGGACAGACATGCAGCCGATACTTCATGTCCCACTCATCCATCCAAAACTCTTTCTCTCTCACGAACATGTCAATCATGCCTGAAAATCCAGTAATTAACAGTAAAATAACTTCATATTCTGTTGTCCGCCAGCTCAGTGTGAAAAGCTAAGAACATTTTTCCAGCATTTACAAACTCCAACAGGGATGATATGAGAAAAGCATCTCAAACTGATTCTTTCTTCTCCAACTTTCCAAGCTTAAAAGCTAAATAAATGACCTCTAAAAAAAGTCACAGCTGCGACCCACCATGTTACAGCAGTATGAATGTAACATCTTGTTGTTTATTGTTGTGGTTTAAATAGCTGCCACTCATCCTTTGCCTCCAAACAAATGACTATACTGTTGGTAAAAATTCAATTACCGTAATGTTTTGTGAAGTGCAGTCAGCCTTGTGTGGCCTCTTTATTGAGGGTGTGTTTCATCTCCCTCTCTAATGCTGTCCCCCCAGGGCTCTGCTGGATTACATGTATTTAGAGCCGCTCAATGAGCATTTACATTTCAGTTCCACCAGGGAGGACGAAGCCTCCGGACTTCATCGCAGACCCATCATTTAAACGTACGATGGGAAACATCGTTAAGCTGCTTGAGGTAATGTTCATGATGTAATGTTAAAGTTACTCAGTAAGAATCAGGAAGACACAAAACACACTCACAGAAAACAGTATTGATTTGCAATCAAGCTTATCAACTGTTGGCTACAACTTCTCACACATCCAGAAGACACAGAGCAACACGAGCAGGTGGACTCGTGTTTCTGGTTACCTGACGAATAGTCAGCATTCACTGTCCACTGATCTCTGGTTTGGTCCATCCACTCAAATGCTGCATGCTGGACTTTCTTTACTTCTCACTCACTTGTTTCTGTTCTCTGCTCTCATGTTGGACATGAAGCTACGCTCAGCATGTTTGAGTTTGTTTTCTGGAAACAGCTCAGATATACATCTGGGATTCATCATCACGTGCTGGCTGTCAGAGTCAACCTTCTGACTGTTCACACTGTGACGGACTGCTCCTTGTCCTTTGTCATTGTGGCTTGAGGCTTCTGATGCCATTCAGTTGCTTTCATAGTGAGAATCTTTATGCCAGTCAGCTGAGTAACCTCTGGCAGTATGACTGTGTGTGTAACTGTGTAGGTGTACAACCTTGGCAGTGGATTGTGTTGTGTTTCTCTTTCCTGGCCTCCTGCCTGCTGCACCTCTTCACCTCGTTGTGGGTCACATCCACTGCTGGAGCCTCTCCTGGCACTACCAGCATGACACATAGCATTAAAAACAACAGAGCCTGATGCCAGAGAACCTGTGGAGAGTGAACCCTGGCTGGTACACAGAGTGTGTCCTGACCTGTCATTGTGTCGAGTCAGATTTTAGCTCTCAGCAGCTCCCTGCAGGGACAGTGACAGAGTGCATTTCCCAACAGAAAAACACAGTCATTAACATGATATACACCTTTTTCTCTCATGCTACTGAGCTACATCATTTGAAGACATGATGTTGAGAAAGATAGCAGAGAATCTGCATCCAACTCTGACTATTATGGGATGTAATGGGATAATTCAAACAGTCAGAGCAACAGATATAAATGAGGTTTATGAATTCTCAGCACCTTCTATAGAGGCAGTAGATATAAAATCAGAAGCCTTTATATTGAAACATTTTCACTCATTGCTAAAGCAACAATATGTGCAGCCCTCAGGTGGCTGGAGGCTGCCAATGAGTCAGGAACAATACGGTAGTGGATGTTTCTCACTGTGTGTGTGTGTGTTTGTATTCCACATTAAGCTGTTTCATCTCCGCCCACCTCTCATCCCTCCATTGTTAATGTGAACTCCTACCTCCCACAGTCCCTCTCTCCACCCCTGCCCTCTCTCTCTCTCCATTATAGAGCTGGCAGCTCTGATCAGCTGATGCTGAACTTGACTCATTTCCTGTGGGAATCGATGGCTACATTTAATCAAATGGCTCGAGGCTAATGGCTTTAGTGGGGCTCAGGGGGCGGGGCCAGAGTGCGCTGACTCAGGTCACCATCAGACAGAAACTGTAAGTGAGCCTGGATGTCCCTCGTGGCGAAAACACTTGGGGCAGGACAGAGAAACCGAGAAAATGTCCACCACTGGTAACAAACATCTGTTTTGGATTCAGAGGGGAAACTTATGTTACAGTCCTCCAAGACTCAGTGTAACCAGACCAGAAGCCAAAGAGTTTACTGTTAGAGCCCATTTAATGATTCTTATTCATCTTTTAAGGTGGGGTCAGCATTCATCCTGAGACACATGCTTAAACAACTCTTCACTAGTCACACGAAAGGAAAGATGAAAGATGTCTTTTTTTTATAGTTTTCACCACAGACTCCCCCATGTGTTTGTCACAGTCTCTTTCAGAAAAAAGAATAGCTGTATTATCATGAGAGACCCTGCTGAGTGGTCTCATGGGACATACAATCCTATGGTGAAAGTCTTCAAGTTCTCTTTCACCAAGATCAGTGTTGCCCACATGATGCAACACAGAATATCAATTTTATTTGATACAATACTGTTTAACACCATCTTCATTCAGAAACAAACAACTGATTACATGAAAGGCAAAGCAGAGACTGAAATCATCCAATAGACCGACTGAAGTCTGGGAGGGCAGGCAGGGCTTGAGCTGGAGCCTTTGATATGCAGGCAAACCAGGGAGATGAGAAACCAAGATCAAACACCAAACAACAGAAGTCTTCTTACACAAACTGATTGTGAAACTGCTGCAAGATGGATGGATGGATGGATGGATGGAAGTTTTGTCCTTGAACAGATCAAAGTGGTTACTGTGCTCAGGTCCATTAGTATGAAATTAGGTATTTGATAGTTGGCTCTAAATTCTAAAAATGAAACATCATCCACATCCCTCTGCAGTCTGATCATTTCAGGAGTGTGTCGCCACAATTAATCATACAGGGACACAAAGAGACTGGAGAACCTTCACACCTCAGACAGATGAGAATAGGAGGGACAGAGGAGGAGGAAAGTAGATAAGATGGAGAAAACAGAATGACGACCAAGAATGATAACAGATGAGAAAACTCATCAGTCTGATCCACCTCATGTTTAATGTCTAATTTGGTTTCAAATCTTTCCTCTGACCTACAAGTCTGCTCTAACTCCTACAGATCCTCTCTGTTTATCCATGATATGCTGTTTCGGTGTTGATTATCCAACACCGCAAGCCACCATCTGTTATCGCAATATTTAAACATGAAATGTCTGTGCAGGAGGAAGATTTAAGCTATGAAACCACTAATCAAAGAATCTAATTAAATGTCATAAAGACTCTGGAGCTCTAAGGTTCAGGTCCATTAGGCTGACAGGAGTCAGTAGATGGACTGGGTTAACACACAGTGAAGCTCATCACGTCAAGTCCTTTGAAGACAGTGAACCATGAAAGGGTGCAGGTCAACATTCAACAGAGCTCACATGGAGACTCTGAGAGACTTTTCCTTTCTATTACACATCACTCTAGTCTCCAGACTGAACATGGACTTCAATCTGACAACAGCATGAGGCCACAAATTGACTTCATACAATCATAAAATCAGGTTTAGACCTTAGAGTTTTGGTGGGAGAGAATTAAACCTTCAGAGATAAAGGTAGTACTGTAGAAGATGATGGTGATAACACTGGTCAAATCACTGAGCTGAGAGGTTCAGGATGAAGGATCTCTAAAGTTCCTCTTCAAAAACTCTCAGACCTTCTTTGTCTCTTACTGATTCACATCAAACTATCAGATCCATCACAACCACAATTGATTCAGCACTCAGAAAATGAACTGCAGCTGACCCTGAATCTATAATTCTCTATATGAACAAGAATCACTGCTGATAACTATTGAATGGAGGTCCAGTTGAGTTCACTGACTGCTTTTGAAGACTGATCTAGTTGTTATCGACTCCAATAAATGAAAGAAGAGGAGTGCTGCTCAGTCATCGTCTTCTGTTTGCTCAGAAGCAGTATTTACTGTCAGAGCCCCTCTTCACTCCATCCAAAGCTCTGAAGAATCTCACTCAGACAGTATAATGGCTCGGCTGGTCAGAGGACTTAAGTGAGCTGTTTTAAAACATCTGCCTGCTTTGAAACAGTCAGTGAGGTCTGGGCACCAAACCTACTTGGTCAGGTTGAGGAAAAAAATCACGGTTTGGGTTCAAATAAGTAAGTCAGAGATGTTAGGACATGACGAAAGTTAGATACATTACGTAAGTTAAAATAACTCATTTACTTTTGGTTTCACACAGGACATGAACAGTGTTGTCTGGGTGAAAGTCTTGTGATTGTTTGACCCATCTAAAGCAAACCAAAACCACCATCAAAGAGTCTCTTCATGAACACATTCAATCAATATCAGAAATATGTAGTCAGAGCTGACAACAACAACTGACTGGATTTTATATTTTCTTCTCTAATCACTCCTGCTCAGTTCAGGTCTTCACCTCTGCTCTGAACAGGCATAGAAGTTTTTCAATTGCTGAATTAACTCATTTTATCAGAGGACGTATAGAAGGTACTTGAGATGAATTCTGTTACACACAAACTCAGAGACTGAAGTCCATGACCTCTTCAGAGGTCACTTCACTTCAGACTGGTTTCCAGAGGGAACAGTCAGAAAACCTCTGATGTCCAACTCTCTGCACTGCAGGACTACAGTACTGTAACATCTCTGAGCAGATGATTCATTTACGCTTCACTTTTTCAGCCTTGAGGGCCTGTAGGTGTTGCTTCTGTGGTTCTATAAATGTTATTTTTCTGTCCGCTTGGTGCTGGTTGACTGTTTGCTCATGTTTTGAACTTTCTCAACAATGAGTTTTCCTCGGTTGAGATCATATAACAATAGATGACTCTGTGAAAGCCAAAAGCTTTATCAGACATATTTTTTTCTTTTTTTCTATCATTTTGGACATTCTCCTTCCATTCTGATCAAAACAATATCTCTGAAAAAGCAAATGAAATGCAAGCATTTGAAAAGCATTTTGTAAGATGATGAATTATCTTTAGTATGGACAGTATGACGGTAACAACCAATTGATCTACTCCACCACCTCCACCATTAAATGTAAATCAAAAGGTACAGATTAAACTATGTCGATATTACGGAGAACCGAAGAACTTTAAGTCAGTTGTTACTTAATTTTGGTACCTGAGAGCACATCTTGACAGTATAGAGAGAAAGAGTGAGACTAAGACACAGCGAGTCAGAGCAACAGGGAGTCGAAGGTTTGATTCTACTTTTCAAAACTTGATGAAGATGACACTGGCCGTAATATTTGTGATGCAAAATGTAAAGCTGACCAGGGCAACAAGCACAACTGACCTCTACTGTATTTCACTCTTGTTCTTTTTGTTATTCCTACATTTTGTGTACTGTGATGATATTCTTCTGGATTTCTTCAATCCAGGCCAGTTAGCTTTAGAGCTAAAAATTGGCCTCATTCAACCAGATAGCACATTCAAGTCATTATTGCATCAATGCACAGATTTGAAAGCACGTACAGGCTAACAAAGTAATGGTAATTGTACATGTTGTTGTCGTACTTCTACAAACTTTCACCAACAGCTGATCATCAAAATGTTGCTCCTCATTCCAAAAGGAAAGTTTGTGTCTTCAACCATGAAGAGCTTTTCTGAAGCTTAATGCCTCAGTGAAAACAAAATGAATGAAACTGCACAAATAGATGACATGACAAAAGATCACTGCTGGCACAAAAGACATCACTGATCAAAAATAGTTTTGTTGCCCACCTACAGGTTTACAGCTACAGAACAGCTGGGTCTTATCTGCTTTACCTTCTGGTGTCACGCCACAGCTCTCAGATCTGATCTCACTTGCACAAGAACCAGTTTAGAATATAATGTCACTAAACACTGAGTTTGATTATTGTCTCTTCTGCTGGGGTTGCAATTCAAGCAAGAATATTTCCAAAAAAAAAAAAAAAAAATCTTCAATCTAAGAACTGGAATATGAGCCTTGAAATGTTAAAATGATAAGTGTGAAATATTTTATAAATGCTGGTAACAGTTTAAATTGATTTCTTTGTATTACAGATCTCATCTCCAGTGAAAATGGCAAAATGTCAGAGGTTGAATGAGGTTTAGCACAGAGAAACAGCTTAGTCCCACATGGCTGACAGCAGAGAGACCTGGCATATGGATGAGACGTGATCTCTCCAAGTGGGATATTCTACAACACTGATATTAATAATGGAGTATTTTATGGGCTGTGTGGGGCTACTCAAGACAAGGCAGGCATGCAAAGCATCCATATGTCATTAGATAATACAGACCTGAAGATACAGCTGCTTCCCATGCAGGGACAAATTTAAAACAGGAATAGTCTTAATTAAAAGGCAACACTTCACATTCTTAGTAAATGACAGAACTCTGATCCTCACAGGAGGCTAACTGTGATTCAAGAGCAACAACACTACCTCAATGTCCTCATCATCACGGGAGAATTTTGTCGCCATAATCCCTTTCATTTTCAGTGGTTCATTGTTGGGAGGGACAGTTTCTGTTGATGTCAGTACCAAAGCTTGAGTCACGTCATTGCAATTATTGAAGGTGGTGTAACGGAGAAAATGTGTCACTACAAAATAAGAGCTCACACTGTTGCAGCTGCATTTGAATTGTGAGGCTGAAGTCAGTTTGTAAAATCCTGAGATGGTTCAGACATAATTTACATTTAATATCGAGCAGAACAAACGTTGGCCTAAAGCGATGTTGGCTGGTGTAACACCTGATGAGTCGTCTGTTCTCTCCTCTTTCATTTTCGCAGATATGAGTCGTGGTTTCCTTCATCATCATTCATGCTGACATCATGAATATTCATGTATGTGCTGTGTCAGTGAATGGCCTCTCTGTGGAGCCTCATGTGAAAGTATGTGTCAGAGCACACATTGTAAAGGATGGAAATTATTTTTCTTTTATTACTCAAAGCACACTGGGTCTATCCTAAATTATTTTCAGCAGCCCACTTACATTGATTGTCTTCCAATTATGTTGTTTTTTCTTGATTAGAATGAAGTAACATGACAGCTGAACTGGCAGAGGTCCACCTAGACAGTCTCCAAATCTCATTCCTGTGCGCATGTTGTCTGCTCCACTTGGTTTAAGACATTTTGTGATGCACAGCAAAAAATACATTTCAATCTAATTATGTTAAAATCTAACGAGACAGAGAGCAGACTAGCAGGTGAGGTTCCCATCTGTCTGCAGCGCCTGCTTGTTGTCTCTGTGAAGACCTTTCACCTGACCGACTCCCTAAGTCCAACTTGTTATTAAAGATCCAGTTTGGGCAGATTAAATCTTACATAACCAACACAACACTGTGACTAAACAAACCCCACACACGTCTGGACTCCTGTGCACAGGACTATTCTACAGCGTCATGTTCTAGATCTTCCTTTGCTCAGATAAACTTATCAGCCATGTTTGGATAATGAGGCCCCTGTCAGTGGGCTCCAGAGGTTCCCCTCCATAAATCACTCTGTACTCATGGTATGGGGATCTCTTGTGAGAGCACAGCTCTGCTTGCCAGGCCTGTACTCCCCAAGCACTCGTCCTTCTCAGCAGCCAACTGTCTGTCCAGCTGTCACCGCTCTTTCAGGATCATCATGCAGTCTGTTCCTGCTTAAAATACTGAACATTCGCTTATTCAAATCATCAAGGAAAGAGAAACATTTTGAAAATGAAATATCATTTTAAATGGGAAAATGAACAAACTATATCAGGTTCTCTGTGTATTATTAAACATAATATCTATCAGCAAAGTTTAATATGCAGAGATTACTCTGTGTATGTTCAGTAGAGCTGTTGGTAACCTGGAGGAGGCTCCTCCTAATATCTCCACCACACTTCATTTGTCCTGTTAATTAATATTTAATCTGCAGACTTTAAGGATTCAGAACCACATGCAACATTTTGATTGGTTCACTTAGAGGCTCCTGTCTGTTACTAAGACAGGGACTTTACTGCTCCTCCCAATACACTCATGTGCTCCTGATTATTTCTGATCGATGGAGAACGACACATTTGGACAGTAGGAAGTCACACATCAACAATTCGAACATCAGACTGCAGTTATGACAGCATGTGAGGGACAAACTGTTGCTTTCTTGTTTCTTTTTACTCCTTTTTTTCATCTTTTTTACACACTTATTTGTTGACTCGCAGAAAGCCTTCACTGCAGCTGTTTTCTTTCATAACACACATTGCTTTTGTGTTGCACTACAGAGTGGTTGTGAACATTTTCTATCGGTAAAATGGAAAGAAACTGAATAACTATCATCTTCAGCGTGCAAAGCCAACAATAAAAGAGATTAGTTTTCCAAATGGAAGAATACTGACAGTCATACAGAACAACAGTTAGAAACAACAATAAAACATAGCAGAGGAGCATCAGTTACCCAATCAGAATACAGAGTACACTGTACATTTACACTGAACGACTTCATAAAGGTCTCTGAAAGAGTTTGGTACATTACATGATGTTACATCATCTCACATCGATCTTATTTTAGTCCTGGGAAACATGTCAAGTCTTTTTCTTCTTCTCTCTGTGACTCATTGTGGCATTTTATCTCATTTTCTGCTCCTCCTCCTCAAACAAATTACTGACTAAATTACTACTATTACTACAACTACTAATAAAGACTGACTAACTCTTTTCTTTTGCTGTTCATCAAAGTTTACTGATAAAAGACGATCTGAATGCAGCATAACAGAACCCCAGCAAGACTGAAGAAGGAAATGAAGCCCTGATGCATCTTTCTGTCACTGCAGGAGGAAGAGAGACACGAGGAGGGAGATAAATCAACTAACACTGAGCAGTTTCCTCCATACAAGTTTCTAAAGTGACTCATATTCACACTGTCTGCATTTACACAGATTACAGTATTGGATATCCTTCTCCACTCTTAAAACATTTTAAAGACAGACTTCAGAGTCAGCTTCATTGTCTTTGTCTTGAGAGATGGTTCTCCAGCTTGCAGCAGTGTTCTGAGTGGCTTTGGTGGGATCATCAGACAAAGATGTTTGACAGGAAGTCAACTTAGCACTCTGAAATCAGTCTGACACCAAGATCAGAATCACTACCACTGCAGCTCAAGTCCAAATATAGTGCACTACAATTAATAAGTAGAATACCTGTCTCTCTGATCTTCCTCCTCTCAGTGTCTCTCTGTCTGTCTGCTGCTCCTTTGGTTGTCTCCAGTTTCAACACAGAGTTACGTCCTCAGATTGAAAACTTTCTGGCCTGAAACAGTTTTCACCACAGTGTGAATCCCCACTGAGACGTCAGCTCTGCTTTCAGAGATTTGTGGGGATTAACTGCAGATCTCAGCTCTCTGACACAAATCTCGGGTCACTTGCTTGGTGTCTCATTATTATTTTCCCTTATTAATCTAAATCCATGATTATTTGTGTGGTGATACATTATTATCAACCAGCCCTCCTCCTTCTGTGCTTGTGAAGCCTTTGTATTTACATTAGCTGTTAAACTATCAACCGCTTGTGGTGACATTTTTATCAACAACACCAAAATCAGGGAGAATGATCAGCACGCTGGACATCGACTCTGACCAACCCAAAACACTGCTGAGCAACACTTCCTCTGAGACTGCAAACACTCTGATCCTGACCACAACACTGACCAAACATATTCCATGTACTTCATGAGCTGCTTGTGGGATACAGTCGTGCAAAGACCAATAATTTGCACTTCCTGATTCAGTTCATCAGTCAGTTCATTCTCTAAATGAGAAAGTTTGCCCCCCTGACCTTTTTACTTTTCTATTCCCAGCTCTATGATGTTTGTATTACACTCCCTCCTTGCTTTTCAGTCTTTCTTACCAGCTGAAACTCTTGTGTGAAGACTCAGAGCAGTTCAAGCTTTACTGACATCTAAAATGTCAGAGTGGGTTACTGGGACTAGTGTCAAAATAAATGCAGCTGATGTGCTCATTAATCTCTGATCGCTTGGAGGGTTTCAGTTACGAGCAGGACAGAAATGTCAGAGCAACCAGGTTACATAAGTCACATCATTCACTCCACATTCTCTTTAGTACAGACATTCAGGTCAACACGAGCTGTGGAAGCTGTGAAGTACTTTCACACAGCCTTCACGAAACACAACAGACATTTGTTTGTTACTAACGGTTAATATACTGTAATGCCTCTTTAATGTATTTTTGCCTTTTAAATGTGACAATGAAACTGTGTGCAGCTGTGTCACAAATCACCTTCTTTTAGCTCCCAAACCTCCCTGCATATCTAACAAGAGCCTGTCGACCTGCTGTACAGCATGTCAGCTTTCAGGTGACAAGAAAGTAATCCATTACTGTAACTCTCCTTCTGTGAAACCCCAACAGTCATCAATGCTGAACATCAGTCTCAACCCCATTGACTCCTTTTTCAGCCCTAACTTCAACCCTGTGCTAACTCACTCCGCCTGCTATGACACAACAACACATTTCACTCACTTAACTGAACACGACAAATTAGTATTAGAATCCATAACTGTCGCATGATGGAAGTTTTATTGCTTCAGAAAATGAATGGGGTTATTTCATAGAAGCAGAAAGGTCTTCAGAACTGGACTGAGAGCGGATGATCCACAGAGACCAAGGACAACACTGATTCACAAGCAAGCCTGTGGACATCTGTCTCTGTGTAGCGAGTCGGTGCCTTCTCTCCACGATCCTTCAATGAAATGAAGAGAAGCGAAAATAACTTGAGACCTAACGGCTCTCTCAGCTATTCTCCATACAATCAGAGGGTGAACAAAGGCTGTGCAAGTGGAGCTGTCAAGATACACAGAGTCCAAGGAGCAATTTTCTATGTTTTCACCTTGAAAAAACACAAGTAGGAACAGAAACATGCTCTTACTTTGATCAGAGACCTTTCTGAGAAAACTGACAAACTAAGAAAAGTCTCCTTTCACAGTGAATCAGGCTTTTGTTTGTTTGGGGTTTCTGTGTGTTGAGCTGTCTGATAACACAGAGTGTAGCTACAAGCTGCTTCCATCCAAATGCTGTTTTAATCTCACAACTTTAATAAGAAACAGTCAACAGAGAGAGATGGTCTTGATGAGTCCAATGTGCTCTTAAATTCAAATTCTGACCTTGTGTGTTTGTTCCGGCTGTTGATTTCCTCACTGACACCACAATTCTGTTGCCACACTAATGGTGGATGTAACCTCCCTAAATCTGTGCTGTTCTACCAAGATCCAAAACTCAACTGTCTCTTTGGTCAATATTGGCTGCTGTGATTTCCAATTAATCCACATCACTAATATCCCTCTAGACAGGGGATTTGGTCCACACTGTGAATAATAAAATACAAGTCAATATCATTAGCAAGAGAGCAAAATGAGACTTTAACTCAGACAGCAGTGGACAGTCCAGCAGTGGGAGGTCTTTACTTTGGAAAAACAAGTGGTTTTAGTTGAAGTTTAGTTGGCTTTATGGAAGTGAAGGAGCTTGACTGAACCTCCACAGTTTTAAATCCACCCACAGTGTGTTCACCATCTGCTGCGCCTGAACACCAGCAGCAGGCAAATCATCATAAGAAATGCACGAAAAGGAGTTCAACACAACATGATGGACAACATTTTGTGATACAAATAGGACGACAGGAAGACTTCAGCTCCCAGTGCCACTTGCCAGTGTACAGGGTCTCCACATATAGCTGTTCATTTCCACAGGGATAAAAACAATGAGGTGAATCATGCTGTGCTAACAGTGGTCAGCCATGCTAATAATGCTGACAGCAGAGGGCACGTTAAAGATGAAGACTTGGTTGGAGCTTTGGAGCGATGAAGCTGTACAAGCCGGATGAAGTGTGTCACATCTATTTATTATGCTAATTTAGCTGCTGTACTCACAAAACTAAAGCCCAAGTGAGAGGGTGTGTGAGCAAGCTGCATGTGTGTGCGCTCACTGGACCCCGTGTGGAACGAATGTACGGTAATGGTTTTGGAGTGTACAAGTGAACCGGTGAGTGTCAGGCTGTGGACTGACTGCTAATATTATCATTACATCCCCTCATGAATAAAAGTGTGTATGAGAGCAGTGCCAGCATGGAGGCTGCAGAACAGATGACGTTGTAGACTGACAGCTGCCTGAGAAGAGACTCCTTCAGTCTACTGTGGTGTACCTGAACGCACCACAAACCCTCCGACCAGAGTGACTGATGATCCACAGTCACAGTGAACAGCAGAAACACGGGCGTCATTCAGCTGATACTGCAAAGTTCGCGACGTGACACAGTGAATCCACGACTGAAACGTCACTGCAGTGAGCACTGATACATCATGTTAGCAAAGAGCCGCATTCAACGTCATTGACTTTGCTCTAATGTTACACTGATGATTTCACAACACTTTAGATAAACTGTGATGAATGTGTCGCTGCTGACAGTCAGTCATCAGCGCAGCACTTCGGCTCAGAGAACACACCCACAATAATCTGCACTGTTTGACCCCATTTACGTCAAGAAAACATGTTGGAAATGGAGTCGATCACTCAGTGAAGGTCACATTAATGATGTTATCGGTCTAAACAAAGTCTAATTAATGCACCAGCTCTGCTGCTCACTCAACTGTTCAACATCCAGACAGAACAATTAGTTGTTCAGTAAGCGTTCAATTGTTTGTCATAAATGAAGGTTCACTTTGTGTGAAGAAAATACATAAATGACAGTGAGACAAACGTGTCAGAGGAGACTGGACCATTTTATGACAGCACCAGGAGACACAGCTGTGTTTGACTGATGCTGCTCTGCTCTCTGGGAACCTGAAGTGAATCCAAGATGCATAGAAAAGATGCTGCAGGAGCAATAACTGCCCACTACAAGTGTGTAGAAGAGAAGAGAGCTCACACACATCACTAAGATGTCACATAAACATCACGTACACAGCAGGTGACACCACCACAAATAATTACAAAGAAAACAGAGGAGGACCGTGTGGTCGAGACAAATCAAAACCAGAAACTAAACAAAACAGCAGGTGGGAATATGTAACAAACAACACACACACACACACACACACACACGCACAGTAAGCAGAGCTGATGAACATCTGAATCTTGTAATCTTGATGTTGTGTTTATGTTGATGAAATCTGGCTTTCTAATAGTGTAACACAGCAGGTTTCTGAAACTTAAATTACCTTTAATTTGCTTTAATGATTCAAAATCCATAAAAAGTCAGGTCAGAACACTGATGTGATCCTACAGTGACAGGGAGACAGAGTTACTTTGCTCCTCTTCAAAAACACAGTCCCTGTTTGATGTGAGCAATGCTGCAAAATAAAAGGAATCAAAGATTCATCTATTTTCATCTCCAACAAGGTTTTGTTCTGGAGAGATTTTTAGAGTTTGAATAAAGCAGCAGTTAAACTAAAACACCACTAATAGATCACAAGCACTAAGTGTCATGAAATAAGAAAAGCTGAAGTTGTCAAGATCTTGGACTTGATGTCAGTCTGCAGTGAATAAATGGAACAGAAGTGACATGATGTGACTAATAGTCATCATATCACAAGGCCACTCATGTCTGATAGTGGAAATACAGAGCTGAAAAATCAATGAAGCTACAATATCTGGTTATCAAGTTCCAGCACTGTGACTCTCCACAGCCTGAAATACAACTGCTCTGTGGAGAAAACGTGACTGTTAAACACTCGGCCATTTCATTAAATATACATGAGTTTGAGATGTTGCTGTTGCTTCACATGAACTCGACAAACGTGAGGCCCAGACGGCTTCGTACTGTGATAACATAAAGGTGGAGTTATAAGAGGCCAGGTGGATCACTGCTCCAACATGTTTTTATTTGTCCACTGGCAAAATGAATTTAGCTTCAATAAGCTGGTTGTTGTTTTCCTGTGTGTCATCAGTAATGATAATAACAAACAAAACTTCCTCCCCAAGAAATAATTGTGGAGGGTAACAACAAGACATCTCAGTGTGAAGTTGTTGATCAAAACTCGCCATGTTGTCAGCTGATGTGATGTCTCAGAGATGAAACTGTCATGGCAACGAGACGCAAGCACATGGAAACACTTCCTGTTTGAAGTACTGAGTAATGCTTTACTGCCAACACACTCTGCCACACAAACAGACAAATACACACCCACACTGGGCCTGTGTTACATACAGTATGACCTCATCACCATGGTGTCAGTCCTGCACTGATGACATCACAGCTCCACTTGCTCTCTTCATCTTGTCACAATAACAGAAATCCATTCAGTTTCCCAACACATGAGACAGCTGACAGTAACAGGATGGAAAGTATATTGATGAGCAGGAGATGATGATTCAGTCCAAAACAGAGCAGCATGTCAGCAGGCCAGCACATGTAGGAAGTGGCTGTTTCCTCACAGCTACTGACAACATCAAGATGTCTGTCCGTATGACCATCAGTCAGTCAAAGCAAAAACCGCTAAACCAAACCAGACTCACTCGTTCTCACTGTGAAGCTGAGTGTCAGCGCTTCAGAGCAGCAGAATACAGGAAGATGGACTGCAGACACAAACAAAACAGCACATCAAGAAACAACACCAGTCTCATCTCAGACTAAAGAGACAGCAGTTCTGCCCCCAGCACAGAGACAAGACCATTAGCATCACTGTACAGCAGCCTCCCACCACCGTCTGATTAGAGAGCAATCAGTGGAGCCCTCATCTAATTCTAAAGCCTCTTTCTCACTGAGCTGCATCAGGAGGTGGATGTGATGGTGGAAACTCATGGCCAAAAAAGACAAAGAAAGAAGGTGCAGAGGCAGAGATTCTCTAAACCTCAGGGCTCCGTCTGTGCGTCTCCACGGTGTGTGATCACCTCAGGAAAGGCAACAGCTGTGTCAGAAATGGTAAACGTAAAGTGTTTGGCTGCAGAGTGCAGAGCAGAATTAGGATTTTATCAGTTTTCACACACATCAGCACATTCAGGAACTTAAACTGAGGCAAAGTGCCAACTCGTACTTCTGAACACAGCATGTATTATATCAGTATGAAAGCACTGAGAGATCACTGGGCTGCATATGACACACTGCTGTCACTCAGCTCAGACTGGAGATATAAATGATGGAGGTCAGTCAGTTCTCAGTGATGAGGCTCAACACACAAAACAGCTTTGAACAAGGCGTTAACACTGACATGTAGAGACTTACTGTCTCCTCTGAAGTCGAGCGGAAGGGTCAGGAGGTGGTGTCCTCATTGTTGCAATCAAACACACACACACACACACAATCACTCAGTGCAGGGTCAATCTGGCTGCTCTTACCTGGAAGACAGAAAAGAGAAGAGTGTAAATGAAGGTTTTACTGTTAGGTTTCATGTCTTCTTTTGCTTCAAAGTGCACTTCAAAAAACCATAATCACTTCAATAATAATGTTTCTCAGTAATTACAGAGACTGTGGCAGGCTGCTATTGTTGAATTTGTCCAGCCACAGTTTCACCATGAAAATATTTCAAAGCTTCTCATAATGACATTAAAATTCTCTAAAGTTGTGTTTTTTGCCGAGGCTTCAGCAAAGCATCTCTGGCTTCCAGTCTGTCAGGCCCGCCGCTCACTACAGCCCACCCCTCCCCCTCCTATGAAAGCAGAAACCAAATGATGAGAGGATGAAGCAGAACTTTCCTCCTGGTCATAAACAGAGAAGAAACACCATGAGAGTGAACTGTGGGAACAGCAGTCAGATACTGTATTCTGTATTATATTATATATATATATATTGTGTATACTGTAGACCAGGGGTGCTCACACTTTTTCAGCATGTGAGCTACTTATAAAATGACCAAGTCAAAATGATCTACCTACTACAAAAATGCAAAACATATATTTATTTATCAGTATATTAAGAATTCTTTATATGTACAATGTATGTTGATGTACCTTGCATAACCGCATGGGCCAATATTGCACAGCACAACACAATTAACTATGTACATTTTTTGTCATTACCTGAGTTTACTCTGATGACTTGCACTGAATGCAATCATCCAGGGATGCATAGTCCGGACAGTAGCTGCTGACAGCCGGCCTCAAGCACACTTCCTAATGTTCATCAGTCATGGCGGAACGGTACTTGGACTTAATAATCTTCATGTGGGAAAAGGCTGACTCACATAAATAAGTGGAGCCGAATAACGCAGTCAGGGAGGTAGCACATTTCCTCATGTTGGGGTACTTCACCTCTGTGAGTAAGTTCCAGAACTGTCCATGAGCTCTGGACTTCAGCTCAATGTCAGCTTGCAGTGTCAAAAACTCATCTTCCACTTGAGAAGAGTTCAGGTTCACCTGGAACGACGCTTCATTGGCGGCTTTCGCTTTTGAAGTATGTTGTGAGAGAAATGACTGCTGTCCGGACAACTGGCATTTTAGTTCCTTCACCTTTCTCTTTCTCATCTCGCTTTTCGGCGGGAAGTCGGTGTCGTACGTTTCTATGTACAGTCCGAAAATGCCGCTTCACATTTCCCTTCTTTTTTTTTTTTTTTTTTTTTTTTTTTTTTTTTTTTTTTAATTTTATTATTGAAATATTCAATACAAGGCAGTTATTATAATGAACATACATACAAACAACAGAACGTCAGCCAGGGGGTAGGCTACTTAAACAAATGCAGAAAATGCAGAGCACAAGTGATATGTTTTCATAGCTTTCTTATTGTTAGATTCACAGATACTTTCCATATACTGTTCTGTTTCCTTTAGAAATGCAATAAAGTAGGGGTTTGAGTGACTAACTTTGGCTTTGTGTATGTGATATTTACCCAATATAATTATTAAGTTTATGACATATAATTCCTTTTGTTTTTTACTTTTAACATCATGAACACCAAAAAGTATATTGTTCCATTGTAACAGGAAGTCTGAGTCAATCTTCAGTTTGATGTACTGCAGTACCTCCTTCCAGTAGATGGCAGTATAGTGACAGTTCCAGAACAGGTGCATCATAGTTTCAGGCTCAGATCCACAGAAAGAACAGTTCACACACACATCCTTCCCAAATCTTAGCAGATAGTGTTTGGTAGGATAGTATTTATGGATTAATTTATAAGACACTTCTCTAACTTTGTTGGTAATCAAATATTTGTAAGGAAGATTCCATATATGAACCCAGTTCAACCCGTTAACAATATTAGACCAGTACTGGACAACATATGGGGTAGTGGTAATATCAGATTGAAGCAATGATCTAATAAGACAATTTTTTTTTTTAGTTTTGATAGAGAAACACATTTGCCCCACTGATGTTAATGTGGGGTCTAAAGGAGGACAAATTGGTTTTCCAGCACCTCTTAAAAGAGTTAGGATACCAGAAGGAACGGCATCCATTACAATTGCAAAGTCTTTGGGGGTAACAGGAATACCATATGTTTGAAGGAATTCTGTATAATTTAGCAGATTTCCTTTATCGTTGAGTAGCTGGGTAACTAAAATGATGTTATTATTAAACCAGGAGTTAATAAATAAAGATTTGTTTTTATATTTGATATGTTGATTATTCCAAATAAAGCATCTATGTGGAGAGAAGTTGTGTTTATAGATTAAGGACCATGCCAACAGCATTTGCCTATGAAAGTTTGATAGAGTTAGGGGAAGTTTTTCTATTTTATAATTACATAGTAGCACATATTCAAGGCCTCCAATGGTAGAAAAGATATATTTGGGTATAAAGTTCCAAGTGGAAGTAGGATTATGCAGAAATTGCTTTATCCAGTTAATTTTAAATGTATTGTTGAGGGTGGTGAAGTCAAGAAAATTTAAACCACCAGAGTCATAAGTATTCATAACAACAGATTTTTTCACATAATGCGTCTTATTCTTCCATATAAAATTAAATAATAGCTTATCAATGGCATTGCAGATCTGCTTTTCAACAGCCAGGGGAGTAGCGGCATAAGTGAGGCGAGACAACCCTTCTGCTTTTGTCAGTAACACTCTACCTTTCAACGATAGATCTCTTTGAAGCCATTGGTTCAGTTTTTTCCTTGTCTTGTCTATAATCATATTAAAATTTTCAAAGCATCTATCTGTCTGATTTTTAACAATAGTAATTCCAAGGTAATTGAGTTTGTTTCTAATAGGTATATTATAGATCGTGGATTCACCGCAGTCTTTGAGAGGAAACAGCTCACATTTTTTCAGGTTTAAACAAAGTCCAGAAGCTGCAGAGAAAAAATCTATTGTATGGATAGCAATGGGAACCTCCGTGGCATTTTTTAAGAAAAGTGTAGTATCATCAGCCAGCTGACTTATTATAATTTCTCTATCTGCAATAAAAATACCTTTCAATGAGCTACTTTTTATATGAGTGGCAAGTAGTTGAGTGCATAGGATGAATAGATAAGGGGAAGCAGGACAGCCCTGTCGTATGCCCCGCTGTAAATCAAATCTCGGGGAAGTCCCATTTTTTAATCTGATGGAGCTGTTTCCTTTTGAGTACATAGTTTTGACAGCCTTACAGAAGAAATCACCAAAACCAAAACGTTCAATTGTTTGAAAAATGAAATTATGTTCTATGGTGTCGAATGCCTTATAGAAGTCCAAAAAGAAGATAAGACTGTCGTCCGAACATAGAGAGGAATAATCAATTAAGTCTAAAACAAGACGAATATTATTGGAAATATGTCTCCCTCTCATAAATCCCGATTGGGTTTCATCAATAATTGGGTCCAAAACGTTCTTAAGTCGTTTAGCAAGAACAGAAGCAAATATCTTGTAATCAGTGTTCAGGAGCGAAATAGGTCGCCAATTATCAATAAGTAGGTGGTCTTTTTTAGGTTTTGGGATTAAAGTAATCAATCCTTGTGTTAGTGTAGGAGGTAAAGTTCCTTGTTCCACACTCTCTAAAATGACCTTAAGTAAAAAGGGAGTTATATCTTCAACAAATGTTTGATAAAATTCAGCAGAAAGACCATCGACTCCAGGAGATTTGTTTTTTTTGAGGTGTTGTATCGCATGAGTGACTTCCTGTAAAGTTATAATCCCATCACACATCTCTTTGTCATCTTCAGTAATTTTAGTGATGTTATTCAAAGAATTAAAAAATAAAGTTGCTGACTGATGACAATAGTTGGTCTTATATAGCTCACTGTAAAAACTGGAGCAGAAGTCTGCAATTTTACGAGGATCATCAGTTAGATCACCATTAATGTTAAGTTGTTGGATTAAATTAAGCTTCCTGTGATGTCTTTCGAGGTTAAAAAAATAAGCTGAGTTCTGTTCTCCTGCTTCAATCCACTTTTTTCTTGATCTTACAAAGGCACCTTTAGCCTTTTGCAAATATATTTCATTTAATTTAGTTTGTACTGAAATCAAGTCAGAGCGCTCCCTTTCTGACATATCAGCAGAATTTTTCTGAGATAGTGAAATTATTTTAGAGACTACTTTTTCTTCTTCTAGTCTTTGGTTTTTGGAGAAGGTACTTCCATAGTTTCTTAAATACTGGGCAGTTTTAAATTTCAGAAGTTCCCAGTTGCTACCATAAGCATCTTCAGCATTCGCTTTATTCCAAAATTCTGCTATTATCCTCTTTATGCCTAATTTGACCGCCTCGTGATTTAAGAGAGAGCTGTTTAGCTTCCAGTAAGCAGATCTATAGACCTTTGTGAAAGCAGAGTGTAAGGGGATAAATATGGAGACCGCCTTATGATCAGTTAGTGGAGTTGTAATAATATTAGCTAATATTTTATCAATGTTCAGATTGTTAGAAACTAACCAAAAATCAAGCCGCGATTTCCTGGTGGCATTTCTGTTACTCCATGTAAAAGCATTGGTGTTATAATTTTGGTGTCTCCATACATCAATTAAATTAAATTTTTGCATAAAAGCTTTCAGGTTTTTATTAACTGCAGCAGGGCTGCGTGGAGGCCAACAGTCCAGATTGTGATCAAGTATCATGTTAAAATCTCCCCCTATTATAATACCTGAGATAGGAAAGTTACTAAAAGCATTATCAATATGGTTTTCTAAAGTTTCCAGCATTGTATTATTATCATTGTGCGAGTTATAGCCGTAAATATTAACAATTGCTACTATGATATTTTCAATATCTATCACTTGAAGGATAAAATGGCCTGATGGATCACGAATAATTAATAACAACGACCCTGAAAAGTTATGGTTTAAAGTGGTAACACCAGCAGAATATTCAGAACCATGAGCCTGCCACAACTCATTACCCCATTGGGATCTCCAAAATTTTCCATCATCCGGAACTGAATGTGACTCTTGGATAAAACAGAAATCAGTTTTGTGCTTCTTGGCAAACAAAAATAACGCCTTGCGTTTAACATTATTTCGTAACCCCCTGGCATTGAAAGTAACAATGGATAAGGACATAATAATAACAATGAATAGAACAAAATATGTCTAAGGATAGAATAAACTCAGATAATATTATCCTTCTGAACAGGAGCTGGACCATCTCAGGTTCTATATGCAGTGAAACATACAACATGTAAATACAAAGAGGCACTTGGGTTTTCAGAATTTCCCTCATCTCATTAACTATGAGGTATCACCAGTGTAACATGAAGTGGGTTATAACAGTTAACTTGCATAATCTCAGTATAGTCTTGTTAGCAGTTATGTGATTATCACCTTCAGGTAGTTGGAATCAGTTCAGTTCCTTCTGCAAAGGCTCTCCCTCCGATGTAGTACGCCGTTTTTCCTTGTTCACGTGCTTTGGCCACCAAAGGCCACAGCTGCCTCCGTCTCTCCCTGGTGGCCGGTGACAGGTCCTCAGCGAAGCGCAGTTTCTTGGCCTGCAGATATGTCGACTTCTTTGCAGCTTTCCAGATTTTATCGCGGTAAAAGCGGGTGGCAAACTGCAGGATGATCCCTCGCGGCTTGGCGACATCTTTCCTTGGTTGACCAAGTCGATGTACTGTATCAATCGCGTCTGGAAGCTTTGTTTTGTACTCCGGCAGGATCGCTTGGCAGATATGTATCACCTCGGTACGGACATCTTGCTCCTTATCTTCAGGCACTCCATATAGGCGCAGGTTCCAGCGCCGTGAGTAGTTCTCCAGATCGGTGACTCGTTGGTCCATGACAGACACTTTTTTCTCCGTCTCACTAGCTCGTGTGTCAACTTGTGTCACCTTTCCTTTTATTTCCTGAATCTCAGCACAGGCGAAGTCAACTGTTTTTTTCAGACCCTCGATTTTCAGGGTATTGTCAGAAATCAGTTTCTCCATGTTTTTTTCTAGGCTGTCAAGTCTGGTGTTTAAGATATCGGATATTTTTTTCACTATGTCCCCGTCATCCATATTCAAAACACGGTGCGTCTTCAACTTCTTTGGAGCAGGGGGTTTGGACGGCGTAGAAGATGGTGTGATGGGAAGAGGAGGGAATTCGGAATCCACAAGGGAGATCACAGGTGTATCTGCTATGCAGTAGTCGTGGAGGTTGTGCATAAGCGGGTTCTCTTTTGTTAAAGGCGCCTCCATGTGTTGTTATGCGCTAGCTTACTGAAGCACTTAGCAAATATTTTCCCTCGACGTATATCGTTATTTATATTAACAGTTCTTCGTAAAATAAGGATGTTTTGCCAGTTAAACAGGGTTACTCACCACTGCTTTAAGTTACATCGAGTAGTGTGCAGTATAAAGTAAATGTTTCACTGAGTTCTACGTTAGTTGGTGCTCAGCTCCCAAACATGCATGCGCTCACTCCGCCATCTTTTTTGGGGACTTCCCTTCTTTGGTATTGCGATCGTAGACTGGCAGATGAGGCAAACGCACTTCGAAAATGTCATCAAAACTCCTCCTCCCATTCCGTATGAAAGTGATACGTTTTTATTTTATTTACTTGGTCCAGATTCCCCACTCATTTTTATACCCTTTTAAGTTTAAGAGGAAAAAACGAGGGCTAAAAACTCGAGGTAACTCGCTAGCTAGCATGTTAGCTTTGCTGCACTTGACGCCGTTTGCGCATGCGCAGTGACCCAAGTGTCACAAAAAGTCATCTGACTGGCTGCCCTGTAGATCAATCAAGTGACGGGATGAATGATAGGCTGACGTCTATCAATCAAGTGACGGGATGGATGATAGGCTGACGTCTAATTTTTTTAAATGTCATGCGATCTACCCACAATGCCTTCGCGATCGACTGGTAGATCGCGATCGACGTATTGAGCACCCCTGCTGTAGACTGTCTGTGTCTCACAGCTGCTTCAGGGCCGTGTTCTCCGACTTTGTGCCTGACAAAAGTGACAGCAAAAACACAACTATTTGTTCTGTTTAAACACCAGCGTGCGACGTGTTAATAAACTGCAGCTCCTGACTTGCTGATCTGCATGAAAAGCCATTTAACACACGCTGCTGAGCATTTTTGACTCTGTTTGAACTGACTGCATCATTCACTGAACAAAATGAAACAACATGTATTTACTGCTACAAAGACAGTGAGAGCTGTTTGTCCTCTCAGAGGAGTCCTCCTGAACAAGTGAACACCACACGGGATGAAAATGAGAGTAAAATCTTTCTCAGCAAATGAGACCATAAAGTCAAAATCAGCCAAGTGTTCCTCCTCCCTGCTGGACTCATCGCTGCAACAACTTCTCATTATCGACCTGCTTGGTGTCTCTTTATCAGATCCTTAATGTAACAGGAGATGTGCAGAGAGGACGGGAGGAAGAGAGGAAGCAAGACAACTGAATGAGCTTAAAATGTTTAAAACGCAACGCTGATTTGTCCCCTCTGAGGAGGATCAACTGTCACATTTATTGTAAAGCTTAAGTTTCACATTCCCATTACTTTGGCCCTCTACTGAGTAGTGGCCCTTCAGAACGGGGCCACAAGGAACAGGACTTGAAATGTGTACCTGGGAAACGGGACGTCACTCACTACAAATCAGCAGCCCATAACGTAACACACAGTGATGAGGCTGCAGGCAGTTCCATTCCAGACTAAGGCCTCCACAGGAAATGTTGCAACACGTTACAATGCTATAGTACTATTACTGTACATTTTATTAAAGCACGTTGTTGCTGTTATTATGAACTATGACCACATTTGCAGGACAGAACAAGACAAGTGACTCTACTGTCAGAAAGCATCGTTACACAAGAGGGAAGTTGGGATTGGGCCTCAAAACATTCAATGCTCCATTTAAAGTATAACATGTCAAAATAAATCTTATCTACTCATATTAAATATGTGTTTAAGAGAGTTTGTGTGCATTAATTCAAATCTCCTGATCGTGATGATGTTCTGGTAGTCATTTGATATCTCATGAGCACTGACATGTCCAGAGAACATGTGAAATATCACTTCTGTTTATCATCCACATGTAAACTCCAGCTGTGAGTCATTAGTGGACAGAGATGAGGACGCATGAAAGGTCTTTAATGGACACAGTGATGGACATTCAGATGTTGTCAGATTAAAGTCATCACAGACATTACTGACTGATAAATCATCCAATCAATGACACTGTCTTTTAACTGACAAGGTCATTGAGGACATTGTGTCTTCACTGCAGACCAGTTAAGAATCACCACGGTGATGTTACTCATCAGTCGTTGCTTCCAAGTAACAATCATCCCACTACAAACATCACTAACGGTGGCTGCACACGGCCATCAGCTGCCTCCTCAGCTGACTGTGACGTCCACCTGACAGAAATCAGGGCCAATCAGCTTCTCACCTGGAAAACATGCTCATCTACAGGTAGAGAAAGAATGAAGACAAGCAGACATGAAGCTGATTTACAACTTGACTGAAATGCCAACTTAAGTGAGACTAAACGATCAAAACAGGAGAAATGGAATAACCTCCAGCTGTGATAATAATAATATTAAATACTGATTCATTCATTAATGCCATCAATAAATAGCAGCTGAGCAGCTGCAGCTTCTTCAGACATCAATGCACCCTGATAATCACGATGAACACGTCCAAATGACAAACCCTGAACTCCGAAGGCAAAAAGCAGCAATTATGCACGGCAGCATAAATTACAGAGCTGATACAAACTCAAGTTAAATGGTTAGAAATTGTGTGGATTTTACATGAAGAGGAAAACGTGGTCTGAAACTGTGACGCTGCACAGATGAAGAAGAGGTCGTTTCCTGGTTTTCAGGAAATCCTCCCGGAGGCTTGGCTACACAGGCCTGTTGGAGAGACACCACAGTGTCTGTCTGCTGTCTCACTCTGTCCACCCCCCTCCTGAATTCATACGTCCCTTTCAAGATGTGTGATTTTGAACCGTCCAATGAGACAGTCCAAAAGACAAGCAGGCCTGCAGACTCTGGCTGGGACAAACAAGCTGTCCCCCTGTCCCTCTGTGGGAGAGACAGCATCACATGAGGCTGTTCGCCCCAGCTGAACCAGTGTGTGAATCTGACGTCAACACGTTTAAAATCAGAGCTTCACACTCCATTACAAACCAAATGAATCACAGAATAAACCTCAAGTTGTGTTCAAAGGCTGTGATGAACATCAGCTGCTCATCAAACCCACACACAACTCAGACCTCATTAATCAGGGAGATCGACTGAGCTGACAGTAAGGAAAAGCTGCTCTGACTGAAGATGATTTAGTGTCCCTGGTAGACATCATGTACTTGTTATTTTCTGAGTTCATATGTGCTGCTGAGATCACAGAACAGCAGGTCAGGACAGGTTAAAGAGGGTCAGACTGGAACTGACTGATCCCAAAGACACTGAAGGCATCAGGTGTGCTGCTGTACACACTGTTCCTAACAGACAGGATTTATAAGCCTCATGCAGTCCACTGTCAGAGTCCTCAACAAAATATCACTGAGGTGTGTTACACAGACAAAGTCTCTTCTCTGTTGTGTTCAAGAACACATCAGCCGCTACCAATGAAATACACTGAAGTTCCCTTCAGGTACAACACCTGTACATCTGACAGGACTGCACTGACACACACAGAACACATCACTGCTTATGTAAAATAAAAATATTTTGGACCACACTGATTTTCTGACTGCAGCAGCTGAAGCAGACTGAGCACAGCTCCATTTGAGCTCTATTGTTGTTGCACAGGATGCATTGTGGGAAAGTCGCATTACATGCAAAACTGTGTGATGTCAGTCTTCATGTTGGAATTTATTAGCAAAGCTAAACTTGTCATTATTGCTGCAGTAATTTGTAGAGGAAACACTGTTGGAATCAACACAACACAACATGATGCTTTCATTGAAGCCTTAAGGCACAAATAATGAATCCTGAACAAATAATGAAGACACAACACACAGTGTGTTTGAGATCTAGAAGAAACACACAAACAGTATCTGCACACAAATTCATGACATCTAAAAAAAGAGAGTAAATGATAGTAACACATCAAACACACGCCTCCACACACACTCTGACTCCGACACACAGACTGTAACAAAGCTCACTTTATCCACTGCCTTCAGTCAAAGCCCACTGACATTCAACTGTAAACACACTGAACGAGTGAACACACAACTGTTCCTCTCATCAGTCTGCACTCATCACCTTAACACTGCAGGACCGTGTCCACAACACAGTGGACACCTAAACTCACTGATCACACGTCACAGTGACGTGTGTCCCAACACAGCAGTTTCTACATAATGTGACTGAAACACGACTGACGTCCTGTCAGAGAAGAGGCAGGTGGAGCTGGACCATCCTGGACAGTTCACATTCACACATGCTGATGTTAAGTTTCACAGCACTTTGATTCAGTGGTTTGAGCTTCCTTTGTGCTGTCTATCAGTGACGGAGGAAACAGCCGCTGGTCCACATTCAGGTCCAACAGCTGAAGAGAACAAGTTGCTGACAGTTTCTTAAAAACAACAATCTGTTGGTGGTTCTGTAACATACGAATTATTCAGCTTTACCTTCATTCACACTTTCAACAGTTCTTTCACTATATACCTCCAGTCCTCTTCCACCTATCATAAAAGTGTGTGTATGTGTGTGTGTGTGGCTGTGTGTTTCTCAGCATGCAGGCTGCTGCTCGAGCAGACAGGCATCATTAAGCTGCTTGACAGCATCAATGTGGGCAGATAGGACACCCATACTGGATGGAGGACATCCTTTAACTTAAACACACACACACACACACATGCAGGGATACAAACACAGCTTTGGTGACACAGTCTCTGACCCTTTGCTCCTCTTCACTCCCAGACAGCCTGACTGAACCATTTTTCCTTCCTCCTCTCCATCCACAAAGTTCAGTATCAGCTGTCTCTGCTCCTTCTGTTCATGTGTTGTTTGACAGCCGACTCAGCTCTCTACAGAAACTGGTCTCATTCGTGTGTGTGTGCGTGTGTGTGTGTGTGTGTGTCCTCCAACTCTGCACTGACTCTGGTCCTGCAGATCCAGACTGAGTGATCTGTCCGGCCTGCGCTTGTATATATTTCGAGTGCTTGGTGACATGTTTGGCGTGGCGTACGCCATGGATGCTTCGGCGCTGTAAATTCAGCCCGCTGCGTCGCTCACTCACCACAACCACAACTCACCCGTGTCAGTTTTCTCCCCGGTTTAGCATCCAGACGTGTGGTGAGGTACCCACTACTCGTCCACCTCTTCAGTTCAGTTTGTAAAGACTCTGGTTTGTCATACACACACAGTCACCTGCACTCCCGGTCCGGCTCCACTGCTCCTCTGCGGAAGCGCGCACCGCTGCAGGGGCGGACTTTATTGAGCACGGGGCAAGGGGGCACGGCCCATTGCACTCAGGGGGTTTATATTTTCTTATGGTGTTGGCTATGTGGTGTTTGTATAACGTTATTGTGTGGTGTGTAAATATTTGGTGTGTGGATAAATTAAATAATGCAGTATTTATTTTTTTTGTGTTTATTTATTATGATTAGTGCATTGGATGGACCATTATGTTTGTTGGTAATCCCCTCCATAATGGTTTGGACCATTTGGGCTCAACAAGCAGCCCTATTTAAAGGAGCCTCATTTTGCTCTTGTTGTTCCTTGGGAGAATTACTATGTACTGCTGTGAGTGTTTGCTGTTGGTGTTTTTGGTTCCTGCATTGTTCCTGCCTTGTGTCTGTGAAAACCTTGTGTTCCGGGAGAATAAAAGGGCTTTTCCTGGCACCTGACGCTTTGCTGCCTCCTATTTTCAACCTCTTCTGCCTGAATCCGATCTTGCCTAGATCCCGTTATTCGGGGAGACCACTCTGGTCCCTCACAGTCACAATCCAGTAGCCTGCCACAGTATCAGAGGTGTTTTCTTCAACAGGATTACCTGTTTGAATGAAGGATTAATAGAAACCAGATGTGTGGACGTATTCAATGGGTGAACACTTAAGCAAAGCAAAAAGCTTTAATCCTGTAATCCTATGACACACTCTCACCTCTGATTCTGATTGACTCTTAAGTACTAAAACAAACATGAAGTCATTTATTTGCTCAGTATTACTGACAGCTAACACTTCCAGCTCTGTGCTGCCTGCTGACAGACACTCTGATGATGTTCTGTCCACAAACAAAATGTGTTTTTCTGCTGTAGTGAATTTATTTTTGAGCTAAAAGTAATTCATTATCTGCCATGGATGCTACCTAAAATCTACTGATTTGAGTAATTTACTCATTTCCTCTTTCTCACTGTAACTCTCACAGATTTGCCAGCAGTAGATCCAATAACTCTGAGAACTTCTTTTCTTCGTTGTTGTTGTTTCTGCTTTGTGCAACATGGCAGCTCGTTTCACTCTGCCATACAGCAGAGCACGTAGCTTCAGTACGATGAGGCCTTCAGCAGTTAACGTGTTCATTACAGGCAGCAGGTTCTTGTTAGAAGCACCTGACAGTCACAGCTGAGGGGACGACGTTGTCTGTCCCACTGTCACGTATGGTGGCAGGATTCATTTACTGCACCGGAGACTATTCACACCTCAGTTATTATGGGATGTTTCACCATAATCTGTTCCGTGTGAGGGAAACAAGCACATTACAGCTGTAGGTGTTAAAGGCTGTTTTCCAAAGATGTGACACACATTCTGGAGAAAAATATGAAGCTAATTAGAGAGCCACATGTTGGTCAGTGAAAGGGTTGAAAGTTAATTCCTTTCACAACATGCTCCTTTGTTATCTGTAAAATCACGGAGGAATATCAGAAAGAGTACAGATGTGTACTAATAAACAGTACAAGGATCAGCTGCTCAGGTGATCGAGATATGAAACATCCTCAGCCGATCAGTCCTGGTGCTGTTTGGAAGCAAAGTCAAAATTTCTAACCCAACTCTGCTCATGTTGTGTCAAAGGAAACAAGCTAATTCAACATTTCAGGTCTTTTTTATGCACACAAAACACTAAAGATTTTTTTCTCTCTGATTTTAACTTCACGTTTGTTAAAATCCTTGTTAGTGAGCACTTGTGCTTTGCCAATGTAATCCATCCACCTGACAGGTGTGGCACATCAACATGCTGGTTAAACAACATGATTTTGACACAGTCCATTGGACTGGACCACTCTAAAATGTGCAGCTTTATCTTAAACATCTAAACAAAAGACATTTAGGCACTGAGGTACACCCGTCACATGACCTGGGTTACAAATGGGCATTTTTTTGGTCACACAAGCCCCAAAGTTACTGAGGATACTGACAGGAACCCGAACACGCTGTGGTACACGCTGATCCAAAGCATCCCAAAGGTGATCAGTGGGTGACATGTCAGCTGAGTCTGCAGGCCACGCAACAACTGGGATTGTGTACACATCCTTGCAACATAAGGTTTTGACAACATGAAGTGATGGTGGCAGATGAGTGGTACCACAATGGGCCTCAGGATCTCTTCATGGTATCTCTGTGCATTCAAACTGCCATCACTTCCTGTCTGTCTGCCAGCTTTTATTTCTCATCCTCAGACTTTGTTATGGACATCTGTGTGTGAGTGCTGTGCCTTTAACCTTCAAGTGAGCAGAAAATAACATTTACAATGAGCTCACACTGGTCTCAGTTCATTTCTTTGTTACTGTACAGCTGTGTGTGAGTGTGTCCATGCATCAAACTGTGGGAGTGATACATACACTCAATGAAATGTCTAATTTACATGCACAAATTAACTTCTGCATCTCTGTGTCGCTCATTCACCCAATCAACTAAAACATCCATTTGGACAGAAAAGGCTTCACACGAGCTGCAACACCAACAGACCTGAAGGCTCTCAGAGCAGACACGTCATTACATCCACCAAAGGCTGAATGTGCTCTCACAGCCCATTCGTGCTTCAGGATGAAGTAAAATGTCACTGTGAGAAGTTAAAACAAAAACAGAGACCTCACTGAAGACAAACACCCCTTCTGTTAAGAAGGAAACAAATTAGATTAAAATGACAAATGCGTCCAGAGTCTCATGTTGAGTCAGAGGTGAAGAACTTCACAGGAAAGATGAAAGAAAACACCATGCAGACTACATGTTTTGGCACCTGCAGAACATCTCACTCACAGTTTCAGAATAATCTTGCTGATCAGATAAAGTTTGACTGCAGCAAAATTAAGTAATTTCTAATGACAATCCCTCCAAATAAGTCACGAAACAGCGAGCTCACTTTCCTCTTTCACTAATGCGACTTTGTTTCTGCCAGGAAAAAAGAGAAAACGCCAGAGGAGCTGAAACGGAGACAGAGGAAGAGGAGCACACACTCTGCAGCTCTGATGAAGGATGAATTTCTCCTCCCTGAATCAACCCTGAAGTCCTCTGCAGCCAAAGAAAAGACGTCATGTTTTACATGTTTCTACTGTCAGGGAGTCCCAACCCACCGAGACCGAATCACCACAAGATGTGAGCATCACTGAAGCATAACTTTTACAGCAAATGATCTGCTGAAACCTGCAGCACGGGAGGAACATGAGGATGTTTGTTTGTCAACTTTGAAATAAAAATAAAAACTGACAAACATGGCTCAATATCACCCAATGTCACAGTGCAAATACATGCTAAAGACAGAGGAGGTGGAACAGCGAGCCACCTGTGAGATTAAAACTGATGCTCAGTACAAGACAAGTTCTGGGTGGAAGTAAAACAACAGCCTGATTAAATACTTCAAGAAGACAAGAAAAAAACACACAAAATACAAGATGAGTGTTTCCGACACAAAGGCTGAAGGGCTCAGTATATCAGTGTCATCTTCTTCCACCATTTTATCCTCCATCTCTCTTGTTCACTGGTTGCACTTTCAAAAGCCAGCAGAAAACAGAGTCAATGTCCAAATCAGCTGAAGACTGAGAAGATAACAAGTTTAAAGAAGCTCTGCGGCAAGATGGACGTCACCGCTGGCCTCAGAGGAAACAACGGCTCAGCCACGGCTTCAACATTTTACTGTCAGCCATGTGCAGCTGAGTGCAGCTGTTCTTTCTCTGACATTTTAGTGTGAGAGCTGGCGATGGGAATCTTAACTATTCAGCTCTGCTGTGTTCCTTCTCTCCTGAACAGCAGATCAACATTCAAGGACATTATTTTGTACCGAGTGCTAAAAGATACACAAAGAGGCCATGTGAGCTCAGTCAGCACCTGGAATTCAGCTCTGCTCTGGTCCTGGTGTCTCTGGGCCATCAGCTAACGATGATTTCCTCCTTAAACGCTCCTCCTTATCAACCCTCTGTCCTCTCTGACTGTGTGTTTATGTGTTGAGCTCTCGTGTTGGTGTGAAGCTGTGAAAAATGGCAGCTGCGACACAACATCGGATTCAGTCTGCTGCTCCAAAAGCCATCGTGGAAAACAAACCTTAATCGGACCCGGACGTCATTAAAAGGATCACGTGAGAGCTTCTTCTAAGAACAATTCTGCTCAGCTGCTGACTCAAAAGCTGGACGTTCCTTCAGCGTGTTGGCACCACAGCACAGCCCAGCAGTCACAAGTTTTCAGAGCAAATAAAACATGGAAGAAAACATCAACTGAAATGTCTCAAACCTCCAGCATCAAACAAACTGTCCATCAGCAGGCTCAGAAATCCCATCAGCTCACCAAAACACGACTACATTTCTGTTGGAGCTTTGAATGAAGCTAAACCACAGAACAAGGAATCAGTGGATTTCATTTCATTTATCCCGACTGTTTGGAACATACTGAGCACCAACATGGCCGGTGAAGATGTGCATTATGCTGCTGCACTGGTTAGTTTCTTCAAGCTGTGTCAACTCTTCACCACTGGGATCCACTGTAAGTGACATGAAGTCAAGCTGAGCACAGCTTCTGCTGTATGTGAAGAAGAAAAGCTTTAACAGCTGCTCTTCAAGCCTCCAGGGGCCGAGTGTCTGACGAGAAAAGACATTACAGTGTGGAAAACCACTTCAGGGCTCATTATACGTGACAATAGTCACAAAACAGAGACTTACTTCATCTTCTGTTTTAAATAAACGCAATCAGCAACTTCTATGAACTCACAGCCCACCAAACAAACATGATGTCAATCCAGTTATTTAGAGAATTTGAAGGTACGAGTGAGAGCTGAAGGCCTTTATCTTCGTCTGACACCTCAGCTTGATGACTTGGTTTGAAATGAGCACAGAAATACTGGAGGTCCAATACTGTAAGTGCTGACCTGACGAACAGGTCACTTCTGCTTTAAACACGGACCCTGAACACCTGATACTGTTTTCTCAGCCAGTCTGATTTCCTCATGAAGTCAAACTGAGCAGCTGATCGATCACTTTACCAAACATCCACCATTCATTTCAGAGCTGCTGTACTTACAGTCCGGTGAGCGTCATCACTTACTGCTGACATTTAATTACAAAAGGAGACGAGAGAGAAGTCGTGAAAACTAAATCTTTCTTATCCTCCGCCCTTCTTCATTCACCACACGTATGACACACACTCCACACTAATACGACCGCTTGGCAGCACGAGAGCAGCACCAAAAACCATCCAATAAGGCCGACTGATCCAATCTACAACGCAGACATCATGAGGCAAAGTGAGAAGAGGTGAACTGAAGATATGAACGCATTTCAAGGTTTACAACCAAAATGTGAGAGGCTGGCGTTTGTCCTGTTACATGTGACACTGAACTACACACACACACACACACACACACACACTGTTCATCAGAGAGGCCAGCAGGCTGAATTCAGTGTCCCAGTGGAGCTGACAGCTGAACAGCCTCCACATGTTGGTGCAGCACCATCAGCCTCTCAGGCTGCTCTCTTCTCTCTCTGTGTCACACACTGATACTGCACATGAAGGCTGATGTCAGATCAGCTCAGCTCCACTCATCACTAACTTGATTTGGAGCAAACAGTGAGCAGCACAAAGTCTCGGGCTTCTCCACGAGGAGGTCTCTCTGTCACCTCAGCTGTTCCCAGGAAGGGAAGTCACTTCACATACCTTCAGAACTCGAGTCAGCAGCAGACGGACAGAAGCACAATAAACATCCACGGTAGCTGTCATTTCGCTCTCAGCTCCGCTGTTTCCTAGTGGAAAACGCCAGGACATAAAATGAAAAGAATGAAACGATCCCTTGCCTTGAAATCCAAAGAGGAAAGCGACGCCGGGGATCCACACGGTGTGTATCCAGAAGTAAAGCATGGTGTCCTGTAATCAGGTGCAAAAGCTCCGCGCTCTGCCCGACGAAGCTCCGTCTCCAGCGGTTAATTTCCAGAAGAGAAAGTGCTGCAAATGAAGCCGAGCGGAGGAAGAAATCCCAGTCTGAACGGTGCTGATGAACACAAGAGCTGGAGACTCGGTCACTGCTCCATCTGCTGCTTTCACACGGACAGCAGCGACCCCTGCCGACACTCACCCACAGAGGGAGAGACTGGGTGTGTGTGGGAGTGAGAGTGTGTGCTCAGTGTGTTTCTACCAAAGCACAGTTTCAGCTCCAGCACTGACAGCAGGACGAATCAGAGTAAATCCAACACATTTCATTCAGCAGCACAGCCACGATGTTTCACTCTTTCTGCCTCTCAGCAGGTTTCTGCTGGACACAGGAGTCAGTGAAGAGGAAGAGAGATGAAGGCAACACGAGCCTGTCACAAGCTTCTGCCTTTAAAATGAACGTCAAACCAACTGAGGACAAAAGCTGAAGATGACAGCTCGTGTGGAAGGTTTGCACATTCAGAAAACCTCTAATTTTGCTTTTCTATTTTTGACGTTTAGCCTAATGAAAACCTAAAAAGGTCCTTGTAGTGTATCTATAGGAGCTGCTGAGGCCCGTTTGCACCAACACGTGTTAGAGTTCCAAGGGGGTCCAGCTGGTCTCACTGCAGAGATCCAGTTATCTGTGTGCATACACACGTGGTGTTTCAGCCCACCTGACAGAAGATTTATTACACTTCTCACAGAGCCACACAGGCTGTTGCTTTAGTTTTTCTGTTGAACTCCAGCTGCAGTGAGAGCATCGACAGAAGCTGTTTGATAGAAATCTGCTTCTGCTCAGAGCTGATGAGGAGATTTTATCTCTAAATGTGCCAACATTAAAGCTTCAGTCTGAATGTCCCCACATGTTAATATTAAAGCAGACGTCTCTGCTGTGGATGTACATGACCTGTCCAGACTTCACCAGGTCACACTGAAGTGATCCGGATGCAAAGATGACAGCAGAACAGGTGAGGAAGTGGAAACAGATGAAATGGAGTCAGCTGTTCACTGTTTTCTGCACACCACAATGTGGTCTGATTGAATTGTAGGCTCAAACGACTGGGGTTCCATCGAGAAGATGAAGGTTCATGAATCAGCGCTGACTCATGGAACATGTGGTCAGTAAACAGCAGCAGTAACGACACGTCCTGTGGACGAGTTTCATCGTTTGACTGTTCTGTTCAGTAAAAGCTGATCCTCAGGGAGATAAACTGATCATTTTATGCTCCTAATAATAAACGTTTGTCTCACATGTGTTTCTGTAATGTCACTGCATGCAGCGAGCTGAACTTGTTTTTGAATCTTTGCCCTCACTTATATTTGTATTTTTGTGAATTTGTCTTCTCAGTTTTGTTTCCATCTGAGTTTAACTTCCACCCACGAGACCTTATGGTACAGGTGGACTGTGTTTGGAGGGTTTATTTACATTCCCCACCTGTTTCACCCTGTTCATTTGTGTTTTAGGCACAGAAGAGAGGAATCCTGTTTTCATTCTAACACGCCAGCAGCAAGAGGAACAAAGCAAAGGTGAGACTGAAGCCCATCAAAACAATCAGATGAAAAATAGAGTTTGCTGACACTGTTGATTGTCAGAGAAAAGTCAAGTCTGGTTTCATGTTGAAGCCATCAGTCAGGTGGATGAGATGTAAATGATTTCTGCATTCACACTGCAGGCTGTCAGACCTGATTCATGACCACGCGACGTGTGTGTGTGTGTGTGTGCGTGTGTGTAAGACAGGATTATCTTTACATTTTCAGGTTCTTCAGTCTGAGCCACATTAGTAAACACACTGAATTATATACACAGCATGAACGCAGCTCAAATCATTTTCAGACTGGAAAGCAGGCAGACAGTAAATCAGATCTGTTTGAATGATGGCTCCATGCAACAAACTGCATGAATACGCCAACTTCCAGCAGACGACTGTTTGGACTCAGTCATTCTTTGTGCGCAGATGGGAGAAAACGATTTCACATTAGTTACAGTCATTAACAGGTTTGCAAAATAACAAAATCTCATCAGTGTCGGGAGAACTCATGAACATCACATGATGCAGGAAACGAGTCAGATGTAGCAGTTTATTTCAGTCTGTCATGTTGGACAGTTTCTTCAGCTTCTGCAGTCAGAGACAAAACGACTGCAGGTGAAAACACGTCCTCCTCATTACATTTGCTCATCAGACAGAAAAATCTTGATTCATTTTTAAAGTGCAGTCCGCTCATGTCTTATCATACTGAACACTTAGTTCAAAGCTCCTGACCTCTAAGTGTCTCAATTCATAATTCATTTCCAGCCCACAGTGTTTCTGTCCTCCAGCAGGCCTTTGGATGTCAGTGTGAAAGCCTCCAGCTCGTGTCGGTGAATGTGAAGCTGCACTGACTGTGAGGAGCAGATATGACATCACTCTGAGGAGGAAATGTGGAAACACACGAGAGCCGCATGAGACATGCTGGACATGCAAAGCAGCTTTGACTTTTCTACAGACAAACTGTACACCATCAGACATAATGTAAACAAGCAGAGAAATGAGAGAGAGGAAGAAGAGAGAGGCAGGAAATGGTGGAGTTAGAGACCAAACAAAAGGCAAATAAAAAAATGAGAGAATAAAGTTCAAACAATCTCTGTTAGCTCACATCAAGACATCTGAGTGTGTATCAGAGTCTAACTACAAGTCCTCACGGCTGCCACCTGGAGGGGCTGCCAGTGGCTTCTGGTTAAAGAGCTTCTACTGATCCTCTGTGAGATTTTATCCCCCAGCTTGTGTTATTTTATGGACATTTGGCTGTTCCATTAGCAGCAAAATGGGGTCCATTGAGTTGATTTGTCCTCCCAGTCAGACGGAGCAGCAGCAGATCACAGAGTTCAGTTCAGTGAGGAGACAGAGCTCTGCAGACAGACTGCTGCTCTCACTGCAGCCATGAACTACTGTCAGCATCATAAGAACGTTTTTTACTTCTACTTTGTTGTGGTTTCATTTCTACAGTATTACTTACAATTGATTGGCTGTCATTTGTCTTACTGGAAGTTTCCAATTCCAACTTTTATTCTTGCTTTCAGTACAAAGTCAGTTGACCTTTGATGTTTCTCTGGTCACTTTGGAAAGTCCAGTTCCCCTGCACTGCAGTCTGGTCACAGCTAAACTCCACTGTTGGCTCTGGGATGCTGGAGACAAATGCGTCTGTCCTTCAGTCCACATGCTCTGTCAGCTGCTTCTTTTCACCTGCCAGAGAGGAGCTTCAGTAGGACACAATGAACTCACACATAGTTAACACTGCACATGAGTGAACAAAGTTGAGTTAGTGCATTTGCAGGCCACACGATCAGTCATTGTGATTCATCATTTGAGTTAAATCCAGTAGTCAGATAACTTTTCACTGGCCACAGTGTTGGTTCCTTCACAGCAGCTCCAGCTCTTACCAGTTACTCTAAGATGGCTTTAAATGAATGTTTACTGCTTGGCTTTCCATCCATCAAGTATCAGGATGCAGCTCAGAGCACATCTCCATTGATCTGACTTCTTAATATGACTCCACATTACACAGCGCGTTCTCCACTCTGAGCTGTGACCTCCAGAAGTGGATCCCTTACAGTAAAGTTGCAGATACTCTGTGGTACTTGTACTCTGATGCTAATGACTCTTGGAGCTCCAGTTTCCTCTGCTGTTGTCTCTGTCCTGAATTAAGAGCTGCTCTGTCTATTTCTAGTGACTCCATCCCAGTGGTTTCCATCACAGCAGACCCCCAGCTGATTGCCTGTGACTCTGAGGAGAGCGCTGATTTATGACTGTTTTTGTCTTATTACACTCGAGCTCTCTGCTGCAACACTGCAGCTCTCAGCTGGCATGCAAATGTGTGAAAGCTTCCCTAAAGACTTTGGTTTGATGACAGTTTGCCTCACAGCATCACCTTCTGGTTCAGCTCTTCAGTGCAGAGCTGCGATCAGAAATAAGTGTGGTTACATTAGAAATAAATGTGTCACTGTGTCAATGTCACTGCACTGTCAACTTGTCCAGTGGATTGTTCTTCTCACTTCAATTCTGTTATCATCCCACACATAAATAAACATCCATTCATTTTCTATGCTGCTTATCCGTCAGGGTCAGGGTCATCGTCTATCCCAGCTGACTATGGGCAAGAGGCAGGGTACACCATGGGTGCAGGGCCGACAAACAACCACACACGCACACACCTTGGGACAATGCAGAGTAACCACTTAACCCAGTGAGTGTATTTGTGGGATTGTGGGAGGCTGGAGTACCTGGAGAAAACCCACGCAGGTACAGAGAGAACATGTAAACTCTGCACAGAAAGGCCCAGACCGGGATTCGAACCTGGAAGCCTCTTGCTGTGAGGCGACAGCACTGCACCACTGTGCCACACATATAAATTAACAATAAAATGAACTTGTTCTGAGGTCACAGCAGCTTTGTCTTCATACAGCAGAAGAAATGTCTTCACAGTGGATTCAGTCCAGTTCCCTGTCCTTGTAATAATGTTACTTTTGTAAAGCTGAAGGTCGATGACATAATAAATCTCTGACACTGACTTTCTCTGGTGAATGTAACTGAGTGTGTCTGGTTTGTGTGAGACCTCAGCTGTTTCCTTGAGTCTCTGCTGATTTGTTAGCTCGATCACCTCCACACCTCCTGTCAGAACGAATCCTCTCTCCAAACCGATCCTTTTCATCACTCTGAAATAAGATGTTTATCTGCAGTCTTTGTTATAATCTTTGTCATCTAGTAGGCATTAAAAATGAAGAATCAAACTGACACTGGTTGAAATCATACAAATGAGCTGCAGCTGATTCGACTCAACACAAAGATGGAAAAGGTGGGGACAGAAGCACGGATTTGATTCAAAGTGTCCACTCAGTCCAATAGTAAAGGTGGAGACGGGCTGATGTGTGAAGCACATTGTTGTCAGGGTGTTACAGAGTTCAGTGCAGCAGCTTCAGAGTCGTTCTCACCACATTACGAAGCAGAGAAGGAGGTGAAGGAGGTGCTGCTGATCACCTGTCTTGTCATAGCAGCAGCAGCAGCAACAGATTTGCTTCGTGCTAATTACAGGCTAATTGTTCTCACACTGAACTGAGCTAATTGCTTCACATCATTTTCATGAATGTCACTGACTGTCAGTAACCAACAGAGCTGACTAACAGAAGAGTTTTCCCTCCGTGTGCTGCATCACAGGCTGCTGGCCAGGTTTGATAAATCACACTTTACTGTGGCCTGTAAGTAAACATGACTTTACAGTTCGTTAGCAGAGCTAAAATGACACAGCAAATTGTGTTTCATGTGAAATGAAGGGCTGCCTGTTTCAGCAGGCGTCCTCTGTGACATTCACTGACAATAATTACTGCATATAAACTGAGCAGCACACACAGGGCCAGAGTACTGTGGAGTCGTCTTCTCTGATCCATCCTGTCTGTCTCGTTCACATCCTGTGAGACCTCCAGCTTGTCAATAACTCGACCATCATAAATGATTATCTCTCCTCTCTGAGCATCAGGAGACAAGCTGCAGCTTCTTGTTACTTCTAACAGAGAAGAAAATGAAAGTATGTGTCAGTAACAACGAGACTTAAGAGAGGAAGCCAAAGTGGGAGGACAGAAACAAAAGAGCATATTTTATACAAATCTCACTGGTGGCTCAGCGCTGACAAAGAAAAACTTGTGAGGACAGCAAGTAAGAACTGAGAAAGAGAGAAACAAAGAAGGAAACTTTCAGATCTAACAGTGACAATTAGTTCAGACTTCCTGATAACTTGTCTCAAGTCTTCAGTCAGGGACACAGAACATTTTTTTATCGTCCAGGAGGTGGTCATCTGCACAAAAATGTACTACACTTGTTCACATGTGGATGGCTCAGTACCTTTTTTGGACAGCTTGATAATTCATCTGGAAAAATAAAAAGTTATTTGAATTATTAAGCCACTGCAAGAATTTCAAAAGAACTGACCTTCACGAGCTTTCACCATAAATCCATCCATCCATCCATCCATTTTCTATACCGCTTATCCCTCAGGGTCGTGGGGGAGCTGGAGCCTATCACAGCTGACTACGGGCGAGAGGCGGGTTCACCCTGGATTGGTCGCCAGTCAACTTTCACCATAAATCATATAAATAAATAGGCTGAGTGTGAAAGCTTCAGTGTTTGGCTGGATACATTTCATATCCTGAAGGAAGCATCAAGTTTGTATGGCAGAATGAAAATACTTGTTTACATACTCAGTCCATTTGACCTCTGATGTCCATGATGTCTCTGTCTCAGCTTGTCTTGTCTTCCTGCTGCAAACACAGCAGTGTGTTCATATATCTGTGATGTCCTGTCATCCATCCAGGGTGATCCAACTCACTGATCTGCTGAAGACACTTTTTGTCCCAACATCCTCAAACGAACAATCAACCAAATATCCAGCAAATCTAAATCTGCCCTTTACGTCCTCACACGTCCTTCTTTAAACACTGTGATTCCCTCTCACCGGTTAAATCTGAGCTGAATCCACTACAGACACAGTCAACAGAAGACAACATCCTAAATTACAGTGTGTCCCCTCCTCTCTTTGTCCTCCTCTGTTCTCTCAGCTCTATCATCCATGGATTGGGTCTTTGCTAGTTATTATAAGTAAATGTACAGTTGAAAGACACAACATCTTGTTCCTAACTCATTGACAAATGATGAGTTTCCACTCAAAGCTTGGCAAACAGAGTGACGCTTTGTGCAGGAAGTCAGTTGGCCTCCATAGAAAACAGTTTGGGCTCCCCTGTGCTTCAGGAAACTTAGTGGAGAAGGAGAACAGACACTTTGGGTTTGGCTCAGGCAGCACAGCACAGAGGAATAAACATGATCTGTGGTAATTCATCAGAATTCTTTCAACAATATCAAATTGATGTTTTTGTTGTTTAACTAACAAAGCTAAAGACTAAACTGAGCTGTGAAGAGCTCCTTCCATTGTTCCTTATATCACAGCAAAAAGATGAAATGAACGTGACAGGAGAAAATGAGTTCTTCCTTCACATCACTGACAGTGAAGGTGTCAGTGTGGAGGGGGAACCTTTCTTGTTCTGACGTAGCAGATACTGAAAATTACAGATACACACTTAGGACTTTATTAAAGAAATTCACAATGAATGAAAACGTCAGTCAAACTGTTCAGTGAGAGCTGAGGAAGAGTGAACAAAGGAGCAGGTGGCAGAAGAAAACATAAAGAGGAGGAACCGGAGGATGACGGGATAAAGACGACAGAATACTGTTTATCAGTCAGAGCCGAGAAACGATCGCTCGCTTTCAAGAAACGCATCAATTAAAACAAGAAGCCAAATCAGAAGATCCCATCTGCACACACCCTTTTTGAAAAACTGAAAGAAAAAATGAAATGAAATGATGAATGATTTGATTACAAATGAGGGAAGACTTTTCACATTATCTTTCATATGATGATCTTCATACCTGCAGGTATTAAATAAATGCAATAATTGATTACAGTTGTGAACATTTTCACTTGAATATGAACAAACTGCTGTGATGGATCCTGTTTACAGCTCTGCTGCAGCAGACAGGACAGTGACAACGACACGACTGAAGGAGACATGAAGTTTTGTCCTTGTTTGAAGGACAGAAGATGGAGGTCAGTCTGTGGAGTCTGGTGGAGCAAAGACAGACAGACAGACAGACAGACACTGAGGGGACACACGCCATCCCTCTGGTTTACCAAGAGATCAAACACTGACTTCACGGTCACCAAGTTCACATCATGTGAGGATGTGGCCTTCATTTAAACTGAGGACTGCAGGGTTTTGTCCCACATAAGACACATTTACACAGAACTACTTTGTTACATTAGAAGCAATGAAGTCTAAACGCACATCAGTGTGATCACACACAACACAGGCTCTCAAGGCTCTCCTGGATGAAGTTAAAGCCAATCTCATTTCTATTATCAGGTGATTTAATGCTCGTGTTCTCCATTCTGAACGGTCACCAGCTCACCATCTGCTGGACTACAGTGTTGATGAGCCCGGCAGACGTGTTGTGATCTAACAGGACCAGACAGGTGCGAGACACGCGGGATAAAAACAGCTCTGCTCCGGGGAATGTAGCTGGAAACAGTCCATCCAGAGACCTGCTGGCTGGATGCCATGAACACTAACACACAGAGAGACATGTCTGTCATGTGCAGGAGGTGCACTCGCTGTTCTTGTCCATCTTCTCTTAAACATTAAAGTTCACACATGAAAATGGAAAAGAACACATGAATATGAACACACAGCCCTGAAATGCTCTGAATGAAATTATAGCAGCTGCTGAGCTAACGTGTAAACAAACCTGTCTCCATGACAACTGAGTAAAGTCCTGCAGATGAGCACCATGTGATGTTGCTGGAAGCTGCTAAGGTTACCTTGAGGTGGGAGTGTAACGTCAGAGCACCACTGGGTTCAAGACGCCACTGATTCATCATCATGTTATTTAAAAGTCAGGATTCATTTGTCCTGATACACAGATAAACATGAAGACATGAAAGAAAACAAGTCTTTTATTCAGTATGTTAAAAACTCAACAGGTGGTTGAACTTCTAGCTTTGATCAGCTGTATTTATCAGACTGTATTCAGGCATTTGTAGGCAGCACTTGTGATTTAACAACATCTTCATCCTCCACTCTCTCTGTCTCCCTCTGTCTGTCACCATGCAGACTCTCTCCCTCCAAAACGACTCCAATACTGTCTTTCTTTCCATGTCCCAAATAAAACTGTGATAATTCATATCACTGAAGAATTATCAGATACACACACAGTTACACATTGTCCACCTGCACTGTGGTTGTGTAAGGAGTGTGTGGTGTGTGGAGGCCACCGTCACAATGAGTGGCGTCTCCTCTCTGTTTCCACTCAGTTGCTGGTCACTGCCTCCTCATTAGAAAGTGCTGGAGGTCAGAGATCTGGCTGCAGCTTTTAACTGAGTTATCAGTCTGATTCCTTAAACTTCTCTGAACAGAACAAGTCAACAGGCTGACTGATGAAACTGCCTCGCTTGAATTTGAAAAGTTCCATTTGGAGCTTTTAGTGAATGTGACAGGACTTATTATGGACTGACGGGAACACAAAGCACAGTCACAGTCATTTCTACCAGCAGGCAACAGAAAAACACTCCTCAGAAAGCCTCTTCACCTCACCCTGACAAAGAGATGCAGTCCAGTTCAGCCTCTGAGGAACAAATACTTGAACACTGCTGTGATGGAAGTCGACTTAGCTTGTCTTAAAAGCAGCAGAGACGACAGTCAAGTCAGGAACTTCTGAATGACTGAAGTCTGAACATTTTTGAAGCTTTTTACCGAAAATGAACTTTTCATAGCCACTTTGATTGTGGCTTGTGATCTGGTCGATACAAAGTTAAAGTTAATGTCTTTGATTTTGCTTCAGTCTATTTGAATGCACTTCACATATATATAGTTTTAGTTTTATGGGTAGAAAATACTGAAGCCTGTCTTTGAGTGCTGAATATTCTACAAGACATGATGTTAGCATTCAATAACACAGTTCAGCTATGAAGTCCCTACAGGGGAAAATCCTCCACGGTTGAATTGGCTCATCATGGCTGAGCATCAGCATGCAGATTGCAGTGAGCTGAGCTGTCAGGCTTGCCAGTGAAGCCGTATTTGAGAAAATTTTCAGCACTTTACCTTGCTGTCTCAGCAGCTGTACCTTACATTGCAGTTTTTCCACATAAAACCTAACCTGAGCTAAGATAGCTGAGGTGTACTTAATAACATCAACAATGGCTGCATTTCAATGGAGCAGGACCCTCGTTAGTGTTATTAGTGACACCTGTGTGTCTTTGATGTGACAAGTCAAAATGTGACATAAAGGCCTGGAACAGTTAGTGACAGAAACTACTGACAGCACAAGTTGTTCACTCAGTGATTCTTATTCTCGCTGTCTTTCTCTGTGTCCTTCTGTTCACTGTCCGTCACTCTGACCAGTCCCTGCAATCCTGTCCTCCTACAAGCTTAATCACTCAGAGCTGTGGACGTGATGTGTACCTCACAGAGCTCCCAACAGTCCACAATGTCTTTAGGCAGCATACCAGACCAAGTTCACATTCAGACCAGCAGATCAGCCCTTTCTGTTAAATCATGGAGGCTGTTGATTTTCTCTGAGAACTCAGGCTTCCTCCCACAGTCCCAAAAACATGCGCATTATGTTAACTGGCTACTCGAAATTGCCCTTAAGAGTGAGTGTGTGTGATTGTCTGTCTTTGTGTGTCGACCCTGCGACTGACCGGTTACCAGTCCGGGGTGTACGCAACCTCTCGCCCACTGTCAGCTGGGATAAGCTCCAGGCAGCTTTTGGCTCACATCAGCATCCTTATCAATATTAATTAGGTGCAAACTGTTAATCAGAAAGCAAACAAGACTGTCAACAAACCCCTCAACAGGGAGTGAGCTGGCATTCAGCCCACAGGTGGTCAGCAGCCCTGTGGAGCACACAGCAGGGAGCTGGAAAAAATGCTTCAATGCATAAACACGTCCAGTGGTGGCCTGCGCTCTTCTGCAGTGCAGTCGTCACTGTGATGATTATGTTGCTCACCCTTTGCATGATCGAGCGGAGGAAGAGGAGGAAGAGGAGGACAGAGACAAAGCTGCTCTATATCTCATCTCATGCACAGACAAACTCAGTGGGGGTTTGCACAAAATAACAGACAACAAAAAAAACTTAAAACTGGCCTCATCAAACACTCATTCATCCCTAACTCATCCACCAAAAACTCTCACACACAAATAATCTTTCTCAAACAACACAAACATAAAAACACACAGAAGAAGCTAGTCAAAAGCTGTGTAGAAAAGCAATATTTTACATTTTTTACTGAATGAAGTACAAACTGGAGCTCATCACAGGTCATCAGACAAGCTGTTCCAGAGACTGGAGAATTAAATGTAAAGAAGCTTCCCCAGATTTTACTCTAATCCTTCCAACAGGCCCGTGTGAGATGACCTGACAGACAGGTCTGAGAGGTGTTGTGGAGTGAGAGCATTTAGTGCTTTAAAAGCAATAAGCAGAGCCTGGAGTTTATTGTAAGGTCTTACAGAAGCTGATGTGACCTGAGAACTGGTGTTACACACCCCAACCCGAACACACGGGAAATCCTGAAAGACATGAAAGAGAACGTGTGAGATTCTTTCAGCAGATTCAGACGGCTCTGCAAAAGCTCTGTGAACCCAACGGATCACAGTGTAATTATTAGTGAACTGACTACAGGAGGTGATCCTGTTGTGGGAGACGCAGACTGGAGTGGCAGCTTTTCAGGCTTGTTCGAGTGACTGCTGAACTGAAACGGTTGCAGGTTCAGTTCCCAGTGCTGCTAGTGTTCAACCAGACTGAACCAACAATCAAAGTCACTCTTTGTCAGAGGCAACAGGGAGTCCTCCTGCCCTCAGGACAAGACTGATCTCCAGAAAAACTACAACAAGCTGTCAGATGATTTTTTTTTTGCTCTCTCAAACCTTTGCAGTTTTAACTAGAAGTGGTAACAACTTTTGTGTGGCCAAACTGCTGAGTCTCCTCTGTGCTGGTGAAAACAATAACCTGACACATAATTCACGTCTCTGGGACTCTCCACCTCCTCAGAAACAACGTCAGTGCCTCTCCTCCACACAGACTGACAAACGATTTGGGCAGCAAAAAAGGATTCAGAGGCAGAGTTTACTGCAGTTCACAGACAGCAAGAAACAGCAGTATTTCTGAGGGGTTTTAAAGTTCCCTCAAAATGCTGATGTCTAAACTCATTATAAAGATCCCTGAACACCAGCTCTGACTGAGCTGTGACCAGCTACTGATTTCAGACACTCACACAGTCATGACCGACATGAAACATTTATTTCCATCTCAACATATACAGTAAAAATCTGGTTTTCACCACAAGATTTGTGCTTGCAAGTAATTTTCTATTTGTTGTTCAAATCAGGTTTCGGTTTTGCAGTTTGTTGTTTTTGTTCTCTCATTCATTCCGTTCTTTTCTACCTCCTACCTTTTGCCTTTTTGCTCTGGGCGATAAAGAGGGTCGATTCAGATGCTTTGAGATGGTTGGAGAGACAGCAGAGTTTCTGTGACTAACGCTGTGGTGAACCTGATGACGATCTGAGAAGGAAAAACCTGCTGTTGTATTTGCCTCTGGATGAAAAAACACTAAAAGTTGTTTGCTTTAGTGCAGCAGACAGCAAATCCTCACACCTCTCAGCTCCTCTGATTTGAGAGAAAGTTTGCTGATGAATAAAATGTCAGAGTGAGAATTCAAAAGAAAATTCTCAGGGTGCATCCTGAATAATTCAGACAGCAAAGTTTCACTGAGTCCACAGTGCAGCCCACTGCTCCTGTGTGTGTTTCACTGCATGTAATTTGCCAAGTGTTGCATGTGTGTTCAACTAAGGATGGGTTAAATGGAGAGACAAATTCAGTGTGTGTATGTAAAATATATATACTGCCAATAAAGCTGATTCTTCTTCAGAGTGCAAGGATGTGGAGAAACTGTTATTTTACTGCAGCCCATAGAAATGGTGCCATTATAAGTTCTGTAAACTCTTTTTTTCTTGCAAATAATGTGAGGAATCTCACGCTGTGATTTGATAGGATTTGACAAAGATGATGTCATTATTCAAAGGTGCCTGAATAGCAATAATAATCATGTTTGGAGAGAAACTGCTGAACCAGATCAAACCCTCACTGATCTGCCCAAGCACAGCTGACACCATGTTCATGAGAGGAGTGGACTGTGTAGCTGCTGTCGGAGGGGAGGGGGGTTACTCTTTCGGTTTCTACCACCCAGGCACAAGCGGAGGATCTGCTGCTATTTGTCTATTTACCGCATTTCCCCCTATGTTTGTTTCCAAACAGAAACGCAGCATGAAATTATTCAGAGTGGAGCCGCTGATTGAGCCTGTCTGCCAGACTTACCGCCTGAAAAGCTGAAGATGGAACGGCTGTACGTACTCAGAGACCTACACTTTTGGATGAAACAGTCAGAGCTTGATGTACTGATTCAGAGATAAATGTTTTCCTACAGACACACCTCACTTTGGCTCAATATGTTCCTGTGTGTGTCTGAGTGCAGAGTTAGGAATCATAAGTGAATGAAAAGAGACACAAGACAGACAAACCTGCTGCTGCTTTGCCTGGACACATGTGATTACATTAGTTTTTAACCTTTTTAAATATTACATGAGTGTGATATTAAACCTCCATCTCTGTCTGAGTCAGTCTTGTATCTCACCTTTGGGACACATTCTGGCTCTTGGCTCCCTCACTGGTCCATCCTGTCCTCTCCTGCTGTGACTGGCTGCTCCTTGTCCTTTGCCATGGCTTCAGGCTGTTAATGCCAGTCAGCTGGTTCACTGGTGGGAATCTTTGTGACATCCAGCTGAGCAACATCTGCCAAGAGTGTGTGCGTGTGTGTGTGTGTGTGTGTGTGTGATCTCGGCACGGCTAACAGATCCTTGCCAAACAGAGAATATCTTTATACAACAAAGTGACAGTCATCAGCACTGATCTATAACCACATCATGTTGAGTCACAGCACCAACATGTTGCGGAGACAGGAGACAAAGACACACTGAGGACACTGAGGGCTCTTCATACTGCAGAGCAAAATGAGACAACCTGCAATGAAACCCTAAAGTTTAGAGGAAAGTAGAGGGAAATTAAACAAAAATGAATCAATAGATCAAGTATCAGTATCAACACACACATGCAGATGGTTTGGTGTTTACAGTAACACGCATGCACACACACACAGCATTTACTCTTGTTTTAGCATTATGATGTACAGTAAACTGATCAGGAACTGTATGACTGTACGTTCTGACTGTGGCCACCAACACAGCAGCCAGCATGACCCTCATCATCACATCATGTGCGGCACAACAACAGCTCATGAAGCTCATGTACGTGTGTGTGTGTGTGTGTGTGTGTGTGTGTGAGAGAGAGAGAGAGAGAGAGAGAGAGAGAGAGAGAGAGAGAGAGAGAGAGAGAGAGAGGGTGCTGTTTATGTTCTCAGTGTGAGTCTGATTACATTTTAATTCAGTGTAGAGCACTACAGTATGATTCAAGAGCCAAACACTGAGCTTTATTCACAAGCTCTCTGACAGGAGAGAGGCAGGAGACACTGGAAACATGCAGCTTCATAAGTGCTGCGGGAAACAAAAGCCTTTTCTGCTTCTGTCGTTCTGTATTTCTTTGTGAAGCACTTTTGTGCAGACGTTTCGAATAACATCCAGTATCTCCACATACAGAAACCTCTATACTGCCTCAAAGAAGACTCAGAGGTGAACCTCCTCTTTACTTCAACACAGGGACATTGATTCACTTCCTGTCTGCAGTGCTGCTGAACTGTACAGGGTGTTTAAACCAACAGTCAAACAGCTTTATTTAGCAGACAAAGCAGAGCCACAGCAGAGCTGTCTGTAGCAGTTAGTCTGAAGAGTCGTACAGCACAGCAGCCTGAGCAGATCACAGGAAATGAAGGAGAAATAAGAGCTCCTGGAGGAGTTCAGCTGTTTGCTCTCGATGATTTAACTCCACTGGTAGTTTATAAGAAGGTCAAAGGTCATTCTGCAGGGCAATGACCCTTCCATATGAGAGACTGGTGAAACATTACAGAGCTGAGGCAGATGCTCACTGGAAGCAGAGAGAACCTTGTGTTTACTTGTTATTGACAGAGTGACATGGAAAGCTGTGAATATAATACTATTGTTAGTATTATTATAGAATAGTGTTGCTGTTATTATGAGTAGTAGTCGTGGTGGTTGTGGTGGTGCAGTAGTGACGGTCGTCATAGTACCTGCAGTTTACATTATATAAGCATCACATCGCATATTCAGACTGTGATGTGCAGTTTGTGAAGACAAAAGCTGGAAAAGGCTGCAGCTTTACTGCTGTCAAGTGTTACAACGCTTCAAGTTAACTCAGGGTTCCAACAAATGTTTACATTTTGCAGCAGGATTCTTATTAAACCAACACGCTGGAAAACAACACATCATGCTGACAGCAGCAGCCCTGTCATAAACAGCTATTATGTCTAAAGATGCCTCCATATTCAGTCTAGACTGAACAGACTGAAGATCAAATCTCAACTGAATCTTTGTTTCCCACCAACATGCAAATCAGGAGTCATTTATTTATCAAGCTGCTCTCAGTTCATGATCCACAGATGGTTATGATATTCACAGATGCATTTTATACAGTGATACAACAATCAGCTGACCTGATTTTCAACAATACTTTCCATTGTTTCAGCTGCAGTTATGAGAGCTGCTCTCAGAGATGCTACCAAAATTTCTTTCTTCAGATATCAAGAAATAATGACAGAAATCACACTAACTGATGATCTGAGGAGGTGGAAATCATGCTGAACGAGCTGCTCATTTTCTCCTCCGTATTTCCTTCCTCCGCCTCTGTCCTTCACATTTACCATTCAGCTGTGTGTGTGTTGCTCTTAAAATCAACCATCAGCAATGGAGGACGACCTCTGTGTTCATACTGAACATCTTTGCTCCTCAAACAGCAGCACGAGTGAAGTTTTATCTGTGAGGGTGGAGGCGAAGGCATTCTTTTCAAATTATGGCTGTGAATTTGTGTGTGTGTGTGTGTGTGTGTGTGTGTGCCCGGCTGAGGTCGAGAAGTTATCTGTGCAGTTAAGACCAGGGCTGCTGGTGAAGCAGATAAACTGGCCTTCATTCTCTCTGCGTTTCCTCGTCACGTCAAACCTTACTGAACTAATCTGTCAAGGCCACAACAGCAGCACCAGAGCCAACAATGTCTGCAATACATACTGAACAATCCAACAAAAAGAGCCTTCTCCTTGAGGATGATGGGAAAGAGTGATGCTTTCCATCCAGCTGCAGCTCAGCAGAAAACCCTGCAGCCAGCTGGGCTGACAGCCCACTGAGGACACAGAGCTTCATCCTCCTGTCGTCCAATGAGATCATCAGTTCAGCTGCTTTCAGTAACAATCACATTATCAGTCAGTGTTTGAACTGATGTTTCAACAAATCAGACTGACAGAAGCTCATAATCTGATGGGAGATGAACCATTTACCAAAGTGCACATCATAAAGATGACACTCTGACAGGCACCTCTTCATCCAACCAGTGTTTGATGACCAGCAGTCTTCTTCTTCACTGCCTTTGCAGGTGCTTTGTTGTTGTCCATGTGCTGCTTCTCTGTTAACTTTGTATCACTGATGCTACACCTCCAAACTACAACAGCAACATCAAGAACCTCCACTTTGTTTTAGCTTCATTAGTCATCAGGCAGGAAAGCAAACTGTTACTATTAACAAGCCTTCACAGTCTGGGGGAAATGATTCAGGGTTTCTGTTTTATTTATTCTGTCAGTGCTAAATTCATGCTGCCTCACATTAAAGTATATCAGTGAGTGTAGATTTATGTGTTTGTGTGTGTGGAAAGTCTTACTGCTTCTTTCCTTTGTCAGCCCTCAGTCACACAAGCAGTCAGGTGTGTGAAAAATAACAAAAGGAGTCGCTTCAAATGTCCATCTTACCTGCAAAAAGAGAACAAATGAAAAGAGAAAAGTTGTCTGTGGTGAAATATTTCTTTTTATTCAAAAACACCATCACTGCAGGTTTGGCTTTTTCATTCATTTATCTCAAACAGGTGAAAGCTGTTCACACCTGAGTACACAGAATGACTGAAAAAGTAGAAGAGCTTCACATGTCAGTTACAACAGCTGTGAGCTGATGTGGTGACTTCTGATTGGACAAGCTGCTCTGTCAGTACCAATGAGTCTATGAATCATCCAGTTCATCTGACTGCCCAAACATTTCAACATTTCCTCCTGGTGATTTGGTGCTAAACCAACAGCAGAACTTTACTTTGTCATGTGATATGAGTTGTTTTCATTGCACAGTCTGGCCAACATTATTTATTGCTTAGCACTGAGAGAAGTTATTTCAACAATAACTCCAAAGTTTTAAATGATTAAAAAAAGAAAGAAAAAAGTTGGAAACCTGAGACTCTGTGGCTTTGGCTCATTGTTTGTGAAGAACATGCAACACAACATGTTTTCACTGTGCGCCTCCCAACACATTTATATTACATGTATGGTGTCTGAGGGTCAAAAAGTGTGAGAATTGTGTGTAAATTTAATCAAAATCCTCACTTTGTTGGAAGCAAGCAAACAGTACAAATTATAAACTGGGTGAGTAATAAAAACACAACAATTTTGTGTCATTCTGTATAACAAGTGTTAACACTGTGACTGTGTGTGTGTGTGTGTGTGTGTGTGAGAGAGAGAGAGAGAGAGAGAGAGAGAGAGAGGAAAGTGAATTAGCATACAACGATACACTGATGACTACATAATAACGTGCAGAAGTAATCCTCAGTCTTTGCTGCAGGGACAGGATTTGCATCCATCTGCACCCAGAAAACTCCTGCAGCTTTTCTATGCAAAGTTACCAGCTGCATCCAGAATAAAACCAGAGGAGAGCAGTGGACACTGTGCTGCTCATGACAACAATGACAAAGACCCACCGTGAGGCTGATAAACTGTCAGCTGACTGAAGCAAACATGGAAAATATCTGCTGCTTGTTAGGGGACATCAAACACCTCATAACTTCTATGTTTGTATCCTTTCACTCACCAACTCACTCACTGACACACCAACTCACTCACTGACACACCAGCTCACTCACTGACACACCAACTCACTCACTGACTCACCAACTCACTCACTGACACACCAACTCACTCACTGACACACCAGCTCACTCACTGACACACCAACTCACTCACTGACTCACCAACTCACTCACTGACACACCAACTCACTCACTGACACACCAACTCACTCACTGACACACCAACTCACTCACTGACACACCAACTCACTCACTGACACACCAGCTCACTCACTGACACACCAACTCACTCACTGACACACCAACTCACTCACTGACACACCAACTCACTCACTGACTCTCCGTCTCTTTCCTTGTTGGGCTCCTTTAATAAGTTTTGTTATTGATTCACACGTGGGGCAGATACTGACTCACACTGACACATGATCGCCAGCCTCAGACAATTTACCTTCACAACGCAGTTTATCTGCTTAAATGGAAATTCTCTGAAGCTGAGGGAGGATTTGTTACAGAAATGGAAAGTTAAGGTTAACTCTTTAACTCTTTTCTCTTTCTCAGCATCTCTCTTTGTACTTCTCTCCACTGCCTGATGCACAGTCAGTGACTGTTTCTAAATCTCTTGTTAAATGTGGAAGTAAATGAGGTGATCTGGACAGAACTTATTGCTCGTCAAAGACACATAACACCTGCAGGTGGAGGAAACCAGTTTCAAACAAAATGGATGATGTTGTAACATTTTCCATGAAAACCAAGTCCAGGACTCTGATCCAGAACTAAACTCTCCTCCAGATGTGCCTACAGATGTGTTGCTGAGGAGCTGACAGATGCTTGTTTGATCCTCACCAGTACAACATGAATATATTTGCTGTTCCACAAACCTAATGATCACACCTACAATCTCCATGTTCATCTTTAAAGTCTGCTCATCAGTGCAGTTGCAGGTGTTTCAGACATGAGCTGACAGGCTGCAGGTCTGCACCCAAACAGGGGCTTTAAGCTGACCATTTCACAGTTTGCTTCATGAATACATTTATTTTATCCATCCTGGTTGTACCCAGACAAATTATTTGGGACTGAAATGCAGAAATAAATATTTCTCAAATCTTCACGTTCTGTACAGCTGGGGACAACATTTATCATTTTTCTCCTACACCTGACCTCAGCTAAACTGTGCCAAGCTTCCAAATATCTGTGTTAAAATGAAAACATGCTCAAAAAATGTGCACTTCTGCAGGTCTAAGTGTGTGAACACGGCTGTCACTGTGGAGTTTTTAAACACCCAGAAGACAAACAGCAGATCCTCTCACAGTATTTCGTGTTCAGCAGGACGGGACAGTTTTCAGAGCAGAGATTCTGCCACAGTTTAACAGGTCGTTTACAGGACTGTAGATGGAACAATACAAGCCTTGATGTGCCTCATGAAGTGTTACATTCTCTTTGTGCTGTTCCACAAACTTGTTTCTCACACTTTTCACCAATAACGTCGATGCTAATAGCATCCAATCCCCTGCCTTCAGAAACAAAACCCTGTGCAGGTTTACAGGAAGACACTCCCCTCGTTACTCTCATCATCTTGTCACTGAAATGTGTTGCTGTTGCACCCTCCTCCTCCTCCCCAGCACCATCAGTGTCCACACGCTGTGCATGCTGGGAGATCTGCAGAGCTGCATTATGTATGCACAGACTGTCCCAGATCAGGTAAAAGAAATAATCCATGGAAAACAGTCGATCCCTGTTGCTTTTATATGTTTTTTTTCCAGCAGGAGGCTCAGTGACAAAGCAGCACAATCGATGGGCAGGACTTCCTTTCTCTCTGTAAACACCAGGTCCATATCAGTGAGGCTGGAGGTGAGAGCTCAGCACAGCCTGTGTTGAATGAATGGACTGAGGAGGCTTTCACATGGAGGCTGACTGGAAGCAGCAGATTAACTAAACAGGCTGTTCATGTTATTCATGGGCTTCAGCTCAGAGCTCATCATTTCAATTTTCTCCAACCTCCGGTATGCAACAAGTATGTGAGGCTGTTTTATCTTTGAATTGGTCTCTGCTTATTTCTATAGGACGATTTAAGGCTTTATCTCACTTCCTGTACATCTCCTTTGCTGTGTCTCAAATCTATTCGTCCTCCAGCTTCAAACCACCAGGAGAGATCTCTGTGACGACCGTAACTGGATAATTCTAAGCTCCTTCTCACTGCTCACATCACTGCCTCCTCTTCTTTAACACAGCCTCCACACAGGATAATGAATTATTATGTGGGCATCCTGCAGACACAAAGAACACACACAGACAAAAAGTGTGTGTGCGAGTGAGTGTGCAGCTCACAGACACTGAGTGACAGTTATGATTGGCTGTCACAGTTGCTGCTCGTTTGATTGACAGCCTCTCCAGGGCTTGTGATCCAGTAGCTGTTCATCATAAACTCCAGCAACAGACAGTGTGACTTCCACCGACAAAACCTCACAATTAAGATTATTATCATCAACTCAATTAGAATTATCGCCTCATAGTTGCATGCCTCCACCAGACTCATATAATATATGTTTGTCATATACAGTATATGACTGACAGAGAGCTTCATCACAGGGTGCAACAACAATCACCTGACACTCAGCATCATGAAAACCAGTGAGCTGAACTACAGTTTTTCAAATATGAATGTTGCTGCTGCTGCTACAAATTCTAAAATGAAATATGAAAGAATAATGAAATAATAAATTCTTCTGATTCTACTGGACTGAGACCACCTCCATTTATTGGACCAAACTTAAGAGTCCAAAAGTTTGGACAAGTCAAAGTAAGTGTGAAAAGACCCACAGTCACACTGTTAACCTGAGCAGAGGTCTAATCAGTGTGACGTGAAAACAGACGTGTGGAGGAACACAGAAAATCAGCTGGTTCGGATTCCACCTCTTTGCAAATATATTATAACTGCATGGATATTTGAGGATATTTTATAAACTGTGTCACAGATTTTTCAGTGTCATCCCTGTATTTCCCTCAGCTCACATGTGCTTTAATAAAGAGCACAGGAAGCTTCACAGTCCTGGCACTTCCTCATCTGTTTGAAAAAGCTGACCTAAAACACAGAAACCAGCTGTGCTGAATTTATTGTCACACACTAAGCTAAATGAGACGAGATGCAGGATGTTCCTGCTCAGCTACAGATGTGGAGAGCTGTCGTATTGCTTCCATGGGGTTTTCCTCCTCTAAGGAATCACTGTGGCAGACAAAGCAACACGTCGAACTCTGACATGATCAAACTGAACTGACTTTTCTCTTGTGATGCTTTGGGGAAAGTCTAATGAAGAATGAAAAGACGTGTGCAGGATGGACGGTGAACTCTGCAGACTGTGAAGGAGAGAAAAACACGAGCTGAGCTGTGGTTCTGCACTGAAACCTGCTCTTTGAATCCTTTTCACGTTGCATTAATCTTCACCTTTGAACAAAAGTCATGGAGCCATCAAGACAGAAACAGTTTGTGACTCTGTCAGGACTGTGTAATCAGAGCACCAGAATACTGATGCTTGAATCTGGTCTGTTTCATGAACACTCACACACACACACACACTGTCACACATTCAGAGTGTGACACAAAACAAAGCTCTTAACCCACTGGCTTCAGTGAGAGCTGACAGAGATCCACCTGGAAACAGACTGATGAGTGAACACACAACCGTTCTTCTCCTAAAACACTCGTGTGTTTGTTGCCTACTGTGAGCTGACAGCTTTCCATTAGCAGGAAGAGGACACACACAGATGCTTATTGCTACCAGGACCTGTTTCAGTCCTGAGTATCGATGTCTACAGAGAACAATCAAAGTCCCACTCTCCTGTGTTCTCACATCCAGCTGAACTCACAGTGGGAGGCACAAACGCAGCACAACTAAAGCACTGAGCAAAATGTCAGCTTGTGTCATGTGGAGATTAGTTCATCTCCACTGAGGGGGTGTAGATTTGTGAGAGACAGATAACATTTTCTCTGTTGTTTGGGGGATTAATAAAAGTCACACAAATAGAGCCAGTGGCATATTTGGAAACTTTTCTGCGTAACTGCACAGCAGGAAATTGTGAAATAGTTGTAGAAAGATTTGAAACACTGTGCTTCAGTCAGCATGCGATCCAGGAAATAACATCCGTTTTATCTTCAAGTGCAAAACGCCAGCAACTTCACACTAACTGTAGATTATTTCTGATCGTTGTGCCCTGACAGTTTCTTTCTTTCCTGTACTTTAGCAATAAAGAGCCTTGAAACCAGGAGACTCTGTGGGACTTGTGGCTCTCATATGGACTTTGTTTCTACAACAACACAGAGGCAGCAGGATCAGCTGGAGATCCACTTCACATCATCAGGCTAAAATACCAAATGATGTTTGAATAACACATTACAACTAACACTATTTACTACAACCTTGAGCCTAAACCTGACACACAAACAACAAACAGACAAACAAACATAAATAAGTGGGTCCACTGAGTCTGACAGGAGACCTCACTGGATTCAAAGCTTCATCAGAGACCTGAGAGACCACATGAACTCAGCCTACAAGCTCCAGGTCAGGTGCTGGATGCTTAATTTTTTCCCTTTGATATTTCTTTGTGTGAGAATTGTAATTGTCCTAGTTTGGGTTCGTCAGTGAAATCTGCATCTCATGTTTGATCTTCACCTCATTAAGAGAAAGAAGGAAAACAAAAAAGCTACACAGAAAGCATGCGATTAAGTTTGGGACTCACAAGGAGCAGAAGGGTGGAGGTACGAGGAGCTGTGTGTGTGTGTGTGTGTGTGTGTGTGAGAGGTACATTTGTTGTCCCAAAGCTTACCTTAAATGGCTCTGAATATGAAAATATTCAGTAACTACTACACTCTGCTGTATTATACAGTACTTGAGTGAAAATTTAAGGTACTTGTAATTTAATTGAGTGTTTCCATTTTATACAACTTGATACAACTGACTGATGGATGGTGCGTCCTTTTCTCAGACCTCACTGCAGCTCCATTAAACCACCTGCGGACAAACTCGGCTTTGAAAGAAGAAACTAAGGAATCCAGTGTGCAGGGCACAGAGGAAATATGGAGATACTGAAGCTTTTGAAGTGTTCATCCAGAGAAAGACTTCTTTCTTTCTTTCTTTTGATTTCCTCTGCTGAGGTGGCCTTCATAAAGCCTCTCTGGCCTTGTTGGGGGGTGACAGTAGGTGGAACGGTGAGCTACTGTACCTGTGTGATTACACTGATTCTCAGCACATGATGAACCCTCGCTGAGTGAAAGAAGTAGCAGAGTGAATCATCAGCATAAGAGACTTGAACAGAAGACCACAAAGGCAACTGCTGGCCGTCCATTCAAACAATAATTACTAAATGGCACAACATGGTTACAGTTAGTGTAAATCTCTGTTCCTTCCTCTGTGTGAAGTTTGCAGTGCTGTGTTGTTTGATCACAGTTTGAATTGAACGCTCACACAGTCTTTGGGGCATCGTCACAAACGTAAACCTCACAGATAAACTTCAGACCTCAGATTAGAGCGCAGCGTGTCTCCTCTGCTGTTAAACATGTGGTGAACAGCTGCTCTTCATGAAGGTACCAGCCTCCACAGCACAAAGCTCCAAGAACAAATTTGAAAAATGTAGGTCACTTTTATCCGTTACAGATCTTATCTGAACAGGAAATCATGCAACATTTTATCTCATTTAGTTTACTGCATGACACTCTTTTGCCTCACTTAATAAAACCTCAATAGGCTTCACTGGATTCAGAATGCTGCAGCCAGACTCCAACAGGAGAGACCACATCTCACTGGCTTTGAAATCACTTCACTGGCTCTGATTTTAGAATAAATTTTATAAGTTTAATGACCGTTCTGTAACTTGTAGGGGCTTCGATTCAGAATACAAAGCTGACCTTCTGTCCTCGTACAACCTTATATAAATAAATAAATAAACTAATGTACCAAATGATCCCAATTAGTTTCTGAAATTTTGTTAAGGTGCCCTCTGAACTTCTGTTACTCTCACATTCACATCCATTCACTGTGCAGTAAACAAAGTATACGTCCATTAAAGTAAATAAACCCGTTGCAGGTCTCAATCGATGCTTGTGAGCGTTGAGGTCTAAAACTCCGTGACCCTTTCACTTCCAAAGCAAACAAAGACAAATAATAAGCACATGCATGAACTTAGTGCTCACAGCCTTCAGGTGGTCAGTCTGGATGGTGCAATAATGCTGGGAATGATGATGATATGAAGACGGGCAAAACATCAGGCAGGCAGCGACCAGGCAGGTGGCCAACCAGTTGTAAGGACGACCAGACGAGCTCCTCAAATGCTCCAGACAAAAAAGTCCCAGGAACGTCTCCTCTTCCTCTCTGTCAGCAATTGCACACAGACGCCTCTTGGCCAACTGTCTTGTCAAAAGTCTTTTTGAGTTCACTTTAAACTTACAGTAGCTTACAACATTGACACACGTGAACAGCAGCCAGTAGCACGTTCAACTACATTCACCCCAACACATACTAACATTGTAACAACACATTCGGCATGATTTCACACTGTGTCTTACCGAAACAATGCGAATACATGCACAAAGTTATTTACCTTCTGCAAATTCCTAATAAGGCCTGACTCACATATTATTCAGCTGATCAAAAACAGAACGGCGGTCAGTAGCAGAGAATGCAGGAAGTCTTTTCTGATGGAAATCAGTACTCGTTTCCTGCTGCAGCACAGACCAGAGGAGCTGCTCTCTCTCCGCCCTCATCGTTCATACTGCATTTTCCATGTCCTCTTTTCTCTGCTGGCTTCTCCCCTCCACACCAGCCTCTCCTGCTTTCATTATGTGCACTGTGTCTCGTCTCCTGCTCAGCTCTCTCCTTTCACATTTTGTAACTTGTGTTAAAGTCTTGTTGTGCCCAGTGAGCATCATCACTGACAGATATCCTCCTGAGGATGAAACATATCAACAAAGCTCCCAGCATCATGTAAACAACTTGTTTACACTGTGACATCACCAGCCTAATGGATGCAGATGAGCAGTCAGCTGACTCCACCAAGTATTTCTCAGCTGCTGTTTCCTGACCCGTCAACATGCTCATGATGATGGTTTTAAAGTTGAACTGAAGCCTCAAACACCACATACGGCCTCTCTGCCCCTCTGTCTGTGTGTGCTGACCGTCTGAGATACTCGATGCCACTGGAGCCCCAGCTTTGTGTTTTGAAACGATCCGTCAGCTGGCCAGTTTATCGCTAATTAACGTCACATTAAAGTGTGGCTTTTCACTGATCTTATTAAAAGTGCGGGTTAAATAAATTAAGACTGCTTCACAGTCATTAAGGCAGGGATGATTTACTGTGGGTGCAGAAAAAACTGAAATTAATCAGACAGTTGAGATAAACTCTAAAGTATAAAATGATTTCTGTTAGAGAGTAACTCCACACCACAGTGGGCAGATGGTGTGAGGGGAAAGTTTACTGCTGGTTGGTTGGGGTGCCGTCACTGGGAGAGACGAGCCCGATGAGGCTCAGGGTCAGAGTCATAAGGACCGACGAGCCTGCTGTGACAAACGTTGATTCTCATTGAATCTGATCAGCAGTTAAAGAACAGTGAAGCTCAAACACACTGAGAGCTCTTGTGAACAGTTTCTGCCTGGTGACACTTGGCAGGCATCAGAGCACTTACACTGGACTGAATCACCTCAAAGTGATTTAAACACAACATGGTTTAGGTGAAAAGTTTCCAATGAAAAAAGTTTCAGTTCATTTCACAAAGTAAAAAATGAGATGCTTTGAACAGAAAAGTGATGGAAGTGACAGGTTTGGAGTCAGTTCAAATGAAATTCTGACATCAGTAAAAGCTCATCTGTGAAACAAGCTTGTTGTAAATAATGATTAACTTAACTGGATAACTTTAAATTAGGTGGTGCTGTTGCAGATTATTTAATGTGTTCTTGGCTTTTTTTCAGGTTGTTTTGACTCACACACACAAAAAGAAAGAGAGTTCATCAAAAGTTATGTTGAGGAACATGAACATTTAAACTGCATTTTAAACTTTACAATCTGGGTAACAAAACATTCATTCACTTTCTCAGTGAACTCGATCACATTATGCAAACCTAAACCTGCTTTGATATGAATAATTCCACAGAGCTGGTATTCAGCAGCAGAGCACATTGGCTGGAGCTTCACTCCTGCTCATGATTTGTCTTTTGTCAAGAACAAACTTCTTCTCATCCGCCTCTCAGCAAAGAAAACAAATACGTGGATTTCCCAAAATGCTGAAGGATTCCTTTGAGCACAGTGCTGAATAATGAGCTGTTTGTGTTTACTGCACTGGGAAGATAAATGATCAGTGAGGATCAGCTTGTGGTAATTCACTCGTCTTCTGTTGCCTCCACTGGCTGACGGGGTTTAAGATCACCTCTGAAAATCAGTGCCAAGTATTGATTGGTTCAACAATCTATCCAATCATTTTCCAAGCACTGATCTGAATCCTGGACTTCTCCCAGCTCCTCCTGGGGAATCCTTCAGTTCTCTCAGGTAAGCTGGGAGATGAAGTCTCTTGTGTCTTCCTCAGTGTCTCCTGGCAGTCAGTCGTGCACTGAATACATCAAAGGAACACAGGAGGTGGAGTTCAGTATGTGAGTTGTTATGAGCTCTTCCACTCATGCATTCATGGTGCAGGATTGAAACTAATTCCTCTGTTCTCTCAGCTGGATCCCTCTGTGCTCTGTGCAACACCCATTTATTATTCAATACACATCCTATACGTTAATTTGGGACGATAAAGTCACACCACAGCAGGTAATTGGATGACAGGCATTTTAAGTCTGTTGATGAGATGACTGATTATTGACTGATTACCTCAAACCTCCTGCTGTCACCAAACACAACTGATAACCTCTGTGATGAAACAGCTGAGTGTGTGTGTGGTGACACATCATGATGGCGACTCTCTCAGTGTGATGTTTGTTTCATGATGTGACGCTGATCAGCATCAGCTCAACATGAAGGGTATTTACATGACAATGAGGCTGAAATGTTCAACGTGAGTACTGCACAACAACTGTTCTCTACATTGCAGTAAAACACCACCACAAACTGCAGCTTCACACCACAGTCACAAGAAAAACGGATTATTTTAAGCTTCTGAAAGATGGTGCTTGTTGCAAAGAAAAGCAGGACAGAAATGGCTTTTATTGTGCCTTTTGTTTGTGTGGAGAGAAATCACACATCAGCCTTTTGTATCTTTCAGTGCCAAAAGGAGAAAAGGAAGTGAAAGACTGTCAGCCGCTGGAAGACCTTCAGACACATACGTCACATTGTGGCATAATGGAGCCTCTGAAGTCTGTACGCAGCAGAATGAGCATCTGTTAGATACATGAAATGATTGATAAGAAGGTCTCAAATCCCAAGAGCTCCAGGAGAGCTACGCTGGTTATTTCCACTGACTTCAGCTGTTAAACTGCAGGCTCACGGGACATCAAGAACTGGACTGTGAGTTTCCAAGCAGAGTCCTTGCAGCTGATTTCAGAGGTTACATGTCCTCTCATAAAGTGTGCTGTAACAGAGTCACACCCTGTCAACAGCCCATCGAAGCCCACAAGAAACAATACAGAGCCGAAAGAGACCTTCATGTTCAGTAAAGTCCAGTCTTGTTCCAGTTGGACAGGAAGGAATATCAGCATATCTGCAATGAAGCAATCAAAAGAACAAAAAGCCTCTGATTGTGGTTTCACATCTCTGCTCAAACGTTCACCACTTTGAAGGATGGAAACAAACACGAAGCCACAGCACTCAGCTGAAGGAAGTTTTATTGTGTTAAATGGTGGATCGGTCCATCGTCCTCCAGCCAGCACTACAAATGATGCGCAGTGTTGAAAATAGCCGACAGGACACATACTGCAAATAACCGTGCTGCATATTATTAGCTGAGACACATTTGGATGCATGTGGAGCACAAACATAATCATATCCATTAAAGTGGAAGTGTGGGTGAGGGTCTCATTCTTTCTGAGCGATTGAAGGCTGCAATGTTTGTCCTGTTTGAGTCCAACACAGCAGTCAAAACATCTCATTAGTGCTTTGGGACTGTGAGATTCATTAATGGAGACGTGACGGGATTAAACAGAGCTCAGTGACACTCCGTCTTCCCCCTGCTGTCTCTCTGTCTCTGCGTCTCTCACTGTTAACTCAAGAAGCAAACAAATCACTCATTAAAATTACAAAGTTTAATTTGTCCTAATTAATTAGATGGATCCCGCAGAAAAGAGCATCATGTTACTATGACGAACAGTGAAATACCAGACGGCGAGTTTCAGTCAGTTTGAGGAGCAATTTTACTAGTTTGGGAAAACTCAGAGAATTCACAAATATTAATGAATAAAAAAGATGTTTGCCTCTCGGCTGTTCTCAGCTGATCTGAGCTGACCTCACGGTTCCTCATGAAGTCACCGCTCAGCATTTATTATGTTGCTGTCTCAGAGAAATCACTCCAAGGTAAGCACATGTTAAAAAAGCAGACAAAGCTTAAAATTTACAGGAGCCAGCAGACATAAAGTTTACAAAGTGAGATTTGAAATGAAAAAAAAAAACAGAGTGGAAATACAAGAGAGCAGAGAGAGATGAGAGAGGGAGCAGACTGTGAACTAATGAGTGTGAAGTGAACAGGAAGTGAAAACATTTGAATAAGTCATCGAGGAAACACACAGGATGAGAAGTGATATGAACTGGAAGCTTCTAATTGCAGCGTCGACTCTGAACACCTGAAGGTGTTTTCTCACTCCAACTGATTTTATCAGTGAGTCCAGCTGAGTGGCTCCTGTCACCACTTCATCACCACACGCTCACAGTTCCTTTAAGAGCTGATGTTCTTCCAGTCTGGAGAGCCTCACGACTGCTGAAGCAAACGTTCAACTTCGTTTCTCACTTTGTGGCACATCTTACAGCCAGGCAAGACAACAACTCAGTCCTGCAGTCTTTCTTAAAGGGTCAATATTTCTAAAGGACCAGTACAACTAATTTCGTTCTCAAAATAGTAAAAAAAAGAGGCGAATAAAGCCTGAATTAACACCCAATATGACTTAACAAAAACAATTCTGATAAGCACATTTGATCAAACACACTGATATTACATATGACACACGGCAGAAGAAACTGTAAAATAACTTTGTGCTACAGATGAGACGAGTGGATTTTAGAACACAGCTATTTAGTTAAGGCTCATCTGCCCTCCTCTGTTAGCCACTGATACACATGTAACCACACAAAAGGCATATAAAGCTACAGGACCATACAGTGAGTCGGTTTCAGGTGACATATTGTAGTACAACCTTGGTACAACCTTGTGACATAATTTGTAAAACAATCGAGTGCACAAAACTGCTGGTGATGTGGCATCAAACCAATTCTGGTTCACTTCTCAGTTCTCAGGCTGTAAATGCAGCTGAGTGGAGACAGAAATCCCTGAATGAACAATCCTGACTGATACTGAAAAAGAAATATCATTTACAGATTATCCAACTGTACGTCTCTATAGAAACTATCATTTTGCGGCAGGAGACTGGAGGACACAAGAGATCATCTGGGGTGCTGAAATGTAAGACAAGACAGCTGACAGGTGATCTATTATCCATGTGTAAGAGAAGGTAAGTACAGGTTTTAGACATGGGGAGTGTGAGGATGAGCTGTTTGTACCAAAGCTGTCAATGTTAAAGCAGAAAGTGTCAAACGGAGGATCCAGTCTGTCTCAGACAGAATGATGAAACATCTTTGAGGCAGAGAACAAAAATCTATCAGGGACTCAGCAGAGACACAGACAGGCACGTGTGTGTGTGTGTGTGTGTGTGTGTGTCACTGTGTGTGTGTGTGTGTGTGTGTGGGGGGGGGGGGGGTGTTTACATGTTTTCATCTGCTGGTTCAATGTACACTGAATAACTTCTGCACATGTTTTAATATTTACCATCTCGTTGATGATGAGACTCTGCTGTGTCTTCCCTAAAACATACACAAGTGATGATGGCAAAATACTGCAGTGCTGCCTCTTGTGAAACATCAATATAGAAAAGACATCAACAAACAACAGGTGGGTGAAGAGGGAATGCATGACAGGATGCATGAAGCACATTTGCACAATTTCTCATAATATGTACGACAAATAGCGAATAAACAGATTCTGATAAAATTCTTTCAAGGTGCAAATGGGTGGGACTCATCAAGACAGGTTCATCTGGACCCACAGAAAGTTTCTGAGACCTCCAGTTCAAATGGTGTCGGCCAGATTTAACCGTTGCTGTTACAGTGTCAGCATCTGGATAATATATTTAATGACTTTCCTCTGAGAAGTGGGTGACATTTTCAGTCTCTAACAGCTACAAACTGTCCTTCTCTGCTTGGACCTCTGAAAAACCAGCTGGAGTCAACAGTCCAGCAGCACTCAGGCAGAAAGCAGGGGCATAAACATCAAAACTGACCACAGCATCAATGCAAACTGAGGAGGTTATGGGAAAACACAGACAAAAAAACGTAAAGACGTGTTTGCCTGCCCCAGTTATATTTACCAACTGTAGCTGTAACTACTTTCACATGTGATCAAACCAAAGTTTGGAAACATTTTTGTTGTTGTTGAAGGGACAGACAGGATAAACGTGTTCTCCACCAGGCAAAGCAGTGTTACCAGTGGAGGAGTGACTGAGAGGACCAGAGTCTTGGCACAGTCAGTGAACACATCAAACATTTTCATATCTCTCTGTGAAAAAATTGTCTCTGTCAATGTTTCACTATTATATGTGATGCTTTTGGATTAATATGCAATTTGAAGCATTTACAACTAAAAGCTAAATGTTTTCAGATGTGGAGCAGGTTTCAACTGAGACTGCATTGTAAATGAGGGAACAAAGCTCAGATTCACATTGCTGCTCCTCCTCCTGGGCCGAACCACATGTTGATGACCCCTCCCTCTTCTTCCTGCTCTCAAACACAGCAAGCTCCACCCTGTCCATTTATTTCTTTGCTCCCTCCCCATTAGATCTACAGTTTGAGGATGGGTGGAACCAACATGCAGTGAAGTACAAGAGCTGACAGGCCCCGTTCACTGCACATGTTGTTTAGATCAGAGCTAAAACTGGTTTCAGTTCTGAGGAAGTGAAACTCAGAAACCTGTTGCAACTGAAATGGCGCAGAAAGGACTTCAGCTGGACCGGGAAACCTTCTCTTGTTCGATCTGTCTGGATTTACTGAGGGATCCGGTGACTACTCCCTGTGGACACAGTTACTGCATGAACTGTATTAAAGGCTTCTGGGATGAAGAGGATGAGAAGCAAGTCCACAGCTGCCCTCAGTGCAGGCAGACCTTCATACCGAGGCCTCTCCTGCTGAAAAACACCATGTTAGCAGTTTTAGTGGAGGAACTGAAGAAGACTGAACTCCAAGCCGAACCTGCTGATCACTGCTATGCTGGACCTGAAGATGTGGCCTGTGATTTCTGCACTGGGAGAAAACTGAAAGCCCTCAAGTCCTGTCTGGTGTGTCTGGCCTCTTACTGTGAGAAACACCTCCAGCCTCATTATGAATCACCCACATTTAAAAAACACAAGCTGGTGGAGCCCTCCAAGAAGCTTCAGGACAGCATCTGTTCTCATCATAATGAGGTGATGAAGATGTTCTGCCGTACTGATCAGCAGTGTATCTGTTATCTCTGCCCTGTGGATAAGCATAAAGGCCACCACACGGTGTCAGCTGCAGCAGAAAGGGCCGAGAGGCAGAGAGAGCTCGAGGTGAGTCGGCAAAGCGTCCAGCAGAGAATCCAAGACAGAGAGAAAGATGTGAAGGAGCTTCAGCGGGAGGTGGAGGCCATCAAGCGCTCTGCTGATAAAGCAGTGGAGAACACTGAGAAGATCTTCACTGAGATGATCCGTCTCATGGAGAAAAGAAGTTCTGATGTGAAGCAGCAGGTCAGGTCCCTGGAAGAAACTAAAGTGAGGCAAGTCATAGAGCTTCAGGAGAAGCTGGAGCAGGAGATCACCGACCTGAAGAGGAAAGAGGCTGAGCTGAAGCAGCTCTCACACACAGAGGATCACATCCAGTTTTTACATAATTACCCGACACTGTTGCAACTTGGTGAGTCTAAAGACTCAAACAGCATCAATATCCGTCCTCTGAGGTACTTTGAGGATGTGATATCTGCTGTGTTAGAGGTCAGAGATAAACTGCAGAATATTCTGAGTGAAAAGTCGACAAACATCTCATCGAAAGTAGCTGAAGTGGATGTATTATTGCCACAGCCAGAGCCCAAGACCAGAGCAGAATTTCTGAAATATTCATGTGAAATCACACTGGATCCAAACACAGCCCACACAGAGATGATTTTATCTGAGGGGAACAGAAAAGCAACATTAAAGAGGCAACAACAGTTTCATTCCAGTCACCCAGACAGATTCGTTTACTGTTATCAGGCCCTGAGTATGGAGAGTTTGACTGGACGTTGTTACTGGGAGGTGATCAGGAAAGGGAGGGTTTACGTTGGCGTCGCATACAAGAGTATCAGCAGAGCAGTGTGCGCCACTGAATGTGGACTTGGACTTAACCACAAATCTTGGGCATTAAACTGTAAAAAAGATGGCATTTATGAGTTTTATTTTAACAAAATCGTAACTCCAGTGTCAGGTCCTCAATCCTCCAGAGTCGGAGTGTACCTGGACCACACAGCAGGTATTCTGTCCTTCTACAGCGTCTCTCACACATCTAACATGACTCTCCTCCACAGAGTCCAGACCACATTCACTCAGCCTCTCTATGCTGGACTTCGGCTGTATTACAATTATGGAGACATTGCTGAGTTCTGTAAACTCAAATAGACAGAAGTCATTTCAGGGAGACAGTGGGTTAAATGTTCTGTTTTTCATTTCTGGAAGTTGTCTTGTATCACTGAACAGTGTTACCACCTGTCTTTGTTTAGGTGGCTCTGCTTGCTGTGTCTGTTTAACTGTGGAGGCAATCACTGCTCAAGACGAGCTGGGTTTCCCTGAAATGACATTTCTCTGCATAAAAATGTAAACATGATCATAATCATTAAGAAGATCTTTTATTATTTGCTTGTATATTGCTGAGATTCTGGTCAAAAAGCTGATTATATGGACGAAGTGAATCTGGACGTGAAATCACTGAACGCAAGTCATTTAACAGACTTTTCTGTTGGGTTGTGTGAACAAACTCAAGGTTTCCACTCTGAGAAACAAACATGAACATGATATTTTCTGCTTAGTTTCATTCCAGGAACAAAAAAAAAAAAACAAGAAAAATATATTATTTGTATAATTTCCTCAGTGTCACCAGCTACAAACAACATCCTCATTTTAGCGACACTCGACTTGACACTGAGCTCTCGCCTTTAGCTCAGCTCTAACTAAACTCTCCTCCAGTTTGGCTGCCAGCTGGAGTAGCAGCTCATTAGCAGAGAAGCTGTTCATGTGAGAAGACACCAGTGCAGTGTGTGTTTGCCCCGGCAGAGTGTGTGTTTACTTGTCAGTAGAAAACAGGAAACTGGAAGTTCATCACTAAGACAAAACATATGTAACATAAGTAACGGCCCACTGCTTGTCAGGGTATGAGTTAAAGGAATAGAATTAATTTCATTACATTGTACTGAGTGTGATTGCATGTGACAATAAAGAAATTTTCTACAAAGTGAATTGTGTTCTCTGAGACATTATGCACAGTATGTGAGTAAATGTCATGCAGTGTAACACACTGTAACACCATCACACACCACGTGTGAATACAATTCACAGCATCAACACACCTCATGTATTCATATGCAGATGGGGGAGCACACAGAAAGCTCCTAAAGTCTGTTTTAAATCATGACTCCATGCAGCAAAGTGCATCAGCATGCAGACAAACTGTTAGCAAAGAGTAAATCTGTTGATGGCAGCTTTAATGTATGGGAACAAAACATTTCGACAGAAAGAGGAAAATTCCCAACATCAGATATGATGACATGAGATTCCATGACAGTAAACAAACGTATGTTGGAGTGGGTGACAATCACAAACCTGACTGAGATCAAAAGATCAAATATCCATTTTGGCCCTGACTAGCCAACTAATAAGATCAGAAATTCTAATTAAAGACAAGATGGTGGGTGTCACACAGTTTCACCGCATTTCAGAGTCAGCATACACAAACAAGATACATTAGAAAAGCTGATTATTTCATGATTCAGTCAGAGCAAAAGTGACAGTAACACAAAGTGGTCAAACTGACCACAGTCCACTGCAGGAAAACTCCAAAGTGCCACCATGAGTCTGTGAGCAGAAACTTTCCACATTTCAGGATGAAGTCCAGTCACAGCTGTCCCAGCATTCACAGCCTCAGCTAACAATCTGGGAACAGTTTGGATGGACGTACAGATCGTACTCTGAAGTCGTGTGAGCTGGCAGTGAACACTGAGTGAGAGGAGCCAACAGCAGCTCGAACAGCAAGTGACCGACTGATGGCTGTGAATCAAACACTGTGCTTTAAAAGTGTCAGTCAGTGTTGGTGTGTTCTCGTGTTTTATGTGCAAAGTAACAAAAGAGATGAGACTGATAAGAATCTGAAGCAGCCAATAAAATACGCAGCACATCATAAACAGAAAGCCAAAGAATATATTCAAGCAAATAAAAAGTCAATAAAAGTTATAACAACTGACTGAATGAATGTGTAAAGATAAAAGGAAAATAATGGAGAAAATAAAACACTGAAAAGGATTAAACTAAAGGAATTCAGAGAGCCTGATTTCAAACAAAAAGCCCTCTGACTGTCAAGTCTGATCACTTTAAGATTTAAATCTCAGTCGATAACAGCCATGCTGGGATCCCCCATTAAAAAAGCTTTGAGATTTAAGCTGGAGCTGAACAACGATGAGCCTTTCAAACTCGTGAGACTTTAAAGATGACACTCTTGTGCTCTTCAGCCTGATGATCAAATCTTTGGACCGCTTCCTGCCTCTGCTGACCTACAACAGGATCACGAGTACATTATTCAACGTAAAACCAGCACCACTTTTATTAACACTTAAAAACATGTCACGTTCTGTTGTGAGGAGGAGTGGGAAATGAAAGAGCAGATGACAGAGGAAGAAAAAGAAATAAAAAGAGGAGGAGTTGAAATCAGGATTTGCTGCCATTAATGGATGTCTGCCAAGGAATTCATTGTATCCCATCTGTGCATACAATTTAGAAAATAAGTAAGAAATGATGCAAGATTTAATTTTCACATTGCAGTTTGCCCATCTGGAAATATGAGCCAAATATAAATTAAAGATTTATGATTGCACATCAACATCAGGATCAGATGTACGGTGCAGGAGAACAGAGAAGATCTGAGAGGACAGGACCAAAGACTGGACACTGAGGGGACATTCATGTGAGGCTGTGGTCCTCATTAAACTGAGGACTGCAGGGGACCAGCCCACATAAAACACAGTTTCAAGAGAAACCACATATGTCCAAACTGTAAATACCTCAGAGCACAACACCGACTCTGAAGGCTTAATGGAGGTAAACGCCAGTCTCATCTCTATTTCCAGATGATTTCATGTCCATCTTCTCCATTCTGAACGGTCACCAGCTCGCCATCTGCTGGGCTGCAGTGCTGATGAGCTCAGCAGACGTGTTGTGATCTAACAGGATCAGACAGGTGGAGACATGCAGGATAAAAACAGCTCTGCTCCACCCTGCACAGACAAATGGACGCAGTCGTTCCTACATTAAGTCATGTTGGAAAGCATACAAATATATTAATGTACTTTAAAGTACACTGATGTCCTTCTGGATGAGTTTTTCATCATAAGTCAGAAGTCCAAACTCTCTGATCCCACTGACTCTGTTATGTAAGAGAGAGAAAACCATGAAGTCTTTAATTACAAACTATAAAGTCAGTAATTCTTCAGTAACACACTGACTGCAGCATTTCAGAGCCAACAAACTGGGGTGTGTTGCCTCTTTGTACCATGTCAGTGAATCTCTTCCTGTTCTGTCACGATGTACCTGTGGTGTCAGATCCTCACATTGAGATCTCTCTGTCTGTGAGAAGTTTGATTCCTGCTGCAAAGTGTGAGCAGACAGCAGCTTGTTAGCTTTGAGCTGAATGAAAATCTAATGTGAGCTGCCATGACCCAAACATTAAGCAGCAGTTCAGGTGGAAATCTACCAGCACAGACGCTCTGGTTCAGTGAAACTGCTCTGAATCACCAGTTTGTTCAAAGAAAAGATGAAGTCACGTGTTACTTTAATCACGAGTGCAGAGAACTGAGGCTGTTCTGTGTTAGAACACCAGCGTCAGGTGTTTTCTGTCACCTGTCGAAGGTCAGACAGCTGCTGTGACATCACGTATGAAGGCGGGGCCAGAGGAGAAACAGTTTGAGGCCATAAAGAGCTCTGACGCTGCACTTCTCTGCCCTGTGTGCTTCACTGTTAACTGTCTTCTGGGTGACTTTGGCTGTTTGTTTCTCCTTTGTGCTTTTGGTCTGATTCATGCCAATATGATTCATCTAAATAAAGTTGATTAGAAAATCAGAAACAGATTTGAGAGTACAAGTTATGATACACAAAACTGACTGAGGAAATGACTGATGAAAACTCTGATAATCCCATTTCATTTCAGGCTCAATGTTTGTTTGGTTGCACCATTTGATTGTTTTCCTATTTCATATGATTCATAAGTGACATATTAACTGTCAGACTGATTAGTGCTGGTGGAGAAACAGAAAATGTTGAAATTAAAACAGAAACCGATCATCAACAAAGACAATCAAAAAACTCAAAGATGCTGGAATGTCACAAACAGGATGTTTGTGCTCCTAAAATATTCTTTTAATGCTGCAGCAACTGAATGTCAACGCAGTCCCTCAGCCTCACATCAGCATCTTGAAATGCAGTCCTCAGCCTCTCTGAGTTGTCAGGAATAATGTGGTTGTGGAGGACAGAATTTGGTTTTGATTGATCTCTAAATAAATAAATGAGCTGTCTTTATCTGCACAGTGGTGTGTCCCAGCAGCCAGCAGACACACACTCATTAAGCCTCTCTCAGTGCCATGACTCATCACCATTACTCACCTAAAAATGAAATCCAAATTGTTCATCTCTGAGTTGAATATTCAACAGCTGGAATCATCACTGGATTTCTTGCCAGAGAATATTTTTGTCCACTTTGCATCAGCGCCGGCAGCGAATCGTGTCACAGCAGAGACAGCACTCACAAATACTTTTAGACACAGTGCACGCACACGCACACACAGACACACACACACACACACACACACACACACACACACACAAAGCCGAGTGGACACAAACACTCTCTCTGTGTCGCCAACCTTCAGATGTGCAGAAACATGAAATCTAATTTCACTGCGCTGATGTCTCGGTGCAACGACACATTTTGTTGTTGACCTGAGACGGAGGCTGTTGTTGCTGGGCGACTCACAAGCCAACAAACCAGATAGAAATTGGATTTGTGTGTGTGTATTTTACACAGAGAGCAGAAAATACAGGGACCTGTCTGTACTGGATTTCATCATGTGGCTTGTGTGTTTATCACTTCATGTCCATACACACACATAAGAACACGTAATACAGTAAGTTTGTGTCCTCAGCGATTTGTTCCGATTTGTTCTTGCAGAACATTTGAGCTCATTTTCCATAAGACATTTAAATTTGTAAAACCTGCCATCTCAGAACTTCATTCTCATATGTCAAACCTGCAGTGAATTACACAAATGACTTTTTGTTGAGCAGGTACACAATAAAATGGAGCAAACCAGGCAGGTTGTAAACCCAACATCACTGACTGAAATGTTTCAACTGATTGTGAAACTAAACTTATGAAACTATGAACCTGTGAATTGTGTCTGAATATAGAAGAGATGAGCAGACACTGAGTCAGCTCTGCTTTTAACAAACCCTCTCTGTCTCTCCCTCCAATATGAAACTGCAGCTTCCACTCGCATCCTTCTGGACTGCACTATTTGACAAAGAGAATGACTTTTAAGAGCTGTTCGACATGACAGGAAACTTCTGACTCCTCTGACAGAGAGCTTTAAATGCAGATGGAGTTCATATCTTGTATGTTTCTGTTTGTCCGTCTGATTTTCTTTTAAACTGACAAGATGAGAGCAGACTGAGCAGAGAGAAGTCAGAGCTCCTCCAGCAGAGTGAGACAGCAGCTCCACAGCCTTCATTCACCCTCATGTGTGACTGACAGCAGGGCTTCATACTAACACAGCACACAGAGAACACATGGACACACAGAGTCTGAGAGACAGAGTCTCTGCTGTCTCACATCCTGAACCTCGCAGATGTCAGAGCAGGACTGATGCATCAGACAACACAGAGTTTACTGCAGACCGAAGGGAGCAGAGGACGTCACATGATATGTTCTGGTTTAGAGAGAACTTCCAGAGCTTTGGGGTCCAAACAAGATGTTTTTGTCTCTACTGAGCTGATCTTTGTCTCAAATGAACCCTCTGATAATCCACAATCACACAAAAGATCATTAATATTGACTATAACGTTTCCTAACATGATTAATCAGACAGATTATTTTTCCAGCAGTTCTTCCTTCAGATCCTCCAGCCTTGTGTCTGTGAATATTTCATGGTGAATATTAAATAGTAATGAGACTTTAGTGAGTGTCTGATTTCTGTGATATAATATGGATTATGAGGAAACCTCAGAGCACACAAGGTCTGAACTACAGCAAAGCTTCTCATTCAGCCGACTTCATTTATTTATTTCACATGCTGATGAGACGTTAGAAGCCCAACTGATCTCCATCTTCTTACCAAACCCGTCTGACAGCAGCACCGTCACCATTAGCAACACGACCCACCGATCATCAGCTCATTCATGAGACTGTATAGAAATATGAAGGTAACCAGTGATTTTACTGTAATATGATTCACCACACAGGTTCAATCAGCTCTCAGTGTCTCTCTAACATGCACACATATTAACATTCTAGTCTAACATGTTGTGCATCTCAGTGATGAGTGCTGGAACAGCAGAAATGCACCTGCTCTCCTTATTTACAACAGGCTAAAAAGAAGAGTCATGGATGGCTTCATGACCTGTTAGAGACCAGAAGGGGTCGGACAGAATAGCCAGAAAATGAACCAATAAATGCACAGAAGTCCACTGTCCTCCAAAGTGAAGAAGCAGATGGAGGATGTTAAAGCAGCAGGAGAAGAACAGATAACAAGCTGCTGAGAGTCTCATCATTAACATCATCATAATGTCTAACACGGTGGATAAATCAGCACGACAAGAAAGTGGCTTCTCTGTGTTTACTGATATCACAAAGACTCTGAGTCTGTCAGGAAACACTGACCTTATAACAAGTCTGAAGTCAGTTTGTACTCCAACAACACTGACGTGAACCCTGGAAGATAAATGTTGAATTGTTTCTCAAATTGTCCCAGAGACATGAAGGCAAAGGAAAGAGAGAAGCAGGAGAATCCAGTTCATGTATCCTGCTGACAGAAATGCAGGTTTACAACAGTCACCAGTGGAATACAAAGTACTTGTTGTCATCAATACCAGAATATATCTGAAGCGTCAGGCTATCTGTGTGAAGGACGCAGACGGACAGACAGACAGCTGCCTCAGTTCATCAGCACTGAGCTCCATCCACCTGCACACATCATATTATCACTAACAGCAGCCTGGAGGTCAGCGTGTGCTATCAAATCATTTGAATAAAGAGTAAAGGGCCCACTTATTACTGTGACAAGCATGTGATTATTCCACCAGGTGTGTGAACGAAACCTCAAATCAGAAGCAAACGTTTAATTAACTGGAGTTTGGTCGGCTGTGAAAATGTAAGATACATCACGCAGTCTGGATGTCTCGTCCTCCATGATGGACTGAAGAGGAATTATTCATTTAAAGCAGCTCTGAATACATTTAATCCAGCAGAGGCCTGGAGTGGAATCAGATCAAGCTGACCAGACCTGAAGAAGTCGAATGAGGTCAAAAAATGCTGTTTTCTCTCTTCATGCCGTCTTTCCTCCAACCTTCTTATCTTTTCTCTTTGTTTTCTTGAGTCTTTATTGCCTTTCTTCACATTTCCTTTCATCTGTCTTTATCTTTCTGTCCCTGTCCAAACTCTCCACCTCTTCATCCTGTCATCATACACTGAAAATCCCTTCAACCACAGTTTACTGTTTATTCAGGAGGACCATTTAGTCTCCAGACACCAAGATTGTGTTCACATCCATCCCAACACCTTCCTCATCTTTTATTGATGTTGTCTTCTTTTCATTCAGGTCTTTTCCTCCTCTCAACTTGTTGTCAGCTTATTCGCCTGATAAGGATTCAACTCCTCTGAGAAAGTCTGAAAGAGAACAGAGTTTCACTGATGAATTTGATTTGTGTTTGGAAAATTTAATTTAATTTAGCCTAATAATTGATAAAGTGCAGGCTGCATTTTAGTTTCATCATTTCTGGATCAGAATGTCTGTTTCTGGCTAATCCTGAAATACCTGACAAATTAATACTCTCCATATGCACTTCTACAGTACCACTGCAGTACTACTACAGTACCAGTCTAGCAGCCAGTGGTCTCTGTCACAGGCCTGAAGAGATCAGTGCTGCTCATCCTGTTGAGATGTGACTGTGGAGCAAAGCAGCAGTGTTTCATGTGCTGCCTCCCCTCCGAGTCCCCTCAGCTGTTTGGTGTCAGAGGAACTGACCCACATGTGGAGTCGCAGAGCAAATCTCATTTCCATTTGAATGAATCCTCAGTGTGCTTTGGTAAATGAACATATAAATAACTGCCACTGATTATCAAGAGTTGTTTAAGAAGCTACAACAGAGAGACAGAGAGAGAAAGACTGTGAGAGAGAAACACTTACTTTAGAAAGTGTGACTCAAACTGATGTTATCTCATCTTAATGTGACTAATACTTGATTACAGGGAGCAGAGCAGAGGATGGACTCATCAAGCTGAACAACGATCACATCCAAACAAGGCCTCACACACGAGCCAAAGAAGACCCTGGATTTCAAATGTTGTTTAGAAAATCCTGGCTGGTTATGCTGCTGCCTCTGCAGCCACATTCATACTAACCTTGTCTGTGTGCTGCTGGAAAGAGATTCACAAACTCTCACCAAAAATCAAAATCATCTGCAGTGTTCACTGGCAGTGCTGTTGCTGCTGTGTTTTTGTTCAGGGTTTCAGTTTTAATGAACCTTCAGTGATAGCAGACTGAGGCTCTGCTGTCATTGAATTATCATCATCGAGTGCAGCAGACGTCAGCAACACAAATCATATGGTGGGATGTTACACCTCGTGTCACACAAGTACACACAGCATTTCTGTGGCCTGTGTCACTGATTGGACGGTTGTTAATAACATTAATGAAATCTTCTGAAGATGCACAAAAGGGAAAATACTTTGTAATCCAGTCCATCCATCTCACTCGGTGTGACACTGCTACAGTATGATATTCTGACTCCCTTCTGAAGATACAAGGAGGCACCGATTAAGATGTGAGAGCCTCAAGATCATTTCATGATCGTTTTCACTTCTTACAAATTTAAGTCCAAAGTAGTTAACTTTGGCTCCAAGTCCAACAAGACATTTCTTATGACTGCAAAAGTCTGTCACTTCAGCTGTATTGTTCTCACACTGTCTTCAGCTGTCAGCTTCATTTAGCGGATAAACCAGAGCCACAGTAGAGCCTGTCTGGATCAGTTAGTCTGAACGAGTCCTACAGCACAGCAGCCTGAGCAGCTCAGAGGAAATGAAGTGAGTTTGTTGAGGAAGCTTTAGCTCCTGACTTTCTCATAAGGTCAAAGGTCATTCTGGAGGGCTGCGACTCCTCAAGCGATCAGAACTGCGCTGAGGAAAGATGTTCACTGAAGAGATCATTTATTGGCTGAGAAAGAAAGACAGAGTGACAGAGAGATCACAATATGTGTTGCACATAAAGCAGCAGAATGTGTGAAACATGGATGATATCAGCTGGATTCACCAAGAGGTTCAGCCTGAAGCTACTTTACATTTGAAGCACAGTAATTTAGTTCAGATCTGGGAGCAGATCTCCTGAATGAGAAGGTCTGAGATCAGTTACAGTAACACTGTGGTACAGTTAGTGTGTTTGTACTCACACAAGAAACATCCAAGCAGCTCCCTCGTGAACACATTTATTCCTTCATCCTTCCTTCAATCCTTCATATCACCTCAACATCCCAACTCTGAATTTCATGTGTCAACAACACAGAACACAACATGAACACCTTTTAATCAAAACGAACAACAACTACAGTGTCGGCAGTGAGAAACGATGAGCTCTGACATGATGGAACACAGAAAGGGTCTTCACTTGAAGAAGCTACTAGTGAATGAACTGTGCTTTAATATATCGTTTGACATCGCATGTTTAATTCCTGTGTCTTTGTCTTATTATGAGCAGATTATGACAGCAGCAAAGAAACCGATTGGCTACAAACTCCTTCATTTCACAAGAAATTCCTGAATTCAGAAGGAGTCTTTAAACCGTGAGGGAGACAAAGTGACTGTCACTGTTCAGTGTGCACTGAGAAGCAGGATGTGGAAAATCATTTCCATGGACAATCTGCCCTGTCACACCAACCTGCTCCAGCACACAGTCTAATCCAATACACAGATGTGGAACATTTTCCTGCTGATAGGGACAGCAAAGACAGAGCAGTTAAACCTGCTGATCTGTGACAGAGAACTGAACTGACCCTGAGATTTCTCCAACACAACAGATCCACTCTGTAGGAGCAAATGGTCACTTCTTTCAAAATCAGGTTGGTTTCTGGCAAAATGAAATCAGGCCTTTCCTACAACTCCTGTCCACTCAGTGGCTCCCAATAGAAATACACTAAATATCAAACATAAACACATTACGTACAACATGAATTGAGGACGATTGTGGGTAAATTCTACAGGTTTAAAGCTACAGAGCAGCAGCCAGAGTGTTTTATTGGCTCTTACCTGCCTCACACCCTGCAGCAGGAGTCACGCTGCATTTGTCACATCTGATGACACTTCACTTGTCCACAGAAACCTGAGAAATGAATGTAATGCAGCTCAGTGCTGATATCGATAACTTTCTGGATCGCTTCAAGGGTTGACATTTAAGAGTAAAAAGGTTCAGTATCAGAATCTGACTGGGAGACTTTAAAAGATGAAAGTGTGTTAAATGTTTTCAAATCCAGCGATAATAATGGAAATGGATGGATTTCATGTGAGATGTCATCTCCAAAGAAAAGGAGAAAATACCAGAGGTTGAATGAGGTCGGGTTTAATCCCACATGACTGAGAGCAGAACGTCCTGGAATATGGATGAGTCCTGATCTCACCTGGTGGGAAATTCTTTTAAATCTCTCCTGAAAACATATTTTATTCCGAGAGCTCACTGGAGTTTCAATGTTTTTATCTGTTCTGTTTATGTCTTCTTGTTTTCATGTTTTCTCTCTTTTAATCTGATTAAATCTGATGATTTTATGATGTTTTGAGGAGGCACTCAGCAGAGAGAAGCTCTGCCACAGGAAACTCCAGGAGCAACAGGCCACACTGATGCATCTGTATGATAATGAAACGTATTCTTTGGGAAATATGACTCATACTGTAGCTTTTATTGCAGAGTTAGAGCACCAGAGTCAAGAGAACTTTGCTGTTGAAGAAAACTTGTGTATGTTGAACTTGATTATTATAGTGAAGATGAATCTTCTTCAGAGGTCAGAGGTTGTGTTGAAGCCCAAAGGGCTCCTGACCAGGTGCATCAACCAGAGGGTCTCATGTTCTCCATGGTGGGATCTGCTCAGATCATCAGTGGTGTATTTTAGGGAATGATGGAGTGGGAGAATTCTTCCTTTGGGCAAAACTGACTGTGAATCTGACCATCTGAAGGGCAGACATAAATCTCTGTCCAGTGGAATTACTCAGGCCTTGGACCATTTGTCCTCAGATGATGACTGCCATTTCTTTCTCACTGTGTCTTTTTCTCTTTCTGTTTCCTCAGTTTATTTTTGTAACTCACCTTGTTTAACCTGTGCTGAATATGAAGTTTAGCAAAGTAATGTGAGAACTTCAAATCATTATGGATAGAAAATGCAAACACGCACGTTCGTAATTTAATCCAAATGAATATTCATCAGAGGCACTGACATTTGGTGAGATGACTGCCTCTGTTTAGTGGAGGTGGAGACACCTGGAGGAGGAGATTCTTCTAATCTCTCTGCTACACTTCATGTGACCTCTAATTAACACTGAATCCAAAGGCTGAAAGGACCTCAAACCAAATGAGGCATTCAGTGTGGCTCATTTAAAGTTCTCTCTAGGAAGACAACAGTGCATGGCGTTAAAGACTTTCCATGTTAAACAGCATCGTGAACTCTTCATTCTCAAATTCTGTCCCCTCTAAGTCTCCAAAAGTGTGTGTGACTCTCAGGGAGCTCTCAGTCTGCAGGGGGTCCAGGCCAGTTCTTGTCTCTGCTCTGCTGTAAACAGCCAGGCTGCTTCCTGATTCCTGTGACAGGACCAGATGCTCCCGTTTACATGATCGCTACAAGTGTTTCCGAAAAGCCACCTGAACTGCAGACTGCGCTTGGTGAGGATGAAGTGTTTAGTTGGTGTAAGTGTGCCTTTATAGGTGTGTGTGTGTGTGTGTCCTCACATCTGCACTGATCCATGTCAGCATGTCTGCATCTGTCAGTATCAATATTTTATTTAAAAGTTAGACTGCAGAACATTAACAGAAACGTTGTCCAAAATAGCTGGAAGATTTTGACTGTTAAAGAATATGCAGTAAATCCAACAATGTATGAGCAATGTTTTGGAGATTTCATGCTCAGGCAACAAATTTATGTAAAATTCATTCAATAATTTCTCCATCAGTCACAGAGCAGCAGAGACAGACACAGAGACAGACAGACAGACAGAACTGTCTGTGCTGAAGATGTGCTTTCCTCTTCATGTCACTGAGACTGACTGTGACTACCAAAGGTAACATTTCATTCATAATCAGTGATCTGCTGCCACACAACGCGGGTCAGGACTGACCACTGGTTTTAATAAACAGTCTCATACTCAACATTAATCACAGTATTTCAATATTATACAGTGCAGTACAGCAGAATGTACCGCAGTACACTGTATACTACAGTATAGCCAAATGTATCGACAGTTTGTGTGTGTGTAGACTCCAGAGCCTCTCTAATACACACTGTAACATCATCCTCACAGTGACGATCCTCGTCACAGGAGGAGATTTGTTCTCGAGCTGAACACATTCAAGAGCGTCTCTGCTGCCTCACGGTGACTGCTGTTAGAAAGCTGATCAACAGCAGAGGAGACCGAGTGACATTTTATCTTCGCTCTCTTTGTTTCTTCTGCTTCAGCCTCATCTGTCTCTCGTTTCCCCTTTCCCTCTCTGTCTCTGTCGTTCTCTCTCTCCAGTGACAGATAGACGTATCAGGGCTTCATTATTTTCAGTCCTGCTGCAGTTCCATCTCATTTGTCACTTCCATTATGCTGCATTCAGATTGCCTTTTATAAGTAAACCATGGTTAAAGGTAAAAGAAAAATGAGACTTGGTCTCCTGGTAATTAGTTTGAGGAGGAGGAGCAGTGAGTCAGATAAAATGCTTGAGGCAAAGAGGAAACAAATGGAGAAAAAAAGAAACCAAACCTTAAAGTTTTTCTCAGATAAAATAGGGTGAAATATAGTCAGTGGCTTAAACGATTACTCAAGGAACTCAAGTGCACAGATGATCAATGTTGCTTCAAGAGCTGAGGGTGTGTATTGACCCCACAAGTTGAGAGTGAAGGACAGAGAAAGAAAGCAGAGCAAGAAGAAGTCGTCAAATAACATCATCAGAGTTTGTGGTATTTTAACTTTAAAGCAAACGTGCTGCTGCAGCTGCTGTTTGGGTTAATATTCATTTGATAAAAAGTTAATATTTAGCTCTGGTTAGCTCAGCCTCGTCAGCCTGTGCAGAGCAGCAACTGAATGAAAAGAATTTAAATACTGTTTAGTACCAAGATGTCTTTCCTAATGGCACAGCACAGAGATGGTCTGATGACTCTCAGTATGGAGAGTGAATGCACATTAAGTGTCAGTGATCATCAAGACTCCTCCCTGTTTTTATCAGGTGAATAAACTCATCCTGACTAAATGTGATCTAAAGGATCCTGTTATTCTCTGGAGTGATTTCGTTTTTCTCACCATGTGATAACACTGATAATCACACCTTCAGGCAGCAAGGAACAACTAAAGAGTGAAATCACCTGCTGTGGTCTGTAGCTGGAACACAAAACTTGTTCTGAGATGGCACGTGGTTTGACACCTCTGATCCCTCAAAAGCTCACAGAAAGTCTGAAGGTAGAGTTAGTGATGTAATGTTTGTGAAGGTGATGAGGATGAAAACATTACAAAAGAATTTGATTCCATGGACGAAAGGATTACTGATGGCTAATAACTGATGTCTGGCTCCAGAACATCAGTCGACCTTCACAGATTCCTGCAGGAACGAAAAGCATCAAGTTTTTATCACAACTCAGACTTCTTTTTGTGCTCTTTTGGAACAAACAGCAGATGCTCCCAACATGCATGTATTCTGTGTTTAGTGGACTCTGACAGTTTTTAACCAGAAGAATGAATCAATACAAGGCTGCTGGAGAAATGTGTGGCCGTGGACTGAATAATAATCTTTTCATCGTCCTATTCACTGGGAGAACAACAGTCAAAAAGACAACGAATGCTCTCTGTCTAAAACACAGGGGTCAAACTCAAGACCCACGGGCTAAATCTGGCCCGTCTCGCCATTTTGTGTGGCCCGTGAGAGCTTCAAATGCACACGATTGTCTCAAATAAGGTCCATGCTAATTTAAAGCACACATTGCCCATAAACTGTATCTCCCACAATGCACTTCCGATTTCGTGGTCCGTGAAGTGACATCCTGCCTGAAATATCAACAATCAATCCCAAAACGTCCAAGAGGATAAAAATTGATGCTGACGGAAGACAATTTAATGAAAGATGGGAAAACAAATATATGTTCGTGCTTGGAGGAGACAAACCGGTGTGTATTTTGTGTTATGAGACAATATATGTTGGCATTTTGACACCAAACGTGGAGTTAAGTCTGCTAAATATACCCTCCAAGAAAAACATCAAATTGTCCAGGAATTAAAAGGCAAACTGCAATCACAGCAGGAAATGTTTACCAAAGCTAGAGACAAAAATGATGCAGCAGTGAAAGCTAGCTTTATCGTGGCTGAAGAAGCCGGTTAATCAGTGAGTTTGATTGGGGCTTCTCTGACATCTCTGACATTCTGCTGACATCAACAATGCGTCCCATCACATTAGATGGAGTAATTCGAGCTTTGAACCGATAGTGGCCTGAGAGCAAAGCTCCAGTGATCGAGGACTTTTCCTGTCTACTTCCCCCTGACTTGATGCCACAGCTCTGACTTCATGCTGTCCGTGTTCTGTCCATGCTTGGGAGCACCTATCTGTGCAAACAAATGTTTCAATAGTGAATCTAAATAAGAACGAGCACAGATCACGCATCACCGATGACAACCTCCAAGCTGTTCTGCGGATTCCTCTGCAGCACAAGACATAAAACCAGACACTGACTCACTGACCGGGGAAAACAACATCCCCAGCATGTGTGTCCATATGAACAGGCAGACTGAGTCCGTTTCACTGCTGAGTGTCACACTCAGAAAGACACTAAACTCATTCACATCACATCAGCTGATCTTCAGCTGGGCCACAACAATCGTGTCTGACACTTGACATTTAGGAAATATCAGAGTTGCTCTCACTGTCAGCTCTGAGGACCAGAAAAATGCAGGAGGGTGTGTCTTTGTCATTGTCTGGAACACACACACACACACACACAGTTGCTTGATCTTCTCATCAGCGTACTTGTCACTTGACACAAACACTCGTAGATGAAGTGTTGCTCATTGTGCCCTGATGATGTGGAAAGCACCAGACAGAAAACTTGAGTCAGCCTTTCTGAGAGTAAAGTTCAACATGATGTGAGCCTGCAGAGTAAACTGATCTACCTGCTCCCTAACAGAGAGGCAGCTGCAGCCCATCGAGCCCCGCAAGAACCAAACACCTTTTAATTCTGCTGCCTCAGTGGGGAAATCCAGTCAGAGGTGAGGAACTTCACAGGAGAGATGGCAGAGGATATTAAAGAAAACACCAGACTAATGGCTTCACTGTCTCTCAGGACACCCAGAGATTTTCCCTGTCCTGAGTAATGACCACATTGTCACAATGATTCTGGTTCTCGCCACATGAAACATGATCTGCTCCCCACTGCCAACACCGTCAGATGTTTGAGAATTCCCTCTGAGAGAAGAAGCCTGCCAGAGGTTGTTTCTCTCTGATATTTAACCTCACAGTCTTTCTGCTCCCCTCCTCACTGAGGCTGAATCCCTCACAAATAAGAAATGTTGGACAGACTGAAGCAGAGCCTTTCATGCGCTTTACATTTTAAAGCTGCTGTTAGCAAAACTGTGGAAAGTACAGTTTATCTTCAACCTGAGGATGTACAAGCCAAAACCTGCTGATCTCTGAGACAAACTGAAGCTGCTTCACTTTTCCTCTATGAACACTTTGTCTGCACACATTCAGCCAGCTGCAGTCCGACACGAGAACAGTCAGAAAAGTTCAATGCAGCCAAATATTTCAGTCCAGGAAAGACGGATGCAGGACCACAGGACATCATGGATGTTCACACAGCAGGAGGATTCAAAGTGTATAATCTATACTGCATCTATACTGCAGCAGGAGCTTCTGGCTGCATGTTTAGTTACCTTCATGAATGTTTAGTTCCTCTGGGTCTGCACACACTCAGCATATTAAGTTATATTGTCCCTTCTTATCTTCAACCCTTCGTTGTTAAACCATTTTACTCAGGTGGTACACAAATAAATGACGTGCTGATTTGTGTTGCCACGGTAACTCCAGTTTTTCATGTTGACAGACTGAGTTTTTCTAAATTATTTCCTCCACTCTGTCGTAAAGCTTCTCTGCCAAACACAGCAGTGATGATAAATGATGAGCCAGCCTTGTTAGAGGAAGACACACGAGCTGGAACATCAACCTGGGGTTGTGACGACACTCAGCAGATGGAGCAAAAAGCCCAGAGTTAAGCTGAATCAAAAGGCTGAAGCAGATGCTGGTTCTCAGACAGAGACTGATTCACTACGAGTCCAAATGATGCTTTCACGTTCAGGAAAAGTCAGCGTTACGGTCAAATGTACACATGTGGACTCACACATGTTCACAAGTCACACCTGACTGAACAGCTTCTGAATGAGTCCAGAGATCCTCTACAGCTGACAAGCTGCCCACTACTGAGGGAGCCTGAAAACCTGACATTCCTTCATTCAGTCCAATCTGACCAGCTGCTGAACGAAACAGAAACAGAATCACATTCGACTTCTAGCCGTGTTTTCAATCCCAATTTAATGCAGCAAACTGCCACTGCGAACATCTGAGGTTGACCACCAGCTGTCCTTCACACAACATGTGGACGGCTCTGCAAAAAGGCCCTGCAGCTCAAGGCTCAAAGCTTTTTCATTTGAACAGCAGCATCCTGTTCACTCTCTGAATCAGTCGTCACATTCAGCATTGCATCCACTCCTCTCAGTCACTCCCATCAGGCAGTCCCTTCAGGGCACCTCTGGCCAAACCAGACAGAACTTACAAAAACTCTTCCATTGCACTGCGGACAAAACCAAACAGACTGTTAAAAAACAGAAAAAAACAGACTTTTTAATGCAGCTTTGCACACCTGCTCTGATTTATTTATCAAGCTGTTTGTGTTTTACTGCAGTTTAATGCGAGTATTTCATGGGTGTTTGCTTTTATGTTGTTTGTGAGCCACTAACAGAAGACAATTTTCTGTCATTATGTGGTAGACAATAAAGTTTTGGAAAGCTCAATCACCTGTTAGTGATGAGAGGTTGTTGTTGGCAGATGACAGCTTTTGGACGTCTCATTATCTGGTGTGGGAATCATTTGACAAATCATGAAGCTTGGGTGAAAATCTGAAGTAATCTACACCACACGATGCAGAGCACACAGAAAACGTCCAACTGAGTCAATGATTACAACAACAATTTACTATGCTGCATTCAAAGACCTGTTACTGTAGGAAAGAACAAACCATCCTCATTATGTTTCCTATTCGCAGACCTTTTACACAGTTCACTCCACACTGTGTACTTTAATTATACAACAGCAGTCACAGTGTGAGCCACAGACTGATCCTGGAGCTGCTCTGCACACAGAGACTGATGGAACAATAGGACACTGTGACAGCAGGTGATTTGACTGTGAGATGGCCACATTTTCTGACTGACAGCTGTGAGCCCTGCACACCTGCTTATTAAACTCTTTTGGGTGGAATATCTCAGTGTGTCACCTGATGACAGCATCAATCACAAGTCTTGATGCTCTGATTTCCAGGTTAGAGAGAAAATATGTTTAATAATGTTGACTTTACAGTCTAAAAATCACTGGAGCACCACAGAGGTGGGTTTTACTTCAACTTCAAACTCCTAACCTTGAGCTGTTTTGATTCATAACTTCATAACTTATTTTGAGGACAATAAAATGCTTTTTGCACTCACAGGTCAAACTGGATGTTGGTGTGAAACAAATGTCTTCTTGTATGGGACCCAGTATGTTAAACAGGCAGGAGTCCTCTGTGCAGTGACTGACAGAGGGACAATAACAAGGCCTTTCATTCTGCTGAGTAACAGCACGGCTGGTCGGTAGAGTCTGACCAAGAATAGCAGGGAGTTCAAAGAGCTGACAGTGGACGACAAGGTAGGAAACTCACTGTGTGGACTGTGGAATGAAGGAACTACAGCTCTGGACAGATGGTCTATCCAGGCTCTCAGTCAGCACCACGGACAGGCACACTGACACATTGGACATCTTTTGTATATTCCGCTGAATGTCACTGGTTAAAGCACAGATGAGGTCACTTTGTGGGCAGTTTCACACAACAGCATCAACATGTTAAGTGAAGTCACACTCTCTCCTCCTGTATTTATGTGACTGCAAAGTCAATCTATCCTGAGGATTACAGTTCACAGAGCTACAGAACAGGAACAAATGCACTGCACTCCTGCACTGCTCCACTTGATCACAAATGGATGGAAACACAGATAAATAAACAGCGGCTTGATCTGCAGCCTAATGCCTTTTGGCCACTGATGTATTCTGAACACATTTGTATTCACCACCTCAAACCCAAGTTCTCTCTGTCTGGGACCACATGAAACATGTAGCTTTAGGGTTGATGATGGAAAGAGTTGGATTAGACTGGAGTCTGTGTGTCCAGTATTTCATCTGGAGAGAGCACGAAGAGTCTGTAAAGATTTGGGATGTTCTGAACGTGAAGTGAACAAACTGGAGGAGTTTGTGGCTCAGCAGGTTTGCATTAACTGATTAAAATCCTGACAGTGGAAAAGATTTACTGTGACGTGAAAAGTACTTTTAACTTTCCATTTGTGTTTTGAGGCCAATTCAGTTCTCATGTTCGTGTTCAGAGGTAGAAATATGCGTGTTGTGTTTGTGTTGTGTGCATGAAGTACGAAACAAGAGCAGACAGCAGAAGAGAAGATGAGCGACAGCCACTGAAAGGAGAAAAGTGGGATTTAGTTCAGACTGAGCTCAGTGTCCACCCTGAAACAACAGACCACTGATGTGAAGGCTCATTAATTTAAAGCTGCACGAGAAATGAATCAGAAACTCTGTCAGGAATGAACTAAAATCCTATTGACATCCACACAGTGAAAGTCACATTTTAACAAAAACCACAAACAACATGACCATTAAAACCTGAGCCAACATAACTCCAAGGCTTTTTCATGTGGTTTCTCTTCTAAACTTCACAATTTTAACTCTGTGGGGATGCAAACACTCAACCTCGTCCAAACACCCTGAGCTCTGCCTGCCTGATTTAACTGTCTCATCGTTTAGTTAAAAAGCTCTCCTTGTTTGGGACGTGTTTACCTGTCAGAGCAGGAAAATCACAGGTGTAATCAATCTCATTAACGCTGGCTCTGTTCCTTTGCAGCGTCTCGTTAAAGCAGAGAGTTAGCACACTCATGAACACACCCTGGAACCGCTGAAGCTAAATCAGACAAATCATCGTTAGTCTTATTAATCACACCTGCTGGCTTTCCTGCTCTAACAAATCAAAACGTTTGTCATGGAAAAGTCACAGAACTGCTGGTAAAAGTTTTCAGCCAAAGTTATTACTATTGGAAAATCCTTCCAGTCATGCTGAAATCTCAGCTTTGTGTAGATTGTCCCAGTGTTGTCCAGTGCAGTCAGTCAAAGGTGTTGCTTCATGTTGTCCTTCAGTCATGTCTTCACACTCTCTCATGTCAGGCTCTTGGAATCAGGACTCAAAGCAAAGAAAAACTTTCTCTGACTGTCATTTCAGCTCACCATTTCTTACATCATGTTCTCTAAACTGTTTTTCTTCTCTGCCTGACTGACAGTTTCTGTGTCGTCCATTTCTGCAGTGAAAATATCAACAGGAAATTTTGTTTTTAAATGAGGTGGGAACTTGTTAGCTCAGGACCATTCAGCTCCAAACGACCCAAAATGCAACACTCTCTGAAAGCAGCAGGTTCATTCAATTCTGACACCAGCTGATGGAAACCCCAACAACAACAACAACAACAACAAAACACAATAAATATCTACCTTTGAGAAAAACATCACAAAAAAACTGTGAAGAGAAAACTCACTTACTTTTGGTTGGGCCAAAACAGATTCACTGTAACTTTGCAACATTATGACGGCTCAAACCAAACCCAGCATCAATAATTTAACTTTTCAAACCAAAGGCAGTGAAAAGCCCAGCTGCAGTCTTTCTGTGTGTAGTTGGTCTCAGGCCCCACACTGAGCCGCTGAGGTGGAGCTTATTCAAATAACTATAATTAGGAGGACACAGCTCAGTAAAAGGGCGACTCAACACAACAATGCTTCAATTAGAAGGAAACGGTTAAGGCCTGAAATGTGATTGAAATGTTATGAGAGCTAACCTTTTATTTATTGAAATGTTATGAGAGCTAACCTTTTATATGTGCACTGCATGAAGAAATATGAACAAAAGCTGAAAACTGTTTGTGTTTTAAGTACTTTGCTCTGTGAATCCCTGTGAAGTGCACCTCAAAGTGAACCTGCAGTCCCAGTGTTGGCCTCACCCTCTCTGCTCAGAGAGGTCACAGAGACCTTGTAGAGACTGTGTGATGGGCAGGTTGCACAAGTATTGCATGTCTAACTATTATTATGTAGAAAGAGTCAAGAGAAGCTGATGAGCGTGTGAAGCCGGACAAATGAAAGTCGAGCTCTACACTGAAACGACTTGTGATGCAGGACAAGATGAGAGGAGAGTACACATACACGTACGCTGTACTGCACTTTTTAGAGAAAATGTGAACCGAGACTGAATGACTTTGAGCTGAAGAGAAAGAAAAGAGAGAAAGTGGGAGGACAAAGACAGAAAGGTGAGACACTCACAACCCACAAGTGACTGCGTTCATGAAGGAAAAAGACGCCATTTTGAAAACTCAAAATCCTTCCGTCCTTTATGAAAGATCTTTCACCTGTTGTGCACAAACTGCTGTCTTTAAGGCTTCGGCTGACTGTGAATGTGTCAGTGTACACACGACTCTCACATGAAGTGGACTGACGTCTGTGAAGGCCTCAAACTGTCAGGTCAGTTCAGGTCACGAGGTTCACGTGTTGGCAGTCGACTCACTGATCGACACACACCAGACAACATCCACTCTCACAACAAGATGCTCTGTTGAAATGAGCTGTTCCACTTGCGCCTCCTCCTCTGGCTCCTGTTACACTTTGCTTCCACCTCACCAGTTTGACCCCGTTGAGTCTGTGGTGGCTCTTAAAGCATTCACACAGCAGTGTTGCTGCTCGGGCTCAGCTCTGTGTAAACCCACAGAGGATCTGTAATGTGCTCCCAGCTATATCTTCAGCTGAGTGGACAATCAGAGAACAGAAAGACTGTATGGACTTCTGCTGTGATAATTGTTTGATGGTAAAATTGTTCCTGAGCAATACTGCCAGCTGACTGAAGGAGCCATCTTCCCTCCATCTCCTCACTACATTATCACTCTCCCAAGGCTCGCTGAGACATGCTAATGTCTGAGGGAGAGTCTCGTGGGCCACGGTGTCCACAAAGAAGTCAACCTTCTTTCCATCCAATCTTTAAAAACACCTCAGACATTTTCTCTTTCTCTTCCTTTTGATTTTCATGGCACTGCAAACCTCAGGACTCTCACACAGGATTGAAATCATTTTATGATGTCTCCAGAAACAGTAATTTCATTCTGTGCTGCAGATAATGTCTTTGAAAAGCAGACTGTGCTAAAGTGAAGGCAGAAGTAGATACTAATAGCGACCTCACTTACCAAACTCTCTGTACCAAATATGAATGAGCCCAGACAAAAAGTTTTAGTTCTGTTGAAGTTGTCACAAAACTGCGTGTTCAGTTATTGTTTACACAAAATCTGTAATCTGGAAGGGTAACCGGCAATTAGCATGAGATAGAATCACAGTATATGAAGCATCTGCTCCATTTACTCCATCTGATGTGTTCAAACAAAAACAAAAGACCAAAGAGACATAAAAACAAACAGAGTACAAATGCAGGAGATTCCCATAAAAACCCTCATAGCAAACATGACACAGTCCATTTAAATCTCAGGATCTAATGTGGTGATTTTCCACATTTCACTGGTTTTATATTGAATCTGCATGATGTGTGACACATGTTAACTGACAGGCTGCTGTCAATCATCAACCAGCTGTGTGAAGTCCAGCTGTGTAGAAACATTCACTGAGACGTACAAGCAAACACTCCTCTAATCTGTGACTCTGCTGGTTGAGCCTCTGAAAAACCTGCGCACACACAATAATGTCTGTGAATGTATCGGCCCAGACGTCGTAGAGACATGGACTTTAGGACATGGTGAGCTTTGAAAAGTCTTCAGGACGCAGATTAAAGTGAAGTTAAGAGATGTGTTCATATGTTTAGCATTTCATCTGTTGAATCACTCACTGATTGAAGCCTGTGACACTTAACTGTTTGTCCTCCACAAAGTTCTCTGTGGTGGTTTTTGTGAATGTGAGAGGACTTATTATGGACTGAATGGATGGCAGAGACACTTCACAGTCATTTCAAGCAGCAGCTAGCAGACACACACTCCTCAGAAGGCCTCTTCACCTCGCTCTGACAAAGAGATGCAGCCCAGTTCAGCCTCTGGACGACAACAAATGACTTCAACGCTGCTGGGACTCAAGTGGACTGGACAGCAACACAGCAGAACTTGAACATTAAAACTAAATTACGGTCCAATCACAGACACTTTTGGAAGTTTTAGAGAGCGTCACATCAATATTTTAAACCTGTTGAACTGATTTGCATCAGCACATTAACAGTGTAAAATATGCTAATGTGTGTCATTATGTAAAATAAATTCACAGCTGAGAAGATACACACATTTGTCTTCTTTTTTTCTACTCTCAAACACACACACACACACACACAAACAGCATGAATGTCTTCAACAATGAAAAACAGAACTCTGCCTTTCATTTCTTTCTACTCTGCATGCTAATGTCGGCATCAGGCAGCATAAAAAAGGTTGAATTCTTATTATGTGTGTGTGTGTGTGTGTGTGTGTGTGTGTGAGTAAGAGAGAGAGAGAGAGAGAGAGAGAGAGAGAGAGAGAGAGAGAGATAACCTGACTGCAGTAGTTTCACTGAAGGCAGAAAGTGTTTCCCATATGGTGATATTTTCAGTGGAAGTAAATTATGTGGAGCTGAATGTTATAAAAAATGTTATAAACCATGAAGTGCATGAGACAGGATAATTACTGTGTGAGATTCATATCCCTGATAATGAGAAAAGAGGAGACGGGTGGCTTCCATCCCGCCTTGTTGCTTCTCTCATGGAAAAAGAAGAAATAAAATGAGCTCCATGAGTAAAGTGCAGGGCTGACAGACAGGACTGATGAATTCAAGGAAAACTTTGGCTTATTAACCAATGAGAAAACGCTTCCAGAAACATGAAACTGGTCATCAGATTTTCTGCTGAGCTGTAACACACGGCCTTATTGTTCTTGTCCTCACAGTCTCAATACTGTTAGTTTAATACAATGTGAGCTCCTGCAGTCACATGTAAGCACCTGCTGTTTCAGCTGTAAACCTTCTTCTTGGTTTGTGTGTGCATACACACAAAACTTTGAAGGAAATCAGATGAGTTTATATATGTTCAAAACAAATCCAGAGATTTAGCAAAAAAAGGTTAATAATGTCAAAAATAGTCACAGAGATCTGAATTCTGACTGATTTGTCTTATTTCCCATTGAGACACAATTTGATTTGATTTAAAGCTCCAGAGATAAACTGAAGGTAACAACAAGAAAAAGCTTCAACAGTTTCAGGAAATGCAAACGAACATCACGTAAACATGAACAGGTTTGAAATGAAACTGAATTCTGCTTGAAGGAAAGAAGAAGAAACATCTTCTCTCCACTGTCTTCAGTGAGAAAGACCACACGTACTGTCACACTTACACTGATAACCAGATTCAACAGCCTGTTCACTTCTCAAATAAACTGCTTCCCGGGAGTCAAAACTCTGCTCAGCTGTGCTCATCACACACATGCACACCCTCCTCACACCCGACTACTGCTGCTCTGCAGAAGAGGAGTGATCCTGCCTCATCCAGTACAGTCAGAGCTCCATCAGCACTGTGAGATATAAACAGGCCTTATGGGAGCTTTCAGACATCCCCCTGCCTTCACTCACTCTAATAGGAAATTGAGAGGAAGTTAAATGTGTGCTGCGGAGCCACAGCACTGAGATATAAAACATTAGAGAAACTGCATGTGGACTGATTGTAACTCATAGGTGTCAAAGCATGACTTATGGAGCATACAATAAACAATCTATTGACTGATGTGGGAGCAGAGCAGAACAACAACACTTTGCTGGGTTTCACTTGATGATCCAGTGCTGACACTCAGCTCGAGTTACTTCTACAGTGAAGTCTGTAGAGTGAATCTACATCAGGGAACAGTGTTATAATCTGTGTGTTTATGGCTGTCAGGTACAGTGACAGTACAAGTACAGTACACAGATACACACACACCACATCTACAAATACAATACGTTCTAGAGCTCTCTGAGTCACTTAGCAGTGAGTTAGTTCTTATGACTTTGACAGCAGTCCTGCCCTGGCAACTTTAAATTCATGTCTTAACTTTGACTTTAAATTCATGGCTTATTGTAAATAGTAATGAGGGTTTCATGTTTGGATCAACTGAACAACTAAAGAATTCATCCTGTCACTGGACTCCTGTGCTCCTCACAGATGCAGAACTACAACAATGTTAAGGTTTTTGACTGATGACTTCATAGCTGTAGTTGTGTTGAACAGCAAGCAGATCTGCTAAACCCAAGCATGTGCAGAGGGTGAACTGGGGATGTCTGAATGTGAGGTCTTCAGTAGAATATTTCCTGCATCCCAGTGCCCTGAGTTTAAAGGGAAAAAAGCCTCCATTGTTGAGGCAGAAGCAGAAAATCTGCAATCAAAACTTTGATCTGTGGTCATGAGCTCTGAGTAAAATGAGGCTCCTCTGCAGGGAGTCTGGACTCACCGTCAGGGTGAGGAGCTGAGATTTCTGGCTTTTACAGTCCTGTGTGTGTGTGTGTGTGTGTGTGTGTGTGTGTGTGTGTGTGTGTGTGCCCTCATACACGTGGGGGCAGTCAGTCTGATAAGAGGTTTTTAGCAGGAAGAGCAGCAGTTGACTCACTGTGTCACTGAGGCAGAACAACATCAGCACACGGCTGCTCATCCCATTTATCATTTTCCCTGAAGGACCAACATCACAAGACACATTGTGCAGACACACGTCTCACTGTCTGTCTGTCCATCTGTCTCAGTGGTGCTCACTGTGTAAACCTCCCACAGAGAAACACACTCCTGCTATAGTGGGGGCTCACTCACAGGGGTTCCACACCTTCATCCAGCTGAGGGGGCGGCTGGTTTGCTCTGTGGGGAGGCAGAGACGAGAGGGCACCTTCTTCTTCAAAGTCTTTGGCTGAAGGGCTTGTTAAGTCGTGAGGCTGTGATCCTGTACACGGAGCTGCTGAAGGTTTGCACAGAAAGATGATTTGTTTTTTAGACAAGATGTGCAACTTTGACCAGCAGCTACAGACTGAGTCTTCTTAAAAACTGACAACAACAAGTCAGTGTGTTCCTCATCCACTCACCTCTCACAATCAGACATCACAGCTACCAACTACTCTGTAGGTGAAGTCGAAGATATGGCTTGAAGGCGTTTTGTGTGTGGCTGAGGCTCATCGACAGAAGACGAGTCGAGCCCAGAGGTTTTCAGCAGGATGACAGATGATCAGCGCTGGACAGCTTTATTGATGACAACAACTCTGACATCTTCCACCTCACACTCAGTCCGACATGATGACACCTAATTAACAAGTTAACTCTGTGTGTACACGTGAGATCGGTTCAGTATGTTTTGGTTCTGAATTGGTAAGAATTTAGACATTTTAACAAGTTGTATTTGATCAAATATCACAGCTTGAACAGCTTGATATTGATTGATTGAGGCTTCATCAGTCATCTCCATCAGACTCACACTGTTGAGCCATGCTGTTTCTGAAGCTCCATCAGAGCTGAAGAGACGCAGAGCAGAGCAGATCTTCACTCTGCAGTATCTCCACAAGAGGCCGAGCTTCTCTTTGTGTTTGCTGCCGGATCTGATGCAGACCAGCAGGCAGCTTCAAACTGAAGCCGTGCCGCCTTGTCATGATGAACGAACCTAAATGCTGACACTGTCAGTACTTTAAGACATCATGGAAGTCACAATACTGTCAGAATGATAACTTTGCTGACTGTAAACGACTCAGGAAGCTGAAACACAGCACATGAACAGGCTGTAAGTCTCTGGCTGACAGTATAAGTAAACAATTTCTATTCTGGAGAATAAGGAGAATTGTTGTGTTTATTGGCCAAAAAACATTTTGTTTCTCCTGATATGACTTCTGCTCTGATAAGAAAACAGGAAAGAAGTCAACAACATCCTGATTTCATCCGTGTGGCGTTGATACAAACTTAACTGCCACAGGGACATAAAAATTATTCATCATTACATGTTTGACACATTTCTTCATTATGTGGTCCACAGACTTCAGACACACTGCAGTCCTCCAGCAGAGTTTACTCTTAATGATTTCTCACAAATGTCTCGCAGCCTGTTTGACTTTAAATGAAAACTATCAACCTTACAAAGAAGAATCACGTGAAAGTCTGAAAATGCAGACATTAAAACATCTGAAAGACATCAAATCAGGCAGTTTACACCAAGCAAAATCAAACTGGTGTATTTGTAGACGACTGCACTGTGAGTAAATGTGACGTTCAGTGTCATCCATGTGGGCAGGATTGACTTGTGAGATAGAGCGGGACACAAAGAGAGAGAGAAGAAGTGGTCACTGGGAGCTGACTTTCACTTCCTCTGTCCTCCCTGTATTCAGCTCTAACAGAGAGGTAGAGCTGTGCTCCCAGCATCCTGTTTCATACACTCACTTGTTCTTTATTCAGCTATCAGTGATGGTGTGCAATGATTCAGTGCTTTCACTCTGAATAAAACCTCACATAATGGAAAAGTTCAGGTACCACCTGCATGTGGAGCAGCTCGACACAGAATTATAATTAGTATAACATAATGGCTGGTAAATGTGCTTTCTATGATGGTACTAAAACTGGTCACATCACTGAGCCCAGTGGTTCAGTCATGCATCTCTAAAAGGTTCCTCTTCATAATGTTGGTCAGAGCTCCAATACATTAATGCTGAGGAATCAGCAGCCTCAGTAGTGCAGAGGAAATAAAGCGATGAACTCTTCAGTATGATTGCAGCTCTATCATCATCACCTGCTGTGTCAATGAGTGTGTAAATATTCAATGTATTCCACTTGAGAAATAAAAATAATCCTTCATCACTGAATGACAAACAGCCTGCAGAGCTTCCAGCTTATTTCCCTCAACAACAGAGTAAATTACCATCTTTTCATCATCACACCAGAAGGAGAAAAATAATCAGTTTCAACATGAGCAAAGCATTTCAATACTTAGCAAATTGTTCACTGTTTCCACACTTGTTAGCACGTCTCTGTCTTTTCTGTCGTAACTGTAACAGAATCTGAAACAGAAAAGCTTTGTGTCATAACAAACAGTTTGATAATCAACTCCAGACAAAAGGTGCTTTACGTTGTGGCCGATGAAGTGACTGTAAGTGTTGAATGTACACTGAGAGAACCAACATCCGCTCTTCAGCTTCCACCAGCCTCCCAGTCAGCTCTAACCAAGAATTACAACATCCAGAAGACATGTCTCCATGGACAGCTGCATCTGCCTTGTCACACCAAGCTGCTCCAGCTCACAGTCTGATCTGCTTTGGACTTTTTCTGTGCAGCAAACACAAACTGTTCCAGCTGAGAGGTGACGAGGAGAGAGCTGTTAAACCAGCTGAGCTGTGACAGAGAACTGACCTGAGCCTCCTGCTGCTCAACCAAAACACCTCAATTCTTCTCAAGGAAGCATTTTGATAAAGTATATTCTCAGGCCGTTGTCTCTCCTCCTCTCTTAATCTCGCAGCCACGACCTCTCCGTCTTTGATTTCTGTTTTGTTTTCTGTAAAAGGTGGCACTCAGGGACAAAACTGAAACAGCGCAGCAGTAATTGGAGGCTTCTTGTCCAATTTGTTTCAAATCAGCACCTCCACTTTGCTTTTGCTGCAGTGGCACTGAGCACAGTGTAAAAATGTTTTCATTGGGGTTAAATTCAGTTTAGTTGATATAAGGATGCTGAATGAGTGCACCACCTTTATTGCAGTTTTAATTTGTGTTCACTTCTTGAACTTGTCCTCATCACTGACCAGCAGGCAGCTGACCAGCCTCTCATCTGAACACACTAAACACTGGAGGACATGTCCTGCTGCTGTCCCTGTCCTGCTGCTCTGTGACGTGTGACCACCAGTCAGACACGTTTACAGATACACAACAGCTGCTGAAGCTTTTAATTGGTTCTTGTTTGCCTCAACCCCTGCAGCAGGAGTCAAATCGCATTGCTCAGATTTGCTGCTGCACGTCTGCAGAAAGCCAAGAAATAAAAGTTTCAGTGCTGAGAATAAGAACCTTCTGTGTAGCTGCAGGGATGAGATTTAACAGTAAAATCTGACCAGAGAAAATAGCGATAATAAATGTAATGGATGGGTTTTAGGGGGAAAAGACAAAGGGAGAGGAAATGTGGTTATCACCTGTTCAGACTCAGCAGTATGTGGTTCAGCTGTGGTGCTGCAGGAGTCCACATGTGAACACATGCAGTGCATTCAGATTTATGTGGAGTCCTGCCTTACTGAAGACACATTCACTCACCAGGAGCAACATTAAAACAACAAGAGTCTCAATCAGCAGCCAACGTCCTCATTGAATATGAATCAGTGCTCTGATTCACACAGTGGGCCCAACGTGACTCACTGCAGATTTATTAATTAGTGTTCAATACTGGTTCAATAGTAACTAGTAAACCAACAGCTCCTGAAAACAAAACAACTTTGCAATCATCATCAAATCGTCCAAAGTGACAGAAACAGCAGACGTCTGTATGTGTGAGAAATCTAAAGGCACAGCTGAACCCGTCTGAGATCTGCACTTTAATTTTCCATGAAGATCTGTGACTCACTGTGACAGTTCTGCTCTAACAACCTGATAAGGAGTCAGCTTACATTTGATTCAGCCTTCTTATCAACCTGTAAACAGTCTGACATTCACTTCTAATATGAGAGCAGAAAATAATGTAAACTCATGCTGAAAACATAAACAATTCAGGCTGTGACTTTGAGAGAAATATTTGATGCATTAGAAGCAAAACATTAGATTAGTCTGAAGTCTCTAAGAGTACATTCCCATTCACTTCAAGGGTTAATTATGTTGAATGAATACAGTGTGATCATCTTACATGTGTGATAAACAGATGGAATATGGCTGTATCATTAAGAGTCTTCTCCTCATAAGAGAGAACTGAAGAAGAAAAATGTGCTCAGCTATTTAAATTACTTGTTGGCCATTTATCACCAATACTTTGCATGTGAGCCTCCAGCTGGTTGTGAGTGAGATGAGTCTGAATCAGGTTCAGGTCTCTGCTCCAAAGCTAACCTCAGAGGTGTTGATGCAGACTTTCTGCTCCACACGGATCTTCCAGATGTGAGATTGACGAGTCTACAGATGTTTCATGCCAGTACAAGAAGAGACGTTTTATTTTGCTGTTGTACAACAGTCTGAATAATGAAAACTGCCTGAGCAGTGAGGCTGGTTATTCAACATCAGTTTTAAAAGAGAAAAAATCTGGAGGGGAGATTCAATGTTTCATTAAAAGTTGATGAATAACAACCAAATCCACCAGGGACGAAAGTCTGAGTCCATTCATGTTGTTGTGGACCTGAGAAAATTGTTTGACTTTTTGAAATGAGGAATCCTCAGTGAAATGTAGAGCTGCTCTGCTCGTCATCTCTCAGTTGTCTTCTGAGCTTGAGGAGTTTTAAGTTAAATATTCAAATCTTCAGTAAATATAAAAGGCTGCTCCTAAAATCTATTCTTAACGTGTGTGGGGCAGAACTGTTTACTGCCTTTTATGGCCACTCAGGCACAGAAGAAGAAACATGTCCTGTCTGTAACTGCTGTGGAGGTGCTTACAGATCACACTGACCCTCAGTGTCCTTCACTTGCTGCCTGTCACTTTCACAGGTGATTTTAATGTTCATTTACTGATGTGGTGAAACATTACATGTCAGGCTTCTGTTACATCTCAGATGTTGTGACTCCCAGTAAGTCTCATCACCCCTGCAGCTCCTCTGCCAAAGCCCTCAGGACACCAGAAATATTCTCTTATTAAATTACAAAATATTACATTACATTGAGGGAGTTCGCTCAGATAAACACTGTAAAGTGCAGTCACAAAATCCCTACAAAAGAAATTCTTAATAATTGTTCAACCTTTGAAAGAATCAAGTGCATAGTTTGCTTTTGACAAGTTGTGTCAGTCTTTAATGAAGCTGCATGTGTTTCCTTTGCATCACGTCAGTGCAGCTGAAGTCAACAGCTCAGTGGTCTTGAACAGAGCAAAGCTCTCAACGTGAGAGTGACTTTGTAAATACAGGGATTACTGCAGCTAAAGCTGAACTCTGCCATGTCTGACAGGGGAAGCACACAGCTGGAGATCAAGTGAGCAAAAACATTTTGTTATTCAGTGAGAGGACTGACTTTATGATGTCACATCAAGTACGAAGGAGTGAAAGTTCATCATTTAGTTTTTAACTGGCAGGACAGAGAGATGAGTTGCAAACAGCTGTGACAGATGGATGGTGCTTGTTGGTGGAAGTAGTTTTCTACATTTTCTTTAAAAACGCAGCTGACACGTGAGCTTTAACCAGACGGAGGTGACATGAAGACATTTGGGAAACCAAACCAAACGCAGTCCAGACCTGCTGAGCCCCCAGCATTTTAACCACATTAGCTTCTTCTTATGAGGACGATCATGTCAAGAGGACAAGATTAAACTCTAATTAGATTTTAGAACAGAGGCCACAGAAAGAACATTAGCAGAAGCTTCTGTCACTTCATGATAAACATTTCAGATTCTAAAATGTAATCCTGCTTGAGCTGATTAAAAACTATTTTCTCTTGGTGAGAATGTAATAAACAAAGATTCAGCCAAAGAGCTTTTACCCTGACTGCAGAGGTTTGTCTTCTACACTAAAGCTGTGGTTGGTAATTAAGCGTATTAGTCATAAAGACGCTCGCTTGACTGCACAAAGTAAAACATTGTATTAATATAATAGAAGAAACAACAGAGCGAGACAAATTACAGTGGAGAGACACAAACATCCTGTTTTGTATTGCAGAGACTGGAGCAGTGAGATGTAAAGTGTACATGCTGAGAGCTGATTAATCCAGTTTGATGTCTCAGTGTCACTGGACTACAGGAGGAAGCAGCTGAGATGGTGACTGGAGGGAAACCAAAGAGGAGAAAACAAACAGACACGTGGAAACATGATGGAGGGGAAAAAAGAAAGAAACAACCCTTTCTGTATTAGTTTGCATTTTGCTGAACTCGGCTGAATGATGTCTGAACAAAGTGAACAAGATTCTAAATGCACGTCTTGTGAAGATGTTTCACATCCTGCCTTTGCTCTCAGTTAGAGAGCTGCAGCTTCACAGTCTGGCTCAGACCAAATGATCCACAGGATGAATGAGATGTTCACTGGTCCTTCATGCTTAACAGACTTGTGTTCAGACACTGGGATGAGGATCAGAGGAGAAGTGTTCAACGAGCCCACACAAGACTGAGAGCAAGTTAGTCAATAAAGTGACTGCAGAGATGGACAGAAGAAAGTGTTCAACATTAAGATGATTTAATCTGGTGTCTGGAAGAGACAACATTTCATTAATTCATCTTCATTTGCTCCGTAAAGTGAAACATGAGAGATAAAATGAGGGCAGGAGGTTAAAGAGGGGAAGTTCAGACTGTGGCTGACTGATTAAAATGACACTGAAGCTGTCAGATGTGGTGATGGACTCATTGATTCTAATGGACGGAATGGAAACCAAATGTAGTCCACCTCTGAAATATTCTTACACATGGTCCATTAATACATGTCACACATGATGAGGTGAAAGATGAGACTGGAGGATCCAGTGTTCATGTGAAGTATCAGTATGTGAGAAATGAGTAAAAGTAATTCACGTCTTTGCATGAATTAACACCTGATCAACACGAGTGTTGATCAGGCATCACATCATCTCTGACTGACTGATCATGTGACTCTTCTGTCTCATCACACTGAGAAAAGTCAAGTCAAAAGGCTGAAAAGCCACCAGCTTCAAGTCTGATGGGAAACAAAGTGCAAAGACACAAACAGCAGCTATTTTCTCCCTGCCAGCTGCTGTCTACCACTGAGTCCAATCTGACTGCCAAAAGACCAGCGGAGGACACCAGCACTGAGTCCTGCAGGACTCAAAGACCACGTGAGGCTCAGTTCACCTCCACTGACGGAGCTCCTCTGATTTCTACACTCACTGAGTCACATTCACCAAAGTCACTGAGTAAAGTTTGTTGTTTGAGGGCACCACACAGAGCTCCACTCCATCAGTCAGCCTCTGATCACCAACACAAAGCACCCGGTGACTTGGCTACAACAAACCTGCTGTACAGGAACATAAAGTGCTCCTCTCTCTTCTGCTGGCACTGCTGAGTGTCGGTGCACGACTGAAACAAAAGCCTCCGTGCTCATCCACCAACTTGTTATCCAATACGCCAGCTAATATAAGCTAATAGACAGTAAGAGAGTCATAACCCAGCATGTAATTAGGTGGTCAGCCTTTAAAACCTTCTGATTAAAATACTTATCTGATTACCCACAATCCCCCGGTTTCATCAGGGAAGCAATTATCTCGTTACCGATCTGTGGCCGTCACATAAAGAGTATCTGATGAGAATTTAGCGGCTGATTGCACTGGCTGAGGGCTGAGATAACACAGCGTCCAAACAGGATCCCAAACTTCACAAACACACTTGAGGAGCAGCTCTCACTGGGATCAGCATTTCACGTGCGACTGCAGGAAATGAACAAGTGGACAAACGCAACAACTACAAGAGTCATCTGGTCATTTTGTTTCCACATACAAAACACGGAGCACAGGTTCATGTCAAGTTAGTCCACAGTTAGTCCTCTTGTCTTCCTGTCCACTGACATACAGCTGGATTTGACCTTTGTCTCCACAGTTATCCCTCCTCATCATCAGTCCTCTCTGTCAACCAAGTCTACTGTCAGCTCTGCTGATGTGCTGGCTGACAGCTTACTGTCCTCCAGAGACACTGGACTGATGGCTGGTGACTGATGCATGACTGTTTAAACAGGAGACACACTCAGTGACCTCAATGGACATGTTTCTGTGTCCTGGAGGACAAGTCTTTAGCTGTCCCACCTCGATGTCTGGCACCCAGTGATGAGGAAGACAGCAGGGCTTGAACGGAACCAGTGTGGAATATGATATTTGAGCTCAGGGCAAAATTTAAAATAAACCCAACAAAGTAAATACTGCATGCATGAAATATTTCAGTGTAGAACACAAACTGAATAAGTGACAGTGTACAAAGATCATGATGAGAAAGTGTTCACTGACTCAACACAGAGTGGAACAAACCTGCACTTTAAACACTCTGGAGACTCAGAAAACATCTCAAACAAGTTCCTGACAAGAAAATAGTTTGACACTTGACTTTGATCTTCACTTCATAAGTAAAGTTTACAGTCAATAAATCAATGGGGATGATGTCATGTAAACTAAGGTTTTAATGGTGATGTTATCAGTTGGAAGGTTATTAAAAGTTGTGTTCATTCAACGTCTCCACCTTCCCTGATGTCAGCTGCACCACATGTCAGTAAATACTAAGACATGTTACTGTTTGGCAGGCTTGTCTACTGTTTGTGCATTTTAATGATCTGCTGCTAAACACTGAAAGCAGCAGGCCAGAGGAAATCCCACTTTTGTCCTTTAACTGCCTATCAGTCGTCTCTCCCTCGTCCTCATGTGTGAATCCAGATTACAGCTGCTGCATGTCTGCTCACAGCAAAGCAACATGATGTTGTGTTAGTCACATGACTGACAGACGCCACCTGACAGGAGAGCATCCACACTGGTCTCACATACATACACACACACCTGAACCATGAAATGATCTCCTCTGAACACCACTGTGACAAATCAAACTGTGTCCATCTGGTGTCTCAGTGCAGCCTCAGCTGTTGACATGAAGGAGGCTGCTGCTGTTGGAGTCACAGATGTTACAGAAACAAGCAGCTGTCAATTGGATCAGTGTGTGTGTGTGTGTGTGTGTTGTTTGCTGTTACAAACAATACACACACACACAATATCAGTTCAGTGAGTTTCTTTCTTTCTTTGTTGTATCAAACCATAAAAGAAAATGGAATTTAACTGCCCCACTGAGACTGCTTTGTACAACACAACACAAACTAAATTAAGTTAAAATCTGCGGCTGAAGAAGTGTGAAGTAAACACTTTTATGTTCTATGAGCAGAGCTGCTCTGTGCGAAGGCCAGAACCACATTTTGTTTCTGTGGGAATTTCACTGAGCTTAATGGATGACTGCGTCACAGTTTTATCCAGTAGCTTCAATAATTACAATTATTTAAATCACTGAAATTAGTAGCTGTGCTTTTCCCAAGATAAGACTATCATCCAAATTGTTCTCTTTAATACATAAATTACACATATCTGTCCACAAAATGTGCCAAGCTTGCAGAACAGGAGACAAAATGGCAGCCTGAGACCTCTGAGGGATTTCAATGAGCATAAAGAAAGAATTAAAACCACAAAACCTCATCAGGATACAATAAATATGAGAATTACAGCAACACTGGGAAATGAATTCTGTCAAACATGCTAATTATACATTTAATTACTCACCAAGGAGCAGACTGCAGTATTCAGACCCTGATCATTTGTTACCATTAAAACTCTAAAGGGAAAATGTGTAAGATAGCTGATTGTTGAGTATCAAGGTGGACAAAACTGACTTTGGGTTGGAGACACGACTGACAAACCAAGCCAGATGTTTGGTTACAGATGTGAACCAGACGTGAGTAAAACATCAAGAGAGAAGTAAACGCTGAACATGCTGCCAGACATCATCCTCACTACAGCAGAGTAAACCTCCTGTAAATCTGATGGTAAAATACATAAACAGGATCCATGTGCAGCTCACCAACATCCAAACTGTCTGCTGTCCTGCTCCACACAGGTGGAACAAGCACTGAAATCAGGTGATCAGTGGAACAGAGCAATAGAAATAATAATATCACATTATTATTGTTAGACATGAACATAATCTACATGAATACACATCATTAATATGCAGGCTCCATCAGGCCTCCCTGGTGGAAGTGAAGTGTAAAAGCTCATTAAGCAGCTCTAAGCACATTAAGCTCTAAGCATTAGAGACAAGAAACAGACTCTGAATGAAACGTCTGCAGAAAACTGACTGCACTCCAACAACACACATGATCATGTCATGTCTTCATAGACAGCAATGGGAACCAAAACACACGCAAGCAAAACACTTTGGGGAATTTTAATATATTCTGTTTGGTCTATTGTGAGAGACAGAGACAGACAGACAGAGACAGACAGAGACAGACAGACACAGAGAAAGACAGAAACAGAGACAGGCAGAGACAGAGACAGACAGACACAGAGAAAGACAGACACAGAGACAGGCAGAGACTGACAGAGACAAAGAGAGACAGACAGAGAGACAGACACAGAGACAAAAAGAGACAGAGATAGACAGAGACAGAGGCAGACAGATATAGAGACAGGCAGAGACAGGCAGAGACAGAGATAAAGAGAAGCAGAGACAGAGATAAAGAGAAGCAGAGACAGAGACAGACAGACACTCAGGTCCAGTGTTCCTGTTTTCTCCTCCTCTCTCAGTCAGGGTGATCAAAGTTGTTGTTGCTCTTCATGAGAATGAATGTTTCTCAGACATCATCACAACTTTTCTCTCCGTCATCTGTTTTACATTCTGTCTGTGAGTCCACAATCTCACATGTGTCTTTATGTCCTCAATAATGTGACTGGACAAAGTGTTTTCTAATACCCAGCTGGACTGTGGAAGACAGAAATCAACTTACTGCTGCTTCAGAAAACAGACAAACCACAACGAGAAATCATCTTCATCAGGTTGAAAACACACGCAGCATTTAGGAAACACGTCGCAAACAGGAGGAAGATTTAATACGTGTTTTCAGAAGGACACGGCTTTGAATAATCTCTGTGGAAATCGATTTGGTTTGACTCTGTGTGTGACGGACATCAGCTCATAGCAAATGCTTTTATTTATTTATTCCCTTTTTTTCTATTCCACCAAACAGGACGGTGGATGATCAGCAGTCAGAGCTTCTGCTTGTTGTGTTCTCGTCTCCACTGACCACCAGCTCATCCAGCACAGTTTGTTTTCCTGCTGCTGATGCAGAGGAAAGGAGCTCGTTGTGGAGTGTTGATGTCTAAAACAGAGAATAAGCGGAGAGCTCCTGTCAGTACACATCAGGCTGTCAGGAGCAGATCAGACGGGGACGCGTCTCAAAGTGTGTCACCATGACGACTAAAATTGTTCTACTAAAAATGTGCTTTTTCAGCTTATTCATTTCACATCCAAACTGTGTCTCCTTCATCAGCCCCTGAAGACCAAAGTGTAAATGTGGCAGATTCCTCCTCCTCTGCTTGTTGACATTCTTCACCTTCCCACTCTCTCCTCTTCCTCCCTCCAAATGATATTTTGTAGTTACAAAACCACATTATTCAAATGTCTTCATAAATATTTATGGTGAGCTGTGAGGGAGGCCAGGCGAGGTTTTCTGCTTCCACCTTTCTGCTTGCTGTAATTATGCGAGTGAATGTGAGAGGAACAGAGTTTTTTGAATGCTTCTTTAAATGCCAAACTGTACACCAGCATCAACTAACAACATAATCAGCCAAAATCTGCCCTCCATCTTAAATCTCACAAATGTTTTCTGAAAACCACCTGTTAGCAGAGCGTTAACATGTTTCAGCTGGAGGCCTTAAAACAAGCTCTTGGTTTGTTTCACATCACGACTTCAGCTGAGATCTTTATTGTGTCTTTTATCAAACATTCACTGACAGATCATCACTATTCAACATCACAGAACTCGGACTTGTGCTGCTCTCCTCCTGTCTCGTGTGTGTTGTTGGACAGAATCATCATGTCTCACCTGTCCATCAGGCTTCCTGCTGCTCTGCACACCTCATCTCAATCATCTCCTCAGCCTCCTGATGACCTGTCACAGCACCTGCCTCCTCAATTGCACCTGATTGGCTAATCAGCCTCCAAGTACTCAGCTTTTCCGTCAGCACTTTGTCAGATTGTTTCAGCTTCCTGTCTGTAGTTTCTGATCCTTTTCCAGTTGATTGTGTCCCGTTTGCCTGCTGCTTCACACATTTACAGTTGAGGCTGATTTTTTTGTCCACCTGTTGCAGAAAGGACACCTGAATAACATGTGATGTGTACAGGAGGGGCACATAAATTAAGTGTTAATTCATGCATTGATTGACCCTGCCCTTTGTTGTTGGCATATGGATGTCAAGATGTCCACGCTAACACGGAGCCCACACTAACTCCACTCCCAGAAGAAGCATCATATCATTTTTGCCACAAAGACAAAGTGATGTTAGAGAGAAGCGGACAGACGGGTTGACAATATCTGTTTATATCCAGGATGTCAAACAGGTTAAAACTAGAAGGGCTCTCAGAGTGCATCTCTCCACCAAAGGCAAAGTCCACTCTTGTATGATAAGCTAACCTGCAAACACAGCCACTACATCTCAGTGTTATTATAAATTATTCAAAATAAGCATCAGCATCACCTCTCAGTCATCACTTATGACCGAGCACAAGTGTGTGTCTGTATTTTCTTCTTCTGCTAATCATCATTATCTCGCTGTGTTGGAGACGTTTCTGGTGTCAGCCTTTCAGTTGTGGGCTTTTAGCCTCCAGCCAATAACAGCGTGTAGATCAGACTATCAGCTAAAAACACAGTGACCAGGTTACATCGCTGTCTCCGTGTGTCTCCTCTGCTCTGTCTGTGCCGTGGATGTGCAGAGGACAACACTCCCTCTCTTCATTCACTGGTCAGCTCGCTCGACCATCCCTGCAGCCAACCTGCAACTGAAGCCAACTCATTCTGTGAGAGAGAAAAACACCTTGTGGATCCACCCCCAAATTCAGATCCACTCCACTCACTTTCCCACCAAGTTTCATGAAAACTGGACCAGTAGTTTTCCCAGAATCCTGCTGACGTCAGTAGTTTAGAAGCTCCAGCTGAGTCAGAGAGCACACACACATTCAGTTTATCCCTTTGGGCTGTCAGGAACGTGTACAGAGCAGCTCACCTGAATCAGCACTTGGTGTGAACAGAATGAGCAGAATCAAACATTAAAATCATTAATTTACTATTCCTAACAGACGACTGAATAATGATAATAATTATGTTTTCATTAATCTCCTCATGCAGATTAGCAGGCAAAGTTGTCACCATGTTAATATGAGGAGTGTGTGTGTGTGGCTGTGATCTTATGGGATCGCTGCTCACTTCCACCCACACACACACAGTTTCCCTTTTTACCTGAAATGCAGCATGAAATCAGCGGAAGTGGAGCCACTGAATCAGCCCAGTCACCAGAATGAAGCTCCTGAAAGACTTGGGAGGACTACACTGATGTAACCAGACTAACACTGATGCCTGATCAGAGATCAGTGCTGCTGTGTTTGTTTCTCAGTGGGACAGAAGAATCTCAGCAGAGGCAGAAACCTGCAGGATGTTTGACTGTTCTGTTCAGCTTCAGTTTCATTAAATATGAATCAGGATCTGACAGTAAACTATGACATGACATGTTCCTGACCACCTGCATCTCCTTCTTAGCTTGTGCTCACATCTCAGAGGTGAGGCCACTCAGTGAATCAATATTCCTCCATTAACATATGAAGCTTTGTGTTCTTCTTCTCTGCAGGATGTCAGAGCTGATCAGAACAACTGAAGTCTTTCTCTGTCAGTCAGAGAGCTGGAACACAACTCTCAGTCTCAGTCTCTCTCCTGTGGCACAGAGTCAGATCCACAGTGTCAGGTTGTCATTTTAAACCTTGATCATTGTGCGGTCTGAATTAGGCCTCACAGTATGAACCTGTTCAGGTCAGAACGTGCACCACATTATAGCTGGACTGAAGTGTTTCTATAAATTTGTTTAACTTTCTCTTCAGTGTTTTTGATTGCTACATATCATTTAGATTTATTTTTAACAGAAGCATCAAAGAGTGAAATCAATGACCTACAAGTGGCTGACAAGCCTGTTACAGAGTCAGACATGGAAGAAATCTTTTCATTCTTCCCATTAAAGCCAGAGTCATTATAGATCAGAAACAACCTCTGGTTCCTCAGACGACCACAAGCTCCCACCAGCCTGATGGCTTTCTTCTTCAGACCAGGAAACACAGAACAGCTCAGACAATCAAACATAAACTCTGCAGCAGTTCAGCAGGAGTGAGCCAAACAATATTCAGACCAACAATCACTTTTATCTCAGGAACTGAGCCTTTCAATGTCGGCCTTCTGCAATAGAAGGAGTCTCGTGTGATTTTGAAGGCACTGAGATCCTCTCATTTTCCTTCATCACTTTCAGTACTGAGACGAGGGAGGTCAAGTTTTTCAGCAGTGAAAACGGTCAGTATGTGAGTGAGAACAGAACAGTGGGATTGTGTGTTTCAGAAAGTTACAAGAGCTTCCAGAGCCAATCTGCTGCAGCATCCAGCTGTATCCACTATGGTGCTTTCTGCAGCAGACCAACAGAAAGGAGCTGTGAAACCTGGTGAACTGTGGCAGAGAACTGATGTGACCCTCGTCTTTCAGCAGCACAATACTTCCATTCTGCTACAGAAACAACTTGTTGCTGTTGTCCACAACTCATTTCTTTGTCTCTCTTTTTGTGGTGTAGGAAAGTTTGGTGAAGAAAAGGAAAAACACAGCTGGAGAAAGACAAGAAGAAAAAGGTCAGCTCGAAACTTCCTTCATCCCTCACTTTACATTCATCGTTTATCAATTTCTGTTGTCCTTGTAAACAACACAACGATGATGGAGGACGTCCTGTGTGTTCATGTTGGACAACTTTGTTGTTCAAACAACAGAGTGACGCTTTTATATTGACTGTTTGGTGATTGACTGGAAGACACTGACTTAAAGTAACTGTGTGTGTGTGTGTGTGTGTGTGTGGTGTTATGTTGGTGAACTGATGTCCTCCATCCCGTTTGTGTTGTCATGTCAAAGTTTAGTAAACTAATCTACAATGACAGACGTCACTGCTGACCACCAACACGCACAACAAACAGGAAGCTGAAAACTAAGCTTGTGGGTCCTCTGTCTGTGTGTGTGTGTGTGTGTGTGTGTGTGGTGATTCACCTTAACAGCCTCAGATAATCAACACATATGTCTTAAGAATCCTAAAAATGTGCTGATATGAACATCGATGCATCTTTCTAAGCAGTCAGAATTATAGTTGAGAAAATCTGATCATGTGACTGCAGCATCACATAAAACACAGCAGCTGATGATAAAAATGAACGATTTTTCTTTGAGACTTCATCTCTAGTGAAAATGGGAAACTGACTGAAGCAGAATGAAAAACAGTTTAGTCCCACATGGCTGAGAGCAGCAGACCTGACAGATGAGTCATGATCTCACCTGCAACACTGATGTTAATAATGGAGGATTTTAGAGGCTGTGGGTCGTGTTGGAGGCTCCAGGCCAGAGAAAAGCATGCAGTGCATCCATAGTCCATTTCTGAACTGCTGAAGTCAAACACGTTAAAAAGGCCACTATTTCAAATATGAGTCAAAGATAACCGAAGAGTCTGAATAATGAGCTGGATTTCACTCTGTGCTCTTTATTTAAATTATTTACATGATTAAAAACTCTGTTTTATTTCATAACTCCGAGCTTGAACAAAGAGACACAATAACCAGAGCTTCAAACTACAGATAAATGAAGCAATGGGATTTAGAAACCAAACCAGCTGAGCCCCCAGCGCTTCAATCATGAAAGCTCTTTCTTAGAAGGACAATGAATTCATGAGGACAATCATCAGCACTAATTAGATTTCCTAGTGGACTCCATTCAAAGAGCATCAGCTTACATTTGCCTCCTGACTTACAAATGTAAATGAAGACATGATCCTGCTTGAGTAAATTGCTCGACGACTTTTCCCCTTGTGAGCGAGTCAAAATCTCCAGCTGTCCTGTTCAAAGCTTTCCTGCCACTGGAGACGTCTGCATTATGTGGAGAAGCTCCAGGAGGTCTGTGTTTTATAACGAGGGGGGACAAGTGTGGCTCTCTGGATATATGAACTCATTATTAATGGTGGCCTGGCAGCAGAGCATGACTCAGCATGTAGCTGAGAGAGAAGTCTGTCAGACAACTCAGTCAGTGACTAAAGGTGTGTAACTTGTGTCTGTCCTCACACTTTGTCTCTCTGTCCGTCATCTCCTGTCTGTCTAAATGAATCTCTATGAAGCTGAACTGCTCTGACAACAAGCTTTTTAATTTCCACCCTCATTTATTTACTTTCAAATGACATCAGTGGCATTTAAAATGTGGTATTTTAATGAAGGATGTTTGATGCCAAATGTTTAATTTGAACAAATCTGAATGATTTCATGAGTCATGCAACACTGGAGCTGAAGAAGTTACAGGAGCTGATATTCCACAACTGCTCTAATCCACTGTTTCATTTTCTCACTGCTGTTGGAGTTGGTGTGCAAGCTTTTGACAATAAAATTCCTGAGATTCGTGCATATTTTCTTTTTCATAAATGAGAGTATCTATACAACAGATAAAATGACATTAATTTGATCCTGGGGCAGAGCAGCTACTGGTTGAACTTACATCAGACTCTCTGCCTTTAAAGGAGAGCAAACAAACGATGCAAATGTTGTGAGAAAATCAGTTCATCTGATGCACAGACTTAATAGATTTAAATGCTGGGTGACTCATCAGCTTTGGGAGATCCATCACTACTCGCTCTGCATGTTGTTTCATTCCAACCAGCTCTGCAGAGTGGAGGAAACGTCAGCACAGGAGCTTTGCAATCAGACATCCCAACATCTATTTATGGAGTGACAGGAAATATGAGAAAAGAATCAGATCACCGCCACAACAGTCCCTGATAGTGAAATGAGAGCAGAGCATAAAAGCAGGCTGATGCAGGTGCCGTGCATATTGACAGATGGATCAGACCGCAGCAGCACTTCCTGTCCTGGCCTTCCTGACAGCAGGGGGATGATTTTCAAATGGAGCTGGATGGATTTAGATCTTATTAGGGTGTCACAGTAACAGACAGCCAGTGAAGTGACAGGAAATCAGTCAATTTACCAACAGGTGAGAAAACTGACAAGCACAGAATGAAGACTGTCGGGTAGAAGAAGAAGAAGAAATTCAGCTGTGCATCACCGAAAATACAAAAATAAAAATAGAAAGTCAGAAAGTGACATCCTCAACTTCAGCACATTTTATCACTGCATTTTCAATTTCACGAGGAAAACTTCTTAAATATACTTTGACGACTGTCAAAACACATCAAACGTCTCGAAATATATTCAGCCTTACAGGATTTCTGTATGTTGAAACAACACATCAAGAAACACACACTCACACAGTTTAAATCTCAGTACCTCAGAATAAAGATTCAACAGATCTGTCCTAAAAGGACGACCCCATCAAACACAGAGCTGAGAAGTGAGGGAGGTTCTGTACAATGACATCAACCTCTCATTACTGTCTAACTGGAGAACAATCAGTGGAGCCCTGCTCTCATTCTGAAGCCTCTTTGTTATTGGACTGCATCAAGAAGCAGATGTGAAGGTGGCTGGTGAGAAACAACAGCCAACCTGGAGGGAACATCTACTGAGAGGCAGAAATGAGAAAGACAGAGAGTGAAAGAGAGACAGTAGAGACAGAGACGGTAAGGGAGACATTTATTAAAGCTCAGGGCTTCATCTGTGTGTCTACATGGTGTGTGATGGCCTCAGGAAAGGCAGCCATTGTGTCAGTAACAGAAATGTGAAGCATGTGGCTGAAGAGTGGAGAGCAGATCACTTTGGATTTGGCACATTCTCTTTGATCCTTTCACATCAGCACATTGGAGAATTTAAAGTGTGGCGAAGTGCCAACCTCTACCTACTACCACAGTGTGTATTACAGTATAAAGTCCCAACGCACACTGATGTTACTTTGACAACGACCAGCAGAAATCAGGATAAACAGCACACATTTACTGGGCTCTGATCTGTAGATGTCATCACTGGGCGTCAGCTGTCAGTGATCTGACAGACTGGATCTGTCACAGAGCCACCATACGATACAGGCTATCAGAGCATCCGTCTCTCTGTGTTACTTTCAACATCTGCACTTTGACATTTGGTCTTAATAAGCCACATGGAAAACACAGGAAAGCTTCACAGCTCTGCAACCTGCTGAAGAAGGAGGCACACGGGACGTCTCTGCTGTGTGAGTCAACATCCCCATGAAAGTTCACTGAACACAGACTGTGTTTGCAGCCATCCAATGAAATCTGTAGAAGTGACTTTGAAATTAGCACTTCCTGCTCTCCACTGGACTGAAGCGTACAACACTTCAACTTCAAGTGCTTTCAAGTGCCTCTTCAAGGCATCCAGAGAGAAGTGAAGACCAGGAAAGTCCAGCTTTAAAAACACTCTTCAAACTTCAGTTACTGACTCAAAATGAATCAGAACTGAAGCGAAGAACGACTTCACTGCAGCAGTGTCACAGTCCCAACAAAGAGATCTCAAGTGATTACAGTCACATTTTGGATTCCTTGGAGAAAAGCCTTGAAGATTTTAAGTGACAGTGCTGTCCCACTGAACAACACCCACTCTCCCAATAAAGCACCCACTCTTCTTTTACTGCAGCCATTTCTCTCATTATTGCACTCATCCTTTAGCACCCAGTCTTCCAGTGCAGACCAGTGGGAGTCCTCCCAGAAAGATTTATTCCACCAGCTTCCCACAGAATGTGCTCTGCTCTCAAACTGCTTTTTCTGTGCTGCTCTGACTTTACAGCCAAACTGAAGTATAGGATGTTATTAACAGAAAACAAACATGGCTGTCACTGCATGTCTTTTAATTAGAGGACTCCTGTGGAGCACTGGAAGGAGAATTTAGCACCAAACCAAGACGAGCCGTCCTTGGGACATCGAGGACAAGTGGAGCTGCAGCTGGTTATCTGCTCTCATTGCTTCATTTAACCAATGATTTACTTTCAAGACTCCTGCTGTTGTGCCCTCCAGCAAAGCACTAAGTTTATTAGCTTTAGTAAATCTCCAGCTGAGCACATAAATAACTTTAGTCAAATTCACTATGGAGATCGGCCTCAGGTGAGGTTGGAAACAGAACAATCCCTCTGCGTTTATTACTCAAGTTTCTGTGTGGTAAGAGTGAGCTGCTCCCACTGATGGCAGTAAACTGTGTTAGAAACAGAGCCACAGTCTGATGCAGAGGGCACATCTCACTTCTCTTATTTCATGTCCTCCTCTCTCCTCCGTCTGTGCTTCACCTGCTGCCTTCAATAAGGTCATTTCAGTTCTCTTAATTCTGCACAGAGGAGGTGGAAACACCAACACATCCTGTCACACACCTGGCAGAAATATTATTCAGGGCTGTTGGCCAGTTCCTCTCTGCTCAGAAATATGAGACATTAAGACCAGTCTGTGGGTCTGGCTGGCTGTTAAATGGCTGCTTAACACATTTGGGTGGTGACAGGCAACTCCACAAAGTCTACTCATTCAGCAAAATAAAAGCTTTAGTTGTGATTTATCCACTACCACTTAAACACACCAAAGGACTCGTGGTACTAAAAAAAGTAAAACATGAATGTGAATCATCATATCTATTGATTTACGGTGTTGCTCCCCTCACCTGCAGAAACTCCTCTTTCTCTCGCTCACTCCATTTTTCTTTCACTTGTCAGTGGTTACATTTTGTCTGAGTCACTGACAATAACTCAGCGATAACCCAGCATGCAACTGGGTGGCCAGTCATTTGGACCTGCTGATCAGAAGAGGTATCTGCTCATCCACAATCCCTCACGAGAGGAAAGAACCACTTCTGCAATGCAGTCAGAGTGTGTGTGCGTGTGTGTTCCTTTATTGGGAAGTGTATTAAGACTCTAAAGGTTTTTATGTATTTTATGCATATTTGAGTCCTGCAGTCACCACAGAAATGTACAGTGTATCTGATCTCAGTACAGTGAGAGCAGAGCAGAAGCTAAAGTCTGTTCAGTGTTTCTCTCCTCTTGATCCCCAGAGCAGAGCTCCCACTGGGATTAATAGTTTGTGTTTGACTGCAGGAAAGAACAAAACACCTTCAGCAGTCTGATGTCTGTTTCTTTTTATGTGTAGAAATGTGAAGGTTTTCCCTGTTCACATTCACATCAAAAACAAAAAAAAAAAGAAACTCACTGCTGACTTCAGTCCAGGATCAAGCTCAGGTTCACATTCTGTCCTGATCAACTAACCAGAGTTGATGTCTGCAGTTAAGCGTCAAAGTCAGCCTCTGCTGTGCTCTGATATCCAGCTGAACTCACAGTAGGAGACACAAACATACCACAGCAGTGAACAAAACAACAGCGTCCATCCTTTACTGTGATTCAGTCATGATTATAAATGTCTTCATGTTCTTTCTCTGTTCTCTGAAACCAGGATTCCTCTGCAGAAGCTGGAACTTAAAAGCCTTGAAACTGAGGTCTGAGTCTCTGTGGGATCCTCACATCATTTATTCATCTGTGTGTGTGTGTGTGTGTGTGTGTGTGTGCACTCACACTTATTTGTTTTCTCTGGGGTCATTTTAAATGCTTCTCTGTGGGAAGAAAGTATCTGGTGACCAAAACAAACATCTCTGGCTCGTGTGGCTGTAATCCCATCTGTTCTGTATTTTCAGTCTCTCTGTGACTTGGAGAGAAATTTCCACAGGAAACACACAGCGCTCACCAAATGTGTCCTGCGTCTCTCTGGTTTGCCTGTGGCGTGTGGACGTCTTGTCACCAGAGAGGTCTTTGTGTGTAGTGATGCTCTCATACATAACATGTTTGTCTCCATATGAATGACACACTGAGACAGGCTGACGGAGTTTCACAAAAACCCAAAGTTATTTCTGATAGTAACGGATACTGACTCCAACTGCAGTTCTGTTGCGTTGTTGACAGTGTTGAATGTGTTGTGAAAAGGTGTGTGAAGTGTGAGAGGTGTGTGAACTGCTTTACAGCATCTGTAGAGTGGACACCTGTTCTGTTACTCAACCACACTCAAATACAACCAGCAGCATGTTGTCATCATGTACAAGAAACTCAACCAGCTGAAGCTACTTTACACTGAGGAGATCCAGATAAGCAGGACACTTAACAGCTTCTACTCTGCTCGCACATTATTACAAGAATCTGTGAAGCAGCACAAAGCACCTCTGATCCTCACAGCACGCCAGTCAGACAGGAAGAGAGCAGAGCAGAAACTTCACCACTGAACAATTCAAACCAACAAGTGACCTCTGGGTTTATCCTCCATACATTCAGCTCTAACAAGACACTGGAGCTCATCTGGACCAAAACCTTTTAAAGTGTACACACTGATGTAAGGGGGGCTGGGAGACACTTCCAGGGACTGTGGGAGCTTCTGAAAAGCATCAGAGTGAAATGAAGTCACAGAGGATTGGAGGTTTTATGGTCCACTGGACACAATTGGTATTTCTTGGTTTACTAATGATACTGACAGTGTACAGCTACAAAGAGTAGAAATAACTTCCTGTCGACAGTTTGCTTTTATATTAAATATGTGATCTCATTATGGACACTGAAACAAGTTTTCAGGCATTAGACTTCATCACTGAAGCAGATCATGTGGAATATTTTCACATTACATTCAAGCAAAGTCATGAATTTCCATCACATTTGACCAACAACCTTAAATACGACAAGTGACGTATCACTCCAACCACTGTATGATACATGGCACGGCACAGAATGATGATGAATGAGCGTTTGTGTGTGAGTGATCTCCGCTCAGCACCACACAGCTAATACAGGATTTATAAAGTTACTGTACTTCAAAGAGAGTCGAGTTGGTTTTTTTGGAGAAAAGAACTTTTACATGATTCCTCAAGGAAGATTTTCAATGTTAAACCCAGGATGTCTCACTATGAGGTGCAGACTGAGCAGGACAAAGTTCCATGCTGACTAATCCCATTGTGGGCAGGTGACAGCTTTAACACATCAGGACAAAACAGTTTCAAAAGACAAAATGTAGGATTATTTTTGACAGCAGATGAAAGTTTTCCCAACATCAAACGCAGACAGTCGACATTACAAGACATGCTTGGCAGCAAACCTCCAAGTCCAGTGAAATCTGTACTAAAAGACACTTCATCAGGGCTTTACAGTTCTGCAATCAGAATCTTATCAGTGCAGGGAAAAACACATCCTCCTCATTACACTCCCTCATTAGAGAGAAACTTCACATTAATCCTACAGAGTGCAGTGGGCCCATGTCTCCTACTGAACTCAAAGTTAAAACCTCCTGACCTCTAAGTGTCTTAATTTATAATTAATGTCCAGCTCAGTGTTTCTGTCCTCCTGCAGCACTTTGGATGTCAGTGTGAAAACACACTGTAAAAGTTGTGTGAAAGTCCTTTTATTTCTGAGGAGATGCTCTGAGAACCTCAGGACTGGCTATGAAGCTTTACTAAGGGGAGTCTTTTGTGGAAACCATGATATTCTGTGTAACACATAAAATGAGAAATGAGTCACTAAAGGTAAAGCCTGGCAGGTCTGCTGACAGTCCAGAGCTTGATGAGTCTGAGGTCCATACTGTGACTGCAGTGGTTCATTTGGAGACAGCATGAAGAGGCTGGAATGTGTTCTCCAGCTTGTTCTAAAACAATAAATCGGTTGAGTTAAGATTCCCTGACTGTATATAAAGACACTGCTGATGGTGCAGATCTGACTCTGTCTCATTTGGAAACTGCCTCAGCCCACAGGACAAATCCCTTCAGTCTTCACAGAGCTGAAGTGTCGGCCCACCAGTTTACAGAGACTGCAGGTCTACTTGTCTCAGAGTCTGCTGTGTCCCTACAGAGGTCTGTTTTGATGGGAACCCTTGAGACTGAGTGGAAAGGGTGGATAACTACTACTCACTACTACTCATTAGACAACATTTTTTAAGACTCAAAGGTAATGATGTTGAAGAACTGTCAGGTTTCTGAAGAACTTGGTTCAAGTGCAGAGATGTTACCAAAGGAGGAGTGTGTACCTGATTGTTACAGTCATTCAGACAGTAAGAGAGCAAAGCACAACAGGGTCTTCAAAATATGCACATGTGAAACAGCTTTCAGGAGTACAGAACACTGGAATGTCCTGCAATGAGTCTCAAAAACCCCAAAAAGCCCAGAAAGTCAGCACAGAGCAGAATGAAGACAAGAAACTCCACATGTCAGAAGGAGTTCAGGCTAAAGTTAGGGATGGGAACACTGAAGACACATCTGTTAAGAATAGCACAGAAGCTGGAGGAGATCAGTGCATACAGTCTTCAAACATCCTCTTCAGTTAGTAGTGAAACTAACGGCTACATCTGTGGAAAACCACAGTCCAAATTTATCATCACTTAAAAAGCCATGAGAAGAAAAGTGAGGATGTTGCTCAAGTTTTGGTTGTCCCAAAGGACTCCAAAGAACACAAGAAAACCCTGAAGAAACCACTGAATGAAGAAAACTACACAATAAAAAAAAGTGGGACTGGACTGCTACAACTTCTCTGTATGTTCAGAAGGATCTGTGCTGACTTCAGAAATGTGTTTCAAAAGCAGTGAAGCCAGTGCAGGTTCAGGAAGAAGTCGGGCCACGATGTCAGAGTCACGGCTGTCTCAACAGATGTCCCACGGCGAGTGGAAAGAAAAATGAAATGAAAGTGAAAGTGTCATATTTTGTCATTGGAGGGAACTCACTCCAACGAAATTTGTGCTCTGCATTTAACCCACCCAAGTGGAAGCTGGTGACTGTGGGGAAAGATTATTTCTCTACCATTTCTGTCGCTCTCTTCAGAATGTAAAAGACTTTGGGGCAGAACTGGAAAAAAGCTGAACAGCAACCAATCAAATGACATGTTGGGGAATTTGTTGCAGAACTTTGTCACCTAATGGCTTTCGAGGTGCTGGAAAAGACACTGAGTGAATCTTTCACAGAGACGCACTCAGATATTCTCCAGTTACTCTGCTCGTCTCACAGGCACAACATGTGTCATTAATATCAATATAATCTCATTTTACAGCAACCCAAGTCGCACGTTCAGCATTAAAGCTTCTTCTTTGTAAGGGCAGTAAAAGACACACACACACACACACACACACACATACATATTGGTGGTTTGTGTCACAAGTCCAACAATCAGAGCCACAACTTGCTTCACTCCACAGTTTCGATCTGAAAAGACAGAATAAATGTAAAAACAAAAATAATAAAATGAAATAGTAAATACTCCATCGCACAGCATGCAGACTTCTGGACCCACACTCAACTCAAACTCCTCAGCAGAATTCAGCTGCACACTCGCTGCCATCTAACAAGCAGCAGCAGAGAAAGAATCAGCAAAGTTAAAAGAAAGATGAACAAACTCTGACCCAATCAGTCTCTAACAACACAAATCACCAAAACTTTCTACATATCAGTCACTCTACCACAATAAGTCATCGTTCTCCCTGCTGATTGTTTTGGCACCAAAGTTGTCGAAAAATGAGGTGTCATCAGTGCCAAACTCACAGCTGGTGTGTACTAATGAGTTCCAGTGACACTTCACATCATCAGCTTGCACACATATGATCAGACTTCACAGCTGCTTTGGGTGTGAGAGCAGCTTTGACTTGATGGGAGAGAAGATCACACAGTGGAACAGCCTGTTACCCTCCATCAGTATCCACAGTCAGGTGGAGGAAACACCAAACACCATCACTTTCACCTCACTGACTTGTTCACACTGTGATACACACAATACAAACACACTTACACGTGAACTCTGTATGAGAACTAATCATGTTTTACCTGCATGTCAGGATCCACAGAGGAAGAGTCAGGATGAAGGAGTTTAGGAGACCAAAAGAGAAGAGAAAAGAGAAAAACAGAATTAAAACACAAACGTATAAACACACACAGAATCAGCTTCAAGTCTTTGCTGGTTACATTTTCCAACTTCTCCTCCCAGAAGAAGATGATACAGCGTCAGTCTGAACTTTCTCCATCAGCTCTCTTCCTTCCTACACCATCTTCTCACATCACAGGTGTGATTGTTATCTGAAGGTGAGTTTTTGGAAGTTCACATTTTCAACTTTCAGAGGAGCTCATTTCTCAGTACTGCACAGAATCTCACAAACCATCGTGGACCATCTCAGCTGATCTCTGTTTGTTCCACACGTCTGTCTGAGCAGAGAGGACAGATCAAGTGTCTCATCACTTTGTAGAATTTACTCTTAGTTTGAATCTGATCTCATGTCAGTATCAATCAAAACAGAACAGCAGAGGACTGAACCAATCAAAGACTGAGATGAGAGGATAAACAGTGCATGGCTGGCTCAGACTAACACCAATGCTGTCACTGATCTGAGTTCAGCTCATTCTGCTCTGACTGTGAAGACAGGATTCATCTTTTCTGATGCAGAGGACAGTGCAGTCGTGTTTCTCACAGACTGTCTGTACTGCTGTAGTGAGAAGACAAGAAGAGGTCATCACTGAGCCTGGATGTCTGGACTTTCTCTGTTTACCTGCCAGTCGGGAAAACGGAGGAGGAGCTCACTCTGAACCTACTTGTCATTTCCCCAGTTTACCCTCAGGTATATTAAGGAACATGAGAAGAATAATGGACTGGAACATCGAAAACACACACTGCAACTGTAGACAAGCAACACTTTATTTTACAGAACAGTCATTACCTGGTGGTTAAAATGAAATGCAATTTAGTGCACTTAAAATGCGATTAGTGACACAAAAGCTCATGAGTTAATTTCACTTATCAGCTGTCTAAATGTCACATTTTCTGGCCATTAGATGTATTTCCCCACATAATAATTTTTAGTGATCAACTGTCTTCTGTTGGATATTTGGACTGTTAATGAAGCCTTCACAGGATCTTCCTGACAAACACTAATTTCCACTCCGTCTGTCTCTCACTGCAGCCCTGTCATCTTCTCATCCATCCTGTATTCATGCAGCTCGGTGAAAACGTCTCAGCAGGATCTCAGGGAGCAGCAAAGTGCACTCAGCTCACACTCAGACCTGCAGATCTGCCCTGCTGGCAGCAACCAGAGCAAGAAGCTGGAAGTAAATAAAGTTACCCTCACCTGACACAAAATGACCTCCTCCTTCAAACATAATCCTGAAGTAGATTCTTGGTGGTTTCATAAAAGGTTGTTTCACCATCTAAATACAAAAGGTTTTATGCTGATGCGGTCACTCGAACTGGTAATGCGGTCAGTCGATGAGAATATTTCTACTTCACCAGCTCAGTATTACGACCAGAGATGAGCACCACAGCTGGACATAACATGGAGACCATCCTGTCACTGTCCCCAGTCAGTCATTAAAATGTGAGACGAGTGTTTTTATCATGAACAGAGATGAAACAAAAGATGCGAAGAAGCTAAGATGTTGAAAAAGAGAGGAGACAGATGAACTCAGTGTTTGAAAGAGAAGACAATCAGGCTCCTCTGGGACAGAGTGAAGACTTTCCGCTAATCTCCTCATCAGCTGTGATGCTTCATGTCCAAGCACCTCAACAAGTCCTTCTTAGACACTTCATAGAGCGTCTCATGTAAGACAGTAACGACTGCTGCAGAGCAAAAGAACGTCTTCCTCATCTCCTGTCGCTCACTTCAAATGAATTCAAAGGTGAAATCTGTCCAATTATTTCTGTCCATGCCAGTTACAGAGCAGACGACCTTCACCACAGCTCACATCAGTTTATAGCGGGTAGTGAGTGATAGACAGACAGACAGACAGAGATGGGCAAATCCGGAGCAAAATAATATTAAAATCACATTCAAATGGACTCAGTGACGTTATTTTGCACACACAGACAGAGAACAGACACATCTATTTGTTCACTTCAAAGTGAAGTTTGACTTTGAACTCATATTTGCATTTGTCTGCAGCAGTGACATGACAGTCTCTGCTGTCACAAAGACTGTGTGTTCATGCTGCTTTTGAACATGATGGTATTAATGTCTTTCTGATGTGTGACAGTCAGACAGACAGGAAAGAGGGGAGAAGGAGGAGGGAGCATGAAGGAGGACGGATAGTGTTCTGTGTTTCTGTTCAACATGAGGAGCTTATAACTTGTCCACAGTGTGTGTCTCACACACAAGAGACCAGCTCACTTCTTGTTCTGACTCTCACATACCAGCAAACATACAACCATTTTGTCAGCAGTGTGAAATTTCAGCTCACATCCCACTACTGTGTGCACATTTCAATGCTGCAGAATCTGCACATGTGCAACACAAACTGTCTCATATTCATGAGCTCAGTGCTTTATTATGAGGACGTCACATTGTTCTGCTCTGGGAAATCAAATCCTTTGTGTGTTTCTTTTGGCTTTCAGTTACCATGCAGAGTTCTGACTCACCAACAGTTTACTGACAGAGCAGGCAGCCTGTTTGGCTGGAAGCGGCTACTTATAGTTTAATATTGAGGAGGATTAATGAGAGTGTTGAGACTTGACCTTATTTGGCAGCTGGAAAACCTGAAAATGAGCTCTGAGAGACTAAAATCTGTGGAACAGATCCACGTGGGTTTGGACTCTTTTGAACTGACATGCAGAGTTAGCTTGTCATCAGCGTAACGATAATAAGAGACCAGAGGGGGGAGAAGCACAATCTGAGGTAAAATCAGATGGAGAATACTTTTAATTCTCCTCCAACGGGGATGCTGATCCAGAGTCTGGAGTGTCAGAATTAAATCCACCATCACTGTAGGCTGTAGTACTGTGAGTAATGTGGCTTTGTGTTTGGGGATATGTCACATACACTTGAAGAAGTTGAAAACAATCACATGAATCTGAAGTGAACACAACTCGCTCTCCAATCCCCTCTCACACACAGATCAGAGACAGAGTATATGAGGTGAGTGAGAGCAGGCAGGCCTCCAGCTGGGAGCTTTAATATGCAGACCAGCCAGGAGGAGGAAGATGAGAAACCGAGATCAAACACCAGGCGGTGCTCCTCTCCTCACACTGACTGAGACGTGTTCAGCGTGGACGTATCATCAACACACACACGGCCTCCTCAGTCTGTGTGCATCTCTCTCTTCATGTCCTCACACTCACAGGATCATAGTGAGTGCTGACAAGAGTAAACGAGCCAACAAAATTAGATTCAGCTCCAGGAGGGTAAAATGTGTTAAGTGATGGCTCAAACTCCTCATGAACAATGCAGAAGCTGCTCTGGTTAATGTGATGGACATTAATGTGGAGAAGAGAAACAGATGAAGGTCACAATCTGAACTCAAACACTTTGAGCTCCACCATATGAAACTCAGACAAGTTATTTTCAGTTTTATCATCAAAGTGAAGCGAGATGAAGACCTTGATGAGGTCAAAGTCCTGATAAAAACCCTGATGAAAACACAGCCATCAGTGTGTGATCATCAGTCAGGCAGAAAATATTTCTACTCTTCGACCTTTTTATCAGCTCGCATCATTAGAATCTCTGAATCTTGGCCACTTATTTTGCTCAGTGGTAAAACGTCTGCGGTGGAAACAGTTTGTTGAACCTAATCACAGTCTTAAGGTTTCTTTACCCAAACTGCTCACACACTTTAAAGAGTTTCTGACTTTGCTTATCTGACAGACTCAGAGAGAAACAGAATTAAAGTGATAAGAGCAGGATTTCATGTGAAAGGACACACAGCTTTGATATGGTGATAACACACAGGATTTCAAACTGAACAGCTACATGACTAAAACAGGATGATAACTTGAAGGGTTTCCTGTGACTCTTTGACCTGTATGGGCTCAACAGGAAATGCTAAGACATCCAAAGAGTTAGTGAACGCTGGAGGACTTGATAACAATAACGTCTGCACAGTGAATCAGAGGACAGCTGACAGGAGTGGACAAACTGAATCTCAACTAATCTGAAACTAATATGATGCCAGAAAACCACATGACTGTGAAGACGGAAAAACTACTTCTATCAAATGTAATCAAAGAAGAACAAACTCCTGTTCACAGACACAAGAAAACTCATTAGTTGTGTAATGTGGAGTAAAATGTGTTTTATCGTGTTACTGTTCTAATGGCCACAGTCTCCACAGGCTGCTGCAGGCTGTTTGACAGCTTCCTCACACTGAGACATGACAAACATTTCCACTGTTTCCAGCCCGACTTTTGCTTCTCCTGTGAGTGATGTAGTCTGTTCAAAGTGGTTCAACTGGACTCCTCGTGTTGTGATCCATCGTTTTCTTTCACCTTCGCTGCCCATAAAGGCAACAGCAACATGACAGTTTTGTTTAAATGGCTCCTTATGGTGTTTCAGTTCTGTCTTTGTAATTTACATGAACAAATCGCATCATTTAAGTCTACATTAAGCCCATTAAGTCTTCCTAACAGCCATCCAGTTCTCTAAAAACAATATCCTCAATATCCGCTGAATGTAATTGCTGTTATTGATTCTCTTTCGCTGTGTAAAAGGAAATAAACAGAGAGAAGGAAGAAATCTCTGAATCCACCAGCTGTCCTTTAAGGATTCTTTGTAGAGACCTTCAGGGAAAAAAAGTCTCCCAGCTGAGCCAGATGTCTACAGATGATCATGAACTCCTGCTGTAAAGCTCTGCCATTCACTGTCTGAAAATGTTCTCTTCCCACATTTTATTTTTCAGCTGCCAGCTTCATTTAACAGACACTCAGCTCCATTGATGAGACTGAAGAAGAGTGAGAGAGATTTATATTCAAACACTTATTAAAGGATGCCATACTGTTCTCTGCTCATCATCTGGGGCCTCACAAATTGTTTTCCACGCTAATCTTTGGATTTAAGATATCAAAACACACTCTGCACAGTGATTACATCTATCACTGGCCAAATATTCAATCCATTCTACTTCACAAAGAAATCAATCCTCGACAAACCAAAGCTGTGGAGCTTAAATGTCAAAATGTCTGAATGAATCAGATTTATTAACAGTGGCAAAAGGAAACTGCTCAGAGCCTGTGATATCACATCTCTCAGACAGAAGGTGGAAAATGTTGCACTTTATTGACCACAATAAAAGTCTGTGAACAAAGTGGCTGCATGTGATTCATCAGTGTGACAGCACACAATATGCATGGACAGCTGCAGTATATGTGCCTTGTTATAAAGGACTCAGTCTTTACTACAGTAACACACCTGCTGCAGCACACAGCCTCATCCACTACAAAGCTTCTCCAGCAGACAAACAGAAAGAGCGAGGAGCCAGCTGTTAAACCTGGTGAACTGTGATGAAGAGCTCACCTGACCCTCCTCTTTGTCCACTACAATGAATCCATCCTGCTGGAGGAAACCCTTCATTCAACACAGCAAATGTGTGTTTCCACCGAGGGACACAAACAAGTGTGTGTCCACAGTGTGAATCTCTAATCCCTGTTCCCTGAGCTAAAACTCAGCTGGGGGAAAACATTTGTCAAAAGAAATGAGGGAAAATGATTTCAGGATTGCAATGTCAAACTCCGATTAGCTATTTAACAACTAAGGACATAAAAGGACTTTTAAATGTAGTGAATTCATGCGGAAGTGTGTGTTTGTTAACGGACGTCTGGAACTGGTTCCACTGGTGTTCTAATGTGGATGTAAACTAATTTGTGATGATATCTGCAGACAAAACAGGAATCACACGTTGCAGCCAAACCACAGGCTCCTTTAACCTTCCTGTCGTGTTCGGGTCAAATCTGACCGATTTACAACTTAAAACACTCATAAATATTGTGTTTTACATCTGATTGCCTCAAGGCCTTATGATGATCACTTCTTTCATTGAAGTTTGAGTGTTTTTATCCACCTTGTTACACCTGTGTTGTTCCCGGTCAAAAATGACCGCCATCAGACAGAAAACATCCCCATACACACCACCCCAACTCACTCACTCACTCACTCACTCACACATTTCAGACTGAACAATGTCTTTTGTGGGTACACATCTCTTTCCCGCACTTATGTGCCGATCCTCCCACGGGAACCAACTTCCTGATGAAACAATGTATCGTATCTTCACACAGACCAGACAGGTGTGTGTTACGTGAACCCATGTCTTTCCCACGCTTTTGTGCCTATCCCCCACGTGAACCACACCTTCCAGACTAATCAGTGTATGATCTTCACACAGACCCCATGTATATAGCTAGATGTTTGCCTTGCACACCTTTTACTCTGAGCACAACGAGTAGGCGACTGACCAAGTGGTTCTCTGTCGAAGAGGTTCTGGTCCAGGTTTTTGGACATGATGAAGAGAGCACTGAAAGTGAACCAGAGATAGAGGAGGATGTCTCGGAAGTGGAAAACAATGCAGATTTTGATCCAGACTTTGAGGAGACTGACCAGATGGAGAGGGAGAGGCAGCTGAAGAACAGGTACCTGAGGAGACATTCCAGTCCAAGACTGGACACTTGCTCTGGTCTTCATCCCCCAGGACAGAGGAAGTAGAGCGAGAGTGGAAAACATCATAAAGATGACGTCAGGGCCAACATGGTATACGACACCTTGTGTGGATGACATCAAGTCCAGCTTCTAGCTCTTTTTACCAGAGTCCACTGAGGGAATCATACTGGAGATGACAAACCCTGAGGGGAAGCGTGTGTTTGTGGACACCTGGAGGGAAATCGACCTGGCAGACCTCCAAGCCTACGTAGGTCTGTTGATTTTAGATGAGATGCTGCAAATGTGATGCCTATGTTTGCAAGGCCCACTCTGACCTGAGTGTCACATGCCACTCATGTGCATGAATTCACATGCGCACACATGCGCGCACACACACACATACACACACACACACAACTTCATGTTGAGTTTGGTCTTTGGTTTTCAGTTTATTTTTTACATTACATGTTCATTTTGTAATATATTTTCAGTGCCTATTTGTATTTTCACTGTATGTCTAATTCAATGAATTCATGTTAAACACTACTTTGAGACATTATTCACAGCTAAAGAATGTTGAATAAAAATTTGGTGGTGAAAAATGTTTTTGTGCTAATTTAAGAGCAGTTAAAACAGACTGGTCAAGTGGAACAGTAAAGTAAGGGGTGGGAGGTGAACACGACAGGAGGGTTAATGACACTAATTGATCTTCTATCTGAATTTCTTCTCCCAGCAGACATGAAACCACAGGCAATTATCGCTCTGTGCTGGAAGCCAGTTTGGACAGAGTGGACAAAACACACACTCTGTGTTTGTTGAACTGACTTGAGGTTTCGTGCTGTTCAGACAGAAACATTGTGACTCTACAGGATCCACACGCTGAGCACCAAACTGCACCAACAAGATGAGACAACACTGTGCTGAGGGGAAATGCTTTCATTGTCACTGAGGCTGGACTCGTCTCTGTCTTGTCTTCTGATTCTGTCCTCCATCTCGAATCGCCCCATCTGTCCTTCACTTTATGTTTCTCTGTCATCCTTATAATCAACACATGAACAGTGGAGAACACCCTGTCTGTGTTATTGTTGAACCATCTCTGTTGCTACAGTAGAAGGTTGTGTGTAGAAGGTTTGTCAGAGAGACATTCAGACCACATGGAGGCCATGCTGTCTGTGTACAGGCTGTTGTTCGTGTCCATTTGAAAGATTTTCATCATCTTTCTCACATGAGACTGTCAGCCTACAGTGGTGGTCCTGCTGCTGTCTCTGTCCACTGCTCTGTGATGTGATGGACTCCACGTCAACTCATCCTTCTGTCTTTACAGGTTTACAGCAGCAGAGCAGCTGCTGTTGTGTTTCATTGGTTCTCATCAGCCTGATCACAGCACATCTCTCAGATCTGTCACTGCTCACACTCACACAAGGGATGTGATGAGGCTCGATGCTGAGACTGGTATCTGTCTCCAAGGCTGGACAGGTTGACATTTAACAGGAATGAAGTTCTATCCAAGAATCTCAGCATACTGTAATCCTTTAAAAGACATCAGCGTGCACACGTCCTGGCAAATGGATGAGACATTATCTCACCCTGTGGGGGATTCTGCACTGCTCATATTAATAATGGAGTCTTTAAGGGGCTCTGGGTTTGCAGGAGGACACAAAAGACAAGAAAAGCATGCAGTGCATCCTTCATTTGGACGCTACGGTGCTGAAGATGCAGCTGCTTTCCAGGAACAATCATAAAAACAGTAAAATAAATTGCAGGGAAACATTTCACCTTCTTATTGAAGACAGAATATTATTCCTCACGAAGGCTCCATGCTGCTCTGAATAAGAATCCCATCATCTGAGTTCAGAGTAGATATTCCACAGAAGTTACATTTGTAAAAATTGATATTTCAACAAGGACAAACTGTAGATTTAGGTTTAAGTCTCTCCTCAATTTAAGGTTTGACAGGATCCTGTCAGTCTTTGTCTCAGAGTTCCTGTAAATGTCTCCACTGTTGAGCTTCATATGCAGTGTATATATTTAATGTGTCTGTGCTCAGAGTGTCCAGTCAGAGTTTGAAGGTTTTGGCCTGCAGAAGTAACCTGGTGAGCAGTGAGGCACTACAGGAGGCCTCATCAAGCCTGCCTGGGGCACATGAGCGGGCAGGAAGCAGGATGACAGATTGTATTTTTAGGTCCAAAGGCTTTTAGGAAGGAGAGGGAGCTTGAATGATGGTGCCTGCCTTTTTGCCTTAATGGCACTGGCTTCCATACCTGCTGTCACTCACAGCACAAGCTCATCACTGTGCCCCCACCAAGAGAAGAAGAAATGTACCAGGTTATAGTCAAGTCAGGCTGCTGTAGTCTGAGGCCTGCTGTCAGCCACCAGTCAGAGAAGAAACATTTTAGCTTTTGGTTTCCAAGAAGCACAGGGCCTTCTGTCTGAAATGAGCTGTGAAATGAGCTGCAGGACACAGCTGATGCCACATCCTTATTTATTTACTGAACATGTATTAATGTAATGTAAAATTGCCCCAGGAAGTCCATAAAACAGGCTTTATGTGAGGGAGTTACAGGGTATATAATGTCAATGAATTATTCAGCAAACAATATGCAAGTACATAAACTCCATCACTGGACTCATCTACACTGATAACATTTCTAGCTGTTGCTTTATTTTCTTTCTGATAGAGGATACCGAGGCTATTAAAATAACTCGTCTGTTGCTTCAACAAATCATCAGATGATGCTGATGCACGCTGACTGTCAGTTCTTCCCAGGACGTCTCTTCAACATTATGTTCATGTCCAACTAATTTGCACTGGCTGATTTAATCTGGTCATGCTGGTATCAGACTTTGGTATACAAACATTTTAAATATTAGGAGCAGCTGTCAGTCAGTTTGGTAAGTGAGGACTTCCTGTGAGTCTGATCTGAGATATGAGAGTCTGAACTCGGAGCAGAGAGCTGAGGGTGGAGAAACAACATGCAGCAGAAACAACAGGACAGAGAGTGCCAGTCTGTTGTCCTCCAGCAGAAAGAGAGAGAGAGTCTCTCATGCTAACACTGCCAAAGCCTTGGGAGAGAGTGTGAATGTGTGTTCAGTGTGTTCAGACAGACAGAGATGAATGATGAAGCCTGAGGAGGACAAGTCAGGAGGGGCTCGGCTTGTTCTGACTCCCCCTGTGGAGTGAAGACTGAGGGGGGGCTGGGGACTCAAAACAGACAAGTTAATCTCTGATGTAGCAGGTGGACTAACAAACAGTTAAAAAGACAAGGACAAGGAGGGACAAATAGATGGAGAAAAGAGACAAAAGGAAAGGAAAAGCAAAGAAATGAATAAAGAAAAGAACTGCTGAAAATGGATGGACTGCTGAAAAGCTGCACAGAGTAAGTCGGAAAGTAAAGCATGAAAAGAGGAGGGAGCAAAGTGACTTCCAGATGGAAACACATCTTCCAGCATATCTACTGTACATTACTGAGGTGAGACAAAGAGGCAAACAGCCAATAAGCATTTGATCCTCACAGATTCTCCCTCCAGTGAACCAGATCACAGCCACAGTCAGGCCTCAGTGACCAGACTGAGCCCCGACGCTGCACAATACACACTGAAGCAATCACACACTGCTCACCATTTACACAAGACATGAAGCTCATTATAAGCTCAGTGTGTAAATGCAGCAGGAAATATACTGCAGGACGTGTAAATAAGATAAAAATAACTGACTACTGCTTCACATGCACAACTAGTCTGTCAGAGCGGTAATATGATCTGATAAGTGTAAAGTTAATAAAGGGTCCAGTTTGATGGATGTGAGTCAGGACTTAAAGAGACAACACACTCAACAGCAGCTCACTCTGCTGCCACCTTTAGCTTCACTGCTCATCACACTGAGCAGAAAACAAATGAACAAACTTGATTTAGAACACATCACACCAGTGAAAACATTTTTCTCTCTGATGAGTCCTCATCTCACACGCGTCACCTGCTCCAACACAAATGTATTCACAGCTCAGAGTAAACTGATTTATCCTCTGGTAAAACTCCAGTGTTGTTCCAGCATCACAGACTTTTCCTTCTCTAATGTGTGTTTCAATGAGACATGATAACAGAACTTTTGATTTCCTCCCAATCCTGCTGATTTAATTCAAAGTCCCAGTAAATATTTTGATTCAAAAAGTTAGAATGAGACATTCAGACTTTTCCACACAAGAGACGCAGAGAAGAAGACGGAAATAAAGAAGCCACCAGCAACAAGTCGTGTGTGACTTAATTGTCCTCTCAGTTCACATTAAAAAACAACAAGAACAAAAGACAAACTGGAATGAAAGCAGCAGAGAATCAGAATGCTGTGTGTGTCTGAATATGAGAGCTGAGAGGACGTGTGGATGTGATTTGTTGAGGCTGATGATTTTCCTGACACACAGCTTCAAGTCGTTTTAATTTGGTAACACAAAATATCTTGGAACTCTAACTGGGTGTGAGTTCAGTCTGCATTTTATTTCAATTTTCAGGCTTTTTTAAACATTTTAATAATAAAAAAGTAAAAATGTGTGTGTGTTAGTGTAAGTGTGAACCTTGTGGCGCTGAAATGACAAAGCTGTGACAGCTCGTGCTGGTTTGACTGACGGCTGCTCCTGGTGTGTTCACACATGCTTGTTATCCTGGAGCTGTTCATTAGAAACTCCACTGTTCCGACTCTACAGCCACCGTCTCCTCCACCCGACTTTCTCCAACTGGTTTCTAAAGCCTCCTCCTGTCAGACAGCAGTCTGTGACTCAGCAACATGCAGTGGAGTTTATCTCTGCTGAGGCCAAAGCCAGTGAGCTTTAAGACTACGTGGACACAACAGATCAGCATTCATCAATGAATTAGTGATGCAAAGAGACTTTCAGGACGCCAAAGTGCTGCACTGTGATTTATAGAGAACTCACATCAAGTGGAAATTGCAGGCAGAAAAAAAAAACTTAAGTAAATTCCAACAATGGAGGTAAGAACATAATAGAATGATTCCTGTGATTTATCTAACCTGGCTCACAGGGATCACAGCTGCTCTGACATTTCTGCTCTGTGCTCATAACTGAGACGCTCCAAGCAATCAGAGATTAATGAGCACATTGGCAGATCTCATGGTGACTCTGGACCCAACAAAACACTCCGACATTTGGTGAGAGAACAAGACTTTCACAACAGAATCAGCTGGGGAAAAAGACAACAAAACAGAAGAGAGTAAAAAGATGCAGAAGAGCAAAACTGACAACACTGAAACTTACTTCAGGACACATTTTCAAATTAAAAGACAGAATAAGAGTGATGCTGCTGGAGGCTGAGCTTGTCTTTGCATTGTTTATTGTTTGATTTAATCTGCATATCAACCAACTCCCAAACCGTCAGACTTGGAACCTTATGGGATGCTGACTCCTGGTTAGGAGCCTTTACATGAGGTCTACATCACAGTGGTGTCCCACCCACACCTGTACTGAGCCTCCACACAGATGGCAGATGATGACTAAGAGAAGCTAATGAGCCATCCAGAAAGAGCACAACTCAGTGATAAACTCAGCAGAATAAACACTAACATCAGTGGAAAGACCAGGATGTGAGACAGCATTTCTGAAACAGTTTTTGGATGATGATGAACATCAGGATGGATACTGTACCATGTGATGGAGTAACGACTGCATCAGTCACACAGCACAGAGCAGCATTTTACCACAAATAATTATGAGCTAATTAGTGATATATTAAGTGAATGTTCACTGATCTTACTAATGAAGTTAAAGCTGCTTCATGTATAGGATTAGATGCATTGTTGGTTTTGACTAAATAAATTACTGATCAAAACAACGGCTGAAAACAAAAATAAAAAGACACAAAATCATCGTGATTCTTCTTGGTTCGCTCAGCACAGTAATTCTCAGTATGACAAAGACAAAGTCACGTTCCTCAGTTAGACTACAGTTCATGTGGTAAACAGTGAAGCCAAGCCGAAGCAGAAGGAAGCTAAATATTCAGTCGTGTTACCAGGCACAGCCAAATATTTCTGAATCCAAAGCCAGCATGTGTTGAGTCTCCGGTGGTGCTTTAAAAGCTCGTCATTGTTTTTGACTGGAAGAAAACCTCCACTAACAACATGTGATATATGAGTTGTTTGTTGAAAGCTGCTGACCAGTAAAGCTTCTGATAAATCCCACAGGCTAACAAAAGGCCAGTTTCAGCGTCTCCTGGGATTTCTGTTTGCTGAGCCCTCTGCTAACAGACAGTGGATTTCTACCATCAGCAGCATTCAAAGAGAGAAACTACTGCACAACAGGCTGAGGGAGAGCTGCACATCGTCTCATATGATGGGAATCTGCTTTCTATATTGTTTTTTATGCTTGTTCTACTTTCAGAATTCAAGTCGTGCGAGTGGCTGTAAGTAACAGTAATTTTACTGTTCCAGTATCACACACAGTTTTCTCTGTGATTAAACTGTTGATAACATGAAAGCACAGGATGATTCTTGTTTCCTCAATCTTTAAGTCTGCCTGTAAAACCTCTTTCAGGCTCCACTTCACTGCCTTGAAGCGGAGACGAGTGATGTGTGTGTGATGCATTTCTTTCACATAATGGATTATGAGGACCATTTCATGACACAAAATACAGATTATTATAATAAATAAAACAAATATTATGATAAACACATTTGTCACCTGTCACTCATATTCAGTATCAGACCACTGAGTCCTCCTGAGGATGTGCAGCTATGTCTGTGTTAGTGTGTGTGTGTTAGTGAGGGAGAGTCACACTGTGGACTGACAGCTTCTGTAAACACCTGCCTAGTGTGTGTGGTTTTGTGTGTGTGTGTGTGTGTGTGTTCGTCCCTAACAGACCAATTCATGATCCACAGTCACAGTGAACAGCAGAAACACGGCTGTCATTAAGCCGACAAGTTCATGATGTGACTCAGTGAACCCATGAGTGTACAAAGAGCTGCTTTGACCCCCTTTGACTTTGCTCGCTTTTAATATTGCACTGATGGTTTAACAGCACATCAGATAAGCTGTGATTAATGCGTGGCAACAATATAAGTGTTATGCTTAGGTTCAGAGAAAAGAAACTCCTGTCTCTACTGTTGGACACTTGGATGTCTCGTATACTAACTGGAAGCAGAACTGGATGTGAGTCTCAGGAAGCCAGTGACTCCTAACACACAGGAGGAAACTATGGCTTTAGATGGAACCATTTACCAAATGTGTTCATGCTGATTAAACTTCAGAGAAGTGATTCAATACAATTTTGACAGTGAACACAGGCTGAGCCCACATTAGTCCTGTTTTTATAAAGACGTGGCAGCAGTAAAAATGGTTCCACCAAAGTGCTGGGCAGCTTTTTGAAAGGTGTGTTTTATGTGGAGGAGCTGCTGAGTTTTGTAATGAGGACAGAAAAACTGGCTTCACTAAATACTAACAGGTTACTGATTCAGCCATGATCAAACAGTGTCATATGTACAATGTGGACATGGTGACGTTATTATGGGTCCAAGCACCATATGTGCTGAGATTCCTCTTTATTATTCCTTGTATGTAGACATTAAATATGTCACCTCCTCCCTGAGCTCCTCTGCTGCATTTCAAGATGGTAAAGACATCAGGACTGAATGACAAACAGCTGACTGTGGCCTTTACACAACCACAAATACCACGCTGTGTAAACAGCCTCTCATCTCTCTTCAACCTGCATCCTTCCATCCATCCTTCTATCCATCCTTTCCTGCTTCCTGTTTTGGCAGTTCATGTCTCTGGTCTCTGAACTCAAAAATATGTGGCCATCAACCAATTCCTTAAGATGGTAGCAAATGAGCCGAGCATGATGGGAAACAACACACACACACACACAGACTGCAGCGTTGAACCTGCAGGATGCCATCCATCAGTTTAGTCTGATCAGACTGCCAGGAGGCTGACTGACTCCGACTGACTACGACTGACTGCTGAGCACAGCAAACTACTAATGACACAACACAACATGGCTTCACTGAGTCGCTTCACTTCAGGAAAGTCTGACAGCAAAGCAGAGCGGCTCTCAAAACTCTGACTTTTCTTCAGCTATCAAAACAAATGAATGATTGTTTGACCAAACAGAAAACACAGAAATAAGTTAAGGTTTCAGAATGCGTCCATGTTTCTACTTTATTAAATTCCAAACCTCATCCAGTAATCTGAAAGAGACAACAAGGAGCAGCGAAGCAGAGCTGGAGTCGACTGACTGTTATGTTGCTAATCCTTCATTTTACTGATCATTTATGGAGCTCTCCGTCTCTGAATCCTCAATAAAGACACTCAACATAATAGCTTTGGTCGACATCCAGCTGAGGGGACACATTTTATTCAAATTTAAAGTGAGCTGTGCAGAACAGCCTCAGGTAAGAGCATCTGTGTGGGGAATACAGGAATCATTAGAGGGAAGCTGGAAAAAACTCAGCAGCCAAATGATCAAACACATTTGAGAGTTTTGGACTGTGGTGACTGAAGATTGTGTTTGAGCCTCTGTTCACTGTGGAAATAAAATAAAATAAATCAAAATAAAACTAAATAAAAAGACAAGAAGCTTCTCGTGAGCGTTTGTCTGTTTGTACTGTGACAGTTACAATCATTTGTTTTCCCTGAAGCCATTTGAGACACTTTTCAATAAGAGAAAGTATCCGGTGACTGATACAGGAAGCAGTGCTTTGTGTGGCTGTAATCCAACCAGTTCTTTATTCAGAGGCTCTCACTCACTCTGAGAGCCACCAGCACTGACAACTTTAAGGCAAAAAAAACCCTGTAGCAGAAGAACAAGACTGAGACAACATGTTTTCCCTCCATTTGCATTACAAACAAAGACAGACTAATGAGTCCAGTGATCTCATGAAACTGACAGGACTAAAAAGAATTAAGTTTCCCGTCTCCCTCAGTCCACCTCAGACGCTTTCTCAACCTGCTCTCACATCTCTCTGGGATCTTTGATGCTATCAGCTGACAGCTCTGTCCTCCACAGAGATAAGACTGAAACCTTAAGGTCCTATAACCCTAAAACACACTAACCTGCTGGTCCTGGAGGAGAAAACTGAGCTCAGTGCAAATCTCTGGCTGTCTGCTGGTCTCTGGTGGTCAGACAGAAGGAGGTGAATTCATCACGAGCAGACAACATGTATTTAGTTTGTGCAGGAGCAGAAACCAGAACATCTAAAGATGTTCCTTCTGAAATGTCACACAAAGAAAACATCCAGAAGGCACAGGACAGTTTTAGAAACAACATGCTGCTCTCACAGACATGACGAGAATCACTGAAGCAGCACAAATCACCTCTGATGTTTATGCAGAGCCAGACAGGCAAGCAGAGAGCAAAGCAACAAGGCTGACTTCAATACCAAACAATTAAAACCAACAAGTGACCTCTGAGGTTAAACTCCATCCATTCAGCTCTAACAAGACACTGAGCATCTGCAGCAAACTTTATAAACTGCAGACGCTGATGTTCGAGGCTGGGAGACGCTTTGACTTACTGTGGGACATCATGAGAACCAGAACAGTGAAATGAAGCCACAGATGGTTGGATGTTGAGCTTACGGTCCAGTGGAGAGTCTCGGCATTTCTTATTAATGATCCTAAAAGCTACACAACCTGCATGACTGATGGCTTCATAGAAATGTGATGTGTAGTTGTATCTAAAGGGTGAAACCAACAGAAGCAAAGAGCATCAATCTCATTCTGCACAGCTCACATCTTACAATACGAGTGTTAGAAGACACATTAGGGTTTCATCTATCAGCACAAACTCCCTCTGTGTTCTGTTCATCCAGCCAGCTAAAAATATTCACAGTTTCACAGTGAACAGCCATAAACATAATGTATCATACAAGCTGCTCCACACAGGCCTGGAGGCTTTTGAAGCAGACACATAATGACATTCATCAAAGGCCAAATGCACTTTCTGATTGTCTCATTCTTCAGAATGGCTGAGAGCTCTGCAGCCTCCAAACAAGAAATGTGTGTCCCACTTTACTCCAACGCGGCAGACAAATAATTTCATTAGTGATTCACGAATGAGCAATTCGTTAGATTAAATTTAGCAGGATCCACTTTTCAAGAAACAGAAAGCCTCCCTGAAATGATTCTTCCATGAAGATTGTTTCTCTTTCAGTGTGGAGCAGCTCAGGAGTTCAATCTGAGAAAGTCAAAGACCGTAAGAGTCTGAAACAGAGAGCTCTTTCTTCAGTCTAACAGCAGTGCTTATCTGTGTCGTCAGTACAGACTGTCTGTCAGGCTCTAATGTAATTCCAAAAAAGCAGTTTTGATGCCTTGATGTCAGACTGACTGAGTCCTCGACAGCTACAGGAATTTAAACTCACTGAACCAAACTCACAAAGGCACAACAACAGGCTATTTCCACTCTGTATTCTTATACATACAGTGCATGAGGTCAGAGGGCGAACATCTTTAAGATGAAATACTGCTGTCTGTGAGAGAAAGACGAGTTCATGAATCACTGACAACAGTATCATGAATATAAAGTGAGTGGAGGTCAGTGAACACAACCTTCTGACTGTGAAGTCACAACACAAGAAAGAAGGAAGAAACAAAAAGAGATGAACATCAAATGTCTGGATGACATGACCTCATATCAGTATGGAGATTAGTGATTTTTTTGGTGAGCCGTGAATGTAAGACGGAAACTTTAAACTACAGTTATGAGGCATAGTTTTTAAAAAAGCAGAGTAACAGACGCCAAAACCTCATGGAAACGGAGCAACTTTTTCTGCTGCAAATAAACAAAGAAAAACATTGAATGAAGTGAACTTTCTGTTTCTGGCTCCATACTTTCCAACAGAGCATCATGTTTGTTTGGTGTGATCAGAGCCAGCAGCTGTAATCTCTATTCATAGAGGAGAGCACGCAGGAGGAAACAGGAAAATCAATGGTCAGTTAAAGCAGAAAAGTGGGATTTTGTTGAGACTGTTGGTCTCAATGTTCAGCTGACTGGAACAACAGATCAACAGTATACAGTAGCTGCTTCTGACATGGTCTGAATTTAAAGGTACAGTTTAATGTTTTCTTGCCATCAAAAATGTTTTAATATGACAGAAAGAAGAGCCTTGTGCCATTTCCTAATTTCTATATGGTTAGAGTATTAATGCAGCACACAATGCAAAAACCAAGCAACTGGTACCACAATTCATCCATAACATTGTGTGTCTCATTCAACATTCAGCTTCTTCTTCTGTGCCATTTTCACTTCCTGTTCACTGGTCAGAGAGACAGCTGATGTGTTCATTAAATCAGAGACACTGAGAGTAGAAACGAGTGTCAGCCACTACCTGTGCTTTCACACTGTGATACTGAACACAGCTATCAAGCTGGGTACACATATATTCCCAAACAGTGATGTTTGGAGGGAGGGTGAAGTAGTTCATGAGGAATATTATATTGGAGGCCCGACTTCCTCTCATTTCCTCACTACATTACAGCTTTCTCATGGACCATTGAACCTTAGTAATAACCAGCACTGGAGCTCTCACATCATCACTGTGGTCAGTCATAACAAGCTGAGGCTGACATGAGACTTTCTCATATTTTTCTCCCTGACAGACCACAGCACCTCCAGAAGGCTCACAGATGAAATGTGAAATCTGCAGCCTCTATTTTCAGTCTTCGTCAGGTCCCCAAAACTTGGACAGGAACCTTCTACACTGACAGCAGTGGTGCTTCATGAGCAGAAGGTCAGGGAATCTGGCAGGTCTTTGAAGGGCCACACAGATGAAACAACTTTGGGATGAGGGAAGGGACTGTTTGGGTGAAAGTTCAAAGAGCATTCAGTGTGAAGAACATTCATTGCTTCTCATTCAATTTACACATTTTGTTAAGAAAAGGTTAAAGCTCAGGTGACTAAACAAAACGCTTTAGACAGGAGAGAAACTATAAATAAAATGAATGTCAAGGACTGACAGCAGTGTAATTAAGAGCAGGTCTGCTGTCTTAGTTGTCTGCATGTAAAATATTTGCATAAGTTATTCAATGACTGACATGAATATTATCTGACAAGCTGCTGTCCAGAACCAGCCGACCGTGTGGAGTCCAGATGAGGATTAAGATTCACTGCTGACGGTGGCCGCTCATCATCATTTGTCAGATAAACAGCATGTTTTGAAAGGAAAACAGAACCTCAAAGTGACTACGAATGAAGTCAGAGACAAACAAGACATGAAACTTTTCATCCCTCAGTCTTAATTTACTGCCGTCAGAAGTGTGAAATGTTCCCATTGTGTCAAACCATTAATCCGAAAGTCAGTATTCTTAATTATATCTGATTGTTCATTGGCATATTAGGACCTGAGGAGCACATTAGAATATTATCTGTCATTAAAAGGACCAAAATAGTTTGACAATATGACATGATTTCAAAATGAGCTCCAAATTGTCAGACAATCAGTCAGTGGTTGACATATGAATACAAACTCGAGGACTCAAGGATGAAAAACTCCTCCTGATGTTCTCTTACTCGATAAGCACAGAGAGAAAAGCATCAAAGTGTCTCCCCTCCTTCCAGCTGCATCCATCTGCTGTCTCAGTGGAGCACAAAGTGTTGCTGGTGTGTTCAGCTGAGCTGCTGATGGAGTCACAGATGTCATGGTACCAAACCAGCTGTAAATTGGATTTCTGTGCACATGTGTGTGTCAGTTTTAGTTTGTGCAGACAGTGTCAGAGTTCATCATCCACACAGCTCATTCAGTTTCTTTAGAACAACAGACACGGACAGAAAGAGAGACTCGTCTTATTATTTTGGAGAACTTTGACTAGAATAAATGGTAGAAAAGCACAGAGTGAAATCTTGAGTCAGACACTCAGATGGACAAAGTGTGTGTGAGTGGGTCAGATCTGGAGGTCCTCTCAATGAAGACCGGAGGTTTGAAAAACACAACATAGATTTTCTGATCTCTGAGCCGACCTCAGAGGGCTCTTTAGTTAAGTTAGTCACAGCTAAACAGAGAATTAGAAGCTGAAAAGATTCACACCACCTTTGTGAGGTCCTTTAAGTTCAGTTTGTAAATTCTGCATGTTGGGAAAGCGATGAACACAGAGTGAAATGTGTCTTTCATCAGAAAGCTGAAGAGAACCTTCACACTTCAGCTGGTAATCTGATTTAATATTCTGATAATCCCAGAGCCAAACATCCTCCTGACAATCATCTCCATCTCAGCTTTACTTACTGCAGTCTTCTGTCAATCTCTCGAAGAAAATATTAATGGGAGATAATGGCTTTTTATTGGCTGTTGTTTGTCTAAGTTCTTCTTGTGTGAGTCAGTATCAATCAGCACAGGACGGCTTTTCTGGCAGATGACTGAACCAGAGAAAGACTGAGCTGAATGACTGACTGGCAGAGTAATACCAGTGCTGTCACTCATTGATTTCAAGTTGCTGCATCTACCATCCGAGTCCTCCAGCAGCACTGATCTGAATTCAGCTCATTGTGGTTTACAGACTGAATCATTTTAAAGTTGACACTGTGGCCTCTTCAGTCTTCTTACTCTTCTTCCTGTTCTCTGTCAAAGTCTGTTAAGTCTGATTTCTTTACAGGACAAACATGTCAAGTCCACAAGGTTACACTCTGAGTTCTGTGAGCCCAGCTTGAACTTTTTTTTTCCCACGCGGCTATAAATGATACAACACTTGTAATTCTGCCAGCAAAATAAAAGCTACTCACAGTCTGGTCTGCTGAGTGAAATGTGAGAGATGTGGATGCTCTGGTGATCAAAGAACACAAACCAATCTTTTTTTATATCCTGTCAGATGGAGAAAAGGCCTTCAGCTGATCTGCAGTCAGCCATGATGCTTTCTGTCCCACCATACACACACTTCATCACACAGACACACACACAGGAAAGTCGCTTTGCATGAGATGTTGCCACTGGCTCTGAACAAACACATGCAGCTCTCTCCAAAGTCCAACCTGCTCCAGTGTTTCATCCTGAGGGTTTCTGTAGAAAACATGACCATCCAGCATCTCCTGCAGTCTGATAACACAAAGCCAACACTCTGGAGGTAACAAGGCTAACGCAGGTGTCTGCTGGGCTCTGCTGTAAGGGGACTGAGAAAGCTAACAAGCTCATCCAAACAACAAAGGATCAACAACAAGGTCTTCTGTTTGTTCTTACTTTTGTCTTTTCCTGCATCTCCCAGTAAAAAATGACAGCAATTATGGCCAAGCAGAGCTGCTGTTTCTTCCTGTTAAGATTCTCTTTGAGAGTTTGTACAGAACAACAGAGGAACCTTATCTGTAAACGAAGCCTGTGTCCTACCATCATCACCTGAGGACACAAAGCAGCCCTCTGGATACAGTTCTCTCCTCTTTATGAAACAAAGAAGAACAAACCCACTGAGAAGTGAATGCTGCTGCAGATTTCAGAGGGTCTTTGTTAAATCTGTCTCTTTGTCTTCTGAAGGAGGTCATTGGCAGCACTTACCTGTAAGAGAGAGAAAAACACAAATCAGGTTCAGTTAACATGAAGATAATTCAGACATCAGCTGTCATGTAATTTATCTAAAACACATGACTGTTTTAACTGTGGTTTTCTCCCCCATACTGACATGAAGAAAATGTCTCCATCTCCTGCACTTCAACATTCACATGAGATCATTTCATCAGACCCTGAAAACTTTTCAATCCTGTTTAAAATGTTCACTGAGCAGACAGGATGACCTTCACAGCAGCTTTATCCGTTCTTGGTAGAAACAGTTATTAGTGAGTATTAGTGAGGCATTAATGCTTAAGTCTTTAAAAGGAACCTGCCTCGACAATATCTGGTCACCTTGTAGTCTTTAGCCATGTAGGACGATTTAATCACACTGACCTTCCTTTAACACTTAAAGACAGAACAAAATCCTCTCTGAGATCTTATCAGGTCCACAAGACATCTTTTGTTTCCAATAGTGTTTAAATGCCAGCGTAAGAAAATGGTTGAATCTCAGTGATGTGAACTGATAGTTGACTTATTCCACACGATGTTTCAGCCCAGCGCACAGAGAAAATGACAGACACAGGATTCATTTCACAGCTCAGACTCCAAATATGTTTTTCCTCTTTGAGGCAAAGGACACAGTCAGACACACAGAGACATGAGACACAGACAGAGCCATTAGACTGACAGAGGGAGCTTCATCAAAGAGCATTAGAGCCACACATAAGCTTTCTCTCCTGTGTATGCAGGTTATTGCAGCTACACAGCAGTCACAGCTGAAACAGACCGCAGCACTTTAAACTGAAGCACGTGACAACACCAATCCTCTCTGAGTCCAAACACATTCAGGTGACAGAAATGGCTCACATTTACATTCACAACAAAAGACCACTAATGTTTCTGTTTTTAATACTGGCTGTCATCATACGGTGCACAATAACTCACAGATAATGGCTGCATTTTGACTGGAACATCCACTGTGCAGAAAGACTTTGTTTAATGGAAAGGCTGATGAAAGAACACTCAGCTGGACTTCACACACACTCAGTGAAAAAACACAAAAGGCTGTTGTCCCTCTTGCATTTAGAGAACAGCCGCATCCTGAAACTGAGTCCTGAAGACTGAGACACTGAGGGTCAGAGGCAGAGAGAGCTGGTCCACAGGGCTTCAGTGGGATCACAGATGTTGAGTTTGAGACAACTCAGTCTGGACAAATCAGCTTTGACCTGCCATAAGCTTCAAGATGATCACACATCATCGCAAGCAGGAGGCTTTAAAATCACAACAACCAGTTTAAATAAGAAATCTGTCCTTTGCCCTTGATGACACGAGTCAAAACGTTTGGAAAAAGGGAGGAAACATTTAGTCCAGAACCTTTCATCACAGCAACCTTCCTGTCTCTACAACAGTTAGTGTTTACGTACATCGATGAAACAGCCACGACAACGTGAACACACGGGGACGTTTCTCCTCGTTGTAATACAAATAACTAATGAACAAGAGAAGCGGACATGCCCCTGTTTATTTACAACAGGTTGAACATGATGCAATGAGGAGCAACAGCTGAGGTCATGAATTAAAAACATAAGAGAGAAGCCTCCACACAATTCAGATTCAGGAAGAGTCTGCCCGCTGAACTTGTTCAAAGAATCTCTCATCTCACTAAAAAGTCTTCCAAGGTGAAAGTCAAATGAAAGATGACAAGCAGAGGAGTGATGGGTAACAAGGCCTTTAATGTGACCTGAGCAAAGACAAGAACCTGAAGCTCCATCACTCTGCACCTCTTTAATACAACATTTCATTTAAATGTTGAAGCTGATGGCTGACAGGGACTCAGTAGAAGAGCTGAGCTGACAAAGGACACCACAGCAACAACCCCCTCCCCAAATAAAATGTCTGCAGCAAAAGGAAGCAGGATGACAGGAAGAGAGACTGAGAGCTTTGCAGCTTCTCTCCTTGGATGAGTCACACTGATAAAAGTTGTTATTTCTCACTTTGGGGACAAAAAAAGTTCACAGAAACCTTTCTTTTTTCTTCATCGTCACATTTGCATCTTTCTCTCAGAGTTCTCAGTGTGTAAAAGTGAATGTAAAATCAGCTGTGCAGAGCTGCCAGGGTCAGTGAGAGGAGAAGCTTCAGCTGCTTTCAGGCAGACTGATGGCAGTTTTCTTCATTCAGTCCACCAACAAACAGTCTACAAGGTGATACAGTCCTGATGATAATAATGACTGGTGATCCTCTACTGCAGCAAAACAAGACGACTAACAGCAGTTTGAGCTCTTTCATGTGTGACAACAAAACTGAATGAACTGACAAAGAGAAAAAGTCTTTAAAATATATTTGATTTTTTTGTATGTTTTCTCATTACAAGGTCCACTGAGTTCAGCTCCTGCCAAATCCAGTCTCCAACACAGCCCACTCTCACTGAGATTCATTCCTCATGCAGTCAGTCAGCGGTCAGTATTGATGACTTGGACATGACTTCCTGCTGGACCAGAACAGCCACTGTCACACTGCAAGTAACACAAACCGTCAGACCTTTAGGATGTCAGACGTACTGGAGGAAGAGAAATGACTGGCTCACAAAGAAATGTATCAGCTGAAAGATTGTGTTTCTTCTTCCTGGACCCTGAGCTGAGTCTCCCTCTGGGAGACACTGAGACCTGTCCCCCACACAACTAGAAAGCAGACTCAGGTCATGTGGCAGAGACAGCAGACGACCCACCTGTCTCACACTGTCCCTCTCTGAACTGCTCTCACCTCCCTCAGAGCCTCTTTGTCTTCATCATGTCCACCATCACCTCATCTCAGTTTCTCTCCTCTTATGGACACTTCAACTAACTTTGCACTCGTTCTTTGCTATATTCTCTCTGTGACTAGAATACAACTTCCATTATTTCAGGACAAACCACTGAAACCATCCAAATATTCACTACAGATGAAAAACTCTGGAAGATCTCAGAAGATGATTATTAGAAGAAGTTTATGAGGCAAAATGGAGAACATCAGTGACATCATCCAACAGCAGGGCAGCCATCTTGTCCATCCTGTCCCAGTATCTGTCTCTCTCTCAGGACCTCGTCTGTCTCTGGCTCTGCCGTCCAGACCCCAGAGACCAGCTGACTGGATCAAGTAAGATGGAAACATTTTCCACAGACTGAGCAACATAAACACACTGCTGCTGTGTGTGAAATGTTTTCTCAAATGTTTTGAGGAACCAAGTGTTGAAGACAAAGCAGCTGTGAGAGCTGAATTTGACATTAGAATTATAAAGGCTGTGGTTTAATAACTAATGTTTCATCATTTCATATCATGTGCATGGAATGAATAATTACATTCAATCACATCAAGCAGATTTTAATTTGAAGCTGCCAACAAGATAATGAGTGTGTGTGCGTATGTGTGTTTGTCATGGAGTGGATAAGTGCTTTTCTCCTACGTCCATTCTGTACCACCCAAACACTCACAGACTATTTGTTGATTATCACTTATGTCCTCATTCTCCCCTGATGTTTGTTCTCAAACAGAAATGCAGCGTGAAATCAGTCCGAGTGGAGCCGCTGAATCAGACCACAATTAACTCCATGAAAGGCATGAAGAGCTGAAGTCTGCACTGACCCAGACGAGTCCTCTCTGTTTTACATCCACGTGTTTCTGTGTCTGAGGGGGGACAGCAGGTCACAAATGAAACTGATGTAAAAATAATTATGTTCAGTTACCTGTCAGGTTCTGCAGCTCTGCCCGACACGTTAACTGACTGCTGCTGACTTCTTTCACATGAATATCAAGACTTAAAAAATGCTTGTAAAACATGAGGTGAAGTCATTCGGTGCTGCTGAGCAGAGCAGAAAACTGCAGGAAGTTTGTCCAATAAGCAACCATGAGCCAGTGATACAATGCAGGGGAAGTTACAGCTGATCACAGCTGCTTACACGAAGGTTCTGAAGCACCAAACTTCAGGTTTGAGCTCAGATCTCAGAGGAGACACCACTGAGGAGATCATCTGTTCCTCCTACAGATGACTGGTTTATGTGTGTTCAGCCCCGAGACAGGAAGCCACAAGGATATCAGAGCAACACAACAAAATGGATGAGAGTCATCACAGCACAGCCAGGGGGTTTCTGTAAGACCAGCGCAAAGGCCTCGGTAAGACACATCACCTGAACATCTGTCCCACCGGCTCCCCCTCTCTCTCGTCTAGCCAGGCTGTCTCCTCCGGGACTCAGTCAGATCAGTACCAGGCTGTCATATTAAACCTCCATCTCTGTCTGAGTCAGTCTTGTATCTCACCTTTGGGACAGATTCTGGCTCTTGGCTCCTTCACTGGTCCATCCTGTCCTCTCCTGCTGTGACAGGCTGCTCCTTGTCCTTGGTCATGGCTTCAGGCTGTTAATGCCAGTCAGTTGGGTCAGTGGTGAGAATCTTTCTACCAGCCAGTTTGCTAACCTCTGGCAGCCTGCAGTGTGTGTGTAGCTGTGTAGGTGTGCAAACTTGGCAGTGGATTGTGTTTTCCTCTTCTGTCTATCTGAACCTGTTTGTGGGTCACATCCTGGAGCTTCTCCTGACACTGACAACATGATGTCGTACCGCCTGTGCAGAGTGAACCTTGGTGCTCACAGAGCGTCTAGACTTGATATTGTGATGGACAGAGAAGAGACGACACAGTCCAGCTCCATGAAACACAGTGAGTCATGAGACACACACATAATGTTGAATCTGACAGGTGAAAATGTGCTTCTGAATCTGACATTTCAAACTCGCAGGTCCCTACAGCTAAAATAACTGAGGCAGAGGAACCTTCAGTTTCCTGTGAAGCGACAGACAGAAAGTCAGAATTCTTCATCCTTCACTGCTTGTTGCTGAAACAACAACATACTGAAGCCTCGAGGCTGCTGGGACCTGGAACTGAGTCATGAACAACACAGGGTTTCATTTCTGTCAGGGTTTGCTTGCATTCAAATGGTTTTCATGTCCTTCCATCTCTTGTCCCTCTGTTGGGCCCTCAGTCACAGCTCTGATCAGGTCATGTCGTGTTGTGCTGGATGATGGCTTTATTGTTGTTCGGGGTGGAGGTCTGAGTCAGAGATCACAGACAGCTGATTGTTTCTCTGTCTCCATGGCAGCCTGTGTCTATGTTAGAGAGACTACTGGAATTGTCCCATCTAATCACCTGTTTTCTTGTCCATATTTTATTCCTCACTGACTGGTTTTGGTTCAGAACAGTTTTGGTTTGATCTCTGGATTCTGTGATTTAAAGCCTGAACTGAAAGACATGCTGTGTTCTTCCAGCATTGGGACATTATTGTGAAAATGCTGCTGGGTTTTGCTGTTTCTACAGTTGGGCTATTGTTGACTAAACAAAAGGGGAATTAGAGTTTCTGAAATGATCGTTTTGCTTAAATGAAAAGTACTGAGCCACATGCATTAAGCAGATATCAGATGGCAGAAAACAGGCAGCTGAGTTTGGCCTGTGAGGCGCTTTGGAAACATCTGCTGGTCTGTCTGTCCCTCAGTACATTTTATGTTTGATAAAACCTCAGAAAAAAGATAACACACAGCATCTATTCCTCACAGACATGCATGGAGAAATTCACTCCTTTATTCCTGTTATTAAGTTCAGAAAAAGGCTTATTGTCACTTGCTCTCAATAAACAAGCTGTTATTTCAGTGTGTGTGTGAAACATGCAGAAGTATTCATAATATTATTCTTTCATTTCAAAAGTCATCTTTCTGCTCCTCATTAGACAACTGGGATGAAACAGGAAACAAAAGCTGGACTTTTTCACTGTCTGTTCAAACTTGATCACAACACAAGTAAATAACAAACTGATCCCCAACTGGTTGAGTGAAATTATTCTGTGATCCACAGTACAAACACACACAGTGTGTGTGTTCTGCATGCACTCAGTGATGTTGTGTTTCTCTCTGCTGGCCTCCTGCCTGCTGCGTCTCTCTTAACCTCTTTGTGCATCACATCCACTCCTGAAGCCTCTCCTGACACTGTGGCCAAAGCCACAACACAGCCAGCATGACCCTGATCATCACAGCAGCAGAGCCTGTCCACATGTGTGGCACCGCACCAGCAAATGATGAAGGTGTGTGTGTGTGTGTGTTTCATTGAAGCCTGTTTGAGTGCAGAGGACTGCAGTACAATCCAACATGGAAGTGCATAAACAGTGAGCAGCACTCACAGCCTCTCTGACACGAGGAAACAGTAGAAACACAGGCAGCTTCATGTGCTGACAGAACAGCTTCTGTAAAGGCTGTGAAAGCTCACTTTGACTGAACTTGTTTCTTCTTTCTTTACTTCTTTGTTGTTTTTGGTTTCTTTCTTGTGTATATTTTAATCAAACCACAACATGATGTTGGGGGACACAAATTTTACAGCTGAGGCTTTGGTCAGAACTGGTGACCTGAACAGAACATTTAGAATCATAAAAAGAGACTCTCGCAAAGTCATCTGAGCCATCACAAACTGCACTGGTGTTTCTGAAAATGACTCATATTGAATTTAACATCAGTTTAAATCTAAGAGCCGGCGATTCAGAAACTGCTGGCTGAGAGTTCAGGATTCTGCTGCTTTCTGAGATAAATGAATCATCTCAAACATTTACAGACAATGGAAGCCATTTAAAGTCAAAACGTTTCTCCACACCAATCAATTGTTAACAATCCAGTGTTCAGAGAAATCAGTACATCATTACACTCCAGTAATGCAAACTCTTTGATCTGTGAAGGCCTGAATATCCAGTGTTTTCCTCTTCAGAGAGAAAATAATCCTTCAGCACCAAAACACAAATGAACTACTGTGAGCTCAAATCTCACGGTTTGGATATTTTTACTCCAACAGCACTGAGCAGACTGTAAAATGGACCCAGAGAAGAAGGACCCAGCAATTTCACCTTCCTCCTCCTTCCTCTCCAGAGGTGGACAGGGAATCGGGCAGCTGAGATCAGATGGGGTTCGGAGGACATGCAGGTTGGTTAAATCCCAGTGGAGTGAACCATCGTGCGGAGCTCCCAGTCAGCCCTGAAGGCCTCCTGCAGGGAGGGACGATGTTTGGCTGCCTATTTTTTTGCAAGTACACATCCAGTATATCATTGTTGTACTTGTACAGTACTTTGGTCCATAAAAGGCACATTAGCCATGCTGGGCCTCTGACTGAAGATTGGAAATGGATAAAAATGTCTCCCTTGAATCAGCTCCAATGGACAAAATTAAGAAACTGAAAATGGTCTAATGAAAGTGCTGAGACCTTTCACAGCTCAGTGTAAGTATATCATTGTTTTCATAAAGCTAATCGTTTCCTCAGGCTTCATATCAATTACTAAAATGACATCAGTTCTGCATTTGCACCAAGAGAACCTTTAAAAAGCCAGTTTAGTTAATGTGTTTATGTGCAGCACTTTCTGCCATCTGCTGTTGATAACCATCAGCAGACGACATGGAGAGCAGACGTATCATAAAGTGTGATTGTCCTTTTCGCTGTCGGTTTTTCTGTTTGGGTCAGACACCTGATGCACCTGGTCCAATAAATGTGCTATAAAAATGCTTCAACGAGGTTTACTCTGCATCAGCGGGTGTGACCTGAACACAGCAGGTGAGAGGAGGACTGAGGAGGCTGGAGGGAGAGAGGAAGGTTAAGTGCTACAAGCTCTGACATTAACTCAACACATGAAAACATTTTGAGAGGTTCGCTCCACCTCTACAAAAAGACACACATGATATTTAGACTGGCTGCTCATTCGGTAATTTAGCTTTCAGCTTCATCATCCAGCTGCCGAATCACAGAATGACTCCTGAGTAAACAGGACTTACAGGACTGATTCAGGGACCAGAGCCAGACGACACAAAGGCAGAGCTGGCTGATGAATTCAAACATTCTGGCAGACGAGTTCTGTGATGCAAAGTGCAGAGGGGAGGATTTCCTTTTAACCTAATTAAAGCATCTTCATCTCTCAGTAACACACTCCAGTCTTCTTACACCCTGCCTTTGCTTTTTACAGGAGCTCGAGTGAGTCGTCAAATCAAACTGACTGTGTCTGAGAGGTGGGAGTGGCTCACAGTATGTAAGTCCTGCCAGCTTCTTTCTAAGCCAGAGTCCATCCTGAGGGTCCAGTCACGGCAGAAAACAGCAGAGAGGAAGTCGCTGCTCTCATTAACCTTGTTTCCTGCAGCTCTGAGTTTGTCTCCTCCAGGGAAAGACTGGACAAGATTCATGGAGCCAAATGTCAAGCTGAGGTCAGTGTTGTGGCTTCACACTCCACAGTGAGTCAGTGTGGCTTCTTTTAAAAAGCCACGAAGGTCAGGAAAAGCAGCTGATGACTCGCTGACTAAGTGATCAAATGTTAATTCCTTTACTTTACTGGGAATTCATTGCTGAGGCTCCTGCTGTTGTGCTGTCAACCAAAACACTTCAGTAAACATCCAGCTGAGCAGATGAAGAACTTTATTCACATCCAGTGGTGAGCAGCTTCAGGTGAGGACATCTGTGGTGGGAACACTGGAGTCATTCAGGACAAGAAGAGACAAAACCAGCAGCTTCCTGTCACTGACCATAAAAATGTCAACCATACAAACTCTGCAGCAGAAAACTCTTCTGATAAAAGGACACTGCACAACATGAAGACATGAAATATCTGTCAAGCCATCTCAGTCATGTAACGACAAAGTAAGGAACGTCTCAGCACTCGTCCTCCGTTATGTCCTCATCTGCCAGGACACGTCGCACTGAAGGGTTTTATTCTACACTGGCAGTAGTTTGGCTTGGACTGGATTTTCAAGAGAAAGAGATGAAATTTCTCTGTGACAAACTGACTCGTTTCTTTAAAATACATTTGTTTTGCTCTTCTTGTTTGTTCATATCAAGAGTTGTTGAAAATGGTTCACTGATTTTAGAGAAAGACGCACAAACGCACACCTGGCAGAGAGCAGCCAAGCCCCTCCATCATATTGATTAAAGCTGCACTTTCAGCAGGAAAAACACTTTGACTCCCACATATTTCACTCCAAATGTGAACACGTTATTCAAATGTTACATCACTGGAAATAAAACTCCCCTGTCTGTTCCAGATGTCAGTCAAGAATTTTTGTTTTGTTTCTATCTACAAAGTTTGTGGCACTGCTTAATATTTTGTGTTTATTCTCACACATAAATCGAGTCTTGTTCCATGTTGGAGTCAAAACTACAAAGGCCATCAGTGAGGAAGATGAAATGTAAATTATTTCTGTGCTGACATCCTCACTGCATGTTTTCATACGTTATTCATGTCGCTACCACATGATATCAGATCTGTGTGAGTGAATATTAAAACTCTCAGCAGTGCAGCAAACAATGGAAACATCACAGAGCTGTGAGTATGTGCAGAGCATGAAAACATCCTGTGTGTCAAAGACTGGAAGGAGGCAGAAAGTTCACGAAATCAGTTTTGAATCAAGTGTCAGTGACCAAAAAGCTTTAATAAACAATGTTTCCCACAGACTGTTGTTCTCAGTGAGGAACATGTGGGCAGATGGCTGCTTAAGCACAGTGCAGGATAACAATCAGCCATCATCCACCACGGGAATCACTTTTACAGAACCAACATGTTTCATTGCTGTCATAAGCAGAACTTTAAAATCACGTAGGACTCATGAATCTATCAGTCCAAATGTCTAACTAATCAGAGACAGATGTTGATTTTTAGATATGACAGTGAGATGCAGCACAGATCAAGTTCACCTCCACCTCAGTCCAGTCAAAGTTTATTGTCTCCTTGAAATCTCTGGATGGAAGTGGAGCAGCTTTGGTTGTGTGAGTGGTGCTCCCAGTCAGCACCATGGACAGAGACAGTGCAGCAGCTCACTGCTGTGGACACTGAGCCCAATGATTCACTGCAGAGGAAACACAAGCAGAGAGCCGCCACACTTCCACACACAGCATTTTATTCCACTGTTAAACTTTATTAACAGCACAGTGTTTTTAGGCCTGTAGTTTGGCCAGTTCATTGAGGTGTTCCCAGAACATGAGCCACACCTAAATTATTCCTGATCATAATTAACATTGTTATTTCTGCTTAAATGTTAAGTGGAATTTAATGAGTTGGATGTCACACCTGGGACACACACCTGCATTCCCTCCATTTCAGACAACAGACCTATCAGTTCAGTATGCAGTTCACTGTGGAAAGGCTTTCCTTTTCCTGTACTGCAGTAAAACCCTCCTTTGTACTGCTGTGTTCCAGTATCCAGGAAGAGACTGACAGAAAAACACGACAACATGAAGATTTATTAATGCTTCATGCTGCTCTGATTTCTGTGGGACCAATTACTCCACTCACTTGGACACCAACATTTCTACACCCTGGAGTCTCACACACATCCCACATTAACACTGCATCACCCCACCTTTAAGAACGAGAGACTGCACCTCATCACAGAGGGAAGGGAAGAGAAGAGAAGAGAAGAGAAGAGAAGAGAAGAGAAGAGAAGAGAAGAGAAGAGAAGAGACGAGACAAGACGAGACGAAACGAGAAGAGAAGAGACCTGCAGTAGAGAAAATTTTGTTGTATTGGAATTGTTATGTATTGTGTGTATTGTTGTATTTAGAAAGAACCAAAAATTCATCCTGCTGCTCCTCTGAACATCAAAATTCACTTTGTTTTCTTTCTGCTTCTCTTCTGCTCGAGGCAGCACATGTTTACATGTGTGAGCATTAAAGGGATAGAAACAAGGAGCTGACGCACCTCCACATCCCACAGTCCCATACAGACAACAGTGAACATCAGTTTGTGTTCATGGTGACCTTTGACCTCCCTGTATAAAAGTTTCTGAGCTCTCCAAGCCTGTAAAAGTCAATCTGTGGACAACCAGAGAGCAACCAGTCACTACAATAACAACCAGTTCACAGATGAACTCACTGCTATTCAGCAGCCTCAGTGTGTCTGTGTGTGTGTTGCATCTTGGATGGGACCATCACATAAATGATGACATTACAGGACACATGATGCTGTTTGGAAAACCAGCACCAACAGCACACACACATCGTTAACTGCTGCCTGCTTTAATTGGACTAAAGCGCATTACAGACTGGGTAGTTAGTGTTTCAGGTGGAACAGTAAACAATGCAGTGCAGTAGCAAAGAGTAAACATGCTCTGTGGTGAGAAGATGCAGAAAATTATTTTCATTCTAAGCACATCATGTGGCTGGTGGTGAAGAGCTTCATTAGACTGGAGTCAACATTGTGACTGCAGAGTTTCATTTGGAGAGAACGTGGAGAGATCACATCACACCTCCAGCTGACTGGACTGACTCAGTTTCACTGCCTCCAAGTGTCCTGCATCTGACTCCAGCAATATACAATAACTGTCCTGGAGTATTGGTACCATAGATGGGGGACACATCAATGGACTGATGGACGGATGAAAGGACAGATGTGAAGGGAGGAAGAGTCCAAACTTCATCTCACTGGTTTAGAGGGAGGTCCTCTTGTTGTAGGTTTTAACCACTAATATAACTATAGTATCTGATTTAATTTAACAAGATTTAACAAGACTGTGTCCACAAAAACAGGACAGAATCAGGACATCAAAGAAACGAGAAGACAAGTTTCAGCTCACTGCTTTCCAATAAGTCACTGCTGTCCCCACAGAGACAACATTAACAGAGTTCATTCATAAATGAGGAGGAGGAGGAGAAACAATGATGATGGTTAACAGGCAGACCAAGCGGAACAGATGGACTTAGTGAGACTCTGTGTTCAACCGTCTGGAACCACAGCAGAAGACAAGCAGCAGGTCCATCAGTTTAAAGTGATGAGCTTAGTATCCGATCCAAAGTCGGACTTTGGTGGTAATTAGAAATTAGAAGAAACATCGGGAAAGCTCACACTGCTTTCATTGCAGACTCAAAACTGTACTTCTACATTCCTACAATGGAAAACAAGCAACTTTTTTTTTCTGAACCATCTGGGTTTCCATAAATCAAGACTTTTCCTTGTGCTACGAGTAACAAACCGCTTTGCACACTGCTGAGCTTTACAAGGCTGAATCTAAAGGAATGTGAACACCACAGCAGGCTAACAAGAGCTGATGAAGGAAGGTGATGGTGAGAGGAGTCTGACAACAGTTTTGTAAAGACCAAGTGTACCTTCAGCAGCACCTTTAGGTATAAAGAGAAACTTCCAGCGTACAGCAGGACAAACCTGCTGAAGCTAACAACGAGCAAACTACGAGAAACGAGACTGTGGCTGCGTTTTTCACAGTCCAATTATTTTGCTCCCAATCAGTCAGACTTCAGCTGCTCACAGCCTGTCCTGAATAACAATAGAAGAAGAGAAGTGAGACAGGACAAAGACACACGATGGAGGCGAGTAGCCAGTCTTCCAGCTCAGGAGGTGGCTGCTCTGTAGGCACACTCTGAAACTCAGGACACGTGACCTTTACATTTACTCTCCCCTGGAGGATCATTAAAGTCTGAGAAGACCAAGCATGGAGTCAACACATGAAGGCAGAGATCTAGTAAAACTTAGGAGCTGCTATTGTGTTAATGTCACTTTATGCATCAGCCATTGTCCAGCTGATGAACTGTAGCAGTGGGCTTCCCACAGGAAACTTCATTGAGTTTCAGTTCACATGAGCTGAGGCTCCCAGAGGCCAGTCAACACTGTGTTGTTCTGTCAGGTTTAATGCTGAATAAAGGTCATCTCCTAACCTTTCACACACACATGCACACACTCTTACAGACAACAAATTAAACTTCATCTTAAAGTGTGCAGAGATACCAGTAAGCCAACTCCACTCTGTGACTCCTCTGAAGCATCAGCATCCCAATTCACACTCAGGAAGAATCTCCATGTCACAGAAATGTCTTATTTACACATGAGGACACTGAATCAGAATTATCCACCTGAACAATCCTCTGATCCAGCTCAGAGAGTGATTAAAAGACACTTACTGTGGTTTTTAACACTTTCAGTTATTTAACATCCCTTTAAAAATCATCAGACACTTCTCAAAGACCACACGACAAAGAGACAGAAATAGCACAGGAAGTAACGAGAGAGTGACTGACAAAAGAAAAACGAGAGACTTGGTCTTCCGCTGAGCTCCCTCTCATTCTCACAATGTGTGTTAAAACTCTGAGCTGCTTGACAGTTTAATGCAGTTAAAGCTTTCTGCTGTGGAGCTTCAGATCCATCCTGTACTGTCATGGTCAGACATCTGTCAGAGCTCCAAGACAGAGAGGAGGACAAACAGCTTTCAGAGGAAGACACAGGGAGACAAGAGGAAATGTGTCTGCTGGGTTCATACCAGTTTGGGTTTAGAAGAGAAACACACACACATACTGTGAATAAAATGATGTTGGGGACTTCATCTCTGATAAAGTGGTATGAACAGAATGACCTCGTGGCTCACTTAGAGCAGTGTTATCTATTGCTGCTGGGATGTGAGTGTTGACTGGGACTACACAGCCTCCTCACTCAGATTCACTCTGCTTTCTTCTATGAATCTGCACCACAAAATATTCATGATATCATATTATATCACCACAACAAGTCAACAATTTCATCTGTCACGCAGTCCAGAAATCAGTGACAACACTGTTGATGACTGAAACATCTTTGACTTCATGAAAAACTCACATTTACTCCACTGACAATGAAGCACTAATGAACTCATTAGCATCCTCACAGTGGAAACAGTGAAAATGATTTGAAGTGAAAAGTGACTGACATACACACAGCAGACTTCCAAGGGTCATCATCATCGTTCTGACAACAGGAAGTAACAGTGAATCAACATTTGAAACATGCACCTCAGTCACTCTGACTGTCACACAGCAGAGACAACAGACAAACTGTACTGTGTGTGTAAGGAGAAGATGCCAAGAAAGTGTGTGTGTGTGTGTGTGTGTGTGTCAGCATCAGTGCAATCCTTTGATAAGGCTGTTCTTAACACCTCAGAGAACAACATCCCTGGGCTGCCCAACATGAAAGGCTCCTGGTTCTCTGGGATTCAAAACACTCACAGGTACCCGAGTCTCAAAATAACTTGTGACACTGGATGCAATTCAACCTGCCACCTTCTCCTGACAATATCAGACATTTCACACATTACTCTTGTTAGTGATCAAATGTATCCTTCACTGATCTCCTCAGGGTCACTGACACACGTCCTGTAGGCTTCAGCTCTTCTCCAGAGGATTCTCCTGCTCGGTCTCTTCTTAGCTCTTGTTAGAAACACGTCCAAAGAGGAAACAGCTCAACAGCACACAGTCACAGTGTCTGTCTGACTAAAACCACTGAGCTAAACTGTCTGCATCACCACTTTATGGTAACGAGACACTGATGGTGTCATCAGCCCTCATTAGCTTTGACTTGACTTTGTCTCCTTGATGCTGGGCTGGAAACACAGAGCTCTGCATGTTACAACCTGCTGCATAATCACTTCATTACCACATGATCACATGTCACACCAGCTGGTTAACAGTGCAAATAAAACCTGACAAATGGCTCCAGTTTAAATAAAGCTTTTACCTTCCAAAGTGTCATCTGGTGGCGTTAAAATGATTCATGACACGTGTGAACATGTTCAGTGAAACATAACCAAACCAAATCTGCTGCAGCAGACGGCAGGACGGTGACAATGATACGACTGAAGGAGAAGTGAAGTTTTGTCCTTGTTTGAAGGACAGAAGATGGAGGTCAGTCTGTGTGTGGCTGCTCTGTCTGTGGAGTCTGATGGAGAGGAGACAGAGAGAGCTGAGGTCCAACCACTGACAGGACACAAGAGAGCAGCTCCAGCCCTCTGGCTCCGACAGAAGACAGGCTGGGAGGGAGGACATCTGTCCAGCTTTAGATCAGCTATCAGAGGACATGACAGGACTGGACACTGAGGGGACACACACCATCCTCCTGGTTTACCAAGAGAACCAACACTGACTTCACAGAGTCACAAAGTGAGGACGTGGCCTTCATTTAAACTGAGGACTGCAGGGTTTTGTCCTACATAAGACACATTTGGATCAAACTGATTTCCTGTACAAAAGAAAAGAACCATGTATGCATGTGTTTATGTATTTGTTCAAATATTTCAAGCCAAACACATGTATTGCCAACTGATGAACTGCTGTTCCTTTGTCTCTTCCTGTCACTCTGACAAGCAGAAGCACACACACAGCTGGTTTTCAGGTAAAACTCAGGTTCAAATGAATATTTGCACGACTCACAATATTTTTCTCCAACAGCTTTGAGCAGATGTGAGTACAACAACAAAACATTTTGTTTATTGTGATCACTGATGTCACTATGCAACATTTCAACAAACTCATCTTACAAAAAAACATCATATCAAAAAATGTATTTGATCCTACAGAATATTAAAGGTGACTGACTCTCTCAGTAAACACATTAAAAAGTCTTTCCTCACTGTTGACTGCTGGGACATGTGAGCGTGAGACACAGAGCTGTCTGTCAGTGTGAGGATCCAGCCTGTCTACAGGCCCATTGAAGGTCACACATTTCATGAGTCAATGTGTCGCTGAAGCAGAATATTAACTCATAGTGTTGCTTCACTTTATTGAGTATTTCCCCTGAAGAGAGACTGATTTCACAAGCTCACTGCTCATTTTCAGCTTCTCATTCTCTGCCAAACACACTGACTTGATCATTCGTGTGCCACCATGAACAACAGAGGAAACAAGCTTTCACTGACAATAACCTCCACTGAAAACACGACTTCCTTCATTAAAGAAGAACGATCCAGAAGCTTTCTGTCTGTGCCTCCCTCTCAGGGACTGTCCCTTTCAGATCTGAGGTTTTATTATTATGAAACTAATTCCTGCACTCGTCGCTGCATATTATCCTCTTCCTTTGTCCTGCACACCAGCTGATGAAGCACAGCCTTGGAAGTTATGATACAGCAGACTGGACCCTGATCAGTCACACCAGCAGATCTGCCCTTCTGACAGCAACCAGAGCTGGAAGCAACAAAAGATTGAGTGATTACAGTCAGAAAGATTCACTGATAAGGAGAGATGACAGCTCTCCACACAGACACACTCACATATTGAGCAGCTCAGTATGTCCATCACACACTCTGCACACCACGCTGGGACAACAGACAATAAACTAAAGCACAGAAAAAGCTGATGTTTAATGTCTAAAGAAATATCAAACACAACATACTGCAGCCTTAACATAACAGCATAAGTGACCCAAATCCAAGTGGTCTAAACCATATCACGGTTCATAGGAAGGTCAGGGGCCCAGCACAACCCCTGAGAAACAGCTCCATACCACACCTGGATTCAGTAATAAAGAGGTGTGTCCCAGTACTTTTGTCTAGATAGTGCATCTGAGTTTAAGAACTAAACAGCCCCCCCACAAGCAGAATTTTATTGGTCAAACTGTGTTGATTTCATCCCAATTTCAATTCAAGATCAGAGCTCACATTTTATTATTTATTAGTACAATAATGACTCATGTTGAGAAAAACATTTTAAGACTCTGCTCTAAAAAGATTTTAGTTGGTCTTTTCCTTCTCGTTAAGCTCTGCTCAGCCTTGTTGATATCAGTAAAAAAACAGTAAAGACAGTTTTGAGAGCAAAGACCGAACAGGACAAAAACAGCAGTTACCTGAGATATCTGAGCAGCTTCTTCTTATGAATCAATACAAATGTCTCACTCCTTCAACTGCTTGTACCTTCAGTCTCTTCCTCCTCCCAGCCTCTCTCTCCACCTCTCTGTGCCTCTCATCAACGATTCAAATCCACCTCCAAGTTTACTGTGTTTTTCTTTTCTTCCTGCTTTATTTTTCTGCTTTGAGTGACGAGGAAAGTACATTCTGCACTTTTCAGAGTTTCTGTTATAAACTGACTCACTAACATGAGAAATGCTGCTGTTGTGCCTGATGTTCCACTGCAAGACACAAATGATTTCACCATTAAAAAAGTTTCAACACAACATGTGCAACAGTACATCTCAAGCCAAAATAAAAGTGTGAAGTGCCCGCAGTCCTCCTCAGAAAACTCCATCTGTTCTGCACCGACTAACTTGACCATTCTACTCTCCAAATGATATGCTGTTCTAACTGGATCACATTATTCACATGAATATTAATTGGTGAGGTGTGAGGGAGGCCAATGGAGCTCCACTAAGTTCCTGACTGTGAGGCCTTGTGGGACAAACTGCAGCAGATATGAAGCTACGTGTCAAACCTCATCACGTCTGCTGGAAGAAACAGAGAGCTGCAGGGGTTTCAGCTTTGGTTCTCCTCCACCTCCACATCCACATCTCACCAAGGGGTCTGCAGCCCCTTTGGTCTCCATCTGACATTCAGCTACATTAGCAAATAAATCTTTCTGCAATTACCAGAGCAAAGTTGGTGTGTGAAGATGGAGGCAGAACAGCAGACAGAAGGAAAACAATATCTGGATTTAGTAGTTCATATCACATGTGATCAAATCGCACCTGTGAGTAAAAAAATGTGTGTGAAGTGATGAGCATCATGACTATTTGGATCAAACACACTGAAACTACGATCACTTTAATGTGTTGCTTCAAGTCAAACTTGAAATCTTGTCAATGCGAGTTTCTCAGTGCACTGAGTATCACAGTCTTAAAGTCAAACTCAAAGTCCCAGTCAGGGCTCTACAAACCTAAACTGCTTCCATAAAGCTTTGAAACACCAAACTGCAGCCCTCAGTCAGAGCCGATGCCACTGAGAAGATCAGGATTTCTCTAACGGCTGTCTGGTCTGCATGTCACACTTCCAGGCAGGACGCCAGAGGATCAGAGCATGTAGCAAGATGGACGACAGCGATCACAGCACAGGAAAGGGCTCTTTGTAAGACCTCTGCCAAGCCCTGAGTAAAACAGACTGTATCACCATGTGGGCCCCTCTCTCTCTCTCTCTCTCTCTCTCTCTCTCTCTCTCTCTCTCTCCAATGTCTCGCCAGTCTGTCTCCTCTGGGACTGAGTCAGATCCACAGTACCTGCTAGTCATATTAAACCTCCATGTCCGTCGGTGTCAGTCTTGTATCTCACCTCTGGGACAGAATCGGGCTCTTTGCTCCCTCACTGTTCCCATCCTGTCCTCTCCTGTTGTGACAGGCTGCTCCTTGTCCTTTGCCAGGGCTTCAGGCTGCTAAGGACAGTTGGCTGCTTCAGCAGTAGAAATCTTTATGCCAACCAGCTGAGTAACTCTGTGACACGGGACTGTATGTGTTGCTCTCTCTTGGCCTCCTGCCTGCTGCATCTCTATTGACCTCTTCAACATGAAACATAACAGCAAAACAACAGGCTCTGATGCCAAACAACCTGTGGAGAGTGAAGCTTGAGTCAGTGCGTCTGCAGACGTGTCACTGTGGCTCGTGTTGGCTTTCAGCTCACTGCAGTCGCACAGCAGCTGACAGACTGAGAGGAGGACATTCACTCCAGCTACAGTTCAAATCAATCAAAGGCTGGAAGCTGACGGCACTTGTGGCTTTTATGAGTGGGCCACAGTGTGCTGCCTTCGATAAGCATCAAACAGTAAAGACAAGTGAGCATGGCTGCCCCTCTGACATTATCTCTGTTAGGATGCTCCAGCTGACGGGCGTCCTCACAGAGATAATGTCCCACACTGGTGACACGTTTGCTTTGGACTCACACTGATGTCACAGTGATGCCGAAACACTTAACAAGACTGAAACTGAGTTTTCAGTTCAGTTCTTCTCTGCTTTTAAACTACCAGTTGGTCTCACCTGTTCACTGTGTTGGTGGGAGGACAGAAGTGAGACTTCACAGACAGACAGCAGGAGAAGTCACATGCAATGGACAAATTTTAGACACGACTGACACCATCACACAACTCCAAGCCTCCAACTGTGACATCATCAATGGAGGCTTGGATAACAAAGTCACTGTCACTATGAACAAGACCAGTTTCTATGAAAATATCAGGATACCCATCAAAACAATCGATATCACAACTCCAAACCCTGAAATATTCCTCAAATAAAACTGAGACCAAAAGACATCTCATGTTTGCCAACATATTAAGTCCAGTCTGATGTCGTTTACGGCCTTCAGCTCACTAATTGCACACTGGTATCAGATCAGTTCTCGATATCAGAATCAGCCTGTGACTGAACAAAAGAGGTTCAATGCAACACTATTTTTACTGTAACCGGAGCTGAACCAATTCAGTCTGTGCTAAGCTGAACATTTCAGGACGGCCATATCAAGGGTCTCATTAGTTTGCGGATTGTCTGTCAGTGAAATCAATAGGAGGTTTAGAAAAGATTGATTAATGCAGGAATCAATGGATAATCACACATGCAGATCAGCAGAGTGCAGCGTTCTTTAGCCCTTTAGCTGTTGTGGGATGTCAGAAATTACCGCTGAGCCCTCTGAAGGTGTTTCACACTCACATGCACCTCAGATAATCTCAGTGATTTGCTCACAGCCACACGCTGTAGCATTTAGATAAGACAGCTGAGAAACGGTGCTGCTGCCAAATAGTCCTGCAGATATTCTCACAGCGTAGCCTGATGTCCACTGCGGTTAGCATCCACACATCACATTTGACATGTTTATTATCATTACAGTGCAGTCCTCTGTTCAGTTTGGGGACACAAATAATCACCTCATCACAGACCAAACAGACGCCTGAACAACAAAAATCTCTTGAAGGAACTGCAGTCAATAAGGAGGTGATGGTTAGAAATTACCTGTTTAGAATGAAGAGGGAATTTGTTGTTTATGTTATCTGGTGATTGGATGTGTAAGGAGGGAGCATCAGGAAGTCAGGAAGTGAGTTAATGTCAAAACATGACATCTGAGAACTGAGTGAAACCTAAAGTGAAAACGTTCTGTAATTCTGAATAATCAATTTCAGCTCAACTGCTGATCATTTATGAAGGCTGAGACAATAAAGAATTAAAGTCTGAACAAGGAGATAGAAACCTTATGTTGGTCAAAATGAATGCACCTCAAACCACACACACACACACACAGTGACAGTCATTCCCATTCAAGTGAAATGCAGGTAATGTGTGTTTCTTTGGTGAATTACCATATAAATAACTTTCACTGCTTCTCAGATGTGTTTTAAGAGCCTGAGGGAAAAACATTACACGTCCCTCAATTAATGTTTACTTTAATCAAACATCTGCTGGATAAGGAAGGAAGCTCAACGATAAAAGATCAGTGCAACACATTCTGATGAGTGGCAATGCTGCAGTATATGAGGCAGCTTCCAAAACCACACAGACACTAAAGGAATCGAACAGAGTTACATGTTTCCACTGGTCTGTGTGGGTGTCCCCCCACAGTCCAGAGACATGTGGGTCGGCTGCAGCCAGGGCTCGTCCAGGAGGACAACCTTATAAGTCCATTACACCTTGTGTGTACGTCTTATGAATGGAGAGACATCATCAGGAATTGTTGTCCGACTTTTTGTATTTCATCCACACATGAACTGCAGAGTGATGCATCAGTTCATCCTCTGACTGTCTCCTCTGTAACCCAACACACACACACACACACACACACAGGAGAGGTGAGTGTGGACAAAATCGTGACTTAAAAATCTGACTGCTGTCATGTGAGATGTTTCACTCTCAGTTTTTCTGACAGCAGCAACAAAGGAGCAGAAAATATCAGAAACAAATATATTTACTGTGGACAGATATTTAAAGTTGCAGCCACCAACACACACACACACACACACACACACACACATACACATACACATACACATACAGAGAATGTGTCATTTCCACTGTAATAAACTGTGTGTCCTCTAATGTGTGATGTGTTTCTTTGCTGAATTACCATATAAATAAGTGCCACAGCTTATCAAGGTTCATTTCAAAAAGCCTGTGGTAAGAACAGGAAAGAGAAAAGGTGAGAGAGAGAGTGTGTGTTTGTGGCTTTTGTTCGAAGGAGGCAATAAAATCTTTTGCCTTTTATCTCCATCTCATTAGATAGTTTGTCTTTCTTTGTCTGTCTTTGTGTCTCTGTCCTTCACTCACACAGGTTCCTCTTGACTCTGAGGACAAACAAATCAGTCCAGGAGTGTGTCACATCAGTAAATCATTAACTAAATACAGACTGACAGACTGGAAAACCTTCATGAACCTGTGAGTTAGAGGACAGAAAAGGAGGAGGGAAAACAGAAATAACAGTTGACCAAAGTGTCTTCTCTCTCTCTCTCTGATCAAAATGAATTTCTTCCACCAGCCGAGTTATAAATCTCTTCCTCTTACCTACAGATCTGCTCTGTCACAGTGTTTCTTTAATCCACCCAACCTCCTCATACTCAGATTCTTTCTAACAGACCAGATCCTGCCTCTGTTGTCTGTTTAACAGCCAACGATGGCTGCCGTGTTTGAGAACATGAAGTTTGTCAGTAAACCAGTTTCAATGGTCAACAAATTAAGTGACTTTTAATTTACCTCCACAAATCCTAATTCAGTTGGATAAAAATTAGTGGAGTTTTAAGAAGGTTCAGACACTTTGGTATCCAACTAAAATGCAGCAGAATAACTCATTTGATTTTCTTTAACAGAAAGAAATTATTCATGTAGTCAGGGCTGACTGGTCTCTACTGTCGTTTCTGTTTTCTTCTGTTCTGCTGTCAAGTCTCAGGTTACAACAGGCTGGACTTTTGAACTGAGTTTGCAGTGTTAACACACAGGAACTGTGTCGTTATTTGTTTGATAAATACATCTCGCATTTAAGGATTCATTCCCTGCCTGATGAACACCAGTTTCCAACAGCTTGTTGGAAAATGGCTTCCATTGCGGTCCAAACTCACAACACAGTAATTTAAGCAAATCCGAGAGTCCAAGCCACAATAATCAGTCTGCCCTCATGTTAAAGTTAATATAAAGATGTAAACTCCACAATCTTATTGCAACACAAATGAAACTACACTTCCCACTGACACCAATGTGTACAAGTACTTTCCAAAGTAATAAGAGGCCGTGTAGCATCATCCCACATGAGAGTCAGTGCTTCAGGTCTTTCTTATGAGGACATGTTGGCCTGCAGTGTTGGTCCTGCTGCCGTCTGCCTCCACTCTGCTCAGACTCGCTCTTCTCTCTTTACAGGCTTACAGCCACCAAACAGCTGCTGAGCCTTTTATTGGTTCTTATCAGCCTCACCCCCTGCAGCAGGAGTCACACCACGTCTCTCTGATCGGATCGGTAAACGTATGTCCTGAGCCTCAGTGCAGAGACCGACCTTCTCTGTGTGTGGACGGGTGCAGATTTACCAGGAATGTTAGACGTCTCCAGTGGGAACATCAGCTGACAGCACGACGTATGTTTTACAAACGGTGATGATTTGTTCGATACAGTGAATGACGATTTCTGTGGAATTTTATCTCGAATGAAACTGGGTGAAAAATGTTTAGCACACAGAAACATTTTCATCTCACATGTGGATGACAGATGGTGTCACCTAACAGGAGCAATAGATTTAAAAATAATGGAGTTAATGTCTTCAGGCCATTTAGGTTGTGTCGGAGCCTAAATACAACAAGGAAGACAAGCATTCTATTAAAATTTTCTGAGGACATCCCCCTCAGGAGACGCAGCTGCTTTTAACAGGACAATATTAAAACAGCTGTTTGGCTTGTAGGACAAAACTATGTTTACATACACGTCTGCCACTTAGTGTGAAGAGTGTTCTTCTCATTGATTAGAAAACATGTAATTACATTGATCTGTTATAAATGAATATACCAATAAGAAGTGGAGGACACGTTTAATCTGGAGCTGAGTGCAGCTTTCTACAACACAGTGGGGTGGATCATTGAGACGAGCAGCTTGGAGCTCACAGCCAGCTGACACGTCTTCCTCCAGCACCGACTCAAGGTGCTTAATGTGCAAAGAGATTTCATATTCCCCTTCATCTTCTTTGCTCTCTCAGTAGATTTTTCAAGTGTCTTCCATTTTGATCTATGAAATGTGCTGTATGAAAAAGAGACTGATTTGGCTGCTCCCATTTCATGAAAAAAGTGGTTGAACTGAGGGGGGAGGATGAAGACAGGAGGAGGAGGAGGAGGAGGAGGAGGAGGACTGTCCATCATGGCAGCAGATGATGTGATGAAGCACATTAAGCCTCAGTTCTCTCAGGGATTCTTTCACATGACTCAACTCTGCAAAACATACTGAAGAAACAATTGTCAGATTTTTCAAATCACTAACTGATCAAGACGGCCACGTTCAACAGAGACTACAGTGTTGAATGTGGAAGTTTGAGTTGACCACACCAATTCAAAAGGTTTCTGACACAGTGTAAACTCTGAGCTGTGAAAACCCCAACAGCCAGACTGGCATGGAAACAGTTCAAACAGGAATACTGTCACTGTCTGAACACACACCAAGAAGAGAGATTACAACCATTAAGTGACAGACACAAAGGAGGAAGCTGCCTGCCAACCACATTCAGCATCAGCTCGTCTGCATGCGGTTGTAGTTGCTGTCGTCTTTTATTATTCAGACCAACAACAGGCCTCCAGGAAAACACCACAAGAAGCCTTGTTGGTTCAAGCGAGTTACTGACGATAAAATATGACTCAATGTTTATTCTGAAAACCTTTCAAACATCAAGACTCTGCACAGCACAGATCACCTGACCAGCCAATGAGGGAAAAGGAAAAAAAATCTGATAACTGGTAGATGAGTCAACTTTTCCATTGCAGACACTTCATCATCTACTGGCAGGCATCAGGTCAGATTAGACCAACATGCGTTCATTAAAAGCCACATGCCCACTGAGCCATGGAGGCTCAATGGATCGAGCTGAGACAACACTGATTTACAGCAACAAGTTTAGCATCACATCAGTGTGAGCAGAGAAACAACAGATTCACAACAGTGAATCTGTTGTTTCCATTCAGATTCGATGGGTCAAAAGTATCTCTGTGGAGACAGCAGAGAAAGAAAGAGAAAAGAGAACATTTTGGCACAAAAAACATACAAAGAAAAGCTACAATAAGTGAAGAGAACAATGGAGGACACAGCACTGCTCCTTATTTACAGAGCTGAGGAGAAGATTAATTTGTGTGCACTGTAGGTCATCTTCAGAATAACACACAGATGTTACAGATGTCTGTCATTTCCTGGTAAAATAACATCCACCTTTCTGAACTGAAAACACTCCTGTGGTCAGACAGACAACTGACTGAGGGTTTGATTCTGCTCCTCTCTCTCCAGCTTTGCTGCACAGGTGCTTAAACATCTTCCTGCTTTCACTGAAATGTAATCCAAGCTGTAACCGTGAAGCAGCTGCCTGCACAGAAGCTTTATACCACTTAGAGAGCTCGTTTTCAGCTCAGTCTGCTGTACGGGATACATTATATTTCATTGTCAGGGAGGAGAAAAGTCTCTGCTGGACGGTGCTTTCAAATATGGGAAGTTCTACTACCACCGAAATGAAAATAAATGAAGCTTTGGTGTTCAGTAGGACTTAAATCTTCAAGGTGTCACTGAACCAGAGTCAGTGAGAATCTCAAGATGAAGTCCTTTCTTTCCGTGCAGTGAAGTTCTGATCCCGCAGGAATCAAACTTATCTCAGCTCTTGACATCTGTAATTCTTTCCTTCTTCTCCTCTTCCTCGGCTGAGCCTTCCATTAATATGGAAACACGATCAAAGCAGCAGTTTCCCATCGGTGTATTATTTTTTCAATGATTTTTCCAAAACCAACAGCAGTTAACAGTTCCAACACACGGAGTCGAATACAACCTTTAAATGCAGACAAATAACATCTGTGTCTTACAATACAAACCCTGCTCAGTTGAAGTTAATTCCAGAGAAAATTTGATGCTTTGATTTTATTTCTCTGAATTTATTCTGTGTGATTTTGTGTGCAAAGTGTGAGATACTTCAGTCTCAAAAGCCTCTCATCTTTGTCCAGGATGCGTTTAGATGTTCAGAGATCTTCATAAGTGTGTTTGGTGAATATATTCAAAGCACTGATGTCATTAACACATTTCTACTTGTGCTCCCTTATCTTCCTACGCACCAAATCCCTTTTCGATACAGAAACAAATCCAGAACGCAACAGGACTCATTCAGCTTTAACTGACCCTGTTCATCAGTCCATTACATGACACTGAGTTTGACAGTCTGCTGCTGGGAGCAAAACATTTCACCAGCTTGGCTTCTCTGACTGACTTTCACAAGAGGCACCTGAGAACCTGAAATGTGCACTGCGCTCAGTGTGAGAGTGTGTGCGTGTGTGTGTGTGTGTGTGTGCGTGTGAGAACAAAGCCACTGTAATCCTTGCTGCATAGAGGGAAACCTAATGAGAAGGCAGAGAGATTCCCACAGACAATCACACACTGCTTCAAACATACACACAACACAAGCAGTTCATGTTAGATCCCAGTGTGACAGGCACACTTAGAGGATCTCGACCCTTTTTGCTGCAATACACATCACTCACACTCACACACAATAAATATGGTGGCTGACAGCGACCATCATGTTGCTGATTACAAAGCCAGTAGAACCAGCTGCAGGAGGAGGTTCAGTGACATGTAGCAGGAGAGAAAGCCTCTGCAATTACATAAAGCTTGCATTAATTTCCACTGCCAGAGGAACCAGTAAAGCCAGCACAGCCCTAAACCCTCTTACTGCATTTGAAGTAAGATTGATGGAGCTGCCTGAAAATCACATCCAGAATGAGAGAACAGCGAGACCAGAGGGAACATTTTGTGTAGAGAAGAGAAGAGAGTGTGACAGTGAGGGAGCGACTGTCTAAACCTCACAGGCCTCCATCTTTGTGTCTCCATGGTGTGTGATCGCATCAGGAAAGTCAGCCACAGTGTCAGTAATAGAAATGTGAACCACTGGCCGAAAAGCAGTGAGAGAACATGTGGAATATGGTGGATTGTGTTTGCTCACATCACTAACTGGAGACTTAAGACAGCTGTGCACAGGATCGGAGAGGCAGCAGAAAGAGCCTCTTGTTGGCTTTGGCATAAAAGGGAGGAGGGGGACTGGAGGCCCGGAGCTGATGGGCAGTGACCTGGCCACCACTGCTGACCTGCCAACTGGAAGGTGTAGCGGTTAAGGGTGGAACCACCCAGAGAAGGTTGGACACCGTCTGACGACAACAGCTTCAGGTCGAAGGCCACAGTCGTAACAAAGAGCGACTGCATGTGTGGCTTCCTCACACGTATAAAGCAAGAGGAACTCGTGATGTGTGTGTTGATTTTGTAATAACCTGGCATCGACCTTTCATATGTGCTCAATGTAACAATTATCATAAAGCAGACACCAACATCCCATGTTTTTAATGCCACAGACAACGACATCCCCGGGCTGCCAAACAGGAAAGGCTCCTGGTTCTCTGAGGCAGGAAACACACACAGGGACCTCAGTCTGAACATAACTTCTGACACTGAATTTAATTCAAACTGCCAACTTCTCCTGAGAAGATCTGATGTTTGACATGCAGCATTTGTTTTGTTAGTTATATTGAATGTATCTGTCAGTGACCTGCACAGAGTCACTGCTGTGTCCTGTGTGCTGTGAATGTGGAGCTGACAGGTTGGAGTCACTGAAGGCTGAACAGAAAAGAAATGTGGTGCAGAAGCTGACCTGCAGGTTTGTAACCTTCCTGTTAGTGAGCAAACCGACTGAACTGATGATCCCACTGTTAAGTTTTTCTCAACACGAGTCATAGTTCAGCGTTTACTCATGTTTCCCTCCACCTACACACTGGGTCAGTCTCGTCTTTGTCTCTCCTGCATCCAGCTGTGTCTCCCTCCACCCCCCATGTTGGAGATGCTGACCTCTTCCAACACACCTGATTCAAATGAGCAGCTCGTCATCAAGCTCAGCAGACGCCTGCTAACGAGTCGTTCATTTGAATCAGGTGTGTGGGAGCACCTAAAACATGCAGGGGCAGGACCGACAAACACTGGATCAGAGACACATGACTGCAAAGACATTTTTAATTTCATATGTTTTAAATAATTGTGGTGTGGGCTGCTCAGCTGATGGACTCTCATGTATGATGATGATCACAGCCGTGTGTGAAGCCACCTCATAATCCCTGCCTGTTCAAAGCATTTCTCAGAGTAACTCATCATGATCAGTTCAACACATCTTGTATCTACCCAGGAAGTGTGCTGTTTTTGTGTGTGCAGCTTGCCAACAGCTTTAGCAACATCTCCACTTAGCATTGTGGGACACTCTGGTGGCAAGGGCAGAGTGTGTATGTTTAGGCAGGTGTATAAGTAAACAAACAGGTAGACTGTACATCAGGAGCATGCAGCCTAACTAATGTAACTACTTTCCTTTTAACCTTCAGTTTACAGATGGACACATCAACCAACAAGTTTTCACATTTATCAGAAGTTTCTGTGATTTTGAGTGAATGTTAGTGTAGACTTGTCGGGCCAGGACTGTCCAGACATGCATGTAACGCTCTGAAGAGGATTACCCTCAGTTTTAAGTGTTGTGTCATTGTTTCAGATCATAGGACCTTTGTCCTGTATAAATATGACAGTTTTCTGGCTTGTTTAGTTTCTTTGCAAATAAACTCATTTCAATCCACAAATCCATTTCCAATGTCTTCTGTCTAATACTCACTGGGGACACGACATTAGCTGTACCAAATGGCCAAAAAAATAAACTGATCAACAAATGCAGTCAAAATGAATAAATGCTGAAATTATGTCTTTGTTTCAAATGGTTTGTGTGCAAAAATAAACTAACAGTGAAAAGAAAAGAGTGAAAACAAAACTTTGTCTTTGGGTTCCCCTGATGACACTGTATAATCTTTTCAGCTTTTGGACTTTGACTATTTTGTGTTTGATGGCCATTTGTTTAAAGTACTTTAATATTATTATTATTTTATTCCAGGTCACTATGGTAATTTCAGCCTGTGTTCTAGTAGCGATGTCATGGAATGGAACTCGACACATTAAAGGCATCAAGGGTCTTAGAACAAAGACACAGACAGGTTCTACATGAACTAACAGTCAGTAGTTCAGCAGGTAAGCAGTTGAGCACAGCTTCTGGATATTCAGAGAAACGTATTTTCTCCTTGAGAGCGTTTACAGAATAACACGTTCACGAACAAGTTAAAGACTCTTCATTCTTCGGACAACACGAGCAATTCAGGTGAGTGTGAAACTCTCAAACAGCTGCAGCTGCAGTTCATGGATTACAAAAAACCTTCCTATGAAATCATTTTGACTGTAGTTCAGTATATTTTGATTAATACAAGTTAAGACGTCAACAAATACATGAAAATATGTTAATTAAATTGAAAGAACTCCCATGCAACTAGTTTTATTTCAAGTATTTCTAAATTTTAAGTACCTTCTTGATTCTAGTGCAGAAATCCTCCTTATTCTTTTGTGTTTCAAGATACAGACTTTTGTATGTGTCTGGAAAATTATTTGGGATATTATTTAAACCAGCAATAACAGCTATAACCAGCTACAACATTCAAACTTCATGATGAGATTGTTAAAGGAGTTTTTACTATTGTGTGTGAACATGACTTTGTGGTAAACTGTGCGTGAAAAGGCAGTAACAAGTGTAACTTTAGTAAAAATATCAGTTTAACACAGAAAATAATTTGCATTCAAAATTTTATGCAAATAAAAGAAAAAAAAAGAATAAAAAGCGAAATGTACCTGCAGATAAACAAAGTACTCATTACATATTATCATTGTTACATTTATATATCAGCAGCATTTTAATATCAAAGCTGATATTATTTTGTCTACTCTTGACTACTTAATACGTATGGTCTTCACCTGCAGATTTTAGTAACTACTGCTGTAAAAATATAATACAGAATTGTGCTCAAAAAAGTTTATGTCACAGACCTGAAATTCACTCTTAGAAACTGTCAATCATCAGATAAGATTTGTCTTATTTGTAGAGAGCATGGCCAGCACCTCCAAAGACAACGGTGGCGACCAATGTAAGGTTGTGACCAAGAAAAGGAAGGCCTGCACAGATCTGGAAACGCAGAGAAAAAAACGAAAGACTGCCAGCAACCCCATCAAGGGGTCAGCAGAGGCTGTGCTGACTCAGGGGACCAAAAGAAAGTCCAGCTTCCAAAGAGAGTCCCCCAGTAAGAAGCAGAGGGTTGGAAGCACTGACACCAACACCAACACTGCTGAACCCAGCAAAGTGTCTGAGGAGGAGACCAGTGTTGACCTGCGGCTAGCAGTAGACACTCCCAGGACATCGGAGAGCTCCAAAAGCTCTTCGACCTCCAATAACTTGTCTACTCCCAAGAACTGGATCATATCCAACTCAGAGACTGCAAGCAGAGGTAAGCTAATAGTGCAGAAGAAAATCAGATGACCACTTGTTCTTTTGACTTTTTGATTTTTGCACCAGTTCAACAAACAACATAAAACATTTTAACTAATGAGACCATGTAATCCTATTTCCAAAAATGTCAGTATATTTTTTGTTATTTGAAACTGCCATTAAAAGAAACCAGATGTTTTGAATTAACAAATGAAGAATATTATCAGAATGATGCATAACAGTAGAAGAATTCACTAACCCAGAGGCTAACAATCGCTGATTTCAACCACAACATTTGGACACAGCTGTTGTGGTAAGATGCTCCTCATAACTATCATAAAACATGAATCTGTGTTTGTGTTTGTGTTTGTGTGTGTTCCAGAGTTTGAAGCCAAGTACCTGCAGCTTAACAGGCTGGGAGAAGGAGGCTTTGGTTCAGTTTATGCTGGGATTAGAAAAGCTGATTATTTACCAGTAAGTATTATGTTCCTATTCTCAACTCATACATACAAACACTGTCAGAACTCTGTGAACTAACAAAAATACTGATGATTCTGTCCTGTAGGTGGCGATCAAACACATCCCCCAAGATAAAGTGAAGGTTCAACTGGCTGTGAGTGATTTGAACTGATGTCTCAGTATTAACTCTTAAAACATCCTTGATTTTTTTTCTCACTTTCCCATTACTTTGGTGTTCAATGCGCGCACAGGCGCCCATCTATTAACACCATTACCCTCATGTATAAAGATGGATGACACATCTTCGCGTACCCAGTAGACAAAAATTAAGCTAAAATATCCTGGACACGAGCTCTGCCATCTTGTGATGGCAATGTCATGTGGAGCCAGAGTCTGCACCTTCAGATTCAGATTCAAGATTCAAAGCATTTATTGTCATATGTACAGTAAGGAAACAGGTTTCCCTGCACAGTGAAATTCTTACACTGATGTCAACACTGAATGCCATAAAAGTTTACGGTATATTAAAAAGATAGAATCATTTCACAAAATAGGCCATTTGAGAAGGTGTTCCTGGCCATACACTCGCCCAATTAATTATTTGATAGTACTCAGCTCTCAACTGGGGCCTTTTACCCTTACAATGATTAAAACCAAACTAAACATGACACAGCAGTCAGCTTCAAAGAAGCAGTTGAGATGTTTTGGCTTCACTTCTGAGAAGCTGTCATGTCATCCATCATTAAATACGGTCAATGATTAAAACACACCTTTGTTCTGTATACTTTCTCCTTTAGGACATAAATGGTGAGACACACATACTGCCCACTGAGGTGCTCCTCATGAAAACAGCGGCAGGTGGACCAGAGTCAGTGGGGAAATATGCAGCCACTACCTTATTAGACTGGTATGACCTGGACCACGGGCTTGTCCTGGTCATGGAGAGACCAGTTCCCTCTGTGGACCTATGGACCCACCTGGATGAGACCAATGGTTACATGGCGGAAGCCCAGGCTAAGGTACTGAAGCTGGTTGGAGCATGTTTCTGTGTCAGTGTATGGTGTTACCCTAAAGCTGCACTGAGTCTCAACTAAAACAAAACAAAACAAAACAAAGTACTGGATTTAGTATTAATCAAACAGCACTGTGCTGTTTTTGGTATCAACACTGTTCTCAGGTCAGTTCTCTCAAATGCACTGAACTGGACTTTGAGCAACAATTTCTCTGAAAGCTGCAACAATGTCAAATAATTAGAAAGTATCACCCAGCATTCCCTGCTTCATATAATTCTAAATGAGTCTGTTTCTCCTTATCTCTATCTCAGAACATCATGAAACAGCTGGTGGATGCAGCCATTCAAATGCACTCTCAGAAAGTGTTCCATCGGGATATCAAAGCAAACAATATCCTTCTGGAAACTGGTTCTGATGTCCCTCGAGTGCGCATCATAGACTTTGGCTGTGGCTGCATTGAGAAAAGTGAACCTTACAACAGCTACTCTGGTACGACATCTGGTTTCTACTCCTGCTCATCATGCCTTTGTAGATCTCGAGTGAGGTGATTTTGTTTAAAACTTACTCCTCATCTTTGTTTTATTTCTGCCTCTTTCTCTGTATTGACAGGAACCCTTGATTACGCCCCGCCAGAGTATTACAAAGAGAGGGAATACAAGGCCCGTCCCACCACAGTCTGGCAACTGGGCACGCTACTTTATGAGCTGCTGCATGAAACCAGTGACTTTAGCACCCAGAGGTTCCTTAGGAACCAAAGGGCTTTTGTGAGTGGGTTAAATGAGCTCAAAGTGTCCCAAGGTAAGACAATGCTGGTTTCAATACAGTTCTAGGTTTTGGTACTGATAGTGTGCAAGCTTTTTCCTTCCATGTTCCAAAAGGTCACTCCAGCTGACACTTTTTTGAATTCATGTCTGTCCTCCAGACTGCCTGGATTTGTTGAAGATGTGTTTGACGGCAGACCCGGACAACCGCGCTACCCTGGAAGAGCTGCAGCAACATCCATGGTTCACATAAAACTGCACATTCCACCCAACAAAACATCGCCATCGTCTGGATGGAACAGAAACTACTTTGCCTTAAAACTTCAGTATTTTGCATTAAACTGTGCTTCAAAAATATAAATAAATGACATAAGTCACAGTTTGTTGGTGATTTAGTAAATGTTTGGACAGGCACCTAAATACTCTCATAAAAGGTATTATGCTGATGCGATAATGATGAAAATTCTTACATACATCAATGCCTCTTTCTTCTCACACTCTGGAAAGATGTGAACTCTTTCACCAAACATCGTGTCATACTTTCTGTATTAATGACTGATTTAAAGAGTTTGGTCTGGACCTGCTCCGTTTGGAAAGTGTCATGAGATAACTTCTGTTGTCACTATATAAATAAACTATCGAACTGAACATTTTTGCTTTCACTTTTCTATTCCTGCATCAAAGTTAGGAGGTAATGTTGGTGGGCCCGCACTGATAAATAATATTTGAAGCTAATACGGTTAGAATGAAGCTAATACTATCTTATATACTCTGAGTACTTAATATGTATGGTCTTACACTCCAGTAACTATTGCTGTCAAATGAATGCAGTAGAGTTAAATGTGTAGATTTACTGCAGGTGATTACTTTGTGCTTCATAATAAAAAACACAGGTTTCTGTGACAACAAGTTATTGTATAACAAATTACATTTGTGTGAAACATTTGAGTTGCTCTCTGCATGAACCTATTTATTATACAGGCTATGGTGTAAGCACAGCAACAGCCTAGCTTGTTAGCCTTAGCTAGCTTCATAGCTTCGAGCTGTGTGAGTAGATTTCATAAACCAGCTTGTGTCAGCTGCTCCAACGCTCCACCTGACTACCCATATTTGGACTTGCCAGGGGTTGAGAGAAGTCATACACTGCAGAGATGGCGACGGCCAGGCATGCACATATTGAGCGTTACAAACGGCTTATAAGAAACCTGTGGTCGACATAACGGTGAGTCCGTCCACCATTTATGAGTTCAGAAAATCAAAGTGACAAATTTGAAGAAATCCGATTTTCCTGAGAAATCGTATTCACGAGAATCCGACAGACATAATATGGACGGATGAACATAGAACAACGGCTGTCACTGATGTAAAGCCATAAAAATGTGAATGAACGTAACATAATACAGATGCTGTGTGTGAGAGCACGCTGTCAGAATGTTTACCTGTTCACTTGCTCAGGTACTCAACTTCACATGTGCTTGTTTTAAAATGTACATCCATTCAATCACGCGATATCCCTCCCATCACACAGCAGTGTTTCGGAGCAGAAACACACATCAGTCTTCTTCTATGAGATGGCTCTCCCACTACAGACTGCTTTGCATTCATACAGCAGCTTGTTATGCATGAGCCACACTGTTGTGAAGAATTAAATTGGCTTCTTGACCAACATTTAAAAAGTCAAACCTGACCTCGTCTACTGAATCACGACAACCTGCTGCAGTGCTGCTGCCTGCATCTCCTTTGACTTGAGACCACCTGCAGAAGGAAACACAGGACCTTGTGCACACACTTGTTTAGTTTTCTGAAAACTGGTTCTGTTGTGCAGCTGTTATTATACATGATCTTTGGGTTTTGCCACAAAAGTAGCTGAACCAAACTAACCATATGGCTGTCACAGCACGGAGTGAAGTAACACAAACAAGCAGCAACTGGTCAAAGTCAACACAGTCTGATGAAGAAGGAAGCTGGGAGGACTGGAATGATTCAGTGACAGAAAACAACCTTTTTAATTCATCGTCCACCCTTCAAAACAGCATCAAGAAAAGAAGGTCCTGCAGATGATGCACAGAGGAAGGTTCAGGATGGAGCAAAAAACCAAGAGAGAAAGACAAGTAAAAAGCAACCTGATGAACACAAGAACTGAATCATCTGAAAACCAGAACATGAACCATGAAGACACAGCAAATAAGGTACACAGCAGTAGAGTCGTTCACATATTTGCAAATCAGAGCACCATCGTACGGGACTGGGTGGACAGACAGAAATTTAAATCTCAGCAGAGCCAGCTGAACTCCTTCATGAAGTCCCCCAAAAAATATAACTGCAGAAGCAAAAACATTAATTTACTCGAGGACACAGTAATGCAGCTCCAACTCTTAAAACCAGAGTGACTCAGCATGAAAAGTGAATCCTTCTCTTCTGAAACACAACCACAGCAGAGAAAAGTTAACTCAAAGTTGTCTACTCAGGTATTTCTTCTCTCATTTCTCACCACATGATGTGGTGCGTGTGGTTAAGTGGATATTTGACTTACGTCCATTGTTTATCATCTCTTGATCCTCTGACTGTTTCCTCTTGAATGAGGAGTGAAGCTAGTGGCAGATTAGAACACAAAGTCAGCTCGGTGATAATAAATAAAGACTTCAGAAAATAACAAAGCTGATGATGACAAAGTTTTGTTTATCTCCAGTACTAAAGGTGTGTGGGAATGTGTGAGTGCTGGAGGTTTTTATTGCCTTGAAATGTCATATGTTGCTATTCGAAGTGCAAAAGTTCATAATCCCAGCTAGTTGATGGATTCAAACAAACCCTCTGGTGACCAGCCTGATAATCTGACCTTCTGGCTGCTTGGTTCAGTAAATCCACATCATGCAGACAGTCTGTCTGAATAGAATGCTGTACTCAAGGAAAACCATGACAAATGTATCCTTACAATACCTTAATATGGACACAGTCTGTCTTACAATCAAGATCAATGTGATACTTCACCTGACGTGATACAGTGCATCTCTCTGTTTTGTTCTGTCCATTGGGTGAAAGCTTCATTAAGCTAAAAGACTTTTCTGTCTTTAAAGTAGTTCTGCTAACAAACTGAGCTGTTGCTTGGTTTTGATGTTGACTGTAAATCTTATTTCAAATCTTAAAATAAATCCAAATACATTCAGCAGCCTGCTCAGGTGATTTTACAAAACTTTTAAGCTGTTAAGACACACTGACTGCATATTCCTGAAGCTGATTGCACATGTGCAAGCAAACCACATTTCCTAACACTTTATTCTGGCACAATTTAGTTCAGAGTTTACAATCTTTACTGTCTGAAATCTAATTTTAATGAGTGTGAGATAGACAAAACTATCAGCCACTATCAGTTACTAACAGCACTATTCATTCCAACATTCCTCCTTAGTGCAGACTTTAAGTATCCACAAATATTGATATTTGAGCAGAGAATGAAGCACAGGAGGAATATTGTAGAGAGAGTCAGTGTTCTTCCCATTTTCTCACTGCATAACAGAGTCTCAAGGGCCACTGAGCCACAGTAACATCATAATCAAACATCATAATAATGGTCAGAAGGTATAAAAAGATCAGGGTGGACACAAAGCTTCTCCTTTTTCTGTCATCCCTTCTGTAATGCCATTTTTTTGCTTCCCTTCTTTTTGCTTTTATTTCCCTCCAAGAAACTGACATTTCAGACACTCCTACAGCTGTATACTAATCCTCCACTAATATGATCTAATCCAGTATCATGTCTGTACCATTTGATAGAGTTAGGGCCCGTATAAAAGTCTTGATTTACTAATACTGGACTGATCACTTATGTGATCTGAAATGTCAGGTGTGCACCTGCCAGCTTTCATCTACAACACAGGGTCTGCAATCTTAATACGTCTGGTGGCCCTTTGTAAGTCTGCCTGAAGGGGAGAAATCTCCATCTGATATTCCACTTATTTGAAGAAATAAACAAACTCATGATGTCTTTGAAGATAACGCATGTGCATTAATACCGATGGACTGCGACAGCTGTGAGACACAGTAGATACTGACACACTGACAGCATGATAAGAGACTCATCAAATTGACATGACATAAGCTGCACACATAATCTATGCACATGATATAAGCTAAGTATGTTAAGTAGTTCACGTTGTGAAATGGCACAGTTTGGTTCGGTTTAAGAAAAGATCACAGTTTGGGTTAATACAGGAAAGTACATAATGTACACAGCACACATTACGAGCACATTACGTAAGTTAACTCAAGTATGTGGGTTAAAATGAGGCAACATTCAATCTGCTGGGTGAAAGTCCTGTTTGACACATCCATCCATCCACACCAACTTCCTCATCATCCAGCTTCACTGCTCGAGTCAGAGATGCTGAGGAAAACTGCTTTACAAGTTGATCTGCTCCAGCCATGAAAAACAAGACACACCAAACTCATCCAACCAGACTTTGCTTTGAGCACCGGGGCTCAGTCATGCTGGAATAGAAAAGGGCCTTCGCCATACTGTTGCCACAAAGTTGGAAGCAGAAAGTGTATTTATCTGGATGTTGTGAAGTCATACATGCCGCCTCTGTGGTATAGTACCACTAAAAACACAATGTGTATACATGTGAATTCAGTCCAGTAGATTATATCTTCAAATAATTTAGCAAGCAGCTGAATTGTCAAAACAACAAACATCATCCTGACTAACCTTCTGAACTCTGTTTGTTAGCTGTCTGTTTAAGCAGAAACAGATCAGGTTTGCAGATGATGTTTGTATAATTTCCTCTGCTCAGAGATTTGATCTGATCTCATGTCAGTATCAATCAGCACAGAACAGCTTTCCTCTCAGCAGAGGACTGAACCAATGAAAGAGTGAGATGAGAGACTAAGCAGTTTATGATTGGCTCTCAGAGTAATACCAGCAACGTAGCTTTGTCTGTCTCTGTCTCAGTTATTTCGACATCCCTGATAAACCTGCTCGTTCATGTTTCCTTCTCATTCATGTTAAGACAGGACAGAAGTGAAAAGAAGTGAGGAGACAGAGGACGAGAGGACCAGAATCAGGAGAGTCGGAGCTCTGTCAGCTCTGAAGGATAAGCAGCTCCTGTGGGGGCTTCAACAACCCCCAGCCTCCAATAACTTTAATGTTTAATTGATCCCAGAGCTAAAACACAGCACATGGAGAACACTGATTGGACAGCACTGGTCTGGATCTTCAGACAGTAAAATATAAGATGGTCAGCTGGTAACTCAAAGACATCAAAGCGGAGAAACCACAGAGAAATGGACCCTCTTTTGGTGCTCCCCCCTCTTTATCATTATTCTCATATTTCCACTGAAACACCCTGACCTGCCACTGCAGCTTCTTGTTAGTGTTAAACATGTCTTGTAACTTCTCAGAGCTCCATTATGCAGCGTACTGGGCCCAGTTCACAGTCAGAGCAGCCCTGCTGACAACAACCAGTGGTAGAAGCTCAAACTGATCACCATTTAGAGGAGGAGAAAATCAGTCTGACTGTAAAGGAGAGCTGACAGTAATTCACCAGCAACAAATCTCTTTAGAGATGAAGGAAGAGAAAAACATTTAGCTGACACTCTGTACTGTCCGTCTCTTTAAAGGGAAACATGAGAACTGATGAATGAACAGAAGAAGGAAAAGCTCAGATGCTGGAGAGGAGAGAGAAGAACAGAACGAGTGTTTAAAACAGAAGATCGACAGGATTCTCTGAGGTGGAGAGAAGACCAGAGGCTCATCTGTGTTAGTCAGCCATGACGCTTCCCACCACACAGATACTATTACACACTCACACACCTAGAAGCACTTCTTGTGTGTATTAAATTGCCAGCAGCTCTCATTAAAAACACGTATCTCTCTCCAAGTCCACCCTGCTCCAATGCTCCAGTCTGAGGGTTTCTGGGTAAAATATGACCATCCAGCATCGACTGCAGCCTGATAACAAACATACAACACAAGGCCAACAGCTGCTCTGTGGCTCCTCTTGACCACTCAATGATGAGACAATATGCTCATCGTTTCCTGCACTTCAATGTTCAGAAACTGTTGCATCACACAGTGAAATCTTTGAACTTCACTGACTTTACTAAATTTCCCACATCTGTTGTGGAGCTGATTTTCCAGTCTGCACAGCTCTTACCAATTTGTGTCGTAAACACTTGCTGATTTTTCTGATGCAGAATACTTTTAAATGAATTTTAGCCCCCAAGGATAACAAAATGCCTCCTGGTGAGGCCATGTGTGTTTTTATAAATCTAAATAAAGTGTGGAAGGAAAGCTGATCTGATATATCAGATGAAAGGTGTTTTATTTCATTTTCACTTTTCAAACGTAACATTCACAGCCCAAATATGATCAGAAAAGTGGTCCACATGAACAACAGGGTCCGATATCAGTGATTATTATGAAGATTATCATTACTGAATGTTATCCAGAGTAACGATGAAGATAACCTGATGAATGTAAGCTGTTTCCCACCACAAAGAATTTTCATGTTTCACTTCTTTTTGTCAGTCAGTGTCAGAAAGTCTCCATCAGATCAGTTCCTGCTCTTTGTCTAGTGGCCCCACACATCAACCCTTGATGATCCCAGAAGTTTGTTTATTCAGGTTGTGTCTGGCCGAGCTGCAGGATGTGTTCTAACTGAGCCTCTTTGGATCTTCATGAAGTCATCACAGTGGTCTTCACAGGAAAGTTTCAGAGAGAATGCAGTGAAAGAAGAAAGTTTTGTTCTCAGTAATGTTTTGAACATAAAACATCCTGTGAGGACTGAGTTACTGCTGATCTGCTCAAAGTAACATGGGTACAATAACATGCTCTTCATTCTTCTACTCACTCTACTTGACTGGAGGTCCACTCAGCTCAGACAGCTGGGTCAGGGCCACCACTGATTCAAGTAGTACATGAGAAGAAAACACTCAGACCACAAACTACATTTCAGAACCAGTCGACCTCCCACGTCTCTGTCTGTCTGTCCAGTATGTTTCCATCTGATGACTGGTGAGTGTTCAGTCAGTGAACCTCACCCATTGAACATCGTTTCCTCTCTAGAACTGCAGGTTCCCTGACAGATCTGGAGTCTGTTCAGAGGGTTTCCCTGGGATATCAGAGGGTCAGCAGTGGACAACAAATCTGATTTAAAGCCTCTCAACAACGGTGACATGAAGAATCAACTTTCACCTTACACTTCAGCATAATTAGACATCATTAACAAAGCACCTTCAAACATGTAGAAATGAAGAGGTTATCAACCAAAATGGAAGAGTCAAGAGAAAGGTTGAGGGTCCTTGTGGAATGTAAGTGTGCACTTTGTAAAGTACTGGCAGTGTTGATGAGAGCTTTTATCTACACAAGGATTTTAAAACACTCACAATAATGCTAAGATTTGCATTTGCCTCAAAAAGTGATGAAAGTGGTTGTTATAACCTCACACAACGGAATGCAAATCAGTATAACAAATCTTCAGATTTAATGTTATTAAGACAAAAATTAACTTGTTGCAAATGTTGATATTTGACAGCTGATTCAGCTCACTTATATATTTATATTTCACCTAAAAATCCACTTTAAAAAGTCAGTTTAAATCAGATTTTTGTCCACGACATAACAGCTGCTGTCATCACCATATGAAATGAGTCTCCTCTAAATTACTGATTAGCTCATCTGAGAAGCAGAAACAAAAGAGAGACCAGGACAGACATGCAGCCGATACTTCATGTCCCACTCATCCATCCAAAACTCTTTCTCTCTCACGAACATGTCAATCATGCCTGAACATCCAATAATTAACAGTAAAATAACTTCATATTCTGTTGTCCGCCAGCTCAGTGTGAAAAGCTCAGAACATTTTTCCAGCATTTACAAACTCCAACAGGGATGATATGAGAAAAGCATCTCAAACTGATTCTTTCTTCTCCAACTTTCCAAGCTTAAAAGCTAAATAAATGACCTCTAAAACAAGTCACAGCTGCGACCCACCATGTTACAGCAGTATGAATGTAACATCTTGTTGTTTATTGTTGTGGTTTAAATAGCTGCCACTCATCCTTTGCCTCCAAACAAATGACTATACTGTTGGTAAAAATTCAATTACCGTAATGTTTTGTGAAGTGCAGTCAGCCTTGTGTGGCCTCTTTATTGAGGGTGTGTTTCATCTCCCTCTCTAATGCTGTCCCCCCAGGGCTCTGCTGGATTACATGTATTTAGAGCCGCTCAATGAGCATTTACATTTCAGTTCCACCAGGGAGGACGAAGCCTCCGGACTTCATCGCAGACCCATCATTTAAACGTACGATGGGAAACATCGTTAAGCTGCTTGAGGTAATGTTCATGATGTAATGTTAAAGTTACTCAGTAAGAATCAGGAAGACACAAAACACACTCACAGAAAACAGTATTGATTTGCAATCAAGCTTATCAACTGTTGGCTACAACTTCTCACACATCCAGAAGACACAGAGCAACACGAGCAGGTGGACTCGTGTTTCTGGTTACCTGACGAATAGTCAGCATTCACTGTCCACTGATCTCTGGTTTGGTCCATCCACTCAAATGCTGCATGCTGGACTTTCTTTACTTCTCACTCACTTGTTTCTGTTCTCCGCTCTCATGTTGGACATGAAGCTACGCTCAGCATGTTTGAGTTTGTTTTCTGGAAACAGCTCAGATATACATCTGGGATTCATCATCACGTGCTGGCTGTCAGAGTCAACCTTCTGACTGTTCACACATAAGAAAGCCACATTATCTTTTTCAAGACAGAATCAAATTATTCTAATGTCATAATATTGGAATTGTAGCTGTAGTCAGCTCCTCAGTACCAGGCTGTCATATTACACCTCTATCATTGTCCATGTCAGTCTTGTATCTCACCTTAAGGACAGATTCTGGCTCTTTGCTCCCTCACTGTCCCCTCCTGTTCCCTCCTACTGTGACGGACTGCTCCTTGTCCTTTGTCATTGTGGCTTGAGGCTTCTGATGCCATTCAGTTGCTTTCATAGTGAGAATCTTTATGCCAGTCAGCTGAGTAACCTCTGGCAGTATGACTGTGTGTGTAACTGTGTAGGTGTACAACCTTGGCAGTGGATTGTGTTGTGTTTCTCTTTCCTGGCCTCCTGCCTGCTGCACCTCTTCACCTCGTTGTGGGTCACATCCACTGCTGGAGCCTCTCCTGGCACTACCAGCATGACACATAGCATTAAAAACAACAGAGCCTGATGCCAGAGAACCTGTGGAGAGTGAACCCTGGCTGGTACACAGAGTGTGTCCTGACCTGTCATTGTGTCGAGTCAGATTTTAGCTCTCAGCAGCTCCCTGCAGGGACAGTGACAGAGTGCATTTCCCAACAGAAAAACACAGTCATTAACATGATATACACCTTTTTCTCTCATGCTACTGAGCCACATCATTTGAAGACATGATGTTGAGAAAGATAGCAGAGAATCTGCATCCAACTCTGACTATTATGGGATGTAATGGGATAATTCAAACAGTCAGAGCAACAGATATGAGGTTTATGAATTCTCAGCACCTTCTATAGAGGCAGTAGATATAAAATCAGAAGCCTTTATATAGAAACATTTTCACTCATTGCTAAAGCAACAATATGTGCAGCCCTCAGGTGGCTGGAGGCTGCCAATGAGTCAGGAACAATAGGGTAGTGGATGTTTCTCACTGTGTGTGTGTGTGTTTGTATTCCACATTAAGCTGTTTCATCTCCGCCCACCTCTCATCCCTCCATTGTTAATGTGAACTCCTACCTCCCACAGTCCCTCTCTCCACCCCTGCCCTCTCTCTCTCTCCATTATGGAGCTGGCAGCTCTGATCAGCTGATGCTGAACTTGACTCATTTCCTGTGGGAATCGATGGCTACATTTAATCAAATGGCTCGAGGCTAATGGCTTTAGTGGGGCTCAGGGGGCGGGGCCAGAGTGCGCTGACTCAGGTCACCATCAGACAGAAACTGTAAGTGAGCCTGGATGTCCCTCGTGGCGAAAACACTTGGGGCAGGATAGAGAAACCGAGAAAATGTCCACCACTGGTAACAAACATCTGTTTTGGATTCAGAGGGGAAACTTATGTTACAGTCCTCCAAGACTCAGTGTAACCAGACCAGGAGCCAAAGTGTTTACTGTTAGAGCCCATTTAATGATTCTTATTCATCTTTTAAGGTGGGGTCAGCATTCATCCTGAGACACATGCTTAAACAACTCTTCACTCTGTCACACGAAAGGAAAGATGAAAGATGTCTTTTTTTTAATAGTTTTCACCACAGACTGCCCCATGTGTTTGTCACAGTCTCTTTCAGAAAAAAGAGTAGCTGTATTATCATGAGACCCTGCTGAGTGGTCTCATGGGACATACAATCCTATGGTGAAAGTCTTCAAGTTCTCTTTCACCAAGATCAGTGTTGCCCACATGATGCAACACAGAATATCAATTTTATTTGATACAATACTATTTAACACCATCTTCATTCAGAAACAAACAACTGATTACATGAAAGGCAAAGCAGAGACTGAAATCATCCAATGGACTGACTGAAGTCTGGGAGGGCAGGCAGGGCTTGAGCTGGAGCCTTTGATATGCAGACAAACCAGGGAGATGAGAAACCAAGATCAAACACCAAACAACAGAAGTCTTCTTACACAAACTGATTGTGAAACTGCTGCAAGATGGATGGATGGATGGATGGATGGATGGATGGAAGTTTTGTCCTTGAACAGATCAAAGTGGTTACTGTGCTCAGGTCCATTAGTATGAAATTAGGTATTTGATAGTTGGCTCTAAATTCTAAAAATGAAACATCATCCACATCCCTCTGCAGTCTGATCATTTCAGGAGTGTGTCGCCACAATTAATCATACAGGGACACAAAGAGACTGGAGAACCTTCACACCTCAGACAGATGAGAATAGGAGGGACAGAGGAGGAGGAAAGTAGATAAGATGGAGAAAACATGACGACCAAGAATGATAACAGATGAGAAAACTCATCAGTCTGATCCACCTCATGTTTAATGTCTAATTTGGTTTCAAATCTTTCCTCTGACCTACAAGTCTGCTCTAACTCCTACAGATCCTCTCTGTTTATCCATGATATGCTGTTTCGGTGTTGATTATCCAACACCGCAAGCCACCATCTGCTATTGCAATATTCAACATTTAAACATGAAATGTCTGTGCAGGAGGAAGATTTAAGCTATGAAACCACTAATCAAAGAATCTAATTAAATGTCATAAAGAGGCTAGAGAGGCTCATCACGTCAAGTCCTGTGAAGACAGTGAACCATGAAAGGGTGCAGGTCAACATTCAACAGAGCTCACATGGAGACTCTGAGAGACTTTTCCTTTCTATTACACATCACTCTAGTCTCCAGACTGAACATGGACTTCAATCTGACAACAGCATGAGGCCACAAATTGACTTCATACAATCATAAAATCAGGTTTAGACCTTAGAGTTTTGGTGGGAGAGAATTAAACCTTCAGAGATAAAGGTAGTACTGTAGAAGATGATGGTGATAACACTGGTCAAATCACTGAGCTGAGAGCTTCAGGATGAAGGATCTCTAAAGTTCCTCTTCAAAAACTCTCAGACCTTCTTTGTTTCTTACTGATTCACATCAAACTATCAGATCCATCACAACCACAATTGATTCAGCACTCAGAAAATGAACTGCAGCTGACCCTGAATCTATAATTCTCTATATGAACAAGAATCACTGCTGATAACTATTGAATGGAGGTCCAGTTGAGTTCACTGACTGCTTTTGAAGACTGATCTAGTTGCTATCGACTCCAATAAATGAAAGAAGAGGAGTGCGGCTCAGTCATCATCTTCTGTTTGCTCAGAAGCAGTATTTACTGTCAGAGCCCCTCTTCACTCCATCCAAAGCTCTGAAGAATCTCACTCAGACAGTATAATGGCTCGGCTGGTCAGAGGACTTAAGTGAGCTGTTTTAAAACATCTGCCTGCTTTGAAACAGTCAGTGAGGTCTGGGCACCAAACCTACTTGGTCAGGTTGAGGAAAAAAATCACGCTTTGGGTTCAAATAAGTAAGTCAGAGATGTTAGGACATGACGAAAGTTAGATACATTACGGAAGTTAAAATAACTCATTTACTTTTGGTTTCACACAGGACATGAACAGTGTTGTCTGGGTGAAAGTCTTGTAATTTTTTGACCCATCTAAAGCAAACCAAAACCACAATCAAAGAGTCTCTTCATGAACAGATTCAATCAATATCAGAAATATGTAGTCAGAGCTGACAACAACAACTGACTGGATTTTATATTTTCTTCTCTAATCACTCCTGCTCAGTTCAGGTCTTCACCTCTGCTCTGAACAGGCAAAGTTTTTCAATTGCTGAATTAACTCATTTTATCAGAGGACGTATAGAAGGTACTTGAGATGAATTCTGTTACACACAAACTCAGAGACTGAAGTCCATGACCTCTTCAGAGGTCACTTCACTTCAGACTGGTTTCCAGAGGGAACAGTCAGAAAACCTCTGATGTCCAACTCTCTGCACTGCAGGACTACAGTACTGTAACATCTCTGAGCAGATGATTCATTTACGCTTCACTTTTTCAGCCTTGAGGGCCTGTAGGTGTTGCTTCTGTGGTTCTATAAATGTTATTTTTCTGTCCGCTTGGTGCTGGTTGACTGTTTGCTCATGTTTTGAACTTTCTCAACAATGAGTTTTCCTCGGTTGAGATCATATAACAATAGATGACTCTGTGAAAGCCAAAAGCTTTATCAGACATATTTTTTTCTTTTTTTCTATCATTTTGGACATTCTCCTTCCATTCTGATCAAAACAATATCTCTGAAAAAGCAAATGAAATGCAAGCATTTGAAAAGCATTTTGTAAGATGATGAATTATCTTTAGTATGGACAGTATGACGGTAACAACCAATTGATGTACTCCACCATCTCCACCATTAAATGTAAATCAAAAGGTACAGATTAAACTATGTCGATATTACGGAGAACCGAAGAACTTTAAGTCAGTTGTTACCTAATTTTGGTACCTGAGAGCACATCTTGACAGTATAGAGAGAAAGAGTGAGACTAAGACACAGCGAGTCAGAGCAACAGGGAGTCGAAGGTTTGATTCTACTTTTCAAAACTTGATGAAGATGACACTGGCCGTAATATTTGTGATGCAAAATGTAAAGCTGACCAGGGCAACAAGCACAACTGACCTCTACTGTATGTCACTTTTGTTCTTTTTGTTATTCCTACATTTTGTGTACTGTGATGATATTCTTCTGGATTTCTTCAATCCAGGCCAGTTAGCTTTAGAGCTAAAAATTGGCCTCATTCAACCAGATAGCACATTCAAGTCATTATTGCATCAATGCACAGATTTGAAAGCACGTACAGGCTAACAAAGTAATGGTAATTGTACATGTTGTTGTCGTACTTCTACAAACTTTCACCAACAGCTGATCATCAAAATGTTGCTCCTCATTCCAAAAGGAAAGTTTGTGTCTTCAACCATGAAGAGCTTTTCTGAAGCTTAATGCCTCAGTGAAAACAAAATGAATGAAACTGCACAAATAGATGACATGACAAAAGATCACTGCTGGCACAAAAGACATCACTGATCAAAAATAGTTTTGTTGCCCACCTACAGGTTTACAGCTACAGAACAGCTGGGTCTTATCTGCTTTACCTTCTGGTGTCACGCCACAGCTCTCAGATCTGATCTCACTTGCACAAGAACCAGTTTAGAATATAATGTCACTAAACACTGAGTTTGATTATTGTCTCTTCTGCTGGAGTTGCAATTCAAGCAAGAATATTCCCAAAAAAAAAATCTTCAATCTAAGAACTGGAATATGAGCCTTGAAATGTTAAAATGATAAGTGTGAAATATTTTATAAATGCTGGTAACAGTTTAAATTGATTTCTTTGTATTACAGATCTCATCTCCAGTGAAAATGGCAAAATGTCAGAGGTTGAATGAGGTTTAGCACAGAGAAACAGCTTAGTCCCACATGGCTGACAGCAGAGAGACCTGGCATATGGATGAGACGTGATCTCTCCAAGTGGGATATTCTACAACACTGATATTAATAATGGAGTATTTTATGGGCTGTGTGGGGCTACTCAAGACAAGGCAGGCATGCAAAGCATCCATATGTCATTAGATAATACAGACCTGAAGATACAGCTGCTTCCCATGCAGGGACAAATTTAAAACAGGAATAGTCTTAATTAAAAGGCAACACTTCACATTCTTAGTAAATGACAGAACTCTGATCCTCACAGGAGGCTAACTGTGATTCAAGAGCAACAACACTACCTCAATGTCCTCATCATCACGGGAGAATTTTGTCGCCATAATCCCTTTCATTTTCAGTGGTTCATTGTTGGGAGGGACAGTTTCTGTTGATGTCAGTACCAAAGCTTGAGTCACGTCATTGCAATTATTGAAGGTGGTGTAACGGAGAAAATGTGTCACTACAAAATAAGAGCTCACACTGTTGCAGCTGCATTTGAATTGTGAGGCTGAAGTCAGTTTGTAAAATCCTGAGATGGTTCAGACATAATTTACATTTAATATCGAGCAGAACAAACGTTGGCCTAAAGCGATGTTGGCTGGTGTAACACCTGATGAGTCGTCTGTTCTCTCCTCTTTCATTTTCGCAGATATGAGTCGTGGTTTCCTTCATCATCATTCATGCTGACATCATGAATATTCATGTATGTGCTGTGTCAGTGAATGGCCTCTCTGTGGAGCCTCATGTGAAAGTATGTGTCAGAGCACACATTGTAAAGGATGGAAATTATTTTTCTTTTATTACTCAAAGCACACTGGGTCTATCCTAAATTATTTTCAGCAGCCCACTTACATTGATTGTCTTCCAATTATGTTGTTTTTTCTTGATTAGAATGAAGTAACATGACAGCTGAACTGGCAGAGGTCCACCTAGACAGTCTCCAAATCTCATTCCTGTGCGCATGTTGTCTGCTCCACTTGGTTTAAGACATTTTGTGATGCACAGCAAAAAATACATTTCAATCTAATTATGTTAAAATCTAACGAGACAGAGAGCAGACTAGCAGGTGAGGTTCCCATCTGTCTGCAGCGGCTGCTTGTTGTCTCTGTGAAGACCTTTCACCTGACCGACTCCCTAAGTCCAACTTGTTATTAAAGATCCAGTTTGGGCAGATTAAATCTTACATAACCAACACAACACTGTGACTAAACAAACCCTACACGCGTCTGGACTCCTGTGCACAGGACTATTCTACAGCGTCATGTTCTAGATCTTCCTTTGCTCAAATAAACTTATCAGCCATGTTTGGATAATGAGGCCCCTGTCAGTGGGCTCCAGAGGTTCCCCTCCATAAATCACTCTGTACTCATGGTATGGGGGTCTCTTGTGAGAGCACAGCTCTGCTTGCCAGGCCTGTACTCCCCAAGCACTCGTCCTTCTCAGCAGCCAACTGTCTGTCCAGCTGTCACCGCTCTTTCAGGATCATCATGCAGTCTGTTCCTGCTTAAAATACTGAACATTCGCTTATTCAAATCATCAAGGAAAGAGAAACATTTTGAAAATGAAATATCATTTTAAATGGGAAAATGAACAAACTATATCAGGTTCTCTGTGTATTATTAAACATAATATCTATCAGCAAAGTTTAATATGCAGAGATTACTCTGTGTATGTGCAGTAGAGCTGTTGGTAACCTGGAGGAGGCTCCTCCTAATATCTCCACCACACTTCATTTGTCCTGTTAATTAATATTTAATCTGCAGACTTTAAGGATTCAGAACCACATGCAACATTTTGATTGGTTCACTTAGAGGCTCCTGTCTGTTACTAAGACAGGGACTTTACTGCTCCTCCCAATACACTCATGTGCTCCTGATTATTTCTGATCGATGGAGAACGACACATTTGGACAGTAGGAAGCCACACATCAACAATTCGAACATCAGACTGCAGTTATGACAGCATGTGAGGGACAAACTGTTGCTTTCTTGTTTCTTTTTACTCCTTTTTTTCATCTTTTTTACACACTTATTTGTTGACTCGCAGAAAGCCTTCACTGCAGCTGTTTTCTTTCATAACACACATTGCTTTTGTGTTGCACTACAGAGTGGTTGTGAACATTTTCTATCGGTAAAATGGAAAGAAACTGAATAACTATCATCTTCAGTGTGCAAAGCCAACAATAAAAGAGATTAGTTTTCCAAATGGAAGAATACTGACAGTCATACAGAACAACAGTTAGAGACAACAATAAAACTTAGCAGAGGAGCATCAGTTACCCAATCAGAATACGGAGCACACTGCACATTTACACTGAA